>NC_053390.1:104830656-106218995 GCF_905171765.1 Bufo bufo | reverse complement strand
ATGAACTGGGCCGAGGCTCACTGGTCGCACCTTCAGGAAGGTCCTGGTACACTTGGCCCCTACCTGCAAAGAACCACAGACACAGGACTGGAACCCAACCAAAACACAGTACATGGATCAGACAATAAATGGGAACCAGCACAGAAGCAGATGCCTGGACCCCAAGCAGAATGGAATCATGGCGGTCACAGGAAGAGTTGCATACAGACTAGAGATCCTCCCTCCGGAGAACCCAGGGGTCCTCTCACGAAGGCAGGACAAACACAGGAACAGAAACAGTAAGGCACTGCAGGACAGACAAGGAACAGACTAGATCAGAAGCAGTAAGTACTGCCAGGCTGGACGTAGGACAGGATCAGAAGCAGTAGGTACTGCCAGGCTGGACGTAGGACAGGGTCAGAAGCAGTAGGTACTGCCAGGCTGGACGTAGGACAGGGTCAGAAGCAGTAGGTACTGCCAGGCTGGATGTAGGACAGGATCAGAAGCAGTAGGTACTGCCAGGCTATCAGACACAGTTAGGGCACTTCTAGGCTAGACATGAAAGAGTGGATCCAGACAGAAAACAGGCACAGAAGAACAGACAGGGCATGGACAAGGAAAACAACATCAACATCATCACAGGACAGGTACAGAGAACAGACAAAGCATCACCAACAATGCATCACCAGGAGACACCACAAACAAGGGCAGATGGCAAAAAAAAACTGGGTGAGCAGCAAGGGGCTACACTCAGCAAGGAACAAGACAGACTGACCACAAGCCCCACACCTCACAGGTAGAAATAGCTGCATAAGGAGGTCACCTGATAAGTCACACCCAGGAATAGATCTGGGGAAGTTAACCCCACAGGGAGGGGAGCCTGCATGAACAGAGAAGTGCACACACAGGCTGCAGTATGGGACGTTGCCCCTGGCAACCAGCAAACACGGAGTAACCCGCAGCCAGTACGCCAGAGCACAAACAACCTGTGACAAACAGAAATGCATCCATACTCAGACCCTGTTCACACACAAGGCCGCAGCCAGCACGCATTGCAGAACCAGCATGCATGGGAACACCCACAGCCACTACACAAAGCGCATGCAGCCAGCCTTCAATGCACCGGTGACAGAAACCACAGGGATGTAGACACGGGGAGTACACACATACACAGGCATAGTTCACACAAGACACCACAGCCAGCACACAGCCCCAAATCAACCAGCATACACAGGAGACAGCCAGCAGCCAGTATGCGAGGGAGCATGCAGCCAGCCTACACGGCCATAACTGTCACAGTGAACCGCACCGTGACACAGTGATTGCTAGCATTCTCTGTGTAAGTGTGTTTACAGAGATAGCTGTCAGTCACTGATAGCTGTATACAGAGGGGTGTTATCAGTGATTGCTAGCATTCTCTGTGTAAGTGTGTATACAGAGATAGCTGTCAGTCACTGATAGCTGTACACGGGGAGGTGTTGTCAGTGATTGCTAGCATTCTCTGTGTAAGTGTGTTTACAGAGATAGCGGTCAGTCACTGATAGCTGTATACAGAGGGGTGTTATCAGTGATTGCTAGCATTCTCTGTGTAAGTGTGTATACAGAGATAGCTGTCAGTCACTGATAGCTGTATACAGAGGGGTGTTATCAGTGATTGATAGCATTCTCTGTGTAAGGGCCTCTTGCACACGAACATTTTTTTTCCCCCGTTTACATTCCTTTTTTTGCGTTCTGTATACGATCTTAAACGAACCATTCATTTCAATGGATCCGCAAAAAAAAATAAAAAATGCCTTTAATTTCCGTTCAAAGATAGAACATGTCCTATTATTGTCCACATAACGGATAAGGATAGTACTGTTCTATCAGGGGCCAGCTGTTCCGTTCAGCAAAAAAACAGAATGCACACGGACATTATCATTTTTTGCGGATCCATTTTTTGCGGACTGCAAAATACTGAAAAAGCCATACGGTCATGTGCAAGAGGCCTAAGTGTGTATACAGAGATAGCTGTCAGTCACTGATAGCTGTACACAGGAGAGGTGTTATCAGTGATTTATAGCATTCTCTGTGTAAGTGTGTATACAGAAATAGCTGTCAGGCTACTTTCACACTGGCGTTTTGGTTTCCGTTTGTGAGATCCGTTCAGGGCTCTCTCAAGCGGTCCAAAACGGATCAGTTTTGCCCTTAATGCATTCTGAATGGAGAAGTATTAGTTCAGAATGCAACAGTTTGCCTCCGTTTCATCTCCACTCCGCTTTGGAGGCGGACACCAAAATGGTGTTCAAGACGGATCTGTCTTGGCTATGTTAAAGAGAATACAAATTGATCCATTCTGAATGGATGCAGATAGTTGTATTATCTGAACGGATCCGCACCAAACACGAGTGTGAAAGTAGCCTTATTCCTGCATGTGTCATTGCTCCAATCAGCCAAGCAAGAGCAGAGACTCTGCTTCAGTTTCAGAGTTGCGACTGCGCAGGAGCCACTGGTCAAAATTATAACTTATACTGAATCTTTTCCCACAAAACTATACAAACAATCTGCTCAGTTCCTCCTGCTCTATAAGCTGCCTGCAGACTGCATTGCATTTCGTGGTGACAGATTCTCTTCAAGCAAACCCGTAATAAATGGAGGAACTGCGCTGTTGTGTGTGTGTGGTACATAAAAATAAAGCTCCACATAGATGACTGGTATTCACAGGTGTTCACATTCATCACCTCTAACAATAAAAGCCACCCTCGCAATGCTGACCTACTGAACACTAAGGCTCCATTCACACGTCCGCAATTTCGTTCCGCAAAATTGCGGACCCATTCATTCCTATGGGGCAGCACGATGTGCTGCCCGGACACGGAATTGCGGATCCGCACTTCCAGGTCTGCACTTCCGTTCCGCAAAAAAATAAGAACAGGCATATTCTATTAGTGCCGGCAATGTGCGGCCGCAAAATGCATAACGCACACTGCCGCTTTCCGTGTTTTGCAGATCCGCAAAACACGTTGCGGACATGTGAATGGAGCCTAAAGGGAAACCTCTTTACTCACAGGGCTATCTTTGGTCTACGTACGTGTTAGAATAATGTGTGGCTCTTTGCTATTAATAGCAAGATTTTTCCTATTCAGTGAAAAACCAGGAAGATCTGGGTTGTTATAGGACAACAAAGATAAGGACCTGCCTCACAAGCATAAGCTGAATACTTAAAGGGGTTGTCCAGTTAATAATAATGGCCTATCCTCAATATCAGATTGGCAGTTCCAGCTCCCGGCACCCCCACCAATCAGCTGTTTGAAGCTTGCAGGAGCACTGCATTCTCTTCACCGTTTACCTGCTCGCTGTCGACATTGCTGCGGTGGCGCAGTGCGATTAGAGCTCCTCTGTCCCATTTGTTGGGAATGGGAAGAAGGAGCAGCAATTATACTGCTTATCACTGCAATGTCGATGGCGAGCAGGCAAACAGTGAAGAGATCGCAGCGCTAGCAGGAACGCTGTGTTCTCTCCAAACAGCTGATCGGAGGGGGTGCAGGGAGTCCGAGCTGATATTGCTGACCTATCCGGAGGATAGGTCATCAATATTGGAAACTAGACAACCCCTTTAAAGGGAACCAGTCCCATTAAAAATGCAATCCATATATCATTCTGCTCAGCTCCTCCTGCTCTATAACATGCTGCCTGCATATCGGACTGCCCACTCAATGTGACACATTCGCTCTAAACTGCTTATATAAACATTTATTTTCTCTCAGCGGATCCCATGCACGGATGATCAAATATTTAAAATTTAAACTCTGAAGGACCAAGAAAGTTTTAGCCTTGAGAACATAGTTTTTATTTTGATTTTTTTTATTATATTGCCTTTTTGCCTTCTGGAGGACATATAATTTTTATTTTTGGTTCAGTGTAGCTGAATGAGGCTTAGGCTATTTCCACACTTGCGTTCGGAGCGGATCCGTCTGGTATCTGCACAGACGGATCCGCTCCTATAATGCAAACGTTGGTATCCGTTCAGAACGGATCCGTCTGCATTATATTTCAGAAAAAAAACTAAGTGTGAAAGTTAGTCAGACGGATCCGTCCAGACTTTGCATTGAAAGTCAATGGGGGACGGATCCATTTGAAATTGCACCATATTGTGTCAACTTCAAACGGATCCGTCCCCATTGACTTACATTGTAAGTCTGGACGGATCCGTTTGGCTCCGCACGGCCAGGCGGACACCCGAACGCTGCAAGCTGCGTTTGGATGTCCACCTGCTGAGCGGAACAGAGGCCAAGCGGAGCCAGACTGAGGCATTCTGAGCGGATCCGCATCCACTCAGAATGCATTGGGGCTGTACGGATCCGTTCGGGGCCGCTTGTGAGAGCCTTCAAACGGAGCTCACAAGCGGAACCCCAAACGCTAGTGTGAAAGTAGCCTTATATTGTTTGTAGGATGAGATGAACTTTATACAGGTACAATGTTATGATACATAACATTAGCGGTTTATTTACCGTATATAAATTTTTATTTTGTAACAATCCTGAAAAATATTCTGCCGTTTTATAATAGAATACATTTATTTTTAGGTTGTTACCGTCATAACAATAGCATATTATTCTATGTTTTATATTTAATAAAAGTTAATTTTTTTCTACAAAAAGTGATTTCTTTTTTTTTGTTGGTTTTTTACTGATTTTGTTTTATTACCTTGTTTACTTGTTTTAAACTAAAGACTTTCATATTTTCTTTTTACATTTCTAAGTACAATGTCCGTCGCCGTAACTGCCTGCTGGATCCCGCAATCCGAACGCAAACAAATGGCATTTCTCAGACGGTTTCGGATGCGGAGCCGTCAGACAAATGCATTGAAATACCGGATCCGTCTCTCCGGTGTCATCCGGAAAAATGGATCCGGTATTTTTTTTTCTCACAGATCTGCGGATGCGCTGACCGGAAGAACGGATCCGTCAATGCAGCAATTTTAATGCCAGATCTGGCACTAATACATTTCAAAAGGAAATTAATGCCGAATCCAGCATTCCGGCAAGTGTTCAGGATTTTTGGCCGGAGAGAAAAATACAGCATGCTGCAATATTTTCGCCGGCCAAAACACGTAAGAGGGACTGAACTGATGCATCCTGAACGGATTGCTCTCCATACAGAATGCATTAGGATAAAACTGATCAGTTTTTTCCGGTATTGAGCCCCGGCGACGGAACTCAATACCGGAAAAGAAAAACGCTAGTGTGAAAGTACCCTTGTATAAGATATTTTTTATATGACATTTTTATATACAATTTTTTTTATATATTTATGTATTTATATACTCATATATATATCATATATGTGCTTATATACACTGCTCAAAAAAATAAAGGGAACACAAAAATAACACATCCTAGATCTGAATTAATTAAATATTCTTCTGAAATACTTTGTTCTTTACATAGTTGAATGTGCTGACAACAAAATTACACAAATTTTTTAACCCATGGAGGTCTGGATTTGGAGTCACACTCAAAATTAAAGTGGAAAAACACACTACAGGCTGATCCAACTTTGATGTAATGTCCTTAAAACAAGTCAAAATGAGGCTCAGTAGTGTGTGTGGCCTCCACGTGCCTGTATGACCTCTCTACAACGCCTGTGCATGCTCCTGATGAGGTGGCGGACGGTCTCCTGAGGGATCTCCTCCCAGACCTGGACTAAAGCATCTGCCAACTCCTGGACAGTCTGTGGTGCAACGTGACGTTGGTGGATAGAGCGAGACATGATGTCCCAGATGTGCTCAATTGGATTCAGGTCTGGGGAACGGGCGGGCCAGTCCATAGCATCAATGCCTTCGTCTTGCAGGAACTGCTGACACACTCCAGCCACATGAGGTCTAGCATTGTCTTGCATTAGGAGGAACCCAGGGCCAACTGCACCAGCATATGGTCTCACAAGGGGTCTGAGGATCTCATCTCGGTACCTAATGGCAGTCCGGCTACCTCTGGCGAGCACATGGAGGGCTGTGCGGCCCTCCAAAGAAATGCCACCCCACACCATTACTGACCCAATGCCAAACCGGTCATGCTGGAGGATGTTGCAGGCAGCAGAATGTTCTCCACGGCGTCTCCAGACTCTGTCACGTCTGTCACATGTGCTCAGTGTGAACCTGCTTTCATATGTGAAGAGCTCGGGGCGCCAGTGGCGAATTTGCCAATCTTGGTGTTCTCTGGCAAATGCCAAACGTCCTGCACAGTGTTGGGCTGTAAGCACAACCCCCACCTGTGGACGTCGGGCCCTCATATCACCCTCATTGAGTCTGTTTCTGACCGTTTGAGCAGACACATGCATATTTGTGGCCTGCTGGAGGTCATTTTGCAGGGCTCTGGCAGTGCTCCTCCTGTTCCTCCTTGCACAAAGGCGGAGGTAGCAGTCCTGCTGCTGGGTTGTTGCCCTCCTACGGCCTCCTCCACGTCTCCTGATGTACTGGCCTGTCTCCTGGTAGCGCCTCCATGCTCTGGACACTACGCTGACAGACACAGCAAACCTTCTTGCCACAGCTCGCATTGATGTGCCATCCTGGATAAGCTGCACTACCTGAGCCACTTGTGTGGGTTGTAGACTCAGTCTCATGCTACCACTAGAGTGAAAGCACCGCCAGCATTCAAAAGTGACCAAAACATCAGCCAAGAAGCATAGGAACTGCGAAGTGGTCTGTGGTAACCACCTGCAGAACCACTCCTTTATTGGGGGGGTCTTGCTAATTGCCTATAATTTCCACCTGTTGTCTATCCCATTTGCACAACAGCATGTGAAAATTGATTGTCCCTCAGTGTTGCTTCCTAAGTGGACAGTTTGATTTCACAGAAGTGTGATTGACTTGGAGTTACATTGTGTTGTTTAAGTGTTCCCTTTATTTTTTTGAGCAGTGTATTTATGTATTCCCATTTTCTGTTTATGGGTCCTTATATACATATATACCCACTTAGCTTAAAGGGGTTCTGCACTTTGTTCAAACTGATGATCTATCCTCTGGACGCCACGACTAGTATAACTGGCCTGGGCGGGGCTAAGCTCCATTCAAGTGAACAGAGCTTAGCCGCGCCCAGGCAAGTTGATAGAAGTCGTGACGTCACTGGGCCGGCCGTAAACAGTGAGAAGGCCGCGGCGCTGCTGTATCGCCGCTGCCTTCTCAAACAGCTGATCGGCGGTGGTCCCGGGTGTCGGACCCCCGCCGATCAGAAGCTGATGATCTATCCAGAGGATAGATCATCAGTTTAAACAATGTGCAGAACCCCTTTAACACTTACATATTTCTGGGAATAACCGCCCATTTTTTTGCCCGATTAGGGTCCATTCACACGTCCGTATATGTTTAACGGATCCGCAAAACACGGACAGCGGCAATGTGCGTTCCGCATTTTGCAGACCGCACATCGCTGGCACTCTCATTGAAAATGCATTTTCTTGTCCGCAATTGCGGACAAGAATAGGACATGTTCTAATCACATTTCGGCCCCATTGAAAATGAATGGACCGCACCTGTTCCACAAAATTGCGGAACGGATGCAGACCCATTTTGCGGACGTGTGAATAGACCATTAAAGAATGATCTATATATATTTAATTAGCTATATGGGTAAATAGAAGTTAAAATACAGTCCCCAGCCCGCAGACACTGGCAATGGGAAGATTCTGCCATACGTTCCACCGGAAGTCCATATGCGTTCCATGGAGGAGCTCCGCACTCCACAGCGAGCGGGACCGGTGCGTTCCTTCCTGTCCCGCTCTTTACTTGACCAGCACCCTTCTCTTCTTCCACTGAGACCCCTGGTGTCATCTCCCAACACCAGGGGCTGGATTAAATCAGAAGGAAACCACTGGACCACCAATTATACTAAAAATATAGGATTTTAATATGCGTTCCACAGTGGAGCACACACTTCCGGTCTGTAAACCGGAAGTGACGTTCCTTCCCTCCGCCCCACCACATGGCACTCACTAATGATATGGTATATAAGACCCACTTGACAAAGGTATTTTTTGTATGACTGCTCCTGAAGAAGAGGGTGTTCTGTAAAACACCCGAAACGCCTTGAGCCCACCTGGGATGATGATAATAAAAGGAAACCACAAGAAGTAACCCTTGGGTACTGCCGTGTTTGTTCCTAACATACTACAAGCGATCCTGGCGGGGGAGGCAGAGTCAACAGGTGTCTTGAGCTTTATCCCATTGACCTCCTCCTCAGTGACGCAACTCAATTTATCATTTTGTTTTTAACATTGAATTTTAATTGTAGAACTAGCCTTTATAGCAGCAACTATGTGTCATAATAATTATTAGTGTTTTATTCAGAGACCATTGGAGCCTATGGCGCCACTTGGGTGGCTTTTATCCCTTTTTTTGTTCACACATTCTACTGAGTATTTGTTCTACTCATAAAGCCACCACGACAGCCTCCCCCCTCCATTCACCCCCAGCCTCCCCCCATCCTCCCCTTTTTTCCTCGTGTCCCTCACTTTATGCTCCCTGCCGATTATTTTGAGATTTCCTTTTCTACCAAAGGGATCTCTCAGATTAACATTCTTATTCTTTTTCCGGTTTAATGTGTATTGCCAGCTTAAAGGGGTTGTCCAGGTTTCGGATACTGATGACCTATCCTTAGGATTAGAGATGAGTAAATTTTTCAAAAATTCGATTCGGCCAGTTCTCCAAATTTTTCGAAAAACTCTGGTTCGATCTGAATTTATTCGCGGCGAATCGCGTTAAAAAACAGCTATTTCCTGGCTGCAGAGAGCCTGTATAGCGGTGTAGAACACTGTGCCTTGCAGTAACACGCATAGGGAGTCTGCTGCGGTAGTGAAATAATACTGTGAGTCCGTATGACATGCAGATGACAGGGGTCGCTCTAGAATCACTGACCAAATAACTCAAGCGTGAACTCAGCCTTACAGGTCGATGTTAGAGTCAAGAAGAAGCGCACTCCTTTTACACCGTCGTCAGCTGATTCCACATAGATGTCTACAGAACCTGTTCTATTAAACGCTTATACAAGTAGTGAAGAGGGTGTCAGCAGTAAATTTGTGTTGATGTCACTGAATATTTTGCCCTTCCTCTGATCCGTCAGAACAATAACCCCCAAAAAACGGATCCTGTCTGTTAAGCATCGGCCTTCACTCGGTCAGCATTTGGTCAGTTATCCATCAGTATTGCTAATGCCACAAAAAAATAGTACTGGATCCAAAACAGAGATGACACGTGAATGGGATATTTGCATGTCTTCTGTTTTTTGTACCCACTCCTGCTTTTGGCTACCAAATCTCAAGCCAATTCTGATGGGACCATACAGGCCTTACAGCTGCTACACAAACAGGATCCGTTGTGCGTCTCATTTTTCCTTCCTCCTGACAGATCAGAAGGGTCAAATAAATGATGATGTCAGCCAGGCCGAAATAGTGGCCCAGTCATGAAGTGGGGAGGGTGGGAACAGTATGAGAAGTCCACAGAGTGGACCTATGACATATTGATGAGGTGGAAGCAGCATGAGAAGACCACAGAGTGGCCCAATGACAGAGTCTGGAGGTGGCAGCCGCATCAGGAGTAAAACTTTGTAGGAAAACCGCAGCACTCTCTTGTCTTCAATATCCAACATGTTTATTCACCAATACAATGTGACGTTTCGACCGGTATGGTCTTTCTCAAGCAACTAACAATGTGAACACAATCAAATACAGATACCCTCTCCAAAGGGTCACATGACCCATTTAAGTATGCTAATTAACATTTGCATATGCAAAATATGTACCACCTCTCCTTGTAACCCCAACTCTAGATTCTACCTTTCACCCTTTTCAGTTTACACTCCTTCATAATACACATTGTGATATATTAGAATCAGAAATCGTGCTTACTGCAATGTTTAGCGGAATCCTGGGGAGCATTTCTCAGAAGGCACCTTCCTATTCGTATCCATGCCCGTTCGGCGTTCCTCAATCCTTAGAGTGCATGCACGCCCACGTCTATTCCCGTCCCCCGGCGCCTGCGCAGAGCCCTCCCGACAGGCGTCATGGAGACCAGACGTGCGTCCCCGCGTCTCCATGTGCATACTGCGCATGCGTGCCTGACACATGTATAGACCGGGCACGGCATCAGGCTCCCTGCTCCTGCGCAGTGCATTTCCAGCAGGCGCCATGGAAACTGGATAAACAATCTTCATTAACGTCCCTTCTCGTACAATATACAAACGCAACATCCATGCTAATGTGTTAAGTGCAGCGTTCGTATTTCTATTATCTTTATTACATACCTCAGTTAGTTATATAGCCACTCAAAGTAGTACAACGTCAGATAAGACAACCTTACTAGAAAAATAGGGCATCTTAGTCACAGAGTTGAATGTTTAGTGCCTCTGGTGGTTTGTGGTATGATGTGCCCAACAAAAAGGGCATTAGTGTGATATTATGGGGGTAGGTTAAGACCTACGCATGATTTATGCGAAGGACGCCCCCCTATGGAATGATTATATGAGCCCTTTCTAATGTTCTAATGATGACACAATGGGACCTACACTTGAAATTTATCCTAGAATTATGGTATAGCAATAGATACCAAGCTGTTTTGATTTAAATGGATGTACCAAATTTGGATTAACTTGGCCCCTATTCATCCCGTGGATGAGTGACTAAGATGCTCTATTTTTCTAGTAAGGTTGTCTTATCTGACGTTGTACTACTTTGAGTGGCTATATAACTAACTGAGGTATGTAATAAAGATTATAGAAATACGAACGCCGCACTTAACACATTAACATAGATATTGCGTTTGTTGTACGAGGAGGGACGTTAATGAAGATCGTTTATCCAGTTTCCATGGCGCCTGCTGGAAATGCACTGCGCAGGAGCAGGGAGCCTGATGCCGTGCCCGGTCTATACATGTGTCAGGCGCGCATGCGCAGTATGCTCATGGAGACATGGGGACGCACGTCTGGTCTCCACGACGCCTGTCGGGAGTGCTCTGCGCAGGCGCCGGGGATAGTGCCGCACGGAATAGACGTGGACGCGCATGCGCTCTAAAGATTGAGGAACGCCGAACGGGCATGGATACGAATAGGAAGGAGCCTTCTGAGAAATGCTCCCCAGGATTCCGCTAAACATTGCAGTAAGCACGATTTTTGATTCTAATATATCACAATGTGCATTATGAAGGAGTGTAAACTGAATAGGGTGAAAGGTAGAATCTAGAGTTGGGGTTACATGGAGAGGTGGTACATATTTTGCATATGCAAATGTTAATTAGCATACTTAATTGGTTCATGTGACCCTTTGGAGAGGGTATATGTATTTGATTGTGTTCACATTGTTAGTTGCTTGAGAAAGACCATACCGGTCGAAACATCGCATTGTATTGGTGAATAAACATATTGGATATTGAAGACAAGAGAGTGCTGCGGTTTTCCTACAAAGTTTGTTTACGTCTGGGGGTGCTTCGGACTGGCTTCCAACACGGCTGGCGCCACCAAATAAAGGAACGGTATTTATATCTTTGTCGTTGTGCTGCTTCATTTTGTTTTTTCTCCAGCAGCATCAGGAGGCCACAGAGCGGCAAGGTGACATAGTGTGGAGGTGACAGCAGCATCAGGAGACCACAGAGTGGTAAGGTGACATAGTGTGGAGGTGACAGCAGCATCAGGAGACCACAGAGTGGTAAGGTGACAGAGTGGGGAGGTGGGTGGCAATACTAGTACCAGCTGAAGATGGTGGGTGAAAGAAGGAGCACTTGGCATCAGATGGGTGGCAGCATCAGAATAGTAGCTGAGGCAGGTAGCCAGAAGAAACCGGTCTCTTTTGTCAAAGTGTTGGTGTGGGACCTTGGAAGATCTAGTCTGATGCATCAGGAATTGGTGGGTGGAAATCCTGGCTGATCTGCGCCTGATTCATATTGACAAAGGTCAGTCTCTCCACATTTTGGTTGGACAAGAGAGTTCTTCTTTGGGCAACTATGGCCCCTGCCGTACTAAACACTCCTGGCGACTGACAAATAACGTGGCCTCCTCAAAGGGGCTGAGCAAACGGCAGGTGTCACACATAAGCTGCCACTGGCTGACATCGAAGTTACACAGGGGAGTACTCCTGTCCGCTTGGATCATCAAGAAATCGTTTATGGCCTCTCTCTGTTCGTATAGTCGGTCCAACATATGGAGGGTGGAATTCCAATGGGTGGAAACGTCGCATATCAGCCTATGTTGGGGGATGCCGTTCTGCCGCTGCAGCTCAAGGAGGGTGTGCTTGGTGGTGTACGAGTGGCTGAAGTGCATGCAAAGTTTCCTGGCCATTTTTAGGAGTTTTGCAGATGGGTGGAAGCCTTCAGGAACCGCTTGACAACCAGATGGAACACGTGTGCCATGCAGGGCACATTGGCTCAGCCCTCCTTGACACAGTGCCAACACCATGTTCTTCCCGTTGTCGGTCAGCATGGTTCGGATTTTGAGTTGTCACGGAGAAAGCCAGGATTTGATTTCTTGATAAAGGACACGGAGCAGTTCCTCCCCTGTGTGACTCAGTTTGCCCAGGCAAACAAGGTGCAGAACAGCGTGACACCGCCGTTCCCTGCACATGTGGTATGCTGGAGGGGCACTGTGAATTAATCCTGCAGTGGTGGCTGAGAACACGGTGGAGGATAAGGAGGCACAGGCGGACATTGTCGCAGGACCAACAGCGTGACAACTTCGAGGCGGAAGCAGCGTCACCTGGCCAAGTTGCTGGTGTGGCTGTGCAGAAACCACAGTCACCCAGTGGGCCGTAAAGGACATGAATTGTCCCTGACCGTAGTTACAGCTCCACACGTCGGCGCCACCGTGCACTTTGGCAGACACAGACAGGCTCAAGGACTGGCCCACCTTCTGTTCTACATGTGTGTGCAGGGATGGTACTGCCTTTTTGGCAAAGAAATGACAGCTTGGGGCTCTCCACAAGCCATCAGTCGAAAGGTGCAGAGTCCAGCACTTGGAAAGGGAGGGACTGCAGAACCAGCAACTTGGACAGGAGCACATTCAGCTTCTGCGCCGTTGGACGAGTGCACGCATACTATTGTCTCTTGGCAATGGCTTCAGTGATTGATTGCTTACGGAATGACTGACGAGCAGTAGGAGGAGCAGGAGCATCAGGGAAAATATTGCAGCCTATCGTTATATTTGGTTTATTTGGATCCATTCAATGCAGAGTATATTTTAGGACTTATATGTCAGTATATGTCATTATATGTCAGTTTATAGTTGATTTTTATTGTATGTGCCTTGCAGGGAATAAATATTTTAACATATCACCTGGTACATATGTAGTATTCCAGTTTTTGAGTGCTCAGCCCAGCTTTTACCTTTTTATCTTTATACATTTGTGTTGGTTGGGTTGGCCAACGGGGCTTTGCAGCACCATTCTTTTGTTAAAGGTACAGTGAGCCGCTATTACCTTTGTCTTTTCTATTTATAGGGCTGTGACACAGGGCTGGCTGGCAGCTGATTGGCTGAATGCATGGCATTATGGGTGATCCTGCGTTCCCAGAGTTCCTTGCTCCATGTCCTCACACGTGCAGAAGCCATTTTAGCCATTTAGCGTGAGGAAATTCTGATTCGGTGCGAATTGAATTTTTCCTGAAATTCGGATCGAATTTCACTTAGTCAACTTCAATTTGCTCATGTCTACTCAGGACTTACACTGCGCAATCGCTACAATGTTGATGGCTTGCAGGTAAACATTAAATTAGGTTGTCCGGGCTTTTAATATTGATGACCAATCCTCAGGACAGGTCATCAATATCAGACCGGCAGGGTCTGGCACCCAACTAAAGCCTTCTAGGCCAGCCATGGTAAGTTCCCTATGCGCTGTGCAAGAGGCATAGCTCAGCAGGGAGTGTCAGAATCCTATTCCACCTAATAGATCTCTATTAGGGTGAATAGGACAAGGGATCAAAAGATCCCAGGTTCTAGCCCCCTAGGTGCTCTAAGAGTTAATAAATAAAAAGTTAAAATAAGGTGGGGGGGACAAACAAAAAAATAAATATATTATAAGTTTAAAGGGGTTATTCAGTTTCTTTAATGCCCTTCATATGCCCGGGCCCCTCACAGAGGTTGTACTTACCTCGCTCCCCGGCACCTGTGTCTCTTCTCATACTGGCACGGCCGCCACTACATCACCCCATCACGTGGATGAAAACATCAAGCGTTGGGGTGGGGGGCAGCCAATATCAGGCTGCGACGGGAACAAGCCTTTCTAGCATCGCAGGTGACGCTAGGGAGGCATGTTCCTGTCGCGGCCAGCAATTGGAGATGCATTGGCCGCCGTGCCAGTATGAGAAGAGACACAGGTGCCGGGGAGCGAGGTAAGTACAACCTCTGTGAGCGGCCTGGGCATATCGGGAGGGGGGGGGGGGGGAAATTATAGAACTTGGATAACCCCTTTAAATTACTCCCCTTTCCCAATTTTACATTTAAAAAAATATAAACAAAAAAATTATAAACATGTTAGGTATTATCGCATCCGAAAATTACTATTAAAATATTTTTTTATAATTTCCTGTGCGGTGAATGCCTTTACAGAAAAAAATTTAATTAAAAACACGCCATTCGCCATTTTTAAGTCATAGGCAATATGGTCGGACATGCCACAAAAATGGTACCAATAAAAACTATAGTTCGTTATACAAAAAACAAGCCATCATACAGCTCTGCAGACTGAAATATAAAGTTATGGCTGGCAATGCAAAGAACATTTGGATTTTTTTCAAATTTTTTTTTTTTTAAAGTAATTAAACAATTGTATTTGAGCTGCAGAATAAGGCCCCTTTCACACAAGTGAACGCATAGCACCCGCTATCATTTCAATGGGTCTGTGTACATGAGCTTTTTCTTACAAGCATCATTTCTGCATTGCATGAAAAACACAGCATGTTCAATATTCTGCGTTTTTCACGCAGCCCTGGCCCTATAGAAGTGAATGGGGCTTCAGTGAAAAATGCATCGCATACGGATCTAATTAGGATGCAGTCCAGGTGCAAAGCGTATTTCACCGATGGCCGCTAGGAGATATTGTATGTAAACCTTTAAGTTTTTTTTTTACGCGCGTGAAAAACGCATCAAAACAGTTTGCACCTGCGCACAAAAAAACTGAACAACTGAACACAATTGTAGACGAAACTGACTGAACTTGCTTGCAAAATGGTGCGAGTTTCACTGAACGCATCCGGAAACAATCAGTATCATTGGTATGAAAGAGGCCTAAGGATGTCATGTCATTTTTAACACATCGTGGAACGCCCTGATGTCAAAACCCCAAAAAACCTTGGCAGAATTGTGTTTTGTTTTTTTTTTGTTTTTTTTACTTCACCTCAAAAGAATTTTTTCCCGTTTTCCAATCCAAGACATGGTAATTAAATGGTGGCATTAAAAAATGCATCTTGTCCCGCAAAAAATAAGCCCTCATAAGGCTATGTGAACTGAAAAATAAAAATAAAAAGTTATGGCTATTGCAACGTGGGGTGGAAAAAAATCTAAAATGTAAAAAGGAGGCCTGGTCTCAAGGGGTTAATCCTAGCTGTCACATGTAATGTACTCTTTTTTTCCCCATTCTTTCAGTCTTTACAAGCTCCAAACTGCACAATACAAAATACAATCACCGCACAGCACTGCCAGGGTAAACAGGACGATCATAAATGCAGAAAAGCTTACCTCGAGATTTTTGCTGGCGACGTTCTTTACGACGGCCGGAAATAACTCTGAGGCATTTTTTCCAGCTGAAATCATCTTAAAAGAAAAAAAAAAATGAAAGCAGGTCAGAAAGACTGATAGATGATTAAAATACCCCCGGCTGATCCAGCTAGGACACGGTTGATCAAGCTCGTGTGATTCCGATTGTCTTCAAAAGTTCACCAAGGCCTTCCAACTTCTGTGAGCATCTAACAGCCCCCAGTCTGTGTGATACATAATGTCCTACACTATGGAATCCTATACATGGAAGCAGATCCAAAAACAGGACATACATATATGTAAGTAAGCAAAATGGGTTAAAAATCTTCTAATAGGACTTCATTTTGTAGTCTCAGACTTTAGCTTCTGCTGGAAAGAAGTGCCAAAATATCAGCTTTTCTGGATCATCAGAAGCCACATTAAAAGAATTTCAGGTAATGAAGGTGAGCAGCGCTGGGAAAATCTTGATTTCTTCTCTGCGTGAGGCCACCATGATTTAGGATTGTGGTCTCCATCTAAAACATGCATTCTCTACATATTCCGACAATGAACTAAATCTGTGATTTTTTTATTTTATTTTTTCTTAAAGGGGTTGTCCTACGAAAAACCTTTTAGATTTTTAAAACCATACCTGTATTGTATGTAATTAAAAATATATTACAGCTACTGAGTTAATGAAATCTATCTGTACAGCACCACCTGCTGTTTGCCCTTTTTCTAAATTTCTCTGTCCTGCTCACTGAGACTGAAGCACACGCTCATTTCCATCCTTCACCTGTCAACAGCTGCAGCAGAAAGGACACGCCCCCTGGGCTGCCAGCTTGAAATAAATCCAACAGAACAATTGGAGCGATGAATGGGGAGATCTCTGGACCCATGTGAGGTACAGGGCTGCTTCTAAGTTTGTTAAAACAGTATTGTCGTGTACTATATGATGTATCATTTTAATTTTTTACATTACTCAGGCGGTAACCCCTTTATCACCATCTACCCCAGGGCTATTATACAATGGAGCAGATTTAATACTACCATTTACCAAGATATTGGAACACGTCTTGCAACACATTTATTAAAGGGGTATTCCCATCTCAGAAAATGGGGGCATATCGCTAGGATATGCCCCCATTGTCTGATAGGTGCGGGTCCCACACCTATAACGAGAACGGAGCAGGGAGAGCTGTGGCTGGAAGTCCCCAGATTTCCCGGGGTCTGTCCACCACCAAGCGCTGCTCTTATAGAAGTGAATGGGAGCATACCGCACATGCGCGGCCCCGGCTCCCATTCATTTCTATGGGGCTGACAGAAATAGCTGAGCCAGCGCTCGACTATTTTCAGCGGCCCCATAGAAATGAATGGAGGGTGGCTGCGCATGCGCAGTGCGCCCTCCTTCACTTGCGGGGCCCCGTTCTCGATATAGGTGCGGTTCTCAGCGGTGGGACCCACACCTATCAGACAATGGGGGCATAACCTAGCGATATGCCCCCGTTGTACGAAATGGGACAACCCCTTCAAAGGGGTTTTCCAGGCCAACAATATTGATCTACATTCTTCAGATAGGTCATCAATATCAGATTAGTAGGGGTCTGATCCCAGACACTGCTGCCAATCAGTGGTTCTCTGCAACCACTGGAACTACCACTGAGAACGGAGCACTAAGCACAGCTCCATTCAAAGTGTAGTGGCCATGTCGGGTAACTGCAACTCAGCTCTTATTGACCTGAATGATGGAGTAACCCAGCACGGCCACTACACTTTGAATGGAGCTGTGCTTCCTGCTCTGTTCTCAGTGGTAGGCCGTGCTAGATCTACGGATCAGACCCTCATAGATCACATATTGATGACCTATCAGTAATACATGCGTTTTTTCATGGTTTCAGAGCATAAATTGCAGTGGACTTTTCACACAAAATTTTTAAGCACACGTGGCCGAAATGCAGGGGTGGATTGGCCTAAGATCCTACAGGGAAATGTCCTGGTCGGCCAATGCTACTGTGAGCGCAGCTGCCTTCTCAAACAGCTGATCGGCAGGGGTCCTGGGTATCGGATCCCCACCGATCAGATGCTGGTGATCTATCCAAAAGATAGATCATCAGTAATAAAAAGGTGTAGAACCGCTTTAAAGGGGTTGTCTGAACATACCAACCTATCCCCCCCTTCCACAGGATAGGGAATCCGTATCTCATCGGTGGGGTCTGACCACTGGGACCCACAGTCATCACGAGAATGGGGGCCCTGAGACCCCTGCATAAAGGGAGTGATGGATGAACATGTTCGTCCAATTCATTCTCTATGGAGCTGCCGGAAATAGCCGAGCACTGTACTTCCAGTCCCACGGAGAAGGAGTGGCGTGGCAGCCAGAAGTAACACCACTCCATTCATTTGGAAAAACTTGGGAACCCTGATCAAGTAATCAGTGGGGGTCCCAACAATCAGATACAGGATAAGGAATAAAGTTTGTATCTTGATAAAAATGCTTTTAATTTGAATGAAGAAGGGGCAATATGCCATACCTATGTCCACTTCCACCTTCGGGTGATCTGTCACCTCTCCTGAGATGTCCAATTTAGTAAAGACATATATTCTCCATGAAATAACAATTCTGGAGAAACTCTCTGCATAGTGTCACCTCTCTGTTGTGCCTCCTAGAAATTTATTAATTAGCAACTTGGCCTTCTCATAGAGTTGTGCCCCTTCACAGTCTGATACAGGCAGCACTGTCTGCGAGACTGTGTGGGGACACTCCCCCAACCGGTAATACCCAGTTGTCGATTTATTCGATAATTTCTAATAAAAATAACAGAGGAACACTGAAACCCAGAATTATATAGAAGATGCTTCAAAATTATTTCATGGTACTCAGAATTATCTACCAAGACATGTCGTGAATGGTGACAAGTCCTCTTAAAGCTCTGAACCCGGACATACCCATATTTTCACCAATTCTGGGTATGTCCGGGTTCAGATCTGTGCATGGTAAGCTAAAGCCTTCACCAAGTCATAGTCTTGCATGTTCTACTAAAGAGTAAATCGCAGAGGCCACAGTCACAGATGTCTGGTGTTTGTGGACAATGGCATGTCCAGGACAAACAGCTCTAATGGCAGCGGGGAAAAAAAGTACCCACATAGAAAGGTCATGGCAGGGCTTCCAGCTGGCATTTTTCAGTAGGATAATGCTCGCCTACACACAGCAATGGTTTCCCAGGAACATCTCCAGATTTGCAAATGACACTAAGGCCAGTTTCACACAAGCATGTTCAGTCTGGGGAACACGCCCAGTGGTGATGACCACATTTCCCGAACCGAACAACGCTCCTCTGACCTGAGCTTACAACATCATAACTAATTATTAGGGTTCCGTTCTGCTGGCCATACACTTGTATTAGGACGGCATGAAAAACTGAATTCCGTTGGGCATGCCGGCATTTACATTATGGATTCCGTAAGAACGGAATCCATTACATAATTCACTTAAACCCCGAACCTGCCAAAAGGCAGGTTCGCTCACTCTGATTGTGATGCTGTGAGATCAGTCGGGGGGGGGGGAGTGTTTGATCCAGGAAATGCAGCCATCACCTGGAGCGGGCTTCCCAAACTGAACATGCAGTAAAGGCACAGTCAGGCCTTACATGCGGATTTGAGGCAAATATCTCCAACAATTTGTAGAAAATATGGCATGCTGTGGATCTGAGTGTCAGTAATACATCCTATAATCTGTGCAGATGTCTTTATTATGTATGGATTTCGTAAGACCCCATTCACTATCATTGTGCTGTACCATGGTGCACACTTTCACTGAAGATTTGCCAAAAAACTTGCCAGGTCTCGATGTGGCTGGAGATCAACCGTATACAATGTTTGTACAATCACTGCCTTATGGTGGCTCATACTCGCATTTACTGGGGAAACCAGTTATGTCCACACTAGGCTAGACTGTAAGTCACCTTGGACTGGGTGGCTGTATAAATCCACTGACCCTGTGCTTTCATAAATTCATATTAGCCTCATGATAACGAGAAGGGAAGGACCACCCATAAACCAAATTACCACCAAGAACACCCATTGCTACAAAATAAAAAGGAATCATACCCCTATAATCCTCTTCATTGCTTCCAGTTTGGAGGAGTCTTTGTTACTTTCCAACATCTGCTTTAAGTCTTCATTCCTACAAAAAGAAAATACAGCGATCACAAAAATGCATATAAAACCCAGAAAACACAGTATACTTTCTTTTTAGAAAGGGAGTCAATGGGCAACATGCACACTGTGTGTCTACACAGTGGTATACATTGGAGCCTTACATCAGTCATCGAGTCGACCAAGAACCCCACCAAAATATTACAGAGTCTAATGAGAGGCCACCTACCCAACAACTAAAGCTTGGCCGAAACTGGGTCATGCAACAGGACAATGATCCCAAGCACACCAGCAAATCTACAATGGAATGGCTGAAAAAGAATACAATCGAGGGGCTGCAATGGCCCAGTCAAAGTCCAGACCTCAACCCGACTGAAATACTGTGGTGAGACCTTAAATGGGTTCTCCAGGATTTCCTCAGGATAGGTCATCAATATCTGATCGGCGAAGGTACAACTCCCAGCAACCCTGCCGATCAGCTGTATGAAGGAGTCACATTCAACAGTCACGTGGCCTGGGCACACGTTAGTACCATTCAAGTGAATGGGGAAGGAGTTGTATTATCAAGCACAGCTGCTAACTATAGAACTGCGCTGTGCCTGGTAACCTGTGAGAAGGCTGTAGCGCTCGCTAGAGCTCCGGTGTGCCGGGAAACGGACTCCCGCCAATCTCATATTGATGACCTATACCAGAAAAAGTCTTTAACCCCTTAAGGTCCAGTGCTGTACATGACACCTTATCCCGTATTTTCCAAAAAGTTTTTTTGGGAGTTTCTACTCTAGGGGTGCATCAGGGGGGCTTCAAATGGGACGTGGCGTCATAAAACCAGTCCAGCAAAATCTGCCTTCCAAAAACCATATGGTGTTAGTTTCCTTCTGCGCCCTGCCATGTGCTCATATAGAAGTTTACGACCACATATGGGATGTTTATGTAAACTACAGAATCAGGGCAATAAATATTGAGTTGTGGTAACCCTTGCTTTGTTAGTGGAAAAAAAATGGATTAAAATGGAAAATATTGGAAATGGAAATTAATTTTCCATTAATTCTTGTGCAACACCTAGAGTTAACAAACTTTGTAAAATCAGTTTTGAATACCGTGAGGGGTGTAGCTTCTAAAATGAGGTCACTTTTTTGGGAGTTTCTACTCTAGGGGTGCAAAATTATCTTAGTGAAATCTGCCTTCCAAAAACCATATGGCGTTCCTTTCCTTCTGCGGCCTGCCGTGTGCCCATACACCAGTTTACGCCAATTTACACCAGTTTACGGCCACATATAGGGTGTTTCTGTAAACTACAGAGTCAGGGCAATAAATATTGAGTTTTGTTTGGCTGTTAACCCTTGCTTTGTTACTTGAAAAAATGGATTAAAATGGAAAATCTGCCCAAAAAAGTGAAATTCTAAAATTTCCTCTCCATTTTCCATTAATTCTTGTGGAACACCTAAAGGGTTAAAGTCTGTAAAATCAGTTTTGAATACCTTGAGGGGTGTAGTTTCTAAAATGGGGTCATTTTTGGGTGGTTTCTATTATGTAAGCCTCACAAAGTGACTTCAGACCTGAACTGGTCCTTAAAAAGTAGGTTCTGGAAATTTTCTGAAAAAAGATTTGCTTCTAAAACTTTTTAGCCTTCTAACGTCCCCAAAAAATAAAATGGCATACACAAAATGATCTAAACGTGAAGTAGACATATGGGGAATGTAAAGTAATAACTATTTTTGGAGGTATTACTATTATAACAGTAGAGATATTGAAATTTTTCTAAAATGTTTGTAAATTTGGTAATTTTTTATAAATAAAAATGTAATTTTTTGACTCAATTTTATCACTGTCATGAAGTACAATATGTGACAAGAAAACTATCTCAGAATGGCCTGGATAAGTAAAAGCGTTTTAAAGAGGACCTTTCATCAGTTTAGCCCTATGAGCTCCTCCCTGGCTGCTAAAGGTGGTTTTGATTCGGATTTACATTAAAGAGGACCTTTCATCAGTATAATTTTAATAAACTAATAACCCTACCTAATAGTGCGGCTTCCACTGATGTTCCCCCTTTTTTTTTTTTTTTTTGTAAATGGACCATCGAATGTTGAAATAATAGCCCCGTTTGTTCTGCAGCAGCGCCTGTCACTCAAGCGCTTTTTTGTATGGGGCGTTGCTAAACTTTTTTCTTTGCTATGGGCCTTGGCTGAGAGCGCAGCCAATCAGAGCGCTCCTCTCTCAGCCAGGCAGATCAGATAGAAAGATCAGCGAAAGATCAGATAGACCGGCCGAGGGACGCGACGGGTGTGGAAGCAGCGGTACGAGCGGCAGGGTAAGTATCATAATCATCCCCTAGACATCGCTGCAACAGGATGTTATGAAGCTAAAGTTCTCGCGAGAACTTTAGCTCCTTCTGCCTGGCTGAGAGAGGAGCGCTCTGATTGGCTGCGCTCTCAGCCAAGGCCCATAGCAAAGAAAAAAGTTTAGCAACGCCCCATACAAAAAAGCGCTTGAGTGACAGGCGCTGCACCAGAACAAACGAGGCTATTATTTCAACATTCGGTGGTCGATTTAAAAAAAAAAAAAAAAGGGGGAACATCAGTGGAAGCCGCACTATTAGGTAGGGTTATTAGTTTATTAAAATTATACTGATGAAAGGTCCTCTTTAATTCTAAGACCAGATTATTTTTATGTTCTAAAAGGTAAAAGCATAACTTAAAAAAAATATATTTATATCTATATATATTTATATATATATATATATATATATATATATATATATATATATATATATATATATACACACACATACACATACATATACACACAAAACTTTTACCTGTAAATAGCTTAATTTAAAAAAAAAGTTCCTGAAACTGGAACTACAACATCGTTAGTTAATATACTAGAGTAGCCATGAGCAATTAGAGGAGGAACGTAATACACGGCTCAGACTGGCAGCAAACAGACACATGAAGGTGAAATCTTATTTAGTGCAAAGGCAAACAGAAGGTTAACTAATCCTAAATAATATGCAGATGTCCTCTGCCCAACCTTGTCATACCCATAATGACAGACACCACTGAGGCCTGCATGTGAGCGGCATGTATAGGAGAGCCGCAGCTGTGTATACTATATGTATACTGCTACATGCATGCACATATTTATACATACAGCTCACATGCATGCCTCCCATTAGGCCACTGGTTGAGGCCACATGCACACAGTGAATATGCAAGAGACGGATACCGACGTGGTGCATCCCGCACTTTCCTCGATAATTATTAAATAGATGTCTGTTCTTGCCCGCAAAATAGACAAGTAGGACATGTTCTCTAATTTGCGTCAAGATGACACCCGCGTGCTGCCCATAATTTTTTTGCAGACCCACAGAAATGAATGGGTCCGTGTCCGTTCCAAGATTTTCCAAAAATACAGTCATCTGCATGAGGCCTAACACTGCAGCCTTGCAGCGCTGGGGTCCTCATGTCCAGCGTCCTCCAGGGGGCCGGGACTGACTGATGAGGACCTGTCTACACCTCAGAGAGTGGGCTGAGAACCTTTGTGTCTCATGTTGGAAGAATGAAACACATAATAAGCATTATTATATTTCCCTTATACAATATGCATGATTATATTACTTATACAATAATGTGTATTATTATACTACCCTTATACAATAATATGTATTATTATATTACACCTTTATAATATTCTTCACTGACTGACAGTCTCTGGATAGTGCCAAATAAAATAATAATTCCTTGGATTGCTGATCTCCACTACTTTACACGTGTCCACAGATACCGTATATGGGTATAGCAGTGACATGCCATTCAGCTGTGTCAGCGCTATCCTGGCCTCCAGCACAGATGTCAGACCTCTAGCGCCTATAAGGGTGGTCATCCAGCTTTCCATAGACCCTGCATGGCATGTAATGTTACTCTGGCTATTAATGCAGGGCAACACGCCATTCAAGGTCTGCGAGGAAACAATGGAGGCCATGCATGGTAAGTGAGAAACGGCAACTCAGGCTCTTTGTTTAACCCAGAAAAGTGAAATTCTTGAACATAAATCTTGGGTTACAGTCCCTTCTTTTTTTTTTCACAAGCTGTCTGACAAGTTTCCTGGATCTAAGACCATTAGATACCAAGTACTCGGCCCGGGATCTTGAGGCCATTAACATAATTGTTTGAGAAAGGAGTAGTAGTACATAAGATAGTATGTGCTTAAGAGAACAGAAGTAGCATAAAGGGAGACATTCCAGCCGGCGATCACTGTCCGCGCCGTATATTTTATTTGCTTACTGGAATGTGATGCTTTCTGCTGAAAACGCCTACAAATGACTCATAAAAGGGGATCACCTCTACCCATGTGTCAAAGCAAAAGAGGCATGGCTGGCATCAGTCGGGCTCAGAAATGTGTACTCTCAGTTGCTAACTTGTAACCAGCCAGTGTCCCATCACCTACTTCAACCAGTCCCCCTTCACAATTGTCTGCTGCCACAGGGACGTATTTGCCACTACGCGTGGCACTGTAGAGTGCCAGGTAGCAGAGGGGAGGGGGAGGGTTGGGGCCCCATAAGCATGGGAGATATATTATATATATTTTTTTTTATTATTATTGCTCCTCTGACTCCCACTCTATTGGCGTTTTCTGGAAGGAAGAGTAGATTCCCTGTCCGCAAGCTTCCCTCTCCGCCTAGCAGAAAGTGCCTGCTGCGCAGATTATTGAAGCAGTAGGTGGTCTGTGCTCCACCGGTCAGGTACACTTACAGCTGCAGCGCACTAACTGTCTCACACTCATCTCTGCATTGTCCTTCCCACCATCTCTTTGGCGGAAGCCAGAAAAAAAAAAAGTTTGTGTGCAAGAGGCTTAAGGCTATATTCACATCTTCATTTTCACTGGATTCGTCAGGGGATCAGCAAAAACGCATCCGGTATATAATACAGTTGTTAGAACGGATCCGGTTGTATTATACCCCAAATGAACAAGACGGATCAATCACTAAATCCACTGTAAGCCAATGGTGGATCCATTTTTTTGGGGACAAGGAAAAAAAAAAGATCCACCATTGACTTACATTGTGTTTCATGACGGATCCGTCTAGATCTCTAGCTCATGACTGTGTGCGTCATGGGAGCGAAACGGAATGCATTCTGGTGCACATCGTTCCGTTCAGTTTTGTCCCCATTGACAATGAATGGGGACAAAACTGAAGCTTTTCCCTCCGCTTTTGAGATCCTATTACGGATCCCAATACCGGAAAGGAAAATGCAGAGGTGACAGTAGCCTACAACACACAGGAGGAGGAGCTGCTATCTGTCAGATGCTCACAGCCAGCATTGTGCGGAGTATTTGAAGACAACTGCAGCTGATACATTTCTGTTAAACTGTCCACTTCAGCTGGATACCAGACATAGTATACAGCCCCAAACTGGTTCTGATCAAGGCCTCGTGCACATTTCCGTTTTTCACAGACGTGTGCTGTCTGCATTTTCTACGGACAGCACATGTACCCATTGATTTAAATGTGGCTGTTCACATTTCAGTATTTTTTTTTTACTGATGGTGGGTGAGTATAAAAAATAAAATCACGGAGACATGCACTACTTTGATCCCCGATTCGGACCAAGCACGCCGA
Source organism: Bufo bufo (assembly GCF_905171765.1). Lineage (NCBI taxonomy): Eukaryota > Metazoa > Chordata > Amphibia > Anura > Bufonidae > Bufo > Bufo bufo. Next base: position 106,193,558 of record NC_053390.1, on the reverse strand, counting down.
TAGAAGTCTATGGGTCCATGAAACTCACGGACACACCACGGATAGCATCTGTTGTGCGTCTGTTTTTCAGTGAAGACAGATAGGAGATTCTTTGGAAATGAATTTTCAGCTGAGCAACGTCAGTGAATTACGGACGACACACGGATGGTAAAAACGGACACACAGATTCTTCATGGACATCTTCACAGATGAAACACGTATCCTTTTTTTAACGGACGTGTCATTGACACGGAAATGTGGACGAGGCCTAACAGTGGGAGCAGTAAGGGTCTACAACTTCTACTGGGTAAGAAGCAGAACCAGCCCGAGTACAGCTCCCCACCTCCGTATCCCCCACCTCCTATATCGATGCAGACATATATATATATGTACATATAAACACACGCAATATATAGAAAAGAGGATTAATACGGTACATGTCATAGAAAAGGCGCGTTAGATGACCAATACTACATACCCGAAGATCAGATGAGAGGGCGGCCGCTCACCGCTGCTCAGTCCTATTTCCTCTGCTGTGGGCTCAGGACTCAGACTTAGCTGGAGGTTATCAGCCACATTGAGGACAGACTGGACTGCGGAGGTAGCACTCACTTTCTTTAGTAAAGCGATATGCTGCTCCATGCTGCACGTAAATCCGAAAGGAACCAAGGGTTGTGTGACGTTTCGGCCTTGATCTTTTGATAACTCCTGGAGACACAATTATTATAGCCGGACAGGATATAAACTCCCTCAAGAACAGAGAAAACTTCTTACAAGCTCAGAAACGAATTTCCCTTAAAAAACAAGCCGGCGGAAACAGCATAAAGCGACATTGTCGTCCAGTCTAAATGAAGGGGCTCTGGGGCGGCCGGAGTAGCGTGCGGCTCATGCTTAGATATATATATATATATATATATATGTCCCAGCAAGAAAGAGAAGCTTGAAGAAGTTCCTTTTTTTTTGCCTTGAATGACACGAGGCGTATTTCACGCTCACATGGTGCAAGTGAGAAAGTGAAGTAAAGCCCATCCGCTCACATGTCCCATAGAAGGAATGCACAGTAGCTTCCCTCTAAGAAATGTTGCTCTACAAGACCGGGTGCGTGTGAACCTTCCCATAAGGTGTGTCTCCTTAATGGGACCCATTCACAGCCTCATAAAGCCTGTAAAGAGTGTGGCTGCTTCAGCCGATGAAAGGCAAAGCGATTGCCCTCCTACCTCTGCCACAGTAAATCCAGCACTTAAGGGTTTACAGGAGGATTAATCACAGGACGTCTCATCCTTAAGCCACTTGCACACGAACGTTGCGCATCCGTTCCATGCATTGGGGACCTCAATTTGCAGTCCCCAATGCACGGCAAAGTCCGTTTGGCGGCGGGGACAGATCTAGACCCATTCAACTTGAATGGGTCCGTGATCCGTCCGGACTGCAAAAAGAAAATATAAAATAGAGGCACGGACAGAAACACTCCGTAGAGAAACACTCCGTAGTGCTTCCGTGGGGTTCCGATCCGTGCTTCCGTTCCGCATCTCCGTGATTGCGGACCCGCCGTATGCAGGCCAACGTTTGTGTGCAAGAAGCCTTATACTGACTGCACTGGAAACCATATAGGATCTGCACCCGCAACCATAAAAAATAAATAAAAAAAAGGGTAAAAAATGTTACTAAATTTCTACTTTCTGTCACTCAATATAAACTCTCTTTGGTTACTTCCAGGGGATGTGTCCTGGTCCCACGAAGGACCCACAGGTGACGGCTTGTTACAGTACAGCGTATCAGGGCTGTGTCTTATAAAGCCTTTGTGTCCATTACATGACCAGGACAGATGAAGTCTCTGATCAAGTCACAACAAGCAGAGATCTTGAAAACTTTCTGAATCAGGAAAAAAAAGACTGAAACATAACATATTTTTAGGTCAACCACCACTTACCCCATCCCATAACTCCCACAGAACTTACAGAAAGATGATTACCTATCCACTGAACTCTACCGAGGATGCAACGGCTGTGAATCCGTGAGCAGGGGCCGCAAGACCTCTGATCCCCTGGTATGTAAAGGTCGCTGAGGTTATATCGGCTATGAATGGCTAAAGTAGCCATATACACAGAATAAGTGGCCACCAGACTCCCCAATTATCATGCATTTACAATCAATATAGAAAGGACCATAAGAGTCTAGCAGGCAGATTCCCTGCTAGACTTCAGTGAGAATCACCCATAGGAGAAAAATAAATAAATACAACAAACTGTAAATCCTGTGGGAATCTGTAGGATCCACAACCTAACTAATGTCTATGGCCAGCGTTACTGTGTCAAGTTTATTAACCAAATATTACCATGCAGCAATTCAACCAGATGACACATCATTGTAACTGCTCTAGTGCCATCTAGTGGACACAAGTTATTATTGCATTTGTTTCATCCACCAGTCCTTATACACTAATTTGCTTATAGGCATTTGAACAAAAATTACTGTAACTCTAGAGTATCTGGATAATAAAAGTTCAAAAATGGCGTGGTGTCAAAAGGCAGCAAGTGCTCAACCCCATATGCAGTTGTGCATATATACCCAGGGGAGCAGATCCTGCACTTGTGGCCCGTTGCTAATGGCAATCCCCAGCAAAAATGCATACAGTGGAGGATGCCCGCAGCGGACCACAAGTACCACAAAAAGATAACCTACACAGGATAGAAAAATGTGTGGATGCAAATAGCTATATGAAATAAACATTATTAAAGGAAGGTGCACTACTGACTAAACCCTCAAACTGATGTTAAAATTGAGAATTTAGCCAATATCTCCTTATATGAAGGACATGTCTGAGCCCGAGTACCGCGCCAAGGTATCTCATGTAGCTCGGGACCTAACGCTAACCTACCTGTGCCCTATGGGCAATACCAGGAGCCAGTGGGCAAATTACAGGAGCGTAAGGTCCGACTCACAGCAAACTCCCAGTTATCTCCAGCATCACAGCGGTGACCTGCTCTACTTGCATCATGTGTGACGTCATATGTGAAGCAGGTCACCGCCTGCAGGCCGATGACTGGCTGCAGAAGTCACGCGTCCCCCTGTTAACGGATGTTGATACCAGTGCAGATCTGAGAGCCACACAGTTCGGCAGCAGGGACCAGGTGAGTATTATCACAATGGCGGGTCAGCCACATCTCGAGGTATGGTTTCGTCTTTAAACAAAAACTTAGAAAACCCCTGTAAATGTGTTCAAATAGCAGAAGAAGCCATATCCCTTTTCTCCCCGCAGTTTCCAGCTCTGTGCTCTGGCACTCTCCACCTCGCTTCCTGACTCCAGCAGTGATGCTCCATACATACTAAGTCACTGTTGCAGCCAATCACTGGCCTCAGCAGTATACAGGACATACGTACTGAGGCCAGTTATTGACTGCAGTGCTGACCTGTGTGCATGGAACATCATTCACTTCTGTGGGGCCTGCGTTCCGTGAAAAACGCACAATATAGAGCATGCTGCGATTTTCAAGCAATGCACAAGTGACGCGTGAAAATCACCGCTCATCTGCAAAGTCCCATTGAAATGAACGGGTCCGGATTCAGCGCAAGTGCAATGCGTTCACCTCACACATTGCACCCGCACGGTTTTCTCGCCCGTGTTAAAGGGGCCTTATAGTGCTCTCATACTAGTCAGTGGTTTTCCTCGAATAGTGAATCTACTATTTGATATACTGTCAAAGTGACCCTACACATTATTTTGCCTCTTTAAAGGGACACTGACAGGCCCAAAAAGCATATTTCGGAATATATATGACAGTACAGGTCTTATAAAGTGTATTAGAATCATCTAAGTATCCCCCCTGTCCACCTTATAACTACGGTAAAATGAAGTTTTATAACCTGCTTGAATCGTGTTCAATCTGCCCAAGGGGCGGCGTTTCATCTCCACTTGCGCCCAGCCAGCCTCGCCACAACTGCCGTTTGAAGCGCCGCCCAGCTCATCAATATTCACTTCGCTGGGCGGCTACTAGTGTCCCCGGCCATCTTCAGCACATGCACCCGGCACCCTCACTGCGCACAGTCTGATTCTCAGAGGCCGATGCAGCCTCTGCTTTATGCGCATGCGCCGGGCACAGTTCAGAGCAGCGCTTAAGAGTAGCCGCCCAGCGAAGTGAATATTGATGAGCTGGGCGGCGCTTCAAACAGCAGTTGGGGCGAGGCTGGCTGGGCGCAAGTTGAGATGAAACACCGCCCCTTGGGCAGATTGAACACGATTCAAGCAGGTTATAAAACTTCACATTACTGTAGTTATAAGGTGGACAGGGGGGATACTTACATGATTCTTATACACTTTATAAGACCTGTACGGTCATATATATACCTAAATATGCTTTTTGGGCATGTCAGTGTCCCTTTAATGCCCTTCCATCACTTATTGTGCCCCCAAACATTACACTCCCACCATCCTGCCTCAAAATATATTACTCTGCCTACATTGCACCTGTAATATAGAAAGAGCAAACCCAGTTACTTTATTCTCCACCAGTTAATAACACCTCGTCCTACCAGTAAATATTCTTCACTACAGTGCCCCTGTAACTGGGGTCCATCACGGTGCCCTTTCTAATTACTCTGCTGTCACCACCAATTTATAACACCATTGTGTCATACCACCAGTAACCATCCTCCACTAGAGTTCGCACACAATTGGTGTCCAGCACTGAGCCCCTCCCAGTCCAATATGCCATAATAATGCCCTAACCACCAGTTAAATGTGCACACACCACCATTTACTTTGCCCACTAGTCCTCACACCACCATATAAGATGTCCTCATAGGGATCCAATGTGTAGACACTGTTTGCCTCCCTAGGCTTGGGATGTCACCTCCAATTTCACTTGTAGCACAGAATGGATCACTATGCGCCATTCTACTAATGAGATGATCTGTCCGTGCAGAGGTCGCCTCTGTGCACCTCTTGCTGTTATTCCAGTTAGTCGTTGTTCTCCCAACCACTGGGACATGTAACGTTGAACAGTTCTGACATCTCAACCTAGAAATTTAGCAATCTACCAAAGTGATAAACCAGGGTCTGTCAGTTAAAGGATTCTGCCCCTCTCAGATTTTCGCCGAGTGCCAATAACTGGCACATCAATGAACAGGAGGGATCGCACAATTATCCCACATGACTTGATCCAATTTTTTAGATTTCACATGGCTAAAAAACTTTGCTTTAAACCTTGCTTTTGGCCCCTCCCACTTGCGGAAGATTGGAGCTAGGTGCTTGAAAATGTTATTGTCTACAGATCTTAGCGACACCTGCTATTTCCTAGATTTACATAACCTTACAGCTTGTCCTTCTTGGTATTACAATTTTATAGAGGTTGTCCAGGATCAGAAAAGCGTGGCTGCTTCCTTACAAAAACAGCACCACTTCTGTCCACAGGCTGTACGTGGTATTGGAGCTCAGATGCAATACCACACACAACCTATGAACAAGTGTGGTGCTCTATTAGTAAGAAAGCAGCCACGTTTTTCTGATCCTAGACAACCCCTTTAATGTTGAGGAATGTATAATAGCCCCCATAGTGTCCCAGTTTATAAATGGCCCCCAAAGTGTGTATATACACACACATACACACACAGTACCGCCATAGTGCCCCAGCATTTTAAATGACCCCTTACATACATCAGGTTGCCCCACCCACGATAATGCCCAAAAAAAAAAAAAAAACACACCTCTCCATGGGCACGCGTGCACTGAAGGCAGTAAGACCTGATGCTCCCAGCGTAATCAAGTGACGTCATGAGGTTGGGAGCGTCAGGTCCTGCTGCCTCCAGTGCTGAGCAATAGCATGCATGCCTGTGGAGAGGAGAGTACTTTTAATTTTTTTCATTAGACGGGTGCACTTCTGTCTAAACGCCTGTTACTGACCCTTTGATTTCAATGGAGTCCATTTGGTCATCAAAATGGACGAAAATAGGATATGTCCAATTTTTGATGGCCGCTATTCACTGACAGTTAAAAAACACCCATGTGAATAGCCACATAGAGAGCAATGGTTCTGTAAACGGCTGTGTACCGGCCGCTTTCCACTGTCACGTGCATGTACTCTAATTCTTCTGTTTGTTCCCAAGTGAATGTGAGATTTTTTTACTTGAACCAGATAGCCACTTAAACCCCCTTAATGACCAGACCACTTTTTACAATTCTGCACTACACTACCTTCACGGTTTATTGCTCGGTCATACAACTTACCACCCAAATTAATTTTACCTCCTTTTCTTCTCACTAAGGCTACTTTCACACTAGCGTTCGGGGGTCCGCTTGTGAGCTCCGTTTGAAGGGTCTCACAAGCGGCCCCGAACGCATCCGTACTGCCCCAATGCATTCTGAGTGGATGCGGATCCGCTCAGAATGCATCAGTCTGGCAGCGTTCAGCCTCCGCTCTGCAAGCGGACACCCGAACGCTGCTTGCAGCGTTCGGGTGTCCGCCTGGCTGTGCGGAGGCAAACGGACCCGTCCAGACTTACAATGCAAGTCAATGGGGACGGATCCGTTTGAAAATTGAGCCATATTGTGTCAACTTCAAACGGATCCGTCCCCCATTGACTTTCAATGTAAAGTCTGGATGGATCCGTCTGAACTACTTTCACACGGGCGAGTATTCCGCGTGGATGCGATGCATGAGGTGAACGCATTGCACCCGCACTGAATACCAACCCATTCATTTCTATGGGGCCGTTCACATGAGCGGTGATTTTCACGCATCACTTATGCGTTGCGTGAAAATCGCAGCATACTCTATATTCTGCGTTTTTCACGCAATGCAGGCCCCATAGAAATGAATGGGGTTGCGTGAAAATCGCAAGCATCCGCAAGCAAGTGCGGATGCGGTGCGATTTTCACGCAGGGTTGCTAGGAGACGATCGGGATGGAGACCCGATCATTATTATTTTCCCTTATAACATGGTTATAAGGGAAAATAATAGCATTCTGAATACAGAATGCATAGTAAAATAGGGCTGGAGGGGTTAAAAAAAAATTTTTAAAAATTTAACTCACCTTAGTCCACTTGATCGCGTAGCCCGGCATCTCCTTGTGTCTCCTTTGTTGAATAGGACCTGTGGTGAGCATTAAATACAGTTACAGGACCTTTGATGACGTCACTGTGATCATGTGACGTACCATGTGATGACCGGAGTGACGTCATCAAAGGTCCTGTAACTGTATTTAATGCTCACCACAGGTCTTATTCAACAAAGGAGACAGAAGTAGATGCCGGGCCGCGATCAAGTGGACTAAGGTGAGTTAAATTATTATTTTTTAACCCCTCCAGCGCTGTTTTACTTTGCATTCTGTATTCAGAATGCTATTATTTTCCCTTATAACCATGTTATAAGGGGAAATAATACAATCTACAGAACACCGATCCCAAGCCCGAACTTCTATGAAGAAGTTCGGGTACCAAACATGCGCGATTTTTCTCACGCGCGTGCAAATATGCATTATAATGTTTTGCACTCGCGTGGAAAAATCGCGGGTGTTCCCGCAACGCCCGTGTGAAAGAGGCCTTAGAATTTTTTCTAAACTATAATGCAGACGGATCCGTTCTGAACGGATCCAAAACGTCTGCATTATAGGAGCGGATCCGTCTGTGCAGACACCAGACGGACCCGCTCTGAACGCAAGTGTGAAAGTAAACTAATAGAGCTTTCATTTGGTGGTATTTAATTGCTGCTGACATTTTTACTTTTTTTGATATTAATCGAAATGGACCGAAATTTTAGCAAAAAAATGCAATTTTTCACTTTATGTTGTAAAATTTTTCAAATATAACTACATTTCTATATTAATTTTTCTCTAAATTTATTGTTCTACATGTCTTTGATAAAAAAAAAAATGCAATAAGTGTATATTTATTGGTTTGGGTAAAAGTTATAGCGTTTACAAACTATGGTACAAAAATGTGAATTTACGCACTTTGACTTTCTGAGCACCTGTCATGTTTCCTGAGGTTCTACAATGCCCAGACAGTAGAAACACCCCACAAATGACCCCATTTCGGAAAGTAGACACCCTAAGGTATTCGCTGATGGGCATAGTGAGTTCATGTAAAGGGTTAAACAGCCCGGATCGGCACTCCTGCCGTTCCGGGCTGTTAGAGCAGGGACCCGGCTCTCATGTGAGAGCCAGGTCCGCGCTCCCCGCTGCACGGGGGAGCCGCGCGGCGCTTAAACTGTGCCGCCGTAAAAACGCGGCGGCCCAGCCTAAGGCCCCTTAGTGACCGCCGTAAAAACACGTATGGGTGGTCACTAAGGGGTTAATTGACCCAGTCAATCTGCCAACATCTTGTATTGAAAAGCTCCAGCTGATAATGATGAGTTCTGAATATTCATGAGCTCCTGACTCTCCCCGCCCACCTGCTGCTGAATGACAGTTCTTTTCCATATGAATCAGCAGCAGGTGGGCAGGGGAGTGGCTATAGCTCTGAATTAAAAAACGCTGAACTCAAATCAGCTCATTAGCATGCGGCACCAGTAAGTGAATACATCTAAGGTACTTTTTAGTAGTTAATGATTATAATCTAACTAATTATATACAATCAAGGGAACCTGTCACCAGGATTTTGTGCATAGAGCTGGGGACATGGGCTGCTAGATGGCCGCTAACACATTTGCAATACCCAGTCCCCATAGCTCTGTGTGCTTTTATTGTGTTAAAAAAAACGTTTTGATCCATATGCAAATGAACCTGATGTGTCCTGTGTCCGGAGAAGAGTCCAGCGGAAAGGAGCCCAGCACCGCCCTGCGTCCTCCGAATCTCCTCCTTGCTGGCTGACGTCACAGAGCTGGAGCGCCGAAATCTCGCGATGCGCATCGCGAGATTTCGGCGCTACATCCCTCAAGGTATTCAAAACCGATTTTACAAACTTTGTTAACCCTTTAAGTGTTCCACAAGAATTAATGGAAAATAGGAGATACAATTTCAAAATTTCACTTTTTTGGCAGATTTTTTATTTTAATAATCTTTTTCCAGTTACAAAGCAAGGGTTAACAGCCAAACCAAACTCAATATTTATGGCCCTGATTTGTAGTTTACAGAAACACCCCATATGTGGTCGTAAACCACTGTACGGGCACACGGCAGGGCGCAGAAGGAAAGGAATGCCATATGGTTTTTGGAAGGCAGGTTTTGATGGACTGGTTTTCTTTACACCATGTCCCATTTGAAGCCCCCCGATGCAACCCTAGAGTAGAAACTCCATAAAAGTGACCCCATCTAAGAAACTACACCCCTCAAGGTATTCAAAACAGATTTTACAAACGTTTTTAACCCTTTAGGTGTTCCACAAGCGTTATTGGCAAATGGAGATGAAATTTCAGAATTTCAACTTTTTGGCAAATTTTCCATTTTAATCCATTTTTCCCAGTAACAAAGCAAGGGTTAACAGCCAAAGAAAACTCAATATTTATGGCCCTGATTCTGTAGTTTACAGAAACCCCCCATATGTGGTCGTAAACAGCTGTACGGGCACACGGCAGGGCGCAGAAGGAAAGGAATGCCATACGGTTTTTGGAAGGCAGATTTTGCTGGACTGTTTTTTTTTTACACCATGTCCCATTTGAAGCCCCCCTGATGCAACCCTAGAGTAGAAACTCCAAAAAAGTGTCCCCATTTTAGAAACTACGGGATAGGGTGGCAGTATTGTTGGTACTAGTTTAGGGTACATATGATTTTTGGTTGCTCTATATTACACTTTTTGTGAGGCAAGATAACAAGAAATAGCTGTTTTGGCACCGTTTTTATTTTTTGTTATTTACAACATTCATCTGACAGGTTAGATCATGTGATATTTTTGATCGCTTGCGATTACACTTTTTGTGATGTAAGGTGACAAAAAATTGTTTATTTAGCAGAGTTTTTATTTTTTACGGTGTTCATTGGGGGGTATATTCCTTTACAATGCATTCCAATACTTTTGTATTGGAATGCATTGGCTGTATGAGTAAGGCCTCCTGCACACGACCGTTGTGTGCACCCATGGCCGTTGTGCCGTTTTCCGTTTTTTTTTTGCGGACCCATTGACTTTTAATAGGTCCGTGGAAAAATCGGAAAATGCACCGTTTTGCAGCCGCATCCGTGATCCGTGTTTCCTGTCCTATTTTTTTGACGGACAACGGTTCACTGGCCACCAATGAATTTAAAACTGGGGAGGGAGGGGGTGTGCCCCCTCCTGCCTGGCAGCACATGATCTCTTACAGGGGGCTATGATACGCACAATTAACCCCTCAGGTGCAGCACCTGAGGGGTTAATTGTGCGGATCACAGCCCCCTGTAAGAGATCGGGTGCTGCCAGGCAGCAGGGGGCAGTCATGTACACAGTTCAAAGTATATTCTAACTAGAAGCGTCCCCATCACTATGGGAACGCCTCTGTGTTAGTGAAAACTCAGATCCGACAGTATATTCTAAGTGAAAATTTAGCTCTGAAAATGCTTTTATGCAGACGGATCAGCGGATCAGTCTGTGTGAAAGTAGCCTACGGCCACGGACGCGGATGCCAATCTTGTGTGCATCCGTGTTTTTTCACGGACCCATTGATTTGAATGGGTCCGTGAACCGTTGTCCGTCAAAAAAAATAGGACAGGAAACACGGATCACGGATGCGGCTGCAAAACGGTGCATTTTCCGATTTTTCCACGGACCTATTAAAAGTCAATGGGTCCGCAAAAAAAAAAACGGAAAACGGCACAACGGCCATGGGTGCACACAACGGTCGTGTGCAGGAGGCCTTACTCATACAGCCAATGCATTCCAATACAAAAGTATTGGAATGCATTGTAAAGGAATATACCCCCCAAAGTGGGACAAAAAATAAAGTGAAAAAAAAAGTTTTCCCCCCAAAAAATTAAGTTTCAAGTAAAAATAAACCAAAACGTCATTTTCCCCAAATAAAGTAAAAAAAATTGGTACAAAATAGGGGGGGGGGGGAAATGTTTTTTTTTTTGTCACCTTACATCACAAAAAGTACAACAGCAAGCGATCAAAAAGGCGTACGCCCACCAAAATAGTACCAATCTAACCGTCACCTCATCCCGCAAAAAATGAGCCCCTACCTGAGACAATCGCCCAAAAAATAAAAAAACTATGGCTCAGAATATGGAGACACTAAAACATTTTTTTTGTTTGAAAAAAGCTGTTATTGTGTAAAACTTACATAAATGAAGTACTGGTACGTCATGGGTACTTAAGGACTCAGGAAACATGCCGTACCGGTACGTCATGCGTCCCTAAGGGGATAAGGACTGCTGGGCAGAGGCTTCCGCCCAGCAGTGAGCCCGGTGATGTCATCGACACCAATTGGCAGTCTTCAGCGCTGTCCTAGCCTGTAAAACGGCTAGGGCAGTGCTAAAGCCCACCCATCAGAGCCGGTGACGTCACCAAATAAATAAATTGCAATCCAGCGCAGGGCAAGGGAGAGCATCGGAGCATGAAATGCTCACATTAGGGGGCTGCCTGGGCTTAAATGTGGTTATGTCTGGGTTCAGCTTTGAACCCAGACAACCCCTTTAAGTGCTCATTCATATGACCATTTTTGTGGATCCGCAAAACACGGATACCGGCGGTATGCATTCCGGATTTTGCAGAACTAAACATCCTCCTCCATGATAGAAATGTCTATTCTTGTCCGCAGGGCCAAGGAACGGCATACGGATGCGGACAGAAATATACAGTTGCGTGAATGGGTGCTAAGGGAATGTTCACACTGAGTATTTATTTTTTATTTTTTTATAATTTTTTTTTTATTCTGACCCTGCTTCAGGATTCCTTGCGATTATCTGGATGCGATTTCTATTCCAATGTGATTTTTCACCCATTTTTTTATGTGGTTTTAGGCTACGTCTACACGACGACATTTGTCGCGCAACATTTTGTTGCACTAATGTCGCGCAACAATTTTTATAATGGTAGTCTATGGTGTCGCACTGCAACATGCTGCGACGCAACAGTCGCAGAAAATCCATTTGAGATAAATTTTTCTGCGACTGTTGCGTCGCAGTCGCAGCATGTTGCATGTTGCAGTGCGACACCATAGACTGCCATTATAAAAATTGTCGCGCGACATTAGTGCAACAAAATGTTGCGCTACAAATGTTGCAGTGTAGTTGCGCCCTATCTGTCGCGCGACAAATGTCGTCGTGTAGACGTAGCCTTATGTGACCATTTCAATGGGAAGTTTGGACGTGGATCCAATACTGAATCTGCACCAAGAATGAACATATCACGCCTCTTTTCAAAACTGCGTGCAGGGAAAAAATAAGAATGCACTGTGTAAACTAACAAGGAGTTTTCCCATTGAAATCATTGGAGATGATTTGCAAATGTTTTTGATGTGCTTATTGGGTGTGGAATTTGCACCAAAATCCATGTTAAAAAAAAAAAACCTCTGTGTGAACATACACCAAATGTGACAGAACTGGAGACGTCAGCAGAAGTGTGAACAAAGCCTCAACTACTGCAGTGTATTTTCTACACCAGAAATTCCCAACCTGTGGTTCTCCAATTGTTGCAAAACTGTGCTTGTAAGCCTATGCTGGGGGTTGTAGTTTTACAACAGAAGATAAGTAATAGGTTGGAGAAGACTGTACAGATTCATGGGATAGCTGGTGCTGAACCCTGTCATTTAGCAGGTAGATGTCACAAAGGCTTGCACTCCGCTAGATCATCACGTAATTACAGAGCTTGAAAGCAATATGGAGCTAAATAGGGACACAATTAAAGGGATTTTCCAGGACTCAAATACTGATAACCTATCCTCAGGATAGGTCACCAATATCAGATCGGCGGGGGTCCGACACCCGCCTATCAGATGTATGAGGAGACGGCGCGCACAGTGCACACATGCCGTCTCCCTTCTCTCTTCCTGACCAGTCTATCATCTTTGCTATAGACAGCAGCGGTGAACTGTGCGCATCGTCTCCTCATACATCTGATCGGCGGGTGTCCGGTGTCGGACCCCCGCCGATCTGATATTGATAACCTATCCTGAGGACAACCCCTTTAAATACTGATAGGGAACTGAGATTGTGAGCTCCATTGGGGACAGCTTGAAGTGAATGTCAGTCGCTGCGGAATATAGTAGCGATATCGAAGTGCGTAAAATAAATTTAAAAGAAGGAAACACAGGTCATTGATGAAGTAGTGGTGGGTCAAGAAGATATATATTAAGGCCCCTTTCACACGGGCGAGTATTCCGTGCGGATGCGATGCTTGAGTTGAACGCATTGCACCCGCACTGAATACCGACCCATTCATTTCTATGGGGCTGTTCACATGAGCGGTGATTTTCACGCATCACTTGTGCGTTGCGTGAAAATCGCAGCAAGCTCTATAGAAGGCCCCAACGCAGGCCCCATAGAAGTGAATGGGGTTGCGTGAAAATCGCAAGCATCTGCAAGCAAGTGCGGATGCGGTGCGATTTTCACGCACGGTTGCTAGGAGACGATCAGGATGGAGACCAGATCATTATTATTTTCCCTTATAACATGGTTATAAAGGGAAAATAATAGCATTCTGAATACAGAATGCTAAGTAAAATAGGGCTGGAGGGGTTAAAAAAATAAATAAATAATTTAACTCACCTTAGTCCACTTGCTCACGCAGCCCGGCATCTCCTTCTGTCTCCTTTGCTGAACAGGACCTGTGGTGACGTCACTCCGGTCATCACATGATCTTTTACCATGGTGATGGATCATGTGATGACCGGAGTGACATCACCACAGGTCCTGTTCCGCAAAGGAGACAGAAGGAGATGCCGGCTCCGCGATCAAGTGGACTAAGGCGAGTAAAAAAATAATAATTTTAACCCCTCCAGCCCTATTTTACTATGCATTCTGTATTCAGAATGCTATTATTTTCCCTTATGACCATGTTATAAGGGAAAATAATACAATCTACAGAACACCGATCCCAAGCCCGAACTTCTGTGAAGAAGTTCGGGTTTGGGTACCAAACATGCGCGATTTTTCTCACACGAGTGCAAAACGCATTACAATGTTTTGCACTCGCGCCGAAAAATCACGCGTGTTCCCGCAATGCACCCACACATTTTCCCGCAACGCCCGTCTGAAAGAGGCCTAAAAGTTGCAAATACTGGTTAATAGATCTTTTGGAACATCCGGATACTGTGAGAAGGTTTGGAAAAAGAATAAGTGGGAATTATTTAACAAATCGGCTTTTATGGGTTGCAGTTTTATTTGGGTTGTGCGCAGAGTAGAGGGTCACCCCCTAAGAAGCCTTTTAATGATCACTGAAGCTTTTATGCTTGTAAGGCCTCATGCACACGACCATGCTGTGTTTTGAGGATCTGCAAAAGACGGATGCTACCCGTGTGCGTTCCGCAATTTGCGGAACGGATCGACCATGTTAGAAATGCCTATTCTTGTCCACGAAACGGACAAGAATAGGAAAAGTTCTATTTTTTTATTTTTTTTTTGCAGGGCCACGATATGGAGCAACAGATGCTGACAGCACACGGAGTGCTGTCTGGATCTTTTGCGGCCCCATTGAAGTGAATCTGTCCCCATCAGAGCCGCGAAAAAATGCGTCTCAGATGCGGACCAAACAACGGTCGTGTGCATGAGGCATAAGTATAATAAAAGCAAGGATACCTATAAACGTCTGTCTGTTTTACACCATGTGTAGCATGTACAAAAGGAGAGGGTCCTTGGAGATCTGAGTGTCTACTCCTCGGGGAACTAGAGGGTGTAGCTGACCAAGACGGCTTAAAGAGGACCCGTCCCCTCTCCTCACAAGTCTCTTGTAGTAACTACTTGCATTCCCCTTGTAACAATTCTGGAGCGTCTATTCTTATGTCTCTATGTTGGGTCATTGCGCCGTTATTTCTACTAGAAGTTGATGAAAGAATTGTCAGCATCTTGCAGTAAAGGTACAGATGGGTGTTACCAGTTGGGGGGGGGGGGGTCCCTGCACAGTGACACCAGCAGCATTGATTGGACAGAGTCAGACAAACCCGCTTCTGGTAATACCCAGAAGTATCTTTTCTTCACACTGCTGGCGATTTATTTTTAAGCTTACAGGAGGAATAATAGAGGAATGGCACAACATAGAGTCATAAGAATAGATGCTCCAAAATTGATATTACATGTCACGAGAGGTGACAGGTCCTATGGGTATTTTCATCTGGACATTTAGGACATTTCCACAGCACGGGTCAAATGTCAGACAGGTACCGTTCCTATCTCGAGAACGGGGCTCCTCCAGGAACGGAGATTACTCCGCGCACGTGTGGCCATCTCCATTCACTGACAGCTTGAATATTTTTAGAAGTCCCATAGCAATGAATGGAGAAAGCCACGCATGCACAACGTCCTCTCCATTCCAGATGGGGACCAGTTCTCAAGATAGAAGGAGGCCCCAGAGGTGGGACAAGCACTTTTCGGACATTTAAGAATATCCTTTGGGATGGGTATATCCCTTTAAGGCCGAACAAAAAGGTTCTGCATCCGGAAACGGAACGGATTCCACTACAGTCAATGCAGTCTGTTCAGCTATGTGCTGAATCCGGCACTTCCATTATTCGCTCCTCTAACGGATGTGGGGTGAACCCTAGGCAGCTTTTCATGACATTGTGCTGCAGCAGGTCTGGTGTCTGGTAGTCAGGGATCACATAACAAGGATTAGAGGTTGTCGGAGAAGGCAGAAATGCTGTTTCTCCACAGGGATCACTGAAGTTTTTGTGTAAGGCCGTTTTCTGCAAATTTCCGTGCAAGCATGTGAATGTCAGCCATGTGACCGAGCTGTTCTGCTTAGGGCCCCTACACAAATTCATTTTCTCTGGTGTCTTCCTTGCTTGCCACACATTTTTTGGGAATTTTTTAAGTGCCTTTCTTCACAGTCTTTTTTTTCCCCAAAAGAGAGGGAGATCGAAAAACACCTGAAAAACTGTCATTGGTTCGACACGAGACGTCGGGAAACACACCAAAAAATAAATAAATAAATAATAATAATAATAATAATAATAATAATAATAATAATCACATTTCATATTTCCCATAGATTTTTTGGAGCCGCTGTTTTTGCAAAGTAATTCTTTTGTGTCCTTGATTTTCCAGTTTAGCAGCCAATAGAACCCAAGCCATTCTGGGGACCTGCCGTACGTGAGATACAGATCCTGAATACAGGCATCATACAGCGCTCAGTGGTGACACGCTATCTGTTCAGTGAATATCGTGCCGGCCATACGTATTTCTACTGACTTCTCCTTACACTTGCATGCTCAGTTTAATAGTTCATTCACACTTCATTCACTTCAGTGAAGCATTATGCTGGGGCGGTATATGCCGGGGTTGGTCCAAACTGAAAGAAGGCGGGGCAACGGAAATAGGCAGGGCCAGCAATATTGTAGTGCAACGCAAAATACCGCACCAGCATAATGCTGGGGCCACTTTTAGGATTTTTCCAGGGCTACTTTAAAGTTCCCAGTCCATTCCTCAGGGATTTTCAGGCTAGGTCTTCACTATGATATTGGTGGGGGTCCAACTTCCGGAACCCCCGCTGATCAGCTGTTTGAGGAAGCTTACCAAGCACTGCACCGCCCATTGTATAGTGGCTCAGCCCCATTCACTTGAATGAGACCAAACTACGCCTAGGCCATGTAACCGATGAACATGACATCAGTGACCTAGGAAGGGGTCTAAGCACTCCTGGTGCACAGAAACCTATTCAGACAGCTGACTGGGGTGATGACCACCATTTTCCTCACGCAGTGTAACACATCTCCATCGCATAGAGTTGATCAGGTTGTTTACTGTGGCCTGTGGAATGTTGGTCCACTCCTCTTCAGTAGCTGTGCGAAGTTGCATAATATTGGCAGGAACTGGAACATACTGACGTATACGCCGATCCAGAGCATCTCAAACATGCTCAATAGGTGACATGTCCGGTGAGTTTGCTGGCCATGCAAGAACTGGGATGTTTTCAGCTTCCAGGAATTGTCTACAGATCCTTGCAATATGGGGCCGTGCATTATCATGCTGCAACATGAGGTAATGGTCGTGGATGAATGGCACAACAATGGGCCTCAGGATCTCATTGCGGTATCTCTGTGCATTCAAAATGGCATCAATTTGGTTACGACAATGAACTGCAGTCAGGTCCAGACCCCGATGAGGTTGACGAGCATGCAGATGAGCTTCCCCGAGACGGTTTCTGACAGTTTGTGCAGAAATTCTTTGGTTATGCAAACCGATTGTTGCTGCAGCTGTCCGGGTGGCTGGTCTCAGACGATCATGGAGGTGAACATGCTGGATGTGGAGGTCCTGGGCTGGTGTGGTTACACGTGGTCTGCGGTTGTCAGGCCGGTTGGATGTAATGCCAAATTCTCTGAAACCCTTTGGAGAAAGCTTATGGTAGAGAAATGAACATTCATTGCACGGGCAACAGCTCTGGTAGACATTCCTGCAGTCAGCATGCCAATTTCACGCTCCCTCAAACGTTGCGACATCTGTGGCATTGTGCTGTGTGATCAAACTGCACATTTCAGAGTGGCCTTTTATTGTGGGCAGTCCAAGGCACACCTGTGCAATATTCATGCTGTCTAATCAGCACCTTGATATGCCACACCTGTGAGGTGGGATGGATTATCTCGGCAAAGTGTTCACTAACACAGATTTAAACAGATTTGTGAACAATATTTAAGAGTAATGGGTCTCTTGTGTATGTAGAAAATGTTTCAGATTTGAGTTCAGCTCATGCAAAATGGGAGCAAAACCGAAAGTGTTGTGTTTATATTTTTATTCAGTATAATCTTCAGTCGCTTGATGGATAATGCGGTTCAGACTGCTGTGTAGCCTCAGTGTTATGTCCATAAGAAAGGAAAAAAGTGCCACTTAAAGGCTATGTACAGCTTTGATTGCATTTTACTTATTTTTGGATAAAAATCTTTTTTTCAATTGGTCTTAATTAAAAATATTGAGCCTGTCACAAAGGGTTAATTGTTTGTCTAGCTGTGTGACTTGTACTTTCACTCTGTACCAGTCATCTAATAACCCTTATCTATACATTACTAAGAGGTCAAACACTTAAAGGTACAGTATATCAGATGAGCAGATTTTCTGCCGGATGATCACTAACGAGCATTCGTATGAACACTCGTTGGCGATCATCTTGCAGTATAAAGCCTCATTCACAAGTCAGTGTTTTCCATCAGTGATTTTGAGCCAGAACCAGGATTGGAGCCTCCACAGATATAAGGTTTAAGGGAAAGATCTGCACCTGCTCTGTGTTTAGAGCCACATCTGGTTTTGGCTCAAAAACACTGAATGAAATCACTGACCAAAACACTGACACGTGAATGAGGCATGTGGATACATTCACACGAACGTATTTTGTTTCTGTGTCCGTTAATTTTTTTTTTTTTTGCGGACCGTATGCAGCACCATTCATTTCAATGGGTCAGCATCCGTATATGTCCGTTCCGTAGCCACGCAAAAAATATAGAGCATGTCCTATTCTTGTCCGTTTTGCAGACAAGGATAGGCATTGTTAGGGCTCATACACACGAAAGTATTTTCTTTCCCTGTTCGTTCCATTTATTTTTGCGGACCATATTCGGCACCATTCATTTAAACAGGTCCACAAAAAAATAAAAAAAAACAGTTATGTGCATGAGCCTTTACAATGGATCCACAAAAAAATAAATATATAAATAAACACATGGATGAAACATGGTTGTCACATGGACGTCATCCATATTTTTTGCGGATCCACATTTTGACTAATGGCACATGCACACAAACATATTTTCTTTTCTTTTTTTTTTTGCAGACCATATTCAGAACCATTCAATTCAATGGGTCCGCCAAAAAAATGCAAGTTACTCTGTGTGCATTCCGTTTCTGTATGTCCATTCCGCAAAAAAACATATCCTATGTTCGTTCGTTGGACAATCCACATCTTTCCGCATTCGGAAAGATCAGGATTTGCCACCGGCAGATGGTGCTGTATAATTATGATCTGCCACTGGCAAACCACTGTAAAGCAAGGGGACAAGCGGTGGTATAGCAATCGCTCCTGCCCATGCTGTAGAGAACATCATGTAATAGGAGCGGTCTCCTCCGCTAGCGAGTAGGTGATTGCCGGGAAAGAATGCTTGCCTCCCGTCAATCGTCTGCCTGATCGGGGTGTCTAATACAGCCTTTAGGCCACACTCACTGTATCTGATACCACCGTGCACTGCCGGATGCCCATTCACTGTAATGTGATCCAGCTGCTTTCCAGCATATATGCTGGCTTTCAGCCAGACAAAAAAAAATGCTGTGTGTAGTAATTTTTGCTGTGCAGAAAGCTGGCATATATGCTGAATACAGTTACCGGATCAGAGTGGCGGAGTTCATAACGCAGATGTGAACCTGTCATTAACTGTAAGCTGCCCTCACGCAGAGCAGCATAACGTAGTGACAGATGCACTGATTTCAGCGGTGTGTCACTTATGGGCTAGAAATAAGTGGTTGCCGAGAACCAGCCCCATAATCATTGCAGCTGATGCCTTGAAAAGAGTCAAATCTACCCTCTGGCCCACAAGTAGTCCTAGGAAATTTTTATGCAGTTTTAGATAACCAATTGGATAGGTTGAGGCCTCTGCTGAGACATAACGCAACCCTGGCTAATTGGTGGGAATTTGGAGATGGGAACATCCATCCCTTAGGCAATTTTCGTGTTATTCTACTTCAGGGGATACTATGTCCCGAATTGACCTGATCAAGACTCTCTGCCCATGTTGCGAGGAGCGTCATATTTACCGTGAGGTATCTCCGATCATGATCCCTTACAGGTTATCATGACCCAACTGATAGATAAGCCAGACAGGGTACGGAGACTAAACCCGATATGGTTACAAGTATTTCCAGCGGAATCCGCTTGTCGGAAAGAGTTGGAGGAATACTGGACGATGAACGAAGGTTCTTCTGATCAAATTACAGAATGGGAGGCCTGCAAGGCGGTTTTGAGGGGAGCTTTTATAGCAGCAATAGCCACTCACAGGGTGCAATTGCAAATTAACCGTAATGGGATGGAGGCGGAAGAGACATACATTGGTGACCCAACTGAGGAACATCGGGAAAGATGGCTGTCCTTTCAAAGGGACTACAAGCTACATCTCACTGAATATACACTAAACGGCTTCCTATACATAGACAAATAGTTTTTTCAGATGGAGATAAGAGTGGGAGGGCGCTGGCATATCTGGCCAGGGTCGAGACTCCTCAAACAGTGGTGGCGGCGATCCGGATGGACTCGGGGCTGGAGGTCTCTAAGCCTGATGAGATCTGTGCCCAATTTGCAAGTTATTACACCAAATTATATGCCTCTACACTAACGTGTACAACTGGAGAAATTAGTTGTTACCTAGAGAGGATGACCTTCCAGCAATTGCCTAGGACAGATAGAGCCATGCTCGACTTCCCGATCTCTCCCTTAGAGATCCAGACGGCCATAAGCTCCATGGCCCCGCATTAAACCCCAGGTCCAGACGGTTTCCCGGTGGAGTGTTATAAATTACATACAGAGAGTTTTAGTGCTCGTTTGAGTAAACTCTGTGCATATTCATTGGAGGTGTCCACATTTTCTGAAGCCACAATAGTGGTGATCCACAAGGCTGGGAAACCGCCAGATCAATGTAGTTCTTATCGTCCTATTTCCCTTATTAACTTAGATGCTAAGATTTTGGCAAAAGTCTTGGCACTACGTTTAGCTGAGGTTATTCTATCTATAGATCAATCCGGTTTCATGCCTGGGAAGTCTACTGACATAAATCTCAGGAGACTATATACAAATCTGCAGATCAAACATGATAACACTGGAAATAGGGCTATAGCATCAATGGACAACGAAAAGGCTTTCGATTCAGTGGAATGGGCCTTTTTGTGGGAAATACTGGGCAAATTTGGATTCCCGGAAAACTATCGGAAATGGTTACATCTCCTATATTTAAGACCCACGGCGAGAGTACAGGTTAATGGGACCCTGTCTAAACCCTTCCCCTTGCATAGAGGCACGCGGCAGGGATGCCTCATGTCCCCGCTGCTCTTCGCGCTTGTGATGGAACCCATATCCATCCTGATAAATAGCTTTAATAGGATAGAGGGATGGAATATTGCGGGGATAACAGAAAAATTGTCATTGTACGCTGACGATATGTTGGTGTATTTGGGTGACACGGGAGACTCCTTGGAGATGCTCTTAGAAGTAGTGGATGAGTATGGGAGACACTCAGGCCTCAAAGTCACTTGGACTAAATTGGTGCTGTATCTGGTAGATGAAGTAGACCGGTTGTGTGCCTCAGCCAAGTCGAAACTGTTGGTAGCGGACAGATTCAAATATTTAGGGATTGTAATACGTAAAGAACCCCAACAGTTCGCTTCTCTTAGGGTCCATTCACATGTCCGTAGAATGTGTCCGCAACCATTCTGCAATTATCCGGAACGTGTGCGGACCCATTCATTCTCTATGGGGCAGGAATGGATGCGGACAGCACACAGTGTGCTGTCCGCAGCCACATTTCCGGTCCGCAGCTCCGGAAAAAATAAATAAATAATAGAACGTGTCCTATTCTTGTCTGCAATTGCAGACAAGAATAGGCAGTTCTATGGGGGTGCCGGCCGGGTGTATTGCCGATCCGAAATTTGTGGATCAGCAATACACTACGGATGTGTGAATGGACCCTTAACCTGATACCTACTATGGAATATATTACCCAAAAGCTGAAGGCATGGTTGACCCTTCCTCTCTCGCTAGTGGGACGTATAAATATTTTTAAAATGGTACTACTGCCCAAGTTATTATACTTATATAGGGCGGCTCCGGTACCCCTACAGAAATCTAATTTCACAACTATTACCAGATTGTTTACTCCCTTTCTCTGGCCTAACACCCAGCCTAGAATTGCCAGGGACACACTGAAAGCATTATATGCCGGGGGGGTCTGGCCATACCTGATATGTATAAGTATTACCAGGCAGTACAATAAACATATGCTAGTTGGTGGATTCGAGCGGACGGCAATAACCCAGCGACAGTGTTGGAGGCAGCACTAGTGGGATCATAGGAAGCCCTGACGAATTTCATGTACCGAGAGGGCAAGTACCCGGTCAAATATCTTACTTCTAACATGATAGCAGTACTAGACGTATGGAAAGGGAACACAAGGGGGTATGGAGACCAGTGAGGGGTGGTCCCCAGTGATACCCCTCTGGCAAAACCCCAAACTGTCTGAGCTATACAACCTGCCGGACTCTGAATTCTGTCCGCAACGCAGCGTTAAATACATTGTTCAGTTGTACTCGAATGGTAATTTCAAAAAGTACAGGGATTTCAAAGAGGAATTCCAGCTGCCACAATCTAATTTATAGATACTTCCAGCTTAGACATACAGTAGAGACCAAAAGTTTGGACACACCTTCTCATTCAAAGAGTTTTCTTTATTTTCATGACTATGAAGGCATCAAAACTATGAATTAACACATGTGGAATTATATACATAACAAACAAGTGTGAAACAACTGAAAATATGTCATATTCTAGGTTCTTCAAAGTAGCCACCTTTTGCTTTGATTACTGCTTTGCACACTCTTGGCATTCTCTTGATGAGCTTCAAGAGGTAGTCCCCTGAAATGGTTTTCAATTCACAGGTGTGCCCTGTCAGGTTTAATAAGTGGGATTTCTTGCCTTATAAATGGGGTTGGGACCATCAGTTGCGTTGAGGAGAAGTCAGGTGGATACACAGCTGATAGTCCTACTGAGTAGACTGTTAGAATTTGTATTATGGCAAGAAAAAAAGCAGCTAACAGTCTACTCAGTAGGACTATCAGCTGTGTATCCACCTGACTTCTCCTCAACGCAACTGATGGTCCCAACCCCATTTATAAGGCAAGAAATCCCACTTATTAAACCTGACAGGGCACACCTGTGAAGTGAAAACCATTTCAGGGGACTACCTCTTGAAGCTCATCAAGAGAATGCCAAGAGTGTGCAAAGCAGTAATCAAAGCAAAAGGTGGCTACTTTGAAGAACCTAGAATATGACATATTTTCAGTTGTTTCACACTTGTTTGTTATGTATATAATTCCACATGTGTTAATTCATAGTTTTGATGCCTTCATAGTAATGAAAATAAAGAAAACTCTTTGAATGAGAAGGTTTGTCCAAACTTTTGGTCTGTACTGTACATGTACAAAACTATTTGGCAAAGATCCGATTAAACTAGAATACAGCGCTATTGAAAAGATTGCAAGACTAAAAGAGATATGTAGGCCGGCATCTTCCTTCTATATAGAACTCATATCGCAAGCCCCCCTCACCGTTATCCAGATCTTTGATCAGATGGAAGGCAGACATCCCAGAACTGGAGGATAGGTATCACAGATAACATACAATTGGAGAAACACGGTCATCAGCGCCAGAGATCATCGCATCGCACTTATCTAACCCGTTAGATTGGATAGCGCTCAGTGTACTAGAGGCGGTGGAGATAGGGGAACCCTTATTCACATGATCGGGAGCAGTCCAGTTATAGCCAAATATTGGTCAAAGATACATGGTTTTCTCAATGAGAAACTGGGATTACCGGCAGTTTGCTCCTCAGCAAATAGTTTGTTAGGGTTGATAATTGATTTAATCCAAACTAAATACACTAGGATACTTTATCGACGCCTAATGTTTTATGCAAGGAAATCTATTCTATTAAGCTAGAAACCTCCGGCGGTCCCAACAGTCCAACACTGGGCTCAGATTATAGCTATAGAACATGAGACGTTGAGAAGGGTATAGGTGTGGAAGTGAATGAG
Source organism: Bufo bufo (assembly GCF_905171765.1). NCBI lineage: Eukaryota > Metazoa > Chordata > Amphibia > Anura > Bufonidae > Bufo > Bufo bufo. The sequence continues at coordinate 106,169,749 of NC_053390.1, read as the reverse complement.
CGTTAAACATGACCAACACTGGGAACGATATAGACGATATGCGATATAAACAATATAAATCTGGCCAACGATAGAGATTTCGTTTATATCGCCGATCGCAGTAGAACATGGCATACTCCGCTCTCGGGACTCACCATGTTCTCCTGGGCCGGCACAGTGGAGAAGGAGGGAGTCCCTCCCTCCCCACTGTGTGCGGCTGCCGCTGACCATCAATGGGAACAGAGTAGAAGGAGGAGGAGGGGAGGGGAGGGACCGTGGCCACTGCGCCACCAATGAGAACGGAGTAGAAGGGAGGAGGAGGGGAGGGACCGTGGCCACTGCGCCACCAATGAGAACGGAGTAGAAGGGAGGAGGAGGGGAGGGACCGTGGCCACTGCGCCACCAATGAGGAGGGAGGAGGGAGGAGGGAGGAGGAGGACTGAATACAAAAATGCCAGCCATATCCGGCCTCTATTACTGCGCACCGTGATCTGCCGCAATTAACCCCTCAGGTCCTGAGGGGTTCATTGCGGCAGATCACGGCGCGCAGTAAGAGAGGCCAGGTATGGGATATGGCCGGCACATGCAGGCTATGTTTGTATTCGGGCATATTAACTATATTCATTGGTGGCGCAGTGGTCACAGTCTCTCCCTTCTACTCCCCCTCTTTGAAGTATTATATTAATTACGGCCCACACGATTAAATCATTGGTGGCAGCTTCTGATCGGAGTTCCAGCAGTGTAATCGCGGGGCTTCGATCGGTTACCATGGCAGCCAGGACGCCCTGGCTGCCATAGTTGGCTCCCTGCTGATGTGTACTATGCACAGAGCAGCAGGGAGAGTGTGAAGTCCTATTCACCCTAATAGAGCTCTATCAGGGTGAATAGGACAAGGGTTCTAGCCCCTAAGGAGGCTAATAGTTATTAAATAAAAAGTAAAAAAAAAAAGTTTAACCCCCCGAAATGTAGATTATATCGCGATATATATCGCATATCACACATGCTTAAAATTATATCGCAATATAGATTTTAGGCCATATTGCCCACCCCTACTGGGAACTACTGGCAGAACTACCGTAGAAACTAAATTCATCAGCAAAAGAAAGGCCAAAGAAATTGGAGAAATTTTAGAGTCACTAATTGATGGCCAAACGAATTTCTTAGTGATGAAAATGGTAGCTGCAGCGCTGTGGTGGGTGTGCTTGTGAAAGTGCATGGTAGTTCTATCTCTTGAGCCAGTGGAGCTGGATGGCAGTGTACAGACTCTACTGAATAATAAGGAAGAAAATTGCAGCTCTTACCTGTTGTGAGCACGGACGCCAGCATGGACACGGCTGTTGCTTTTGACTTTTTTTTTTTTGTTGTTGGGGGGGGGGGGGGGGGGGGGGGGGGGAGGGGGGAATTGATAAGAAAATCAAGCTCTTTTAGACAACAGGAAACACTTTATTGATGCAGTAAAAACTTTCCAGTCCTCATACGCAAAAGACAATCTACGCGTTTCGGACCCTCATGTTTCAGTCCTAAATCATGACATGATGTATTGATTAAGGACCGAAACATGAGGGTCCAAAACGCATTGATTGTCTCTTGCGTATGAGGATTGGAAAGTTTTTACCGCATCAATAAAGTGTTTCCTGTTGTTTAAAAGAGCTTGATTTTCTTATCGATTTTTTCTACTGAATAATAATATGAGATAAATGTACCTTCATGACAAGTACTAATGTTGTTTATGTATTACCGATTCCATCGACTCTGGTCCTGAGAATTGTATTACTCCGTTTTTTCTCTTTGAAAATTCAAATAAAAAGGCTTAAAAAATAAAAAATCTACCCAAGAAGAGTCTGAGTTATTCATAATCTCCTGCTGATGATTGGCAGTTCTCTTCTAGGGAGAAAAGTAAGAAGAAGACAATCATCACTTATTTTTAGCCCATAAGTGACACCTCTGAAATCAGCGCGTCTGTCACTACTTCATGCTGTCCTCGTGAGCTCAGCATAAAATTGACAACAGGTTGAGTTTAGAACACATTGTTATCCGTAAGATAAGAATTGAGACAGTCTCAGCGTTTAGGAGGTCAGAGATCAGGAGTCCATCAGGTGAGCTGCCTGACGGAACACAATAAAAAAAAACAGAGCCTGCCATCAGAGAATCTGAACGCTGTACAGAGAAAGGGGCTCAAAAGTTTTAATAAACACCAATTGAATAAATCATTGGAAAAAAACCTTTAAATGCAACAAGTCCACAGCGTTTTAATTTTTGTGTTTTTTTAAGTCAGAGGCTATTTTTTTAATTGTATTTAAACACAGCACGCTGTGGGTACAGCAATAGAAAAACACCAGAAAAAGCACTTGACAAATGTAATAAAAATGTTTAAATAAAGTCACCAAAAGTTATGAAAACCCTCGAATCCATGGCTTCCTTCTGTCAGGCACAGATACGCATTTAACAGAGAAAAAACTGCATGAAGGAAGCCTTAGACGCGCGGATAGAGAGCGAAAGCGGTGGGGGGGATGATTGCTCCCTCCGGCTTGATTTGGTTTTCTGCTCCTTTTGTGACATAACCCAATCATGTGACGACAACCTGTGATCCTGCCCTAGGAGACAACTTTAGGGGGCAACTCAAACGGGCAAAAGTCACATCCATAGGAAAGAGCAATTGTGCGTCTCACTGGATCTGACAACCTGGGCTCACCACAACCCTGCCGACTACCGAAGGATGTTCTAGAATTGCATTTCCTAGCCCTTTTTATTGTAACGTTTGCTACAGGCGGATTGGGCCACTTAGCCAATATTCAACTCTGAAGCCATAACGCAAGGAAAACTACAGCTGCAGAACTACAAGTCCCAGCAAGCCCTACACAGGTTTTAGCAGAGCAGGCCCCCCAGTACACCCAGCTGACCCCCACACTTACTTCTTGTCGCTACTGAACAGCCTGAAGGCAGCCGGTGTGGAGCTGCCGCCCGGGGTGGCGTCCTGTGCCAGCTCTGCGCCCTCGCCGCCCCCTCCGCTGCTGTAGTCATTGTACGTCAGGCTGGTGCTGGAGTTGGACGCGGATCCGCTCATCCTGTAGTTTGTATAAATGGAAGAAGTCCCAGAGCAGCGGAAAACGAGAACGTCTGCAAGCGCTACGGAAGCCGGGGAAGACGGCCAGCAATCACGTGACAGGAGGGTGACACGGCGCTGAAGGCAGAGGAGGCACCGCCACTTACTAGGAGTTCCGGGTGTACTGCGCTAACGGCGACACAGCCAATCAAAAACACGCACTCTAGAATGGGCGTGTCTGAAAGGTTAGTTTATATCACGTGGTACCAGGAAAGTTGTAGTTGTCTAGTCCCGTGGGGTAGCAGTGGTGCAGGGATTTGTGACTGGTGAGGGGGCCTGAAGGAAGTCATGGGACCCACAGCATGGGAACTGGGAAGCTTAGAGGAGGACTCGGAAAATGGAAGGCTTATGGTTATTTCAGTTTTCAAATGCACAGAGTTGATGCACAGATTGATGTATAATAGAGAGGTAATGTACAGTGATGTCACAGTACAGGGATAATAAACACAGTGATGTCACAGCACAGAGATTATACAATGATGTCAGCACAGGGATTATACAATGATGTCAGTACAGGGCTAATAAACACAGTGATGTCACTATAGAGATAATAAACAGTGATGTCATAGTACAGAGATGATAAACACAGTGATGTCACAGTACAGGGATAATAAACACAGTGATGTCACTATAGAGATAATAAACAGTGATGTCACAGTACAGAGATGATAAACACAGTGATGTCACAGCACAGATATGATAAACAGTGATGTCACAGCACAGGGATAATTAACAGTGATGTCACAGCACAGGGATAATAAACACAGTGATGTCACAGCACAGACATTATACACACAATGATGTCACAGCACAGGGATTATACACACAGTGATGTCACTATAGAGATAATAAACAGTGATGTCACAGTACAGAGATGATAAACACAGTGATGTCACAGCACAGATATGATAAACAGTGATGTCACAGCACAGGGATAATTAACAGTGATGTCACAGCACAGGGATAATAAACACAGTGATGTCACAGCACAGACATTATACACACAATGATGTCACAGCACAGGGATTATACACACAGTGATGTCACTATAGAGATAATAAACAGTGATGTCACAGTACAGAGATGATAAATACAGTGATGTAACAGTACAGAGATTATTAGCACAGTGATGTCACAGTACAGGGATAATAAACACAGTGATGTCAGGCCCCTCATCGCTTTTCATATGAAACTCCTCCCCTTTCACTCTTCTGGCCCGCCCTAGGTTTTTCAGAATTCCAGCGCCGTTCACAAGATTCGCCACGCCTGCGCACTTCATTTCCCCTTATGGGCAGAGGCACAAGAGCGTTTAATGCGCATGTGCCGGCCCGTACATCTAGCCGGCCTTGTGCCTCTGCCGATAATGGGAAATGAAGTGCGCAGGCGTGGCGAATCTTGTGAACGGCGCCGGATTTCTGAAGAACCTAGGGCGGGCCAGAGGAGTGAAAGAGGAGGGGTTTCATATGAAAAGCGACGAGGGGCCTGGCACCAGCCGCTTGAACACCACCCCTGAGCACCTTCAGAACCTAATTAACATATCGAATAAAAGTGTTTTTTAGCAAAAATAAGCGACGTACAGCTATACGGTAAGTAGCATTCCAATATGGGGACTATAATGCAGATCATGGGGTTAGTGTTCTACAGGGTGGGCCATTTATATGGATACACCTTAATAAAATGGGAATGGTTGGTGATATTAACTTCCTGTTTGTGGCACATTAGTATATGTGAGGGGGGAAACTTTTCAAGATGGGTGGTGACCATGGCGGCCATTTTGAAGTTGGCCATGTTGAATCCAACTTTTGTTTTTTCAATTGGAAGAGGGTCATGTAACACATCAAACTTATTGGGAATTTCACATGAAAAACAATGGTGTGCTTGGTTTTAACGTAACTTTATTCTTTCATGAGTTATTTACAAGTTTCTCTTTGTTTACAGCCATTGACATGTCGCCGAGGTTAACACGTGAGGAGCGGATAGAAATTGTGTTGATGTCTGGTGAACGCAGTAACCGGGTCATTGCAGCAGATTTCAATGCAAGACACCCTACGAGATCACCCATCTCCCATGCTACAGTTAGCAAACTGCTTGCTAAGTTTCGTGAAACTGGTTCAGTGTTGGATTTGCCAAAATGTGGACGCATGAAATCTGTCTCTAATGAAGAAACCTCAGTGGCTGTCCTAGCTTCATTCAGCAAGAGCCCACAGCGTAGCACTCGCCGCATGTCACTGGAGAGTGGCATTAGCCGAACATCCCTTCGGCGGATATTAGCTACTCACAAATGGCACCCTTACAAACTCCAGCTACTGCAGCATCTCAACGAGGATGACCCAGATCGGCGCACTGAATTTGCAGAATGGGCAAAACAAAAATTGGAACAGGACACTCAAAAGATTTTGTTCAGTGATGAGGCAAACTTTTATGTGAATGGTGAAGTTAACAAACAAAACCACCGCTATTGGTCTGACACTAACCCACATTGGATAGATCCCTCCAAGACTGTTGGAACAAAAAAATTGATGGTATGGTGTGGTATATGGGGTACAAAGATAGTGGGGCCATTCTTCATCAATGGAAACCTCAAGGCCACTGGATATGCGAAATTGCTACATGATGATGTGTTTCCCTCTTTATGCACTGAAGCTGGCACGTTCCCTGAGTTTTTCCAGCAAGATGGTGCACCACCACATTATGGGTGTCAGGTCCGAGCATTCCTAGATGAACAGTTTCCTGGAAAGTGGATTGGTCGTCGTGGGCCAGTTGAATGGCCCCCAAGGTCTCCCGATCTGACCCCCTTAGACTTTTATCTTTGGGGTCATCTGAAGGCAATTGTCTATGCTGTGAAGATATGAGATGTGCAGCACCTGAAACTACGGATACTGGAAGCCTGTGCTAGCATTTCTCCTGCGGTGTTGCTATCAGTGTGTGAAGAGTGGGAGAAGAGGGTTGCATTGACAATCCAACACAATGGGCAGCACATTGAACACATTTTATAAGTGGTCAGAAACTTGTAAATAACTCATGAAAGAATAAAGTTACGTTAAAACCAAGCACACCATTGTTTTTCTTGTGAAATTCCCAATAAGTTTGATGTGTCACATGACCCTCTTCCTATTGAAAAAACAAAAGTTGGATTCAAAATGGCTGCCATGGTCACCACCCATCTTGAAAAGTTTCCCCCTTCACATATACTAATGTGCCACAAACAGGAAGTTAATATCACCAACCATTCCCATTTTATTAAGGTGTATCCATATAAATGGCCCACCCTGTATATTGGTCAGTTTAGGTGAAATACTCCATTTAAATGTCGGTCCGGGTTTTGGCAGCACCTGGCTGTCCTTAAATAGAAGAAAGAAGTGGGGGGGACAAAAGAGACCCCCACCCGAAAAAAAGAGTGTTAATCACAGACTTTCAAAGGAAGAGTCTTTGAAAAACTACCAAGCGCCAACAAAGGGAGAGTTATTAGGACAGAATGGGGACTAGGGTAGTGAGAGGCTGCCTGAGAGTGGCTGGAACTGCAGTGGAAGGCCACTGCTAGTAGAAATAGCATATACTTGGAAAAAGAGAAAAAAAGTGGGCCCAGCCAGACCCGAGGGCGCCAACCCTGTAATGTAGTGTATAAATAAAACTAAATAGGAGAATATAGTATTGTCTAATAAGAATAAAAATACATAATGGGTATCAGATAACACCTTAAAACATATCAAAAGATAAAAACAAGGTAAAACCAAGAAAATCTGTATTATAAATCACTTCACGGGGGGAGATAGTCCATGGGATAGTCTATGTCTTGAGTTTATCCCATAGACCATCTCCCCCGTGAAGTGAGTTATAACACAGATTTTCTTGGTTTTACCTTGTTTTTATCTTTTGATATGTTTTAAGGTGTTATCTGATAACCATTATGTATTTTGATTCTTATTAGACAATACTATATTCTCCTATTTAGTTTTATTCATACACTACGTTACAGGGTTGGCGCCCTCGGGTCTGGCTGGGCCCACTTTTTTTCTCTTTTTCCAAGTATATGCTGTCCTTAAATAGGCAGCTGGGCTCAGAAGCCATGTTTCTGTGTTGGGATCTGGGAGCCTTGTGTCCGGATGAAGGCTTGTTACCTGTTTGGTGTGATAACAGGTTGGTGCTGCTATCAGCAAGGACTCTTTTAGGCAGAATTGCCGCATGGTGTGATTTACCACCAACACCGCAAGGTGACTTTGTTTGAATATGACTATTTTGTCACTTGCCTAAAGTGTGAATAAAACACTGAACTGTTTGATCCAAAGAACCTGTTGTTGCCTTTATACTGCGTCCGCTAATCCTGTCTACCAGAGCGAGTCCCCACAAGGGATAATAAACACAGTGATGTCACAGCACAGGGATTATACACACAGTGATGTCACAGTACAGAGATAATAAACACAGTGATATCACAGCACAGGGATTATACACACAGTGATGTCACAGTACAGAGATAATAAACACAGTGATGTCACTATAGAGATAGTAAACAGTGATGTCACAGTACAGAGATAAATACAGTGATGACAATACAGAGATAATAAACACAGTGATGTCACAGCACAGGGATAATAAACACAGTGATGTCACAGCACAGGGATGATAAACAGTGATGTCACAGTACAGGGATAAACACAGTGATGTCACAGTACATGGATAATAAACAATGATGTCACAGTACAGATATAATACACAATGATATTACAGTAATGCACACATACTTTATTCAGCTCACCTCTCTGGTCTTGCATTGTTCCCGACTCCTGAAGCCTTGGGTGAGTCCCAGTTTAGGACAGCACAGAAAATATGAAGAAAGACGGCTTCAGATTCAATAAACGTCCTCTAAAAACTTCTCCTTTATTTTTGTAATGAATAATACAGCAGACACATCCACCTTGTATACAGTGATTGTTAACGCGTTTCAGACACCTCGTCCTTAGTCGTAACGTTATGACTAAGGACGAGGTGTCTGAAACGCGCTAACAATCACTGTATACAAGGTGGATGTGTCTGCTGTATTATTCATTAAAAAAATAAAGGAGAAGTTTTTAGAGGACGTTTATTGAATCTGAAGCCGTCTTTCGTCATTTTTTCTGCGCTGATATTACAGTACAAGGATAATAAACACAGTGATGTCACAGCACAAAGATAATTAACACAATGATGTCACAGTACAAAGGTAATAATCAGTGATATCACAGCACAGAGATAATTAACACAGTGATGTCACAGTACAGGGATAATAAACATAGTGATGTCACAGTACAGGGATAATTAACACAGTGATGTCACAGTACAGAGATAAAAAAAACACAGTGATGTCATAGTACAGAGATAATAAACACACTGATTTCACAGTACAGGGTTAATAAACACATTGATATACTTTTTATAAAATAAAAAAAAATATCATAAAAACATAGAACCAGGAGCAATGTGTTCATCAGGCTAATGAACAATCATGGCAATATATATTCACATGGTTATGGAAGGATGCTAGAATGCACAACACTATCTTGTAAGTTGCATTTACCTGTATGCTTTATCTTGCCTGCTGAGGGTATCACACCAGGGAGCACCCCCTTTGTGCTTCTTTATCGTAAAGAGATAATAAACACAGTGATGTCACAGTGCAGTGATGATAAACACAATGATATATTTATAAGCAATGACCTTTTTTGGGCCAGAACATGTTTCTAAATATTACTAAATTAAATAGCATAGCCTATAAGGTTCTTTTTTTGGCCTGTTTGTGTCACGGTCATATTGGTGTTTGACCGTGACGCGGTTGCCATGCAGACTGGTTGCCGGTGGCAATGTGTTGTTGGCAGTTTGCATGTGCACTTCCCCTTTAAGGTTTGCCTTCCTGCTGTTTGGTGAGCAAGGGGTTAATCTTCTTGCTAGTGGGGATTAAGGTGTTTCCTGGGTGTGGCCGCGGGCTTGTTATATACCTGTGGCTTGCTGGCTGGGTGCAGTTGTACTACAGCCTTGCTTGGTGTTGGAGCTTTGCTCCTTGCCTGGGGGTTTCTGCCCAGTCCTTGAGCACCACCTTATGGAACAAATTGTCCTCCCTTATGTACCCTCCTTGTACCTTTTACCCTCACTTGTTGTATGTGTGGTGTGGGTTTATGTTCTGGGTGTGTGAAGCGTTTTGTTAGTTGTTATATGTCTGGGCTGTTGTTGGTGTTGGTCCCTGCATGTATGCTATTCGTCACCCGGTATGTTGATACCTCCGGAAGGGGGCTGGTTTCCCGGAGGAGTGAAGTATAAGTCTGGATGCAGTGCTGCCTGGGGCTGCCATGCACTTTGCTGTGTGGGGCCCAGGCAGTATCAGGGGTGCTGGATTCCGGTGTGTGGTGTTGTTTGTACGGTGTCCTATTTGGTGTGTGGGCATCTGAACTTATGCACGGGTTCCAGTCGTGGTGGCTGCGGCAGGTAAGTGTGCTTCTGGTGTTCTTACCTGCTGACTCTGTTGCTGTATTCAGTCGTCCACTTTTCCCTGCAGCTAGGCCTGTGGAGACTCTGGTTCATCCGTGTCTTGGATAAACCTGGTTTTCTCTTGTCCCTGTCTCCTACCTCAGGGATTTCAGGGTTCTGAGGTTCCAGTGTATGGGCCCTACTAACTTAAGGGTCGGCTCATACAGTTAGGAGAACAGGGCCAGATTTAGGGATGCTATAGGAGATGACCAGCTCCCTTTTCTTGGTAGCCTGGTCTAGCTGCTACCCCTATCCCTTTTACATTATGCGGTGGGGGGTATCCCCCACTCCCCACCGTGACAGTTTGATCTTTGTTTAAAATATAACTTTTATTTTTATTTAAATATTAATTAAAATATTCAAAAAAGAAAATGTGTAGTTATTTAAAAAAAGCCTTACATGAGTCTAAAAACCATCAAAGAGTATTGAAGAATACATCAATTGCAAGACACATATAATTCTTTCACGAAAATAACCCCAATGTTTTAAAATTCTGGTGTCACCAACTAGCCTGTTCGAGCTCCAGCACTGCAGTCTGGGGCTCAGACACTGCAGCGTGGTGCCAGGAGCGCTGTCAGGCCATGCCCCTTCGTGACTCGGCGCTTAGGCCACGCCCCCTCTTGGCAGCCCGCTTTGGCCATGCCCCCTGATGATGTCACACCTGAGCCACGCCCCCACCCGCAGTGATGTCAGCGCTCAGGTGATTAGCTCCCTATTTAAGGCAGCTACTGGCAATCATCCTTTGCCAGTTATAGATTTTCCTTGCTGTGCTCTGCTGCCTGTGTGTGAATTGGACTGTTGCTTTTGGATTTGACCTCGGCTATACCTAGACCTCTCCCTCTGCTTAGCGATTTTGTACTTGCTTCCTGTCCGGTATTTACCCTTGGCTTGTTGTTGCTATCTCCTTCCGCTTAGTGATTTTGTTTTGTATTGTTCTCATGGTTTGACTGTTTCTGGCACAACTTCCTTTTTGTGTTTGTGGTCCTGTGTGTGAACAGGTGCCTGCGGTTTTCCACGGGTACTCGGTTTGTATCTTTCCCCTTACCAGTATAGGGACCGTCGACCAGTTGTGGAATTGTCGCCTAGGACTTGTTCTGCAAGTAGGCAGGGTCAGCGGACTGGGTTCAAGTTAGGGCTCACCGTGTGAGTGTCCCTGCCTATGGCCGTGACATCTGGAGAATTGAAAATGCATTTTTAAGCCCAAGGGGAGGAAACTTGGATAAAAAATTATTGCAGATTGAGGCCCGCTGGATCTATAAGCCCAATACAATGAGCCCCACGGGCCTTAATGAAGGCTTTTCTTTCTCAGCCTTCATATAATGAACATGGGAGAAATTTATAAATAAATGAAAATAATGATAAAAAGTACAGGAAAAAAGTGAAAAAGCCGAAGACAGAATAGTAGACACCTCAGTTAACAATTAGAAGCCTATACATTTGATACCAAAAATAATAACATTTAGTCATAAGCGGGTAGTGCATTTTTAAAAATATAGATATACTATAATATAAATTATGTTGGATAATTAATAATTAAACTGGTATCTTCGTAATAACAGACACAAAAGAAAACTTAAGATTGACACTTGATTTCTCACAGCGAACAGATTTTCCTGATTCAAAGTAAAGTTAGGCTTTCACCATGTGATATAATATATATCAATTCAATTAGACCATCTGACTAGAACTACAATCAGTTCTCTGGAGATCACACAATTGTAGATATATCAATTGTATAGATTCATCTCCCTAGATTGGAAAGACATAATTGATGCTGCAGGTACAATTATCTCCAATCAATCTAGATCCTACAAAGAACAATATGGTCTATTTAAAAAAATATATATGTATGTGTATATGGCAATCAGTTGCCTAATATACAGAAGAAAATGTATACTATACCAGCTATTCAGGATTAATCTGGAAGAAATCAGCGTCAAGGTTCAGCAATGAAGTCAGGTCAAGTCTTCTTTTTCCTCTGATCTTTGCTCTGAGATAATATAGTGATGTCACAGTACAGAGATAATAGAAAAACAACAAAAGGGGGTGCTTCCCCCATGTAACATCTCTGATATCAAGTAATAGGACTGTATGATGGTGAGCTTTTTAGGTATTGTGCCCCAGTGTCAGACTGGGGTGCCAAGGGCTCACCAGTAGAAGTGACTCTAGGGGCCCACACTATAGTTTCATACAAATATTGACACTTAAGGGGGTTTTTCCATTTGCATCAACATCCTTTAAAATAATCCTTTATATAGGAAGCTGTAGTGTAATGGCTTGCATCGCATCACTGACAGAAGCATAAGGTAAGTATATGTTTATTGTTTTTATTATTTATAGTATACAGTGGCAGGAAGGGGGGGTGGGGGCCATATATACTGGCACAATATGGATTGGTACTATGGAGGAGAGGGGAAGCACTATGGGGGCCACTATGGAGAAGAGGGGAAGCACTATGGGGGCCCTATATACTGGCACAATATGGGGGGCACTATGGAGAAGAGAGAAAGCACTATGGGGGCGCTATATACTGGTACAATACCTATTCTGCGAATTGCAACAACAAAGCTAACTCTAGACTTTGAGGCCTTAGCAAAAAAGGGAGACCAACAACACTGTTCCCACTAAAATTGAAGGTGAGTTATACATACTATGTTATGAAAGAAATACATTGCCTAAAAGTTTTGTACAATAACTCTTTTTATGCTTTTCTACCTTGAAATAAACTAAACCTTTAATGTTACGAAATTTTAATTTAGTTTATATTAGTTCACACAAACGCTCCATCCATCTACTCTTCGTCTGGCCCCCGGGTCCAATATGTGAACCCATTGTGGCCCACGAGTCAAAAAGTTTGCCCACCTCTGACCTAGAGGCTTCGTCCTCTCACCATTTGGCACGACCTTGTAAATGTGATTGACAGGACGGCAGCAGGCGAGCATCCTTCACTCACTGCACCAGCGCCTAGTACTAAAATGGACGCCGCAGGCACGGGATTTGCAGGGCACGGAGAAGACCGAGGATATCAATTACTTTTACAAGGGCGTGCCAAACGGTTAGAGGACGGAGCCTCTAGGTGCTGCAGCAACGCCCCCCGAGTACCTAGAGCAGGGATGGCCAACCTGTGGCTCTCCAGCTGTTGCAAAACTACAACTCCCAGCATGCCCAGACAGCCTACATCTATCAGTCTACAGCAGGGCATGGTGGGAATTGTAGTTTTACAACAGCTGGAGAGCCGCAGGTTGGCCAGCCCTGACCTAGAGGCTCATTTGCATATTATAAAAGTTGTTATTTAGAGCGAACGGCGGCAGGCAGGGAGATATAGTTATGTTCTGATGACATTAGCACATTGCTAATGTCAGCCAGCTACATAACGATTTTTCTGATGACAGAAGCCCTTTAAGCCTCATTCACACGTCAGTGTTTTGGTTAGTAATTTCTGTTGGGAAAGTTTTTTAAAAAATATATGTCATATGTCAAGGGTTAATTAAGTATATTATTTCTTGTTTTTCTGCTACTTTGTAAAGGTGTCTGCCTTCCGGTCTTAGTCCATAGAAACATTGGTTATATGACCTATATAAAACCGCAAGTAAGCCACATAGACAGAACAGTAAGAAGCCTGATAATACAGCTTGTCTTCTCAGATAGTGTCTGTTGAGGAAGGGTTGAGACATATGCATATATATCCATGCATGCATGCAAACACGTGCGGGCATGTATGGTATATATGTATACATTGACCGCCATATCATGGGATGATGTGCGCAGATGTGTCTAGCATCTGCGCACGTCTGCCCATGGTGGCCCCTGTGGGAAATATGTGCCTCCTTTATAGGTCCCTTGCTCCCCTTAGTATATATAACTGTGCCCCCTTTAGACTGTGCCCCCTTAGAATATATAGCCGTGGCCCCTTATGCATCTGTGCCCCCTTTAGATATATAGCTGTGCCCCCTTCTATGATATATATATATATAACATCATCTGTGCCTTATAATATGTATAATATATCCCCCCCCCCCTATACCTGAAACCAGGTGCATCGGTGTGAATGTGCCCCAAGCATTCACACAGATGCAATCTGGTTGATTGCCTCAGAATGACCGGATAATTATGCATGCCTCCCCTCCTTCTATTATGCGCATTCCGGCAGCGTGATCACGCTGTCCGGAATGCTATATGCTACAGGCGGTAGATCAAATGCTTCTCCCGCCTGTTAGCATATGGCGTGGCCCCGATGCGCTCGTTCAGGAGACGCGCGGGCTGGCACAGTGACTTCATCTCACTGCGCCGGCCCACGTGTCTCCGCGGGTGGCGCATGTGGGCGGTGCGGCAGTGCGGGCCACCGGACATAAATATCCGGCAGCCCCTGCACTGAAAAAGAGGAGCCGTGCCGCCCCCATAAGAAGACCACCCCTGGACGAACGAGCAAACCCCTGGACGAACGAGCAAACCCCTGGACGAACGAGCAACTAAGACTGAATATCTCCCCTTATTTAACCCTTCTACCGCTACCCCACCAACGATTTCCCTCCTTGTTAACCCTGAAACCCCCGATCCCCTACCGCTATCCCACCAACGTAACCCTTACACCCCTGAGCCCACACCCCTATCCCACCAACGATTATCCCCCCTGGTTAACCCCTGCATATCCAAACCCCTACTCCCCTGTATAGCACTGATTAACCCCTGTTATCCCTGATCACCCCCATTATTTATACATTACCCCTACCCACAACCTGCCCATACATACCCCCTCGCTGTACTCCTATCCCTTGCAAGGTATTAACCCTTGCTTTACTATATCCTACCCTTGCATTGCTGTCCGCTATCCGTTTGCGTCTGTGGCCTGCATTCACCCCTGCAGTGCCACCGTTAACCCTTGTCGTACCCCATAGGGATAGTAAGTAGAACTAGGTGGGTGGGCTGCTAATATTTGTATGAGTGTATTGTATAGTTAGTTTGTGGGTGGAATTTGGGAACGTGTAGCGTAGTTTAGTACTGTATATTTAGTGCTGTATTGTTAGCGTATTGCGTGTGTAGTCTACTAGGTATTAATAAATATCTTGTTTTACTTGTAACTATCTGTGTAACGTGTAGTTATTGGCGATAGTTAGTTCAGTAAGGCGCATGCAGCTAGTTTAGTGATTAGCGTAAAGTATAGTGAAAGTATTGTACTCTTATATAAAGGTATAAATAGGCAGAGTCATCGATAGATGGCTCCTCCTATTTATGAATATTAATTATTGATATTAGCATAAATATCAATAACGAATATTCCCCCTTTACAGTGTCAGACAACATTAGCACGCTTAAGGCCTCATGCACACAACCGCATGTATTCTGCTGTCCGCAAAAAACGGATCTGCAAATAATACGGATGATGTCCGTGTTAGGGTTGGGCGATATCAAAAATATTCAGACGATAACGATATTAAGAAATTTATCGCGATAACGATATATATCGCGATAAATACCCGTTTAAAAGAAAAAAAAACACAAGGAGACATTATACTGTATGGGGCAGCCACAAGGAGACGTTATACTGTATGGGGGCAGCCACAAGGAGACGTTATACTGTATGGGGGCCACAAGGAGACGTTATACTGTATGGGGGCAGCCACAAGGAGACGTTATACTGTATGGGGGCCACAAGGAGACGTTATACTGTATGGGGGCAGCCACAAGGAGACTATACTGTATGGGGGCCACAAGGAGACGTTATACTGTATGGGGGCCACAAGGAGATGTTATACTGTATGGGGGCCACAAGGAGACGTTATAGTGTATGGGGGCCACAAGGAGACGTTATACTGTATGGGGGCCACAAGGAGACGTTATACTGTATGGGGGCCTCAAGGAGACGTTATACTGTATGGGGGCCACAAGGATACGTTACAATGTATGGGGGCCACAAGGAGACGTTATACTGTATGGGGGCCTCAAGGAGATGTTATACTGTATGGAGGCCACAAGGAGACGTTATACTGTATGGGGGCCTCAAGGAAACGTTATACTGTAGGGGCGGGGGCCACAAGGAGACGTTATACTGTATGGGGGCCACAAGGAGATGTTATACTGTACGGAGGCCACAAGGAGACGTTATACTGTATGGGGGCAGCCACAAGGAGACGTTATACTGTATGGGGGCCACAAGGAGACGTTATACTGTATGGGGGCCTCAAGGAGATGTTATACTGTATGGGGGCCACAAGGAGACGTTACACTGTATGGGGGCCACTAGGAGACGTTATACTGTATGGGGGCCTCAAGGAGACGTTATACTGTATGGAGGCCACAAGGAGACGTTATACTGTATGGGGGCCTCAAGGAGACGTTATACTGTAGGGGCGGGGGCCACAAGGAGATGTTATAATAAAGTCTTGTGGCCACAGGCCACCATACATACAGTAATGTCTTCTTGTTGCTCATGTTTGGGGGACTCATGTGACTCTCTATAACTAACTATATCCATGCATGCATGCAAACACGTGCATGCATGTATGGTATATATGCATACATTGACCACCATATCATGGGATGATGTGCGCAGATGTGCCTAGCATCTGCGCACGTCTGCCCATGGTGGCCCACAGGGGCTCATGGTGGCCCCTGTGGGAAATATGTGCCTCCTTTATAGGTCCCTTGCTCCCCTTAGTATATATAACTGTGCCCCCTTTAGACTGTGCCCCCTTAGAATATATAGCTGTGGCTCCTTATGCATCTTTGCCCCCTTTAGATATATAGCTGTGCCCCCTTCTATGATATATATATATATAACATCATCTGTGCCTTATAATATGTATAATATATCCCCCCCCCCCCTATACCTGAAACCAGGTGCATCGGTGTGAATGTGCCCCAAGCATTCACACAGATGCAATCTGGTTGATTGCCTCAGAATGACCGGATAATTATGCATGCCTCCCCTCCTCCTATTATGCGCATTCCGGCAGCGCGATTACCATCACGCTGTCCGGAATGCTAAATGCTACAGGCGGGAGATCAAAGGCTTCTCCCGCCTGTTAGCATATGGCGTGGCCCCGATGCGCTCGTTCAGGAGACGCGCGGGCTGGCGCAGTGACGTCATCTCACTGCGCCGGCCGCGCGCGCCACCATGTGGGCGGTGCGGCAGTGCGGGCCGCCGGACATAAATATCCGGCAGCCCCTGCACTGAAAAAGAGGAGCCGTGCCGCCCCCATAAGAAGACCACCCCTGGACGAACGAGCAAACCCCTGCACGAACGAGCAACTAAGACTGAGTATCTCCCCTTATTTAACCCTTCTACCGCTACCCCACCAACGATTTCCCTCCTTGTTAACCCTGAAACCCCTGATCCCCTACCGCTATCCCACCAACATAACCCTTACACCCCTGAGCCCACACCCCTATCCCACCAACGATTATCCCCCCTGGTTAACCCCTGCATATCCGAACCCCTACTCCCCTGTATACCCCTGATTAACCCCTGTTATCCCTGATCACCAATGGGGGACGGATCCGTTTGAAATTGCACCATATTGTGTCAACGTGTGGCCCCCAGAATTTGCTGTGTTGGCCCTTCTTTTTCCGGATCTCTGCAATTCGACTGGGCATGCTCTCAATCAACTTCTGGGCCAATTCCTGACTGATAGCAACCCATTATTTCATAATCACTTCTTGGAGTTTGTCAGAATTAGTGGGTTTTTGTTTGTCCACCCGCCTCTTGAGGATTGACCACAAGTTCTCAATGGGATTAAGATCTGGTGAGTTTCCAGGCCATGGACCCAAAATGTCAACGTTTTGGTCCCCGAGCCACTTAGTTATCACTTTTGCCTTATGGCACGGTGCTCCATCGTGCTGGAAAATGCATCGTTCTTCACCAAACTGTTGTTAGATTGTTGGAAGAAGTTGCTGTTGGAGGGTGTTTTGGTACCATTCTTTATTCATGGCTGTGTTTTTGGGCAAAATTGTAAGGGACCCACTCCCTTGGATGAGAAGCAACCCCACACATGAATGGTCTCAGGATGCTTTACTGTTGGCATGACACAGGACTGATGGTAGCGCTCACCTTTTCTTCTCCGGACAAGCCTTTTTCCAGATGCCCCAAACAATCGGAAAGAGGCTTCATCGGAGAATATGACTTTGCCCCAGTCCTCAGCAGTCCATTCACCATACTTTCTGTAGAAGATCAATCTGTCCCTGATGTTTTTTTTTGGAGAGAAGTGGCTTCTTTGCTGCCCTTCTTGACACCAGGCCATCTTCCAAAAGTCTTCGCCTCACTGTGCGTGCAGATGCGCTCACACCTGCCTGCTGCCATTCCTGAGCAAGCTCTGCACTGGTGGCACTCTGATCGCGCAGCTGAATCCTCTTTAGGAGACGATCCTGCCGCTTGCTGGACTTTCTTGGACGCCCTGAAGCCTTCTTAACAAGAATTGAACCTCTTTCCTTGAAGTTCTTGATGATCCTATAAATTGTTGATTGAGGTGCAATCTTAGTAGCCACAATATCCTTGCCTGTGAAGCCATTTTTATGCAACGCAATGATGGCTGCACGCGTTTCTTTGCAGGTCACCATGGTTAACAATGGAAGAACAATGATTTCAAGCATCACCCTCCTTTTAACATATCAAGTCTGCCATTTTAACCCAATCAGCCTGACATAATGATCTCCAGCCTTGTGCTCGTCAACATTCTGAAGCCTTCTTAACAAGAATTGAACCTCTTTCCTTGAAGTTCTTGATGATCCTATAAATTGTTGATTGAGGTGCAATCTTAGTAGCCACAATATCCTTGCCTGTGAAGCCATTTTTATGCAACGCAATGATGGCGGCACGCGTTTCTTTGCAGGTCACCATGGTTAACAATGGAAGAACAATGATTTCAAGCATCACCCTCCTTTTAACATATCAAGTCTGCCATTTTAACCCAATCAGCCTGACATAATGATCTCCAGCCTTGTGCTCGTCAACATTCTCACCTGAGTTAACAAGACGATTACTGAAATGATCTCAGCAGGTCCTTTAATGACAGCAATGAAATGCAGTGGAAAGGTTTTTTGGGGATTAAGTTCATTTTCATGGCAAAGAAGGACTATGCAATTCATCTGATCACTCTTCATAACATTCTGGAGTATATGCAAATTGCTATTATAAAAACTTAAGCAGCAACTTTTCCAATTTCCAATATTTATGTAATTCTCAAAACTTTTGGCCACGACTGTACATGACTGCCCCCTGCTGCCTGGCAGCACCCGATCTCTTACAGGGGGCTGTGATTTGCACAATTAACCCCTCAGGTGCTGCACCTGAGTGGTTAATTGTGCATATCATAGCCCCCTGTAAGAGATCAGGGGCTGCCAGGCAGCAGGGGGCAGACCCCCCTCCCTCCCCAGTTTGAATATCATTGGTGGCCAGTGTGCGGCCCCCACCCCCGGCTCCCCCTCCCTCCCTCTATTGTATTATCATTGGTGGCCAGTGTGCGGCCCCCCGCCCTCCCTCTATTGTATTATCATTGGTGGCCAGTGTGCGGCCTCCCCCGGCCCCCCCTCCCTCCCTCTATTGTAATATCATTGGTGGCCAGTGTGCGGCCTCCCCCGACCCCCCCTCCCTCTCTCTATTGTAATATCATTGGTGGCCAGTGTGCGGCCCCCCCGGCCCCCCCTCCCTCTATTGTAATATCATTGGTGGCCAGTGTGTGGCCTCCCCTCTCCCCCCCCCCCCCCCCCGATCATTGGTGGCAGCGGAGAGTTCCGATCGGAGTCCCAGTTTAATCGCTGGGGCTCCGATCGGTAACCATGGCAACCAGGACGCTACTGCAGGCCTGGTTGCCATGGTTACTTAGCAATATTACAATATTAGAAGCATCATACTTACCTGCTGCGCTGTCTGTGACCGGCCGGGAGCGGAGCTCCTCCTACTGTAAGTGACAGGTCTGTGCGGCACATTGCTTAATGATCTGTCACTTACCAGTAGGAGGAGCTCCCGGCCGGTCACAGACAGCGCAGCAGGTAAGTATGATGCTTCTAATATTGTAATATTGCTAAGTAACCATGGCAACCAGGCCTGCAGTAGCGTCCTGGTTGCCATGGTTACCGATCGGGGCCCCAGCGATTAAACTGGGACTCCGATCGGAACTCTCCGCTGCCACCAATGATCGGGGGGGGGGAGGAAAGGCAGCACACTGGCCACCAATGATATTACAATAGAGGGAGAGGGGGCCGGGGGTGCCGCACACTGGACACCAATGATATTACAATAGAGGGAGGGAGGGGGGCCGGGGGAGGCCGCACACTGGCCACCAATGATATTACAATAGAGGGAGGGGGGGCCGGGGGAGGTCGCACACTGACCACCAATGATAATACAATAAAGGGAGGGAGGGAGGCCGCACACTGGCCACCAATGATATTACAATAGAGGGAGGGGGGGCCGGGGGGCCGCACTGGCCACCAATGAAATTAAAACTGGGGAGGAAGGGGGGTCTGCCCCCTGCTGCCTGGCAGCCCTTGATCTCTTATAGGGGGATATGATATGCACAATTAACCCCTCAGGTGCAGCACCTGAGGGGTTAATTGTGCGGATCACAGCCCCCTGTAAGAGATCGGGTGCTGCCAGGCAGCAGGGGGCAGTCATGTACACAGTTCGTAGTATATTCTAACTAGAAGCGTCCCCATCACTATGGGAACGCCTCTGTGTTAGAATAAACTGTCGGATATGCTGAAAAAGCTTTTATGCAGACGGATCTTCGGATCCGTCTGTATGAAAGTAACCTACGGCCACGGATCACGGACGCGGATGCCAATCTTGTGTGCATCCGTGTTCTTTCACGGACCCATTGACTTGAATGGGTCCGTGAACCGTTGTCCGTCAAAAAAATAGGACAGGTCATATTTTTTTGGCTGACAGGAAACACGGATCACGGATGTATTTTCAGATTTTTCCACGGACCCATTGAAAGTCGGCACAACGGCAACGGATGCACACAACGGTCGTGTGCATGAGGCCTTAAAAGGTGAAACTAACATAATTTTGAGGTCCCCTTTGCTCAGGGGATATGGATTAATTAGCTGACTAGAGTGTGACACTTTGAGCCTAGAATATTGAACCTTTTCACAAAATTCTAATTTTAACCCCTTAAGGACTTAGGACGTACCGGTACGGCATGGGTCCCGAATCCTTAAGGACCCATGACGTACCGGTACGTCATGGCTTTAATTCGGCATCCCATAACAACGCAGGGGGGGTCATTTGACCCCCCCGTATCGACGATCGCAGAAAACCGCAGGTCAATTCAGACCTGCGGTTTGCTGCGCTTTTAGCCGATTCTGATCGATCAATCTTTAAAATGCCCGAAATAAAGTTTTATTAACCCCCCCTGCACCCCTGAATGATATTATGTGGGCGGGTGGTGCAGGGGGGGTGTCGCAGGCGGTGCGGGAGGCGGGCGGTGCGGCAGGCGGGATCGCGATCCCCCGCCCGCCTCCCCTTGAATAATCGTTGGCGTCTAGTGGGTATACCAGGGTGCCAGCACATTGCTGACACCCTGGTATAAACGGCTGACATCGGTGATGCGATGTCAGCCGTTTAACCCTTTCCATACAGCGGTCCGTACGGACCGCTGTATGGAAAAGGTTAACAGCTCAGGGAGCTCCCTCCCTCTTCCATCAGGGGGCTGCTGTGCCTTTGCAGCCCCCCGATGGAGAGGGAGAGAGCTCCCAGACAGCCCCATCCTTACCCTTCCCCGTCTGCGAAGTTCTGACCAGTACTGAGCAGACGGGGAAGGTACCCATGGCAACAGGACGCCGTCTCAGGCATCCTGCTGTCCATGGTGCTGAACAGATCTGTGCTAAAGGCAGAGATCTGTTCAGACAAAGTGTAAGTAAAATACAGTACAGTACAATATATATTGTACTGTACTGTATTATACAGACATCAGACCCACTGGATCTTCAAGAACCAAGTGGGTCTGGGTCAAAAAAATGTAAAAAAAAGGGAAAAAAGTTAAGATTAAAAAAAAATCATTTATCACTGAATTAAAAAAAATACACTACACATATTAGGTATTGCCGCGTCCGTAACGACCTGATCTATAAAACGGTCATGTTACTTTCCCCGCACGGTGAACGCCATAAAAATCAAAAAATAAAAACTATGAGAAAATTGAAATTTTGCCCACCTTACTTCCCGAAAAAGGTAATAAAAGTGATCAAAAAAGTCGCATGTACGCCAAAATAGTACCAATCAAACCGTCATCTCATCCCGCAAAAATCATACCCTACCGAAGATAATCGCCCAAAAACTGAAAAAACTATGGCTCTTAGACTATGGAAACACTAAAACATGATTTTTTTTGTTTCAAAAATGAAATCATTGTGTAAAACTTAAATAAATTAAAAAAAAGTATACATATTAGGTATCGACGCGTCCGTATCGACCGGCTCTATAAAAATATCACATGACCTAACCCCTCAGGTGACCACCGTAAAAAAATAAAAACGGTGTAAAAAAAAGCCATTTTTTGTCATCTTACGTCACAAAAAGTGTAATAGCAAGCGATCAAAAAGTCATATGCACCCCAAAATAGTGCCAATCAAACCATCATCTCATCCCGCAAAAAATGAGACCCTACTTAAGATAATCGCCCAAAAACTGAAAAAACTATTGCTCTTAGACTATGGAGACACTAAAACATTTTTTTTGTTTTAAAAATGAAATCATTGTGTAAAACTTACATAAATAAAAAAAATTGTATACATATTAGGTATCGCCATGTCTGTGACAACCTGCTCTATAAAATTACCACATGATCTAACCTGTCAGATGAATGTTGTAAATAAGAACAAAAAAAAAAACGTGCTAAAAATCTATTTCTTGTTACCTTGCCGCACAAAAAAGTGTAATATAGAGCAACCAAAAATGATATGTACCCTAAACTAGTACCAACAAAACTGCCACCCTATCCCGTAGTTTCCAAAATGGGGTCACTTTTTTGGAGTTTCTACTCTAGGGGTGCATCAGGGGGGCTTCAAATGGGACATGGTGTCAAAAAACCAGTCCAGCAAAATCTGGCTTCCAAAAACCGTATGGCATTCTTTTCCTTCTGCGCCCTGCCGTGTGCCCGTACAGCGGTTTATGACCACATATGGGGTGTTTCTGTAAACTACAGAATCAGGGCCATAAATACTAAGTTTTGTTTGGCTGTTAACCCTTGCTTTGTAACTGGAAAAAAATTATTAAAATGGAAAATCTGCCAAAAAAGTGAAATTTTGAAATTGTATCTCTATTTTCCATTAAATCTTGTGCAACACCTAAAGGGTTAACAAAGTTTGTAAAATCAGTTTTGAATACCTTGAGGGGTGTAGTTTCTTAGATGGGGTCACTTTTATGGAGTTTCTACTCTAGGGGTGCATCAGGGGGGCTTCAAATGGGACATGGTGTCAAAAAACCAGTCCAGCAAAATCTGGCTTCCAAAAACCATACGGCGCACCTTTCCCTCTACGCCCTACTGTGTGCCCGTACAGTAGTTTACGGCCACATATGGGGTGTTTCTGTAAATGGCAAAGTAAGGGCAATAAAGATACAGTCTTATTTGGCTGTTAACCCTTGCTTTGTTAGTGGAAAAAATGGGTTAAAATGGAAAATTAGGCAAAAAAATGTAATTCTCAAATTTCATCCCCATTTGCCAATAACTCTTGTGCAACACCTAAAGGGTTAACGAAGTTTGTAAAATCAGTTTTGAATACCTTGAGGGGTGTAGTTTATAGAATGGGGTCATTTTCGGGCGGTTTCTATTATGTAAGCCTCACAAAGTGACTTCAGAGCTGAACTGGTCCCTAAAAATTGGGTTTTTGTAAATTTCTGAAAAATTTCAAGATTTGCTTCTAAACTTCTAAGCCTTGTAACATCCCCAAAAAATAAAATATCATTCCCAAAATGCTACAAACATGAAGTAGACATATGGGGAATGTAAAGTCATCACAATTTTTGGGGGTATTACTATGTATTACAGAAGTAGAGAAACTGAAACTTTGAAATTTGCAAATTTTTCTAATTTTTGGGTAAATATGGTATTTTTTTATGCAAAATAATTAACTTTTTTGACCCAATTTTAGCATGCGTCATGAAGTACAATATGTGACGAATCAAAGTGTTTTAAAGTTATCAGCACTTAAAGTGACACTGGTCAGATTTGCAAAAAATGGCCAAGTCCTTAAGGTGAAATAGGGCTGAGTCCTTAAGGGGTTAAGCTGCATTAATGCAATTCCTTTTAATTTGCATTACTGAAATAAATGGACTTTTGCACGATATTCAAATTTTTTTGAGTTTCACCTGTATATACCGGTAGATCAACAGTAGATCTTACATAGTAACTGAAATCATCTACATTTATTTGGCCATAAGAGTAACGCATTGTACAGTCCATGTACTCAAAGTCGTTTATATGTGACAGCACAGGTTGGGGATGAAGGTAAGTAGAGAGGTGAATCCATACTTTATTAAAGATAAGAAATGCAATTTTGGGGATTCTACCCTTTCTCTAGTTCAGAGATTCTCATGGTCTGCATAAAGAAAGAAACAATGTAATAAGTTTGATACTACCATCGCACGGTAGGGATGGAAGGAGGAGGGGAGGGAGAACAAGGAAAAGCGGATTTCCGCTCCAAGGGAAAGCAAAGGGTAACTAATATCAACATCAAACACGTACCTGTAAAACTCGTCCTTGCTGGTCATATGTCTTTTAGGTCGTCATCTTATTTGATATAGTATGGGCTACTATATCCATAATAGGCTAAACTTAGAAAAGGTAAAATTTTGATATGCTATTATTTTTTAAAAGCCACATATCTTATTAACCAAGTGTACTACTTCATTAATGTGTGGGAGTTCTTGCTCCTTCCAATAACGTGTGATGATCAATTTCGTGGCCATTAGTATATGTGCCACTATAAATCTCTAGTGTGTCGGGATTACATTTAGGTCTAATAATAGTAGGGCTAGAGCCGGAGACAAAACCCACGTACTGGAAGTTAAAATATTTATTATCCTCTGGGCTGCCTTCCATAGGGGTGCCACTTTTTTGAACTCCCATAGTATGTGTTTAAGTGTACCTCGTTGTCCATAGTTCCTCCAAAACCTATCCGAGCAGGTAGCATAGACGTGGTTAAGCTTGGCGGGAGTAAAATAGCAGCCGCATCTGGTTTTGGTTCACAATCACTGATGGAAATCACTGACCAAAACACTGATGTGTGATTGAGGCTTTACTCAGCTCAGCAGGCTTCACTATTGCTTTCAACTATCTCTGCGTCCTTAGGACACAGAGAGAGTTGAAATCGGAACATACCTCAGCCGTCCCAGGACCACAGGACAGCCGCCGAAATCCAGGACTGTCAAGGTGGATCCGGCATGGTTGAGAGGTATGCATTATGTGATGCTGCCTGCATACAGGGGTGTAATGGTCTCATAGTCTCAGAGCGTGTGACCGGGCCCGGCAGGGGGAGGGGCACTCTGCACTCACATGTAAAGGGAGTGCTCTGACGGGGCCCAGCATGAAGTACAGTGACAATGCCGGGCCCCGTCAGAGCGTTCTTTATTAACCACCTCCGGACCGCCTAACGCAGATTCGCGTTCCGGAGGTGGCAGCGCTGCGCACAGTCACGCATATACGCGTCATCTCGCGAGCCGCGAGATTTCGCTCAAAGCCGGCCCGCGCATGCGCATCGCGGGCCGGCAAAAGTTAAAGAACAAGTTCGTCACCAGCCTGCCAGCAACGATCATTGGCTGGCAGGCTGGCGATTTTCAAAAATCCAATCACAAGCCATATAACAGATCATATTAGTAAATATGATCTGTTATATGGCTTCTCTGCTCCTCTGCTGGTCCTTTTCGTCGGTTGGATCCAGCAGAGGAGCAGACATCACTGTGAGTACACCAAACACTTCACTGTAGCCCCAGATCACCCCCCTGCACCCCAATTAACCCTTTGATCGCCCCCTGTTAATCACTTAGTGAAAGGAAAAAAAGTGATCAGTGTAAACGGTCACTTTTTTTTTTTCACTGGTATTGACTGTTAGGTTTTAGGGATAGTTTAGGCCCCTTGGTTAGGTAGTTTAGCGTGAGTTAGCGCCCAGCCCACCGCACCGCAGTCACTTATTCGCTGTTTAGCGTATCGCTAATCAGCATTTGTACTTTTATAGTATCTGTAAGTGATCAAAACTGATCACGGTCAGATCTATAATTGTATTAGTGTCACCTTAGCTCGCCCTCCACCCAAAACGCAGTGTTTGCCCGATCAGGCCTGATCGGTCGCCCACACGTGCGTTCACCCACGCCCGCCCCACCGCAGTGACAAAAAATATATATTTTTTTGATCACTGCACATTCATTTTACATGCACTGCGGCGATAAAAAAATCCGTTTTGATATTTTTTATCAACCGCAGCGGTCTCCGGTACTTCGCTAGCCTCCCCTTTGTAAGACAGGCTTGCTTTTTTTCTTGGGTAGTCTCAGGGAATACCCCTAAATTTAGTAGTCCAAAATGTCAAACAGGGGGTATTCTTCTGAAGAGGCCTACAGGATTCTGACCCAGTCGGATGAGGAATGGGAACCCTTATCTGACGAATCTAGCGGGTCAGAATATGAACCTGTAGAAAGCAGTGGCTCTCTGACCCAAAGTTCGGACGAGGAGGTGGAGGTCCCTGATAGCACCAGGCGTACCAGGCCCCGTGTCGCTAGACCACAGGTTGTGCAGGATCCGCTTCAAGAGCAGCAGAGTGGGGCTGTCGCTGCCGGATCACGTGGTGAGGCATACACCAGCAGCGCAGCCCTCCCTGGACCTAGTACCAGCACTGCCGTACAACATGGTGACGTGGCGAGCACCAGAAGGGCAGTTGAAGCTGGTACGGTGGCACGTGCAGTAGTTACCCCGTCGCAGCCACCGCACAGACAGGCCCGTAGAGCCCCTAGAATCCCTGAGGTGCTGGCAAACCCTGATTGGCAGTCACCAACTTCAGCCGCACCATTAGTTCCCCCTTTCACCGCCCAGTCTGGAGTTCGGGTTGAGACGGCTCAAATCGGTTCGGCCCTGGGATTTTTTGAGCTGTTCTTGGCTGCGGAGCTCTTGGACTTAGTCGTGGCAGAGACAAACCACACAATTTATATCCGCCAACCCTGGAAGCTTTTATGCCCAGCCTTTCCGGTGGAAACCAGTCCAAGTTTCCGAAATTAACATTTTTTTGGGCCTTCTCCTCAACATGGGTCTAACTAAAAAGCATAAATTGCGGTCATATTGGTCCACGAACCCGATTCATCACATGCCCATGTTCTCTGCTGCTATGTCCAGGGCACGATTTGAGGCCATCCTCCGTTTCCTGCATTTTAGCGACAACACCACCTCCCGTCCCAGAGGCCACCCAGCTTTTGACCGGCTCCACAAAATTCGGCCCCTCATAGACCACTTCAACCAGAAATTTGCAGATTTGTATACCCCCGAGCAAAACATCTGCGTAGACGAGTCCCTAATACATTTTACCGGGCGCCTTGGCTTCAAACAATACATCCCAAGCAAGCGTGCCCGGTATGGGGTCAAATTGTATAAGCTCTGTGAAAGGGCCACAGGCTATACCCACAAATTTCGGATCTATGAGGGAAAAGATCAGACCCTGGAGCCGGTCGGTTGCCCTGACTACCTGGGGAGCAGTGGGAAGACAGTCTGGGACTTGGTGTCACCCTTATTCGGCAAGGGGTACCATCTTTATGTGGACAATTTCTACACAAGTGTGGCCCTCTTTAGGCATTTGTTTCTAGAACGGATTTGCACCTGTGGCACTGCGCGAACTAGTCGCGTGGGCTTCCCCCAACGGCTTGTAACCACCCGTCTTGCAAGGGGGGAGAGGGCTGCCTTGTGTAACGAAGAACTGCTCGCGGTGAAATGGAGAGACAAGCGTGACGTTTACATGCTCTCCTCCATTCACGCAGACACGACAATACAAATTGAGCGAGCAACCCGTGTCATTGAAAAGCCCCTCTGTGTCCACGACTATAATGCGCTCATGGGAGGGGTGGACTTCAATGACCAGATGTTGTCTCCGTATTTAGTTTCCCGCAGAACCAGACGCTGGTATAAGAAGGTGTCTGTATATTTAATTCAATTGGCGCTGTATAATAGTTTTGTTCTCTACAGTAAGGCTGGGAGAACACGATCCTTCCTCAAATTCCAGGAAGAGATCATCGAGAACCTCCTTTATCCAGGAGGTTCCGTGGCCCCATCCACCAGTGTAGTTAGCCGTCTACACGAGCGACATTTCCCCAGTGTCGTTCCTGGTACCTCAACCCAACCGTCACCCCGAAAAAGATGTTGTGTCTGTAGCAGGAGTGGAATAAGGCGTGACACCCGCTATTTCTGTCCTGACTGTCCTGACCACCCTGCCCTATGCTATGGAGAGTGTTTCCGGAAGTACCACACACAGGTACACCTAGCATAGGGATTGCATCTCACAGGACAGGCACACAGTGTAACGCACCTAGTTGATCAGTTAGGATCTCAACTGCGGAAGCAATGGACATGCACTATTATCCCACTGCCCTTGTTCTTGGCTGTGGGATTTGCGGTTACTCAGTATGTACCCCAGGCGTCTCTCTCAGTCTTGGGCGGAGAGTTTGGGGTAACAAAATCATTTACCGCTATCCATCTATTTAGTATTACTGCTGGAGAGGAAGGTCTCCCAGTATTACAGGAGTCACAAGTTAGTATAAGCTTGTGCACAGTTCAGAGTTAGTATCTAGTATGCAATAGGTTCAGGGTTAGTATATAGCATGTCCTCAGTTTAGTATATTGTATGCCATAGGTTCAGAGCATGTCCACAGTTTAGTATATAGTATGCAGTAGGTTCAGAACATGTCCACAGTTTAGTATATAGTATGCAGTAGGTTCAGAGTTAGTATAGCATGTCCACAGTTTAGTATATAGTATGCAGTAGGTTCAGAGTTAGTATAGCATGTCCACAGTTTAGTATATAGTATGCAGTAGGTTCAGAGTTGGTTTGGGAGTATCGTCTCACACCAGTCAGGAACCACCCCACTCAGAGTTCCAGGACATTAATCAGAGCAGGTAACAGGCATATACTTGCGGTTAGTTGGTCCTGGCTAGGAAGCCAGCAGTGGGGAAGCCAGTGGCAAGAAGGTAGACAGTCCTCCACGCTGTTGTTAGGGATCCAGGTCTGGATATGTGGACAGAGTCCTCAGATGCAGTGGAGCTAGCAGGGTGCGCACTCCATTAGTGGAACACCCTGCTTAGCACCTGTCTTCTATTTAAGGGCCGGACGGTAAGTGGGCGGAGTCACAGGAGGGCCCAGCAGCCACTGCGTTCCACGCTGGAGCGCAAGCCAGCGTAACAACACAGGCGGTCGCTGCGTTCCACGCTGGAACGCAAGCCAGCGTATCATCGCAGACGGCCGGTGCGTTCCACGCTGGAGCGCAAGTCAGCGTATCGTCACAGGGAGCCGCTGTGATCCAGGCTGTACTGTTACACACAGGGCTATTAGGGCCCTTTTACTCACAGCTGCTGCAAACCTCTCCTTTCACCTGGGATAAAGTGCATAACGTACTTCGCCACATCTTTGGGCGATTTGCGCTTTGCACATGGGGAAGGAGAGGTTTGTTCTATAAAGGTAAAAAAAACTAAACAAAAAAAAAAATACCGGTAAGTAAAAAAGTTAACGTTCAGTTAAAAAAGTTAAAAAAAGTTTATATGTTCTGTTCAAAAGTTAATAAATTTATTGCGTTGCGGCCTGGTTTTTTCTTTTTTGTTTTGTTTTTTTTACCTTCCAGGTGGACAAACCGATCGACTAGCTGCAGCACTGATGTGCATTCTGACAGAAGCATTGCGCTGCTGTCAGATTACACGCAAGTCGGTGTATGCGGTGCTGCAAGACGAGATTTCTCCTCTGCAGTAAAAGATACATTTGCCGAGGCATATGAGCTGAGGAGGTGGCGGTGTTCATATACTTTGGCAAACACTTTGTATATATATAAAAAAAAAAATCCCGGCAATGATTTATTCATCCACATCGATTGATGTGAATGGAGAAATCTGGTTTGCCAGGGCATACGAGCTAAGTGGGTATGGATGTTGGGCGGAGCTCCTATGTCCTGGCAGACGCCTTTCCCCTCCTTTTTCTTTTTTTGGCAGAGATTTTTTCATCCACATTGATCGATGCGAATGAAGAAATCTATGCCGTTCATTTTTTTCTTTCAGCCCAGAGGCTGAACGGAAAAAAAAAATCTCATTACCTGTATAAGGAGAATAGCAGAAACTCCTAATGCTGGGCATACATGTAATGATTGCGGAGACCCTCAAATGCCAGGGCAGTACAAACACCCCACAAATAACACCATTTTGGAAAGAAGACACCCCAAGGTATTCGCTGAGGGGCATATTGAGTCCATGAAAGATTGAAATTTTCGTCCCAAGTTAGCGGAAAGGGAGACTTTGTGAGAAAAAAATCAAAAAAATCAATTTCCGCTAACTTGTGCTAAAAAATTTTTTTTTCTATGAACTCGCCATGCCCCTCATTGAATACCTTGGGGTGTCTTCTTTCCAAAATGGGGTCACATGTGGGGTATTTATACTGCCCTGGCATTTTAGGGGCCCCAAAGCGTGAGAAGAAGTCTGGTATCCAAATGTCTAAAAATGCCCTCCTAAAAGGAATTTGGGCACCTTTGCCCACCTAGGCTGCAAAAAAGTGTCACACATGTGGTATCTCCGTATTCAGGAGAAGTTGGGGAATGTGTTTTGGGGTGTCATTTTACATATACCCATGCTGGGTGAGATAAATATCTTGGTCAAATGCCAACTTTGTATAAAAAAATGGGAAAAGTTGTATTTGCCAAGATATTTCTCTCACCCAGCATGGGTATATGTAAAATGAGACCCCAAAACACATTCCCCAACTTCTCCTGAATACGGAGATACCACATGTGTGACACTTTTTTGCAGCCTAGGTGGGCAAAGGGGCCCACATTCCAAAGAGCAGCTTTCGGATTTCACAGGTCATTTACCTACTTACCACACATTTGGGCCCCTAGAATGCCAGGGCAGTATAACTACCCCACAAGTGACCCCATTTTGGAAAGAAGACACCCCAAGGTATTCGCTGTTGGGCATAGCGAGTTCATAGAATTTTTTATTTTTTGTCACAAGTTAGTGGAAAATGATGATTTTTATTTTTATTTTTTCTTACAAAGTCTCATATTCCACTAACTTGTGACAAAAAATTAAAACTTCCATGAACTTACTATGCCCATCAGCGAATACCTTGGGGTGTCTTCTTTCCAAAATGGGGTCACTTGTGGGGTAGTTATACTGCCCTGGCATTCTAGGGGCCCAAATGTGTGGTAAGGAGTTTGAAATCAAATTCTGTAAAAAATGACCAGTGAAATCCGAAAGGTGCTCTTTGATTTCAAACTCCTTACCACACATTTGGGCCCCTAGAATGCCAGGGCAGTATAACTACCCCACAAGTGACCCCATTTTGGAAAGAAGACACCCCAAGGTATTCGCTGATGGGCATAGTGAGTTCATGGAAGTTTTTATTTTTTGTCACAAGTTAGTGAAATATGAGACTTTGTAAGAAAAAAAAAAAAATCATCATTTTCCACTAACTTGTGACAAAAAATAAAAAATTCTAGGAACTCGCCATGCCTCTCATGGAATACCTTGGGGTGTCTTCTTTCCAAAATGGGGTCACTTGTGGGGTAGTTATACTGCCCTGGCATTCTAGGGGCCCAAATGTGTGGTAAGGAGTTTGAAATCAAATTCTGTAAAAAATGACCAGTGAAATCCGAAAGGTGCTCTTTGGAATGTGGGCCCCTTTGCCCACCTAGGCTGCAAAAAAGTGCCACACATGTGGTATCTCCGTATTCAGGAGAAGTTGGGGAATGTGTTTTGGGGTGTCATTTTACATATACCCATGCTGGGTGAGAGAAATATCTTGGCAAAAGACAACTTTTCCCATTTTTTTATACAAAGTTGGCATTTGACCAAGATATTTATCTCACCCAGCATGGGTATATGTAAAATGACACCCCAAAACACATTCCCCAACTTCTCCTGAATACGGAGATACCACATGTGTGACACTTTTTTGCAGCCTAGGTGGGCAAAGGGGCCCATATTCCAAAGAGCACCTTTCGGATTTCACTGATCATTTTTTACAGAATTTGATTTCAAACTCCTTACCACACATTTGGGCCCCTAGAATGCCAGGGCAGTATAACTACCCCACAAGTGACCCCATTTTGGAAAGAAGACACCCCAAGGTATTCGCTGATGGGCATAGTGAGTTCATGGAAGTTTTTATTTTTTGTCACAAGTTAGTGGAATATGAGACTTTGTAAGAAAAAAAAAAAAATCATCATTTTCCGCTAACTTGTGACAAAAAATAAAAAGTTCTATGAACTCACTATGCCCATCAGCGAATACCTTAGGGTGTCTACTTTCAGAAATGGGGTCATTTGTGGGGTGTTTGTACTGTCTGGGCATTGTAGAACCTCAGGAAACATGACAGGTGCTCAGAAAGTCAGAGCTGCTTCAAAAAGCGGAAATTCACATTTTTGTACCATAGTTTGTAAACGCTATAACTTTTACCCAAACCATTTTTTTTTTACCCAAACATTTTTTTTTTATCAAAGACATGTAGAACAATAAATTTAGAGCAAAATTTATGTATGGATGTCGTTTTTTTTTGCAAAATTTTACAACTGAAAGTGAAAAATGTCATTTTTTTGCAAAAAAATCGTTAAATTTCGATTAATAACAAAAAAAGTTAAAATGTCAGCAGCAATGAAATACCACCAAATGAAAGCTCTATTAGTGAGAAGAAAAGGAGGTAAAATTCATTTGGGTGGTAAGTTGCATGACCGAGCAATAAACGGTGAAAGTAGTGTAGGTCAGAAGTGTAAAAAGTGGCCTGGTCTTTCAGGGTGTTTAAGCACTGGGGGCTGAGGTGGTTAAACATGTTGTTGTGCTTTTTCATAGGTATATAACATTTATATCTAAATATAAATATAGTGGATTTGATTATATATAAGAGGCCATATTGTAATATATTCACCATTGTGTATGTATTTTAAAGTCGGCCGAGAGAGGTTCATGGAAAGGACACTGTTCATAAGGTTTCTTCTCAATAGATGTACCAGTCTGAGAAGAGTCATTCTTGTCTACTTATAGATTTATGACTGAGATAAGGATATTCTCTAGACATATCTGGTACTAATTACCCCTACAGTTGATGTCTATTGGTGAAACAGAAAATCAGTGGTGTCTGTATACACATATAATGAACCTTAGTTTTTTTTGTATAAGATAATCAATAGATCATATGTATTGTTTTTTATTATTAAATATTATGAAGGACATCAATGCATCTATTATCTTATATATTTCTCACTAGGAACGCATGTACTCCTAAAATATGATGAGAAGAATTTTAAGTATAGACTTTGTTAATGAGTTTCCGTTCAGGGAAGGCGGTGTTATTTTAACTAACAATCAATCACCCGTTGAAGTGACAGGGAAGACACACATGTCTGTGAGAGTACAAGGTCTATTATATTCTTATCAATACCATCAATTTTATAGTTTGGGAGATGTCTAAACTGGTACCTTAATGTCTATGCTTTAATTGGTACATGTGTCAAAGTTAATCCCTGTATGCTCTGATTTAGGATTCCATATGTCATGTATATGGAATGTAAGATGAAGTCAGACCTGGACATTTAACCCTTACTGGTATTGATGCTAATAGCTTATGCAATAGTGCCACCTAGGTATAAATAAATAACATTACACCAACAGCAGAAATGCATTCTGGGTAATACAGTGACATCACAGTCATTATCATATGTACACGCCTAACCGACAATTATTGGAGAACTCCAAGTTGGGAAGGTGTGTGTGGGAAGGGTTTTTGATAATAAACCACACACAAGAAAGAGAGAAAAAAAAAAGAAAGGAGAGACCCCAAGAGAAAACTCCCAATGATCAGAACGAACTTTAGAGCTGACTTCCCTTAGACTCTGCATATCATCTGCATTCTCGGGTAACGTATAACTTTATTATGTGTAGTATTGATTTAATTAATTGGCTTGACATTTAGTAACTCCCCGCTTTAGTGCGGATGTATAATGTTAAAAGTGCTACATCAATATTATCACTATTCAGTAAAGATGCATATTACTGAATAAAAGATCTAATATTGATATCGGAGAAACTCTCTGATTGGCATATTCACATTCCATAGTCAATTTCAGGCCTGATAATTTATAAGTTGTGTCGCAATACTACCCGATATCCGAGATTGGTCATAGTTTGAGCAGAGCAAGGGTTCGTATCTACCCTAATCACTATTGAGTTTACTGTGTCAACTGAGAGTATATTTCATAATTGTGGTCCAGACGGTTGTATTACATTTTATGTTTGAGAGGTAATAAGGAATGCTGGTATTTGTGTTAGTGCCATCTAGTGGCGATTTTAGCGCACTACATATTACTGCGTGTTATTGCATATTATTGCATTTTATATTGATTGCTTTGATTGTATTTTAAGTTATTGTATAATAAATCATTTATATTTTTACATAGACTCCTGTACCATATTTTACTGATTGCACAATATAATTAGATTAACGACAAACTCTTTTTGAGGTGTTTTATATGTCCACCTCTAGGATCAATTCCCTTTAAAATTTTTCCTTTGATCCTTTCTTTTATATAAAGCATTTGCTTTATATTCCTGACAATGTTAAGGGGGGAAGAGCAGAGGTAAGGGGGTGCTCAAGCACTCACCCGGGAGTTCTTTGATTCCAGAGTGAAGCAGGGAGCCCACTCCGCTCCCTGCTTCACTGTTCTTCTGAGCTCCGACGCTCCACCTGCAGGCTGCACATTGTGCTGCTGGCTGTGGGAGGACCGCTGAAAGCCTGAGAATCAGCCTCCAGCACAGCCAGCAGCGCAATGTGAGTGTGGGAGTGCGTCATCAGGGAAGAAGGTAAGTATGTGTTTTTTTTCTTTCATAAAGCTGCAGACTGGTGGCAAAAGGGGGGCCACAAATAGAGTGAGGGGGCACAAAAGTGGGCGTCTTTACTGAGGGGGCATAACTACTGTGAGGGGGTACCTAATCTGGCATACTTACTATGAGGGGGCACCTAATCTGACATAACTACTTTGAGGGGACACCTAATATGGCATAACAGCTGTGAGAGGTCGCATATGTGGACATAACTACTGTGAGGGGCACATAATCTGGTATAACTACTGTGAGGGAGCACATCATCGGGACATAACTTCTGTAAGGGAGCACATAATCTGGTATAACTACTGTGAGGGGGCACATAATCTGGCATAACTACTGTAAGGGGACACATATCTGGGCATATCTACTGTGAGGGGGCACATGTCTGCAAATAACTACAGTGAGAGGGCACATATCTGGGTATATCTACTGTGAGGGGGCATATATCTGGACATAACTACTGTGAGGGGGCACATATCTGGGCATAACTACTGTGAGGGGGCACATATCTGGGCATAACTACTGTGAGGGGGCACATAATCTGGCCATAGCTACTGTGAGGGGGCACATAATCTGGCATAACTACAGTGAAGGGGCACAAAAGTGTGCATAACTACTGTGACAGGAACAAAGGTGGGCATAACTGCTGTAAGGGGCCACAAGGAGGATATAACTATTGTGAAGGGGCCACAAGGTGGGCTTAATTACTGTGAGGGGCCACAATGTGGGCATTAGTACTATGTGGTAGCACTTAGTGGAAATGTCCTAGATTACCCTGCTATACATTGGCATTGCTCATTCTTACAAGCCAGCACAGCGCCCCCTGTTGGTGATTTCACAGGGGCAGTCACCATCCCTTCCTTTTTCCCATTCTTTTTTTCTCTATCACCACAGGGACCTTGTTCTGGATACAGTGGACATCGCCAGGGGCGTACATAGAAATCATTGGGCCCCATAGCAAGAATCTAATTTGGGCCCCCTAACTCCGCCCACTACCCACCCCTGGCCCATCCCACCACCTGTCCTGGCTCCTCCCCTGTCACACCCCCATTGAATTCCTAATGACCCAGAGAATAAAAGACACAGGTCAGTTTCTCCGCAAAGGGAACGCCATAGGAACAAAACCTGTAAAATGGTGGAGAAATTGTGGGTTTTTTTCCAATTCCACCCCATTTGGAATTTTTTGCCTGCTTCCCACTACATTGTATGCCATATTAAATGGTGGCATTAGAAAGTACAATTTGTCCTGCAAAAAATAAGCCCTCATATGGATATGTGACCGGAAAAATAAAAAAGTCATGGCTCAAGGAAGATAGGGAAGAAAAATGAAAATGCAAAAATGAAAAAACCTCTGGTATCCTAACTGTTGAAGGGGTTATCTAACACCTATTATTCCCCCCCAAAATTCCTGGCCACCGCATACAGGTAATACATATGCTCCGGGGGGTGAAGCCAACAGCAGGCCATGAAGGGAATGAGCCTTCCTAGCGTCACCCATGATGCTAAGGAGGTTCGTTCCCATTGTGGCCTGCTATTGACTGCCCCCCACGTCTCCGGATGTTTTCATTCATGTGACGGGGGGATGCAGTGGCGGCCGTGTGGGCATCAGTGATGTGGGTGCCGGGAGCGGGTTAAGTATTACCTGTATGAGGTGTCCTGGCATTTTGGGGGGCATTATAGGGTTTGGATAACCCCTTTAACTCCTTGCTGCTGATGCTTAGTTTACCATGAGAAAAAAATTGCCATTTATCATGAATAATGACTTTAGAGTATAAGTTGATATTGCTATCATAACGTGCAAGAAAGAAAAGCGTGAACATCATACGTTATACACAAAAACTATGATCTATTACACGTTACACACCAATAATGTTGTTAAACCTTGCACACACCAGTAACTCCACCATATAGTGCTTCTCCCATACACTATGCCCAAATAATAACATAATATGCTATACAGATAAATAATCCTGTTAAGGTTCCATTCAGACGTCCATAGTATTTTGCGGTCCCCAAAACACTGACGCCGCACATCGCCGGCACTTAATAGATCATTTCTATTCTTGTCCGCAGCTGCGGACAAGAATAGGACATGCTCTATTTTTTTCCGGAGCCGCGGGCTGGAAGTTCGGGGCAGTGGACCGGAAATGCGGATGTGGACAGCACACTGTGTGCTGTCCGCATCTTTTCCGGGCCCATTGAAAATTAATGGGTCTGCACCCGTTCCACATAATTGCGGAACGGATACGGACCCATTCAACGGACGTCTGAATGGACCCTTATACAATGTACACAGATAAAGCCACCATATCCTGTACACAGTGGGACAGGGCTGCTATTAGCAATGTTTTGTCCCATAATTGCCACAGAGTCAGTGCCACTAGGCACTGTAAGGGTCCATTTACACGTCCGTAGTGTATTGTGGATCCGCAATACACCCGGCCGGCACCCCCATAGAAATGCCTATTCTTGTACGCAATTACAGACAAGAATAGGACATGCTCTATTTTTTTCCGGAGCTACGGACCGGAAGATCGGGGCCACACTCTGGAAATGCGGATGCGGAGAGCACACTGTGTGCTCTCTGCATCCATTCCTGCCCCATTGAGAATTAATGGGTTCGCACCCATTCCGGATATTGCGGAATGGATGCGGACCCCTTCCACGGACGTGTGAATGGAGCCTTAGAGGAGGCAGATGTCAGGGACACTGCAGTGGGTGGGAGATTAGAAGTTCCTAAACACTCTATGAGGGGAGTGAACATAAAAGACAAAAGGAGATGGAGAAGATCTGTTATTAGAGGGAGGTTAGCAGCAGATGGCATGGGCTCTTTTATATGAAAGGGGAAAGAAGCAGGTGGCATGGACTCTGATAGATCAGGGGGCAGAAGTTGACAAGGGCTTTGTGCTAAGGGATTGGGCACATCAAGTCCAATAGGTGATAGGGGCTCAGTTACTGATGGGTGGACAGAAAGAGATTGGAGGAGGACAGAGGGTTCCATGGGCTTTGTGAGTGGGTGGTGGTGACAAGGTATACAAAAGGTGGCAGGGGTTCTTTTATGAGAAGGGGGCACAGAAACTGGTACAGGTTCTTTGGGTCACAGAAGGTGGCAAGGAGTCTCTGGGGACTTCAGGGAACATAGAAGATGATAGTGGCTGGAGGCCACAGATGGTTGCAGCTATTCTGTGGGGAGAGTAGTAGAGGGGCATACAAGAGAGGTTCTGTGGGGGCCAGGAGGGAGATAATAGGTAACAGCAGGATAGAGGGAGGTGGCAGACAGCTAGTTTCCTACCTCAGATTCTTTACTGCTGCAGTATTTCCCCCCGGCTGTCGATGGGGGCGTGGCTTCACAGGCAGGGTGTGGCTTAATGGAGGTGGGCGTGGCCTGTGAAGTTCTGTCTGCTTGAGCCTGACACGGAGGGTCGGGACATCAGCAGCGTGTGCTCTATTGTGTACAGAATGGGGGGGACGGGGGGAGGTTTGGAGGGGGGCCCTGACTGAGAATAGGGGAAGCAAGCAGGGCCCGGCCAGGTCTGAATGGAGGACAAGTGGGTGTGCCTCAATGCCCGATAAACTGTCTGCAGATGTAGGGGGCGGGGCCTTCTATGCGCTCCGGGCCCCATAGCACAGGCCCCATAGCAGCTGCGTGGTCTGCCTATATGGTAGGTACACCACTGGACATCACGCCAGTGACACCCTGGATGAGGTAGGACCAGATTTTATTAGTTAGGACTGGGTGAGTGTAGCCATATATTGGGCTTAGTGTAAAAGCGCCGCTTGTATAAATAGGGGGGCAGATCCAAAGTTTACACTGGGGCCCATAACACTCTAGTTACGCCACTGCCTGCTGTAGGAAGGTGCAAGGGACCGTCGTTGACGGAAGGTATGTGTCCCAAGGTTCCGGGCCTCGGTGGAGTAAGAGACAGTTTTCATGTGTCAGCAGCAGTTGCTATTTGACACCTTGCTATTTAGTATAGCTGTAATAGCTGGTCCGGGACGGCTCTTACTAGAAGTAGTCAAAGTGCTGGGTGGGTGACTACTCCCCAAGTTCCAGGCCGGGTTTTGACTAGCCTACAGTGGGATGCAAAAGTTTGGGAAACCTTGTTAATCGTCATGATTTTCCTGTATAAATCGTTGGTTGTTACGATAAAAAATGTCACTTAAATATATCATATAGGAGACACACACAGTGATATTTGAGAAGTGAAATGAAGTTTATTGGATTTACAGAAAGTGTGCTATAATTGTTTAAACAAAATTAGGCAGGTGCATAAATTTGGGCACCACAAAAAATAAATGAAATCAATATTTTGTAGATCCTCCTTTTGCAGAAATTACAGGCTCTAAACGCTTCCTGTAGGTTCCAATGAGAGTCTGGATTCTGGTTGATAGTACTTTGGACCATTCCTCTTTACAAAACATCTTTAGTTCATTCAGGTTTGATGGCTTCCGAGCATGGACAGCTCTCTTTAACCACCTCCGGACCGCCTAACGCAGATTCGCGTTCCGGAGGTGGCAGCGCTGCGCACAGTCACGCATATACGCGTCATCTGGCGAGACGCGAGATTTCGCTCCAAGCCGGCCCGCGCATGCGCATCGCGGGCCGGCAAAAGTTAAAGAACAAGTTCGTCACCAGCCTGCCAGCAACGATCATTGGCTGGCAGGCTGGCGATTTTTAAAAAATCCAATCACAAGCCATATAACAGATCATATTAGTAAATATGATCTGTTATATGGCTTCTCTGCTCCTCTGCTGGTCCTTTTCGTCGGTTGGATCCAGCAGAGAAGCAGACATCACTGTGAGTACACCAAACACTTCACTGTAGCCCCTGATCACCCCCCTGCACCCCAATTAACCCTTTGATCACCCCTTTGATCGCCCCTGTCAATCACCAGTGAAAGGAAAAAAAGTGATCAGTGTAAACTGTCACTTTTTTTTTTTCACTAGTATTGGCTGTTAGGTTTTAGGGATAGTTTAGGCCCCTTGGTTAGGTAGTTAGCGTCAGTTAGCGCCCACCCCACCGCACCGCAGTCACTTTTATTCGCTGAATAGCGTATCGCTAATCAGCATTTGTACTTTTATAGTATCTGTAAGTGATCAAAACTGATCACGGTCAGATCTATAATAGTATTAGTGTCACTTTAGTTCGCCCTCCACCCAAAACGCAGTGTTTGCCCGATCAGGCCTGATCGGTCGCCCACACGTGCGTTCACCCACGCCCGCCCCACCGCAGTGACAAAAAATATATATTTTTTTTGATCACTGCACATTCATTTTACACGCACTGCGGCGATAAAAAAAATCAGTTTTGATATTTTTTATCAACCGCAGCGGCCTCCGGTACTTCGCTAGCCTCCCATTTGTAAGACAGGTTTGCTTTTTTTCTTGGGTAGTCTCAGGGAATACCCCTAAATTTAGTAGTCCAAAATGTCAAACAGGGGGTATTCTTCTGAAGAGGCCTACAGGATTCTGACCCAGTCGGATGAGGAGTGGGAACCCTCATCTGACGAATCTAGCGGGTCAGAATATGAACCTGTGGAAAGCAGTGGCTCTCTGACCCAAAGTTCGGACGAGGAGGTGGAGGTCCCTGATAGCACCAGGCGTACCAGGCCCCGTGTCGCTAGACCACAGGTTACGCAGGATCCGCTTCAAGAGCAGCAGAGTGGGGCTGTCGCTGCCGGATCACGTGGTGAGGCATAAACCAGCAGCGCAGCCCTTCCTGGACCTAGTACCAGCACTGCCGTACAACATGGTGACGTGGCGAGCACCAGAAGGGCAGTTGAAGCTGGTACGGTGGCACGTGCACTAGTTACCCCGTCGCAGCCACCGCACAGACAGGCCCGTAGACCCCCTAGAGTCCCTGAGGTGCTGGCAAACCCTGATTGGCAGTCACCAACTTCAGCCGCACCTGTAGTTCCCCCTTTCACCGCCCAGTCTGGAGTTCGGGTTGAGACGGCTCAAATCGGTTCGGCCCTGGGATTTTTTGAGCTGTTCTTGACTGCGGAGCTCTTGGACTTAGTCGTGGCAGAGACCAACCAGTATGCCACACAATTTATATCCGCCAACCCGGGAAGCTTTTATGCCCAGCCTTTCCGGTGGAAACCAGTCCAAGTTTCCGAAATTAAATTTTTTTTGGGCCTTCTCCTCAACATGGGCCTGACAAAAAAGCATGAATTGCGGTCATATTGGTCAACGCACCCAATTCATCACATGCCCATGTTCTCTGCTGCTATGTCCAGGGCACGATTTGAGGCCATCCTCCGTTTCCTGCATTTTAGCGACAACACCACCTCCCGTCCCAGAGGCCACCCAGCTTTTGACCGGCTCCACAAAATTCGGCCCCTCATAGACCATTTCAACCAGAAATTTGCAGATTTGTATACCCCCGAGCAAAACATCTGCGTAGACGAGTCCCTAATACATTTTACCGGGCGCCTTGGCTTCAAACAGTACATCCCAAGCAAGCGTGCCCGGTATGGGGTCAAATTGTATAAGCTCTGTGAAAGGGCCACAGGCTATACCCACAAATTTCGTGTCTATGAGGGAAAAGATCAGACCCTGGAGCCGGTCGGTTGCCCTGACTACCTGGGGAGCAGTGGGAAGACAGTCTGGGACTTGGTGTCACCCTTATTCGGCAAGGGGTACCATCTTTATGTGGACAATTTTTACACAAGTGTGGCCCTCTTTAGGCATTTGTTTCTAGAACGGATTTGCGCCTGTGGCACCGCGCGAACTAGTCGCGTGGGCTTCCCCCAACGGCTTGTAACCACCCGTCTTGCAAGGGGGGAGAGGGCTGCCTTGTGTAACGAAGAACTGCTCGCGGTGAAATGGAGAGACAAGCGTGACGTTTACATGCTCTCCTCCATTCACGCAGACACGACAATCCAAATTGAGCGAGCAACCCGTGTCATTGAAAAGCCCCTCTGTGTCCACGACTATAATGCGCTCATGGGAGGGGTGGACTTCAATGACCAGATGTTGTCTCCATATTTAGTTTCCCGCAGAACCAGACGCTGGTATAAGAAGGTGTCTGTATATTTAATTCAATTGGCGCTGTACAATAGTTTTGTTCTCTACAGTAAGGCTGGGAGAACACGATCTTTCCTCAAATTCCAGGAAGAGATCATCGAGAACCTCCTTTACCCAGGAGGTTCCGTGGCCCCATCCCCCAGTGTAGTTAGCCGTCTACACGAGCGACATTTCCCCAGTGTCGTTCCTGGTACCTCAACCCAACCGTCACCCCGAAAAAGATGTCGTGTCTGTAGCAGGAGTGGAATAAGGCGTGACACCCGCTATTTCTGTCCTGACTGTGCTGACCACCCTGCCCTATGCTATGGAGAGTGTTTCCGGAAGTACCACACACAGGTACACCTAGCATAGGGATTGCATCTCACAGGACAGGCACACAGGGCTATTAGGGCCCTTTTACTCTCAGCTGCTGCAAACCTCTCCTTTCACCTGGGATAAAGTGCATAACGTACTTCGCCACATCTTTGGGCGATTTGCGCTTTGCACATTGTCCCATGGGGAAGGAGAGGTTTGTTCTATAAAGGTAAAAAAAACTAAACAAAAAAAAAATTACCGGTAAGTAAAAAAGTTAAAAAAGTTTAAAAAAGTTAATATGTTCTGTTCTAAAGTTAATAAAGTTATTGCTTTGCGGCCTGGTTTTTTCTTTTTTGTTTTGTTTTTTTTACCTTCCAGGTGGACCAACCGATCGACCAGCTGCAGCACTGATGTGCATTCGGACAGAAGCATTGCGCTGCTGTCAGATTACACGCAAGTCGGTGTATGCGGCGCTGCAAGACGAGATTTCTCCTCTGCAGTAAAAGATATGTTTGCCGAGGCATATGAGCTGAGGAGGTGGCGGTGTTCATATACTTTGGCAAACACTTTGTATATATAAAAAAAAAAATCCCGGCAATGATTTATTCATCCACATCGATTGATGTGAATGGAGAAATCTGGTTTGCCAGGGCATACGAGCTGAAGTGGGTATGGATGTTGGGCGGAGCTCCTATGTCCTGGCAGACGCCTTTCCCCTCCTTTTTCTTTTTTTGGCAGAGATTTTTTCATCCACATTGATCGATGCGAATGAAGAAATCTGTGCCGTTCATTTTTTTCTTTCAGCCCAGAGGCTGAACGGAAAAAAAAAATCTCATTACCCGTATGCTCAATATAAGGAGAATAGCAGAAACTCCTAATGCTGGGCATACATGTAATGATTGCGGAGACCCTCAAATGCCAGGGCAGTACAAACACCCCACAAATAACACCATTTTGGAAAGAAGACACCCCAAGGTATTCGCTGAGGGGCATATTGAGTCCATGAAAGATTGAAATTTTTGTCCCAAGTTAGCGGAAAGGGAGACTTTGTGAGAACAAAATCCAAAAAATCAATTTCCGCTAACTTGTGCCAAAAATTTTTTTTTTCAATGAACTCGCCATGCCCCTCATTGAATACCTTGGGGTGTCTTCTTTCC
This sequence comes from Bufo bufo, assembly GCF_905171765.1. Classification (NCBI taxonomy): domain Eukaryota; kingdom Metazoa; phylum Chordata; class Amphibia; order Anura; family Bufonidae; genus Bufo; species Bufo bufo. The sequence continues at coordinate 106,126,648 of NC_053390.1, read as the reverse complement.
AAAATGGGGTCACATGTGGGGTATTTATACTGCCCTGGCATTTTAGGGGCCCCAAAGCGTGAGAAGAAGTCTGGTATCCAAATGTCTAAAAATGCCCTCCTAAAAGGAATTTGGGCCCCTTTGCCCACCTAGGCTGCAAAAAAGTGTCACACATGTGGTATCTCCGTATTCAGCAGAAGTTGGGGAATATGTTTTGGGGTGTCATTTTACATATACCCATGCTGGGTGAGATAAATATCTTGGTCAAATGCCAACTTTGTATAAAAAAAATGGGAAAAGTTGTCTTTTGCCAGGATATTTCTCTCACCCAGCATGGGTATATGTAAAATGACACCCCAAAACACATTCCCCACCTTCTCCTGAGTACGGAGATACCAGATGTGTGACACTTTTTTGCAGCCTAGGTGGGCAAAGGGGCCCACATTCCAAAGAGCACCTTTCAGATTTCACAGGTCATTTACCTACTTACCAGACATTAGGGCCCCTGGAAAATGCCAGGGCAGTATAACTACCCCACAAGTGACCCCATTTTGGAAAGAAGACACCCCAAGGTATTCCGTGAGGGGCATGGCAAGTTCCTAGAATTTTTTATATTTTGTCACAAGTTAGTGGTAAATGATGATTTTTTTTTTTATTTTTTTTTTCATACAAAGTCTCCTATTCCACTAACTTGTGACAAAAAATTTTTTTTTCCATGAACTCACTATGCCCATCAGCGATTACCTTGGGGTCTCTTCTTTCCAAAATGGGGTCACTTGTGGGGTAGTTATACTGCCCTGGCATTCTAGGGGCCCAAATGTGTGGTAAGGAGTTTGAAATCAAATTCTGTAAAAAATGACCTGTGAAATCCGAAAGGTGCTCTTTGGAATATGGGCCCCTTTGCCCACCTAGGCTGCAAAAAAGTGTCACACATCTGGTATCTCTGTACTCAGGAGAAGGTGGGGAATGTGTTTTGGGGTGTCATTTTATATATACCCATGCTGGGTGAGAGAAATATCTTGGCAAAAGACAACTTTTCCCATTTTTTTATACAAAGTTGTTATTTGACCAAGATATTTATCTCACCCAGCATGGGTATATGTAAAAAGACACCCCAAAACACATTCCTCAACTTCTCCTGAGTACGGGGATACCAGATGTGTGACACTTTTTTGCAGCCTAGGTGGGCAAAGGGGCCCATATTCCAAAGAGCACCTTTCGGATTTCACAGGTCATTTTTTACTGAATTTGATTTCAAACTCCTTACCACACATTTGGGCCCCTAGAATGCCAGGGCAGTATAACTACCCCACAAGTGACCCCATTTTGGAAAGAAGAGACCCCAAGGTATTCGCTGATGGGCATAGTGAGTTCATGGAAGTTTTTATTTTTTGTCACAAGTTAGTGGAATATGAGACTTTGTATGAAAAAAAAAAAAAAAAAATCATCATTTTCCACTAACTTGTGACAAAAAATAAAAAATTCTAGGAACTCGCCATGCCCCTCACGGAATACCTTGGGGTGTCTTCTTTCCAAAATGGGGTCACTTGTGGGGTAGTTATACTGCCCTGGCATTCTAGGGGCCCAAATGTGTGGTAAGGAGTTTGAAATCAAATTCTGTAAAAAATGACCTGTGAAATCCGAAAGGTGCTCTTTGGAATATGGGCCCCTTTGCCCACCTAGGCTGCAAAAAAGTGTCACACATCTGGTATCTCCGTACTCAGGAGAAGGTGGGGAATGTGTTTTGGGGTGTCATTTTATATATACCCATGCTGGGTGAGAGAAATATCTTGGCAAAAGACAACTTTTCCCATTTTTTTATACAAAGTTGTCATTTGACCAAGATATTTATCTCACCCAGCATGGGTATATGTAAAAAGACACCCCAAAACACATTCCTCAACTTCTCCTGAGTACGGGGATACCAGATGTGTGACACTTTTTTGCAGCCTAGGTGGGCAAAGGGGCCCATATTCCAAAGAGCACCTTTCGGATTTCACAGGTCATTTTTTACTGAATTTGATTTCAAACTCCTTACCACACATTTGGGCCCCTAGAATGCCAGGGCAGTATAACTACCCCACAAGTGACCCCATTTTGGAAAGAAGAGACCCCAAGGTATTCGCTGATGGGCATAGTGAGTTCATGGAAGTTTTTATTTTTTGTCACAAGTTAGTGGAATATGAGACTTTGTATGAAAAAAAAAAAAAAAACATCATTTTCCACTAACTTGTGACAAAAAATAAAAAATTCTAGGAACTCGCCATGCCCCTCACGGAATACCTTGGGGTGTCTTCTTTCCAAAATGGGGTAACTTGTGGGGTAGTTATACTGCCCTGGCATTCTAGGGGCCCAAATGTGTGGAAAGGAGTTTGAAATCAAATTCTGTAAAAAATGACGAGTGAAATCCGAAAGGTGCTCTTTGGAATATGGGCCCCTTTGCCCACCTAGGCTGCAAAAAAGTGTCACACATCTGGTATCTCCGTACTCAGGAGAAGGTGGGGAATGTGTTTTGGGGTGTCATTTTAAATATACCCATGCTGGGTGAGAGAAATATCTTGGCAAAAGACAACTTTTCCCATTTTTTTATACAAAGTTGTCATTTGACCAAGATATTTATCTCACCCAGCATGGGTATATGTAAAAAGACACCCCAAAACACATTCCTCAACTTCTCCTGAGTACGGAGATACCAGATGTGTGACACTTTTTTGCAGCCTAGGTGGGCAAAGGGGCCCATATTCCAAAGAGCACCTTTCGGATTTCACAGGTCATTTTTTACTGAATTTGATTTCAAACTCCTTACCACACATTTGGGCCCCTAGAATGCCAGGGCAGTATAACTACCCCACAAGTGACCCCATTTTGGAAAGAAGAGACCCCAAGGTATTCGCTGATGGGCATAGTGAGTTCATAGAACTTTTTATTTTTTGTCACAAGTTAGTGGAATATGAGACTTTGTAAGAAAAAAAAAAAAATAATCATCATTTTCCGCTAACTTGTGACAAAAAATAAAAAGTTCTATGAACTCACTATGCCCATCAGCGAATACCTTAGGGTGTGTACTTTCAGAAATGGGGTCATTTGTGGGGTGTTTGTACTGTCTGGGCATTGTAGAACCTCAGGAAACATGACAGGTGCTCAGAAAGTCAGAGCTGCTTCAAAAAGCGGAAATTCACATTTTTGTACCATAGTTTGTAAACGCTATAACTTTTACCCAAACCATTTTTTTTTTACCCAAACATTTTTTTTTTATCAAAGACATGTAGAACTATAAGTTTAGAGCAAAATTTCTATATGGATGTCGTTTTTTTTTGCAAAATTTTACAACTGAAAGTGAAAAATGTCATTTTTTTGCAAAAAAATCGTTAAATTTCGATTAATAACAAAAAAAGTAAAAATGTCAGCAGCAATGAAATACCACCAAATGAAAGCTCTATTAGTGAGAAGAAAAGGAGGTAAAATTCATTTGGGTGGTAAGTTGCATGACCGAGCAATAAACGGTGAAAGTAGTGTAGGTCAGAAGTGTAAAAAGTGGCCTGGTCTTTCAGGGTGTTTAAGCACTGGGGGCTGAGGTGGTTAAGTCACACCACAGATTTTCAATTATATTCAGGTCTGGGGACTGAGATGGCCATTCCAGAACGTTGTACTTGTTCCTCTGCATAAATGCCTTAGTGGATTTTGAGCAGTGTTTAGGGTCGTTGTCTTGTTGAAAGATCCAGCCCCGGCGCAGCTTCAGCTTTGTCACTGATTCCTGGACATTGGTCTCCAGAATCTGCTGATACTTAGTGGAATCCATGCGTCCCTCAAATTTGACAAAATTCCCAGTCCCTGCACTGGCCACACAGCCCCACAGCATGATGGAACCACCACCATATTTTACTTTAGGTAGCAGGTGTTTTTCTTGGAATGCTGTGTTCTTTTTCCTCCATGTATAACGCCCCTTGTTATGGCCAAATAACTCAATTTTAGTTTCATCAGTCCACAGCACCTTATTCCAAAATGAAGCTGGCTTGTCCAAATATGCTTTAGCCCATCTCAAGCGGCACTTTTTGTGCTGTGGGCGGAGAAAAGGCTTCCTCTGCATCACTCTCGCATACAGCATCTCCTTGTGTAAAGTGCACCGAATGGTTGAACGATGCACAGTGACTCCATCTGCAGCAAGATGATGTTGTAGGTCTTTGGTGCTGGTCTGTGGGTTGACTCTGACTGTTCTCACCATTCGTCGCTTCTGTCTATCCGACATTTTTCTTGGTCTGCCACTTCGAGCCTTAACTTGAACTGAGCCTGTGGTCTTCCATTTCCTCAATATGTTCCTAACTGTGGAAACAGACAGCTGAAATCTCTGAGACAGCTTTCTGTATCCTTCCCCTAAACCATGATGGTGAACAATCTTTGTCTTCAGGTCATTTGAAAGTTGTTTTGAGACCCCCATGTTGCTACTCTTCAGAGAAAATTAAAAGAGGAGGGAAACTTACAATTGACCCCCTTAAATACTCTGATAATTGGATTCACCTGTGTATGTAGGTCAGGGGTCACTGACCTTACCAAGCCAATTTGAGTTCCAATAATTAGTTCTAAAGGTTTTGGAATCAATAAAATGACAACAGTGCCCAAATGTATGCACCTGCCGAATTTTGTTTAAACAATTATAGCACACTTTCTGTAAATCCAATAAACTTCATTTCACTTCTCAAATATCACTGTGTGTGTCTCCTATATGATATATTTAAGTGACATTTTTTATCGTAACAACCAACGATTTATACAGGAAAATCATGACGATTAACAAGGTTGCCCAAACTTTCGCATCCCACTGTATATAAAAAACCCAGCCAGCAGTGTCAGCTGGTGGTAATTACCACTCTCTCTGACAGAGGAGCTCTGGCAATCGCTGGATTGGGATCTGAGCCGTGTGCTAGACTTAAGGCCTGAGTTTGGAAGGTCTGCTCTGTCCTGAGCAATGCCGGTGTGAACTAACACCTAGGATAACAGGTGACTCTTTTCCTGTATGAACCGTCTAGGTGTGAACAAACACCAAAACTGCAAATGGACTGTCGTACTGTTTTGTTGCCATAAGTGTGAATAAAACACTAAAGTTTTTGAGTTACAAAATGGTCTTTGCCTCTATACTGCGTCCGCTTGTCCTGTCTACCAGAGCGAATCCCCACACTGCATAGATTTCTGTACTCTGAAGTGGCTCAGGACAGCATTGCTCTGTCGTTATAGCAGCCCAGGCTTACAAAGCAAGGGTTAACAGCCAAACCAAACTCAATATTTATGGCCCTGATTCTGTAGTTTACAGAAACACCCCATATGTGGTCGTAAACTACTGTACGGGCACACGGCAGGGCGCAGAAGGAAAGGAAGGCCATACGGTTTTTGGAAGGCAGATTTTGCTGGACTGTTTTTTTTTACACCATGTCCCATTTGAAGCCCCCCTGATGCACCCCTAGAGTAGAAACTCCATAAAAGTGACCCCATCTAAGAAACTACACCCCTCAAGGTATTCAAAACTGATTTTACAAACGTCGTTAACCCTTTAGGTGTTCCACAAGAATTAATGGAAAATAGAGATACAATTTCAAAATTTCACTTTTTTGGCAGATTTTCCATTTTAATAATTTTTTTCCAGTTACAAAGCAAGGGTTAACAGCCAAACCAAGCTCAATATTTATGGCCCTGATTCTGTAGTTTACAGAAACACCCCATATGTGGTCGTAAACTACTGTACGGGCACACGGCAGGGCGCAGAAGGAAAGGAATGCCATACGGTTTTTGGAAGGCAGGTTTTGCTGGACTGTTTTTTTTGACCCCATGTCCCATTTGAAGCCCCCCTGATGCATCCCTAGAGTAGAAACTCCTAAAACTCATCTTTTAGTGTTTCCATAGTCTGAGAGCCATAATTTTTTCAGTTTTTGGGCGATTACCTTGGGTAGGGTATGATTTTTGAAGGATGAGATGACGGTTTTATTGGCACTATTTTTGGTTTCGTGTGACTTTCTGATTACATCTGAGGGGTTAGGTCATGTGATATTTTTATAGAGCCGGTCGATACGGACGCGGCGATACCTAATATGTATACCTTTTTTTTATTTATGTAAGTTTTACACAATGATTTCCTTTTTGAAGGAAAAAAAATCATGTTTTAGTGTTTCCATAGTCTGAGAGCCATAATTTTTTCAGTTTTTGGGCGATTACCTTGGATAGGGTATGATTTTTGCGGGATGAGATGACGGTTTTATTGGCACTATTTTGGGGTGTGTGTGACTTTTGATCGCTTGCTATTACACTTACCGGTACGCCCTAAGTCCCTAAGGGGTTAAGTGGTAATTCCTGCTCCTCTCTTTTGTCTGACCTCACCCATCATGCTATGCGGTTGATAGCTCCTTTTGCTGGGGAAGTGCTGGTGTTGGTTCTCCTCTGAGTTCCTGCTCGTCTGCATACTTTGAAGTTAAGTATCTCTTTTTCCTATTGTTTGTTTGTGTTTTTTTCCCTTCCTTTTGGTATTAGGCCTGAGGGGGTCTCCTGTTCCTTCAGTTTGGAAGGAACAGGCCATCCGTTGTCCTGACACTATCTCCAGGGCCCTGTTAGGGTGAGATAGGGCCTAGGTTCCGGCGTATGAACATTCCTACCATCGAAGTCTGTTCATACTGCTAGTATTCAGGGCACGGATTAGGGACTAACTAGGTGGTGACCATCCCCCTATCCCTAGTTTCCAGGCCTAGTACCTTTCCCCCCTCCCTCCTCTGTTTGGTGTGGAGTGTTTTCCCCACACCGTGCCGTGACAGAGAAGAAGGGGATATGTCCGGGTTCAGCCCTTTAATTTTTAGTTTTGCCTGGAGTGACCCCTTATTTGATTTTAGACACTTTTCTGGCATGAATGAAGTCCTATATGGGTTTTTTTTACACATAAGTTAGCAACTTCTGTTTGCAATTTTCAGCTGCTTAGTGTAAGGAGTCAAATATGCATGCCCTGTCCTTAGGATAGTATCATCAATATCTGATCGGCAGGATCCAACTCCCAGCCTCGGAGCCTCTTCCTGGGCCAATGTTCATCGGTCACGTGGCCTAATTACAGCTCATTCCCATTTAAGTGAATGGGCCGGGGTTACAATACCAAGCACAACCGTTATACAATGTACGGTGCTCTGCTTGGTAAGCTGTGAGAAGGCTGGGGTGCTCAGAGGAGCACTGCAGCCTTTTCAAACAGCTTATCAGAAAGATTTACTACTAAGCCAGAATATTGTGGTGCACATACAGAACATCATATTTATCAAGAGTTCTAGACATTTTTTCTGCTGTGTCCAACAAGGGGGTTTGGCTTACTAAACTGGGTGTGGCTTGGTAGATTTACTAATATTATTATAACACATACAGTTGCAAGAAAAAGTATGTGAAACCTTTGGAATGATATGGATTTCTGCACAAATTGGTCATAAAATGTGATCTAATCTTCATCTAAGTCACAACAATAGACAATCACAGTCTGCTTAAACTAATAACACACAAAGAATTAAATGTTACCATATTTTTATTGAACACACCATGTAAACATTCACAGTGCAGGTGGAAAAAGTATGTGAACCCTTGGATTTAATAACTGGTTTAACCTCCTTTGGCAGCAATAACTTCGACCAAACGTTTCCTGTAGTTGCAGATCAGACGTGCACAACGGTCAGGAGTAATTCTTAACCATTCCTCTTTACAGAACTGTTTCAGTTCAGCAATATTCCTGGGATGTCTGGTGTGAATCGCTTTCTTGAGGTCATGCCACGGCATCTCAATCGGGTTGAGGTCAGGACTCTGACTGGGCCACTCCAGAAGGCGTATTTTCTTCTGTTTAAGCCATGCTTTGGGTCGTTGTCCTGTTGCAGCACCCATCTTCTGTTGAGCTTCAGCTGGAGGACAGATGGCCTTAAAGAGGACCTTTCACTAGATTAAAAAATCTAAACTAAGTATACAGACATGGAGAGCGGCGCCCAGGGATCCCCTTGCACTTACTATTATCCCTGGGCACCGCTCCTGGGCGCTCAGGGATAATAGTAAGTGCAGGGAGATCCCTGGGCGCCGCTCTCCATGTCTGTATACTTAGTTTAGATTTTTTAATCTAGTGAAAGGTCCTCTTTAAGTTATCCTGCAAAATATCTTGATAAACTTGGGAATTCATTTTTCCTTCGATGATAGCAATCCGTCCAGGCCCTGACGCAGCAAAGCAGCCCCAAACCATAATGCCCCCACCAACATACTTTACAGTTGGGATGAGGTTTTGATGTTGGTGTGCTGTGCCTCTTTTTCTCCGCACATAGTGTTGTGTGTTTCTTCCAAACAACTCAACTTTGGTTTCATCTGTCCACAGAATATTTTGCCACTACTGCTGTGTAACATCCAGGTGCTCTTGTGCAAACTGTAAACGTGCAGCAATGGTTTTTTTTGGACAGCAGTGGCTTCCTCTTTGGTATCCTGCCATGAAATCCATTCTTGTTTAGTGTTTTACGTATCGTAGATTCGCTAACAGGGATGTTAGCATATGCCAGAGGCTTTTGTAAGTCTTTAGCTGACACTCTAGGATTCTTCTTCACCTCATTGAGCAGTCTGCGCTGTGCTCTTGCAGTCATCTTTACAGGACGGCCCCTCCTAGGGAGAGTAGCAGCAGTGCTGAACTTTCTACATTTATAGACAGTTTGTCTTACCGTGGACTGATGAACAGCAAGGCTTTTGGAGATACTTCTATAACCCTTTCCAGCTTTATGCAAGTCAATAATTCTTAATCGTAGGTCTTCTAAGAGCTCTTTTGTGCGAGGCATCATTCACATCAGGCAATGCTTCTTGTGAAAAGCAAACCCAGAACTGGTCTGTGTTTTTTTTTAGGGCAGGGCAGCTGTAACCAACACCTCCAATCTCATCTCATTGATTTGACTCCAGTTGGCTGACACCTCACTCCAATTAGCTCTTGGAGATGGCATTAGTCTAGGGGTTCACATACTTTTTCCACCTGCACTGTGAATGTTTACATGGTGTGTTCAATAAAAACATGGTAACATTTAATTATTTGTGTGTTATTAGTTTAAGCAGACTGTGATTGTCTATTGTTGTGACTTAGATGAAGATCAGATCACATTTTATGACCAATTTGTGCAGAAATCCATATAATTCCAAAGGGTTCGCATACTTTTTCTTGCAACTGTATGTAAATATGTAAGTGTCATGCTTTATTGCCACTGTCCAAAATTTGCAAAGTGTCTGGAAATCAGTGCATTCAGGAATTCTCTGAATCAATTTTATAAAGTAATCGACCCACAGGACAAAGTGCTAACATTATCTGTAGTCTGTGACTTATTACATTAAATATGGCCACTCTCATGGTTAGACCTTGCTTGTGATGTCATCATTAGAATCTTGACAGATGACCAACTTTCTTGTGATGTCATAATGGGGTATAAATTGAGGTGACGCACTGACCCCAGCCTCAGTCTGCCAGGCTGGCTCTCAATATTACAGGACCTCTGACAAGCAGCACAGGACCAGATCGGGTAAGTTTGACCTCTTTTCTCTTCATGTGTTTGGGAATTATTTTGCTGATCTTTATTTTCTTTCTCTTCATTACAATGTGAGAGCTGCACTTGACTCTCTCTAGCCCCGAAAAATATGCCCGAGGTGCCACACTCTACCTCCTCCAATGGAGAATCCCAGGAGAAAGTGAAGAAGGAGCCTCCACCTCCCTTAAAGGGCCACAGCCACAGAAATCCAAGACCATTTTATAATAAATAAAGGTGTTTGTGTGTGTTTCTTTAAAAAAAAAAGATTGTTGTGTTTTTTTCTTAAAGGGGTTGGCCACTTTCTGTTTACTGTTGACCAATATGTTTGTAAGATGATTATATGGCACTTACTAATATAGTCCTTGTTGAAATTCTGCACCATTTTTTATATTTCATGAGGTATGCCCCTTTGTTTGCCAAGTTTTTTTGTACTGTCCACACTGAAGTTCTCTCCATAAAATGGCTGCTGATGGAGGGTCATGTGACCAGGCAAATCACCTTCATGTGATGGCTCCTCCCATGAAACGCACTGCACCTGAACTAACATCCCAACAGAACAAGGGCAGATGGCAGGAGACATCACATGGGGGTGGTTTGCTTGGTCACATGACCCTTCATCAGCAGCCATTTTATGGACAAGACCTCTGTGTGAACAGCACAAAAGGCTTGGCAAACAAGGGGCATACCTCATGAAATATAGAAAATGGTGCAGAATTTCAACAAAGATTTCATAAGGCATAGCCCCTTGTTTGCCAAGTCTTTGGTGCTATCCAAACAGAGGTCCTTTCCATAAAATAGCTGAGGGTCAAGTTTGCTTGGTCTCCCATCATGTGCAATACTGTCTGCTGCGCTGCTGTATCTAATCCTCTCATATGTGATACTGTCTGCTGAACTACGTATCTAATCATCTCACAGACTTCCTCCATTAGTAATGGGGTCCCCATTATTTATATCGCCCCTTTTAGTGCCCCCACAATTTATTATGCTCCTTGTAGTGCCCCCAATGTTTATAATGCCCCCTTAGTGCCCCAATAGTTATACTGTGTCTTCTAGTGCCTTTAGTATTTATTATGCCCCTTGTAGTGCTTCCAGTTTTTATACTGTGGCCACTACACATTTTGAAAAAACTGGGGGCACTACAAGACACAGTATAACTATGCAGCGATGAGGAAATGGATTGGAGGATGGAAGTGGTAGTGGCTCTGGTTTTCTGTAATGACCGGCATCATGCACAGGGAGGGAAAAGGGAAAGCCCTGCCCAAGGGAGAGGGAAAGGTGGTGACCCCTGACTCACCTTGCGGCTGGCACCTGACTGCCCTGACGTCCCTAGACGGGTTCCTCACCCGTGCGGCGATCACGTGCCTAAACCCTGGCTTTCCCTAAAATGAGCCCTAGATAGTGAACGGGCCGGTGGGATCGCTAGTCCGCACCACTGACACTAAGAGGGAAACACCAGGGAGAGGACAGACAACACAGACAAACACATACACCCAGGTGGGCGACCACAGCAGACCAAAAAGGTCCAACAGGGATCCGGAGGGTAGCGTTCTGGACCAACAACCAGAGAACGCAGCAACACAGCTCCAGAGGGTCAGAATAGATGTCCAGGCAGGAAGCTCTATATCTGGCAACCAGAGAAGTGTGAGAGGGGAATATAAGGAGGTTGGGAGTGCTGGACAAGGAACAGCTGAGGAGAAAGAGCTACGGATCCCTGAGTGAGCCAAAAGGGTTGCAAAGCAAACCCAGAAAGCTACCATAAGGAAGCAGCCCTATCTTACATAGAGCGCGCAGCCAACCGCTGCGACTTCCTGACCCCGGGTATAACGGAGTCAGGCGTGGTTCTTGACACCCTCGTGACAGTACCCCCTTCTCTACGAGGGGCCTCCGGACACTCAGGACCAGGTCTCTCAGGATGAGAGGCATGAAAAACCCGAACTAGCCTGTCGGCGTTTACTTCAGACGCAGGAACCCACATTCTTTCCTCGGGACCGTAACCTCCCCAATGCACCAGATATTGAAGAGAGCGGCGGACCCGACGAGAATTAACAATTTTGGATATCTGAAATTCTAGATTACCATCCACAACAACAGGAGGGGGTGGCAGCGGTGACGGTTCTAGAGGTGGAACATATTTTTTGATTAACGACTTATGAAAGACATTATGGATTTTAAAAGTCTGAGGTAACTCCAGGCGAAAAGCCACGGGGTTGATGATGGCTACAATTTTGTAAGGACCAATAAACCTAGGACCCAGTTTCCAAGAGGGAACCTTCAATTTAATATTCCTAGTAGACAACCACACATAGTCATTCACTCCTAGGTCCGGACCTGGCGACCGTCTCTTATCAGCCATGCATTTGTATTTACCACCCATATTTTTCAAGTTAGCTTGCACCTTCTGCCATACCGATGAAAGAGATGACGAAAACAGTTCCTCTTCGGGAACCCCAGAAGACCCCCCCCTCTTTGAAAGTACAGAATTGGGGATGAAAACCATATGCACCAAGAAATGGTGACTTGCCAGTGGATTCCTGACGACGATTATTTATGGCAAACTCAGCTAACGGTAAATATGATGACCACAACTCTTGGTTTTCAGACACAAAACATCTTGTCTCCAGGTTTTGGTTGGTACGCTCAGTCTGTCCATTCGACTGAGGATGGAAAGCTGAGGAAAAGGACAAGTGTACCCCCAAACGGGAACAAAAAGCTTTCCAAAATTTAGAAATAAACTGGGTACCCCGATCCGAAACAACATCGGAGGGGACCCCGTGAAGCTTCACGATTTCACTGACGAATACCTGAGCAAGAGTCTTAGCATTAGGTAGTGCGGGTAACGCAATGAAGTGTACCATTTTGCTAAACCTGTCCACTACTACCAAAATAACAGTTTTACCTGCAGACAAAGGTAAGTCAGTGATAAAATCCATTGACAGATGTGTCCATGGTCTATTGGGAATGACGAGTGGTAATAGAGACCCTGCAGGACGTGTATGTGAAACTTTTGCGCGCGCACAGGTAGAACAAGAAGACACAAAATCCAATACATCCTGACTAGAGATGAGCGAACTTCTGTTTTAAGTTCGGCGTCTAAAGTTCGGCTTCCTGTTAGCGGAGGATCCCGATATGGATTCCGAATTCCGTTGTGGTCCGTGGTAGCGGAATCAATAATGGTCATTATTGATTCCGCTACCACGGACCACAACGGAATTCGGAATCCATATCGGGATCCTCCGCTAACCGGAAGCCGAACTTTAGACACCGAACTTAAAACAGAAGTTCGCTCATCTCTAATCCTGACGCAACCTTGGTCACCAAAAACGACGAGACAATAGCTCCAAGGTTGCTTTACTACCCGGGTGCCCAGCAAGTGCCGAATTATGATGTTCCTTTAATAATTCGAAACGCAGGTTCAACGGTACAAACAATTTCTCTGAGGGGTAAGAGACCGGGGCGTCCCCCTGGGCCTCTAACACCTTCCCCTCCAGAACAGAGTGTACCGCAGAAACAACCACTCCTCTTTGAAGAATGGGCACCGGATTACTCACATTACCCCCTCCAGGGAAACAACGAGATAGTGCATCAGCCTTGGTATTCTTTGCCCCAGGACGATAGGTAATCGCAAAGTTAAACCTGGTAAAAAATAGCGACCACCTCGCTTGTCTAGAGGTGAGACGCTTAGCTGATTCGAGGTACAGAAGATTTTTGTGGTCCGTAATCACAGTGACGGGGTGGACTGCCCCCTCTAAAAAGTGATGCCATTCTTCAAACGCTTGTTTAATAGCTAATAGTTCCCTATTGCCAATATCGTAGTTCTTTTCTGCTGCAGATAGTTTTTTAGAAAAGAAATCACAAGGACGCCATTTGCCAGAAGACGGACCCTGAGACAGCACCGCCCCCACTCCCACCTCTGACGCATCGACTTCAACAATAAAAGGCTGAGAGACATCAGGTTGGACTAGTACAGGTGCTGAGGTAAACCTCTCTTTTAGAGAGCAAAAAGCAACTTTAGCGGCGTCAGGCCATTTAGAAAAATCTGTCCCCTTCCTAGTCATGTCAGTAAGGGCTTTTACAATAAGTGAATAATTTTTAATTAATTTCCTATAGAAATTCGCGAAGCCCAAGAACCGTTGCAGTGCTTTGAGGTTCTCAGGAAGATCCCAATCTAAAATTGCCTGGACCTTCCTAGGATCCATACGGAAACCTGAAGCAGATAAAAAAATAACCTAGGAATTGTATCTCCTGAACGGCGAAGACACATTTTTCAATTTTAGCATATAATTTATTCGTCCGTAGGACCTGCAGTACTTGTCTGACATGCACCTCATGTGTTCTCAGATCAGACAAATAAATTAAAATATCATCTAGGTATATTACCACAAACCTGCCGATGAGATGACTAAAAATGTAATTAACGAAATGTTGAAAGACGGCAGGAGCATTGGTCAGACCGAAAGGCATTTCTAGATTTTCATAATGCCCCTCAGGGGTGTTAAAAGCTGTCTTCCACTCATCCCCCTCCTTAATACAAATCAGATTGTAGGCCCCCCTAAGATCAAGTTTGGAGAACCACCTAGCACCCGCAATCTGGTTAAACAGGTCAGGAATGAGAGGAAGAGGGTATGGACGATAAAAGAAATGCTCCAGCACCAGAAGGACGTAATGAAAAAAATTCCCGGTCTTTATTCAAATCACCAGCATATCGGTGCATACAGCGACAGTGACACAATGACCCACTTGTCCCCACGATCTACGCGTTTCGGACGATGTTGTCCTTAGTCATGATCTTCATAGTCATGAAGAGGGTATGGGTCTCGGATGGTTATCCAATTTAATTCGCGAAAATCTAGGCAAGGACGCAGGCCCCCATCTTTGTTTTTAACTAAGAAAAACCCTGCAGCCACGGGTGAAGAAGAGGGTCTGATGTGTCCCTTAGCCAAGCTCTCGGAGATATAATCTTTCATGGCTTGTCTCTCTGAAAGATTATATAACCTGGTCTTGGGTAATTTTGCGCCGGGAATAAGGTTAACCGGGCAATCATAAGGACGATGAGGTGGTAACTTCTGACAACCCTTTTCATAAAAAACGTCCTCAAAATCCGAAATAAATGTAGGTAGGGTAGTTATGGAGGCGACTAAGCAATTGCTATTTAAGCAATTTTCTCTGCACTGCTCACTCCACTCCAATATCTCCCTGGCCTGCCAATCCACCACTGGATTGTGCGCTACCAACCAGGGAAGACCCAGCACTACCGGAGTGGGAAGCCCCTCCAGAACATAACATGAAAGCATCTCGTTATGGTGGTCCCCTACCCGAAGGTGTAAATTATGAACAATGTGGGTGAGGTTTCTCTGAGACAGAGGAGCAGAATCAATAGCGAATATGGGAATAGGTCTCTGTAGCGTACAGAGAGACAAACCCATAGTGCGGGCAAAATGGGCATCTATCAAATTTACCCCTGCTCCACTGTCTAGAAAGAAAGAAATAGTCTCCGTTTTATCACCAAAAACAATAACCGCTGGCAACACAAATTGCGATGTACGTATGGAGGAAACGTATACCCCCCGGCTGACATCCTCCACACAGCCCGGGGTCAGCAGTTCCGACGGTCTTTTGTTTCTGAGGAAAGAAGGACAGACATCAATGAAATTACCCCTCTCCCCACAAAAAAACAAACCCCACGCCTATGGCGAGCCTCAGGAGGACGGACCTGACGAGTAGTTCCTCCTAGCTGCATAGGCTCGTCTAAGTCCGTACAGACTAACTGCTGCTTGGGAGGGGTTACCAATTGCTCCGGTTTTTTCAACCTGTCCCTAAGGCGTCTTTCTATTCGGATAGAAAGGGACATAACCGCATCAAGGGAAAAGGGGGTCTCATATAATGCAAGCGCATCCTTAACCCTTTCGGATAACCCAGAGCAGAACTGACTCCTGAGAGCCGGGTCGTTCCATTGGGTATCCGTAGCCCACCTACGGAAGTCAGAGCAATACTCCTCTACCGGCCGCACTCCTTGTAGGAGTCTCCGTAATCTTGATTCAGGCAGTGCGACTAGGTCAGGGTCGTCATATATTAGACCCAAGGCCCTGAAAAACTCATCCACTGACCGAAGAGCCTGGGAATCAGTAGGTAAAGAGAACGCCCAGGACTGCGGGTCCCCCTGCAGCAGGGAAATAACAACCCCCACCCGCTGTTCTTCATTACCAGAGGAGTAAGGGCGCAGTTTAAAATATAATTTACAGGCCTCACGGAATGTCAAAAACTTGTCCCTTCCCCCAGAAAATCTGTCAGGGAGAGAGACCTTGGGTTCCGCAACAACCTGGTTACCAGTAGCAACCGCTGGGCTTGCGGTCAGTTGTAATTGCTGCTGTTGCTGGAGGACCGACGCCTTCAATCCTACCACCTCCAAAGACAGGCCATGAAATTGTTTGGACAGAGCAGCAATTTGATCCATACTGGATTCTAAGTAGGTAAAATTATTATTATTTTTTTTTTACCTACACAAAATAAGGGCCAGATATAATGTAATGGCCGGCATCACGCACAGGGAGGGAAAAGGGAAAGCCCTGCCCAAGGGAGAGGGAAAGGTGGTAACCCCTTACTCACCTTGCGGCTGGCACCTGACTGCCCTGACGTCCCTAGACGGGTTCCTCACCCGTGCGGCGATCACGTGCCTAAACCCTGGCTTTCCCTAAAATGAGCCCTAGATAGTGAACGGGCCGGTGGGATTGCTAGTCCGCACCACTGACACTAAGAGGGAAACACCAGGGAGAGGACAGACAACACAGACAAACACATACACCCAGGTGGGCAACCACAGAAGACCAAAAAGGTCCAACAGGGATCCGGAGGGTAGCGTTCTGGACCAACAACCAGAGAACGCAGCAACACAGCTCCAGAGGGTCAGAATAGATGTCCAGGCAGGAAGCTCTATATCTGGCAACCAGAGAAGTGTGAGAGGGGAATATAAGGAGGTTGGGAGTGCTGGACAAGGAACAGCTGAGGAGAAAGAGCTACGGATCCCTGAGTGAGCCAAAAGGGTTGCAAAGCAAACCCAGAAAGCTACCATAAGGAAGCAGCCCTATCTTACATAGAGCGCGCAGCCAACCGCTGCGACTTCCTGACCCCGGGTATAACGGAGTCAGGCGTGGTTCTTGACACCCATTAAATAACATTAGATTAAAGAACAAACCATTTGCACAAACCTCCTGTTCTGGGGTACTGCACGGACAAAGTCAATATGGCCACTCTCATCATTAGAATCCTGACAGATGACCAACTTTCTTGTGATGTCATAATGGGGTATAAATTGAGGTGACGCACTGACCCCAGCCTCAGTCTACCGGGCTGGCTCTCACCATTAGGGGGACTCTGACAAGCAGCACAGGACCAGATCGGGTAAGTTTGTCTGCTTTTCTCCTCCCGTATGGGAACTGTTTTGCTGATCTTTATTTTCTTTCTTTTCTGTACAATGTGAGAGCTGCGTGTGACTCTGTCTGGCCCCCGAAAATCCAATGGAAGAATCCCAGGAGAAAGTGAAGAAGGAGCTTTCACCTCTCTTAAAGGGGCACAGCCACAGAAATCCAAAACCATTTTATAATAAATAAAGATTTTTGTGTGTGTTTCTTTAAAAAAACAAAAAGGATTGTTTTTTTTCTTAAATATTACATTTCACAATTTCTCCTGCCCCCTTGTTTTCTATAGGTATCCTAGGGGTGTATGGAATATGTACAGACTGAATCCCTTCATTCACTGCTATGGGACTTCCAAAAATTGCCAAGGAAGTGTGCTGCGTATCTAATCCCATCATGTGTGATACCGTCTGCTAATCTGCTGTATTTAATCCTATAACATGTGATACTGTCTTCTGAGCTGTATATGTAATCTTCTGACAGAGTGCCCTCAGTAATGGTGCCCAAAGTACTTACAATGCCCCTAATAGTTCCCCAGTATTAATAATGCCTCCCTATAGTTCCCCTGTAGTTATATTGTCCCTTGTAGTGACCCTAGTAGTTATAACAATCCCTATACTGCCCCATAGTTATAGTGCCCCCAGTACATTTTAGGGTGTTCTCAGGGGGAGGGGCATAGACGCTCCAAATTTACCAGTTAAAATGTGGTAAGTTATCTCCATGACTCCAAGGCCGGTAAGTGAGTCTCTTGCACAGCAATTACCTTTTTGTACACATGTCAGTGGGCGGAGCACACAACTAAGCCTGAGAGACATAAACCTGAGGTCATTTTACATCTATCCCTTAGTTCCCCCATACAGCAGAATGCCTTAGTGCCCCCCAACATTATCATCCTGCCAGGCAAAAAAGAAAGAAGGGGTCCAGCTCGATTAAAATGTTACCTTTATTTTTCAGTGCGGGTAAAAGCCAGTTACATGTTTCGGATCAGGAACAATAGCGATCCTTCCTCATGACATACACATACTGAGGAGGAGGTTGGATATATAGCGCCTCCACCTAGAAACAGGTGGACGCACTAACTACAAGCTCCTCCTCAAATGAAATTAACAACACATGCTGAAAGGCATGGTGAATAAAAACAAAAGAACACACATGGCTTATGGATCAAAAAATCAATAATGTAGCATCAAATCATGTTTCCGATTAAGTCCACTTGGTACAGTGGATCCCATTTTGAAGATCCAGAATGACTCACGGTTCAAAAGCTTCTTTTTATAATTACCACCCCTGGATGGTGGAGTAACCCTTTCCAAGCCTTGCACAATTAAACCCTCTGTATCACCACCATGCACCGCTGAGAAATGCAGGCTGACTGCAGACACATTTCTGGCATGTGAATGAGGAATGTCAGAGATGTGCCTGCACAGTCTAACCTTAAGGCCATCAGTGGTGCAACCAATGTACTGCCGTTATCCCTAATACTGTGCCCGCTGTGCTCCCCAATGCCCACAAACACAATACTGCAGAAACAACAGTACCATAGAGATAGTCCCACCATAATAATAGTGCCCCCTACAGTGACAATTCTCCCTGAGATTGCCCACTAGCAGGGGTGCACCACCAATGAGGCCAGGTGAGGCGATCACCTCAGGCAGCACCAGGTGGGGGCAGCGCCAGCACCATGTGGAATGAGCGCTTTCATTGGGGTGGCAAAGGGGTTAGGTTAAGAAATTGGCATTTGGGGGGGGGGGTGCCGTTTCAGCAGAAAGACTAGGTACACCCCTTCCCACTAGTAGTGTCCTCCATATTGTGCCCAATAAAAATAACCATTCCCGCACAGAACCCTCGTTAGTAAAGATGCCCCACAGTGCCCTCAGTAAGGATAAAGCTCCCAAAAGTGCCCCCAATAGTAATAAGGCCCCCTAAAGTGCCCACAGTAGTAATAAGGCCCCCTAAAGTGTCCCCAGTGGTAATAAGATCCCTAAGGTGGCCCCTTCAGTGCCACCAGTATTAATAAGTCCCTCTATAGTGCCCCCAGTAGTTATCATTTCTTTTATAGTGCACATGTAGCTATAATGCCCCCTGTATTGCCCTCAGTAGTTATAATGTCCTCCTGTTGTGCCCTAAGTAGTTATAATGTCCCCAGTACTTGTACTCTTCCTCTGTATTGTCCACCTCCTGTATTGCCCCAAAAGTGACAGAAAAAAAAATACTTTTCTGAGCCCCGCTTCTTGCGTCAGTGTGCTCAGCAGGCCTCTTCTGTCAAATGGCCTCACTTCCCTACATCCTGATGTGATGGCATCATCGCAGCCACCTGAGACCCGACGCAGGCGGTCGCGATGATCTAATCACTTAGCAACCATCTGCCCTTCCTCTTAGGTTTCAGGCCTAGCGGCCTGTGGCCTATGACAGGGAACAGCAAGGCTGGGAACCATTGGCTTCTGTGCCCCGCCGCACCATTCAACTGTATCACCGTAAGGAGGATGGCAATACAATTGTATTTGCAGTTGGGCACTACTTTTGGGGTCCTGGGCAAAACATCTGGGGCTCAAGCCCACTCCAGCTTGGCTTAGTGACACCTGGCTTAGTGACACCTGGGGCAACCCACTCCAGCTCCGGCCCATCTGGCATTTTCCAGATGGGCAGTCCAGCCCTGACTATGGCCTTGGGTCCTCAGAATTCATAGTCTCTTGGGAAGGATATTTGGCCTGGATTGGAAGTGGACAAGCAGGGTACTTCATGTGTCTGCACATTTGTGTGACTGTGCGGTCCTGTTTGGGACCACCAGAGTGTGACATCTGGACCAGCAGAGAAAAGACTGTGGCCTTGGGTCCTCGAGATACAGCTTCAGGGGTATGTTTAGCTTGATGGTTTTATTGTGGGGCTAGGGAGAAGCAGTACATCATGTCTTTAAACACAGAAAAGGATGCCTAGTGTATGGAGCGACTACAAAGGTGGCCACCTCCCATTTGTGATTGTTGCCAGGATTATTTTAAATTTAATTTCATTCCCGCGAATATCAAGAAGGACATACCTGAGGGTAGAGACGTGAATCTAGCTTCCTTACTGACTGCCACTCGAGAAATCTGACAACTGTATGGTCGCCGTACCAGTTTTGCAGACAAAAAACTAGAAAAACTAAAGCTCATAAACACCCAATTTATGAAAAAGTACTTTATTGTTACATAATAAATAATGTGTATAATACCATTAAAAAGGAGGGTAGGGAACAGAGAAAAACACCATCCCGGCACAATACAGATCACTAAATCCAAGTAGATGTATATACAGTCGAAAATTACAATTCATTACTCAATAACAGGATATGCAATACTTCCATATACAATGATACAGCGCAAAAATAAAATAAATAAACAATTAGATGAGCCATTATGCTGCAAAATTTCATAAATATATACGAATAAAATGAATTACATTCAATTCATAAATAAATAACCCGATAAAATGTGACATAATAAATATGATATAAGAGCAAAGATATTATAATAGTTAATTATGTGTGATTTTTGAATGTGATAAAGAAAAAAATAAAGAAACACTAGTGCAAAAAAGTAGTGTGGCAAACAATGTGCTGAAAATTGTAAAAATATCGGTGTATCACACCAAACAATTCAAGTGTTAAAGCAGAGAGAGATTTGAAATAAATAATGTGATGACATTATTGCCACATAAGTAATATAGACGTGTGTGCAAGGAAAAATACATGATTCATCTGAGTGAACAGAAATATGTGGGAGTAGGTGAAAAATAAATGAGACAGTCTCAAATGGACAAGTATGAAGGCCGATTTATTGGCCTGTATTTGTGGGAGTGGCGGCATCTGCCTTCATTAATCTGACAGGTGTTCCCCTCCGGGCTCAGTGTCGGTGCTGTGTACTCGTGTGCAGCCAGAGCCTCGGTGCAGCTCATGTGTTGAACCAGTCGCTTCGGTGTCCAGTCGGCGTCCAGGAACCAGCTGAATTCATTCCGGTCGGGTGAGTTCGCTGCAGGTTCGCGCAGCACCGTCTTCTTTCAGTCCAGTTGGTGTTGTGTCGGCTCCTTAGGTGAGGAGGAGCAGCACTGGAACGATTTGCCTGGCAGCCCGCGATTGGCTTCCACGCGGCAGTACAATTAGGGCGCAGGTTCCTCCTGTTTAATTTCCTACACGGGCCGCTATGAGAGAGGCAGGGTTGGGAGGGGGGTGGTGAGACGGGAAAGGTTTTCAGCCCGTGTTGCAGTGGTTCCTTTTCTGCGTCACGTAGCGGCACCAGCTGTTTTAGGTTATGGCAGTATGGTCCATGCTTATGTCCAAGCACGCCGCCGTGGCCCATGCTGCCCTACCACCACCCTCCCCGTTTGCTGGGGGATACGAACTGATAGCTTACCCAACTACAGCAGCATTGGTCCATGTTATGTAAGCTTTGTGGTCACATACGGTTCCTGTCGAGGTCTGCATGCTCCAGAGCTAAGGTGGTAATAGTATATCTTTATTTTCAGGTCAGCGCTCTATTTTCAGTTGATTATCAAATACGCCTTTGGATCAGGTAGAAGAGGAAAAAAAAAAATGGGTGGGGGGGAAATATTTGATGTTATTAGCTTACACGTTTTCTTCTTATGGGTGGGTTGTCTCATTAGGTTACTGGCCTACTTACCGTTTCTTCAGGTTGATTTACGTCAGGTTCCTGGTAAGCCTCATTTAGTTTCACTTACAGTGTCATGAGTTCGACTTGTCATGTCACGCCTGTCACCGCGGATTCGTCTTTTGCATGTTTCTCGGCAGCTCCGCTGCGCTCTCCAATGGCCGTTGGTAATTCACTTATGGTGGGTCACATGTTTGCTCACTCAAAAAAAAAAAACTTAGACAAAAAAATAAAAAATTACACAAAAAAAGGGATTTTTTATTTTATATACAAGCATATGCTCAGTGGTAGACAAGGTGTCACTCTGGTTCATCACTACACCCTCACCATATTCTATGCATGTCTCACTTCCACGGTTTAAACCGAGCCAGTGAGTAACGGTCACGGGGGCCCGCTGTAGTCGGGATCGTGTTATTTCAGGGCTTTCCTCCGCTTCCGTCGGTCAGCTTTCTTGGTGGCAAGTGGCACTTGTTGGTTTTCGTTAGTCACGCATACTCGAGTTGTCCAAAATGTCTGTTTAACATCAACAGTTGCAACATGTCACATGCGTCTGACATAGTGGAAGCTTCCGTGGATGAGAACGTCGCCAGGATGTCAGAGGGTGGCAGTGTTCCGTCGCTCTGAAGCTAGACATTCCCAGGCTCACGTCTGAGTTGTTTAAAAGGGGTATCCCTTTCTCGGCCACTGCTAGGAAGGCGGACCTGTACCGCTTGCTCGTGGCGGGTACAGCTGGTCCTAGCCAAGAGGAGGTATCTATGGCCACAGTACAGACTTCTCTTTCACAGTTGCATGTCATGGTCAATAACTTGACGTCCTCAATCACCAATATTCAGGCGAGGTTGGAGACAGTGGAGTCTCGGGGTGCAGTTGTCGCTCATCCTCCACCAGATGTACCTGTCGCTTCCACATCCTCCACAGGTTGCTCAGGTACAATGTCCCCTGTGCCCAACGTCACACCTGCTCATTTCATTCCCGTGAATATCAAGAAGGACATACTTGAGGGTAGAGACGTGAATCTAGCTTCCTTACTGACTGCCACTCGAGAGCTCTCCGTTTAAGTGGTTCTAAAGAGCCGCGACCAGAGGCTCAATCGGAAGCTAATGATTCCGGAATTCGTTCTGGCGTTCAGCTTGTACAGGGATGTAATTTGCTCTGTTCGTCCAGACAGGAGAGAGGAGTTGGATCTCTACTTTTATAGAGTCACTGATTTGGAGCATAAGTATAGCGGTGCTGTGTTTTACGACTATCACTGTTCTTTTTCTGCGAAAGAAGCAGCAGCACTTTGTTTCAGTTTACCACTAATTGGGCCAACATAGACACTGAGATCTTCTGCAGACACTTTGCAGGGCTTAAAGCCCCATCATGTTCTCTGTGTCAGTCTATATTTCATACGGCCGAATTGTGTCATAGTGCAACCGTCGGCTCGGAGTCGAGTTTTAAAGTCCCTGCAGCAGGTCCGTCGGATGCTCACAGGGGTACCGGCATGGTGGATAAGTTAGGTCGCCCTATCAAACATTTAGGGAGATCCCAGATTTGCAACAACTTCAATTTCTCTGCTTGTATTTACAGCCAATGTCGTCTGCTTCATGTTTGCACCAATTGTTTCAGAGCTCACCCTAAGGTAGCGTGCACATTAAAGTCAGATAAAGCTTACACAAGTGTCATAAACACTGATTATTTACAGTTATTTCTGCAAGGTCACCGTGACCCTAAGTTTATCAATTTCTTGATCACCGGGTTCGTGGTAGGGTTCCATACAGGACTGGTCGCCCTGCCAGTGCAAAAATTTACAGTCTGCTGAGAGGGCCCCAACTTCAGTGGACAATTTGTTAGAGGCTGAGTTAGAGAAAGGGTTTCTCATAGAGCCTTTTTCGATGTCTCCATTCGACTGCTGGAGGGCTAGCCCGGTAGGGGTAGTCACAAGTAAATTTAGCAGAAAGGAGAGGCTGATCTATGACCTCTCAGCCCTGCATGCTTCTTACATTGTCAGCCCCAATTCCCTCAATCCGTCAGAGGAAGTCATTATGAAGTATTCTATGATAGATCAGGCCATAGCAACCATCATGCAGTTAGAGCCTGGGACCTACTTGTCTAAGGCAGACATATCCGATGCTTTCAAACTCCTTCCCATCATGCCTGCCCTCTGGCAATGGCATGGTATAAAATGGAGGAGTTTGTACTATTTTGCCACAAAGCTAACGTTTGGCTCCAAGAGTAGCCCTGGATTGTTCGATCAGTTTGCGCAGGCCCTGCATTGGATTTTGGAAACAAAGTTCCACTGCGAACATGTCATCCACTATCTGGATGATTTTTTGCTGATTGAACGTCCAGGACGTACACCTCAGGGGCTGGAAACCTTATGAGCAGTTTTCTCCCAGCTAGGTGTGCCAGTGTCACCCAGGAAGGTTGAGGGCCCATCCACTGTTATCACGTTCCTGGGCATCGTGCAAAATTCATGTTAGCCAGACTGCCTGAAGACAAACTGGTGAGGATTAAGGAAGTCATCCACAAGTTCACAGTAGTGAGGATGGCGACGAAGGCGGACTTACAGTCGTTATTGGGGATGTTGAACTTTGCTATGCGTATTATTCCACAGGGTAGGTCATTCATTTCCCGTCTGTTGGCTCTTCTTCCCGCGGCACCACATCAGGATTGCCCAGTACAGCTAGATGGCCAGGCAGTGGCAGATCTACTCATGTGGGAAAAGTTCCTGAGTCAGTGGAACTGGATTTCTTTTTTCATCCCCACTGCTTCTAGTTCGTCTCCCATGGTCTTTCCTGATGCTTCCACTGTCACTGGTTTTGGAGCCATTTTTGGCGCCCACTGGATGGCCGGGACATGGCCCACAGAAGTTAGACAGATCCCGGATTTTCTACAGACTTCAGCCTCGTTTGAACTGTACCCCATAGTGGCTGCCGCATACGTTTGGGGTAGCTCATGGGCCAGTTCCACGGTTGTGTTCATTTCAGATAATTCGGCTACAGTGGACATTTTAACAAAAGGTAGATCTAAATCCCCACACGTTATGTCTTTCATGAGACGTTAAGTGCAGCTCTCGTTACAATGCAACTTTCACTACTGTTGTTCCCATGTCCGAGGTACACAGAACGTGGCGGCTGACGCGTTGTTACGGGCTAACTTCTCCCTTTTTTCACAAGTCATGCCAGAAGCGGACGTCATAGGGGCCTCGATTCCTCCTTACTCAGCGTTAGTTCTGGACTAGCAAACCATCTGGTTACTGCACACAGCCTGGTAGCCAGGTCACTGTCATCTAACATGGCTAGGAGTTACAACACAGGTTGGGATCTGTTTGGCAGGTTTCAGGAGAGATACCCCCAGGGAAATACTAGCTTTATAGATTATATTTTGGCGTTCATAGGATACTGCCACTCGGAATTGAAGTTGTCCCACAACACTGTTCGGTCCTACCTGGCTGGGGTACAACATTTCTCCGCCATTAGTCATCCGGAGCGGGGGTCCCTGTTTTCTGCTCATGTTCTCAAGGCGGCCTTGAGAGGTTTGGGTAAATGTAGTATGGGAGGTCAGCCTCGCAGACAGGCCATCACTGGTAAGATCTTTCGGGACCTGTCTGACATGTTGGATAGAGCCCCTTTCGGTGTACTCCCCAGTTTAGTGCTTAAAGCCATCTACTTAGCATTCTACGGGTTCATGAGGCCGAGCGAGTTTACGTGCACTTCCACCAATAGCAGGTTTGTCAGCCTCAACCAGTTGAGCCTGAGCCCCGACAGTTACAACCTGTCCTTGCCCATCACCAAGACATCTCAGACAGGACCCCCCACTCAGGTCATTTTCTTTCTGACGTCTCATTGGTGCCCGGTTCCGGTCTTTCAGCAGTTAATGACAGCCTTAGCAGACAGAGACCCAGACAGTCCTCTTTTGCCGTTTCCCACAGCACCACTCACCACCTCTCAGTTTGTATGTAATGTTCGTATGCTGGTGTCCAATTTAGTGTTGAACCGTGTTGGGTCACTCTTCCAGGATAGGTGCAGCATTCGCTGCCTCCAGGAACAGAGTTCCGGCCCATATTACCCGCAAACTGGCACTCTTCATGTTTTAATAGGTATATGCCTCAGCCCAATCAAGAGATGTTGATTGCATTTCAGGATTTGGTCATGTAGTGTTGGTTTGTAATAAAGTATTGCTAATCATTGAGTTGTGGTGTTTTGCCCTCTTTTAGGTGTCCCTCCTACTCAGCGGTTATGGCACAATTCAAGCCGCTTAGATCTAGCTAGTTAGGCAGGTTGATGGTCACATCTCTAGTTGCCTTCATCGCACAGGTAGCCATGACCACAAGTGGAAAAAGACAGGTGAAAACCGCATAGATGAAGTGACTCAACATTGTACAATTACAGAGAAAGAAACAGGTATGGTAAAAAAGTAGCAGAGCCCGAAGATATACAACAAATCTGAAATAACGCATAGCACAAAGAATGTGTATGTGTATCGCATCCCACGAAGAACACTTGCGGATAACATAAATGGGCATCAATGACTATCCTCACTGACCAATTACCTAGAGCAAGAAAAAAACTGGAAAATACCATAGTTAAAAACAATAATTGATTAGTTAAAAACATAAAGGGGGGGTATAGGGGGAAACCACAGTCGTGGTCCTGGCAATGAGAGGAACGACGAGAAACCCAGATTCTCATTTAGACCTCTTGGATGTAAAGTTCCAAGTGTCCATATCCAACGGCTCTCTTTTTGATCCAGTTTTTTTTTTAAACATTTCCTGCCATTAAATTCAACCCAATACAGTCAATCCCTTTCACTTTTAAAGGGAACCTTTCACCAGGATTTTGTGTATAGAGCTGAGGACATGGGTTGCTAGA
Organism: Bufo bufo; assembly: GCF_905171765.1. Lineage (NCBI taxonomy): Eukaryota > Metazoa > Chordata > Amphibia > Anura > Bufonidae > Bufo > Bufo bufo. Next base: position 106,100,228 of record NC_053390.1, on the reverse strand, counting down.
TGGCCGCTAGCACATCCGCAATACCCAGTCCCCATAGCTGTGTGTGCTTTTATTGTGTAAAAAAAACTATTTGATACATATGCAAATTAACCAGAGATGAGTCCTGTATGTGAGATGAGTCAGGGACAGGACTCATCTCAGGTTAATTTGCATATGTATCAAATCTTTTTTTTTTTACACAATAAAAGCACACAGAGCTATGGGGACTGGATATTGTAGATGTGCTAGCGGCCATCTAGCAACCCATGTCCTCAGCTCTATACCCAAAATCCCGAAGACAGGTTCTCTTTAATAATCTGGGGTTGCACGCATGGAACTCCTTAAAATGTCTTGCTATAGGTTTCAGGTCCTCGCTTCTTTGTGTATCATCTGCTGCTTTATCTCTTTGAATATTTTGTGTAATCTTTGTATTTTTCATATTTTTCATCCTTTCCTGCTCTCCTTTTCATGCTTTCTCCGCTCCTTTATTTATTTTTACCTTACCTGTTTCTTTGGCCTCATGCACACGACCATATTTTGTTTCCGTGTCTGTTCCGGTTTTTTTTGCGGATAGGATGCGGACCCATTCATTTCAATGGGTCTGAAAAAAACGCGGACAGCACACCGTGTGCTGTTCGCATCAGTATGTCCTATTTTTTTCTAGTTTGCGGACAAGGATAGGCATTATTACAATGGGTCTGCAAAAAAAATGGGTCTGCAAAAAAAAAACGGATGCCATACGGAAAGTCATCAGTTTTTTTTGCAGATCCGCAATTTGCGGACCGCAAAACACATACGGTCATGTGCATGTAGCCTTTCTCTGTGATTGTGCAATGTTGAGTCACTTCATCTATGCGGTATTCACCTGTCTTTTTCCACTTGTCCATTTGAGACTGTCTCATTTATTTTTCACTCCCACATATTTCTGTTCACTCAGATGAATCATGTATTTTTCCTTGCACACGTCTATATTACTTATGTGGCATTAATGTCATCACATTATTTATTTCAAATCTCTCTCTGCTTTCATACTTGAATGGTTTGGTGTGATACACTGATATTTTTGCACATTGTTTGCCACACTACTTTTTTGCACTAGTGTTTCTTTATTTTTTTCTTTATCAAGTTCAAAAATAACACACGATTAATTATTATAATATCTTTGCTCTTATATCATATTTATTATGTCACATTTTATCGGGTTATTTATTTATGAATTGAATGTAATTAATTTTATTTGTATATATTTATGAAATTTTGCTTATTGTTTATTTATTTTATTTATGCGCTGTATCATTGTATATGAAAGTATTGCATATCCTGTTATTAAGTAATGAATTGTAATTAATCTATTTTATTTATAATGTTGCCGTATAATAGTTTATCCATTAATTTATTTATTTGTGCGCTGTATTACGGCGCATTTAAATATGACATATCCGGTCATACCCATGTTATGTATTTCCCGGTGATGTTTCCTTGCCTGAACAAGGCGCGCACGGTGACGCGGGGCAGCACTCTGTGTCCTTCCTCCAGTGCGTCTCTATGCCAACCAGATGCATCACATGATGACCATCATGTGATCCACCGCATCATGGCATGACACCTGGGGGCGCGATCACAGAGCTCCGGCTGGCGTGCTCGGTGCGGCCACATGCATGCTCAGGTGAGCGAAACTATATATCATCAGGGCTCCCGTTGGCTAGAGGCAGGTTTAGATAGTGGTCTCCACAGTGTTGGCGTTACCCCCGGACGAAGGCACGCCGAAACGCGCGTCGGGGTAACGCCATCCCAGGCACTCAGATCCTATCATCAGTGGGTGAGTCTCTCGCATCTATACACTGTGTAGACTTTCAGTCTATCTTTAGGACACCAGGCCACACTATATTCCTCTGTGACTTGGACAGTATATACCCTAGCCAAAGGTGCTTTACACCATAAGGTGTCTTACATGAGGACTTCTGCATCGTGGGCAGTACTGCCATTTGTTGTCCTTTTTATGTAATTTATTATTGAGGGCTCACCTCTACAATTTATCATGATGCAATGTAATTGATGAATTTTCGACTGTATATACATCTACTTGGATTTAGTGATCTGTATTGTGCCGGGATGGTGTTTTTCTCTGTTCCCTACCCTCCTTTTTAATGGTATTATACACATTATTTATTATGTAACAATAAAGTACTTTTTCATAAATTGGGTGTTTATGAGCTTTAGTTTTTCTAGTTTTTTGTCTCTTATTTAGTGAGCTCTTCCAAGTTATATGTATATTGGGTAGTCCCTATATATAGCCACAATACTTTAGTGGTCACTGTTTTGTCAGGGACACCCATGGTCGAATTTGTTTTCATTGTTTTCCAGTGTTGCAGACAGCAAATAGTGGACCACAATAACCGTCTTCAGCCTTGTGAGCTCCATGATGAAGATGCGGACCCATTGACTTGAATGGGTCCACAATCCGCAAGATACGGCAAAAGATAGGACATGTTCTCTCTTTTGCAGTGTGGAGGCATGGACCCGAAAGCCCACGGAATGGGCTTCCAAGTCATGCCTTCACTCTGCAAAAGACACGGCGATCACACAGTCATGTGAATGAGCGCTTAGGCTAGGGCTACAAGACGACATTTGTTGCACGATTAATTGTCACAGTAATATCACACAACATTTTCTGTAATGATAGTCTATGGTGTTGCACTGCAACACGACAGTCACACAAAAGTCCATCCAAGTTGGATTTTTGTGTAACTGTCGTGTCGCAGTATGTCGCAAGTCACAGTGTGACACCTTATTGACCCTTATTACAATAAATGTCGCGCAACACATGTCGTCATGTAGCCAAAAGCCTTATACTGAAGTTCAGAATACCAGCAAATAATCACAGGGCATAGAAGAGTGGAAGCTGTAGGTTAGGCCTCACCTTCTTCAGTAGTATATTAGACAGTGGCACCGACCTTACCAAATTGGAGACAAAATTGGTATACTTGAAATAGTGGTACTTTAACACGTTCTTAGAGCCCATTAGCTGCCGTCCATTTGTTTTAGTGGCACAACTGATTGGATGAGAAGCATGTTCCTTTCACAGAGGTGGCAGGCAATGCCTCCTAACTCCAGGTCAGGGGTTAAAAGGAATTGGTAAAGGACAGGATTACCTATTCTACCTATTACCTAATAGGATTACCTATTCTAATTAATCATTAGAGAGTCCTTCAGATTCCCTAATGAATAATTATTTAGTTGGGTTGTTAGACATGCAGCCTCCACGCTGCATAATTTTCATTTTGATTTAAAGGTTAATTTCAGGGCTTCCCCAACATAATATTAACACTGCTGCCAGTTCTGTTGGTCTAAATTTCTGTGGCACTACAATTTCCATCTGTCTTTCTGCTTGTCCACTGCCCCTAGCTTCTAATGCAGTCACAATGCCTACCATGTGACCGAACCACTTTGGTTGGCAATCATGTTAGTACGCAGGTCCGGTGCAAGGATTTTTGCCAACACAAGCGAAGCTACATTTTGGCGCCGCCCACCAGAACTCGGTGGGGGTGATGTAAAAAGGAGGGGGTGATGTGACATGGAGGGGGAGAAATGTGACATGGAGGGGGAGAATTGTGACATGGAGGGGGAGAAATGTGACATGGGGGGGTGATGTGACATGGGGTGGAATGAGAAATGAGACACGGAGCAGGTGATGTGACATGGAGGGGGAGAAATGTGACATTGAGGGGGTGAAATGTGACATGGAGGGGGAGAAATGTGACATAGGGGGGTGATGTGACATGGGGGGAAATGTGACATGGGGTAGGATGAGAAATGTGACACGGAGCAGGTGATGTGACATGGAGGGGGGAGAAATGTGACATGGAGGGGGAGAAATGTGACATGGAGGGGGGAGAAATGTGACATGGAGGGGGAGAAATGTGACATGGAGCAGGTGATGTGACATGGAGGGGGAGAAATGTGACATTAAGGGGGTGAAATGTGACATGGAGGGGGAGAAATATGACATAGGGGGGTGATGTGACATGGGGGGAAATGTGACACAAAGGGGGTGATGTGACATGGAGGGGGAGAAATGTGACATGGAGGGGGAGAAATGTGACATGGAGGGGGAGAAATGTGACATAGTGGGTTGATGTGACATGTAGGGGGAGAAATGTGACTGAGGGGGAGAAATGTGACATAGTGGGTTGATGTGACATGGAGGGGGAGAAATGTGACATGGGGGTGTGATGTGACATGGGGGAAATGTGACACAAAGGGGGTGATGTGACATGGAGGGGGAGAAATGTGACATGGAGGGGGAGAAATGTGACATGGAGGGGAGAAATGTGACATAGTGGGTTGATGTGACATGGAGGGGGAGAAATGTGACATAGGGGGAGAAATGTGACATGGGGGGTGGTGATGTGACATGGGGAAATGTGACACAAAGGGGGTGATGTGACATGGAGGGGGAGAAATGTGACATTGAGGTTAAAAAATGTGACATGGAGGGGGAGAAATGTGACTCCCTCTATGTCCCATTTCTCCCCCTCCATTTCACATTTCTCCCCCTCCATGTCACATTTCTCCCCCTCCATGTCACATTTCTCCCCCTCCATGTCACATTTCTCTCCCCTCCTATTCACATTTCTCTCCCCTCCTAGTCACATTTCTCTCCCCTCCATGTCACATTTCTCTCCCCTCCATGTCACATTTCTCTCCCCTCCATGTCACATTCCCCCCCATCTATGTTACATTTCTCCCCCCTCTATGTCACATTTCTCCCCTCCCTCATCACCCCCCCCCCTCTATAAATGTTGTGTAAAAAACATTATGCTCACCTGGCCCTGGTCCCATCTGCAGCTGCTTCCCTTCTCCTCTGTGTGGTCCTGGTGTCTTCTCTCTGTGCTCCCGACAAGTTTAAGGAGCTTTCCCACTCAGCCAATCAGTGGCCGCAGCTGTGTCACGTGTCGGGCCAATGATTGGTTCAGCAGGAAATCACTGGCCTGACACATGACACAGCTGTGGCCACTGATTGGCTGAGTGGGAAAGCGCCTCAAACTTATCCGGAGCCCAGAGAGAAGATACCAGGACCACACAGAGGAGAAAGGGCGGCAAGTGATTTATTTTAAAAAAAAAGTTTAATTTTTCCGCCCCCCCCCCCCATTCCTTGGTTCAGCGTCTCTGCGCCCCTGCGCCCTAAGGCAGCCGCTTGATCTGTCTTATTATAGCGCCGCGCCTGTTAGTACAGCATATCACACCAATGGCATTGAGTGTCGGGAGATATAAAGGGGATATAGATCACACAGTCCCAGAAAAAAGATAGAACATGTCCTATTTTTGTCTGTTTTGCAGACATGAATAGGCATTGTTACAATGGGTCCGCAAAAAAAATGGATGCAACACGGACGACACAAGGATGTCATACATATTTTATTTGCTAAATATTTATGGTATGTGACTACACCCTCAGTAAGATTGCAGTATGTGTCTGGTGTGATGTACTGCACTCTGGTCACTGCTGGTTATATACGGAAAATGCTTCTGAACAGTTTTCTGAACTATTTAGAGGCATTTTATTATTAATTTCAATGCTTCCCAGTCCTTACTGTTGATCCATTCACTGCTTCCCGGTTCTTACTGTTGATCCATTCACTGCTTCCCAGTCCTTACTGTTGATCCATTCACTGCTTCCCAGTCCTTACTGTTGATCCATTCACTGCTTCCCAGTCCTTACTGTTGATCCATTCACTGCTTCCCAGTCCTTACTGTTGATCCATTCACTGCTTCCCGGTTCTTACTGTTGATCCATTCACTGCTTCCCAGTCCTTACTGTTGATCCATTCACTGCTTCCCAGTCCTTACTGTTGATCCATTCACTGCTTCCCAGTCATTATTGTTGATCCAATCAATGCTTCCCAGTCATTATTGTTGATCCATTCACTGCTTGAAAATTCTGATCATGTTTGTCAGGAAGTTTTGTCTCAAGGGTTTGACGAAAAGGCTGTTATCAAATATTTGTTTTTGAGGGTGTGGTTAACTGCAAATAGGAATCTCAGGTTTGTGTTACATAGCAAACTTTCTTTTAGTTGGAAATAATTTTTTGACGCTGTGTCTTAAAGGGGTATTTCATGAATAATGTAAAAAAAAATTTAAATGGGACATCACATAGAACATGACAATCTCTTCCTAACAAAGCTAGATCCAGCCCTGTACCTCACATGAATCCAGAGATCTACTGGATGACCGTTTATGTGAAGGGCCGGCATGCATAAAAACTATTATTTACAACCTTAGATTTGTTTCTTACAGCATGGAAGGGGGTTATTTACAAACAGATATATGCCACTTTTGTGGTGTATATCTGGTGCAAAGTCTGTCACACGCCATTTTGCAGCAGAATCTGCTACTTCTTCCCCGCTCGTGCCAGGTCTAAAAGAGGGCTGGACGGGGACGGGCTGGCAGGCTTTTCTCACTCATCATTTTCTATGCCTGGTTAAAGCAATTAAAATTGGTTTAAATGTAAGACATTTAGAATCGGCGGTGGATACGCAGAAGTTATGTAGACGCCGGCACCTTTAGATAACTTCAGAGATCCACTTCCAGCGCAGGGGCTTATTAAGACTGGCCTTAAAAGATGTGCCCCTTAGTCCCTAAAAATTCTGCTGATGGTAACTGTTGAGGGACGTGTTAGATTTAAATATATATGTATATATGCCCTTACATATATGCATGTATATTGGCCCTTTTGCATGGGCCGGTCCAGGTGGTATGGGTGTATACATGGAGATGTATGTATGCCCCCTTGTCAGCATACATCTCTATGTATAATATATCCATATGCAGGTGGGCTTATTACTGCCCATTTATGATATTGTGTATATGTACATGCATGTAGATGTGCCCCAAACATCTATATGGATGTATATACCTAAGTATCCCCAGGTTGTGTATATTGATCAGCCTGGTTCGTTTATGACGTGGGAGTGTGTGATGTTATGTTGTAGCAGCTGGGAGGCTTACAGCTTGGGCAGGAAGTCCTTTGTTTCAGTTCTAGCATTCCGTCACACGACCCCACAATGATGTCATCACCCTCCTGTTGAAGAAGGAGGAGGGGGCTGCTTTTGGGCTATATTAGGCCAAACCGGACAGAGGTGCGGTCTCTTGGATACCTGGACTGCAATGAGAGACACATGGGAGCTGCTCCCTGAAGGAAGAGAGGCCATATGACCCTGAGGTTGGCTGAGTAACCCTTTCCCTCCAGACCCCTAATCCCTGATTCACCCCTTCCCTGCCACCAACATACCCCTGTAGCTGCCCTGTAATCTTACCCCTTTACTGCTGCCTGCTTACCCCAGTAGCAGCCGAGTGTGTGTTTTGGGTGGGCTGCTAAGGAATGTATGTATGTGTATTGTACAGCTAGAGTGTGGGGTGGAATTGGGAATTGTCTAGTGTAGTGAGGTTTGTATTGTGGTGTGTGCGTCTATATGTATATATATTTATAACCATTGATCTATAAATATATATACTGTAGATATAGCGTATAATTAGACTTGTATTGTTGTAAGTGATCCCCCCCTGGTTAACCCCTATTTCCCCCCCTGGTTAACCCCTACATATCCAAACCCCTACTCCCCTCAATAACCCCTGGGCCTCACTGTACACTTGTAGGGTATTAACCCCTGCATTGCTGTACAGCCCTGAACACCCCCATTATCAACCCTTACCTACCCTGTCCCACCAACGATCAACCCCCCCCTATACCTCACCCCTATTTGTGTCTGTGGCCTGCATTAACTCCTGCAGTGCCACAATTGTGTGATTATACCCCTTGTACCCCGTACGGACAGTGAGTAGCCAGGCGGGTGGGTAACTGATATTTGTGTGTATGTAAGTGTATTATTGCATTGTATAGCTAGTGTGTGGGGTGGAACTTGGGACTGTGTTAGTGTAGTTAGAACCGTATTAGTGTGTTGTTATAGTGTGTTTACTTATATTGCTGTGTGCTGCTATAAATATATATATCTATTCCATTGATATAGATATATATAATTATAAGCAAATATTAGACTGTTATAGTGTGTTAATAAATACCTTATATTTAAGCACAGTGTGTAGTCTTTTGTAGTATAAGGCGCCGCAGCAATAGTCGCAGGTAGTTCAGTGGAGTGTATAGGTAACAGAAGTAGTTAGCTAGTTAACATAGCTAAATAGGTTAGGTAGTTTATTTATGTTATGATAAAGGTATAGATAGGCGGAGTCATCAATAGACGGCTCCTCCTATTTATGAATATTAATTACCGATATTTGCATAAATTTGTAGGGGGTTACATTTCTCCTAGACTCAATATTACCAGTGGGGGGTTGGAGGGGGGCTCACCTCCTCAGCAGCCTATTCTAGATGTGGGGAACCAAAGGCCTTCTGGATCTGCCCGCCAGATCTGCTATTTTAGCTACTGCAGTGAGCCCAGGAGGTGCTGGAGCAGAGGAAGTTGCTCTGGCTGTCACAGTCAATCACAGTGGCTTTCCTCACACTGTTCCTCCCTAGAGCCTTGCAGTGAAATTAAAGAAGGGCGCACCCTTTCTTCCCTCGGGGAACACCCTGGTTTTGGGGATCCTGTCTGATGGTAGTTAGGGTGCCCATGATGTTAAGTGTGTCACGGACGTACCGAGATATACGGATGTCCTGGCGACAGTGAGTCGAAGGAGATCTGTGAGACTGGTAACACATGGTTTGATCTGACAGGTTTTCCTTGTGGATCAATAGATGTCTGTGTTGTTTCTGGTAATGGTCACACCCCTTGCCTCCAGGTGTTGCTTATGTGGTCATTTAACCTTCCTTATTTATAGTTGCTTCTCCCACTGTGCTGTGCGTTTTATAGCTTCTATGCCTGTGGATTGTTTGTGGTTGGATCTCGGCTGAGTTCCTGGTGCTTCCATAGCCTCTTTGAAGTTAAGTCTTTCTTTTCCCTTTTGTATTTTGTTTGGGTTCTGTGTGTTGCATTTCCCTATTGTTTGTATTAGGCCTGAAGTAGACTCCCGTCCGTCCTTCCTTTTGGAGGAACAGGTAGTCTCGTCCCTGCCATTAGTACCAGGCTCCTATAGGGCTAGATAGGACTCTAGGTATTCCTGAGTATGAACTCACCTACCTTTGGGGTCTGTGCAATAGCTGGCGTATGGTGCAGCAGTCAGTAACCAGGCCTGATGTAGCAGAATAAACGTCTCTCTTTACTGAAGTGCAAAATAAGAGTTGTACATCCATCCATGGAAAAAAACACAGTTCCCACAATATACAGTGCAAATCCTCCCAGATAGTTTTGTATTGATTTGAGCAAGGATGGAAATTATCTTACTCTTTCCTCTCTTTCTCAAGTCTCTTCCTGCAGAATCTATAGCTGACAATATCACTTTTGCAATTGTGCCTGTAATACGTAACTGAGGCATACAGTTTTTTGTTTTTTTTATATATATATATATACAACTGGCCAAGTCGTGTGTAAGTGTGAAGGGTGTCTTAAAAGTATTCCTCTAACTGCAGTAATGTTAAAATAGCTTAGATAGGAGGATACCCTACTGACTCCAACCCTCCGCCATACAGATTTCTGAACCTTCGTGTCTTTCTCTCTTTCTATAGATCATCTAGAGATCTGTGAGTCTCTGTAGCTTTAGTCCAATTCTTGGAGAATTACACTGCGTGCAGAATTATTAGGCAAATGAGTATTTTGACCACATCATCCTCTTTATGCATGTTGTCTTACTCCAAGCTGTATAGGCTCGAAAGCCTACTACCAATTAAGCATATTAGGTGATGTGCATCTCTGTAATGAGAAGGGGTGTGGTCTAATGACATCAACACCCTATATTAGGTGTGCATAATTATTAGGCAACTTCCTTTCCTTTGGCAAAATGGGTCAAAAGAAGGACTTGACAGGCTCAGAAAAGTCAAAAATAGTGAGATATCTTGCAGAGGGATGCAGCACTCTTAAAATTGCAAAGCTTCTGAAGCGTGATCATCGAACAATCAAGCGTTTCATTCAAAATAGTCAACAGGGTCGCAAGAAGCGTGTGGAAAAACCAAGGCGCAAAATAACTGCCCATGAACTGAGAAAAGTCAAGCGTGCAGCTGCCAAGATGCCACTTGCCACCAGTTTGGCCATATTTCAGAGTTGCAACATCACTGGAGTGCCCAAAAGCACAAGGTGTGCAATACTCAGAGACATGGCCAAGGTAAGAAAGGCTGAAAGACGACCACCACTGAACAAGACACACAAGCTGAAACGTCAAGACTGGGCCAAGAAATATCTCAAGACTGATTTTTCTAAGGTTTTATGGACTGATGAAATGAGAGTGAGTCTTGATGGGCCAGATGGATGGGCCCGTGGCTGGATTGGTAAAGGGCAGAGAGCTCCAGTCCGACTCAGACGCCAGCAAGGTGGAGGTGGAGTACTGGTTTGGGCTGGTATCATCAAAGATGAGCTTGTGGGGCCTTTTCGGGTTGAGGATGGAGTCAAGCTCAACTCCCAGTCCTACTGCCAGTTTCTGGAAGACACCTTCTTCAAGCAGTGGTACAGGAAGAAGTCTGCATCCTTCAAGAAAAACATGATTTTCATGCAGGACAATGCTCCATCACACGCGTCCAAGTACTCCACAGCGTGGCTGGCAAGAAAGGGTATAAAAGAAGAAAATCTAATGACATGGCCTCCTTGTTCACCTGATCTGAACCCCATTGAGAACCTCTGGTCCATCATCAAATGTGAGATTTACAAGGAGGGAAAACAGTACACCTCTCTGAACAGTGTCTGGGAGGCTGTGGTTGCTGCTGCACGCAATGTTGATGGTGAACAGATCAAAACACTGACAGAATCCATGGATGGCAGGCTTTTGAGTGTCCTTGCAAAGAAAGGTGGCTATATTGGTCACTGATTTGTTTTTGTTTTGTTTTTGAATGTCAGAAATGTATATTTGTGAATGTTGAGATGTTATATTGGTTTCACTGGTAAAAATAAATAATTGAAATGGGTATATATTTGTTTTTTGTTAAGTTGCCTAATAATTATGCACAGTAATAGTCACCTGCACACACAGATATCCCCCTAAAATAGCTAAAACTAAAAACAAACTAAAAACTACTTCCAAAAATATTCAGCTTTGATATTAATGAGTTTTTTGGGTTCATTGAGAACATGGTTGTTGTTCAATAATAAAATTAATCCTCAAAAATACAACTTGCCTAATAATTCTGCACTCCCTGTAGAGTACATGAAGTTGCTTCCTCCCTCTTGCTCTCCTAGCTGTAACTCTCAAGACTCAACAAGGAGCAGATCCAGGATCATTTTGTCTGCGCACCCCATCCTACCTCCTCAATCACCACTGACATGGACCTTATAGTGCTATGTTGGATCATCCCCAATGACTTTAGTGATCTAACTATAAATCTTCACTTTCAGGGTGCACTTACTTCTCTTTCTTAGAGCACCTGCTAGATTTGACCTACTTTTGGATACAATCCATGTTGAACATAACCACTCTTTTCCATCCCGGCCAACTATAAAGTCTCAAACATATAGGCTCAACCACCATGGACCTTCATGTCATCTACTAACTCTGAAAGTGCTGAAAGTGTCAGACTGTCTTCAGTACACAAGCTGTTGAGGGGGGAAACGTAAACACCCAGTGGTCAAGTTATTCATACATTTCCAGGAGGAATATCAAAGGAACAACAAAGTGCAGAGTTCTAGGGAAATGTACCATAACAGACATGTTAATAGAATGAATATGAATCTGAGGTTTCTCTGTAAGTGCAGGAGTGTAACTGTCAGTCACAGCCCCTCTCCTGTGGGTGATCTTGTAGGCGCAAGCATTAATGACTTATTCTGGTTATATAATTATTAGATTGTGGGGGTCCTAAAGCTGGGATCCTCACCAATTGTGAGTATGAGGGCTATCTCCAGAACCTATAAAAATAAACGGAGAACCTGGTCGGGCATGCTCGTCGCCGTTCTATTAATTTCTATGGGAGTTCCGGAGATAGCCCTTGTTCTCATGATTGGTAGGGGTCCCAGCGGTAGGACCTCCATGATCTAATAGTTATCCCCACGCTGTGGATAACTTTAAGCCCTTTTAGGCTTTACTCTCACACCAAACAGATTATGTGACATAAGCTCTGTTTTAATAGTCATGCATGTACATATATATATGAACTGACATTAAAACCGAACAAAAAAATAATAATCTTTCAGAAAATCAACAATATCCATCTCCTCAAGTAATATGCAAAATAGTTGTGGAGCCCCAGTTATGGGTCTTCAACACAGTGATAGCCAGATATCCCTCAAAGGAAGTAAAACCAAGCAAAGGGGTGTCCTCATTACAGAGATCACCAAATCCACCCTATTAAGTGGCCCCTATGTCAAGATCCTTTCTTTTACAAGCTTTAAGGATGTGACAGGGAAGACCTAAGCCAGTTATCCATCCACAGACAGCTGTTTCAGGGTGTTGCCTCTCATCAGTGTGGCATAGGATTCTGGCTAACTGGGAGCAATGCTTTGGAGACTACTCAAACAAAACAATGGCTGATCCTAGGGAGACCAGCTACAGAAAACACTGTGGAGCCTCATCCAAGAGTCTCGACACAGCAATCCAAAGTGCAAAGCTCCCTGGGAAACAGTAATATGCAAAATAGTTGCGGAGCCCCAGTTATGGATCTTCAACACAGTGATAGCCAGATATCCCTCAAAGGAAGGAAAACCGATCAAACAGCTGTCTGTGGATGGATAACTGGCTTAGGTCTTCCCCAGTCACATCCTTAAAGCTTGTAAAACAGCGGTGATATTTGGTGATCTCTGTATTGGGGACACCCCTTTGCTCGGTTTTCTTTCCTTTGAGGGATATCTGGCTATCAAAGTGTTGAAGACCCATAACTGGGGCTCCGCAACTATTTTGCATATTACTGTTTCCCAGGGAGCTTTTCACTTTGGATTGCTGTGTCGAGACTCTTGGATGAGGCTCCACAGTGTTTTCTGTAGCTGGTCTCCCTAGGATCAGCCATTGTTTTGTTTGAGTAGTCTCCAAAGGCATTGCTTCTGGTTAGCCAGAATCCTACTCCACACTGATGAGGGGCAACACCCCGAAACAGCTGTCTGTGGATGGATAACTGGCTTAGGTCTTCCCCGTCACATCCTTAAAGCTTGTAAAAGAGCGGGCTCTTGACATAGGGACCACTTAATATGGTGGATTTGGTGATCTCTGTAATGGGGACACCCCTTTGCTTGGTTTTCCTTCCTTTGAGGGATATCTGGCTATCACTGTGTTGAAGACCCATAACTGGGGCTCCACAACTATTTTGCATATTACTGTTTCCCAGGGAGCTTTGCACTTTGGATTGCTGTGTCGAGACTCTTGGATGAGGCTCCACAGTGTTTTCTGTAGCTGGTCTCCCTAGGATCAGCCATTGTTTTGTTTGAGTCATCTCCTCCAGTGGAATTATTGTCTTCAGTTCTTTCCGTTGTTACTTTCCTCTTTGCTTTCTGCTGTTTCCATCACTGCCACAGAAAGAAATGGTGAGAACTGTGCACATTCAATCTCCACCTGGATGTGCCAGCCAATGACCACCACAGCAGGTGGGATAAGGATGGGGTCCCAACTCTAGAAATGGGTGCCAGCATTTCAAAGGTATAGATCATCAACATCGGATCAGCACACCACCGGTCAGCTGTTTAAAGAGTTGAATGGCAGAGGGTTCTGGTAGTCAGACCCTACTGATCAGATATTGATAACCTATCCTGAGGATCAATATCAAAATTTTGGATAACCCCTTTAACAGACAGTTATGGCATATCCTGTGGACATGCCATCCATAAATGTCTAATGTGGGAATACCTCTATAATACTACATTCACCTGTTTTGAGATCCAGCACAGGATCTCAAAACCACAGCAAAACGTTTCTGTAATATTAATACAATCGGCTGCATCCATTCAGAACGGATCCGGTTGTATCATATCGAAAATGGAGAAACTGGATCTGTCACCAAAAACTATTGTAAGTCAATAGGCGCTGGACACGAAAAAAACAGATTAGGCACCCATGACTTACATGGGTTTTGGTGACAGATCTGGTTTCTCCAGTTTCCCATGCCACACGCAAAAACGCTGCCTGCAGCGGTTTTGTGTATGGCATGGGAGCGAAACAAAATCGAAAGGAATTCGTTCTGGCGCACTCCGTTCCAGTTTGTTCAGTTTTGTCCCCATTGACAATGAATGGGGACAAAACAGAAGCGTTGTGCTGCTGTTTTGAAAGCCTGTGCCAGATCTCAAAACCAGACAGCACAATACAGATGGGAAAGTAGCCTAAGCTGTGTCCACACTTTGGGGCACATTTATTAAGACTGGCGTTTTAGACGCTGGTCTTAATAAAGCTTCATAGCCGGCTGGGGATCCGTATCTTCATAACTACGGCGGATCCTCCTAAACTTCTAAATGTAAGACAGCTTTCCCACCCACTGCACGCCCACTTTTTTAGACATGGCGTTAACGGGGAGAAGTCGTCAGTTGTACCGCAATCTGAGCCTGAAATACATCTAATATAGACATATTTCAGCATCATAAATGACCCCTTTGTGTTTTTTTTTTCTTTAACCACTTAAGGACCACAGGTTTATACCCCCCTAAAGACCAGGCCCTTTTTTACAAATCGGCACTCCACAACTTTAGCGGTTTATTGCTCGGTCATGCAACTTACCACCCAAATGAATTTTACCTCCTTTTCTTCTCACTAATAGAGCTTTCATTTGGTGGTATTTCATTGCTGCTGACATTTTTACTTTTTTTGTTATTAATCGAAATTTAACGATTTTTTTGCAAAAAAATGACATTTTTCACTTTCAGTTGTAAAATTTTGCAAAAAAAACCGAGATCCATATATAAATTTTGCTCTAAATTTATTGTTCTACATGTCTTTGATAAAAAAAAAATGTTTGGGTAAAAAAAAAAAATGGTTTGGGTAAAAGTTATAGCGTTTACAAACTATGGTACAAAAATGTGAATTTCCGCTTTTTGAAGCAGCTCTGACTTTCTGAGCACCTGTCATGTTTCCTGAGGTTCTACAATGGCCAGACAGTACAAACACCCCACAAATGACCCCATTTCGGAAAGTAGACACCCTAAGGTATTCGCTGATGGGCATAGTGAGTTCATAGAACTTTTTATTTTTTGTCACAAGTTAGCGGAAAATGATGATTTTTTTTTTTTTTTTTCTTACAAAGTCTCATATTCCACTAACTTGTGACAAAAAATAAAAGCTTCCATGAACTCACTATGCCCATCAGCGAATACCTTGGGATGTCTTCTTTCCAAAATGGGGTCACTTGTGGGGTAGTTATACTGCCCTGGCATTCTAGGGGCCCAAATGTGTGGTAAGGAGTTTGAAATCAAATTCTGTAAAAAATGGCCGGTGAAATCCGAAAGGTGCTCTTTGGAATGTGGGCCCCTTTGCCCACCTAGGCTGCAAAAAAGTGTCACACATGTGGTATCTCCGTATTCAGGAGAAGTTGGGGAATGTGTTATGGGGTGTCATTTTACATATACCCATGCTGGGTGAGAGAAATATCTTGGCAAAAGACAACTTTGTATAAAAAAATGGTAAAAGTTGTCTTTTGCCAAGATATTTCTCTCACCCAGCATGGGTATATGTAAAATGACACCCCAAAACACATTCCCCAACTTCTCCTGAATACGGAGATACCACCTGTGGTGACACTTTTTTGCAGCCTAGGTGGGCAAAGGGGCCCATATTCCAAAGAGCACCTTTCGGATTTCACTGGTCATTTTTTACAGAATTTGATTTCAAACTCCTTACCACACATTTGGGCCCCTAGAATGCCAGGGCAGTATAACTACCCCACAAGTGACCCCATTTTGGAAAGAAGACACCCCAAGGTATTCGCTGATGGGCATAGTGAGTTCATGGAAGTTTTTATTTTTTGTCACAAGTTAGTGGAATATGAGACTTTGTAAGAAAAAATAAATAAAAAAAATCATCATTTTCCACTAACTTGTGACAAAAAATAAAAAATTCTAGGAACTCGCCATGCCCCTCACGGAATACCTTGGGGTGTCTTCTTTCCAAAATGGGGTCACTTGTGGGGTAGTTATACTGCCCTGGCATTTTCCAGGGGCCCTAATGTGTGGTAAGTAGGTAAATGACCTGTGAAATCCTAAAGGTGCTCTTTGGAATATGGGCCCCTTTGCCCACCTAGGCTGCAAAAAAGTGTCACACATGTGGTATCGCCGTATTCAGGAGAAGTTGGGGAATGTGTTTTGGGGTGTCATTTTACATATACCCATGCTGGGTGAGAGAAATATCTTGGCAAAAGACAACTTTTCCCATTTTTTTATACAAAGTTGGCATTTGACCAAGATATTTCTCTCACCCAGCATGGGTATATGTAAAATGACACCCCAAAACACATTCCCCAACTTCTCCTGAGTACGGTGATACCAGATGTGTGACACTTTTTTTGCAGCCTAGATGCGCAAAGGTGCCCAAATTCCTTTTAGGAGGGCATTTTTAGACATTTGGATACCAGACTTCTTCTCACGCTTTGGGGCCCCTAGAATGCCAGGGCAGTATAAATACCCCACATGTGACCCCATTTTGGAAAGAAGACACCCCAAGGTATTCAATGAGGGGCATGGTGAGTTCATAGAATTTTTTTTTTTTGGCACAAGTTAGCGGAAATTGATTTTTTATTTTTTTCTCACAAAGTCTCCCTTTCCGCTAACTTGGGACAAAAATTTCAATCTTTCATAGACTCAATATGCCCCTCACGGAATACCTGGGAGTGTCTTCTTTCCGAAATGGGGTCACATGTGGGGTATTTATACTGCCCTGGCATTCTAGGGGCCCTAAAGCGTGAGAAGAAGTCTGGAATATAAATGTCTAAAAAATTTTACGCATTTGGATTCCGTGAGGGGTATGGTGAGTTCATGTGAGATTTAATTTTTTGACACAAGTTAGTGGAATATGAGACTTTGTAAGAAAAAAATAATAATTTCCGCTAACTTGGGCCAAAAAAATGTCTGAATGGAGCCTTACAGAGGGGTGATCAATGACAGGGGGGTGATCAATGACAGGGAGGGTGATCAGGGAGTCTATATGGGGTGATCACCCCCCTGTCATTGATCACCCCCCTATAAGGCTCCATTCAGATGTCCGTATGTGTTTTGCGGATCCGATCCATGTATCCGTGGATCCGTAAAAATCATACGGACATCTGAATGCAGCCTGACAGGGAAGGTGATCAATGACAGGGGGGGTGATCAATGACAGGGGGGTGATCAGGGAGTCTATATGGGGTGATCACCCCCCCTGGAAGGCTCCAGGGAGACGCCTGTATGTGTTTTGCGGATCCGATCCATCTATCAGTGGATCCGTAAAAATCATGCGGACGTCTGAATGGAGCTTTACAGGGGTGTGATCAATGACAGGGGGGTAATCAATGACAGGGGGGTGATCAGGGAGTCTATATGGGGTGATCACCACAGTCATTGATCACGCCCCTGTAAGGCTCCATTCAGACGTCCGTGTGCGTTTTGCGGATCCGATCCATCTATCAGTGGATCCGTAAAAATCATGCGGACGTCTGAATGGAGCTTTACAGGGGTGTGATCAATGACAGGGGGGTAATCAATGACAGGGGGGTGATCAGGGAGTCTATATGGGGTGATCACCACAGTCATTGATCACGCCCCTGTAAGGCTCCATTCAGACGTCCGTGTGCGTTTTGTGGATCCGATCCATCTATCAGTGGATCCGTAAAAATCATGCGGACGTCTGAATGGAGCTTTACAGGGGTGTGATCAATGACAGGGGGGTGATGAGGGAGTCTATATGGGGTGATCACCACAGTCATTGATCACACCCCTGTAAGGCTCCATTCAGACGTCCGTGTGCGTTTTGCGGATCCGATCCATCTATCAGTGGATCCGTAAAAATCATGCGGACGTCTGAATGGAGCTTTACAGGGGTGTGATCAATGACAGGGGGGTAATCAATGACAGGGGGGTGATCAGGGAGTCTATATGGGGTGATCAGGGGTGATCAGGGGCTAATAAGGGGTTAATAAGTGATGGGGGGGGGGTGTAGAGTAGTGTAGTGGTGCTTGGTGCTACTTTACTGAGCTACCTGTGTCCTCTGGTGGTCGATCCAAACAAAGGGGACCACCAGAGGACCAGGTAGCAGGTATATTAGACGCTGTTATCAAAACAGCGTCTAATATACCTGTTAGGGGTTAAAAAAATCACATCTCCAGCCTGCCAGCGAACGATCGCCGCTGGCAGGCTGGAGATCAACTCTCTTACCTTCCGTTCCTGTGAACGCGCGCGCCTGTGTGCGCGCGTTCACAGGAAATCTCAGCTCACGCGAGATGACGCCAAACGGCGTTAGCGTAGCTTGGGGGAGCCGCCGCAATGACGCCTTTCGGCGTTACAGTTGCGGCAAGTGGTTAAGGAGGTTTTACTGCAACTTGCGAACACTCTTATTAAGGTTCTGCATGCTATCCTAGTTGTATGGAGTGTGACACAGTGAGAGGTTTGGTCTGGGAAAACAGGTATTTTCCTCCCAGCATGTGCTTCTGGGCTGATTTACAGCCAGGTGAGGTCAAATACTGGATGGATTTTAAAGCGAAGTAGCGATGGACAGCTATATGGTAAGTATCATTCCAATATGGGGACTATAATGCAGATAATGGGGTTAGTGTTCTATAATGGTCAGTTTAGGTGAAAGACTCCCTTTAAATGCAGGTCCGGGTTTTGGCAACACCTGGCTGTCCTTAAATAGGCAGCTGGGCTCAGAAGTCATGTCTCTGTGTTGGGAACTGGGAGCCTTGTGTCTGGATGAAGGCTTGCTACCTGTTTGGCGTGAAAACAGGTTGGTGCTGCTATCAACAAGGACTCTTTGAGGAAGAATTGCCGCATGGTGTGAATTACCACCAACACTGCAAGGTGACTTTTTCAGTGGCGTGCCTAGGGTGTTTGTAGACCTTCTCTTTCCTCTTCTCCTCCGTTAGACCGCCATGACAAATTCTTTCAGCCGCATCTCGTCTCTAAAGAGTTTGTAATACAGGCACGTTAGATTTCTCAATTTTTCCATCAACCTCCCCATCCTGGTGTCCCCACAGTGTCATCCTGCTGCCACCCCCAATACTGTGCCCGTTGTGCCCCCCAATGCCCCAGGTAATATACTGCTGAAAAAATAGAGACATAATTGGGGTAATTTATCAAACTGGTGTAAAGTAGAACTGGATTTCCAAAAGAGCTGTCAAAATTGAAAGGTGGAATCTGATTGGCTGCTATGGGCAACTAAGCCAGTTCTGCTTTACACCAGTTTGATAAATTACCCTAAATGTCCCTATAGTGTCCACAGCAGTTATAATGTCCCCTAGAGTGCTCCCAGTAATAATAACACCCTCTATTGTGCTCCAGGCAATAATCCCTGTATAGTGTCCTCAGAAATAATATAATTGCCCCAACAGTGCCTCCCCAATAGCAAGGCCCCCCATGCTGCCCCCATATAGCAATTTCCCCCACACTTCCCCCACACAGTAATTTCCCCCACACTGCCCGCATACAGTAATTTGACCCACACAGTAATTTCCCCCACACTTCCCCCACACAGTAATTTCCCCTACACTGACCCCATACAGTAATTTGCCCCACACTGCCCCCACACAGTAATGTGCCCCACACTGCCCCCATACAGTAATTTGCCCCATACTGCCCCCATACAGTAGTTTCCCTCACACTGCCCCCACACAGTAATTTCCCCCACACTGCCCCCACACAGTAATTTCCACCACACTTCCCCATACAGTAATTTCCCCCACACTGCCCCATACAGTAATTTTCCCCCCACTGCCCCATACAGTAATTTCCCCCATACAGTAGTTTCCCCCACGCAGTAGTGTCCCCCACACTGCCCTCACATAGTAGTTTCCCCCACACTGCCCCCACACATTAGTGTCCCCCACACAGTAATTACCCCCACAATGCCCCCATACAGTAGTGTCCCCCACATTGCCCCCTACTGTAGTTTCCCCCACACTGCCCCCACAGTAGTTTACCCCACACAGTAGTTTCCCCTACACTGCCCCCCACAGTAATTTCCCCCACACTGCCCCCCACACAGTAGTTTGCCCGCACACAGTAGTGTCCCCCACATTTTCCCCACACAGTAGTGTCCCCCACACAGTAATTTTCACCACACTGCCCCCATACAGTAGTGTCCCCCACACTGCCCCCATACAGTAGTGTCCCCCACACAGTAATTTCCCCCACAATGCCTCCACGAAGTAGTTTCCCCCACATTGCCCATATAGTAATTTGCCCCCACATAGTAATCCTCCCATAATTATTGCCCCCACATAGTAATCCCTCCCATAATAATTTTCCCCCACACAGTATCCCACCATATTTTCTCCCCACATGTCCTCTTGTGTGCACCACCCTCATGTCCCCCAAAGCTGGCACATAAAATAAATAAATAAAAACCTAAAAGCTAAATACTCACCTGCGCTTGCTCGCAGAGTCCCGACACTGTGCTGCTGAGTCTTGGCATGTCATCGCGCGCGCCTGCGCCGGGATTTCACTACCGCATAGGCCTCAGGCCTACTAGGCCTAAAGCCTATGGCTGTGATCGGCGGCGGGGCAGGGAACTATGCGCTCCGCTCCCGTGCCCCGCCGCAGTATGTGGGTGTCAGTGCTTCAGCAATGTGCGCTTCCATCTGTATTGCTTCTGGGCCTGGCAGTGGCACCCCCATGAGAGCCGACACCCGGGGCCCCTGGACTTTTTTTATTTATTTATCTTATTCTTTATTTAAGCAATTTCAATAAAGACAAGAACAAGAGTCTCTTCATTATGATAAAACATATCAGACATATATCTGTAAGGCGAGTCGTCAGCAACTCAATATCTTCATTGACCTGATGGTATTAGACCTGTGTGAAGGGTCCTCTGTGACAAATCAGTTTCAGGGCTATTGTGCATTGTCCATCAGTGGCGGATCCAGAACCTGGTCTCGGGAGGGGCACTTCCAGATTATTTTCTGTCCGCCGCCACAAAACAATGGTGCTTATAGAACAGTCTACACAGTGTAGAGGTATACTATATATTGTGTGGCACAGTGTAGGCTATATGTGTATAACATAAACATATTTCACATGAAAACTTACAATTACTTGACTTGGCTCTTGGGGATCTCAGACACCACTTCAACACTTGGCTGGGGGGCTCGGTGGAGCTGATGTTGTGCTTTATCCTAATGAGAAAGATTTCATAATAAGGATTTAGAGAAGGGGCAGAGGAATAGCAGAGCAGAGAGAGGCTGGTGCTGCTACTAGGAGGTCATACCATGGGGGAGTAATAAAACCCACCATGATGCCCCCCCAATAGAAATAATTCTCCTTATAATGTGACAGTGCAAAAAATACCCCCTTGTAATGCCCCCAGTTGAGCTAATGTCCCCATAGTGCCTCCATAATGTGCCAGTATAAAATACCCCAATATAGTGCCCCTAGTAAATGCCTCCATAGTGCTCCTCTCCCCCCTTCCTCCTAGTGCCCCCCATAATGTACCAGTATAAAATGCCCCAGTAGATGCCCTCAGTGTCCTCCATTATTTGCAAATATAAAATACCCCTTCTTAGTGCCCCCCGTAGATGACCCCATAGTACTCCTCTCCCCCCTTCCTCATAGTACCCACCATAATGTGTCCCAGTATAAAATTCTACTGTACAGAGCCCCCCATATAAAATAACCCTTCTTTGTGGCCTCAATAGATGCCCCCATAGTGCCCCCAATAATGTGCCAGTAATAACAGCCCCCCCAATAATGTGCCAGTAATAACAGCCCCCCCTCATGTGCCAATAATAACAGCCCCCCCTCATGTGCCAGTAATAACAGCCCCTCCATCATGTGCCAGTAATGACAGCCCCCCATTATGTGCCAGTAATGACAGCCCCCCATTATGTGCCAGTAATGACAGCCCCCCATTATGTGCCAGTAATGACAGCCCCCCATTATGTGCCAGTAGCCAGAGACCCCCATTATGTGCCAGTAGCCAGAGACCCCCATTATGTGCCAGTAGCCACCAGTATTGTACACACACAAAAAATAAACACTTATACTTACCTCCTTGGCAGCGATGCGATGCAGGCCTCTTCCGGCCTGTGTCCCACGCTATATGGCTCAGGCGGCACTAGGCCGGCAGCCTATCAGAGGAAGGGAAAGGGACACGCCTCTCACTCCCCTGCCTCAGCACAGCCATCTGTATCACTGTCCTGAGGACGGCGATACAGATGACTATGGAGATGAACGCTTCCACAATGGAAGCGTTCATCTCCCTGTGCCCCGCCGCCGCCCCCCCCACTTCTGAGCAGCTCGGGAAAGGTGTCACGGATGGTGTTGCAGAAAACTGGAAGTTATAAATAAACATCCGACTGACTTGATCCCAAACTAAGGAACATATGGGTGAGCCCTATAAAACCCCTAGAGCTCTCCCTGACTGCTCTGCCCATGCAAAGATCTTTATGATAGATAATTGCATGCCCTCGTACCTAGACTGTGTGACACCTGAAAACCCTATAATAGTGAGGGGACACGACCACCGGCTCCCTGCACTTAATACGGAGGGAGTCAGGATCACCTAGAATCAAGCCAGCACGGAAACACAAATAAAGGAAAAGACTTATCTGAGGAACCAGCAGTTGCAGCATCTAGCAGTGAACACAATCCAGGAAGTAGTATAAACCGCAAAGTGAGGCAGTATGGGAGGGAATATAAAGGGAGGCAATCAGTGTAAATAGATGACAGCTGGGAGAAGGAACTGAGATGACAAAGTGAAACCAAAACAAAGAACATCATGCAAGAGGTACAGAAGAACGTCTACCAGAGTTTCTCAGAGAGCTGGCGGTGACAGTACCCCTCCCTCTACGAGTGGACTCCGGACACTCAGAGCCCACCTTCTCAGGATGGGACCTATGGAATGCCCTGATAAGACGAGTGGCCTTAATGTCTGCCACTGGGACCAACATCCTCTCCTCAGGACCATAACCCTCCCAATGAACGAGATACTGGAGAGAACCTCGGATAATGCGAGAATCCACAATCCTAGAGACCTGAAATTCAAGATTACCATCAACAACAATCGGAGGAGGAGGCAAAGAGGAGGGTACAGTGGGTTGGACATACGGTTTTAATAGGGACCTGTGAAAAACATTATGGATCTTCCAAGTCTGAGGAAGATCAAGACGGAAGGCAACGGGATTGATGATGGACAAGATCTTGTAAGGCCCAATAAACTTAGGACCCAACTTCCAGGAGGGAGCCTTCAGTTTGATATTCTTTGTAGACAACCACACCAGATCACCCACATTCAGGTCTGGACCAGGCACACGTCTCTTATCCGCCACACGCTTATATCTCTCACTCATCCTCTTCAGATTACCCTGAATCTTTTGCCAAATAAATGACAAAGACAAGGAAAATCTCTCCTCATCAGGTAAACCAGAAGACCCCTCTCCAGAGAATATCCCAAACTGCGGATGAAACCCATATGCACTAAAAAATGGTGACTTATCCAAGGACTCCTGGTGACGGTTATTTAAAGCAAACTCAGCAAGGGACAAAAAAGAACACCAATCCTCCTGATTCTCTGCCACAAAACAGCGCAGATATGTCTCCAGATTCTGATTGACGCGTTCGGTCTGGCCATTCGACTGCGGGTGAAAAGCAGAAGAGAACGACAACCGAACCCCCAAGCGAGAACAGAAAGCCTTCCAGAATCTGGAAACAAACTGCGTGCCCCTATCAGAAAATATGTCTGAAGGAATAGTAACATAGTAACATAGTAACATAGTACATAAGGCCGAAAAAAGACATTTGTCCATCCAGTTCGGCCTGTTATCCTGCAAGTTGATCCAGAGGAAGGCAAAAAACCCTGTGAGATAGAAGCCAATTTTCTCCACTTTAGGGGAATAAAAAATTTCTTCCCGACTCCAATCAGAATAACTCCCTGGATCAACGACCCCTCTCTAGTAGCTATAGCCTGTAATATTATTACGCTCTAGAAACACATCCAGGCCCCTCTTGAATTCCTTTATTGTACTCACCATCACCACCTCCTCAGGCAGAGAGTTCCATAGTCTCACTGCTCTTACCGTAAAGAATCCTCTTCTATGTTTGTGTACAAACCTTCTTTCCTCCAGACGCAGAGGATGTCCCCTCGTCACAGTCACAGTCCTGGGGATAAATAGCTGATGGGATAGATCTCTGTACTGACCCCTGATATATTTATACATATTAATTAGATCTCCCCTCAGTCGTCTTTTTTCTAAAGTGAATAACCCTAATTTTGATAATCTTTCAGGGTACTGTAGTTGCCCCATTCCAGTTATTACTTTAGTTGCCCTCCTCTGAACCCTCTCTAGCTCTGCTATGTCTGCCTTGTTTACAGGAGCCCAGAACTGTACACAGTACTCCATGTGTGGTCTGACTAGCGATTTGTAAAGTGGTAGGACTATGTTCATATCACGGGAATCTATGCCCCTTTTGATGCAACCCATTATCTTGTTGGCCTTGGCAGCAGCTGCCTGACACTGGTTTTTGCTGTTTAGTTTGCTGTTTATTAAAATTCCTAGATCCTTTTCCATGTCAGTGTTACCGAGTGTTTTACCATTTAGTATGTACGGGTGACTTGCATTTTTCCTTCCCATGTGCATAACCTTACATTTATCAGTGTTAAACCTCATCTGCCACTTATCTGCCCAAGCCTCCAATCTATCCAGATCCCTCTGTAGTAGTATACTGTCCTCTTCAGTGTAAATTACTTTACACAGTTTAGTGTCATCTGCGAAAATTGATACTTTACTATGCAAGCCTTCTACAAGATCATTAATAAATATATTGAAGAGAATAGGGCCCAATACTGACCCCTGAGGTACCCCACTAGTGACAGTGACCCAATCTGAGTGTGTACCGTTAATAACCACCCTCTGTTTTCTATCACTCAGCCAGTTACTTACCCACATACAGATGTTTTCTCCCAGTCCGAGCATTCTCATTTTATATACTAACCTTTTATGCGGTACAGTGTCAAATGCTTTGGAGAAGTCCAGATATACGACATCCATTGATTCGCCGCTGTCAAGTCTAGAACTTACCTCCTCATAGAAACTGATTAAATTAGTTTGACATGACCAATCCCTCACGAAGCCATGCTGATATGGCGTTATTTGCTTATTTCCGTTGAGATGCTCTATTATAGCATCTCTCAGAAAACCTTCAAACAGTTTACCCACAACAGATGTTAAACTTACCGGCCTATAGTTTCCAGGCTCTGTTTTTGGCCCCTTTTTGAATATTGGCACCACATATGCCACGCGCCAATCCTGTGGGACATTCCCTGTCAGTATAGAGTCTGCAAATATCAGAAATAAGGGTCTGGCTATGACATTACTTAATTCCTTTAGGATACGGGGGTGTATGCCATCCGGTCCTGGCGATTTGTCTATTTTAATCTTTTTAAGCCGCTGATGTATTTC
The DNA here is from genome assembly GCF_905171765.1 of Bufo bufo. Lineage (NCBI taxonomy): Eukaryota > Metazoa > Chordata > Amphibia > Anura > Bufonidae > Bufo > Bufo bufo. The sequence goes on along the minus strand of NC_053390.1, from coordinate 106,074,670 downwards.
TTCCTGGGTCAGACAGGACACTTTTAATGGGGAATTTATTTTTGCATTCTGCATGTCATCTGACAATTTATTTTCCTCAGTGAATACATTGGAGAAAAAAATATTTAACAGCTTTGCTTTCTCCTCGTCGCTCTCTGCGACTCCCCCCTCATTACTCTTTAAAGGGCCAACACCTTCAGCTTTATACTTTTTAACATTTATATAATTGAAGAACATTTTAGGGTTAGTTTTACTCTCTTTGGCAATTAATCTCTCGGTCTCTAGTTTGGCCGCTTTTATTTGTTTTTTACATGTTCTATTTTTTTCCTTATAGTTTTTCAGTGCTTCCGTGCAACCCTCCTGTTTTAGTGTTTTATATGCTTTCTTTTTGTCATTTATTGCTTTCTTTACAGTTCTATTTATCCACATTGGTTTCTTTTTGTTCCTTAACCTTTTATTACCATACGGTATGTACCTCTCACAATGAGTTTTTAGGATGTTTTTAAAGATATCCCATTTTGTGTCTGTATTTGTGAGGACTTTGTCCCAGTTAGTTTGGCCTATGGCCTCTCTTAGTTGGCTAAATTTAGCTTTTTTGAAGTTTGGTATTTTTGTTCCTCCCTGTAGAAACGCTCTTTTGAATGATAATTGGAAGGTTATTACTTTATGGTCACTATTTCCCAGGTGTCCCCCGACCTGCACGTCTGTTGTTCTGTCAGGTCTATTGGTTAATACTAAGTCCAGTATGGCCGTCCCTCTAGTCGGGTCCTGAACCAGTTGGGAGAGGTAATTGTCTTTGGTTATAGCCACGAACCTGTTTCCCTTATGCCATGCAATTTGACAATGTGATCAACAAATGCTTGCGCCAGCGTTTTAGCATTGGGTAACCCAGGAAAGGGAATGAAATGCGCCGTTTTGCTAAAACGGTCCACTACTACCAGAATCACAGTCTTCCCCGAGGAACGATGCAGGTCCGTAATGAAGTCCATGGACAGATGCATCCAAGGACGGGAAGGAATGGGTAACGGGAGGAGAGAACCCGATGGCCGTGAATGAGGGACCTTGGCACGGGCGCAGGTCTCGCAGGCTGCCACAAAACCCTCAACCGTCTTACGAAGAGCCAGCCACCAGAATCTTCGAGCAATGAGATCCACTGTGACTACTCCACGGGTGCCCAGCAAGGACAGTATCGTGGTGCTCCTTAAAAACCTTGTGTCGTAAAGCGAGAGGCACAAACAACCTCCCAGGATGACAAAGATCAGGAGCCTCTGCCTGGGCTGCCTGAACCTCTGCCTCCAAATCAGGATAAAGAGCAGAGACGACCACCCCTTCAGCCAAAATGGGACCCGGGTCTTCAAAGTTCCCCCCTCCCGGAAAACAACGCGACAGGGCAACAGCCTTCACAGAGCGGAACGTGACAACAAAATTAAACCTAGAAAAGAATAAAGACCATCTGGCCTGTCTCGGGTTCAGACGCTTGGCTGATTCCAAGTAGGCCAGATTCTTATGGTCGGTAAACACTGTAATAGGGTGTCTGGCTCCCTCTAGCCAATGGCGCCATTCCTCAAAAGCTAATTTGATGGCCAACAACTCCTTATCTCCCACATCGTAATTTCTCTCTGCGGAGGAGAGTTTCCTTGAGAAAAAGGCACATGGTCACCATTTGGCAGGAGAGGGACCCTGAGACAAGACCGTACCCACACCCACCTCAGAAGCGTCCACCTCAACAATGAAAGGCAGAGAGACATCAGGTTGTACCAAGATTGGAGCGGAAGCAAAACTCTCTTTAATACTAGAAAAGGCCTTAAGCGCATCTACCGACCAGGAGGAAAAATCTACCCCCTTTTTAGTCATATCAGTGAGTGGCTTAACAACAGAGGAATAATTCTAAATGAACTTCCTGTAATAATTGGCAAAACCCAAAAACTGCATCAGCGCCTTCTGATTCTCAGGAAGCTCCCAATCAAGCACAGCGCGGACCTTCTTAGGGTCCATGCGAAAACCAGAAGCGGAGAGAAGAAAACCCAGAAATTGAATTTCTGGAACCACAAACACACATTTTTCCAGTTTAGCGTACAATTTATTCTCCCGCAGAATGAGCAAGACCTGACGTAGGTGGTCCCTATGAGTTTTGAAATCAGGAGAAAAAAATCAAAATGTCATCTAGATACACCAGTACAAATTTCCCCATTAAATGATAAAAAATGCTGTTCACAAAATGTTGGAAGACGGCTGGAGCATTCATCAAACCAAAGGGCATAACCAAATTCTTGAAATGGCCCTCAGGGGTATTGAAGGCCGTCTTCCATTCGTCCCCTTCCCTGACCCTGACTAGGTTGTGTGGCGAAAGCCACTTCGCCACAGTGTTTTGGAGCTGGCTGTTTGCCCGCCTCCTGACCCTGGATTACGGCCCTTTAAGATACTTTTACTAACTTTTAAACCCCTGAACCTATTCAAGTGAATTTTGGATAGGTTTGTCCCTAAGTTATACTGTTTAAATTGATGTAAGTTATATGTATGGACAATGTAAACTCACAAAGTTGTAACAATTTATAATAAGTGTAACTTGTCAGCTTGGGAGGAATATGCTGGGTGTGTTTCTATTGTGCCATTGTCCCATTGTGTGTTTAAATGGTGATGTCTGTCCTGTTGTCTACACATGTGTATTGGCGATCTCCCTTTGTCCTGAGAGATAATTGGATTGCTTCTCGGTTGTCTCCAGGACAGAGAGGAGGAAACCATGATGCATTGTGGGGATATGTTGTATCTGTCCTGTGTCGCAGTCTCCCTTCTGGTCCTCTGGGGGCGTGAACGATTGGTTGCTGTACTTACATTGTACGTGTTGTAAATTACTGATTGGTTGTATTTCAAAACCCTGTGGGCAGTACTATGTTTGTGGTTTATGAATAAAAGAGGCTGTACTTGAAGTACAGTCAGTTCTGCTTGACCTAAAAACGAAGTGCCGTCTCGTTATTGGGGGAATTGGATTGTGTGCTGATTGCCAGGAGTGTAAGCCGATTGTATGCTTTTCCTGTTCCGCGGTTTCCAGTGTTCGTGTAGTTTGCAGTTCGGCAGACTGGTGCTTGCAGTAGCTGCCTGTGCATGGAAAGGAGAATATCGTCGGAACGGAGTTGTGTGCTGAACGATCCGTTACAGGTTGTATGCCCCTCTTAAATCCAACTTAGAAAAAACTTTAGCCCCAACAATCTGGTTAAACAGGTCCGGGATCAGAGGAAGCGGATATGGGTCACGAATGGTGATACGGTTCAGCTCCCTGAAATGCATATATGGTCTTAAAGAACCATCTTTTTTCTTAACAAAAAAAAAAAAACAGCGACAACAGGTGACTTCGAGGGTCGGATGTGTCCTTTCTCAGGCTCTCAGAGATATAAGTACGCGTAGCGACCCTTTCAGGTTGGGAGAGATTGTATAAACGTGATTTTGGCAGCTTGGCGCCTGGGATGAGATTAATAGGGCAATCGTACTCCCGGTGAGGGGGCAGCTCCTGGACACCACTCTCTGAAAACACATCCGAAAATTCAGAGAGAAAAGATGGTACAGTCTTGGTAGAAACCTCTGAAAGAGACACCGTGAGGCAATTCTCTCTGCAAAAGTCACTCCAACCATTTATTTGCCTTGCTTGCCAATCAATGGTGGGGTTATGTTTAGTGAGCCAGGGTAGCCCCAACACTAGAGGAGTAGGTAATCCGCTTAGGACGAAACATGACATATCCTCAACATGAGCATCACCCACAGTCAAACGGATATTGTGAACTATGCCCTTTTTTGAGAAAGTGGAGCGGAATCGATAGCAAAAACAGGTATATCCTTTCCCAAAGTGCATACCTGGAAACCATGTGTTATAGCAAATTGATTATCAATGAGATTGACAGCTGCTCCACTATCTACAAAAATCTCACAAACAATGTTCTTGCTATCTAGCGCCACCCTGGCAGGTAGGACAAAACGGGAACTACAAGCAAACGGCAAACCTTCAATTTCCGCATCAACCTTGCCAATAGTAACAGATGGAAAGTTTTTAGAGGTTTTTTTTTGTTTGTTTCTTTATTACCCTCAGAAAACTCCCTGAATCTCCTAGAGGGGCAAACATTTGCCAAATGATTTATACCTCCACAACAGAAACAAACCCTCCTCTGAGAGCTGAATCCTCTACTATCAGAGGCAAGCAAACCCAGCTGCATGGCCTCCTGCTCAGAGGGGATTGAGAGAGACTGAGGCCCCTGCGCACTGAATGAGACCGCCCCACTGTCCTTGGACTGAATATGACAGGAAAGAGTGATCTCTCCTCTCTCTCTAAGACGCCTGTCAATACGAACAGCTCGAGACATGGCAGACTCCAACGAGGCAGGTCTCTCATGAAAGGCAAATGCATCTTTCAATACCTCCGAAAGACCATGGCAAAAATGACTTCGGAGTGCAGCATCATTCCAACCAGTATCAGCTGCCCATCTCCGAAATTCTGAACAATATATCTCTGCGGACTGTTTACCCTGGCATAAAAGACGCAGTTTAGATTCAGCCAGAGCAATACGATCCGGGTTATCATATATCTGCCCCAGGGCTACAAAAATTCATCCACCGATCGAAGGGCCGTGCCCCCACCGGTAGCGAAAAGGCCCAAGACTGAGCGTTATCCCTGAGCAGCGAGATGATGATCCCCACCCTCTGCTCCTCATCACCAGAGGAATGGGGAAGTAGGCGAAAATGGAGTTTCCAAGCCTCTCTAAAACGAACAAAATTCTCACTACCCCCGGAGAACGTATCCGGAAGCGAGATCTTAGGCTCGGAACAAACTCCATGAAAGCAAGCAGAACCGGTCACCTGAAACTGAGACACAGTTTTACGGAGATCTGCTACCTCCAGTGAAAGACCCTGCATGCGGTCTATCAAGGCTGAAACCGGATCCATGCTTAAGACGGTTTTGGCGGTTTATAATGTCACGGATGGTGTTGCAGAAAACTGGAAGTTATAAATAAACATCCGACTGACTTGATCCCAAACTAAGGAACATATGGGTGAGCCCTATAAAACCCCTAGAGCTCTCCCTGACTGCTCTGCCCATGCAAAGATCTTTATGATAGATAATTGCATGCCCTCGACCTAGACTGTGTGACACCTGAAAACCCTATAATAGTGAGGGGACACGACCACTGGCTCCCTGCACTTAATACGGAGGGAGTCAGGGTCACCTAGAATCAAGCCAGCACGGAAACACAAATAAAGGAAAAGACTTATCTGAGGAACCAGCAGTTGCAGCATCTAGCAGTGAACACAATTCAGGAAGTAGTATAAACTGCAAAGTGAGGCAGTATGGGAGGGAATATAAAGGAAGGCAATCAGTGCAAATAGATGACAGCTGGGAGAAGGAAAAAAGATGACAAAGTGAAACCAAAACAAAGAACATCATGCAAGAGGTACAGAAGAACGTCTACCAGAGCTTCTCAGAGAGCTGGCGGTGACAGGGGGGGGGGGGGCAATTGCCCCATTGCCCCCCCCCCCCCCGATCCGCCAGTGTTTTCCATATGATATACAGTACCTTGCAAAAGTATTCACCCCCCTTGACTTTTTTCGTATTTTGGTGCATCACAACCTGGATTAATATGGATTGTTTGAGGATTTGCATCATTTAAGTTACAGAACATGCCAACAACTTTGAAGATTTTTTTTGTTTGTTTTTTATTGTGCAGCAAACAACAAATAGGACAAAATAACAGAAAAAGTAAATGTGCATAACTATTAACCCCCCTAAAGTCAATACTTTGTAGAGACAACTTTTGCGGCAATCACAGCTCCAAGTCGCTTTGGATAAGTCTCTATGAGCTTGCCACATCTTACCATTCTGATTTTTGCCCATTCCTACTTGCAAAACTGCTCCAGCTCCTTCAAGTTGGATGGTTTGCGCTTGTGAACAACAATCTTTAAGTCTGACCACAGATTTTCTATTGGATTGAGATCTGGGCTTTGAATAGGCCATTCCAACACATTTACATGTTTCCCCTTAAACCACTCAAGTGTTGCTTTAGCAGTGTGTTTGGGGTCATTGACCTGCTGGAAGGTGAACCTCCGTCCTAGCCTCAAATCACGCACAGAGTGGTACAGGTTTTGCTCAAGAATATCCCTGTATTTAGCACCATCCATCTTTCCCTCAACTCTGACCAGTTTTCCAGTCCCAGCTGCTGGTGTTCTTTGGGTGATGTGATGTGTTGGGTTTGCGCCAGACATAGCATTTTCTTTGATGGCCGAAAAGTTCAATTTTAGTCTCATCCGACCAGTGCACCTTCCTCCATACATTTTGGGAGTCTCCCACATGCCATTTCGCAAACTCACAATGTGCCTTTTTGTTTTTAGCTGAAAGTAATGGCTTTCTTCTGGCCACTCTGCCATAAAGCCCAACTCTATGGAGCGTACGGCTTATTGTCGTCCTATGTACAGATACCCCAGTCTCTGCTGTGGAACTCTGCAGCTCCTCCAGGGTTACCTTAGGTCTCTGTGCTGCCTCTCTGATTAATGCCCTCCTTGCCCGGTCTGAGTTTTGGTGGGCGGCCGTCTCTTGGCATGTTTGCTGTAGTGCCATGTTCTTTCCATTTGGTTATGATAGATTTGATGGTGCTCCTGGGGATCATCAAAGATTTGGATATTTTTTTTATAACCTAACCCCGACTTGTACTTCTAAACAACATTGTCCCTTACTTGTTTGGAGAGTTACTTGGTCTTCATGGCAGTGTTTGGTTAGTGATGCCTCTTGCTTAGGTGTTGCAGCCTCTGGGGCCTTTCAAAAAAGGTGTGTATATGTAATGACAGATCATGTGACACATGCTACTTTCACACTGGCGTTTTGGTTTCCGTTTGTGAGATCCGTTCAGGGATCAGTTTTGCCCTTAAATCATGCTGAATGGATAAAATCCACTCAGAATGCATCAGTTTGGCTCCGTTCCGCCTCCATTCCGCTTTGGAGGCGGACACCAAAATGCTGCTTGCATCGTTTCAGTGTCCGTCTGACGAAACTAGGCCAAACTGACACACTATGGCACAGTAGAAAACGGATCCGTCCCCCATTGACTTTAAATGGAGTTCAAGACGGATCCATTTACAAACGGATCCATTCTGAACGGATGCATACAGTTGTATTATCTGAACGGATGCGTTTGTGCAGATCTATGTCGGATCCGCACCAAACGCGAGTGTGAAAGTAGTCTTAGATTGCACACAGGTGGATATTATTTCACTAATTATGTGACTTTTGAAGGTAATTGGTTGCACCAGAGCTTTTTATGGGCTTCATAACAAAGGGGGTGAATACATACGCACATGCCAATTTTCTATTTCTAAACAATAATTTTATTTATATATTTTTTTCATTTTCATTTCACTTCACCATCTAAAATTCAGATTAACAAAACATTAATCTTAAAGGGAACCTGTCACCGGGATTTTGTGTATAGAGCTGAGGACATAGGTTGCTAGATGGCCGCTAGCACATCCGCAATATCCAGTCCCCATAGCTCTGTGTGCTTTTATTGTGTAAAAAAACCGATTTGATACATATGCAAATTAACCTGAGATGAGTCCTGTCCCTGAGATGAGTCAGGAACAGGCAGGGTCGGGCTGGGGCAGGGGTCAGGGAGGCAATTGCCCCCCAGGCCGCCCTAAATAATTATATATTTTTTTTAAAATTCCTCAGGGCCGCACCGCTGATCCCCACAGGCAGCGCGGCCCTGGATGTAATTGCGGGTGGTGGCGGCGGACAGTAGGAGATGAGCACTTCCATTGTGGAAGCGCTCATCTCCATATTCATCTGTATCGCCGTCCTCAGGACAGTGATACAGATGGCTGTGCTGTGGGGCAGGGGAGGGAGATGTATGTCCCTCCCCTGTTCTTCTGATAGGCCGCAGGCACTAATGCCTGCAGCCTATCAGAGGGCGGCTCAGGCGGTGCGATGACGTCATTATCATCGCACCGCCTGAGCAAGGCAGCACACAGCGCGGGACACAGGTCAGAAGAGGCCTGCATCGCATCACTGCTGATGGAGGTAAGTATTAGTGTTTTTTTCTTTTTTTTTCTTTGCAGGGGGAGCTGCCACTATGGGGAGAGCTGGCACTATGGGGGGCTGGCACTAGGGGGGGAGCTTGCACTATGGGGGGGCTTTTTTTTATTATTGGCACATTATGGGGGCACTATAGGGGAGAGCTGCACTATGGGGTATCTGGTGTCACTATAGGGGCATTATTTGGGGGCTTTAAAGGGGCCTTTTTTATTGGCACATTATGGGGGGCATTATGGCATCTGGTGGCACTAAGGGTGCATTTTTTACTGGCACATTAAAGGAGGCACTATAGGGGAGAGCATTATTTAGGGGCACTATGGGGGAGTGGAGCACTATTGGGGCATATAGTGGCACTAAGAAGGGTCATTTTTTTTACTGGCACATTATGGGGGAGAGGAGCACTTTAGGGACATCTGCTGGGGGCACTAAGAAGGGGCATTTTTTTACTGGCATATTATGGGGGACACTATGGGGAAGGGGGAGAGGAGCACTATGAGGGCATTTACTGGGGCACTATATAGGGGTATTTTATACTGGCATACATTATGGGGACATTAGCTCAACTGCGGGGTATTTCATGTGCTGTCATATTATAGGGAGAATTATTACTACTAGGAGTTATTATGCAGAGCTTTACTACTACTGGGGGGCTATGAGGAACATGATTACTAGTATGGGCACTATAGGGGCATTATTGCTACTAAGTGTGCTCTGGCAGAGAATTATTTCTATTGTTGGGATTTTGGGGAGGACTGTTACTTTGGGGGGCACCCTGGCATAGTATCAGCTTAGCACAATTATTTTTGGGGGACATTATCTTATATACTATTAGTGTCTGGGCGCAGTTATTTTTTAGAGCACTGTGTGCTCTAAAAAAAGGGGGCACTATCTGTGTGGTAGTAGTATTTCCAGGGGGACTGTTTCTGCAGTATAGTATTGGGGGTGGCAGGAAAGGGTGTTCAGAAAATGTGAAGATGATGGAAATGTGGCAAACTAATGTCTGTTTGTCAATCTCTGCAGAGATGGCTGAAAAATCATCATGGCTGTCTGGTCTGAATGGAGACGATGAGGAAACAGAACGTCTACAACAAAGGTGACATCACTGGATGTAAGAGGTATGGGGTGCTATGTAGGAGAGGAGATGCTCCGGCTCCTCCCCCTGCCATTTGCAGAAGGAGAATACAGAGCTGGGTGAGGACGGCCAAAGGGGGCAGCAGGCCACGGGCGGGTGGCAGATGGTGGGGGGAACCACAAGCCTTGAGCAGGGTCTGGGGAGGGAGGAGAGCGGAGGAGCTTCCTGGCTGTAGCCTGCTGTTTATTGTATAATGTGAAGCAGGCAGTGCAGCCAGGACACGCACTCCCCTCTCCATATGATGTGTAGAGACAGGCCTCAACTATAGAATTTCAGCTGTACAGTGTTTGTTGGGAGTGGCCTATTATATGTAGGAGGGGCTTTTAATAATGGGTGGGGCTAAAAATCTTTTTTTTTTTTACACAATAAAAGCACACAGAGCTATGGGGACTGGATATTGCGGATGTGCTAGCGGCCATCTAGCAACCCATGTCCTCAGCTCTATACACAAAATCCCGGTGACAGGTTCCCTTTAACCTGTTTGGGACACATGACGTACCGATACGGCATGTTGTCCCGGTACTTAAGGACACATGATGTACCGGTATGTCATGTGTATTTCCAATCACCGCCGCCCGGCGGGCGGTGATAGGAACAAGGTGCCTGCTCAAATCATTGATCAGGCACCTTGGCTAAATGCGTGGGGGGGTCCCGTGACCCCCCCGTGTTGGCGATCGCCGCAAACGGCAGGTCAATTCAGACCTGCGGTTTGCGGCTTTTTATGGTGCGGCGGCGGGTGCAGGTGTCATCGGGTCCCCGTGGGGCTGTAGGGGGGACCCGATGGCATGGAAGGCATCGCGCTGCCTTCCAGTGACGAGCCTGTGAGATCCAGCCCCCTCGATCTCACAGGTAGGAAGCTGTATGAGTAATACACACTGTGTTACTCATACAGCCAATGGATTCCAATACAGAAGTATTGGAATGCATTGTAAAGGATTAGACCCCCAAAAGTTGAAGTCCCAAAATGGGACCAAAAAAAAAGTGAAAAAAAGGTGAAAAAATCAAGTTTTCCCCCCCAAAAAATTAGAAGTTTCAAGTAAAAATCAGTTTTGAATACCTTGAGGGGTGTAGTTTCTAGAATGGGGTAACTTTTTGGGAGTTTCTACTCTAGTGGTGCATCAGGTGGGCTTCAAATGGGATATGGTGTCAAAAACCAGTCCAGCAAAATCTGCCTTCCAAAAACCGTATGGCATTCCTTTCCTTCTGCGCCCTGCCGTGTGCCCGTACAGCGGTTTACGACCACATATGGGGTGTTTCTGTAAACTACAGAATCAGAGCCATAAATATTGAGTTTTGTTTGGCTGTTAACCCTTGCTTTGTAACTGGAAAAAAATTATTAAAATGGAAAATCTGCCAAAAAAATTAAATTTTGAAATTGTATCTCTATTTTCTATTAATTCTTGTGGAACACCTAAAGGGTTAACAAAGTTTCTAAAATCAGTTTTGAATACCTTGAGGGGTGTAGTTTCTAGAATGGGGTCACTTTTTGGGAGTTTCTACTCTAGGGGTGCATCGAGGGGCTTCAAATGGGACATGGTGTCAAAAAAACAGTCCAGCAAAATCTGCCTTCCAAAAACCGTATGGCATTCCTTTCCTTCTGCGCCCTGCCGTGTGCCTGTACAGTGGTTTACGACCACATATGGGGTGTTTCTGTAAACTACAGAATCAGAGCCATAAATATTGAGTTTTGTTTGGCTGTTAACCCTTGCTTTGTAACTGGAAAAAAATAATTAAAATGGAAAATCTGCCAAAAAAGTGCAATTTTTAAATTGTATCTCTATTTTCCATTAATTCTTGTGGAAAACCTAAAGGGTTAGCAAAGTTTGTAAAATCAGTTTTGAATACCTTAAGGGGTGTAGTTTCTAGAATGGGGTCATTTTTGGGTGGTTTCTATTATGTAAGCCTCACAAAGTGACTTCAGACCTGAACTGGAAAGTGGGTTTTTGAAAATTTCAGAAAATTGTAAGTTTGCTTCTAAACTTCTAAGCCTTGTAACATCCTCAAAAAATAAAATATCATTCTCAAAATGATCCAAATATGAAGTAGACATATGGGGGAATGTAAAGTAATAACTATTTTTGTAGGTTTTGGCAAATTTGGTATTTTTTGTAAATAAAAAAGATTTTTACTCCATTTTACCAGTGTCATGAAGTACAAGTACAAGCAGGGCCGGTACAAGGCAGGGGCCGAAGGAGCGGGTGCCCTGGGCGCTACCATTTGCGGACAGGAGGGGGGCGCAGCAGGGCCGGACTGGCCTGCCGGGATACCGTGAAATTTCCCGGTGGGCCGGCAAGCCTGAGTGCCGCAAGGCCACGGCCCTGGTGACAAGTGGGGGCGGCCGCGGCCGGCGGCAGGGCAGAGCAGGAGATGAGCGCTTCCATTGCGGAAGCGCTCATCTCCATAGTCATCTGTATTGCCGTCCTCAGGACGGCAATACAGATGCCTGCGCTGCGGCAGAGGAGGGAGAGGTGTGTCCCCTCCTGTTCCTCTGATAGGCTGCCGGCCTAGTGCTGGCAGCCTATCAGAGGCCGGTGCAGGCGGCGCGATGACGTCATCGCGTCGCCTGACTGCCGTATAGCGAGGGACACAGACGGAAGAGGCGGCCTGCATCGCATCACATTGCTGGAGGTAAGTATAAGTTTTTTTTATTATTTTTTTTATTTATATAGGTACAATACTGGGCTGGGCTGGCACATAAGGGGGGACTACTGGGCTGGCACATGATAAGGGGGGACTACTGGGCTGGGCTGGCACATGATAAGGGGGGCTACTGGGCTGGCACATGATAAGGGGGGACTACTGGGATGGGCTGGCACATAAGGGGGGCTACTGGGCTGGCACATGATAAGGGGGGACTACTGGGCTGGCACATGATAAGGGGGGCTACTGGCACATGATAAGGGGGGCTACTGGCACATGATAAGGGGGGCTACTGGCACATGATAAGGGGGGCTACTGGCCCATAAGGGGGCTACTGGCACATAAGGGGGGCTATTGGCACATAAGGGGGGCTACTGGCCCATAAGGGGGCTATTGGCAATAAGGGGGGCTACTGGCACATGATATGGGGGGCTACTGGCACATGATATGGGGGCACTCTGGCTACTGGCACATGATATGGGGGCACTCTGGCTACTGGCACATGATATGGGGGGGGGGCTCTGGCTACTGGCACATGATATGGGGGCACTCTGGCTACTGGCACATGATATGGGGGCACTCTGGCTACTGGCACATGATATGGGGGGGGCCTCTGGCTACTGGCACATGATATGGGGGCATCTATGGGGGCACATCTTACTGCAGATTATTTAGGGGCATCTACTGAGGCTAAAAAGAAGATATTTTATATGGGGGGCTCTGTATAGGGGCATTTTATACTGGGACACATTATGGTGGGTACTATGGGGAAGGGGGGAGCACTATGGGGGTCATCTACGGGGGCACTGAGAAGGGGTATTTTATGTTGGCACATTATGGGAACATTAGCTCAACTGGGGGCATTACAAAGGGGTATGTTTTGCATATTATAAGGAGAATTATTACTACTGGGGGGGGCATTATGGTGGGCTTTATTACTCCCCCATGGTATGACCCCCTAGTAGCAGCACCAGCCTCTCCCTGCTCTGCTATTCCTCTGCCCCTTCTCCAAATCCTTATTATGAAATCTTTCTCATTAGGATAAAGCACAACATCAGCTCCGCCGAGCCCCCGGCCAAGTGTTGAAGTGGCGTCCAAGATCCCCAAGGGCCAAGTCAAGTAACTGTAAGTTTTTATGGGGGTTCTACAAAAGAGCTATCGTGGGGCAAAGTTCATATTCGTGTTTACACACGTGTTTTAAAATGAATACTTTCAAAGTCCCACAGTCCTTTGTTCTATTGCTTTAAGTATATTCTTGTTTTGAAACAACATTGATTCTTTCTTAAAAACGGGGGGGGGGGGGGGGGGGGGGGGGGGCGCAGTTTGCCATCTTCGCCCTGGGCACCAAATGGCCTTGTCCCAGCCCTGAGTACAAGTCTCAGAATGGCCTGGATAAGTCAAAGCGTTTTAAAGTCATTCACACATAAAGTGACAATGATCAAATTTGCAAAAAATGGCCTGGTCCTTAAGGTGAAAATGAGCCCGGTCCCTAAGGGATTAAGGCTGTAATGTAACAAAATACGAAAAAAGTAAAGGGGGGTGAATACTTTTGCAAGGCACTGTAGTCTAACAGTGCTTGAAACTATCAATCTTATCTTAAATACTGTATAATCAGACAGTAGGAGGGAGACAAATAGCAATATAAGGGGAGGTTTGTGGGGAAAGGGGGAGGAGAGAAAATAAAGGGGGGGGGGGAAGCGGAAGAGGGATGAGTAAAGTAAGAAAGAAGGTGTCCATTATGTTAACAGAGTGTGGTATTCTAGTGTGTCCTGGTAGGTGAACCACAGAGTCCATGACGAGACAAATGCCTCATGAAAGTTTTTCAAGGTGGCTGTTAGTTCCTCCATTCTCCGAATGTCCTCTACCTTGTTGACCCAAAGGTGTATAGCAGGTGGGGATGGTGATTTCCATCTGGCTGGGATACACGCCCTCGTAGGCGGTTAGGTAGGTCTGAAAGGAGTAACAAAAAGAAGCTCAGAGAATTTGGAATGGGAAAGGAGAAGATCTGTGTCATGGTTTTATGTACCGACTCCCAAAATTGTCTGATTCTACTACAGTGCCAAAAGATATGAATCAGTGTGCCTGGTGCTGACTCAATCTCCAGCATAGTGGAGATACTGAGGGGAAAATTTTCTGTAGGCGGGTCGGGACATAGTACCATCTAGAGAGTATCTTGAAACTTGCTTCTTGAAATTTACAGGCGATGGATGATTTATGCATTATGTGGAATAGCTTTGGCCATTGGTCGGGGGAATGTCTGTCCCAGGATCAGAGCTCCATTTATCAATATATGGAGGGCAGAAGTCCGGATCCGAGAGTATCTTGAAACTTGCTTCTTGAAATTTACAGGCGATGGATGATTTATGCATTATGTGGAATAGCTTTGGCCATTGGTCGGGGGAATGTCTGTCCCAGGATCAGAGCTCCATTTATCAATATATGGAGGGCAGAAGTCCGGATCCGGAGCTACGAGTGCTTTATAAAACTCTGAAAGAGAGTGTCGGTAGACTCCTGAGCCGATACAGACCTTTTTGAATGAAGTCAAGGATCTGTCAAAGCCCAGAGACGAGGGGATCGAGGAGAGGAAGTGAGATATTTGTCTATCCCTCCAATGCCCCAGGACACATGGGTCCGATAGGTTTCGTTAGCCATAGCCCTGCAGTTCTAAAGAAAGAGGCTCTGCACTTACCACTCATATGCCATTGTAGGTATGGCCCTGAGGAACAGCTGACTAAGAAATCCGGGTGACCCAGGATTGGGAACAATGGGGAGTGTGAAGGGGATAGTGTGTTCACGGCAGCATACTTGTGGAATTGGAACAGGGTGGGGCCTATGGTGGGATAAGTGAAAAGCGCGGTCGGTGTCCGCACCATTGCCCAGGGCAAGAGAGCTAGAGGGGTTTGAGAGCAATGCTGTTCAATGGTGACCCATTGCTTAAAGGGAGCATGTCGACACCAGTCCATCACCCGCTGAAGCATGGTAGCTGCATAATATTTTCTAAGGTCTGGGATCCCCAGTCCCCCCCCGTTCCTTCAGGATTTGAAGCAGAGAGCGGGCCAGCCTCGGACTCTTGCCCGCCCAAATAAAGTTGAATAGGCCTCGGTGTATTTTGACAAAGAAATTGTGAGGTAGTTTAACCCTAAGTTCAGACTTGCGCGTTTTACAGCGCGTTCCTACTCGCTGTAAAACGCTCAACAAGGAGAAACCAATGCTTCCCTATGGGAATGGTTCTCACCTGGGCGTTTTACAGCGCGTACGATCGCGCTGTAAAACGCCCGACGCTCAAAAAAGTTCTTGAGCTTCTTTGGGGCGTTTTGTCGCGCGTTCCCGTACATAGACTTTCGGGAACGCGCGACAATGGGCGTTCGCTTGTCTCTGTATGCGCGATTGTAAACGCTGGTACAATCGCGCATACCGAGCGCTCCATCGCGAGCGCTCAGGTCTGAACCCAGGGTAATTGGGAGAGTCTGAAATTGGAACAGTAGGCGCGGGAGGACATTCATTTTAAAAATGGTGCAACGGCCAAACCATGTGTACATACCCTTTGCCCATTTCCTGAGGTCTCCTTTAATCCGACCTAGCAAGGGGGTATAGTTTCTACTGTAGAGTTCACTAAATTCTTTTGGAATCCAAGTTCCTAAATATTTAACCGCTCCAGCTGACCATTGGAACGGGAAAGAGGTCCTTAAGTTGGATTCCAAGAAGCTAGACAGCGAAATATTTAAGGCCTCTGATTTTTTAAAGTAAATTTTTAGATTAGTCATCGTCTGGTAAGTATTTAATTCGGTAATCAGATTCTGGAAAGGTGTCATAGGCTTTGTGTTTGTAAACATTAGGTAATCTGCATATGCCACAATTTTATATTCCTGTACCCCTACTGCAAGACCCGTGATATTAGGGTTCAACCGTATTGTTCGGTGTAAAGGCTCTAAGGAGAGTACAAAAATCAAGGGCGATAGGGGACAACCCTGTCTGGTCCCATTTTATATTTTAAGCGTGGGTGATAAAATCCCAATCGCCGACGTTTCCGCGGACTGGCTGGTATATAAGGAGCGGATCCAGGCCATCATTGAGCCGTCTATGCCTATATAGTTTAGGACTTCAAATATCCACTGCCAGCTCACCCTATCAAAAGCCTTTTTAGCGTCTGTGTACAAAAGGCTACCCGTGAGCCTATTGAATAGTTGGTGGTCCCCAAGGCTTATCGCAAGCTTGTGTTAGATCTAGCCCGCCAACACGTTCTCGGGGGTCACCTGGGGCTACAGAAAACTCAGGATCATATTCTACCACGGTTTTACTGGCCCAGCATATTCAAAGAAGTGGAGGAGTTTTGTAAGTCTTACCCGACCTGCCAGATAACTAGACCCCAGGCACATTTCCGTAGTCCCCTAGTATCTCTCTCGATTATCGAAGTACCGTTTGACCGAATAGCTATGGACCTCATAGGCCCAGTACCGAAGTCCGCCAGAGTGCATCAACACATCTTAGTCATTCTAGACTACGCCACTCGGTACCCGGAGGCGGTACCACTGCAGCATACTTCGGCCAAACTCATAGCTAAGGAGTTAATGGTTGAACGGTTTAACCAAAACATTAAAAAAATATGTTGAAAAAGGTAGTGTCTAAAGATGGGAAGTATTGGAACCTCCTTCTGCCCTACCTCATGTTCGCAGTGCGAGAGGTACCCCAGGCCTCTACTGGGTTCTCGCCCTTCGAACTCCAATATGGCAGACACCCTTGCGGTCTCTTGGACGTGGCCAAAGAGGCGTGGGAACAACAACCCACTCCACATAAGTGTCATTGAGTATGTTACCCAGATGCAAGATCGGATAGAGACAGTGTTGCCTCTTGTTAGGGAGCATATGGAGGCAGCTCAGCGAGCCCAGAGTCGGGTCTATAATCGGAAGGCTCGGGCCCGGAACTTTAACCCAGGTGATCGGGTATTGGTTCTGGTACCAACCGTGGACAGTAAGTTCCTGGCTAGGTGGCAAGGGCCCTACGAGGTACTTGAGAAAATTGGAGATGTAAACTACAAGGCACACCAGCCAGGGCAGCGAAAGCCGGAGCAGGTTTACCATGTGAATTTACTCAAACCGTGGAAAGATAGGGAAACCTGTACAGAAGACAGCCCGCTGCTGGGTTTTCTAGGAGAAGAGGTACCGGCCCCTCTGTCTGATGCAAGAGAGGCGGCTGCCACAGTAAAAGTTGCTGACAATTGCAAAAATTGGTGGCTCACTCACTGTTCCACTAATGGAGAGGTGCACTGCCCCACAGCACTCCCTATTGCTGATAGAGTGAAAAAGGAGAAATGGATTGGATTGGGCGTCACTCAATATCAAGCAACCATATAGACAAGTTGGATTGTATCAGATTAATTTTTATGTCACACTCAAATTACCTACAACATGTTGCATAAATCATATACATTAAAAACGCATATATTAAAATCTTAAAATTAGCTAAAATTCAATAGCACTAAAACCCTAAAGTCCAATAGCACTAAAATCCCTGAGAGGGGCTGTTTTTCGATAGCACTGGAACCCTTGGAGGGGCTATTTAGCCGTAACTGTTATCGAGGGGCCCCAAACGCTATAGTCCAAAGACAATTGTAGTTATAAATTCCACAGTTATAGAAGAGTCATTAATATATCCACATTATAGCAGTATTTAGATTTGTATTTGTACAGAGTACTTTACCGCTCCTGTGGTCGGTCCGCTTGTACACCAAGATTTTCAAGTGTAGTGCTCTGTTGTAAACTGCAAGGACCTGTGGATAGAGTCTATATATGAAGTTCCCCACGCTCCTGGATATTCGTTGTAGCGGTGCCGCTTAATATCACCGCTCTGACCTTCCAGGACCTGTGTGGCATCCCACGTGGTTTGCTTGGCGGTCAGGTAATCTGTAATTCCAGGCGGGGTTTTCAAATTACTTTAGCGTGGATGGTTTATTCCATAGTTGCTTTAGGTCCAGGTGTGGATATACGATTGTAGATGCTTCTTCTTAGTATTCCCTCACTGTCATTCCCAGTTGCTGACAGCCTCTCCTCTAAACAGACTCAGGAGGCCAGGGAGTTCGTAAGTCGGAACACAGATGTGTTCTCGGACCTCCCTGGACGCACTTCCATAATCCAGCATGACATTGTCACTGAGGCTTAGGCAAAAGTCCAAATAAAACCATAACGGGTGCCCGAGGCTCGGCGACAAGCCATATAGGAGGAGGTGCAGCGAATGTTGCAGCTAGACATCATTAAGGATTCAAAAAGTGAGTGGGCCAGTCCTATAGTACTGATACCCAAGCCAGACGGGACGTGGCGGTTTTGTAACGACTTTCGAAAACTTAACGAGGTTTCCAAATTCGATGCGTATCCCATGCCCTGGGTGGATGAGTTCATCAAGAGGTTAGGACAAGCCCGGTATTTTGCTGTTTTGGACCTCACGAAAGGATACTGGCAGGTGCCCTTAATGGAGGCTGCCAAAGAGAAAACTGCCTTCATCAAGCCTGAGGGGCTGTATCAATATAATGTCTTACCCTTTGGTCTGCATGGCGCCCCCGCCACTTTTCAGCGACTAATGGACATTGTGCTTCGTCCACATCGTCGGTACATTTCGGCTTACTTGGACGATATTGTCATCCACAGTACCGACTGGGAAAGTCACCTACCCAAAATGCAGGCTGTAGTGGACTTCCTTCGGAAAGATGGCCTAACCGCTAACCCCAAAAAAATGTGCGATAGGGTTAAAAGAGACTAAGTAACTGGGGTATGTCATTGGGCGCGGAGTCATCAAACCCCAAGTGAACAAAATAGAGGCGATATGGAATTGGCCCCGACCTGTCACCACTAGGCAAATAAAGTCATTCCTGGGAATGGTGGGCTATTACATGAGGTTTGTTCCCCACTTTGCTACTCTAGCCGCTCCCTTGACAGGACTCTTGAAGGGACACAAGTCAATGATGGTTCGCTGGGATGATCGGGCGGAAGAGGATTTCTCCGCTTTGAAGTCGGCTCTGTGCGGGTCCCCGGTTTTGGTGACGCCCGACTTTAAAAGGAAGTTTACAGTACAGACCGATGCCTCCGAAGTAGGCCTTGGTGCTGTACTGTCTCAGGAAGTCAACGGGGAGGAGCATCCCGTTGTCTTCCTCAGCCGTAAGCTCACCCCAGCAGAGACCCGGTATAGTATAGTGGAGGGAGAGTGCCTGGCTATCAAGTGGGCACTAGAATCTCTCTGCTATTATTTATTGGGGAGAAAATTCCACATGGTGACTGACCACTCCCCTCTCAAGTGGATGAGTCAGGCCAAGGACAGAAATGCCGGGTCACCCGATGGTTTCTCTCCCTACAAAACTTTACATTTTCGGTGGAACACAGGGCAGGCCGGTTACAGGGAAACGCAGGTGCCCTGTCCAGGGTACACTGCCTGGCGTGTGTTCACCCCCTCAGGGTTGAACAAAGGGGGGAGGGTATGTGACACAATGAGAGGTTTGGTCTGGGAAAATAGGTATTTTCCTCCCAGCATGTGCTTCTGGGCTGATTTACAGCCAGGTGAGGTCAAATACCGGACCAGATTTTAAATTCCGGTCCGGGTTTTGGCAGCACCTGGCTGTCCTTAAATAGGCAGCTGGGCTCAGAAGCCAGGTCTCTGTGTTGGGATCTGGGAGCTTTGTGTCTGGATGAAGGCTTGCTACCTGTTTGGCGTGAAAACAGGTTTGTACTGCTATCAGCAAGGACTCTTTGAGGAAGAATTGCCGCATGGTGTGAATTACCACCAACACCGCAAGGTGACTTTTTGTTTGAATATGACTGTTTGTTTTGTCACGTGCCTAAAGTGTGAATAAAACACTGAACTGTTTGATCCAAAGAACCTGTTGTTGCCTTTATACTGCGTCCGCTAATCCTGTCTACCAGAGCGAGTCCCCACAGGAGCAATAATATGACGTGCACCCATACAAGTGTATGGGTTCTCAACACACCTCTGACTGAAGTCTCCAACGTATGCCACTGGATTGCAATACAGTGACATCTATCACCCACTGGCTCCAGTTATAAAAAGCAGTCTATCTTGGAGTCTGCTGCACTTTCCTATACAGAAAAAAATAATAGCAATACATGCTACCACGATGGAGGCCACAAGAACACGGGTGAGTACTAAATTAATACAATTTATGTATGTGCTGGGAGCTTTTCCTGACATATATATCAAATATGGGGCTTGAACAGTTTTTTTTAATCAAAACTAGTGTAAAGGAAAACTGGTTTAGTTGCCCATAGCAGCCAATCAGATTCCACCTTTCATTTTCCAAAAGAGCGCAGAAAAATAAAAGGTGGAATCTGATTGGTTGCTATGGGCAACAAAGCCAGTTCTACTTCACACTAGTTTTGATAAATCTCCCTCATAGTCTTCACAGAAACTATGACAAAACATTGGCCTGGATCAGGCTTTAGAGGAATATGATTTTATTAACAAATATACTGTATTTTATTGGCAAGACACAAATATATTTTAAAATCATTCAAATTCACAAGGATGGTGCTCTGAGAGCGGGGGAAAAAATATGTAAAGTGCAAGTGCCTCAACAGATTAAAGTTGCTATTGCCAAAAGCATAGTGTAAAGATAATAGTAGTTCAAAAATGTACCAGATACACAAAAAATGTATATGGCCAAATGAAAATAAATATAGTATTAGAGATATATATCACAAATAATGACCTTGAGTTGTGAATTGATAATAAGTCAAATAGTAGCAAATGCATAAAGTAGATATAACAAGGTCAATACAGAGTATAATGATAAGGAATATCAGGCAATAAGCATACTGACCAATAGTAAATCCCACGCTAAGAGAAGACCACCAATCCACTCCCCGACGCGCGTTTCGCTGTCTGCTTTCTGAAGGGGTAGTGGCTGATGGGATGGCTGATTGAAGTATAGGACCACAAAGAGGATATTGGACAATAAGACTACTTTCCCATTAGCGTTAGCAGGGTTCGGCAGGCCTGCCGGATCCGTACTAACGCTAGCCCATGTGTGCGGCCAGAAGTCCTATCCGGCCCCGTTCACTATAATGGGGACGACCGGAGGTCCAGCCGCAGCACTGCAAACATGCCGAGAGGTGGCCGTTCAAAAACTGCAGCATGCTGATGTTTTTTGGGCCACCTCTTGGCAAGTTTGCCGTGCTGTGGCCGGACCGCATACCTGTTGATTATAAAACGGAGGGTGCCGCTAATTATATGGCGCGCCATAGCCCTGCCATGCGATCGGCCGGGGGACGCGAGCCACGTCACCTGGAAGACATGGGGCGCGCAGTCCATATCATCACTGAAAGAGGGGAGCGTGCCACCGGCCGACACATGCGCAGAGCCAAGCGCGCACTGCGGCAACCATCTTAAGAGTGGTATGTGGTGGGTTATAACATGATGATACAAAAGAATATGATAATTAATTAAGCCAGGAAACTATTCAAATGTTGCAATGCATAATTAGAAAATGTGAGTATTACAAGCATGATTGGGCAATATAATTAATGGAAATGATTGGAGTATTCATAAAACAGATAGTAAATATTAATTATGCATCAAGATATAAGTGTATGTGCAATAAATCTTGAATAATTGTAAATAAATAGACTGAAATGGTAAATTCATAGAATGGTAAATAATGAGATATAATGTCAATTTTTCATAAAATAAAACAAGAAAAAAAAAAAATATATCCACAAGTGAAAAAATGTGTATAAAGATATATAAACAAAAAAAAGGAAAAGGGGAGACGAAAAACGCAAAAAGCTCGAAAAGATTTCGAAATAAATTTGAAAAGTGAAATGTCAAACACTATCATGATGAACTTATGAAAAATAGACGGAGTGCTGTGATGTATGGGAAGTATGAGTAATAATTAAATTAAAATGTGAAAAATTATGTTTATAAAAGGTGTGAATTGAGCGAATGAAAATCATGAAAAAAATGATGACGAGTGATGTGGGATGATTGAAAGAATAATTTGAGAGAGGGTATGAAGGATGATGACATGAGATATGTAGCATCCTGATGAGATGATATGTACTCCCAGGTGATCAGTTCTGTGAAAAGATGGTGTAAGGAAGTCTCTCTTTACTAAGTGCAAAATAGGAGTCATAGTACATCCAGCAGTAGTTTGTACACAATGCACAGATGATGAGGTATGGTGGCTGGATACGTGGCAGATAATGGCACTAGGGATGAGCGAATCGCCTTCGGATGAAACATTCGAAGTTGATTCGCATAAAACTTCGCTCTAATACTGTACAGAGCAGGAGCTCCGCACAGTATTAGAATGTATTAGCTTCGATGAGCCGAAGTTATTGCTGTGCAAAGTCTCGCGAGACTTTGTGTAATAACTTCAAAAATTTGATTAATAACTAATTAATTTATGAAGTTATTATGCGAAGTCTCGCAAGACTTCGCGAAGCAATAACTTCGGCTCATCGGAGCCAATACATTCTAATACTGTGCGGAGCTCCTGCTCCGTACAGTATTAGAACAAAGTTTTATGCGAATCGACTTCGAATGTTTCATCCAAAGTCGATTTGCTCACCCCTAAATGGCACCTCTGTCTTGCTGATGTCTCTCTCATGAACTTTTGGCTAACAGCTGAAAGCTGGTACATGCTGCTGTAGGTGTTCACTGTGTAATGAAAAAAAAATATATAAAAATCGGGCTAGTCAGCACATCCCAACATCCACTGTGTAATGTGGGCTTTTTTTGAGTTGACCTGGGCTGGATGTGATCTAAGGTGATAGGTGTCTATGCCATTGTCCCTCACCTGCAGCAAAGTCTATGAAGTCTCTCTAGAGTAGTGGTCTCACAGATGAGCTGGTTCTCTGGTCCCTAAGGCCCTTGCAATAGCACGTGCTTCCTCACTCCTCACAGTCCCTCTCCTGGCAGGAAATATTTTCCATCAGTGTAAGCCAAAACCAGGAGCGGGTCCTAAACACAGAAGAGGCGCATATCTTTCCATATACCTTTTTCCTTAGGACCCCTTGGCCCACAAATACTGGTGCGTGAAGTGTACAGGTATGTACAGCCCAGAGATAAGAAGGCTATAGGTGCCATGTTTGTGATCCATGTGATGCAGATCCCTGTCGGTATGTTCACCTGACATTTTTGCCATGTTCCTGACACATATACAGTGTGATCATGCCCTAATACAGGCGTGTGCACGGAGACAAGTGTAAATAAAGTTTATTATGTCACCATCATAACAACCTGCGCAATAAACTTGCAACAAAAATAAAGTTGGGAACTTTATTCCTAAAATGTCAGGACTCTCCTCATCATAACATCCCTCAGGTACAATTTATGACAGGTGTGATACTGAGAACCCCCACAAGAGGCAGCAACAGCAACCCTTGCAGCCGACCGTACCACATGACGCCGTGGGGGCGGAGCCACAGAACTTCCTCGCTGAGTCGGATTCCCTAAGATACTTCTCCCAGGTGCTGACGTCATATCCGGAGTGGCCATTTCTCTAGTTAGGATAACGGTTCGTGCGGGTCCGTGCTCCCGGAGCTGGCCGTGACCCGCCACTGCCATGTCAGACTTCGATAGCAATCCGTTTGCGGACCCGGACCTCAACAATCCATTTAAGGTGAGCTAGGTGTGAGCGGTTACTATGGTGACGGGTCTGCACCATTCATTGACAGGTCTCCGCTGAAAGGCTAGCTGTGTGGCACATCCCCGGCTCTCCCTGTGTAATGAAATGGTATCTCCCTACTGGCCACTAGTGCGGAGGCGGCGGTGAGATGTGCTTGGCTTTGTGTCTGGGACCTAGAAGGCTCCACAGCAGACTGTGCTCTTAAAGGGGAGCTCCATCTCTGACATCTTACCAGTTTTTCTCCAGAATGTATCTAATAGTGGATCAATAAACCTCTCTGCAGGTGACATCATCAGAACTCGGGCCCCTGTGTTTTCTGTGTGATGTCATGTGCGTCTCCTGAGGACAGGCTTTGTCTGCTTTGTAACTGATCCCTACACATCCCAGTGAGGTCCATGAGGTTTCTGTTGGGAGTTGGGGATTTTTTTATTTTTTTTTATGAAATCCTGACAGCAGCTGATAATGCCAGTGTGAACAGCGCCTGTGTCAGTGATATACTGGGCTGTACATCTAGGGCCCCAGTGTATTTACAGTGGCCCCACTGCGTCCAGCAGCCGGGGGTTGGGCGTTCATCGCTGTGACTACCTGTATGGCGCGCGCCCGATCTCGGACCGTGTCTACCACGTGTAGTTTTACTTTACACGCTGCAGAGTTTGTCTGAATATCGGCGCTTGCAGAAATCCACCTGCTTCCGAGGAGAGGAACTGATTTTTCGGCTCAGAAATTTCCTGCTAGGCGCCCTTATCCCGTTCTAGTATCCCGCAGAGATGCCTGGAAGTAGTCGTCATCCCCCCGTGAGTGCCGCTTTTATTACCAACCTGCCTGTGAAAGAATGAGAGTTGCAATCTGACGACTCATTCGTCTTAGGGCCTCATTCACACGTCAGTGTTTGGTCAGTGATTTCCATCAGTGTTTTTTGAGCCAAAACCAGGTGCGGCTCCAACCACAGAACAGGAGCTGATCTTTCCCTTATACCTTATGTCTGTGGAAGCTCCAATCCTGGTTTTGGCTCACAATCACTGACCAAACGCTGACCGTGAGCCTACTTTCACGTGCATGGTAAAGGCTGGCTGGAAATCGGCTGAATCCCTACCTGATCCCATTATAGTCAGGGGGCTCCGGTGGTGCACGGCAGTGTCCGGCCAGATCCGGTGATCTCCGGCAGGCTGTTCCTCTACCAGATGGATATCTTTACCACGGGTATGAAGATAGCATAACACAGGACAGTCAGTAACAGATCT
Source organism: Bufo bufo (assembly GCF_905171765.1). NCBI lineage: Eukaryota > Metazoa > Chordata > Amphibia > Anura > Bufonidae > Bufo > Bufo bufo. The sequence continues at coordinate 106,049,984 of NC_053390.1, read as the reverse complement.
CACCAATTTCATCCATTTGTATGGTGGTACTGCGAGGGTCACTTTTCTAGACCGCTGTTCCCGTAAGCCAGTCTTGATGCCTCTTAAAAAAAATTAGGCGGATTTAGGGCGATCCGTGTGCCAGAAACTGAAGCTATGACGTAGGCCAGTTTCTGTCGTAAGTTGGGGCTCATGCACATGACTGTTGTCCTCCTACAGTCCGCTTTATTTGCAGTTTGGATGCGGACCCATTCACTTCAATGGGACCGCAAAAGATGCAGACAGCACTCTGTATGCGTCCACATATGTATGTCTATTCGGTGGTACCAGTAAAAAAAAAAAAAAAAAAAACATAGAACATGTCCTATTCTTGTCCGTTTTACAGACAGGTGTAGGACCGCTCTTTAAATGGCAGGACGTTCCGTTCTGCAAAATGCGTACCATACACAGCGATTATCGCTAACGGTTGAGTGCACGAGCCCTTATAGTAAATGTGGCATGAACTCATTAGTAAATGCCCCTCACCGTGGGCCGGGGGTCTGAGAAGCCCAATCTCTGCATTGGTTCTCTTATTGTGATGAGACAAACCTTTTAAAGGGTTTGTCCCATTCCAACAACCTATCCACAGGGTAAGGGAGTAGTGTTTGATCGGCGGGGTGTCTGACTGCTGGGCTCCCCGCTGATCGTGAGCACAGGGGCCCGTTTTCCCCCATTTAAATGCAGTGGACAGACATGCACTCCAGTCATCTATATGGGGCTGCCGGAAATAGCTGATCTCTGGCGGTCACCATGGCGTTGGACTGTTGGGCACAGTCTATTGAGGGACCCCGGGGCCCTGTTCTCATGATCAGCAGGAGCCTTAGAAACCATTTAGATGCTGCAAGGAGCAGCCGATTGTTGGGAAGGAAGCGTTTGTTCCTGGTAGTTGGCTGCTCATTGAGTGGAGATGAAGCTCTGATTTCCATGCAGCGATCTCCTCCACAGTATGAGGAAAAGCGGCCACTGCTGCTATCGCTCCCAGCAGGGAACGAGCATTCGTAGGAACGATCAGAAGTTGTTCTAATGGGACAACTCCTTTAGGAAACCATGTTGTAGATTACACATGGTTTTCCATGCGGATTTTCATGCTGAAAAACCACAACATAATACAGCACCAGCAAAGTGTATGGGGTTAGACAGGTCGAGAGCTGCAGGTGAATGAGACTTGCGTATGCGCAGAGAGAGGAAAGCGGCCGGCTGAGTACCGGAGACGGGACCGCGCAGTGACAAGGAGCGCATGCGCGAGACTTGTACGATCCCAGCCTCACAGCAGGATGTCAATCACAGTGAAGGGAGGACGGGTGAGGGGCGGCTTAGCTGTTTTAATAAAGTATACTACAACCAGTGGAGGAATGAAAAACATGATTAGGAACACATTGGGGGCTACTGTAAGGTGACGATGTCGGTTTAAAATGTCTTTTAGAGGTGACAGGTTCCCTTTAAGGGCTCCGTCACACACATTTGCTTTGACCTTCTTTTTTTTAATGATTTTCTTCAGTGGTAAAAAAAAAAAAAATCCCTTTGCAGTTATTTCCATACTGCATGTGGTTTTTCAGCCTTATAAACTGTAACAATAAATTTTATTTGCGTACAGTATTCAAAAAAGTTATGAAGACATATAAAACTTGATCGACCGCAGATAAGAAGATAGATAAGTCTTTATTGTCATTTATAACTTACGAGCTTTGTTTCGTAGCGCTGTACTCGGCTTTTTCTGGGACTCCCATAGAAGTGAATGGAGTGGCCGCACGCATTTCCGACCACCCATGGTTGTATAGATTATCTGGGCTGGGAGTACATATATAGCCTCAGATAATCTATACAGCCATGCTTCTGCATACATAACTACAGCGCACAAATAATAGCTCATGGGTAGGGAGGAGCAAACTTGTGTCTTACAAGTTCGGGTTTTGTTAAAATTCCAATATGGATTCCGTTCCCACGGGCCATAACGTTATTCTAGGACTGAATGCATAAAGCCCATAAGAGGCGTTCTGTTTTGATCCGTCACAATAGAGATCTATGGGCAGCATAAAGCCCCTTTCACACGGGCGAGAATTCCGTGCGGCTGCAATGCGTGAGGTGAACGCATTGCACCCGCACTGAATCCGGACCCATTCATTTCTATAGGGCTGTTGAGATGAGCGGTGATTTTTCACGCATCACTTGTGCGTTGCGTGAAAATCGCAGCATGTTCTACTTCTATATTCTGCATTTTTCATGCAACGTAGGCCCCGTAGAAGTGAATGGGTCTGCGTGAAAATAGCAAGCAAGTGCGGATGTGGTGCGATTTTCACGCATGGTTGCTAAGAGACGATAGGGACCCGATCTTTATTATTTTCCCTTATAACATGGTTATAAGTAGGGGTGCACCGAAATTCCGGCGGCCGAAAATATCGGCCGAAAATGGGCCTAATCCATTTCGGCCGATATTGGTACATATCGGCAGAAAATATGGGGTTTGGGATTTGTGGGATTTGTCACCCGCGCCGGGCGGGCGGTTTACTTTAAGTCACTGCATCTTTATTTTACCTTACAATCGTGACGCTCCAGTAACAACTCTGCAGGCAGAGCGGAGGGCGGCGTAACGTCACTTACTCACGTGACGCGCCTGCTCCGCCTCCTTCATTCATAAAGTGGGCGGAGCAGGTGCGTCACGTGAGTAAGTGACGTTACGCCGCCCTCCGCTCTGTCTGCAGAGTTGTTACTGGAGCGTCACGATTGTAAGGTAAAATAAAGATGCAGTGAGTGATTAGTCTGCTGTGAGCAGCAGGGCCGGGGCTGTTATGGGTAGGGGGATCGGTCTATGGCACTGTTATGGGGAAAGGGATCTGTGCACTGTTATGGGGAAAGGGATCTGTGCACTGTTATGGGGAAAGGGATCTGTGCACTGTTATGGGGAAAGGGATCTGTGCACTGTTATGGGGAAAGGGATCTGTGCACTGTTATGGGGAAAGGGATCTGTGCACTGTTATGGGGAAAGGGATCTGTGCACTGTTATGGGGAAAGGGATCTGTGCACTGTTATGGGGAAAGGGATCTGTGCACTGTTATGGGGAAAGGGATCTGTGCACTGTTATGGGGAAAGGGATCTGTGCACTGTTATGGGGAAAGGGATCTGTGCACTGTTATGGGGAAAGGGATCTGTGCACTGTTATGGGGAAAGGGATCTGTGCACTGTTATGCCCATAACAGTGCACATATCCCCCCCTCCATAACAGCGCCACCCACAGATGAATTTCATTCATGAAAAAGAATTATTAATAAAATCATTAAAAAAAAAGTATTTTAAAAGTATTTGGGCAAAAAGGCAGTTTCGGTTTTCGGTCAAGGGCATCCTGGATTTTCGGTTTCGGTTTCGGACCAGAATTTTCATTTCGGTGCACCCCTAGTTATAAGGGAAAATAATGGCATTCTGAATACAGAATGCTTAGTAAAATGTGGCTTATAGGGTTAAAAAAATAAAATAAATTTAACTCCCCTCATCCTGTTGTTCGCGCAGCCGGCATGTCTTCTTTCAGGACCTGCAAAAGGACCTTTGACGTCTATCTACAGTCGTGGCCAAAAGTTTTGAGAATTACATAAATATTGGAAATTGGAAAAGTTGCTGCTTAACCACTTTCCGTCCGCCCATAGGATATAAACGTCCTATGGGTGGACCTCTATTTCTGAAAGCATGTTTTAAAACGTCCTTTCAGAAATCGCAGCTGCACGCTAATCGTGCAGCTGCTGATCGGGTTGCCCGCTGTCAGTGACAGCAGGGCAACCCTAAGACAAGGCAGGGACAGTGCCCAGGTGTCCCTGCCTTCTAGATCGCTGCAGACACAGCGCTCGCCGAGCGCTGTGTATGCAGAGCAGGAAGCGCTATGCGCTTCCTGTTCCGGCCCGGCGGTCACATGACCGCCGGGACCGGAGAGTGCAGGAGCTGTGTGAGGTCTTTCACAAAGAAAAAGTGAAGTAAATGTCCCCCAGAGGTCTTGTATGACCTTATGGGGGACGAAAAGTGTAAAATAAAAAAAATAAAAATAAAAGGTTGAAAATAAAAAAAGTTTCACATGTAAAAAAAAAAAAAGTCCCCAAGTAAGGAATGAAAAAATAAAATAGACATATTTGGTATTGCCGCGTCTGTAAAAACCAGCTCTATAAAAATATCACATGACCTAACCCCTAGGGTGAACACCGTTAAAAAAAAACAAAAAAAAAAAACTGTCAAAACAAGCAATTTTTGTCACCTTGCATCACAAAAGGTGCAACACCAAGTGATCGAAAACGCGTATGTCCCACAAAATAGTACCAATAAAACCGTCGCCTCATCCCGCAAAAAATGAGCCCCTACATAAGAAAATCTCTCAAAAAATAAAAAAAACTATAGCTCTCAGAACATGGACACATTAAAACATTATTTTTTTGTTTCAAAAATGCTATTATTGTGTAAAACTTTAATAAATGAGAAAAAGTATACATATTAGGTATCGCCACGTCCGTAACAATCTGCTCTATAAAAATGTCACTTGACTGAACCCCTCAGGTGAACGCTGTAAAAATAAATAAATAGAAACTGTGCTAAAACAACCAATTTTTGGGTCACCTTGCCCCATAAAGTGTTATGAATGATCAAAAAATCATATGTACCCAAAAATAGTACTAATAAAACTGGCACCTTATCCCCTAGTTTCCAAAATGGGGTCACTTCTTGGGAGTTTCTACTGTAAGGGTGCATCAGGGGGCTTCAAATGGGACATGGCATCTAAAAACCATGTGGAGTTCCTTTTCTTCTGCGCCCTGCCGTGTGCCCATACAGCAGTTTATGACCACATGTGGGGTGTTTCTGTAAACCGCAGAATCTGGGTAATAAATATTGAGTTTTGTTTGGCTGTTAACCATCGATGTGTTAAAGAAAAAAATTGATTAAAATGGAAAATCTGCCAAAAAAGTGAAATTTAAAAATTTGATCTCCATTTTCCTTTAATTCTTGTGGAACGCCTAAAGGGTTAACAAAGTTTGTAAAATCGGTTTTGAATACCTTGAGGGGTGTAGTTTCTACAATGGGGTCATTTATGGGGGTATCCACTATGTAGGCCCCACAAAGTGACTTCAGACCTGAACTGGTCCTTAAAAAGTGGGTTTTGGCAATTTTCTTAAAAATTTGAAGAATTGCTTCTAAACTTCTAAGCCTTCTAACGTCCTAAAAAAATAAAATGACATTTCCAAAATGATGCCAACATAAAGTAGACATATAAAATATTTATTACTTAACATTCCCCATGAGGTATCACTTTCTGTTTTAAAAGCAGAGAAATTGAAATTTAGAAAATTGCGAATTTTTAAAATTTTTGGGTAAATTTGGGATTTTTTCATAAATAAAGGTGAAATATTTTGACTCAAATTTATGACTATCATGAAGTACAATGTGTCACGAGAAAACAATCTCTGAATGACTTGGATAAATAAAGGCGTTCCAAAGTTATTACCACATAAAGTGAGATATGTCAGTTTTGCAAAATTTGGCCTGGTCAGGAAGGGGGCAAATGGCCCAGATGGCAGGTGGTTAAAGGGAACCTGTCATGTGGATATTTGATTATAATCTAACTAATTATATACAATCATTAACTACTAAAAAGTACCTTAGATGTATTCACTTACTGGTGTGACAGATGGTTATCTCATAATATACACACAAACATGCCGCATGCTAATGAGCTGATTTGAGTCCAGCGTGATGTCATTGAGTCCAGCGTATATTTAATTCAGAGCTATAGCCACTCCCCTGCCCACCTGCTGCTGATTCATATGGAAACAAAATGTCATTCAGCAGCAGGTGGGCGGGGAGAGTCAGGAGCTCATGAATATTCAGGACTCATCATTATCAGCTGGAGCTTTTCAATACAAGATGTTGGCAGATTGACTGGGGCAATTAAAGAAAGTGACCCAGCATTGTGCTAAGAGAATCAGTCACTTATTTATGTTGCCCTTAGTTAGGACACCATAAAACTGGTGACAGGTTCCCTTTAAGTTTTTATAATAGCAATTTGCATATACTCCAGAATGTTATGAAGAGTGATCAGATGAATTGCATAGTCCTTCTTTGCCATGAAAATTAACTTAATCCCAAAAAAACCTTTCCACTGCATTTCATTGCTGTCATTAAAGGACCTGCTGAGATCATTTCAGTAATCGTCTTGTTAACTCAGGTGAGAATGTTGACGAGCAAATGGCTGGAGATCATTATGTCAGGCTGATTGGGTTAAAATGGCATGTTCTCTCAGCAGCACAGGGGTGAAGGAAGCAGTCTTCCCCCCCCCCCCCCCCCCCCCTGTGCTGCTGCTGCCACCAATGAGAAGAGAGGGGCAGGCGCACTGCGCCACCAATAATAGGACTTTTCCTGGGTCCAGACTTTAAGTATTAGGCTACACAGAGCGGCACCCAGAGATGTCCCAGCACTTACTATTATTCCTGGGTGCCGCTCCGTTCGCCCGCTGTGCCCTGTTAATGTCTCCTGCTCCATATGCTAATTACTATCGGAGCAATGGGAAGGTGAAATCAGCTTCTCTAGTGGGCGTTCCTTCGCGCTGCGATTGGACAGTGCTAGAGTCTCCTCCCCATTTCTCCAATAGTAATTTAGCATATGGAGCAGGAGACGGTAATGGGGCACAGCGGGTAATAGTAAGTGCTGGGACATCGCTGGGCGCCGCCCTGTGTAGCCTGCTACTTAAAGTCTGGACCCATATAAGGTCATCTTTAACACATAATACAGGAGGCAGGTGCCGGCAGCAGAATTGCATAGACGACACCCTGCCTCTGACAGGGAGCTGTGATCAGCGGCAGTTAACCCCTCAGGTCCAGCACCTGAGGGGTTAACTACAGCTGATCTGCTGCCAGTACCCGCCTCCTGTATTAAGGGTTAATTATCATTGGTGGCGCAGGAAAAACGGAAAGGACGGATTCGGCACATAACGGAGCCTACGGACCCCATAGACCCCCCATAGACTATAATGGGGTCTGTTAGGTTTCCGCCCAGAGGAAGATTTTTGAAGCGGAGATAAAAATCCTGCGTGCACTACTTTTGTCTCAGCTCCAAAATCATCTTCTGAGCGTAAACCTAACGGACCCCATTATAGTCTATGGGGTCCGTAGGCTCAGTTCGGCTCAGTTATGTGCCGAATCCGTCCTTTCTGTTTTTCCTATAATGGAGTAAGAGAACGGAAAGGCTGAACACTGATGTGAACCTAGCCTAACCCTGCTCAGTAGGGCATGAACATGTGTGGCCCGCAAATAGCCGTCCACAATGCATGGGCACCGGCTGTGTGCCCGCCGTTTGTGGATGTGGATCCATTCATTAGAATAAGTTTGCAAGATTGAGTCCACACCGCAAAAAAATGTGTTCTATATCTAGATTAATAGGGTTGGTCCTGCTTGACAGATGCACTTTCTATTCCTATGGAAAGAGCGGATGTTTAAATGAATCTTTCTCCATAAAAAGATCTATATATTCTGCTCTGTCCTGCGTTCTCATGGAGACGGCTTGTGTGCCCTGCATTTTATGTTTAACATAGTTTCATCTAGTTTTCTTGCAAAAAAAAAATCTGTGTGCGCATCCGCCCTGGCGGTGTACCTTATGTGCATTTTTCCGCCCAGATTTGCACACCGAAATCCTCTTGTGTATTTGGCCTGTGTGTTTTTTTTTTTTTTTTTTTAAATACACGGATTTGCCCCAGATCTCACCATTTGCATTGCACAGGGTGAAATCTGCACAAAAAACTTCTGCGCTGAAAATGTTAGCACTGTGTACTTAGAAAATCTCATCCGCTCGGCTGGTACTGTATTAGGGTCCATTCACATGTCCGCAAAATGGGTCCGCATCCGTTCCACAATTTTGAAAATGAATGGGGCCAGAATGTGCTGTCCGCATCCGCGGATCCGTACTTCCGGATCTGCCAAAGATAGAACATGTCCTATTCTTGTCCGCAATAGCGGACAAGAAAAGGCATTTTCTGTGAGAGTGCCGGTGATGTGCGGTCCGCGGAATGCACATTGCCGGTGTCCGTGTTTTGCGGATCAGCAAAACACATACAGATGTGTGAATGGACCCTTACGCTGCAGATATTTGCACAAAAATTTGTGCCCCTGAGGCCACCTGCACACAGGTGCGGGTGAACACACATAAGATCGGCACAAATTTCCATGTGTGTTTATGTGCAGCATTTCCGCACCAAAAACCGCAGCGTGTAACAGCGGTTTTTGGCGCGGATTTGATGCGGTTTTGCCGCAGATCTTTCCATTGAAAAGGGTGACATCTGTAGCCAACACCACAAACCTAACTGACATGCAGGTCAGCTTCTGCATGTAAAACATCAGCAAATTATACCTGACATTAGTGTCATCTCCTACACTTTGCTGGTTTTGTAATACACTGCACGTGAATCCGCATGTAATCCGCGACGTGTACCGGTGGCCTAAGGGTGAAGCACATGCTTCTTGTGGCCGTGTTTGTGCCAAAACCAAAAGTTGGTTGAAAGAGAATGAGAATTCTTCCTGCTGATTCCACTTCTGGTGGGGGCTCAGCCGAGCAGCTTTGAGCGTAACTTAGTAAGGCCTCATGCACACGGCTGTTGTTTTGGTCCACATCCGAGCCGCTGTTTTGGCGGCTCGGATGCGGACCCATTCACTTCAATGGTGCCGCAAAAGATGCGGACAGCACTCCGTGTGCTGTCCGCATCCGTTGCTCCGTTCCGTGGCCCTGCTAAAAAAAAAAAATATAACATGTCCTATTCTTGTCCGCGCTTTGCGGACAGGCATAGGCATTTATATTGAAGGCTGTCCGTGCCGTTACGCAAATTGCGGAACGCGCACGGACGCCATCTGTGTTTTGCAGATGCGCGATTATGGACCGCAAAACACACCACGGTCGTGTGCATGAGGCCTAAGGCTAGGGCTACATGGTGACGTGTCGCGCAATGTTTTTTTCTAATGATAGTCCATGGTATCGCACTGCCATTTCGAAGCCACCAGTTTCCCATTCACTACAGTTGGATCTGACGGGAATAGGGCCTTTTTCCGGCATAAATGCTGGCTTTCACCTGCATGCCGAGGTTTTTGTCCAGCCACCATTTATGCCGGATTTCTGCACCTTAGAACTTGCAGGAGTCCTGGTCTTCCTTGGAAGTTCTTGTCACCTTTTGCCTCCTTATACAGTGTAGGCGTTTGTGTAACCTAATCAGATGTGAGCCGGCCGGGTGTACGATGATTGGCGCTGGTCATTTCATTAGTGCGGTGTCTCTTGTATTGGGTTACGTGCAGCTCTGGTGTCGCCCATTATTAATGAGCTGCGAGATGCCCCCAGTTACGTGTGGAGCTTTTTTTCGTGCATCTCCCCCTTTTGGATAAGTTTCTTTAGCTCCTGAAATATAAGGATGCAGTTTCAGCGTGTGATTGTGTAGTCTGCAGATTGGGCTTCTATTCTGTGCCCACTTACCTGTGGCATCGCCTGCACCTCATGTACCACTCTGCTGCACACTCTTTGCTGGGTGAAATACAGTTTTGCATTTAATCTTTTGATAGGCCCCTGCGTGAGAAATGACGTTCAGGATTTGCATTTTCTGCTGCTTTCACACATTTCAAGTTTAGTATAGGACGGTCAGTCCTTTGGTATTTCGGATTAAAGGGAGGCTCCGCAACCTGGAGTTTGATTCAGTGCTAAACTGAAGTAGAGTAGCTGAGTGACACACTGGTACGGGGGGACGGGACCCTGCCTGCTCGGGCTTACAGTCTCTGGAAGGGGGCTTCATTCATTCATACATACTGTACGTTAGGAATTTCAGACCACCAGAGGAACCATCTAATTTACAATGAAATGCATAAATTAGACACCTCCTCCGGCAGTCCGTGCGCCTAGATTGAAATCTACTCCAGTCCTTTAGTTGGGGTAAATTTCAGCTGTCATTTACGCAGTGGAGGCCACTCCCCAGTGGCGAGGGTGACGTAGAAACCACGTGTGCCTAAATTGAGGCACACGGGCATTCAAAAACGTGCAAAATGTAGGTGTGTGGCTTTTTTTTATTTTATTCCAGTTTTTGGCATACGGTCATCATAAATGACCCCTGGTGTTTTTTTGAATGATGGTATTCAGGGCTCCCAAGTGTGTCAGTGACTTAGAGGACCTGTCATCTCTCCTGACGTGTTTGTTTTAGTAAATTCTTCCATTCCCCATGTAATAATTCTGAAGCATTTATTCATATAACTCTGATGTGCAATTCCACAGTTTTTCCTATGTGAAATACCAGCAGTCTGCAATAAAGGTCCAGCTGGGTGTTACCAGTTGCAGGAGTGTCCCTGCACAGTGTGACACTATCCAGTTAGTGCTGCCAGTGTAAGGCTGTGCAGGGGCACCCCCTTCCCACACACCTGGTTGCTTACTATAATAACATGTTTGTGGTACAGCAGTGATTGGCATCATTCTACTTAGGGCTGGGTGATTATGATCAAAATTGTGATTAATTGAACATTTTACCTTGATTATAATTTAATGATTTTTATTTTTATTTTTTTTGCCTTCATAGTTTATGGTCAGCAGTCGGTGGGGGTGGGCATTTTGCGAGATGGTCGCGGTAAGGAGCGAATTTTGTCAGGGGATGGCGTGGTCGGAGCGGAAGGGGGTGAAGGCGGCTGTGGTTGGCGCGAGTGTGGAAGAGGGCAGGCGGCTGTGGTTGGAGTGAATGGGGGAGCCTGACGGAAACATCCAAAGGGTAGAGGAGACTCGGAGTAGAGCAGCTTCAGCTGCAACCAGAATAATTGAAATGATTGACATGGGAAAGATTGTCGGTGAATCGGGCTGCATTTTGGTTCTGTTTCGTTATCGATTAGTGGCCCGGCCCTAGCTGTACCTCTGGGCTATGCACTCGGCTGGATTATTTGCACAGTATATTTACTTTGCAGAGACTGAGCTGAATCCATAAAAGCGGTCATTGTGTGCTGCGGATACCTGTTGTGTTGCGGTATAGTATAGTTCACAGCCCTGCACTGAGAGATACATTGTGGTTTTATGTGATAGTCGGCAGATAACACTAAAGGATGTGGTCAGGAGCGTCGGCTCGGGTGTAGCAGCCATGCAGTGAGATTACAGCACATTTGTACTTTGCCTTTACCCTTAAGGCTGTATTAGTCAGCCCGATTCTGCCGGCAAGTGTCAGGAAGGAAGTGTTCCTTACTGGCAATCGCCTGCTCACTAGTGGAGGAGACCGCTGCTATTACACGCAGTGATCTCCTCCACAGCATGGGGAGGAGTGATCGGTATACATCGCTCGTCCACATGCTGTATAGTGGTTTGCCGCGGTTTTTAAACCGCTTGCTCAATCATCAGGTAATCAGCGGCAGTATTCCACTGCTAGATCATCGCTAACGAGCATTCCTACGAACGCGTTAGCAATGATTGGCCCAACAATTGTCTGGTGTAATAGTCTTTACGTGACAGGGACCTAATGTTTCATGGCCTGTGTGGTGCGGGCATGTAGTCACAGGGCCGGGCTGTACAGGACTTGTCATTCTTGTTTGTACCCAAAGGCCGACCATGCCTGCTGCTCCACTCATCTCTATGGGAGTTGTGGAAATAGCCAAGCGCTGTCCTCTGCTGTCTCCAGAACTCCCTCAAGCCTCTTTCACAGTGGCGTTAGGATTGTCCAGCACGCCGGATGCGTACTAACGCTTGCACATGTGTGCTGCCAGAGGTCCGGCCTGGCCCCATTCACTATAATTGGGAGATGCGGCCGCAGCGTGCTGAGGTTTATGTCCATCCGCCCCTCAGCATGTCTGTCGTGCTGCGGCCGCATCTCCCGTCCCCAATATAGTGAATGGGGCCAGGCCGGATTTCCGGCAGCACGCATGTGAGTGCATTAGTACGGTTCTGGCAGGCTGTTAACCTGCAGGAACTGCCTCCTAGACAAGTCTAACGCCAGTGTGAAACGGCACTTAGAGATGAATGGTGCTTTCCTCAAGACTGCAGGTGAGTCAGAGTTGGATTGCTGCGCTGAGTAGGTACAGTCATGGCTGAGTCTGGGCAGGTAATCGTTCCCACCTCTGACACATTGTGGTAGCAAATCATCAGCCGAGGAGACACGTTTGACTGTAAACATTGCAGCAATCCATCAGCTGTGACAAATATTAAAGGAGTTTTATCACTAGCAAATGACATTCATCATGCAACACACTCCCACGGTCCCAGCCACGAGAGAGGCAGGCACTTTTTCTTGTGGTGTGTGTGTGAACACGACCACCTCTGCTGGATTGCAGGGTGGTCATAACCTCTGGACTGAAAAATGAATCACAACAGCCAAGTAGACAATAAGGACAATCACAATACATTAGTAAGTGCCTTGTGGTAACTTCCTCTACATGATAAACGCCACTTGCTGTAAGACATCCGCTTTAAGGCTTGTTTCACATCTGCAGGCTGCTCCGGTCAGGAACAGCCCGCTGGATCCATTACTGCCCGGAGCTGCCGGAATTCCATCTGGCCCCATTCACTATAATGGGGACCGGCGGAGGTTCGCCCGCAACCTAGCAAATATGCAGAGAAGTGGCCAGATAAGTACAGCTGGATGCAGTGGAATTTGTCTGTCCGCTTCTCGGCACATTTGCCGGGTTGTTGACGAATCTCTACCGATCCCGCGGCAGACAGAATTTCGGCAGTGATTGGTCCAGCAGGCTGTTCCAGACCAGAACCACCTGCCGGATCTGCTTAACGTGGATGTGAAAAAGGCTTAAAGTATAGAGAACGCAAAGGAGAAACGGTTATGTGAAAGGAGCCTTAATGGAGCGGCAGGACGAGCATTCTCTGTGGGACTGCTGGCTATTGCCTTTCAAGCCTTCCCTGTCCTCATCCTACTGAGCGTCGGAGGCAGTGATCTCTGTGAGGCCGCTCTGACATCCATTAGTCTTATTCTCTATCGTGTTGCGTTTTGACCTTCCATTATCTGGAATATAGTGCCCGTCCTGCCGCAGCGTTGCACCCATTGTCAAGTGTGACATCAAACGGCTTCAGTATGGCTGCAGAGACCATTCAAGTAAGTGCACAAGGCATCTTCTAGAATCTGTTTCGCAGCACATAGTGGCTTTGCTATAAACCAGGAACCCAGTGCTGCAAACAGCCTGCAAAGGGACTCGTGCACATGACCATATCCGTTTCACGGTCCGCTGAACACACATCACGGCCGTGTGCATGCCACCTTTTTTTTTTTTTTTTTTCAGACTCCTTTAGAAATGTCCTATCCTTTTCTACAAAATGGACAAGAATAGGGTATATAATAGGAGACTCCATCACAATGAAATATCAAGATCTCAGACGTTTATTGTAGATGCGGCTGTACAATTCCTGTGACGTTTCAGCCGATGTGTCCTTTATCAAACTACTGCAGAAATAAAATACATATACCGTAAGTAGATATTTACCTGGTGCCGCTAGAAGAAATCTGGAAAATAGTGGAAGATGTGTTTGGTAGGAGGTATGTTCCACGTGGGTACCGTGTGGCGTGCTTTTTATAGTGCACACCAGCTGACGGGGAGAGCAAGCGCATTGCTGGTGATGCATCCCAAGCCTTTGTTCTGAGATGGAAGATGGAACGCGTTTATTTTGGCTGTTGCGGTTGCCCCAATAGTCACACATGTATAGTGGTGATAAACGGAGGACAATTGATGTAATAAGTATATTTGAATCCTATTTTGATGTCTAAAAAAGGAAGATGGATTAGCGCATGCGCAGAGGAACAAAAGTTCCATCTCTGGAAGCGTACTAATGGCTAGCACTACGGAGTGTGTATGATGATGAATACACCAATTATTTATTATGCACTACATTTAATCAATTATACCATATACATTCCCTCAATATTATTTCATTTTCATCAGCCGCATCTACAATAAACGTCTGAGATCTTGATATTTCGTTGTGCTGTAGTCTTCTATTAGATTTGTCTGACGAGGTGGGAACCAGACTCCAAGCAATAGCAGAGTGCCACAAAGTCTTTATAGCAAGAATAGGATATGTTATCTTCTTTGCGGGAAGGTGGAGCGGACATACGGATGTGGACAGCACACCAGTGATGGCTAGTTCGCAGTGTTCGCCAGCGAACACATGCGGGCTGCCATCTTGACTCACAAGTCCGGCGATGCACAGGTAAGTCCTTACATTTGCCTGTGCCGCGAGCCGGTCTGAAATGAAATGCGGTCACCGGGAGCAGGCAGTTCTGAGAACATCCGCCGGGGCCTTCATCGGGCTGTTCTCGGAATTGCCTGCTCCCGGTGACCGCATTTGTTTCAGACCGGCTCCCGACACAGGTAAGGGCTTACCTGTGCATCGCCGGATGGGTGGGTCAAGATGGCAGCCCTTATGTATTCGCTGGCGAACACTGCGAACTGGCCATCACTGCTGTCCATATCTTTTGCAGCACCGTTGAAATAGATGGGTCTACATAGGAACCGCCAAAAATGCGGATAGGATGCGGCCCGAACATACTGTCGTGTGCATGAGGTCTAAGAGAACCCATGAAATCTGAAGCTCTTCTAAAAGACTCTTGTAGTGCAGGTGGGCGAGTAGGCCTGTCTGGTTTGATGTGTAGCGTCAGTGACAGCTCTGCTATACAGACCCTCAAGCAGTAGACGCATATGGACATCTACTGAACATAATGGCTGTGAGTCACCGGCAGCTGGAAATATTCTACCGCCAGAAATCCAGAAGGCTTCCTGTCACTTATCTGCTCGTCTGATGAGAAGACTATTGTGCCTGAACGGTTGGTCTCTGGAAGGCAGACATATAATGGAAATACTGCTCAAGACGTCTTCTAGGTAACAGGCAGGATCACGAAGTTACATACAGGGTATTCAAATAGGCCTAGAAAACCATAATAATAGGCACATCCAGAGTATAAAATCAATCAAGTAATTTTATTAGACAACATTAACATACAAACACCTTAAAAATGGTATACAATACATCATGTGCTGGTACAGGTAGATCCAGACACAAACACGCTAGAACAACCCACACAAGTGGCTCAGGTAGTGCAGCTTATCCAGGATGGCACATCAATGCGAGCTGTGGCAAGAAGGTTTGCTGTGTCTGTCAGCGTAGTGTCCAGAGCATGGAGGCGCTACCAGGAGACAGGCCAGTACATCAGGAGACGTGGAGGAGGCCGTAGGAGGGCAACAACCCAGCAGCAGGACCGCTACCTCCGCCTTTGTGCATGGAGGAACAGGAGGAGCACTGCCAGAGCCCTGCAAAATGACCTCCAGCAGGCCACAAATGTGCATGTGTCTGTTCAAACGGTCAGAAACAGACTCCATGAGGGTGATATGAGGGCCCGACGTCCACAGGTGGGGGTTGTGCTTACAGCCCAACACCGTGCAGGACGTTTGGCATTTGCCAGAGAACACCAAGATTGGCAAATTCGCCACTGGCACCCTGTGCTGTTCACAGATGAAAGCAGGTTCACACTGAGCACATGTGACAGACGTGACAGAGTCTGGAGACGCCGTGGAGAACGTTCTGCTGCCTGCAACATCCTCCAGCATGACCGGTTTGGCATTGGGTCAGTAATGGTGTGGGGTGGCATTTCTTTGGAGGGCTGCACAGCCCTCCATGTGCTCACCAGAGGTAGCCTGACTGCCATTAGGTACCGAGATGAGATCCTCAGACCCCTTGTGAGACCATATGCTGGTGCGGTTGGCACATCTGGGACATCATGTCTCGCTCTATCCACCAACGTCACGTTGCACCACAGACTGTCCAGGAGTTGGCAGATGCTTTAGTCCAGGTCTGGGAGGAGATCCCCCAGGAGATTGTCTGCCACCTCATCAGGAGCATGCACAGGCGTTGTAGGGAGGTCATACAGGCACGTGGAGGCCACACACACTACTGAGCCTCATTTTGACTTGTTTTAAGGACATTACATCAAAGTTGGATCAGCCTGTAGTGTGTTTTTCCACTTTAATTTTGAGTGTGACTCCAAATCCAGACCTCCATGGGTTGAAAAATTTGATTTCCATTTTTTTATTTTTGTGTGATTTTTGTTGTCAGCACATTCAACTATGTAAAGAACAAAGTATTTCAGAAGAATATTTAATTAATTCAGATCTAGGATGTGTTATTTTTGTGTTCCCTTTATTTTTTTGAGCAGTGTATATAATAAAAATCCCTCTGGCACCCATCTTTCAGTCAATAGAGGAGTGGTGCCCAAAGAGAGAGAGAGAGAGATACACACAAATACAATGATGTGCTTATGGCGTCCAAGACTGTGGACTGCGCTTGCGCAAGATGGCCGCAAATCGGAAATGGCAGAGTGTGGGGAAGAAATGCATATTTCCGAAATGAAACTCATTTGCGTTCCGAATAAAAGGAAGTGTAGAAAGCGTAGGAGACCTAAATAAGGCGTGCTGTTAATAAGACAAACAAATATACACGTTAGGCCACAATTGGGGATGAGCGAATCGACTTCGGATGAAACGCGTACCCTTAGACTTATTTGTAGTTTTTTACCATTAGAATTTTAACATTGGATAGAGCAGGATGATTAAAAAAATCCACAATGTCTTCCTTTTTCACCTTTATGTCTTGCCTATTAACCTTCCCCATGCCAGGTGCCAGCCTGTAGACATCTGAGCCACTCACAAGCTCTGCAGATTATTGTTCTGTATAGTAGGTGTTCTGTTAGGTGGGGGCCCCTTACACAGGGCTCTGTGTTCCCTGGATCCACGTGATGCAGGATTTGTGCAGTGTCATCTTGCGTTCTTAGCGGAGATCTCATCTAAAAGAGGTTAGCCGGCAGCTGCACCCTAGTGAAGAGAGCAGGCCAGGAACCCTGGAGACCCCGGATCCCCCCTCCATCCCTGTCCCAGGAGATGGCGTTACTATCGGCAGCAGGACCGTGCTGCATACGGTATGTAAAACGTATGACATCTGTGCTTTCTC
The DNA here is from genome assembly GCF_905171765.1 of Bufo bufo. Taxonomy (NCBI): domain Eukaryota; kingdom Metazoa; phylum Chordata; class Amphibia; order Anura; family Bufonidae; genus Bufo; species Bufo bufo. Next base: position 106,033,013 of record NC_053390.1, on the reverse strand, counting down.
TTGGCTGTAAGCGTGTCTTGTAATCTCTAAGCAAGAATACAGCAGGGGGAGGGGTGTGTAGATATATGCATACATGGACTATTAGGATCATTTATGATGGCAGTACTGCCGTATTGCTATACTATATAAATGATGTGCGGCTGCTGTTACTGCAGAGCAGATGCGGCATTGTGGTGTCAGGGGGCTGATAACTTTCTGCCTTGTATTATAATCACTGGTCAGTACTGGGGCCGATCGAGCTGTCGAAAGATGAAAAGTCATCTGTCAAGTTCAGTGTGATTGGACTGGTGGCCTTATTACTATAGGACAGACGGCGCTTATACTGTAGGAGCTGCTGCATCGGGGCTTGTTGTGACGGGCAGGGGTTATGGATCAGTCCAGTGGTGACTGTGGGCAGATTGTTTATCCTCGTGCCTCTATATTATTGTCTTAAAGCGAGAGTCTCATTGTCTGCAGGACGGTAGGTACTAGGTATTAAGGCTTATTGCACACGAACGTGTGCGCTCCGTTGCCGTATTGCGGACCGCATTTGCAGATCCGCAATACACGGGCACCGTTTCCGTGTGCATTCTGCATCACAGATGCGGACCCATTCACTTCAATGGGTCCGGAGATGCGGAACGGAAGCACAGCACGGAACCCTACGGAGTGCTTCCGTGGGGTTTCCTCCCGTACTTCCGTTCTGCAAAAAGATAGAACATGTCCCATCTTTTTGTGGAACGGCCAGATCGCAGACCCATTCACTTTAATGTATCCGCTGCGGCTGCCCCACGGTGGGTGTTCGTGCATTATGACCCGCAGCACGGCCATGGGGCGGGTTTGTGTGCAAGAGGCTTTACACGTGGGGCGGAATTTCCAAATTTGCTTCTAAACCCACATGTTACATGCGGAATTGTTAAATGTGATGTCCTGTTACCACTTATCCCCCTATCCACCGGTTAGGGGATAGGTGTCTGATCAGTCGGGTCTGGCTTTCAGGGCCCCTGCTGATCACTAGAACGGGGCCCATGTTCCCCTTGCATGTCCGATGCCATTTAACTCTATATGGGACTGACGGATACTTCAGTAAAAGCGCTTTCTCCAGCAGCCCCATAGAGTTCAATGGAACGGCAGCGTGCATACGGGTCAACCGCTCCATTGTAACGAGGAACACGGCCCCAACAGTCAGGCTCCCTCCAATCAGACTCTAATCTCCTATCCTGTGCACTGGGGTCAACTTGTTGTCATGGTTCATCCCTGGGAAGGATGGTTTTCCGGTGTGTATATTGACATGCTATAGATTTAACGTCCGCGCCGCACATTGATTTCTGCTGTAGTTTTTTGCATGAGATTTTGCAGAACCCCTTCCACTGTTCTGGTAGCTAACACACTGCTGACTGGGAAAAGGGCGTCCGTGCAAAGATCTTTAGATGTTCCAAAAATGTGAAAAAAAAATAAATAAAATCTTGTTTAGCAGGTAGTGTGACAAAGCTTGAATATGTCATAGGTAGAGATTTTCTACAGATTATGTAAAATTGATAGTAAAGCTCACATCCGTGTTGGAGACGCTGTGTACTGGGCTTCCATTGCAATAATAGCGCCACATACATGTTCTTCCTTCAGAGCAGAGGACGACCCTGGTATAAGTCAGTGTGGTCGTGTGAAGGAGCCGGCTGAGCATTGTGGTTTCTGTTCATAAGGGTTAACACTGCCTAAGGGTCCATCCACACTTCCGCAAAAGCGGTCCGGATCATTCCGCAACGTTGCGGAACGGATCCGGACCCATTCATTTTCATGGGGGCCGCAAAAGATGCGGACAGCACACAGTGTGCTGTCCTCATCCGCACTTCCATTCTGCAAATAAATAGAACGTGTCCTATTCTTGTCCGCAGACACGGACAAGAAAGGGCATTTCTATTTAAAGTGCCGGCCATTTGCGGTCCACAAAACGGTTGCGGACGTGTGAATGGACCCTAAAACTTCACAAATTGTAAAACTGGTCTGTAGCATCTTACCTTGGAATTCTGCTTCATGCCATTCCTCAGTTACTCCTCCTGGAAAACTATGTATAATGACATGCTGTCACCTTTCTCCTTGTCGGTAGCATGTGCCTCTATATGGTCTGACACGCTATTCAATATTTGATTTAAATAGTAGTTAAAAGCCCTTTAAAAGTTCAGGTCCTGAGACTTCAGCTGCCATGATGATCTGCTCTGCTCTGCTCAGGTGGTGGGTGGGGGGGTGGTGCCGTCATCTCCCGGGCGTTGTGCTTCTGCTGGCAGTGCCGAGGCAGCAGACAGACTAGTATGTCTCATGGCACCTGCGGAGTGCCAGCATACAGGATAATGGGGGGACAGATGTCTCAGTTGTCTTCAGAAGGGGACGGTGAAGAGACCCCTAGATTTTTGGCACAGGAGACGTTGGTAAGTTGACCAAAGCGGGGTGTTGGTGCAAGTGACATCCGTCTGTGGTGCTACGCGGATGTTTTAGGTCATTTATGTCTTGTATTATTATATGTAGTATATAAAAACACGACATTGCAGGAATATATTCTGTCCTGTCACTCAGGAGATCTTGGCTTTAGGTGGTCGCTTGCTTTCTGCTCAGGTTTTTACTTGCGCCAGGCTTCTTAGTCGTTGACAGCAGGTAGCATTTTCCATTGCGTTTTCATATTAGTCCGTATGTCCGCTGGTTGTCAGATGCCAGGCTCAGCACTTCATATAACCCTGCACGGAAACTTGTGTCGCCATCCAGGTGAGACATGAGAAGGCCACTGCACTTATGTGGAAAATGGCACCTTGCCAGCGACTCTTCTGTGCTGGCTGTAAGGTTAGACAATGGAGTCTGTAGTTTGTTTGCTAAATTTACAAGAAATGTTAGGACCCTGTAGGTCCAGGTCCTCCCAGCCCCACACAGGAGTGATTGCTGCCTCCTTCCTGTAGCGGTGTCCACCCCCCACTACTGCCTTTGCCTATGTCACACAGTGCGCCCTCTGTTGGCAGGAAGCCATATATACGAGCTGCCTGTCCATCCGCTGTGCTCAGCCTCCTGGATGAGTGTCTGACAACACTTTTTCACCTTTTGAACACAAATCTAGTCTTAAAGGGTATCCCCATTTTATAAAGGGATGTGTATGGCTAGAACATGCCCTCACTTAATGACGGATCCCCAGGATGAAGGTACTGCAGTGATGATCTAGTGCTGTGTCCCTTGCTACCTTTTTCCTGCAGAAGTCCAATTTTGACAACCCAGCGTACAAGGAATTGCAGTGCAGCTCCATTCAAGAGCAAGTGACCCTCTGGTTCAAGAAAAAATAAATCGCGTTAACTGGGGAACAAACAGAACACTTACCTGGTGACACCTCCTTTTCATCTTTAGTTAGAAATCTGCTAATTCCTGTGATCCTCTTCTACCGTCCAAGATGGCCGCACCCCTTCTCAGATACACTGTGCATCAGTAGCCCAAGACACCTCCTACTTGTCCTGCGCTGCTTTTGGATTGGCCAGCATTGTTCATGTGAGCACTGCTGGCCAATCCAAGGGCAGCAATAAGTGCCTGGGCCCACCAAATGCACAATACTCATCAGGCGGTCAGTGCGGCCATCTTGGATGTCAGAAGAGGGGCCCAGGAACTGGCAGATCTGCAGCTAAAAGGATGAAAAGGAGGTCACCAGGAAAGTGTTCTGTTCCCCAGTTAATGGGAATTTATTTTCTTGAACTGGCGGGTCACTTTAATGGGGTGATCAGTTGGGTTGGTCTAGCATGTGGCTGTGCAAGGAAAACGTAGGAGGGGCACAGCGTTAAATCTGCCGCCCTTCCATTGTCTTATCAGATGGGAATACCTCATTAAACTACACTAGTTGCCTACAAACCTGCCTATTCACAAATTGCAGTGATGTCTCGATGAATGAGCCCTTACAGCCCATTCACACGGCAGGTTTTACAGCGTAATTTTGGCGCGCACAGCTGTGCTGACACTCTGCCAAAAACCCACCAACAGCCACGTCCTTTCTGCCTCCCATACGTATCAATGGGAAGCAGTGCTGAGATTCGCAGAGTGGCAGCACCACACGCAGACATGTCCCTTCTCGTCATGGCCATGACTATAAGCCGCTGCTGCCTCCCATTGAGATGTATGGGAGATAGAAAGGACGCGGCTGCTGGCAGGTTTTCTGCACCATTTCGGCGCTGCTGTCCGCCGCGTGAATGGGCCCTACTCTTTTCATGCCACGCATTGCCAGATCCTGCCATGAATTTGATGGTGGTGTGTAGGATGGGGTATGGAATCCCGGTCCAGAAGTCTTTGCTGTAACGTATAGAGGCTGTGGGCTGCGTTTTCTGCTTTCTGAGCCATATATACGCAGCTCTGCAGGGTGTGGTGCTCGTTAAAGGGGCAGGGGCCAGACGAAATCCCGCGCCTGCGCCGTTCACTTCTGTGTTTGGCGCAGGAGCAGTGAGTGAATGATGCTCTCCTGGTGCCGGATTCCTCACGGCGCCTGCGCCGACTACGTCACAGTGAGGAAGCCGGCATCAGGAGAGCGGCCTTCACTCGTTGCGCCGAAGACAGAAGTGAACGGTGCAGGCGCAGGATTTCGTCAACGATGCGGTGGACCGTGGTATCAATCAAGAGGAGCGGGGCGGGCAGAACAGGGGACCTGGGCGGGATAAAGGGTGAGTAGACGGAGCCTCTAGGTGCTGATTTTACGCCCACATAGCACCTAGAGGCTCATTAGTATATTATAAAAGTGCTTTTTGTACCAAAACGGCTGCAGGGAGAAATGTAACAAACATACTGTTATGTAGTGCTGACATTAGCGCATCGTATTTCTGGTGGTAGAAACTCTTCAAAGTGGCGTGCAGATCACTGTTATGGGGGATACTGTCTATCTTTTAACGACACACACAAACATTAAATAGACCTGATTTCGCAGTGGTATATATGTGTATGTATGCAGGGCTGTGGAGTCGGTAGATAAATGGTCCAACTCAGACTCCTCAGTTTTTGGTACTTCCGACCGAACTTCCTCTGTATTTAATATGCAAATGTATTTTATACATTCCTTGAAGGAAAGAAAGGCAACACACATGTCATTACCACAGAACTACTGGCGAGGAGCTGCTGCCTTCTCCTTTGTGTGCTGATCTTCTGCTGAAGAAGGGGCAGGGGAAGGGGCATTTATTGTAAAACACGATTTCCCTAGTAGAATCCCAAAGTCATGTTTAAAGTTTAAGCTAACAATCTGAGTTTACAAGTTTTTATAGCCTTAGCTGAATGACAGCAGTTTTTCAAATGGTTTACAGCTTCAGTCTTGAGCTATTGACTATCCATTCCCTTCACTTATACAAGTGTCTCTAGTCCTGCAAAAAACATATTTACTTACCGTATTTTTCCCTTTATAAGACGCACTTTTTCCCCCCCAAAAGTGGGGGGAAAATGACCGTGCGTCTTATAAAACGATGGTTGACTTTTTTACAGGGCTGACACTGATGTATCGCCGGCCGCTATGCTGCACAGTGTGGCCGGCGATACATCAGTCACAGTGCGGGGAGGGAGGAGGGGCTGGAGGCAACTCACAGCAGGGCCCGGTGCAGTCACTGTATTACACCGGGCCCCGCGCACAGAAGTCTCTTTGTATGTAAAATCTTTCATTAATCCTGAATCCATTGCTCTCCTATTGATAAACTAGCCTAATCGCCTGCATCAGTACTCACTATGAATGTAGCGTGTGGTCCGGCCGGCGTGTGACTGACGTCACTCTCCTCCCACTTCACTAATGAAGCAGGAGCAGGATGAAGTCACACGCCGGCCGGACCGCACGCTACATTCATAGTGAGTACTGAGGCAGGCGATTAGGCTAGTAAAGTTTATCAAAAGGAGAGCGATTTATGGTATAAAGCATTAATGAAAGATTTTACATACAAAGAGACTTTTGTGCGCGGGGCCCGGTGTACTACAGTGACTGCACCCGGCCCCGCTGTGACTTGCCTCCAGCCCCTCCTCCCTCCCCGCACTGTGACTGATGTATCGCCGGCCACACTGTGCAGCATAGCGGCCGGCGATACATCAGTGTCAGCTAGTTTATCAAAAGGAGAGCCATTGATTCAGGATTAAAGAAATATTTTACATACAAACAATAAAGTACTGTAATGCTGTGAAACATAGGGCCATGAGGGGGACCAGCATAAGATGCTATATGTGTGTCACCCACACATATAGCATCTTATGCTGGCCCCCCTCATGGCCCTATGTTTCACAGCACACATCCCCCATAACAGTGCATCATCCATAGATCCCCCCCATAACAGTGCATCATCCACAGAGCCCCATAACAGTGTCATCCCCAGACCATTAGTTCAAAATCCACCAAAAGCACACCTTTTGGTTCAAAATATTTTTTTTCTTATTTTCCTCCTCAAAAACCTAGGTGCGTCTTATAATCAGGTGCGTCTTATAAAGCGAAAAATACGGTAATCAGTTACCAGTGAGAGGCGAGGTTAACCATGGGCGTTGCGTTCCCTGTAACAGCGGAACACAACACAATGGAAAGTATAAGTATTGCCGCTCCTTAAAGGGCTTCTGTCACCCCACAAAACTCTTTTTTTTTTTTTTTTTTGGATAGTTACATTCCTTATAGTGCGATATAGGAGAATATAATCTTATCACTTTCATGCGGCCGTTTCTTTAGAAAACGAAGTTTTATAATATGTAAATCCGGTCTCTACCAGCAAGTAGGGCGTCTCCTTGCTGGTAGCCGCAGCAGAAAACCGCCCCCTCGCCGTGTTGATTGACAGGGCCAGCCGTGATCTCCTCCTCCGGCCGGCCCTGTCAGTATTTCAAAAATCGCGCGCCTCTGTTCATTCGGCGCAGGCGCTCTGAGATGAGGCTCGTCTCCTAAGAACTCCCTCAGTGCGCCTGCGCCGATGACATCACCGAAAGAGAAGACGTCATCGGCGCAGGCGCACTGAGGGAGTTCTGAGGAGACGAGCCTCCTCATCTCAGAGCGCCTGCTCCGAATCAACAGAGGCGCGCGATTTTTGAAATACTGACAGGGCCGGCCGGAGGAGGAGATCACGGCTGGCCCTGTCAATCAACAAGAGGAGGGGGCGGTTTTCTGCTGCGGCTACCAGCAAGTAGACGCCCTACTTGCTGGTAGAGACCGGATTTACATATTATAAAACTTCGTTTTCTAAAGAAACGGCCGCATGAAAGTGATAAGATTATATTCTCCTATATCGCGCTATAAGGAATGTAACTATCCAAAAAAAAAAAAAGACTTTTGTGGGGTGACAGAAGCCCTTTAACTGTGCGTTGCGTGCCATATAGTGAAGCATATGAAAAGCATGCTTCTTCATGGTCACTTAACGCGTTCGTTTTGCGGTAACGTGACGCACTGCCATGCATTGGCCTTTATTCTTACAATAGAGAAGTACCGTATTTTTTGCAAAAGTGGGGGAAAAATAGCAGTGCGTCTTATGGGGCGAATGCTGCGACCGTCCGATGAATAGGCTGAGAGGGAGGAGGGGCTGGGGGCCGGCATCTGTTTCTGTAATGGCAACGGGGCCCGGTGGAGTTGCTGTATTCTACTACACCGGGCCCCTCTCACTGTAGTATACGATAATCATATCTAACTTGTGGGTATTGTTAAAGTATTCCAATCATCTTAAATCTAGCACTGTACTACTTCTTGGCAGTCAGGAGGCCGGGTGGGCGCTCGTAGCGTAACTCACTACGTCACGCACCTGCACCGCCCACTTTATGAATGAAGCAGGCACCGGGCCCCGCTGCCATTACAAAAACAGATGCCGGCCCCCATTCACTACACAGGGACACTGTTATGGGGGGGATCTGTGGATGACACATAAGATAAGATGCTATATATGTGTCATCCACAGATGCCCCCACAATGATCCCCCATAACAGTGCCACCCACAGACCACTATTAGTTCAAAACCCACCAAAAGCACACTTTTTGGTTCAAAATATTTTTTTTCTTATTTTCCCCCTCAAAAACCTAGGTGCGTCTTATAGGGCGAAAAATACAGTAATTAATTATAACTTTTTGTGAATTGGGACATTTAAACTTGCGTTTTTTTATTCCAATTTAAATCTAGTAGGAGTCGGTTCATTTTTTTTTCCGACTCCAGGTACCCAAAATTGTCTCAGACTCCACAGCCATGTGTATGTATGTATATTATTATTATTTATTATTATTTATTATTATTATTTATTATTATTATATATATATATTTTTTTTTTCCCCTGAAATGTTTCTGCCGTGATTCGAACTCCCAACCTTGTACATTAGAGGCAAGGATGTTAACCACTATACTATAGAGCTACTTGTTAACCTGAACAGAAATATAAAAAAGTCTTCTGCTGAATAGGAATACTCACTACATCAGAGACTACTACTATGAAGTTCTTCTGATACAGTTTTTAGCATTCAGATTTATAGCTGAGTGGATAAGGTCCTTGCCTCAAATGTACAAGGGGTTGGGAGTTCAAATCCCAGCAGAAACTTTTCAGAAATAGATGCTAAATTACATTTACGGGTAAATACTGACTCGAGCATCGCGGTCGAGCACACACTATGTTCGGCTGAACTCCGCGATGTGCCGAGCATAGTGATGCTCGAGCCGAACTAATCTACACATCTTAAAATGCATCCAGTTTTTCAAGAGTCCAGAAAGATCCCCTAAAGTAATTGGTGCTTCTCCTTTAGATTCCGCAGGGAGATGAGGATTTAGACGAAAAAAACTGCTGATATTATATAAAATCAAAATGAATGTATGCAGGATTTTTTTTCTGTCTAAAGTAACGGATCTCTGATAGAAATGGGTAAAACTGATTCCAAATGTGCATAACAGATGCTTGAAATACAGGATCCGTAGAACTGAAAACTAAATGGTGATGTGAACTCCGCCTAGTAGGTACTTTGTATAATGTGCTAATTCACTAAAGACCTTTCATGGCTGAGATGGGAATAATCCTTGTAAGCGGCATTCAAACGGTGTGGCCGCAGCCTGCATTGCTGTTTATGTAGGTCCTGCCACCCCTGCCTACTGGTTTGGCTCCATTCACGCATCCAATTCATTTCTATGGGGCCGCACGTTGTGCGCCGCCGATTCGGAAATGCAGACCCGCACTTCCGGGTCAGCATTTCCTTTCCCCAAAAAAATAGAACATGCCCTAGTCTTGTCCGTAATTGCGGACAAGAATAGGCATATTCTATTAGTGCCGGCGATGTGCGGTCCGCAAAATGCGGAACACACATTGCCGGTGTCCGTGTTTTGCGGATCCGCAAAACAAACACGGATGTGTGAATGTACCCTTTTGCGGGTTATTCCAGTCTGTCATGTAAGGCTGTGATAGGATTAACCCTTTAACCCGGCATAGGCTGATAGTTCAGCTCTTCTCATAGCTGCACTGTATTGATTGTTTCATGTTTCCTGCAGGATCCTTCAGTCACACAGGTGACCAGAAATGTGCCCCCTGGGTTAGAGGAGTACAATCCCTTCTCCGATTCCAAAACAGTAAGTGTCCCCTTGTGTCATTTGGGCGTAAACAGGGTTATTATATTATATTATTATATTATATTAGGGGGAGGGGGGGACAACTCCTCGGGATCCTCATCTTCTGACCAGTGTGGAGAACAGTTATAAATCCCCACCCTGGAGCACCTGTTCTGCCCCAAATTACACAGACCGCTCCTTGATTTGTAAGGATAGTCTAATGCTTAATTTCCCCTGTGATGGTGCTATAGGGAACTTCAAGACTGCTAGATTTCCCCTCAAATAACTACTAATGTCTGGGGCCCTCAGCCGGTGAACACTCTTTTTGATAAGCTTATTGTCAGTGGATTTCCCAAGTGGACTATCCCTTTAAGACAGATGTTTTCTTTATAAACACTATTTGTAGTGTACATATAAAAATAAAATAATTGCAAAGTTTATACAATAGAAAAAAAATAACATTTTAAAGGGGCTTTGTCATGATGAGAACCCCTGCCCATATGTCCTTGTAGAGCATATGGAGATCATAAAGGACGCCCCTCTTTGATCCGGAATAGAGAGTACCTCTTTACGAGTGGCTGCTATTCTGGAGGATTTGAGTCTTTTTGGATTACAGTGACGGGTATTGACATGTGATAAGACACCGTCACTGTGGCGGGAATGCCACCACTTATAGCCGGGATCTAAGGTAAGCCTGAGTGTGATCAGTGAGATCCACGTCAGTCAGCGGTCATATCACTGATGATGAACCCCCAGTAACAGCCACAGAAATATAAAACTCTTAATCCAGAAAGGTATCCTATCTCTGCAGATTGGTAGTCTGCTCTGCACGTGGGGTTCTCAGACAGATGCTCAAAAGACGAGAGAAAGATGGAAATCAATCCCCTTATTTTTACTTATGCAGGACATCAGGTATCTTATTTTAGGCAGAAATTGGTTTTTAATCGTATTATGAAAGTGAGAGACAGAATCGGACCCGTCACCGTTGCTCTTTTTGCAACCAAACTCCACTCCTCTCTGTGGTCGGTCCCTCCCTCACTGCTTTGATTGACAGGGCCAGGCGGTGGCAAAGCAGCCAGGGATGAGCTGGACATAGAAGTGAGGGGAGATTGGGTGCAACAAGATCAATTATCGTGCCCTCATTGCACCAAAGACCTAATTTGCTTATTAAGAAAAAGTATCATGACTAGGAGCCTTGGATAAAAAAACAAAGTTTTAATCAGGTGAACCACAGCTATGTGTCTATGCAAACAGCTTGATAGGGAGGTCGCTGTTGACAGATTCCCTTTAAAGGGTTTCTGTCACCAGATTTAACCCTATTAAGCTAGCTAAACCTAACTAGCCTATTCCTACTTTTATCTATGCCCCCGTTACTACAGAAATCTAACTTTTATAATATGCTAGTTAGCATCTAGGAGCGGGGGGGTGTTCCTGCTCCCAGAGGCGGTGAGGAAGCTGGCAGCAGCCTGCGAGCGTCTTTTCCTCACCGCGCCGAATGCTGAACGGCGCGAGATTTCACCAGAGCACAGGGCTGGCAGACAGATGCGAGCGCTACCTGGCCCTGTCAATCAGGACTTGGAGGGAGGAGACAAAGGTGGGAGAACGGAGCCTCTAGGAGCAAGAACAACTCCCCCCCCAATCCCCCCCCCCGTTCCTCCCCGAGGCTAATTAGGGTATTATAAAAGTTAGATTTCTGGAGTAACGGGGGCAGAGATAAAAGTAGGAATAGGCTAGTTAGGTTTAGCTGACATTAGCACATCGCTTAATAGGGTTAAATCTGGTGACAGAATCCATTTAAAAGTGTTTTCCAGGATTTTACTACTGATGACATATCCTCAGGATCGGTCATCAGTATCTGATCGGTGGAGGTCTGACACCTGGGACCCCTGCTGAACACACGCACATGAAAACACTGATATGATAATTAAATGATATACATATGATACACAACAACCCCTTGTTGTTGTGTATCATATGTATATCATTTAATTATCATATCAGTGTTTTCATGTGCGTGTGTTTGTCTGCGTATTTTATCCACTAGGTGGACCCTGTACCTCCTGGCGATTCGTCACGAGGGCCTTATACAGTGGACACCTCTATTTCTCTTTCCTTTTTTGTGCTAGTCATCCGTTGGGGGGGCCACTCTGATACTAGTTTCTCTCCACCTGTCACCTTATCAGGGTTAGACAGGAGGTTGAGGCTAGGCACGAGGACAGGGAGTCCCCACCACCAGGAGACGTCCCTGGGCAGAGGACCAGAGTAGGGTAGCAGTGGTAGGGACATCTCCCCCACCACTCACCCAGTGTGTCTTACTGTGTCGTGGCCCACCCGATCGACTATGTAGAGGTTTGTTTATTTCTTTCATTAAATTTAGTTATCTAATCTTTTAACAGGGTACAATTGCTGGACTGTTTGACCTCTCAGCTCACCAGCACAGCGCCGTACAGTGGCCGTGCTCAGTATTGCACTCTGCCCCATACACTTGTATGGGGCTGAGCTGCACCTTGGCCGTGTGAATGAACGTGTCGTCACTCGGCCTAGGTAGAGCAGAGAAAAGGCCATGGTGCTCACAGGAGCGCCACTGTCTTCTCAAGCATCTGATCGGCAGTGGTACCAGGTGTTGGCCCCTACAGATCAGATACTAATGATCTCTCCTGGGGATAGATCATCGGTGGTAAAATGTCCGAAAACCCCTTTAATTTATAGATTGGGTCGCACTGTAATTCTACTAATTTCTCATATTTTCTTTCCCTTATTCTCTCAGCCACAACCAGCAAAAGTGAAAATGCCGACCTCAGCTCCTAGCACCCAGCCGGCTATAATGAAGCCCACAGAGGAACCTCCTGCTTACTCACAGATTGCAAAGGTACTGTGTTGTCTAGTGCGTGGGATCTTCAAGAAAAGGCATATTCTATGTGTAATTTTCTATTATACTCTAAGATACCCCCAAAAAAGCAGACAGTGGCTTTAGAACAGGGGTGCACAACCTGCGGCCCGGGGGCCACATACGGCCCTCGATACCATTCTGTGCAGACCCCAACCATCTGGTAACAGACATATATGTCTATGCCTTGTGGCTGCTCACATGCATCTTTCATGTATTCTCCCATTAGATGGGAGTCTTGGAACTGTAACTAGACATTGTTGATATATACTATATGTTCAATATGCCATAAATATAGTATTTCAGTTGGTAATACCCCTTTTAAGTTTTGTTTTCGGCCCTTGGAATTGGTTCAAGCTGACAATGTGGACTCCAACCAGAAAAGATTGTGCACCCCTGATTTAGAAGTTGTTGTTTTTTTTGTCCATTTCTTGTACATAGAAGGTGCCCAGGGTTATTTGCCAGGTGCCAGTGTACAGAACACCACAACCCCTAAAGGGGTATTCCCATCTGGGCCACACACTGAACACAGGAGGGAATGGGAACAGTAACTGGGCCTGGAAACTAGGGAAGAAACAGGTCACCTCCTAGACAACTATAATCCGGGCCCTGACTACCTATCAATATGAATAGACCTTGAAGGTAGGACTATTAATAAGCAGGATACCTAGGCCCTGATTTCCCTATATGGCCCTGGAATAAGTATAGGACCAGAGACAACCCATTCCTCCCCAGATGGACGAATGGAAGTCTCTGTCTCAGGCCCAGATACAAACTACAGGGAATATAGCAAACACAAAACAATAAGAACAGACAAGACTTATCTGAAAGTTGAAAACTGGCAACTCCAGAAGCACCACAGAGTGCAACCAACCAGCTAGTTAGAAGGCAGGAAGAAAATCTCTAAACCGCACCTCCAAGAGTGAGAAGCTGCTACTTATGGGAAAGGTAGTTTACCAACAAGCAACACCTGAAGCAAGGGGTGTGGCATTCACCAAAACACAGACACAATAAGATCCACAGTGAACTTGTCAATTTAACCCACGAGTTGCCAGTCTCCGATCTCCTGGTACCTGCCACGAGAACGTCCGTGACAGTGTCTCTTCAAGCTATGAGCTAAAACGTTGCGACTAGTGTTGAGTGAACTTGTATTTCTTGGCCTGCACCTCCACCTGACACTGCACACCTCTGTATTCTCCACCAGCACTGTCCTACATGGAGCCTGTGGTTCTCCTAACTCCTCCCACACACATGGCTGATCACATGACTGTGACATCACCACAGGTCCTGTAACCACAATGTAGTCTGGAGCTGCTCCTGGTGAGAGATGTCTGAGGGGTGGGGCTTCTTTGGGAGGAGGAGGGAGAGTAAGACAGTGTGTGCTCACGTGTGCACACAGGAGTTAAGCTGGGTTCACACCAGAGTGTACTGAATGTACGCTCTGTATGCGCGTTCCTGGAAGTCTATGTACGGGAACGTGCGACACTACGCCCCAAAGAAGCTCCTGGACTTCTTGGGGCGCCGGGCGTTTTTACAGCGCGATCGTACGCGCTGTAAAACGCCCAGGTGAGAACCATGCCAATAGGGAAGCATTGGTTTCTCCTTGTTGAGCGTTTTACAGCGCGTAGGAACGCGCTGTAAAATGCTCAGGTCTGAACCGGCTGTTAAAGTAAATCTGTCAGATGACTAATTCTCTGTAAACTCACTGGGAGCAGCCTGCTGTGCATAGGAAGCACAGCAGGTTGTAGAGCAAAAATGAAAAAAGATAAATAGAACCAATTGGAGAAAATAAAGAATTGAGTAACGTAGAAAATGGCAAACAAAAACAAAAAAAACACTCACCCTAAGGGCTCATGCACGCTGCCGTTGCCCGGCTGTTCCATGCATTGGGGGCTATAATTTGCGGTTCATAATTCACGGGCCGCATCCGTGCGGCTACTGCAAATGGATCTAGCCCCACTCCACTTGAACGGGTCCATGATCCATTCTAACCCTTGTGGAGCCACGGAGAGAAACCCCTTTTGAAGCACTCCTACACAGGAGTCTATGTAGAGATGAATATGGCAAACCGAGCAAGTTACAGATTGACATGACTCCAACAATTAGATCAAAGAAAAAGGAAAGAAGACATTATAAGAAGTGTCATTTAAAAGCTATAGTGCCACGTTTTTAATTTTTAAGAACTGCACCATATTTTGGAGATGAATGCGCCGCCCCCCCCCCCCCCTTATACAGTCAGGTCCATAAATATTGGGACATGGACACAATTTTTGGCTCTATACACCACCACAATGGATTTGAAATGAAACGAACAAGATGTGCTTTAACTGCAGACAGTCAGCTTTAATTTGAGGGTATTTACATCCAAATCAGGTGAACGGTGTAGGAATTACAACAGTTTGCATATGTGCCTCCCACTTGTTAAGGAAAAAAAAGTAATGGGACAGAATAATAATCATAAATCAAACTTTCACTTTTTAATACTCTGTTGCAAATCCTTTGCAGTCAATTACAGCCTCAAGTCTGGAACGCATAGACATCGCCAGACGCTGGGTTTCATCCCTGGTGATGCTCTGCCAGGCCTCTACTGCAACTGTCTTCAGTTCCTGCTTGTTCTTGGGGCATTTTCCCTTCAGTTTTGTCTTCAGCAAGTGAAATGCATGCTCAATCGGATTCAGGTCAGGTGATTGACTTGGCCATTGCATAACATTCCACTTCTTTCCCTAAAACACTTTGGTTGCTTTTGCACTATGCTTTGGGTCATTGTCCATCTGCACTGTGAAGCACCGTCCAATGAGTTCTGAAGCATTTGGCTGAATATGAGCAGATAATATTGCCCGAAACACTTCAGAATTAATCCTGCTGCTTTTGTCAGCAGTCACATCAGCAATAAATACAAGAGAACCAGTTCCATTGGCAGCCATACATGCCCACGCCATGACACTACCACCACCATGCTTCACTAATGAGGTGGTATGCTTAGGATCATGAGCAGTTCCTTTCCTTCTCCATACTCTTCTCTTCCCATCACTCTGGTACAAGTTGATCTTGGTCTTATCTGTCCATAGGATGTTGTTCCAGAACAGTGAAGGCTTTTTTAGATGTCGTTTGGCAAACTCTAATCTGGCCTTCCTGTTTTTGAGTCTCACCAATGGTTTACATCTTGTGGTGAACCCTCTGTATTCACTCTGGTGAAGTCTTCTCTTGATTGTTGACTTTGACACACATACACCTACCTCCTGCACAGTGTTCTTGATCTGGCCAAATGTTGTGAAAGGTGTTTTCTTTACCAGGGAAAGAATTATTCGGTCATCCACCACAGTTGTTTTCCGTGGTCTTCCGGGTTTTTTGGTGTTGCTGAGCTCACCGGTGCGTTCCTTCTTTTTAAGAATGTTCCAAACAGTTGTTTTGGCCACGCCTAATGTTCTTGCTATCTCTCTGATGGGTTGGTTTTGTTTTTTCAGCCCAATGATGGCTTGCTTCACTGATAGTGATCGCTCTTTGGATCTCATCTTGAGAGTTGACAGCAACAGATTCCAAATGTAAATAGCACACCTGAAATGAACTCTGGACCTTTTATCTGCTCATTGTAATTGGGATAATGAGGGAATAACACACACCTGGCCATGGAACAGCTGAGAAGCCAATTGTCCCATTACTTTTGGTCCCTTAGCAAGTGGAGGCACATATGCAAACTGTTGTAATTCCTACACCGTTCTCCTGATTTGGATGTGAATACCCTTAAATTAAAGCTGACAGTCTGCAGTTAAAGCACATCTTGTTTGTTTCATTTCAAATCCATTGTGGTGGTGTATAGAGGCAAAAATGTTAGAATTGTGTCAATGTCCCAATATTTATGGACCTGACTGTATATGTATGTGTGTGTGTATATGTATATATATATATATATATATATATATATATATATATATATATATATATATATATATATGCATTTGCATTCAAGGAAACCTGTCATCACCTTTATGATGCCCATACTAACGGCCGCATAAAGTAGAGATAGGTAAGTTGTTTTCAGCAGTCTGTCATTTAAAAGTTAAATGTAAGTGGTTACCAAGAACCAACATCACAATCATTGCAGACCGGGCCTGGAAAAGAGTCCCGGCCACCTGAGAAGAGTCCTGGTTATTCATGAAGTCCTGCTCTCCTGCCCACATACTGGTGACTGACAGGCTTCTACCTAGTTTTCTCCTTAGAAGAGAACTGCCAATCATCAGCCGATGGACAGGAGAGCAGGAGATTAGGAATAACCAGGACTCTTCTCAGGTAGTTTTGACTCTTGCCCAGGCTGCAATGGTTATGAAGCTCGTTCTCAGCAACCACTTACTTTTAGCTCCTGAGTGACACACCGCTGACATCAGCATTTCTGTCACTAATTTATGCTGCCCTCAGTACAATCAGCATAAAGTTGATCACAGGTTCCCTTTAAACCACTCTTCTCTTTAGGAACATGCTATAACCCAGGCTGAACTTCTGAAGCGCCAAGAAGAACTGGAAAGGAAAGCCGCAGAGTTAGACCGCAGGGAACGGGAGATTCAGAGCCTGAACCAGCCAGGAGGCGAGTATGGCTTTTGTCTGTGTAGGATCGTTGGTTATAACTGCCATGTCTGCTAATGGGTATAACAGAGGAGAAAATCTCATTTTATGTGTCTGCCTTAAAGGGAATCTGTGACCCTGTTTTGTACTGTTATCTGCGGTAATTCATGAGTAGTACTGCAGACACGGAGTCCAGATTACTATTTTTTTTTATCTTCAAACTGCCACCAGTTTCCCTGCTGTAAGTACTCAGAACTGTGTTGAAATAGTCAGGATGCCGTGCATGTGCACAGGAGTCCACGCCATTACGTTAGAAGAACGTGGCAGTCCAGACAGTGTATTTTAAGGGTATCTGTCAGCAGATTTGTACCTGTGACACTGGCTGACCTGATTCATGTGCGCTTGACAGCTGAAGGCGTCTGTGTTGGTCCCATGTTCATATATGCCCGGTTTTCTCAGATTTAAAAAAATATATATGCCAATGAGCCTCTAGGAGCAACGGGGGCGTTGCCATTACACCTAGAGCAGGCATGCTTAACCTGCGGCCCTCCAGCTGTTTTTAAACTACAACTCCCATCATTCCCGGACAGCCTACTGAAGGGCATGGTGGGAGTTGTAGTTTTACAACAGCTGGAGGGCCGCAGATTGAGCATCCCTGACCGAGAGGATCTGCTCTCTTTGCAACTGCTGCGCCCTCTGCACTTTAACAGGGCCAGGAAGTGAAAATGTCATCACACCTGGCCCTGTCAAAGTGCAGCGGGCACAGCAGTTGCAGAGAGAGCTGAGCCTCTAGGTGTAATGGCCACACCCCCATTGCTCCCAGAGGCTCAACTGCATATAATTTTTCTCAGCAATACAGATGCATCTGAACATGGGACCAACAGATGTCTTCAGCCGTGAAGCGCACATTGTCAGCCACTTTCATAGGTGCAAATCTGCTGACAGATGCCCTTTCGGTGCAGTTCTGATTGCTGACAGTGTGGGAACCAGAGGCAGTAGGATCTGGACTCCACATCTGTATTTATTTGTATGATAGTCTAAAATTGATACGCCAGAAAACGGTCGTCAAGAATTGCACAGTTTGGTGTAAGATTTGGTGACCTTTTGGGAGTTTTCAGCCCCACTCTTTACTTTTCCAAAAAAGGGGGCGAAGCAGGGCAGTGGGTGGGAAGTCAAGCACCTTACAGGGACACTCAATGTAAATGGCAAGATAAAGGTACTGCTTGCCTCTAGAAAGAGCCCCACTTTTGTCCATGATATTTGTTGAATTGCAGCTCAGCCCCTTTACACAAAGTGTGTCTGACCTGCAGTACCTCGCACAGCCCTACAGACAAGAGTGGTGCTATTTTTGAAAAACATGAATCTGTGTTTTTCTAATTTTATAAACCTGCCATGACTGTTTCTTCTGGAAATATCAGCAGTACACACAAGTACTAGCTTAATCCGTAGTTGGGATATGATTATGTTAACCGCATTGTGCTTTACCGAACATCAAATAACACTGTTTGTTGTTGCATCTTTTGTTTCTCCAGGAAGAAAGAACAATTGGCCTCCCCTACCGTCAAATTTTCCTGTTGGCCCCTGTTTTTACCAAGATGTCTCAGTGGATATTCCTGTGGAATTTCAGAAAACTGTAAAGATTATGTACTATCTATGGACGTGTAAGTGTTCTATTCACATGATATGTAAACTGGCCTGCATGCCTCCTACAAACAATGGACAATGTGTTTTTGAAAGTGGGTTTCCGATTTTTGAGGTATTTTCCAAATCTCCCTAATATAGAGTTGTGAGATGAATCACTCCTGTTAGTAGCAGGAGATCTTAAAATAGAGCAACGCGCCAAGGGGAATATCCGATACTACTGGCTTCCAGCTTAGGGAAAAAACACTGTCACAGTAATTTCCAGTGGTTCCTGTTTTATTGGGTTAAACAAAGATTTCTTAAAAATAACTAAGGCAGACCCGTCAGATGATTTCTACTACACTCCTAGGAGAGTCCTGCTTACCCTGCCTACATGGGATGTACATTGTGGGTGTGGTAATCAGGACTCTCTCTGCCCCTTTTAGGAGTCCCGTCACGATTTAATCTGCTTTTTACTCAAATACTAGTTTAAATATAAACCCATATATCTGAGCTCAGCTTCTCGCCCTCTATCATATGCTTTCAGCATAGCAGAAATCGCCTGACAGTTATATTAAACCAATGCTAAAAGGGGTGTTTTCAGCTCATAATGTTATGGCAGACCACTAGGATTTACCATAAAAATTGGTTTGAAGAGCATCCATCCCCTGGGTCACACAGATCGTAAGGACCAAGCGATGAAGGTCCCTTAAAGGATTTCTGTACTTTTATTTTAAATTTTTATTACTGATCTCTCCTTTGGATAGATAATCTGCATCTAATTGGCAGGGGTTCGACGCCTGGGACCCCCGTCGATCAGCTGTATGAGAAGTCTGTGGCGCCTCAATGGGGCTGAGCTGCGCTCAGGCCGGTGAAATAGTTGTGACGTCTGCGGGAAACAGCGAGAAGGTCGCGAGCGTCGCTGCCTTCTCATGCAGCTGATGGACTCGCCGTGATCAGATGCTGATCTATTCAAAGGATAGGTCATCAGTAATCAGGTACAGAACCCCTTTAATCTCATTTCTTGAACAGCAGCCCAGGAGCGTTATTCTGAGAGCGTCAGCATTTCACTAGTGCTGTGGCTCCTTCATTCCGAGGATTGTGGGGATCCCAGCAGTTGTACTCTCAGATCAGTAGGTCATGGCCTATCCTGGTCATCTGAGTAGCCCAGGAAACGCAGTGTGCCTGTTATAGGTCTCGCCAATGTGGAGCCTGCACCCTAGGAGGTCCATTTCTAATGCCTGTGAAGAAGTAGAACACTTTCATTAGGTAGATTAAAATTTACAAAGCTGTATTGTTATAGTAAATTGACTAATCTCTCATTGCCTTCAAAAAGGTAACTGTGGTTAGACGTCGGGTCTGCTCATCAAATTCTCAAATTAGGCAGTTTCATATATTTAGCATCTATAGGACATATTTACTAATGCCAATACCACCGAGCGGTTCAGCAGTACATGCCGACATGCTGCTTGTAGATGATGGGGTAACTGCTGAGCCATGCCAGGTTATACGTAATAATTTTTGTCACTTTTCAGGGTGGTAACGCCACACTCCCTATTTTACTTTTTAAAAAATTGTCTTGGTGGTGACAGGGGCTTGATAAATATGCCATTCATCCAAAACATTGTTCTGTTATGTTCCCCATTAATTCAGATTCCACAATATATTTCTAGTTATAATGGTTGTATCTTGATAATTCGGGGTTGCAGTGCTTAGAGGGGTTATCTAGTTCATTAAAACTTTGTCAATCACATGAAACATAAAATAACTGCATTTACTAATATACAGTCACTGAAGGTAACAGCTGCACTATGGCTGTGCGGCTTGAATTTGCTGAGAAGACATATGAGTGATCCTCCCGCGCTGGTCCTGTGATGCCAAGGAAGTAATGCTGGATTTACAAGGCAGATTTTCAGGATCGAGTGTTTCTGTAAATGCTCTTTCTTAGGGTCCATTCACACGTCCGCAGCATGTTTTGTGGATCCACGAAACACGGACATCGGCAATGTGCATTCCGCATTTTGCGGACCGCACATCGCCGGCACTAATAGAATATGCCTATTCTTGTCTGCCATTGCGGACAAGAATACAACATGTTCTATTTTTTTCGGGAACGGAATTGCGAACCCGGAAGTGAGGGTCCGCAATTCCGTATCCGGGCAGCACATCATGCGGCCCCATAGAAATGAGTGGGTCCGCAATGCGGACGTGTGAATGGGGCCTTATCCGTATCATTGGGGGACACAGGCTTGACCATGGGTGTAGCTGCTGCCACTAGGAGGCGGACACTAAGCACAAAAGTGTAAGATCGTCCCCTTCAGCTATACCCTTCCTACAGGGACTAAGCTAAATCAGTTTTAGCTTAGTGTCTGTAGGAGGCAGACCTCCCTGCGTTGCAGGTCTACTTTTTTTTTTTTTTTTCTAGCAGGATTTTCAGGTAGTCTTTTAAACTGCCTGCACTTCCACCCAGGAGGTCCCCCAAGCCCCCTGCTCCTTCCCGTTCTCCAGAAGTAAAGGAGAACCAGAGGTTCCTACAAAGCCTCTGTTTCCTGCCAGCGTTCGGATCACCACCGCAAGTCCCCTCTGTTCCGGTGTAGCGTCCCTCCCCAAGGGGCCGCACACCGAAGGTGGTGAACCAGCAGGGGGGCAGAGGACGCTGGACAGGTGAGTATATAAAAAAGAAAAGAAAAAAAAATAATCCAGAAATGGAAGGCGGGCGCTGAGGGCTGGCATGGCATCATTTTGGGGGCGGGGCCCATTCTCCCCGCACCCATGTCGGCAGCTGAGCAGAGGGAGAGTGGGCTCCGCCCACTTCTAGGATTTAAAGCACCTGGTGGGACACTGATGAGCTGGTCTTGCTGCTTGGAGAGACACAGGCTGGGTAAGTGCTGTTTGTCCCTTCTCACAGGACCTAACCTTCCCCTCTTCCTCATTTAGGTGACAGGGTTGTCATTAATTCTGAGACCAGGCCCCGACGCAGGCGGTCCCTTAGGTGTCTGATTTTGCCTGTGCGTTGTCGCGCAAAATTTCCAGTCAGACTCCCTCTGCTTTGCGTGTGCTGCGTCGCCATCAAGTGGCTTGGCCCTGGACCCGATGGTTCCTGCTGCCCAGCCTATGGTAGAACCGGAATGGGCGTGTTCCCTGTCTAGGGTGGTATAGGATTTCTCCAATACCAACAAGTCCATTGTGGAAATATTTGTTTGTTTGTCGGCAAGGCAGTCCTCTGACCGGTCCGACTCTGGGGATCATGGGGCGCATGTCTATCGCGGCCGTCCCGTAAAACGGGCCAGAACATCCTCCCCCAAAAGGGTGTCTGTGTCCCCTGTTTCCTCGGTCTCTCCTCCTCCTGCTAGAGAGTCTCACTCCGTGTCCTCAGTGGAAGAGGCATGTTCTGAGGAAGGGGGGGGGGGGGGTGTTATCTCGCCGGAGGGTCAGTCGTCTAAACTGTCCTCCATGGTGGACAATCTTATTACAGCAGTTATCGAGATGTTGCAGGTTGAGGACCCCGCACTGTCTGCCAGCTCGGGTTTTTCCTTTTTGGAAGGAACTGTCGCTCGCACAAGTGTTTCCCCGACCCCCAGGAGTTTGATTCCTCTCTTTCCAAAGAGTGGAATTTCCCTGATAGACGTTTTACCTTGCCAAAACGCTTAAACGTCCTTTATCCTTTTCTGGAGGATTTGACTAAGAAATGGTCGTCCTCACCTATAGTGGACCCGCCAGTTTCCCGCTTGGCTAAACATACTACTTTGCCGATGGCGGATGGGGCTTTTTCCGTGGATATCAGAGATAAGAAGCTGGTAGCGTTGTCAAAATCTGCCTTTGAGGCAGTGGGCACAGCACTGCAGCCGGTGTTTGCCTCTATATGGGTGAACAAGGCTATGGGGGAGTGGGCGAGTAATGTACGTCAGGGTCTCTACTCGGGAGTCCCTGCGGGGGAACTTGCAGATGTGGCCCTGCAGCTCTCTCATGCCAGTGCATATATTTGTGAAGCATCTTTGGACGCGGCCAGGATTATGGCTCGATCGTCGGCTCTGTTGATAGCTATTCGCTGTACCCTATGGCTCTCCTGCTGGGCGCCAGATAATGCTTCAAAGCGGGTCCTGACGGCCCTCCCCTTTACCAGCAGCAGACTTATTGATAAGAGCCTGGATGTGATCGTTTCGGATGCTACAGGTGGCAAGAGCACGTATTTACCACAGAACAGGAGGCGGTCTAATAGTTCAAAAAAGCGTAAGCCTTTTTTTCGCCCCTTTCAAAGTTTTTCCAAGTTTTATAGATGCACACCTTTGCGTCTGCTGACGATTCTCTGGGGCGTAGAGTTTTGCAGACTGCGGTTCTCTAACAGGAGGGGTTCTTGTTATGCCCACCCTTGGGGACTGCTCTGTAATGTCCTGTGGTCAAGCCCAGGTTCCCCTAATGATATGGATGAGAAAACTAGATTTTTGTACTTGCCGTAAAATCTATTTCTTTTCCATTTATTGGGGAACACCGCTCCCACTCATTTTAATTTTTTGTTTAGGGGCCTTTTCGGACCTGTGGGTTTGTATGTAGTGTGTTTTTTGTTTTGCTTCTCCTACTGCTTTTCACTAACTGATTTAGCTTGGTCCCTGTAGGAAAGGTATAGCTGAAGGGGAGGAGCTTACAATTTTAGTGTCCGCCTCCTAGCGGCAGCAGCTATACCAATAGTCAAGCCTGTGTCCCCCAATGAACGGAAGAGAAACTGATTTTACAGTAAGTACAAAAATCTAGTTTTCCCAATAATCTGCCTGTGTAAATGTGCTGCCAATGAACGAGCAAAACAGCTGAGCAGCGGAGGTGCCGGAACTCTGACCCCCGCTGATGTGATATTGATGACCTATCCTGTACAACCCCTTTAAATCATCGTTTCCAGACAGCAGATCGTGCTGTGTTTCTAGACAGGAGATCCCTGTTCACAATCTATACAGTTGTAATATGGCTGTATGCAGATTGCCAGGACCTGGAGGAAAAATGTTACCTTGTGTGTCTGCATAGGGTAAAAGGAAGCAAGTAAGAGCAAGAAGAAAAATCGCAGCCAATTTATCGCGATAATGATATATATTGCGATAAATACCCATTTAGAAGAAAAAAAACACTTGTGGCCACAAGGAAAACGTTACACTGTATGGGGGTTGTCATTACTTCAGACCAGGCCCCGACGCAGGGGGTCCCTTCGGTGAGACCTTTTGCCTGTGCGTCGTGTCGTGCAAAATTCCCAGTCAGACTCCCTCTGCTTTTAGTGTGCTGCGCCGCCATAAAGTGGCTCGCCCCTGGACCCGATGGTTCCTGCTGCCCAGCCTATGGTAGAACCGGTATGGGCTGGCAGCCGCAAGGAGACGTTATACGGTATGGGCGGGCAGCCTCATGGAGACGTTATACGGTATGGGCGGGCAGCCGCAAGGAGACGTTATACGGTATGGGCGGGCAGCCGCAAGGAGACTATACTGTCTGGACTTAGGAACTATACTGTAAGGGGGTGACATTTGTAACCTCTCCGCCATCAGTATAATAATGTCTTGTGGCCGCCATACAGTAATGTAGTCTTGTTGCACCTGTATTGGTAGAACAGGAAGACATAGTTTATCAAGTGCCTTCACCATGTGCAGTGCAGTGCAGCTTGCAGGCGTAGGGACCGCTGTATGGAAGGAGTTGACAGGGAGGGAGCTCCCTCCCTCTCCCATCGGGGCTGCTGTTCCTTTTCAAAGCCCCCGATTCTTGACTGGATCACAGAGGGAGGGGGGCCCCCTCCCTCCCCATCACTCGCTGCTCTGTTGTGGCAGCGAGTGATTGTTACCATGGCAACTGGACGCCTTCACAGGCTTCCTGCTGTCCATGGTGCTGATCACACTTCTGCTAAAGGCAGAAGTCTGATCAGACGTTAAAGTGAAAATGCAGTACAGTACACTATATAGTGTACTGTATTATACAGACATCAGACCCACTGGATCTTCAAGAACCAAGTCGGTCTGGGTCAATTTTTTTAAAAAAAAAGTGGGGGGAAAAAGTTAAACTAAAAAAACACATTTATCACTGATTAAAAAAATAAAATGCACTATACATATTAGCTATTGCCGTGTCCGTAATAACAGGATCTATAAACATATCACATGACCTAACCCCTCAGGTGAATACCGTAAAAAAAGCTATTTTTTTTTGTCACCTTACATCACAAAGTGTATTAGCAAGCGATCAAAGTCATATCCACCCCAAAATAGTGCCAATCAAACAGTCATCTCATCCCGCAAAAATCATACCCTACCCAAGATAATCGCCCAAAAACTGAAAAAACTGTGGCTCTCGGACTATGGAGACACTAAAACATGATTTATTTTATTTTGTTATGTTTTGTTTTGTTTCAAAAATGAAATAATTGTGTAAAACGTACATAAATAAAAAAAAATAACCTGCTCTATAAAAATACCACATGTTCTAACCTGTCAGATGAATGTTGCAAATAACAAAAAAAAAAACTGCCAAAACAGCTATTTCTTGTTACCTTGCCTCACAAAAAGTGTAATATAGAGCAACCAAAAATCATATGTACCCTAAAATAGTACCAACAAAACTGCCACCCTATCCCGTAGTTTCCAAAATGGGGTCACTTTTTTGGAGTTTCTACTCTAGGGGTGCATCAGGGGGGCTTCTAATGGGACATGGTGTCAAAAAACCAGTCCAGCAAAATCTGCCTTCCAAAAACCGTTTGGCATTCCTTTCCTTCTGCGCCATGCCGTGTGCCCGTACAGTAGTTTACGACCACATATGGGGTGTTTCTGTAAACTACAGAATCGGGGTTATAAATATTGAGTTTTGTTTGGCTGTTAACCCTTGGTTTGTAACTGGGGAAAAAATAATTAACCACCTCCGGACCGCCTAACGCAGGATCGCGTTCCGGAGGTGGCAGCGCTGCGCACAGTCACGCATATACGCGTCATCTCGCGAGACGCGAGATTTCCTGTGAACGCGCGCACACAGGCGCGCGCGCTCACAGGAACGGAAGGTAAGAGAGTTGATCTCCAGCCTGCCAGCGGCGATCGTTCGCTGGCAGGCTGGAGATGTGTTTTTTTTAACCCCTAACAGGTATATTAGACGCTGTTTTGATAACAGCGTCTAATATACCTGCTACCTGGTCCTCTGGTGGTCCCCTTTGTTTGGATCGACCACCAGAGGACACAGGTAGCTCAGTAAAGTAGCACCAAGCACCACTACACTACACTACACCCCCCCCCCATCACTTATTAACCCCTTATTAGCCCCTGATCACCCCTAATCACCCCTGATCACCCCATATAGACTCCCTGATCACCCCCCTGTCATTGATTACCCCCCTGTCATTGATCAACCCCCTGTAAAGCTCCATTCAGACGTCCGCATGATTTTTACGGATCCACTGATAGATGGATCGGATCCGCAAAACGCATCCGGACGTCTGAATGAAGCCTTACAGGGGCATGATCAATGACTGTGGTGATCACCCCATATAGACTCCCTGATCACCCCCCTGTCATTGATTACCCCCCTGTCATTGATTACCCCCCTGTAAAGCTCCATTCAGATGTCCGCATGATTTTTACGGATGCACTGATACATGGATCGGATCCGCAAAACGCATCCGGTCGTCTGAATGAAGCCTTACAGGGGCATGATCAATGACTGTGGTGATCACCCCCCTGTCATTGATTACCCCCCTGTAAAGCTCCATTCAGATGTCCGCATGATTTTTACGGATGCACTGATAGATGGATCGGATCCGCAAAACGCATCCGGACGTCTGAATGAAGCCTTACAGGGGCATGATCAATGACTGTGGTGATCACCCCATATAGACTCCCTGATCACCCCCCTGTCATTGATTACCCCCCTGTCATTGATTACCCCCCTGTAAAGCTCCATTCAGATGTCCGCATGATTTTTACGGATGCACTGATAGATGGATCGGATCCGCAAAACGCATCCGGACGTCTGAATGAAGCCTTACAGGGGCATGATCAATGACTGTGGTGATCACCCCATATAGACTCCCTGATCACCCCCCTGTAAAGCTCCATTCAGATGTCCGCATGATTTTTACGGATGCACTGATACATGGATCGGATCCGCAAAACGCATCCGGTCGTCTGAATGAAGCCTTACAGGGGCATGATCAATGACTGTGGTGATCACCCCCCTGTCATTGATTACCCCCCTGTAAAGCTCCATTCAGATGTCCGCATGATTTTTACGGATGCACTGATAGATGGATCCGATCCGCAAAACGCATCCGGACGTCTGAATGAAGCCTTACAGGGGCATGATCAATGACTGTGGTGATCACCCCATATAGACTCCCTGATCACCCCCCTGTCATTGATCACCCCCCTGTCATTGATTACCCCCCTGTAAAGCTCCATTCAGATGTCCGCATGATTTTTACGGATGCACTGATAGATGGATCCGATCCGCAAAACGCATCCGGACGTCTGAATGAAGCCTTACAGGGGCATGATCAATGACTGTGGTGATCACCCCATATAGACTCCCTGATCACCCCCCTGTCATTGATCACCCCCCTGTCATTGATTACCCCCCTGTAAAGCTCCATTCAGATGTCCGCATGATTTTTACGGATGCACTGATAGATGGATCGGATCCGCAAAACGCATCCGGACGTCTGAATGAAGCCTTACACGGGCGTGATCAATGACTGTGGTTATCACCCCATATAGACTCCCTGATCACCCCCCTGTCATTGATCACCCCCCTGTCATTGATCACCCCCCTGTCATTGATCACCCCCCTGTCATTGATCACCCCCCTGTCATTTAGCACCCCTCTGTAAGGCTCCATTCAGATATTTTTTTGGCCCAAGTTAGCAGAATTTTTTTTTTTTTTTCTTACAAAGTCTCATATTCCACTAACTTGTGTCAAAAAATAAAATCTCACATGAACTCACCATACCCCTCACGGAATCCAAATGCGTAAAATTTTTTAGACATTTATATTCCAGACTTCTTCTCACGCTTTAGGGCCCCTAGAATGCCAGGGCAGTATAAATACCCCACATGTGACCCCATTTCGGAAAGAAGACACCCCCAGGTATTCCGTGAGGGGCATATTGAGTCCATGAAAGATTGAAATTTTTGTCCCAAGTTAGCGGAACGGGAGACTTTGTGAGAAAAAAATTAAAAATATCAATTTCCGCTAACTTGTGCCAAAAAAAAAAAATTTCTATGAACTCGCCATGCCCCTCATTGAATACCTTGGGGTGTCTTCTTTCCAAAATGGGGTCACATGTGGGGTATTTATACTGCCCTGGCATTCTAGGGGCCCCAAAGCGTGAGAAGAAGTCTGGTATCCAAATGTCTAAAAATGCCCTCCTAAAAGGAATTTGGGCACCTTTGCGCATCTAGGCTGCAAAAAAGTGTCACACATCTGGTATCGCCGTACTCAGGAGAAGTTGGGGAATGTGTTTTGGGGTGTCATTTTACATATACCCATGCTGGGTGAGAGAAATATCTTGGTCAAATGCCAACTTTGTATAAAAAAATGGGAAAAGTTGTCTTTTGCCAAGATATTTCTCTCACCCAGCATGGGTATATGTAAAATGACACCCCAAAACACATTCCCCAACTTCTCCTGAATACGGCGATACCACATGTGTGACACTTTTTTGCAGCCTAGGTGGGCAAAGGGGCCCATATTCCAAAGAGCACCTTTAGGATTTCACAGGTCATTTACCTACTTACCACACATTAGGGCCCCTGGAAAATGCCAGGGCAGTATAACTACCCCACAAGTGACCCCATTTTGGAAAGAAGACACCCCAAGGTATTCTGTGAGGGGCATGGCGAGTTCCTAGAATTTTTTATTTTTTGTCACAAGTTAGTGGAAAATGCTTATTTTTTTTTTTTATTTTTTTTTCATACAAAGTCTCATATTCCACTAACTTGTGACAAAAAATAAAAACTTCCATGAACTCACATTGCCCATCAGCGAATACCTTGGGGTCTCTTCTTTCCAAAATGGGGTCACTTGTGGGGTAGTTATACTGCCCTGGCATTCTAGGGGCCCAAATGTGTGGTAAGGAGTTTGAAATCAAATTCTGTAAAAAATGACCTGTGAAATCCGAAAGGTGCTCTTTTGAATATGGGCCCCTTTGCCCACCTCGGCTGCAAAAAAGTGTCACACATCTGGTATCTCCGTAATCGGGAGAAGTTGGGGAATGTGTTTTGGGGTGTCATTTTACATATACCCATGCTGGGTGAGAGAAATATCTTGGCAAAAGACAACTTTTCCCATTTTTTTATACAAAGTTGGCATTTGACCAAGATATTTATCTCACCCAGCATGGGTATATGTAAAAAGACACCCCAAAACACATTCCTCAACTTCTCCTGAATACAGAGATACCAGATGTGTGACACTTTTTTGCAGCCTAGGTGGGCAAAGGGGCCCACATTCCAAAGAGCACCTTTCGGATTTCACAGGTCATTTACCTACTTACCACACATTTGGGCCCCTAGAATGCCAGGGCAGTATAACTACCACACAAGTGACCCCATTTTGGAAAGAAGAGACCCCAAGGTATTCGCTGATGGGCATAGTGAGTTCATGGAAGTTTTTATTTTTTGTCACAAGTTTGTGGAATATGAGACTTTGTATGAAAAAAAAAAAAAAAAAAAAAAAATCATCATTTTCCACTAACTTGTGACAAAAAATAAAAAATTCTAGGAACTCGCCATGCCCCTCACGGAATACCTTGGGGTGTCTTCTTTCCAAAATGGGGTCACTTGTGGGGTAGTTATACTGCCCTGGTATTCTAGGGGCCCAAATGTGTGGTAAGGAGTTTGAAATCAAATTCAGGAAAAAATGAGGAGTGAAATCCGAAAGGTGCTCTTTGGAATATGGGCCCCTTTGCCCACCTAGGCTGCAAAAAAGTGTCACACATCTGGTATCCCCGTACTCAGGAGAAGTTGAGGAATGTGTTTTGGGGTGTCTTTTTACATATACCCATGCTGGGTGAGATAAATATCTTGGTCAAATGACAACTTTGTATAAAAAAATGGGAAAAGTTGTCTTTTGCCAAGATATTTCTCTCACCCAGCATGGGTATATATAAAATGACACCCCAAAACACATTCCCCACCTTCTCCTGAGTACGGAGATACCAGATGTGTGACACTTTTTTGCAGCCTAGGTGGGCAAAGGGGCCCATATTCCAAAGAGCACCTTTCGGATTTCACAGGTCATTTTTTACAGAATTTGATTTCAAACTCCTTACCACACATTTGGGCCCCTAGAATGCCAGGGCAGTATAACTACCCCACAAGTGACCCCATTTTGGAAAGAAGAGACCCCAAGGTATTCGCTGATGGGCATAGTGAGTTCATAGAAGTTTTTATTTTTTGTCACAAGTTAGTGGAATATGAGACTTTGTAAGGAAAAAAAAAAAAAAAAAAAAAATCATCATTTTCCGCTAACTTGTGACAAAAAATAAAAAGTTCTATGAACTCACTATGCCCATCAGCGAATACCTTAGGGTGTGTACTTTCAGAAATGGGGTCATTTGTGGGGTGTTTGTACTGTCTGGGCATTGTAGAACCTCAGGAAACATGACAGGTGCTCAGAAAGTCAGAGCTGCTTCAAAAAGCGGAAATTCACATTTTTGTACCATAGTTTGTAAACGCTATAACTTTTACCCAAACCATTTTTTTTTTACCCAAACATTTTTTTTTTATCAAAGACATGTAGAACAATAAATTTAGAGCAAAATTTCTATATGGATGTCGTTTTTTTTGCAAAATTTTACAACTGAAAGTGAAAAATGTCATTTTTTTGCAAAAAAATCGTTAAATTTCGATTAATAACAAAAAAAGTAAAAATGTCAGCAGCAATGAAATACCACCAAATGAAAGCTCTATTAGTGAGAAGAAAAGGAGGTAAAATTCATTTGGGTGGTAAGTTGCATGACCGAGCAATAAACGGTGAAAGTAGTGTAGGTCAGAAGTGTAAAAAGTGGCCTGGTCTTTCAGGGTGTTTAAGCACTGGGGGCTGAGGTGGTTAAAATGGAAAATCTGCCCAAAAAGTGAAATTTTGAAATTTTATCTATTTTCCATTAATTCTTGTGGAACACCTAAAGGGTTAACAAAGTTTGTAAAATCCGTTTTAAATACCTTGATAGGTGTAGTTTGTAAAATGGGGTCATTTTTGGGTGGTTTCTATTATGTAAGCCTCACAAAGTGACTTCAGACCTGAACTGGTCCTGAAAAAGTGGGTTTTAGAAATTTTTTGAAAAATTTCAAGATTTGCTTCTAAACTTCTAAGCCTTGTAACATCCCCAAAAAATAACATGTCATTC
This sequence comes from Bufo bufo, assembly GCF_905171765.1. Classification (NCBI taxonomy): domain Eukaryota; kingdom Metazoa; phylum Chordata; class Amphibia; order Anura; family Bufonidae; genus Bufo; species Bufo bufo. The sequence goes on along the minus strand of NC_053390.1, from coordinate 106,002,106 downwards.
CCTAAATGATCAAAACATAAAGTAGACATATGTGAAATGTAAAGTAATAACTATTTTTGGAGGTATTACTATGTATTATAGAAGTAGAGAAATTGAAACTTGGAAGTTTGCAAATTTTTCTAAATCTTTAGTAAAATGGAGTCAAAAATTTCCAGTGTCATGAAGTACAATATGTGACGAAAAAACTATCTCAGAATGGCCTGGATAAGTAAAAGCGTTTTAAAGTTATTCACACATAAAGTGACACTGGTCAGATTTGCAAAAAATGGCCTGGTCCTTAAGATGAAAATGAGCCCGGTCCTTAAGAGGTTAAAATCGGATGTGTATTTCAGCTGCGGAAATCCAAGGCTGACACTGAATCTGGTGAATCTAGTGCAGATCCGCACAAAGATTAGCTCCTTTGTCATTTAATAGGGCTAATCCTCTGTTTCTGTCTGAAATAGTTTTTTTCTGCCATGCAGTCATAAATCTGCGTGGAGATTCTATATTGAATGTAAATGGATTGCCAAAAAATCTGTGTGCAAGTTTGGTATGTGTGGGTATATTATTAGTGTTTTTATTGTTTACACAAACCATTACTTTTTTTTTTTTTTTTTTTTAATGCAAAATTGCATGAAGGCGCACATGGCTAAAGTTTATTGAACTGTATTTAGTGACCCTATTGTTTTTCTCTTCCACAGTCCATACAGTCACGCTGTTTGTAAATATCTTTGGTTGTCTGGCGTGGTTCTGCGTCGATACAAGTCGAGGCGTTGACTTCGGATTGGCCATCCTGTGGTTCTTGCTTTTCACACCATGCTCCTTTGTATGCTGGTATCGACCATTGTATGGAGCCTTCAGGTAAGGTCTTTTTAGTTTCAATAGATTTTTATTGGATTATAAACCTAAGCAACAAACCAATACTTATTGTATGGCGCTGAGTACATGTATGCATAAAGATTTGCATATTTCAAGGATTAACAATATCGAGCACGTGTGTTGCACAAAAAACATAAAAAATAAAGTACAACATTAACACAGGCCTGTTCAGAATATTGTTCTAGCAGTGACTAACATTAACTGGTGGATCCAGTTAGGTGACTATAAATAATGAAGAACAAGTATTTGCTCAGAACATAGAGCCAATGAACCGGAAACCTCTATCACTGACTAGTTTGAGTGCTATAGCCAGGTAAGGTCTTTTTAACCTCTCACGGACGCGCGTTCCTCCGTGCATGCTCGATTAGTACAGGGGCCTGTCTGTAAAGGACTGCTGGGCCTCTGATATATCTCTGGCATCGCTGAAAACTCCAATGCCGGTAGATGAAATCCTTAGAGAAGAAACTCTCTCTCAAACTCCATCAATTCCCTGTGATGCGATCACCAGGTGCCTTAGGGTCCATTCACACGTCTGCAAAATGGGTCCACATCCATTCTGCAATTATGCGGAACAGGTGCGGACCCATTCATTTTCAATGGGGTCGGAATGTGCTGTCCACATTTGTGGATCAGCACTTCCGTTCCGCAAAAAAATAGAACATGTCCTATTCTTGTCCGCAATTTCGGAGAAGAAAAGGCATTTTCTAGGAGAGTGCCGGCGATGTGCAGTCCACAAAATGCGGAACGCACATTGCAAGTGTCTGTGTTTTGCGGATCCGCAAAACACATACGGACGTGTGAATGGACCCTTACAAGAGGCCTACCATGTACCGAGGCCTGTGAGGCCCAGCCCTGGTCTCATTGGTGAACTGTTAGTGTAAAACTGCCAATTCCAATGCAGTACCATACAGCATTTACAGTAATGCATTGAAACAGGAATCGGGGACTAATAAAAGTAAAAAAAGTTTCAAGTGTAAAAAAATAAATAAATGGCATGTACAATTGTAAAAAAAATTAACATATTTGGTATCACCTCAGCGCTATTGACTGACTCTATAAAAATATCACATGCTCTACCCTGCCAGGTGAATGCTGTGTTAAAAAAAGACTGTGCCAGAACAGCCATTTTTTGATCACCTCGCCCTCCAGAAATCATATCAAGCGATCAAAAAATTGTTTGTACCCTGAAATGGTGCCAGTGAAAACATCACCTCATCCTGCAAAAAGCAAGCCCTCACACAAGACCATTGCCAGAAAAATAAAAATGATGGATGTCCAGAAATAGTGAAACAATGTTTTTTTTTTTGTTTGTTTTTTTAAATGCTCTATTATGTAAAACTGAAGAAGGAAAAAAAAAAACAAAAAAAAACATATTTGGTATCGCTGCTTCCATAACGTCAAATCTACCCTGTCAGGTGAACGCCATAAAAACTGTGCCAGAACAGTCATTTTTAGGTCATGTTGCCTTGCAAAAAAACATATCAAGTGATCAAAAAAAATCTATGTACCTCAAAATCGTACCAATCACAACCTCAATTCATCCCACAAATAATGAGCCCTCACACAAGACCATTGCCAGGAAAAAAAAAATGCCTCTTGGGAAATGGACACAAACATGATGTTTTTCCCCCCCAAAAAAAATTGTGTGTAAAAGTAGCAAAACATAAAAAAATATATATAAAATTGGTATCTCTGTAATTGTAGGGACCAGATAACATGACATTTTTCCTTCTTGTATGCCGCAATAATAAAGCACTGGCAGAATTGCTGCCTTTTCTTTATTCTGCTTCCCAGAAAGTGAAATAACGTGATCAAAAAATCATATGTACTGCAAAATAGGACTAATGGTGATGGCAACTTATCCTGCAAAAAATATTCCCTCACACAGCTCCACTGAGCTCCATCCAAAAATCATATGGGGTAGATTCATCATTCCCTATGCGCCTGAAAAGTGGTGTTAAGGAGTCACAGGTGTGACTTATTAAAAAAATGTGGCATCTGCCATTTTCCACCGTCCCCTGCTCTTTTCTAAAAGGGAGCATGGTCAGTCACTGTGACAGATTTATCTTTATCAATAGAATAGAGATGCTCACTGACCACCACTCAGTGATATAAGTAGACACCAAAAATTCAGAAAGATGGCTCACAGTGATTTGCATATAACTTTACTAATTCATATATAGAATACAACACACTAAAGAACTGTACATAAGGACCGTATTTTTCGCCCTATTAGACGCACCTGCCCTTAAGACTCACCTAGGTTTTACAGGGGCAAAATAAGAAAAAAAATATTTTTCATTATACCTCAGGTCAGACCACCAATCAGACCCCCAATGTTAATCAGACCTCAGCTAACCGCCCCAATGTTAAGACCTCAGCTCAGACCCCCAATCAGACCTCAGCTCAGACCCCAATATGAATGACCCCCAATCAGACCTCAGAGAAGAGCCCCATGCCTCTCCAGCAGCCCCCAGTAGCGTCAATCAGCCTCATAAATATAAAATAAATATAAAAACACTTGCCTCACCTGCTCCTGGACGCCGCTGCTCCTCTCCTCCAGCGCTATCTGCATCCTCCGGCTGTGCTGTGCTGTGCAGCCGACAGCCGAGGACCAGGAAGCGGTGAGTACAATGCCTTCACCGCTTCCCGGTCCTCTGGTACTAATGAGCGCTTCCATAATGGAAGCGTCTCATTAGTATTTGCCCCAAATTAGTATTTCCCCACACACACACACTTTTGGACTGCAGAAAAGTGCACCTAATTCTTCTCCGGCAGCGCATCAGAAATCATGACGGGCGCAGAAAGTGCCAGTCTTGATAAATCTCCCCCATAGTTCCCAGAAAAGATCTGTACTTGTGCCTCAGAGGCTGTTAAATAGCAACATGGCGGCTGTAAACCAATCCATCAAAATATGCGCTGCAAAAGCCAAAAGGTGGTCTTTAAATTCTAAATCCTGCAGTGTACCCAAACAGCAGTTTATGGCATATCAGTACCCAGTAGAACCCGCCTAACCTCCAGTGGCTCTATAAATGTGATGTAGCACGCAATAACGATTCCAGCAATATCTGCAATGGGGTGTTTCCGCATTTAGGAAAAAGATGCTTAACCACTTACCGCTACTGTAACGCCGAAAGGCGTCATCTCTGCGGCTCCCCCAGGCTACGCTAACGCCGATTGGCGTCATCTCGCGTGAGCCGAGATTTCCTGTGAACGCGCGCACACAGGAGCGCGCGTTCACAGGAACGCATAGTGCACAAGTTCTTCTGCAGCCTGCCGGCCGTGATCATCGGCTGGCAGGCTGTAGATTTTTGAATGGACAAATGAAATGCTTATATCAGACGCTATTTTGAAAATAGCGTCTGATATAAGTGCTGCCTGGTCCTCTGGTGGTCCCTTTCGCTTGGATCGACCACCAGAGGACACAGGCAGCTCAGTAAGTAGCACCAAATCACCACACTACACATTAGACATTACCCTGTCATTTATTTAACCCCTTATTTAGCACCTGATCGCCCATATTAGACTCCCTGATCACCCCCTTGTCCACCCCCTGTCACTGATCACCCCCCCGTAAGGGTCCCTTATCACCGCCAGTTAGTTAGCCACTTGTTAGGTAGTTTAGCGCCCACCGCACCGCAGTCACCGATTAGTCGCTGATTAGCGTCATCGCTGTCGCTAATCAGCACTAGTACTATATAGTATCTGTAAGTGATCAATACTGATCGCAATCAGATCTATATCAGTACATTAGGGTCACCTTAGGTTCTACAAAAAACGCAGTGTTCGCCCGATCAGGCCTGATCTTGTGCCCACACTTGCGTTCAGTCCGCCCCACCGCAGTGACAGAATTTTTTTTTTCTGATCACTGCAAAAACACGGTAAAATCGCTGCGCCGCTATAAAGATCACTTTTGAGCTTTTTGGATCTTTATTAGCGATCGCAGCTTTACTTCGCAAGCACTCCTTTTTGCTAGGTAGGTTTGCTCTTTTTCCTGGGTAGTCTCAGAGGAATACCCCCTAAATTTAGTGAACCCAAAATGTCAAACAAGGGGTATTCCGCTGAAGAGGCCTACAGGATTCTGGCCCTGATGGATGAAAGCGATGGGGACGCCTCACCCGCTGAATCCAGTGGTTCAGAATATGAACCTGTAGACAGCAGTGGCACTCTAACCGCTAGTGAGGATGACGAGGTAGAGGTCCCTGCTACGGCCAGACGTACCCGATCCCATGTCAGGGTTCTGCCTACCCTGCATGATGACCCTCATTTGCAGCAGAGTGGTGCTAGCGCTGATCTTGTTTATGGTGCGGCATACACCAGCAGCGCAGCACATCCTGGACCTTCTACCAGCACTGCCGTATTCCCTGGTGAAGTGGCGAGCACCAGAAGGGCAGTTCCAGCTGGTACGGTGGCACATGCAGTAACTCCCCTGTCGCAGCCACCGCGTTCACAGGCCCGTAGAACCCTTAGTCTCCCAGAGGTGCTGGCAAATCCCAATTGGCACTCCCCTGCTTCCGCCGCACCCGTATTGCCCCCTTTTACCGCCCAGTCTGGAGTTCGCGTGGAGACGGCTCATTTAGGATCGGCCCTTCAGTTTTTTGAGCTGTTCTTCACCGCGGATCTCTATGACCTAGTTGTGGCAGAAACCAACCGCTACGCCACACAGTTTATTACCGCCAATCCGGAAAGCTTCTATGCCCAGCCTTTCCAAGAGGCCACCCTGCTTATGACCGGCTCCACAAAATTCGGCCCCTCATAGACCATTTGTCATCCAGATTTGCAGATGCGTATACCCCTAATCAAAACATCTGCATAGACGAGTCCCTAGTACATTTTACCGGGCGCCTTGGCATAAAACAGTACATCCCCAGCAAGCGCGCCCGTTATGGGGTCAAACTGTATAAGGCTACTTTCACACTAGCGTTCGGGTGTCCGCTCGTGCGCTCCGTTTGAAGGGGCTCACGAGCGGCACCGAACGCATCCGCACGGCCCTAATGCATTCTCAGTGGAGGCGGATCCACTGAGAATGCATCCGCCTGCCAGCGCTCAGCCTCCGCTCCGCTCAGTGAGCGGACACCTGAACGCTGCTTGCAGCGTTCGGGTGTCCGCCTGGCCGTGCGGAGGCGAGCGGATCCGTCCAGGCTTATAATGGAAGTCAATGGGGACGGATCCGCTTGAAGATGACACTATATGGCTCAATCTTCAAGCGGATCCGTTCCCCATTGACTTTCAATGTAAAGTCTGAACGGATCCGCTCAGGCTACTTTCGCACTTAGAAAATTTTCTAAGTTTATAATGCAGACGGCTCCGTTCGGAACGGATGCGAACGTCTGCATTATAGGAGCGGATCCGTCTGATGACACATCAGACGGATCCGCTCCGAACGCTAGTGTGAAAGTAGCCTTAGCTCTGTGAAAGGGCCACAGGCTATACATATCGTTTTAGGGTCTATGAGGGAAAAGACTCAAAACTGGAGCCGGTCGGATGTCCTGACTACCTGGGGAGCAGTGGCAAGATTGTCTGGGACTTGGTGTCACCCTTACTCCACAAGGGGTACCACTTATACGTGGACAATTTTTACTCAAGCGTGGCCCTCTTTCGGCACTTACATCTAGTCGGAATTCAATGCTGTGGCACCGCGCGACCTAGTCGCCGGGGCTTCCCCCAACGGCTCGTTAGTACCCGACTTGCACGGGGGGAGAGGGCTGCCTTGTGTGACCAAGAACTGCTCGCGGTGAAGTGGAGGGACAAGAGGGACGTTTACCTTCTGTCCACCATTCACGCAGACACGACTGTCCAAATTGAACGGGCAACTGGAGTCATTGTGAAACCCCTCTCTGTCCATGACTATAACCTTCACATGGGAGGGGTGGACTTCAATGACCAGATGTTGGCTCCCTATTTAGTTTCCCGACGCACCAGACGCTGGTATAAAAAGGTGTCTGTATATTTAATTCAATTGGCTAAGTATAATAGTTTTGTTCTCTACAGTAAGGCTGGGAGAACAGGATCCTTCCTAAAATTCCAGGAAGAGATCATTTCGGAACTCCTGTATCCAGGAGGGTCTGTGCCCCAAGGCCCTGATGTAGTGAGCCGGCTACATGGCAGACACTTCCCGTCTGTCTATCCTGGTACCCCAACTCAACGTTCCCCAAGAAAAAGATGTTGTGTCTGCAGCAGGGGTGGAATAAGGCGTGACACCACCGTTTTTTGTCCTGACTGTCCTGACCAGCCTGCCCTATGCATAGGGGAGTGTTTCCGCTAGTTCCACACTCAGGTACACTATTAGTGTAGGGATCGCGTGACACAGGACAGGCACACAGGGCTATTAGGGCCCTTTCACACAGAGCTGCTACAAACCTCTCCTTTCACCTGGGACAAAGTGCATAATGTACTTCGCCACATCTCTGGGCGATTTGCGCTTTGCACATTGTCCCATGGGGAAGGAGAGGTTTGTCCTATAAAGGTAAAAAAACAAAAAATCACCGGTAAGCAAAAAAGTTATTGTTCTGTTTCAAAAGTTTATAAAAGTTAATGTTCTCTAAAGTTAATGTTAATAAATTTATTGCATTGCGGCCTGTTTTTTTTTTTTTTTTTTTTTACCTTCTAGGTGGACCAAGCGATCGACTAGCTGCAGCACTGATGTGCATTCTGACAGAAGCATTGCGCTGCTGTCAGATTACACAAAAGTCGGTGTATGCGGCGCTGCAAGACTAGATTTCTCCTCTGCAGTAAAAGATATGTTTGCCGAGGCATATGAGCTGAGGATGCGGCGGTGTTTATGTACTTTGGCAAACACTTTGTATATATAAAAAAAAATTATAAAATCCCGGCAATGATTTATTTATCCACATCAATTGATGTGAATGGATAAATCTGGTTTGACAGGGCATACGGGCTAAGTGGGTATGGATGTTGGGCGGAGCTCCTATGTCCTGGCAGACGCCTTTCCCCTCCTTTTTCTTTTTTTGGCAGAGATTTTTTCATCCACATTGATCGATGCGAATGAAGAAATCTGTGCCGTTAATTTTTTCTTTCAGCTCAGAGGCTGAACGGAAAAAAAAAATCTCATTACCCGTATGCTCAATATAAGGAGAATAGCAGAAACTCCTAATGCTGGCCATACATGTAATGATTGCGGAGACCCTCAAATGCCAGGGCAGTACAAACACCCCACAAATGACCCCATTTTGGAAAGAAGACACCCCAAGGTATTCTCTGAGGGGCATATTGAGTCCAGGAAAGATTGAAATTTTTGTCCCAAGTTAGCGGAAAGGGAGACTTTGTGAGAAAAAACGAAAAAAATCAATTTCCGCTAACTTGTGCCAAAAAAAAAAAAAAATTTCTTTGAACTCGCCATGCCCCTCATTGAATACCTTGGGGTGTCTTCTTTACAAAATGGGGTCACATGTGGGGTATTTATACTGCCCTGGCATTTTAGGGGCCCCAAAGCGTGAGAAGAAGTCTGGGATCCAAATGTCTAAAAATGCCCTCCTAAAAGGAATGTGGGCCCCTTTGCGCATCTAGGCTGCAAAAAAGTGTCACACATGTGGTATCTCCGTTCTCAGGAGAAGTTGGGGAATGTGTTTTGGGGTGTCATTTTACATATACCCATGCTGGGTGAGAGAAATATCTTGGCAAAAGACAACTTTGTATAAAAAAATGGGAAAAGTTGTCTTTTGCCAAGATATTTCTCTCACCCAGCATGGGTATATGTAAAATGACACCCCAAAACACATTCCCCAACTTCTCCTGAGAACGGAGATACCACATGTGTGACACTTTTTTGCAGCCTAGGTGGGCAAAGGGGCCCACATTCCAAAGAGCACCTTTCGGATTTCACAGGTCATTTACCTACTTACCACACATTTGGGCCCCTAGAATGCCAGGGCAGTATAACTACCCCACAAGTGACCCCATTTTGGAAAGAACACACCACACCCCAAGGTATTCCGTGAGGAGCATGGCGAGTTCCTAGAATTTTTTTTTTTTTTGTCACAAGTTAGTGGAAAATGATGATTTTTTTTTATTTTTATTTTTTTCTTACAAAGTCTCATATTCCACTAACTTGTGACAAAAAATAAAAACTTCCATGAACTCACTATGCCCATCACGAAATACCTTGGGGTGTCTTCTTTCCAAAATGGGGTCACTTGTGGGGTAGTTATACTGCCCTGGCATTCTAGGGGCCAAATGTGTGGTAACAAGTTTGAAATCAAAATGTGTAAAAAATGCCCTGTGAAATCCGAAAGGTGCTCTTTGAAAAGTGGGCCCCTTTGCCCACCTAGGCTGCAAAAAAGTGTCACACATGTGGTATCTCCGTACTCGGGAGAAGTTGGGGAATGTGTTTTGGGGTGTCATTTTACATATACCCATGCTGGGTGAGAGAAATATCTTGGCAAAAGACAACTTTTCCCATTTTTTTTATACAAAGTTGGCATTTGGCCAAGATATTTCTCTCACCCAGCATGGGTATATGTAAAATGACACCCCAAAACACATTCCCCAACTTCTCCTGAATACGGAAATACCAGATGTGTGGCACTTTTTTGCAACCTAGGTGGGCAAAGGGGCCCATATTCCAAAGAGCACCTTTCGGATTTCACTGGTCATTTTTTACAGAATTTGATTTCAAACTTGTTACCACACATTTGGGCCCCTAGAATGCCAGGGCAGTATAACTACCCCACAAGTGACCCCATTTTGGAAAGAAGACACCCCAAGGTATTCGCTGATGGGCATAGTGAGTTCATGGAAGTTTTTATTTTTTGTCACAAGTTAGTGGAATATGAGACTTTGTAAGAAAAAAAAAAAAAAAAATCATAATTTTCCACTAACTTGTGACAAAAAATAAAAAGTTCTATGAACTCACTATGCCCATCAGCGAATACCTTAGGGTGTCTACTTTCTGAAATGGGGTCATTTGTGGGGTGTTTGTACTGTCTGGCCATTGTAGAACCTCAGGAAACATGACAGGTGCTCAGAAAGTCAGAGCTGCTTCAAAAAGCGGAAATTCACATTTTTGTACCATAGTTTGTAAACGCTATAACTTTTACCCAAACCATTTTTTTTTTACCCAAACATTTTTTTTTTATCAAAGACATGTAGAACAATAAATTTAGAGCAAAATTTATATATGGATGTCGTTTTTTTTGCAAAATTTTACAACTGAAAGTGAAAAATGTCATTTTTTTGCAAAAAAATCGTTAAATTTCGATTAATAACAAAAAAAGTAAAAATGTCAGCAGCAATGAAATACCACCAAATGAAAGCTCTATTAGTGAGAAGAAAAGGAGGTAAAATTCATTTGGGTGGTAAGTTGCATGACCGAGCAATAAACCGCTAAAGTTGTGGAGTGCCGATTTGTAAAAAAGGGCCTGGTCTTTAGCAGGGTATAAACCTGTAGTCCTTAAGTGGTTAAATAGTGGAATTATTTTTTTTAATTTAATTTGATATGGAAGGATACGCGATCAATATCAAATTTGGGGGTCCAAAACCTAGATTCTCCCCACCCCCACGGTGCTGTAATAAGTAGTGCGGCCTCCTCACAACTTACCAAACATTGTATAGTGGCTGTTCTTGGTACTGCAGCCCAGGCCTATTGACTTGAATAGGACTGAGCAGCAAATAAGCCAGGTGACTGAATGTGACCTCTCTGGTTTAGAAAGCCAAGCAGCTGATCAGGGAGGGTCCTGGGAGTCGGAGCCCCGCTGATCTGATATTGCTGACCTATCCTGAGGCTAGACCATCAATGTCGAACTCCCTGAAAACGCCATTAATTGGGCACAAGTTACATTCTTTACATTTTGGGATTAACATGAGCAAATCTATCTAAAAATGCACTTCCATCCAAACTTTTAACATAGACACTTCAAGATGTATGTCTCCTGACAACTCCTTCCTATAAATCCGTGGCTTCCTGTGTGTAACACTCGTTCTCCATGTATGGCACATAGACGGCACACTTCATAGAAACTGGAACACATTTTATTCTTTGCACGTGAAATGTATTCATTTTCTTGCTTTATCACACGGCTCACATCCATGTATATAAAGCGTTTAACAGGCTGCATATATTACAGAAGACTTTACTGCTGAGGCTACTTTCACACTGGCGTTTTGGCTTTCTGTTTGTTAGATCCGTTCAGGGCTCTCACCAGCGGTCCAAAACGGATCAGTTTTGCCCTAATGCATTCTGAATGGAAAAGGATCCGCTCAGAATGCATCAGTTTGTCTCCGTTCCGCCTCCACTCTGCTTTGGAGGCGGACACCAAAACGCAGCTTGCAGCGTTTTGATGTCCGTCTGACGAAACTGAGCCAAACGGATGCGTTCTGACACACAATGTAAGTCAAGGGACGAATCCGTTTTCTGACACAATCTGGCACAATAGAAAATGGATCCTTCCTCCATTGACTTTCAATGGTGGTCAAAACGGATCCGTCTTGGCTATGTTACAGATAATATGAACAGATCCGTCTGTGCAGATCCATGACTGATCTGCACCAAACGCGAGTGTGAAAGTAGCCTGAGCTTTTCATGTCATTGATGCAAAGTCTGCAAAGCTTAAACAATGGGGGCATATCGCTAGGATATGCACCCATTGTCTGATAGGTGCAGGTTCCACCTCTGGGACCCTCACCTAAAACGAGAATGGAGCGGGGAGAGCTGTGGCTGGACGACCTCGGATTTCCCAGGGTCCATCCACCACCAAGCGCTGCTCCCATAGAAGTGAATGGGAGCGCACCGCGCACGTGCAGCCCCTGATCCCATTCATTTCTATGGGGTAGACGGAAATAGCCGAGCCAGCACTCGCCTATTTTCGGCGGCTCCATAGAAATGAATGGAGGGTGCATGCGCAGGGGAGTCCAATAGCTCCAAGCCATAAATCACTCTTATAGGTCACTAGGCTTGAAGCCTCTTAGAGGTTGCCTGCTTCCCAGCGCAGGCTGTGCAATGATGTTATCATGAACGCCTGCACAGGGGAAACAGGCAGTGAAAGCCGGAAAGCATTGCGGGTGCCAGGAGGAGCAGAACTGAGGTGAATATTTTGATGTTTTTGTTCTTTGTCACTTTGGGAGATTATTGGAGATGTATTCGGTCAGGGGCATTATAATTGCTTTGGCATTACAATGGGTACTACTGGTGGAAGAGGCATGAGAGTTGAACTTCTACCAATCTAATCTTGATGGCCTATCCTAAGGGCTCATACACACCAACGTGTGCCACCTGTTCCATCCATTGAGGACTGCAAATTGAGGACCGCAATGCACATACACTGTCCATGTGGCTGCACAGACATTGCAGACCCATTCAGCTCGAATAAGTTGTATTTTTTTTTTTTTGTGCGGAGGCACGTTGAGAAACCCACGGAAGCACTCCGTAGTGCATCCATGGGGTTCCGTGCCTCCGTTCTTCACCGCACCTACCGGTTTGCGGACCCATTCAAATGTAAGTTAGCTTGCTTACTATTTTAGAAACCCCCTTACAAGTCATGGGGCCCTGTTCGCCACCTCTGGAACCCGCATCTATTGGACATTTATGGCGCATCCTGTGGATAAGAATGTGATGCTCACATATGTCCTTGTCTTTACAGGAGTGACAGTTCCTTCAGGTTCTTTGTGTTCTTCTTCGTGTACATCTGTCAGTTTGCAGTACACGTTCTGCAGGCTGCTGGCTTTAAAGGCTGGGGTAACTGGTAAGTTAAACATTATTGCTTAGTTCTAGTGGATAGTACCAAAATTGCATAATATAACGCCTAAAGGAGTTATCCAGCCTTTATCCTGAGGATAGCCTATCACTAGCTGATCGTTCTGGTGTAGCTATGTTATCAGAAAGTCTGCTCCAGAACTACAGCTCCATCATCCTTGTTGTGGAGGGAGCTCATTACTACAGCGCTAATTCCATCGGTGACGGAGCTACACCCAAATAGCTGATTGGCACCCCAGGGCCATCACAGTAAAGGCTGGACAACCCCTTTTAAATCACTTCATTAACAGCTGGTGGAAAAGCCTCAGCGGGAGTAATGATTATGTGGTTTACACTGGGCAGTATTGTGGGAAGGATACCGATGACCAGAGATGGACAGGGTTTTGCGGCGCATAGTTAAAGATTGTCGTTAAGAAAGAGTAACAGGAATTTATATTTCTAATGTGCAGATTTACTTTTCTATTACTTGTATATATCGTGGTTTGCCATCGGACCAATAAAGCCTGTAGTCCTCTGGCAGTTGTTTTGGATTCAGTGACATAATGGTTGTTGTTGTTTTGCAGCGGTTGGATTTCTGCACTAACTGCGCTCAATGAGAATATTCCTGTGGGGGTTATGATGATCCTGATAGCCGCCCTTTTCACAGCGTCTGCGGTAGTATCACTAGCTATGTTTAAAAAGGTATGTGTGCAAAAGTGAAGAATAGAACTGGGTATGTCGCACTGCAATCGTTTTGTATAGCCAGCTCATCATTTGCAACTTCAAATCCCCTCTCGCCTTATATTATGTCCTGACTAGATGTAATAGGGATTGTAAATTTTCATATCAATATGTTACTGCACTTTTACCCTATCAGCAGGTGTGTTCAGAATACTCGCACTGCTTCCATGTAAAACTGGCTATATAAGGCTGAGTTCACATCACCGTTTAGCTTTCCGTTCTTCTGATCCGTCGGAAAAAGAGAAAAAAAAAACAGGGTCCTGTTGCATCAGTTGTCATCCGTTTGAGCCTTTTCCATCTGAGATCCGTTTTTTTTTTTTAGCCGGACATTTTCCCTCTAAAAAAACGGATCTCAGATGGAAATGGCTCAAACGGATGACAACTGTTGCAACAGGATGCGTATTTTTTCTCTCTTCTGACTTATCTTAAGAACGGAAAGTTAAACGGTGATGTGAATGCACCCTAGTTAAGGTAAATGTCATCTAAACCCATGGATGATCTGTTGTGTATGGGGGAAGCGTTCACCCTAAGGGCTCATGCACATGACCGTGTGCTGGCCAGGCCTGTGCTGTGGACTGCAATTTGCACGGGCACCCACCGTGGGGCCCCCGCATGCGGATGCGGACCCATTCATTTGAATGGGGTCCAGGATCTGCATCCGACAGTCTGCAACGCAAAAAAGTAGTGCATGCACTACTTTTTTGCGGTGCGGAGGCACGGACAGAAACACTACGGAGTGCTTCCGTGGGCTTCTGATCTGTGCCTCCGTTCCGCATCTTCCGGATTGCGGACCCATTCAAGTGAATAGGCCCGCATCCGTGATGCGGGGTGCACACAGCCAGTGCCTGTGTATTGCAGACCCGCTGTATGCAGGCTGCAATTCGGCCGGGCAATGGCCATGTGCATGAGCCCTTAAGCTGCTATTAGGATGGTATAACATATGGCATTTTTGTGACAGTTTTCTGCCACAAAAAGCTGTGTGTGACCTCACCCTTAAAGGGATTGTCCAAAAGTTTTGATGATTTTCAGGGGAGTAGAGAGGCGTATAAAACACATTCTCCCCTGCCCCCTTCCCCTTTCCAGTTACTCCTATGTGCAGCATATAATCTGATCCTTTAGTCAGTTTACCGTCCAGTCTCGTCTGTAAAGATGATTCATCAGAGAATGTTAGTTTAGGGTGGGTGAGAGAGATGTTTATCCTTGATAAGATGTATTATAAAGTTTCTTATATTCACTTGTACTATTTATTTTAGGCCATGTTTGTTGAAAGGTTGGTGACCCGTTATATATAGTGTTTAGATCTTGATTTATCTTGTTATTTTACTCTTGGTTATGTGTCTCACAGGTGCATGGACTGTACCGGACAACAGGTGCCAGCTTTGAGAAGGCCCAGCAAGAGTTTGCCACAGGCGTGATGTCTAACAAAACCGTGCAGACTGCTGCAGCCAATGCAGCCTCTACAGCTGCCACTAGCGCTGCCCAGAATGCTTTCAAGGGTAACCAGATGTAAAGGCTCCCACCCAAGGCAACCATTACCACTGTCATCTCTCTTCAGTTACGCTCTATTCCTCCAGCCGTGTTTGCAACACCCACAAAAGACTTTAAATTGCACTTGCCATGTGTATCTGTTACATAGAGCTCATTCTGTGCCAGGAATAAAAAGGCTTTCCTGGCACATCATGGGTCTGTTGGTTGTGCATGGTGAAAATAATGATGCTGTTACAGGATCTCTTGTCCCATTATCCCAGCCCTTTCTTTCCTTGAGCTGAGAATGCTCGGCCCCAACTCCTGTCTAAATACCCGGTGGGTAACTGTAGTGTGAGTTTGGCGTAACTAGATCGCGGTCGTCGTGAGGTTCTGAATGCAGAAAGTATTTGCTATCTCTTAATGCTCAAAGTGCACATTTTTATGTAATTTTAAGATACACATTTTTTTGTTGGTACTTAGTCTATTTTAATTATAAAAAGCATAAATTTCATGTCTGTAGAAAGTGTTCACTCGGTTATTAGAGAAGCCAATGACAACTCTCCATACCTGCACAGAATTAGTAGTCAGTGTCTGATTTTATGTGCATTTTAAGGATAAAGCACCAATTGTATTTTAGTCTGATATAGTCCATAGATGTGTGATAAATGGCCGTTGTAACCCTTTATTCCTGGGGTTCTATGTAATCAGAGTACCTCCACAGGATGGCGGTATACTTTCGGATTGTCTGTGCTTGAAGCAAGACTTAGTGGTTCCTGTAAGGTCCACTGTGGCTGAAGAAAGGGAAGTCGTATCAGTGTTTGTGCTGGGTTTCTTCATAGCCTTTGTGTTTTTGTGTGTTTGTGATGTGTCTTTAATCACTTCTGTTTTGCTGTTATTTAATGCAGTGCATTGTTCTTTTGCTTGGATTTTTTTTAATGTAACTTCTAGAGGAAGTACTTTGAAGCAGTCTTTAACAGTAGCCATGACTGTTTCTGATTGTGTAGTTAATGCATTTACAGTCTGAACTACCCCTGAAAATGTAATGCTGGTATCAAACTTTTTGTATTCCATCTGGCCAGCCTGTGCACACAGTTGGTTTTAACTATTTTATTTTCCGTTCAATAATAGACTATTTTTATTTTATTTTTTTAAATCTAAGGTTTTATCCTGCTTTAAAGGTATGTACTAATGAAGGACTTTCCTGACATAATAATGAGGACCAGAGGGGCCCAAGGATCATCTTGAAGGTGACCATAAATTGAGGCTGCCCCACACAGGCAGGTGGACAGTTTCACCACACACCCAGATACAGATACAACTGAGGGCTATTGCTGTGTACTTGCATCATGTGAGTATACTGCAGTAGCCCCATGATCAGATTGAGATTATCATGAATTGTTATGATACAGTCTGTTCGGGTCGGGGGAGCCGCACTCAGCCCCGGAGATGTGGCTGACACGTGGCCCACTTGCGGTCATCTGCGTTAGCCGTTCAACTATATCAGGGCTGGCCAACCTGCGGCTCTCCAGCTGTTGCAAAACTACAACTCCCAGCATGCCCAGTCTGCCTACAGCAGGGAATAGTGGGAGTTGTAGTTTTACAACAGCTGGAGAGCCGCAGGTTGGCCAGCCCTGAACTATATGAAGAGGCTGCATGAGCGCTTTGGCCTCTTCGTAGGCCATGTGACATCACATTGGTCACGTGGCCTAGGTGCAGCTCGACTCCATTCAAGTGAATGGGTCTGAGATGCAATACCAAGCACATCCACTATACAGTGTACGGCGCTGTGCTTGATAAGCTGCTAGTCGGCCACGGCACTCAAAGGAGCACTGCGGCCTCCTCAAACAGCTGATTGGCGGGGTTGTTGGACCCCCACTGATCTCATATTATTAACGACCCATCCTGAGGATGTCATCAGTTTGTAAATCCAGGGGACCCCTACATTGTACTTGTTGTATTGTAATTTACATTAACTATATATAGAACCCACGTGTTCCAGTATGAATTGGATGTCTTACTATAGGTGTCATTTAGTTTTGTGCTCTCTGGGCCCTGAAACCTGTTAGTCCCCGCTCCAGCCTTCTGTATTATATATGAGCAGTGGCAGAAAGCAAGATGAGGAGCATACAGTATAGATAGAAATAATTGATGAAATGATGAGCATTTGCTCTGCTGAGCGCTCTTGTTTGCAGTAAGGGCTGCACCTTGGCATCCATCTATTATATCTGTAGCCTCCTCTGTATGATTAGGGGCTGATGCCTGATGTGTACAGGATCACAAGAACCACTAGGTAAAGTAACCTCCTGAGCGGACCTCCCTATTAATGTACGTTCTTTGTGCTGTCCTGCAGGACGAATGCATTCTGACATCCCATATCATCAGTATAAGAATGTCCTGTTGCAGAAGTAGGCCTCACACACCGTGAAGTCAGGATAGACCCTGTGATGATCAGTGCATGAAATGTTATGAAGTTATGCTTTCTTTTCTTTCGCTTTAGTAACCACCACACAGATGGTTGTAAGATTTTTCTCAGTCATTGCAAAATCATTAATTGACTATGCAAAGTATGCGTACAATGTAGGATAAACGCTGCACTGTAGGATAATTCCTGTGCAGCCGCATGCTCTTCATTACCAGCTTGAATTTCATTGAAAAAGAGCCACACAATTTAGTCTTGTCACGGCAGTAATATTGGTAACATTTGATGGCCATTGTTCTGTGTCACACAGACCTTCAGAATCATTAAAGGGAAGCGTACAGTAGGGAAAAATCCACCACACAAAATTCCACTTAAATTTCTAGCGATCAGTGGGGTTCTTAAAGGGATTATCCCATGACTAATGTAAAAAATAAAAATCAGACATCATATAAGACATGACAACCTCTTCCTAACAAAGCTAGAACCAGCCCTGTACCTTACATGGATCCAGAGATCTCCCCATTCATTGCTCTAGGGGAGTTTCTCTTCTGCTACAGCTCAGGGGGGCGTGTCCATCCTCTCCCTATCACAACTCAGGAGGCAGCTGAAGGAGGAAACTGAGCATGTGCGGCCATCTCAGTGAGCAGGACAGAGAAATAAGAAAAAGAACAAAAAGCAGGTGGCGCTATACAGATACGTTTTATTGAATAACTCAGTGGCTATACTAAAGTTTTAATTACATGCAATTTCCAAAGTATTCAGCTCTAGGTGCTGGTTTGAAAACTAGAATATTTTTTGTGGGACAACCTTTTAAAGGAAGACCTTAAAGAGGAACACCATAGATCTTCAGGAAAGAGATTATTAAATCTTGGGGTTGGACACCTTCACTTTGGATTTCCAGCTTTTATATCAGGTGTCACTATAGTGAATAGTTCTGGGGGATTTTCTTAAAGGCTATATACACCTTCGGTCCATAAAAAAAAAAAATATCATTATTGCATTGTAACCATTTGGGCAAAAAAAATCATTTTCATAATAGGCTTTCATTAAATATTTTGCTCCATTTATCTTTAGCTGCTTATATTCACACACACACTGCAGCCTGGGCTGTCCCCTGTTAAGAGCAATCCTTTAGCTTTCTGAAGGTTCACTCTGTAGCTCTTATCTCTGTTCTCCTAAGTGGTTATATACACTCATTTAAGCTGAAATCTTCTCAAACTGACCATAATTTCAGCTTAAATGAGTGTTTATAACCACTTGGGAGAACAGAAATCAGAACTACAGAGTGAGCCATCAGAGAAGATTTCTCTGAACAGGGGAAAGACCAGCTTGCAGTACGTACTGACTGGTATTTCAGGAATCCTCCCCTTTATTCCCTTTTTATTAATGTTCTTATTCATGGACTGAATGCTTGATGTTTGTTCCTGGTTTTTCAGATTATAGTTGTAAATTAAACTTCAAAAAATCAATTGAAGAAAATCTATAAAAAAAAAAAGAAAACAAGTAGTTAGAGAAGACAAACCAGGTAAAATGTTAATGAAAACCTATTAGGAAAATATATATTTTTTGCCTATAATATATGCAATGCAATAAAAAAAAAAATGCACAAAAAGGTGAAAGTATACCCTGACAACTGATGGTCATGCTTTTACTGGTAGCTGATGTATCTGCTTTATATCCTGCACTGAATTTCTAAAATCGAATTAATACTGTAACTGTTGTATGAGACTGAGCTGTCAGTCCTCGCCATTATGGTCTATGAGCCCTATCCGATTGCTGCAAACACCTTGCCATTCTAAGAAATTGGATCCTTCAGGTTGGGGATCCTTGCACAGCTCTATTTTCAACTCAGGTTAGTTGTCTGCTCTCTCTGGATCTTCTAGGGTAGGACCACACAGCATTGTTGTGTGGCCCCTGTAACGCGGACATGGTACATTTGAGTACCCTACGGCTATACAGGCTGCTGTGGGCTCAAATTAAACTAAAGAAGACTGTTTAGTCATCCATAAACAATACTGACAGACTAAACGGTGCGTTCTTAATTGGAGCCCGGGCCGTGGGGTACTCTAGTGCAGCACAGCCACGTCATAAGAGCCTCATGACCGTCCCTTGTGGTTGTACCCTTAGGCCAGTTTCACACTAGCATTGGACATCTCCAGCAGGCTGTTGGCAGGGAGCAAAAAAGCAAGTGGAGATCATATATCCAAAATAATGTCAATTTTATTATATATTAAAATGTGTAGAAAAAGGGCAGGATGGAAAACATCCTGCCCTTTTTCTACACATTTTAATATATAATAAAATTGACATTATTTTGGATATATGATCTCCACTTGCTTTTTTGCTATGATATTGGATGTTTTTCCAAGTGGAATGTTGTACTGTCAAGTATAGAGAGAGAGGTTTTGTAGGTTTACACGTTGGCAGGGAGCAGTCTGCCACAGATGTCTGGATCCGGCAGCAGCTTTCGTCTGGCCGATTCTCTGCATATTTGACGGGTTGCACCCAGATCGCTGCTGGTCCCCATTATAGTTAATGGTCCCGGACAGCAATGACAGATTCTGGCAATGCACAGAGATATGGCATGCTGTTCCCTGCCGGATACCAAAGCACTAGTGTGAAACTTGCCTTAGACTTTTCTTTTTTTTTTTTTTTTGGGTAAGCTGTATGTTGTGCTATAGGATAAGACTTCACTCTGCGGCCGAGCACCCTGAAGATTCAGCCTAATTGTTCTTAAGGCCGTACAGAACAGATTAATGTCAGTCGAACCTGCCATTTTCAGCAGTAACATAATGTGTATGGGGCATGCTGGCTCTAGTCTGACGGCACATGCCTACTAAAAGAAGGGTTCCCATGTTGAATTTTAACATGCCCAATTTTTTATTTATTTTTTTGTTTCTCAAGGCAGAGGGCCTTTTTTAGTCTTTTTTTTTTTTCTACTCTTTGGATGTGTGGATGAATATGATGGTAGATAGTTTGCTTTTGTATAACGGACAGGTGTTATCTAAAGGTGCCCATACACCTTCAGTAGCTATCGACTGAACTCTCGTTCAGTGGACAGCTATCTCTCCCACCTTCCACGTAACCCTTGGCTCAGTGTGTATGTGTTCTTGACGGACACCTACTAACGGCTTATCACCTGAGAGAACAAAAGGATTGAAATTCATCATCCCGCTAAACCTTGCCTGCCGTGCTGAAAACTGCAGGTTTGGCTGACAATATTCTGATGTGTGTAGGAGTTTTTATACCATTTTCATTTCCTCCTTTTGTAGGTGAAAAAGTTTAAAAAAAGTTACCGTACAGATGATAGTTTGCCTTAAATGACTCCTAGTATAGCTTGATCACACTTTACTCCTATCACCCAAGGCACATCATAAAAGTCCTTCCCTTCAATGAAGCTCAACCAGAAATGTTTTTTCCAAACTCCCTGGTCTCGTGGACTCCTATGTGAACAGATTGGGCGTCTTGTACCAAGTGGTATCCTTTAGGGTAACTTTGGCTGAAAGAATAATGACTGATCATTTTTCATCTGCTGTGGCATCAATGCACCTTCCATAAAGCATGAAAGTCTGGCTAAATCTGAGACTCGCTTCTTGGGAGAAGGTAACTGAAGTGAGAGACCTCTCCGCCTCGCCCTACATTCTGCACTCCTTTAATGACACAGACTGGTGAAACATTAGTTGTGTTGGAAGATTTTGGTTTTCTGCACTGTTTCAATTCTCAGTATGCATTACAGCGGGCCTCTAGGGTGCACACAGCGGCGGTCGCCGCTTTGTCAGTGGAACCAGTATTTCTGAACGCGTGACACAGGTATCGGTGGCTTCCTGCACTGTGGGGCTCCTTTAATTGACAACCATTGATATGGAATCTAAACACTGGAATGTCTGCACTCTACAATATTGCTGTAATGTAAAGCTTGAATTTAATTTATCTGACATCGGACGTTTGTATATTTTGTAAATGACTTAATTCTGCTTTCCCATCACAGATCTCATCTCCCTGTACAGATGTACGCCCTCCCACTCTGTGTTGCATGTCTGAGTAGTTCAGATGTTTTGTATATTTATTGTATTAACACAGAGTGTCATAGAATAAAATGAATATTTACCAATGTGTCGTGCTTACTGGGGGGCCACACCACTGGCCATGCCAAGCGTCTGCAGCTGTTCTGAAATGTCCTGCTGACAGTTTGTTCATCCCTGATGGGCATTTGCATAAATGAGTGAAATCTCAGAGCAATCTCATGCTTTCACAAAGAGGTTCCCCATCATTTTTCCTCACTGCCCGTCTTAATACAAATGCAAGAAAAAGGGGGTCAGTCAGCACATCCCAATGGGCAGGTGCACGCCGCCATGGCTAAAAACACGAAGAAAAATAAACCACAAAGCAACAGCACTCTGCAAACACACACTACGTACAATAATGCCATAGTTATAGAAAATATTCTGGTGCGACTGTTGTGCTTATTTTGTAAATTTGAGATTCTTGGCAAATTCAGGGAGTGCAGGTTCCACATGCATGTTGGCAGTGATGGCCAGTTTGCCCGCCAACACATGCGGGCTGCCATCTTTTCTCACAAGTCCGGCGAGGCGCAGGTAAGCCCTTACCTGTGCAGGGAGCCGGTCTGAAAACAAATGCAGTCAGCGGGAGCAGGCAGTTCCGAGAACAGCCACCGGGGGCCTTTATCGGGCTGTTCTCGGAACTGCCTGCTCCCGGTGACCGCATTTGTTTTCAGACCGGTTCCCTGCACAGGTAAGGGCTTACCTGCGCCTCGCCGGACTTGTGAGAAAAGATGGCAGCCCGCATGTGTTCGTTGGCAAACTGGCCATCACTGCATGTTGGGTCCACTCTGCCTTTTACCATTTTTTTTCAATTAAATCCAGGGAATGCAGGTCGAGCCCACTCTATACCTCTCCTGGTACCAGACTGCTTCCAATGAATGCAGGCAGAGTAGGCTACAGGTTTATACTTGGGGCTCATGCACACGACTATATGTATTTTGCAGTCCTCAAAAAATACGGATGACATCCATGTGCATTCCGTATTTCACAGAACAGCTGGGCCTTCATAGAACTGTACTATCCTTGTCCGTAATGCGGACAATAATAGGACATGTTCTCATTTTTTGCGAAACAAACGAAATACACAAACTTTTTTTTTTGGCAGACGCATTAAAGTCAATGGTTCCGTATACGGTTCACAAAAAAAACGGAACGGACACAGAAAGAAAATACGTTTGTGTGCATGAGCCCTTACACTAATTAAAATCAGCCTATGGGGCAGACAGGCTGGTCAGGGGTGCAAGACTAACAGGAGTCAGCTGCACCTCCAGCTCAGTACAACTGCAAGAAAAAGGGGGTCAGTCAGCACAGCTGCCATGACTAGAAACACGAAGAAAAAAACACAATACAACAGCACTCTGCAAACACAAAGTACATTAATGCCGTCTGCCAGTGTCAAGGTGATCTCTATAAGGCTACTTTCACACTGAAGTTTTGGCTTTCCGTTTTCCTAATGCATTCTGAATGGAAAAGGATCCACACCAAACGCGAAATACTACCTGTTATGTGCCATACTGGCCACCATAAAATGAGATTCGCCATGATGCCGGTAGATGGGCCCGAATAATTTTGTACAAAAATGTATTTTGTCAGGAATATAACATTTACAAAGTAAGCATAACATTAGCACCAGAATATTTTCTGTAACTATGGCATTATTGTACGCAAATTGTTTGTTTTTTCCCTTCGTCTTGCTACAAATCCATCTCTTACTTTCTCCTCTGTGGTAATTTATATGAATCTTCCTCTTTTAGAAGATATTGGGCAGCAGCCGGGTCACTACTATATGAACAGCTCAGATTTCAACACTCTTTGAAATGGTTTGTTCGACTTGGATTTCCAGGTGCTGCAGAACCCCTTTAGAGGGAATTTGTCATCAGAAAATGACTTATTGTTTAAATTGCGTTTTTATGTTTCACATTTTTTTTATAATTTTTGGTGGTTATTTTAAATTTTCCATGTCAATATCTAGATTTAAACTAAAACCATAAAATCCTGTTTTCATACTGGCCACTAAGACTAATAATAGGTACCAGTTCTTAGTTTGTGTAGTTAAATGCTTATCTGTCATTCTAAACCTGCCTGTAATGATATCACCTCTGTATATAGATAAGACAGGATCCTCCATTCACAATAGGTGATTGTTTCATCTTCTCTATTCTTCCCTTGTACAATGTTCTCTGCACAGGTCACAGAGCCTGCCTAGAAAACTCTCCCATAGAAGTCAGAGAGGTCTCCCCCTGACCATTGTGTCTATGGACCATGTGGCTGCCGTAAAGAAGTTTTATTTTATTTTTAAAGGGAGTCGGTCACCACCATATGGCCATATACAGTGCTTACATTGTCCTATAGCACACCTATACATGAATGTAATGGCACCTTTTGTCTTTTTCTTTACACTTGCAGAAGCTGGAAAAACGAATGGGCATGGCAGTGCGCATGCTCCGGCGAGGCAGTGCACAGGCGCAGGATCTCGGCCAGACCGAAGGATGATGCAAGGGAATAGAAGGGCGGGCAGAGGCTGGGGCAGGGAAACAATGAAATAAGGCAGAGCAGCCTGGGCTTCTGCAAGTCTAAAGAAAATAACAAAGGTGCCATTACATTCATGTATAGGTGTGCTATAGGACAATGTAAGCGCTGTACATGGTCATATGGTGGTGACCGACTCCCTTTAATGCTTTTTAAATGCTGTTAAGAACAGCTCAAGCAAGTTGGCCGCCCCCATAATCATGTTCAGGAATCTATAATCGAAAAATAAAACCAGGTTAGAGACGAGGATATGTTACTATCTGGTTTTGACTGGCAGTTACAATTTTTGGTGACGTATTTCCTTTAAGGCCTCATGCACACGACCGTTTTTTTTTTTTTGCGGTCCGCAAAGCGGATTTCCGTTGTTCCGTGATCTGTGACCGTTTTTTCTTCCGTGGGTCTTCCTTGATTTTTGGAGGATCCACGGACATGAAAAGTGAAAAAAAAAAAAAAGTCAAGTTTGCATTGATAGGAAAAACGGATCACGGACGCGGATGACTATCTTGTGTGCATCCGTGATTTTTCACGGACCCATTGACTTGAATGGGTCCGTGAACCATTGTCTGTGAAAAAAATAGGACAGGTCATATTTTTTTCACGGACTGGAAAAACGGATCACGGACGCGGAAGCCAAACGGTGCATTTTCCAATTTTTCCCCGGACCCATTGAAAGTCAAAGGGTCCGTGAAAAAAAAACGGAACAACGGCCGCGGGTGCACACAACGGTCGTGTGCATGAGACCTAAGGCTAGCTGCAGACGTTGCAGATTACATGTGTTTTTCTCATGGATTTTTGTGCAGAAAACCCTCAGCATAAGATATTACCAGCAAAGCGAATGAGACTTGCCAAATCGTTGCCTATTTCTGGGCGGAGATTGACCTGCTGCGTGGATTGTGGATCTCAAATCTGCAACAGCACAAAAAGTCTGCAAAACTGTAATAAATAACCGTTTTCGTGCAGATTTTCTGCATACAAATATTCAACGTGTGCGGTTAGCCTCAAGAGGTTGTCTGGTTTCGGGAGGGAACTGCACAACACAGGGGATCCTCCAGCAAATAAGAACTGAGCGTTCCATACCTGACAGCTTCCACACTGCCGCCTCGGTTCTTCCAGCTGAGCTATGTTTACCCGACTGCATCAAAACGACAACACGTGACCGCTGCAGCCGAGCACTGGCCCCTTCAGAGCACTACTGAGGCCAGTGATTGGCTGCCAGGTGACATCACCACTGCAGCCAGGTAAATGGAGAACAGCTGGGAGAACCTGAGCTATGGCATGGGATCTTCCAGGTATGTAATACAAATTTTTTTTCAGAAGGATCCTGTGTTTTTTTTTGTTTTGTTTGTTTTTTTCTGATTGGTTGGGGTCCGACTCCGATCTTCATACTGTACCAAGCACAGCACTGTACTTTGTGTAGTGGCTGTTCTTAGTATTGCAGCTCATTCACTTGACTAGGACTGAGCTGCACAATGGACAGGCCGTCACATACCTGATTACCATGGGTGTCGGGAGTATAGAACATTAATATTTAACTCCTTTAACATGAATTTACCATTATTACTAATGCTTGAACAAGCATTGACATAAAACATCCATCTTTAGGTAAAATGGAGGAGAGGGTGGGCATTGATGCTAATGAGATGTGTATAATAAAGCATCATCTGCCCTCTGTATGAAGAATATTGTAATTCATGTCGGAGGTCTTGTGCTGGGTGAAAAGATGCTGACTACGGCAGTAAGTGGACATCAGTCTGCTTTATCCCACATACAGTCCAATCCATGAATGTCTACTGTGTAATACTTCACATCCACTAGAGGCCGCTAAAGAGCACATGTTCCAATCCAAACTATAGGTTGATGTGAAATGATTGTATCTAGCTGCTCCAAAAAGACTGTAAAATAAAAAAAGTTAATATTCTGGAACATCTATACATACAGTGTTAGGCCTCTTGTACACGAACGTATTTTCATTCCGTTTCCATTTAGGGTTTTTTTCAGACCGTATAAGGAACCATTTATTTCAATGGGTCCCCCAAAAAATGGAAGGTACTCCGTGTGCATTCCATTTCCGTTCCGCTAAAAGATAGAACTTGTCCTATTCTTGTTTGCATTGCGGACAAGGATAGTACAGTTCTATGAAGGGCCAGCTGTTTCGTTCCGCAAAATACGGAATGCACACAGATGTCATCTGTATTTTTTGAGGACTGCAAAATGCATACGGTCGTGTGCAAGAGGCCTTATTCTAAAATGACCAAAAATCTGGAGTATTTATGTTGTTTGTATAGGGCCAACATATTGCTTGTATAAATCCCTGCCATCAGTGGTGCTCCCAATCTAATTTCCCATAGTATACTGAGGAAATGTACAGACTCAATACAGATATTGAGGGTCATTTCCACTCCAGTTTTTGGTGTAAAAATGTTGCATTACACCAGGCATGCTCAACCTGCGGCCCTCCAGCTGTTGCAAAACTACAACTCCCATCATTCCCGGACAGCCTGCAGCTATCTGCATACAGAAGGGCATGGTGGGAGTTGTAGTTTTACAACAGCTGGAGGGCCGCAGGTTGAGCATCCCTGCATTACACCCTTTTTGCAACTGAACACCTGTGTAATGAAATATTTTTGCGCCGTGTTCAACACACAGGAGTGTCGAGGGTGTGTCGGAAGCTGGGACTTTGGCGCCCAACAAACCGGTATAAATGTTGACGAAAAACTACTCAAGGCAGGGGCTGGTCTAGTTTTTCCGCCAGGCGCATGGACTGCTGAACGTGCACACGCCTTGCGATAAATTGGGTGCATCTTCCTCCAGCATAGCCAGAGCAAAAGCGGAAACAAAAACCAGTGTAAAAAGCAGATATTTGTAAATACCCTCCATTGTCTCTATGAAATATTTTGACTATGAGCATAAAAAGTACAGGGAGGGAGACATCACAGAACTGAACACCCATAGAGTAGTAACATTTTCTGTGTGGTATAAGGTGTTTGATATACACATGACTTAACACTGCGATTGTGCTGTTGTGGGTTTTAGGGTAACAAATCCACAGCGTTGTACAGTAGCAGCAAAATAGATGGTATTAAGAAATCTCACCTACAAAATGAATTTGAAATCCGCGGTATGTCCGTTTAAGTTGAAAATCTCCACCAATGATTTTGCCCTTTATGAAGGTCTCATGCCCATGAATGTAAAGTCTCCATACCCGTTTTATAGACTGCAAACAACGCGTCGGCAATATATAGGCACTGGCCTTGTGCACTCCGATCCAGATCGGATCTTTTGTGGAACGGAGGCATGGATTGGAAGCCCATGGAAACTGTTTGAAGAGCTTCCGTGGGCTTTAGGGTCTGTGTCTCCGCACTGCAGAAGATAAGACTTGTCCTATCTTTTGCCATATCTTGCGTATGGCTGACCATTTAAGAGTGCACACAGCCAGTGCCCGTGCATTGCTGACCACTATTTGCGGTCCACAGCACGGGCACGGAGCCCTTACGTTGTTTTCCCATTGTATGCTCCAAACCTGCAGTCCAAGGCTGTTGTGTGCCCATACACATTCAAAATCTGTTGGCTGAAAGCCTGTCTCTCCTGATTTCCCCAGACATTATCACCTTGGCCAAATGTGTGTGTATTCAATGGTGGAGAGCAGAGAAAGCCACTACCGGCCACTTCTCACGCCAACTCATCTCCCGGGAGAACAAAAGGACTGGCCAAAAATATTACCTTTGTCCAATCCTTCTTTCCCCCGACATCATCTCTCAGGAGAGAGTTGGGAGCTCCTCTCGCACATTACACTGTCTGATGAACCCATCCTTCTCTGCCAGTTCAGTCGACAATACCCTAAAGCAGGGAACGGCAACCTCCAGCTCTCCAGCTATTCAGGAACTACAACTCCCAGAATGCTTCATTCACTTCTATGGGAGTTAAAAGCAACAGACAAGCATGCATGCTGGGAGCTGTAGTTTCACAGCAGCTGGAGTGCTGAAGGTTGCTGTTTCCTGACCCAATGTCTATGGAGCATTTAATGCTACCTCCACAGGTTGTGGATTATGTGTGGTGTTTCAGCGCAGATTTTCGTGCAGAAAAACTACAATATAATACAGTACCAGTAAAGTGTATGAGATCAGACAAAATAGCTTTTTCGTTCTGTGCAAAATTTTGCAATGCATAGCACGACAATTCTTTGTGCGGATTTCACCCTTTTCAATGCAAGGGTCAGATGTACTTCAAAACCGCATAAAATCAGCACCAAAAACTGCAAGTAAGGCCTCATGCACACGACCGTATGTATTTTGCGGTACGCAAAAAACGGATCCGCAATAAATACGAATGACGTCCGTGTGCATTCTGTATTTTGCGGAACGCAACAGCTGGCCCCTAATAGGACAGCACTATCCTTGTCTATAATACGGACAATAATAGGACATGTTCTATTTTTTTGCGGAACGGAAATACGGACATATGGAAACGAAATCGGAATGCACACGGAGTAACTTCCATTGTTTTTTGCGGATCCATTGAAATAAATGGCTCCGTATACGGTCCGCAAAAAAACCTAGAACGGACACAAAGAAAATACGCTCGTGTGCATGATGCCTAACACATGGTTTTTGGTGAAGAAACACACAAGAATCTTGGTGGACTTTCTGTTTGTGACCTCTTTCATATGGTCAGTGTTTGTAAGCCAAATCCAGGAATGGATCCAAAACAGAGAAGAGGCACCTAACCTTCCGTAATTCTTTTAATACCTACCTCATTCACACTATCGGTGATTGTGAGCCAAAACCAGGTGCGGCTCTAAACACAGAACAGGAGCAGATCGTTCCCTTATACCTTATGTCTCATATGTGATAAAGAAGACCACTTGTAGGATAACAGGTCAAACTGCATGGACAAATGTCTTTTTTTTCGGTCTTATGTACTATGTTACTATGTAATGTCAATACACTGGAAATCCCAATATCGCAGCCTTATTGGTAAAAGATCTTGAAAACTCACGAACCTGCAAATGCAGGAAAGTGCTGAGAAGGACTGGGAATGCTTCCGGAACATCTTGCATTCGTCTGCACTTAAGGCTCTCGAACCCACATGTAGGAAACAGCGGGATTGGTTTGATGAAAGAGATGAGGAGATGAAGACATCTTCACCGTGCTCATCAAAATGACCCGTCGTCAACTGCAAAGAAAAATGTTTTTATCAACACTCTCAGGGCTATACAGAGTAAACTCCGTAAGATGCAGGACTCCTGGCTGAGTGCCAAAGTAGATGAAATTCAGAAGTTTGCTGATGGAAACGATACCAAACATTTCTATGAAGCCATCAGATCCCTGTATGGACCTCAGTCTTCAGGAAGCTCTCCTCTACTGGATTCGTATGGTGCAACTCTCGTCACTAAGAAGCGATACAAAGATACACTGAAAGCCTCTCTCAAGTCCCTGGATATCAACATCACCTCGTGGCAATCTCTGGCGCATGATCGTTATACATGGCATTCCCTGATCCATCAGGGTTGCCAGACAAACGAATCCAGAAGGACAATCCTAGCACAGCAGAAGCGCACACTTCGTAAACATTAAGCTGCAAATGCTGAAACAAAAACCTCCATATTTGTCTGTTCAGTATGTAACAAAACATTCAATGCTAACATAGGCCTCATTAGCCATCTAAACATACATCGCTAATGGCCGAAGATCTGTCTATCAGATGTCAAGGTCCTCATCGAAAACGATGGACAAACAACAACTTACTGTGTGAAAGTGACCATAAACTAGGTTCAAATCCGCAGTGGAGATTCTGGCTTGCAGCAGTATCAGAATGATGGAAATCATAAAGGAGCCCCATAATGAACTCCAGTGGGTTCCATCATGAGCAGCTGGTGATCATTTCATGCTGGATCCGGTGCTTCTGTTTTTTTTTTTTCTTTTCTTTCGATACTGTAACATAGAAACGGAAAATTTAAAGTGTGCTGCAGATGTGAATGTAGCCTTATACAAGTAAACCCTGTCAAAGAGCGAGAGGGTTGACCTTCATATCGGATATCTCACTCCTGGGGTTGTTTAGTCAACTTGCTAACACTTCACACCCATAAAAAGATTAAATGGGAATTTTCCCCTCTCTCAGCACTCAGGGACATTGTTTGCATTCTGGGATTTAACACAATCTTATCCATTGTGAATTAATCTTCTCTTCCTCCAACTACCTGACAAAGAAAACACTGCTGTTGTCCAACATGTCATCCAAATCTAACAGCTTCCGTTTCATGCCTATATGTGCAGGCACAGAATCAACTGTTCTGTTCTTATATAGTATTAGGCCCAATTCACATGGGTGCATCCCAGGATATATGATGGGGGAGAGGGGGCCCCTAGACCCCTGGTCGGTCTTTGATTTCCACCAGTCCTGTGCCTCCTGCCACCCCAGTACACATGCACACTCTGCTTGTCCTCACAAGGGAGAGGGGAGTATTTTCCAGCAGAGTCCTCTGGCAGCAGCTCCCTTAGGCCCCTTTCACACGGGCGAGTATTCCGCGCGGATGCGATGCGTGAGTTGAACGCATTGCACCCGCACTGAATACCGACCCATTCATTTCTATGGGGCTGTTCACATAAGCGGTGATTTTCACGCATCACTTGTGAGTTGCGTGAAAATCGCAGCATGCTCTATATTCCGCGTTTTTCACGCAACGCAGGCCCCATAGAAGTGAATGGGGTTGTGTGAAAATCGCAAGCATCCGCAAGCAAGTGCGGATGCGGTGCGATTTTCACGCACGGTTGCTAGGAGACAATCGGGATGGAGACCCGATCATTATTATTTTCCCTTATAACATGGTTGTAAGGGAAAATAATAGCATTCTGAATACAGAATGCATAGTTAAATAGCGCTGGAGGGGTTAAAAATAAATAATAATTTAACTCACCTTAGTCCACTTGCTCGCGCAGCCCGGCATCTCCTTCTGTCTCCTTTCCTGAACAGGACCTGTGGTGACGTCACTCCGGTCATTACATGATCCATCACATGATCTTTTACCATGGTGATGGATCATGTGATGACCGGAGTGACGTCACCACAGGTCCTGTTCAGGAAAAGGAGACAGAAGGAGATGCCGGGCTGCGCGAACAAGTGGATTAAGGTGAGTTAAATAATTTTTAATTTTTTTTAACCCCTCCAGCGCTGTTTTACTATGCATTCTGTATTCAGAATGCTATTATTTTCCCTTATAACCATGTTATAAGGGAAAATAATACAATCTACAGAACACCGATCCCTTGCATTGCAATGTTTTGCACTCGCGCGGAAAAATCGCGGGTGTTCCCGTAACGCACCCGCACATTTTCCCGCAACGCCCGTCTGAAAGAGGCCTTAGGGTATGTTCACATGCATATTGGCACATTAAGGAGCAATTTAGGAGAAAAAATTGTATCAAAATTGCACTTGTTTTCTGCAGAGTTTATTTTTTTATGTGTTTTTCTGTTTTAAGCGGATTTTGATGTGCAGAATCGAGGTCAAGAATGAACATGTAGTTTGTTTTCTTTTTACAACACAGATTATTAATCATTGCTGGGAGAAAACCTCTCCATGTGAACTAGAGCATATACAACCCACTGAAAATGGGAGGTGGATTTTAGTGTGGAAAGTCTGCTGTATAAACATGGTGGATCAGACATGTTGAAATCCAACAACCTCACTTTCCCCCTGACGCTGTCAGTATTTGGAACTGTAGGATCCAAAAAGGGGTTTCTTCCTGAAACAGTGCCACTTTTGTTCATGAATTGCAACTCACCTTCATTAACTGGAGCTCCTTGGCTTTTATAGCATTCTGAAAAACATGGTTATATTAAGGGTAGTTATGCAGAGGTTTGAATTTTTTTTACATTTTTTTAAGTAAAAAAAAATGCCTTTTCAAAATGTTCTATGTTGGCCAATAGTAAACATGGTATAACTAGTATATGGGATACCGCGGACCTCCTCTCCGATAAACACATTGATTCCCCCACTACAGGCAGCCTCTAACACATGTCAATCCAAATCCAAGATTACCTTGCGGTTGATACTGTATCCGTGGCTAATATTCTCTTTATCCTTCTCTGTGGGTTTTAATTCAGGGGGTATCAGTCAGGAATCTATAGCATGGAGCGCGCCCCGGCCGGTGGCCCGTGCTCCGTATGGTTCAAAAGATCACGCTCACGTGGACCAACTAGTGACTTCACTATTAGAGCTACGGATAGTCGTGAGTGCGAAATCCCAACGCGTTTCGAACAGTGCGCTGTTCTTTTGTCAGGGAATCAATCTGGCTCCCATAGATACCTTACTTAAATACTCCATCGGACTTCCTCTCTTAACCCTTCACTCTCCGTCTCGAATGATCACATATTTAAAACACCAACGATCCTATTATCCATTTATGACAGCATATAGCTCAATTTCTACATCTTACTGCAGTCACCAATCAAACGCAAATAGCTCTATTTCAGCATTCAAACCCGTAGGTACTAATTAGGGATGAGTGAATCGTCTTCGGATGAAACATTCGAAGTCGATTCGCATAAAACTTAGTTCTAATAATGTACGGAGCAGGAGCTCCATACAATATTAGAATGTATTGGCTCCGATGAGCCGTAGTTATTGCGAAGGGGGGCGCGGTTACCTTGACTTGAAGCAAGGAGGCCGCTGCCCCCTTGACTTCAAGCATGACTACAAAATCACACGGGCAGGGGATAAAAACGTTTTCTAAACTTTTGCTTCATCTGCCTTCAGGAAGAAAACAATCGTCTGAAACACGCTGCTGGCTACTCCCAGGTACTGCTGGCGGCTTGGGATGTTTTTTGGAGGTGACAGGTTCCCTTTAAAAATGAAATAATTCCTCTGCAAAATAAACATAATGCATTCCCCTATATGTTCAATTTGCATTTTTGGCATCTTACCTTTTTTTAAGAAAGAAAACTTGCGCAGCTTCACATCCCTTTTTATTTTCCATAACCGCATATAGTTATTTAACATATAATGTACCTATTATATACCCTGCCTTCCACCTTATATCACTCAAGATTTGCAGCACATGCTTAGTGTCTTTTAAATAAGTGGAGAGCAATTGAGCACACGGTTACAAATGTTGATCCACATAGGGAGCTAGTTAAGCAATTTATTCCGGACACTATGGGCCTTCCTGGGGGTTTCTCAATATTTTTATGTATTTTAGGATTATGATAAAAGGCTGCTATTCTAGGATATTGATTCTCGATAAACACTGCCTCTTTTTTATGTAAAATACCTTGTCTCTTCCCTTTTTGAACTAGTATTTTTAGTTCTTTTTTATAATTTTTTGTAGGGTCACTTTTTACTTGCTTATTTGTTTTCTCATCCCCTAATATATTTTGTGCCTCTCTATCATAGTCCTCTCTATTCATAATAACTATGCCCCCTCCATTATCTGCTGGACGGATGATGATCTTTTTATTCTCTTGCATGGGGATAATGGATTCTCTTTCCTTTCTTGTGAGATTAGTCATATATTTAGGATTTTTGGACTTTTTTATTTTCCTTATCTCCTTCGTTACTAAATTTATATAGGTATTAAAGGCAGGGGAATATTACTGTAGGGGATGATATTTAGATTTCGTCTTTAAGTCTGTATGTTTGAAATTATCACCAGGTTCAATACTCTCTCCTTTTTCTTTTATTGTGCTTTTTATTTCTTTTTTCTTGAAGTATTTTTCAAGGCCAATTTTCTCATAAACTTTCTTACTCCTACAAATGCCTCAAATTTATTAAGGAATGTGGTTGGGGCAAATCTTAATCCTTTCTGGAGGATCTGATATTCTTCCTTCGTTAATGAATGTTGACTAAGATTATAAAATTTTTGCCCCAAAACCCCCTCTTCACTTTCCCTTTTATATTTCCATTTTTTCGAACCTGTTCTTAATAACAGGTTTCCTTTTCTTCTCGCCCGTATTTACATTCGGACTCTTACTTTCTTTTCTATTTTCATTTCTATTATCTACCCCCCCCCCGCCCCATTTATTCTGAACATTCTTATTTTTTTCCCCTATTTTTTTTCCCCTTTGTCTCTTTATTTTCTATAATACATGTGGCTTCTTCCAGAACATTTTCCACGAGCCCCCTTCTTCTTCCTCCTGTTTAATACTATCCCGTAATAGGGGATCGTACTTAATAAAGATAGGGATGGTTGGACCCTCTAGTCTTTTTTGTATTGTAACAACAGGGGATAATGGGACATTGGAATCTGTATTTGCTGTCTCTTCATCAGTGTATGTAGTAAATACAGACGTTTGGTCCTCCTAATCATTATCACCCACCCCTGGTAAATATTCATCTACCGTCTCAAACGAATTTAAGTTTTCCAATATTTCATTTTCTTTCATTAATAATATTCACCGGAATGGAGTCTCTTAATTTTTTTCATTATCTTCCCTTCTTTTAAATAGATTCTTCTCTTTATACTATCAACCAGTGGCTTTACACTGCGTGCAGAATTATTAGGCAAATGAGTATTTTGACCACATCATCCTCTTTATGCATGTTGTCTTACTCCAAGCTGTATAGGCTCGAAAGCCTACTACCAATTAAGCATATTAGGTGATGTGCATCTCTGTAATGAGAAGGGGTGTGGTCTAATGACATCAACACCCTATATTAGGTGTGCATAATTATTAGGCAACTTCCTTTCCTTTGGCAAAATGGGTCAAAAGAAGGACTTGACAGGCTCAGAAAAGTCAAAAATAGTGAGATATCTTGCAGAGGGATGCAGCACTCTTAAAATTGCAAAGCTTCTGAAGCGTGATCATCGAACAATCAAGCGTTTCATTCAAAATAGTCAACAGGGTCGCAAGAAGCGTGTGGAAAAACCAAGGCGCAAAATAACTGCCCATGAACTGAGAAAAGTCAAGCGTGCAGCTGCCAAGATGCCACTTGCCACCAGTTTGGCCATATTTCAGAGTTGCAACATCACTGGAGTGCCCAAAAGCACAAGGTGTGCAATACTCAGAGACATGGCCAAGGTAAGAAAGGCTGAAAGACGACCACCACTGAACAAGACACACAAGCTGAAACGTCAAGACTGGGCCAAGAAATATCTCAAGACTGATTTTTCTAAGGTTTTATGGACTGATGAAATGAGAGTGAGTCTTGATGGGCCAGATGGATGGGCACGTGGCTGGATTGGTAAAGGGCAGAGAGCTCCAGTCCGACTCAGACGCCAGCAAGGTGGAGGTGGAGTACTGGTTTGGGCTGGTATCATCAAAGATAGTCCTACTGCCAGTTTCTGGAAGACACCTTCTTCAAGAAGTGGTACAGGAAGAAGTCTGCATCCTTCAAGAAAAACATGATTTTCATGCAGGACAATGCTCCATCACACGCGTCCAAGTACTCCACAGCGTGGCTGGCAAGAAAGGGTATAAAAGAAGAAAATCTAATGACATGGCCTCCTTGTTCACCTGATCTGAACCCCATTGAGAACCTGTGGTCCATCATCAAATGTGAGATTTACAAGGAGGGAAAACAGTACACCTCTCTGAACAGTGTCTGGGAGGCTGTGGTTGCTGCTTCACGCAATGTTGATGGTGAACAGATCAAAACACTGACAGAATCCATGGATGGCAGGCTTTTGAGTGTCCTTGCAAAGAAAGGTGGCTATATTGGTCACTGATTTGTTTTTGTTTTGTTTTTGAATGTTCGAAATGTATATTTGTGAATGTTGAGATGTTATATTGGTTTCACTGGTAAAAATAAATAATTGAAATGGGTATATATTTGTTTTTTGTTAAGTTGCCTAATAATTATGCACAGTAATAGTCACCTGCACACACAGATATCCCCCTAAAATAGCTAAAACTAAAAACAAACTAAAAACTACTTCCAAAAATATTCAGCTTTGATATTAATGAGTTTTTTGGGTTCATTGAGAACATGGTTGTTGTTCAATAATAAAATTAATCCTCAAAAATACAACTTTCCTAATAATTCTGCACTCCCTGTAATGTGGAGTGATCTTTCCAAGGTCTTAATTTCTCAAACAATTCCCGAATTTCTCTGTTAATATTCATTAGTCTCTGTCTTCTTTTATTAATGATAAAGCTCATTGCCTTCCTAGAGAAATCATGGAGTATCGAGTCCCATTCTTCAATATAGGGGCTCTCTGAAAGAAGACAAAATAATTGGAACTTATATTCCAGATACTCCAAGGCAAACAACATAGGTAATATGATAGCATCCACAGGGGCATGTGTAGCTATGGATAGTAAAAAGATGGAAAATAAATGCACTGTAAAAGGCTTCTTTCCATGTAAAAGATGCATGGGGTGTAAAAAATCCCAAAAGAATAAAAAATAAGTTAGAATAGAAAACAAAGATGGATCATATAAATACAAGATTAAACAACACATTACTTGACATAGTCGGGTTGTAATATGTGCGAGCACATGTCCATGTGGAAAAATCTATATTGGCCGCACAAAAAGGCAACTAAAGAAAGGAATAGAAGAACATATGTACAGTCATGGCTGTAAATGTTGGCACCCCTGAAATGTTTCAAGAAAAATAAGTATTTCTCACACAAAAGTATTGCAGTAACATATGTTTTGCTATACACATGTTTATTCCCTTTGTGTATATTGGAACAAAACCAAAAAAGGGAGGAAAAAAAGCTAATTGGACATAATGTCACACCAAACTCCAAAAATGGGCTGGACAAAATTATTGCCCCCCTTTCAAAATTGTGGATAAATAAGATTGTTTCAAGCATGTGATGCTCCTTTAAACTCACCTGGGGCAAGTAACAGGTGTGGGCAATATAAAAATCACACACGAAAGCAGATAAAAAGGAGAGAAGTTCACTTAGTCTTTGCATTGTGTCTCTGTGTGTGCCACACTAAGCATGGACAACAGAAAGAGGAGAAAAGAACTGTCTGAGGACTTGAGAACCAAAATTGTGGAAAAATATCAGCAATCTCAAGGTTACAAGTCCATCTCCAGAGATCTACATTTGCCTTTGTCCACAGTGCGCAACATTATCAAGAAGTTTGCAACCCATGGCACTGTAGCTAATCTCCCTGGGCGTGGACGGAAGAGAAAAATGTTCCACGTGAGCGCGAGCATTTAAACTATAAGGAGCGGCGCCACCGACCGGGGCGTGCTCCATGCTATAGATAACTGACAGATACCCCTTGATTTAAAACCCACAGAGAAGGATAAAAAGAATATTAGCCACGGATACAGTATCAACAGCAAGGTAATCTTGGATTTGGATTGACATGTGTGGCTGCCTGTAGTGGGGAAATCAGTGTGATTATCGGAGAGGAGGTGCATGGTACCCATATACTAGTTATTCTGTGAAGTTTTATCTTTAAGCAGCAGAGAGTGCGGTACTGCCGCGATACCGCAGCATAGACAAGGAGAGCGCAAGCGCCAGTGGAATAGTGTTAGTATAAGGTATCCAATGGTAAACATGCCCTATAAACACTGCTTTATATGAAAGAAAGGATCAAAGGAAATTATTTAAAGGGAATTGATCCTAGAGGTGGACATATAAAACACCTCAAAAATTATTTGTTGTTAATTTAATTATGTTGTGCAATCAGTAAAACATGGTGCAGGCACCTAGGCAAAAATATGAATGATTTATTATACAATAACTTAAAATACAACCAAAGCTTAATCAATGTAAAATTCAATAATATGCAATAACACACAGTGATATGCAGTGCCCTAAATTTGCCACTAGATGGCTCTCACACAAATACCAGCATTCCTTTTTACTTCTCAAACATAAGAATGTAATACAACTTCTCAAACATAAGAATGTAATAAAACTCAATAGTGGATGGATACAAACCCTTGCTCTGCTCAAACTATGACCAATCTCGGATATCGGGT
Organism: Bufo bufo; assembly: GCF_905171765.1. NCBI lineage: Eukaryota > Metazoa > Chordata > Amphibia > Anura > Bufonidae > Bufo > Bufo bufo. The sequence goes on along the minus strand of NC_053390.1, from coordinate 105,964,461 downwards.
TGTATTGCTACACAACTTATAAATTATCAGGCCAGATATTGACTATGGAATTTGAATTTTCCAATCGGAGAGTTTCTCCAATATCAATATTAGATCTTTTATTCAGTAATATGCATCTTTACTGAATAGTGATAATATTGATGTAGCACTTTTAACATTATACATCCGCACTAAAGAGGGGAGTTACTAAATATCAAGCCAATTAATTCAATCAATACTACACATAATAAAGTTACACGTTACCCAAGAATGCAGATGATATGCAGAGTCTAAGGGAAGTCAGCTCTAAAGTCTGTTCTGATCATTGGGATTTTTCTCCTGGTGTCTCTAATTTTTTATTTTCCCCCTTTTCTTCTCTTTCTACCCCCCTCTCTCTTGTCTGTGGTTTATCCAAAAACTTATCAGTTAGACACACCTTCCTAACTTAAACATTGTCGGTTAGGCGTGTAAATCACTTCAATGTGTGATTGATTGTTAGTTAAAATAACACCGCTTTCCCTGAACAGAAGTACATGCGTTCCTAGTGAGAAATATATAAGATAATAGATGCATTGACGTCCTTCATAGTATTTAACAATATAAAACAATATATATGTCCTATTAATTATCTTATACAAAAAAAAACTAAGGTTCATTATACGTGTATACAGATATCACAGATTTTCTGCTTCATCAATAGACATTAAACCGTAGGGATAATTAGTACCAGATGCATCTAGAGAATATCCTTATCTCAGTCATAAATCTATAAGGAGACAAGAATGACTCTTCTCAGACTGGCACATCTATAGAGAAGAAACCTTATAAACTGTGTCCTTTCCATGAACCTCTTTCGACCTACATACAAAATGGTGAATATGTCACAATATGGCTTTGTAGATAGATAATCAAATCCACTATAATTAGGATATTTAGATATAAATGTTATACACCTATGAAAAAGGACCAGCAAATCCCCCTTCATTACAATCTAATCCATTGAAATAAAATTGGATTACATTGGAATGTCAAAAAAGCTTTTCATACGGGTTCCTTTATGAATATAAGTTTTTGTTTAAATTGTTCGTTACTCTCATTAATGACTTATTGAGTGGGTCAATAACTTTGAATGCAAGTTGGTGGTAACGATAGTGTTCTCCACAATGGAATATAAATCCGATTAGATGTTGCTTCTTATTTTCCATCTCTGCATGAATAGTCATCAGATTCCTTTTTAACAAACCGATCTTAAGTTCTAATGTCTTAATAGAAATGGAATTAACAGCTAATATACCGGTGGCAATGACAGCGCCTACTACGCCAAAGATTATGGCAGCTGCAATCGCAGAAATGAATCTCTTTGGTCGTTGACTCGTGGAAAACTGTTCCCTGGTCGGGGTCTTTCTTGTCTGTTCCAGGATTTGTGTAATCCGTTCTTGGGAATAACCGACGTGTATTTGATACCACATCTTTATCCCTTGAGACTGAATCTCGGAAACGTTGAACTGTCTTTCAACGGAGATGCATGGACCCAAACTGACGTAGATATTCTGGGATATAATCCTCTTATTCGTCAAGATGAATCCCATGGTATTTTGCAGCATGATCCCAGATGAAGAGCCTGGTACATTGATCGGCTAAGCGTGGAACTCATTCCCCAAGATTAGGACGATGTAAATAACAGCAACAATCTTTGATGCCATCTTGTGCCTATAATACAGTATATTGTATGGCAAATATGAGCATATACAGTGGTTATAAAAAAGTCTACACACCCCTGTCAGGTTTCTGTGATGTAAAAAAATGAGACAGATAAATCATTTCAGAACTTTTTCCACCCTTAATGTGACCTATAAACTGTACAACTCAATTGAAAAACAAACTGAAATCTGTTAGGTAGAGGGAAGAAAAAATATAAAAAATAAAATAATATGGTTGCATAAGTGTGCACACCCTTAAACTAATACTTTGTTGAAGCACCTTTTGATTTTGTTACAGCACTTAATCTTTTTGGGTATGAGTCTATCAGCATGGCACATTTTGACTTGGCAAGATTTGCCCACTCTTCTTTGCAAAAACACTCCAAATCTGTCAGATTGCGAGGGCATCTCCTGTGCACAGCCCTCTTCAGCTCACCCCAGAGATTTTCAATTGGATTCAGGTCTGGGCTCTGGCTGGGCCATTCTAAAACTTTAATCTTCTTCTGGTGAAGCCATTCCTTTGTTGATTTGGATGTATGCTTTGGGTCGTTGTCGTGCTGAAAGATGAAGTTCCTCTTCATGTTCAGCTTTCTAGCAGAAGCCTGAAGGTTTTGTGCCAATATTGACTGGTATTTGGAACTGTTCATAATTCCCTCTAGCTTAACTAAGGCCCCAGAACCAGCTGAAGAAAAACAGCCCCAAAGCATGATGCTGCCACCACCATGCTTCACTGTGGGTATGGTGTCCTTTTGGTGATGTGCAGTGTTGTTTTTGCGCCAAACATATCTTTTGGAATTATGGCCAAAAAGTTCAACCTTGCTTTCATCAGACCATAACACCTTTTCCCACATTCTCAACATTCACAAATATACATTTCTGACATTCAAAAACAAAACAAAAACAAATCAGTGACCAATATAGCCACCTTTCTTTGCAAGGACACTCAAAAGCCTGCCATCCATGGATTCTGTCAGTGTTTTGATCTGTTCACCATCAACATTGCGTGCAGCAGCAACCACAGCCTCCCAGACACTGTTCAGAGAGGTGTACTGTTTTCCCTCCTTATAAATCTCACATTTGATGATGGACCACAGGTTCTCAATGGGGTTCAGATCAGGTGAACAAGGAGGCCATGTCATTAGATTTTCTTCTTTTATACCCTTTCTTGCCAGCCACGCTGTGGAGTACTTGGACGCATGTGATGGAGCATTGTCCTGCATGAAAATCATGTTTTTCTTGAAGGATGCAGACTTCTTCCTGTACCACTGCTTGAAGAAGGTCTCTTCCAGAAACTGGCAGTAGGACTGGGAGTTGAGCTTGACTCCATCCTCAACCCAAAAAGGCCCCACAAGCTCATCTTTGATGATACCAGCCCAAACCAGTACTCCACCTCCACCTTGCTGGCGTCTGAGTCGGACTGGAGCTCTCTGCCCTTTACCAATCCAGCCACGGGCCCATCCATCTGGCCCATCAAGACTCACTCTCATTTCATCAGTCCATAAAACCTTAGAAAAATCAGTCTTGAGATATTTCTTGGCCCAGTCTTGACGTTTCAGCTTGTGTGTCTTGTTCAGTGGTGGTCGTCTTTCAGCCTTTCTTACCTTGGCCATGTCTCTGAGTATTGCGCACCTTGTGCTTTTGGGCACTCCAGTGATGTTGCAGCTCTGAAATATGGCCAAACTGGTGGCAAGTGGCATCTTGGCAGCTGCACGCTTGACTTTTCTCAGTTCATGGGCAGTTATTTTGCGCCTTGGTTTTTCCACACGCTTCTTGCGACCCTGTTGACTATTTTGAATGAAACGCTTGATTGTTCGATGATCACGCTTCAGAAGCTTTGCAATTTTAAGAGTGCTGCATCCCTCTGCAAGATATCTCACTATTTTTGACTTTTCTGAGCCTGTCAAGTCCTTCTTTTGACCCATTTTGCCAAAGGAAAGGAAGTTGCCTAATAATTATGCACACCTAATATAGGGTGTTGATGTCATTAGACCACACCCATTCTCATTATAGAGATGCACATCACCTAATATGCTTAATTGGTAGTAGGCTTTCGAGCCTATACAGCTTGGAGTAAGACAACATGCATAAAGAGGATGATGTGGTCAAAATACTCATTTGCCTAATAATTCTGCACGCAGTGTATAAAATATAGAGAGAAAGGGCAAGATGGAAAAAGTATACAGAGAAGCAAAGGGCATATATTCCACTGGACTATCATGTATCCCCACAAGACCAATAAGAACTTTTTGGGTACCAGGTTCGTGCTGTGACACACAGACATCCAATATGCACCAAAGAGGTGTGTAGTATAACATATGCACACCCCAATGGGGAATTACATAATAAACTGCAATTACCTCAAAAGAAATTCATGGATGTTAGTGCGATCCACAGCCAACGTCCATGGCAACCATCAGCAACATAGATATATATAATGCCTGGTACCAAAATATTCACAGCCTATTCTACACACAGCACGCAATAATATGTCTGTATAGCCTGATTAATAACATGGGCCTAATATAGAAGCTGTATATGGCAGTGTCTATAATGGTGTCTCAATAGACACTTAAGTCCTGGGACGTACCTGAAGACATGACCAAGCCCAGATGGATGTAATAGCCCTAAGCGCAAGACCTCGACGCGCGTTTCACCTCAGCACCTCAGGTGGAACGTTGTGCTGTCAACTATAGAGAGAGTGGTTTTTTGCAAAATATAGCCTGGCTTGGATGTTTTTCTTTGTAAGAAAAGGCTTTCGTCTTGCCACTCTACCCCATAGCCCAGACATATGAAGAATACGGGAGATTATTGTCACATGTACCACACAGCCAGTACTTGCCAGATGTTCCTGCAACTCCTTTATTGTTGCTGTAGGCCTCTTGGTAGCCTCCCAGACCAGTTTTCTTCTCATCTTTTCATCAATTTTGGAGGGACGTCCAGTTCTTGATAATGTCACTGTTGTGCCATATTTTCTCCACTTGATGATGACTGTCTTCACTGTGTTCCATGGTATATCTAATGCCTTGGAAATTCTTTTGTACCCTTCTCCTGACTGATACCTTTTAACAATGAGATCCTTCTGATGCTTTGGAAGCTCTCTGTGGACCATGGCTTTTGCTGTGGGATGCGACTAAGAATATTTCAGGAAAGACCAACTAGAGCGGCTGAACTTTATTTGGAGTTAATCAGAGGCACTTTAAATAATGGCAGGTGTATGCTGACTCCTATTTAACATGATTTTGAATGTGATTGCTTAATTTTGAACACAGCTACATCCCCAGTTATAAGAGGGTGTGCACACTTATGCAACCACATTATTTATTTATTTTTTGTTTTCTTCCCTCCACCTAAAAGATTTAAGTTTGTTTTTCAATTGAGTGGTACAGTTTATAGGTCACATTAAAGGTGGAAAAAGTTCTGAAATGATTTATCTTTGTCTCATTTTTTTACAGCACAGAAATCTGACTTTTTAACAGGGGTGTGTATACTTTTTATATCCACTTTACATCTTTCCACTTTTCTTTTTGTCGACCCTACAATTAAAAAAAAAAGTTTTCTTTCTTAAAGAGAGCAAGTTCTTGGTTCAGAAGTGAGTCAAGAGATAATTAGTTACAGAGGAAAATACATGAGGATAGTTTAGTACACATGTTTGTTTATATGATACCGATCCTGGGTTTCTGTCTTTAGCTGGAACCTTGATATCTCTTCACTCCTCATCATCCGGTAATCCTTCTATTTTGCGAAGTTGTGACCTAGGATGACAAACACGTAATTGATTAATATGCACCCATTTCTCTATAAATTCATCTCCCTTAGGAATTTTGATCTTGTAGACCACAGGTGACAATTTGTTAATGACGACATAGGGTCCATTCCAGGAAGGCAGCAATTTCCTTTCCTTCACCTAATCCCTGGTAAAGTTATAGAAATAAGCCTGATCAGAAATCTGGTATTTCTTTTGAGTAGTCCTCACGTCATAGTAGGTTTTGGCGCAAATGCATGCTGAAGGTGCTCCATATACTGATGAGCTGTTGAAGCATTTATCAAATTGTGGTCTGTTGTCCGGTAAAGTAAATGCTGGGGTAACACCATCTTCCTGCCTGTGATCATTTCGAATGGGGAAGAAGAAAAGTTGGTGGGGCGCCAAGACTGATACCTGATTGTGAAGAGAAGAGGGGAATAGGTGACGGAAGGAAATACAATACATTTTAATGTTAAAGGCTGAGATGGTAAATAGGCAAAGAACCAAGTGAAGAGGATTAGACCCTAAATAATAGGCATACCATATGGAATATAAGTGAAACTAAACAATATTCCCATGCAGAAGTAAATATAAATATATTAGAAACATTACATGATAAATTGAATGGATAAGATGAATTAATAAATAAATATAAAACCAGGTGAGTCCAGGGACTTAATTCACCGGGGAGGAGGGCAGACAGGATAAACTCAAGACACCTGTCACCCTAACCTCCCCGCCGAGATCGCCTGTAAGATGGAAAATTTATAATTTCTAATATTTTTTATTTTATAATAAGAATAAAAAAAAGCATCCTTTTATGTGGAAGTCCTCAAGCTCATCTGTTCAACTAGGACGGGGTGTGCATCCATCTTACAGGCAATCTCGGCGGGGAGGTTAGGGTGACAGGTGTCTTGAGTTTATCCTGTCTGCCCTCCTCCCCGGTAAAGTAAGTCCCTGGACTCACCTGGTTTTATATTTATTTATTAATTCATCTTATCCATTCAATTTATCATGTAATGTTTCTAATATATTTATATTTACTTCTGCATGGGAATATTGTTTAGTTTCACTTATATTCCATATGGTATGCCTATTATTTAGGGTCTAATCCTCTTCACTTGGTTCTTGGCCTATTTACCATCTCAGCCTTTAACATCAAAATGTGTTGTATTTCCTTCCGTCACCTATTCCCCTCTTCTCTTCACAATCAGGTATCAGTCTTGGTGCCCCACCAACTTTTCTTCTTTTCCACTTGCGGTACACTTGTTAAGTGTCCCTGTTCTCTGTATTTTTGGAGTGGGTAGCTGCCTACTGCTGTAACTAGTTTATCACTACCTGGTTGTTTGCCTTGGATCATCTAGTTCTCCTCTGGCGCTCATTTTCCTCCTTGCCCCTTCCCTTTCCACAATATTTGTCCTACCCATTCACTCTATTTTTTTCTCCTTAGATTTTTATCATTTCGAATGGAGAGAGTTTGGTTGCTGCGCTTGGGGTGGCCCTGATGGCCATAAGAACCAAAGGCAACATTACATCCCAGTCTTTACCGGATTGATTGCCAAATTTCTTTAGAATGTTGACAATGGTTTGGTTGTAGCATTCTACGCCACCACTAGAGGCTGGCTGATAAGCTATATGTAGCTTTCTTTTTACCCCCAGTATCTCCCACATTTTCGTCATCACCTCACTAGTGAAATGACTTCCGCGATCGGACTCGATGCATTGGGGAAGACCAAACCTGGAAAATAAGTGGTTAATGAGTAGAGACGCGCACACAGTTGAACTGCATGTTCTGCAAGACAAACATTCCACCCATTTTGTGAATAAACAAGTCACGGTTAACATATATCTGTTGCCTTTTGATGAAGCTGTTACTGGTCCAATAAAGTCAATCTGGATGTCTGACCATGGCATGGACATCCCACATTTATCAGCGGTGCCCGAGGAGTGGGTGCTTGTGGCTGGAATTAAGGACAGATTAAACATCCTTGACAATATGTGCGAACGTCTTGCAACATATGAGGCCAATAAGCGTAATCCCGTAATAATTCATACGTTAACTTCTCATCTTGATGACCAGCCGTTGGGGCATCATGTGCGTGCTGTAACATCAAACCTCGGAATGGCACGGGTACCACTCTTACCACTCAAAGATACCATTCTTCGAGGTTCTTACCAACAATCCATCCTGTAACGAGAATTGGGACTTACCTTTTATTAAAATCCATAACTCTTCTTTGCATACACAGTCTTCCACAGTTATGGGACAATTCTGTAGTCCTTCAATGTGTTTGTAAAAGATACCAATGACTGGATCTCCCTTTTGACTCGCGATGAGATCCTCACTAGGGGAATCTTGGTTCCACTGCACCCCATTGGCTCCGGCCTCCTTTTGGGCCTGTCTTCTTGTCGGTACCTCCACTTGAACAGTTCCCATAAGGTCATTAACGTTCAGGACTTCTCCATTAATGGCTGCTTGTTTGGCAAGGGAATCTGCCAAATCATTCCCTTCCTTTTCCACACCTAGATATTTTGAGTGGCCTCTTACCTTTTCCCAGTAAATGATGATATTGTGGGTGATAACCATCTTGTCGATCCTACAAAACATTTTACCATGCTTGACAGGCTTGTTGTAGCTTCTTACCATGTTAGACCTTTTCCATCCAGGGAAGTACTCCACAAAGCTGTTGTGAATATAATTAGAATCTGTGATTATAACAAACTCTTTAATACCAGATTCAATAGCCATTTGTATGGCTTTATACACAGCGATCAGCTCTGCGACCTGGCTACTTTTGGAACCAATTTTGTATCCCACGGACAGATCTGGGAATATATTATTCCACACGACTCCGATACCCGCAACCAATGTACGTTCAGTTCCTATATTGGTATGGAAAGAACATGGTAAGGATTTGCAGGAAATCTTTTTCTGTTGATTCATCTTTATGTCCTGGATTGGTACAATCGTGAAGTTCAGCTAATCCTTGAGCAACTGGATTCTTATTATTTTGTTTGTATCTGATTTCCAATGGCCATCCCATTAAGGACATCGTCCAGGCGGTTATCCTGCTGCTTGACAGATTTCCATCCTTGATTCTATCACTTTGCAAATATTGCAGCGGTTCGTGTAGTTTCACACTGATCTTTTCGCCTTGGATAAAACTCCTGAAATAATGCGAAGCCCATACCATTGACAGTAAAGCTTTTTCACAGTCATTGAATTTTACATGAACCGGTGATAAGGACTTGCTGGCATAGGCGATGATCTTATTCAGGTTTCCCTGTTTCTGGAAGGGGACTGCACTCACGCTTTTGTCGGTGAAGCCTGTTTTAATAAAGAAAGGTTTCCCACCTTCTGGGTAAGCAAGGCATGGGGCTTGGGTGAGTCTGGCTTTGAGCTCATTTAAAGCTTGCTCGTGGCGTTCATTCCATTCCCATTTCACTCCTTTCTTCAGCAACTGCAAAAGAGGTTTCGTAATCTCAGCATAGTTGTCTATGAACTTACGTGAATAGTTCATCATACCCAGGAAGGATCTCAACTCCTTGAGATTTGTAGGTGACTTCAAATTGGTCACTGCTTTCACCTTCTTTTTCTGCTGTTTGATTCCATCAGCAGTGATTTCGTGACCTAAGAAATTGACTTTGGTACGACACCATTGAACTTTCTGTAAAGAAAGTTTCACACCAGTTCTCCTCAGTTGGGTTAGTACATGCCTCAGTTCCACAATGTGTTCCTCAAAAGTCGTGCTTTTGATCAGGACGTCATCCACATAGGATAAGGTACCTCGTTCAGTGGCATCAGGCATCGCCTTATGCATGAACACAGCAAACTCATGGCCTGCATTAATGTACCAGAAAGGCAATCGGGTTTAGGCATATTGCTGCTTCCCAAATGTGAAGGCCAAATTGTATTGATCCTTCTTGTCCACCTTAATCGTCCAATATCCTTGCACACAGTCAAGAGCAGTGAAAATTTTTGACCCCTGTATTTGCGCCAAACACTGGTCAATATACGGCACGGGCCATCCGGACATATATACCCATTTATTTAACTGCCTCAGGTCTGAACAGAAATGAAATTGACCATTTGGCTTGAGAATCTTAAGTATAGGATGGTTGAACGAGCTGTGCACCAAGTTCTTGACGATTTCCGATAGCGACTCCTAAGCTGCCTGCGGAAGTCGGTACTGTTTGACATATACAGGGGGTGCATTGGGATCTGTCTGGACTCTTGTCAGTTTCCCCACAGTCATAAGAGTCCTTAGCAAACATGTCCTGGAATTCTGCAAAGACTCCCTTTAGCTGTTGACGCTCCGACTCATTGGAGCATGCATCAGCTATAGAGATTTGCTCTTCCACCCGTTCCTAAAATTCTGGAAAGATTTCAGGTTGACTTAACTCATAAGTTTCTTCAAGCTCACTAGTTAAATCGTTTTGAGTATCGCGTACCTTCTCTATTCCCTGTTGGCATGACTCATACTCAATAGTTAATACATCCCCATCCAAGGTTACCTTTTTTAAATCTGTCCTTCTGGATGGTTATCGTATGAGTGGTACCATTTACATCTTCCCCAGGCTTATTATTTTTCCTCTTACCTGCAAAGCGTCTCCACCTACACTTATCAAAGAGCCATCAAACGATTTCAATTTCGGTCTCTTTGCTTTCACATCCATAACCTGTTCAGAATAACTGTATGACAATATAGTGGCTTGTGATACTTGAAAGTGTATTTTCCTTCTCAATGCACCTTGATTCCTTCCTTTGTCCCCGAACACAGGCGCCTGGAGAACTTATCAGTGACACATGCAGTATGATGTCATTAACAGTTCTGTTTATTCCTTACAATACAGGTCTATATATACATCCATACATACATACAAGAATAGCTGCAGCTCTCATTACAATAATGCTGACTAGGAGCAGTTCCTTATACAGACAGAAGGTCAATGTAAATATAGTCACCTTCTAATATGATGTCACCCAACCTCCTGTCCCTCATACAGATCATACCGCTAATTCTATTTAACCCTTCAATCCCCTCTTAAGTCATGAATATGACTTATCTTTCTTTCTCTCATAGAGAGGTAAGTAGCATATGATTATCCAGGGTCTGTGGGTTTTGGACACATTACACAAAACATCTGTATGAGGGAAGGGATACATTGGATACAACATCATATGACAATCATGGAAGCAATTATAATTATAATACTGATTAATAATGTTCTTAACCAACTCAAATCCAGCAGCCAGCTCAATAACCAGTCCCACCAAGATGATGAATCAACATCTTTCCTGATATTATTAGCAATTTCATGTAATGCTTGTATATGGGACTGGATTGATCTGGAATGATCAGATAAATTAAAGCAACACATTCCTTTAAAATCTTAACATCCTATATTATGTTTCAGTAACAGATAATCTACAGTGAATCTAGTTCCTAGCACTGCTCCTCGTACGCCTTGTATATCTAAAAGCATGTCTGATAAGGAGATAGAGGTATGATTCAGAGATTTAGCTAAGTCACATGCAATAGAATTTATAGTATGAGTATTATATATAGCTAGTCCAGGCACTCCCTATATAGAGGCGCCCAAACTTGTATATTCTGTACGGCTGAGAAGGGGTAAAGTAGAGTCACAGTCTTCTGATAAAGTCTTGGTAACCGATCTGTAAGCTCTCCTGATAGGGGGTTGACTGGGAAGAGCCAAAGTCAGCCTGGATAACGCACAGGGACCTCCAATAACATTAGCAGGAATGTAATTGTAGGTGCTGTTACCACAAGACAAAAAACATCCTTTAGGGAGCATTATATTATAGATAAAACTGGGAGTCACAATGGTCTTCTTACAACTCATGGAATTATCCAGGGAGCTAGCAAGTCTACTATTCTTTTTATAAGTGTCATCAATATAATCATATACACTATTCTTAGGTAATCCACTTTTTATGTCTCTATTATCACAATATAAAGTCATATCCTGGGAAAAAGTAAAACAAGTCTCTGCTGCAGTCACGTTAATAGTAGTTATTATAATATTATCCCTGCTATTTCCTAATTTCTGACAGTCCCCACAGAAGTCATACAAGGGAATAAAAGATTGGGTATTGTTAGCCATCGACCAGACTTCAAGGAGGGATTCATCGGGTGTAGGCACAGCAATAACACACGTTTGTATAAGATCCCGTGGGCTCTGTAAGTCTTTAAAGGGAATCTGTCACCAGCATATTAGCAAAATTTTTTTTTCATGAATCCATGTGTAATAAAGTACCTTATATCCTGATGTCTTGTTCTTTTTATTGTGAGTCTTGTCATTTCTTCGTAAAAAGGCTTTTTGTGATATGCAAATCAAGCTGTAAGGAGCCCAGAGGGGTGTTCTTCTTTCTCCACGGTGCCCAGGAACGCCCCTCTGAAGTGCCGTGCCCGCCGAAATTTGAAAACGAATACCTCCTACAAGTTCAGCTAAATCGCCTCCCAGAGGCGCGGCTGAGTGCTCAAACCCCCTCCCCCCCAGCGCTGCGCTCTGCGGCAAACACCCCGAACCTCCTCTCGCCGCATCCTAAATCCCGCGCAGGCGCAGTGCCGGCGATTTCCAGCGCCTGCGCAATGATAAAAAGACTGAGGGCAACAGCTTCAACATCGTCACTGGGCATGCGCCGGTCCCAGTGACGTCATCGCTGTTCCGTCAGCCGGCTGCAAGCTGAATTTGCTGTCCCCTGACGCGACATAAACAAGTGGATTTCTTTCAGTAGAGGTAGAGAACTTCCACTATACACCAACGTATATATATTGTCATAATCTAGTTATAAAATCAATCTAATATATGGACATATTATTCTAATCAAACCGGCCCCCCCCCCCCCCCCACACACCCACACACATAAAACCCTCAACCATATAGGATATAAATAGCTCCCACATCTTTTTATATTCTATATGGTTGAGGGTTGAAATAAAGTGATAAGACATGTGAAACACCACCCCCCCACACACACACATAAAACCCTAAACCATATAGGATATAAATAGCTCCCACATCTTTTTATATTTTATATGATTGTGGGTTGAAATAAAGTGATAAGACATGTGAAACACCACCCCCTCCCCCCCACATAAAACCCTCAAGTGGATATGATATAAATAGCTCCTATAACTTTTTATATTATATATGGTTGAGGGTTGAAATAATGTGCTAAGACATGTGAAACACCCCCCAACCCCCCCCCCAAAAAATAAAAACCTTGAACATTGTATAATAAAAATAGCCCCCACATCAACGGTCGGTGCATACACCTCCAGAGGTTCAACTCTCGCTGCATCTCTTCCCAGAGGTGCAACGGTCGCTGCATCAACTCCATGAGGTGCAACGCTCGCTGCATCTACTAAATGAGGTGCAACTGGCGCTGCATCTACTACATGAGGTGCAACGCTCGCAGCATCTACTCCATGAGGTGCAACGCTCGTTGCATCTACTCCATCAGGTGCAACGCCCGCTGCATCTCTTTCCAGAGGTGCAACGGACGCTGCATCAACTCCATGAGGTGCAACGCTCGCTGCATCTACTCGATGAGGTGCAACGGGCGCTGCATCTACTCCATGAGGTGCAACGCTCGCTCCATCTACTCATGAGGTGCAACGCTCGCTGCATCTCTTCCCAGAGGTGCAACGGTCGCTGCATCAACTCCATGAGGTGCAACGCTCGCTGCATCTACTACATGAGGTGCAACGGTCGCTGCATCAACTCCATGAGGTTCAACGCTCGCTGCATCTACTCCATGAGGTGCAACGCTCGCTGCATCTACTCCATTAGGTGCAACGCTCGCTGCATCTACTCCATGAGGTGCAACGCTCGCTGCATCTACTACATGAGGTACAACGGTCGCTGCATCAACTCCATGAGGTTCAACGCTCGCTGCATCTACTCCATGAGGTTCAACGCTCGCTGCATCTACTCCATGAGGTGCAACCGGCGCTGCATCTACTACATGAGGTGCAACGGTCGCTGCATCAACTCCATGAGGTGCAACGCTCGCTGCATCTACTCCATTAGGTGCAACGGGCGCTGCATCTACTACATGAGGTGCCACGGTCGCTGCATCAACTCCATGAGGTTCAACGCTCGCTGCATCTACTCCATGAGGTTCAACGCTCGCTGCATCTACTCCATGAGGTGCAACGGGCGCTGCATCTACTACATGAGGTTCAACGCTCGCTGCATCTACTCCATGAGGTTCAACACTCGCTGCATCTACTCCATGAGGTGCAACGCTCGCTGCATCTACTCCATTAGGTGCAACGCTCGCTGCATCTACTCCATGAGGTGCAACGGGCACTGCATCAACTACATGAGGTGCAACGCTCGCTGAATCAACTCCATGAGGTGCAACGCTCGCTGCATCTACTACATGAGGTGCAACGGGCGCTGCATCTACTACATGAGGTGCAATGCTCGCTGCATCTCTTCCCAGAGGTGCAACGGTCGCTGCATCAACTCCATGAGGTTCAACGCTCGCTGCATCTACTCCATCAGGTGTAACACTCGCTGCATCTACTCCATGAGGTGCAACGGGCGCTGCACCTACTCCATGAGGTGCAACGCTCGCTGCATTTATTTTTATAATTTAAACCACCGTTGCAGTTATTCAAAGAAGTTCAATAATGATGGCAGTCATGCTGTTTAGTGCACCACTTACATTTAAAATTAGTTTATTTGACATTGAACTAAAAATAATTGAATTGAAAAAATTAAAAAATATAAATTGACTTTATAAATCTTAACGTGAACATAATTTATTTAATTATACATTTTTTTAAAAATTTAATTAAAGGTCCTTATCCGAAAATTTATTTCCTATTGTCGAGCAGAACAAGAATAAATATAGTACAAGGTATGTAGCGTTTATTATAAATTAGAAAAAAATAATTATAATTGATACTCTAATAATGTATTTGAATGTTTAATTCTATTTTTAGATCCACTATTTCAAATTTGCGTTTGTCAAACTCAAGACACCAACCAACCTCGGCTTATGAAAGAGAAATTGTGCACTGTGAGTGTCTTGCCTCCTCTGTTATCCCCAGTGTTTGGCCGCTCTATTAAATTTATTTGATAAATTATTATGTAACGTTAAAAAAAAAAATTATTATTGATAATTATTAATTTAATTTTAATAATATTGATATATGTTTTTTATGTTTTTTACACCACAGTGGTCAACTAACTACAATGCCTTCGTGCATCGTAAATGAGTGTACAAGTAAAACTGGTGGGAAAGTACAAAACGAAAAAATAATTCTGCATCGATTTCCAAAAGATGTACATCGAATAAAAAAATGGATTGAGCAAACAAAGCAAAATTTCCAAGATATTGAAACTCTCGCAGAAAATATCCTAGAAGGTAGTAAAAAGGATAAATTCCGAATCTGTTCATGCCACTTCACCACAGACAGTTACGAAAATATTCATTTTAAACTATATCTAAAGAAAGATGCTGTTCCGACTATTTTTCCGCAAGTGGAGGAAGGCAAAAGCATTATTTCTGAAGAATTAAAAAAAAAAAATTCTAAAAGAAGAAGAACTGATATGGAACAACATTTAGCTTCTTCAGAGCATTTTGTCACTGTGGCCGTTAGAGAAGATTGCGATCTTGAAGAAATGCCTTCGAGTAGTCGATGTAATAACGCTAGTACTCAAACGGAGTATGCGCTGAACGAATGTGTCATTTTATCTATGGATGAGTACAATAATCTGTTATCCCACAAACAAACGGTGGCTACAAGTGTGTTGGGTTTACCAATCTCAGCTTCAACTCCTCGTTCTGCTATGAAAATGACAAGCAGATACTCTGCAGACGAGGTGTCATCTCCACTCAGGAAAAGACCCAACTTGCAAAAGGAGTTATTTCCAGTTCCGATACCTGAAGACAACGAGGACTGTAATCTACATGTTGACGAAGACCCTAAAAACACCCTAGACGCTGACTTCATGAATCTATCTCTGTTTCTGCCAAGAAAAAGATGATAATCTAAAACACGATGAAAGTTACATCCCAGACGAGTCAAGCTTTGCAAGTTCATCCACGTTTAATTCAAATGATAATTATAACAAAAATAGAAGACTACCTCCACCAATCTACACATTTGTGGAGGAAAAGGAATTGGTTTCACAACCGAAAATAGTAGTTTTTGAATCATGCTTGGACAATTTACTATATAAAGTTAAATGTCAAGCAGATGTAAATTGCCACTGTATGGTCAAAACTTTTACAAAGAACATTGAGGGCACCTATCTGTCTGTACGTGCTACTTGTCAAAAAGGTCACCAATTTAAGGTTTTTCAAAATCAACCGAGAATAGGAAATTTTGGTGCAGGCAATATATTAATCGCAGCATCTATTTTGTTTAGTGGCCTTAATTTTCATAAAGTAAAAGAACTTTTTGACATCTTTGACATGTTAAGCATTTCAGAAAAAACCTATTATCGCTATCAGAGCAAATTTCTTTTTCCCGCTATCGATGTGGCATGGAAACACGAGCAACTTAGCATAAAAGATAAATTATTACATAAAGAACTGTGCATTGCTGGAGATGGGCAATGCGATAGTCCAGGACATAGTGCTAAATATTGTATCTACACAATGATGGACACTGTCTCTCTCAAAATAATAGACTTTGAAGTAGTCCAAAGAACACAATGTTCATCATCTGTCGCCATGGAGAAACATGGATTTGGAATTGTTCTTGATCGCTTATTAAAGGAAAACTTCAAAATCAAAATTTTTGCCTCGGACAGACACGTTGGAATCAGAAAGAAGATGCGTCAGGAATATAGCCAAATTAAACATCAGTTTGATGTATGGCATTACGCCAAGTCTATCAGAAAAAAATTAACTTGTGCTAGTCGCGTAAAATTTTGCAGAGAGATAACACCATGGATCCCTAAGATAATACTCCATTTCTGGTGGAGTATCCAAACTTGCCAAGACAACAGGCAACTTTTACAAGAAAAATGGATGTCGCTTTTACAGCACATAACGGATAAACACCATTGGGAAGGAGAACTTTATTCCAGGTGTTCCCATGGACCAATTGATGTAGCAACAGAGGATCCGATTTTATGGCTTCAGACAGACAAACCACCATATCTCAAAATAAAAAAAATTGTGGCAAACCAGCAGCTTCTTAACGATCTACCACATCTGGTTAATAATTGTCATACTGGTGCATTGGAGAACTTTCATAACCTAGCATTAAAGTACAGAACAAAATGCATTCATTTTGGCATTGATGGGATGGAAGCACGTACAAAATTGGCTGCCTTGACACATAACCACAACGTCGGTAGACCGCAAGCTGTCGTCAGAGTTCAAAAGAAAAATACAGAGCCAATTGGCTTCAAAAGAACTGCCATTGTCTTACCTAAAGGAAAAAATAGATGGATTGCCAGAAACATTTATGAAAAAATGTCTGTGAATTACCTAGAGTCTTTGTCAACTGATGTCCTAAAAATAGCAAATGTCAAACTGAAGTCCAACTGGTCCTCAAGGGCACCTTCACTCCCTCCAAATCTTAGCAACATGGAGAGGCCAAATAAAGAGGAAATAAAGAAACAGCGTCTGAGTTGGACACGAGGCCTCTTACCCGCATGATTATCAATAAGAGAGTATTATTATTAGTGCAACCAAATTTATCAAAACGTATAAATCATAACTGTTTACCCTTTACAAGTTCAATTAATATTATAAAAAAGTATTAGACAAAAAATTTAAGTTACCATAATAAAGTTTATCTTTTGTTTTTGAAAAATAATTTTTTTCAGTCGTACCAATTCGAGGAACAAGAATACAGATAGCACAAAAATTATACTATATGACTATAATTTATCCTATTTTATTGTTTTTTGTTAGAAATCGTACATGTGATGTGTTTTATAATGTCAAATTTTACACATGTTTTATATTAATACATTTTTTGTCCTGTTATTTAAAAATTTTAAATGATAAAATGTTAAGTTAGTATAAAGTGTTTTATTTAACTAATATTTGGATTATTATTTACGCTGAGTACACTACATTCATGCCTATCAGCATTGCAACTTATGACGTTGTATATTAACTCATACAAAATGTGAATTTATAATTCTTAGTGCTTGTAATACGGGCGTGCCCTTTTTTGTGAACCGCAATGAGCTGATATGCAAAACCCAAGATATTTATCTCCCCCAGCATGGGTATATGTAAAATGACACCCCAAAACACATTGTCCAACTTCTCCTGAGTACGGAGATACCACATGTGTGACACTTTTTTGAAGCCTAGATGCACTAAAGGGCCCAAAAAGCTTTTAGGATGTCATTTTTAGACATTTTGATCCAAGACTTCTTCTCATGCTTTAGAGCCCCTCAAATGCCAGGGCGGTATAAATACCCCACATGTGACTCAATTTTGGAAAGAAGACACCCGAAGGTATTCAATGAGGGGCATGGTGAGTTCATAGAATTTTTATTTTTTTTGTCACAAGTTAGCGGGAATTGTTTTTTTTTTTTTTTTCTAACAAAGTCTCTCCTTTTCGATAACTTTGGAAAAAAAATTCAATCTTTCATGGACTCAATATGCCCCTCAGTGAATACATTGGGGTGTCTTCTTTCCAAAATCGTGTACTTTGTGGGGTGTTTTCTACTGCCCTGGCATTTGAGGGTCTCCGCAATCATTACATGTATGTACAGCATTAGGAGTTTCTGCTATTCTCCTTATATTGAGCATACGAGTAATGAGATTTTTTTTTACGTTCAGTCTCTGGGCTGAAAGAAAAAATGAAAGGCACAGATTTCTTCATTCAAATCTATTAATGTGGATGAAAAAATCGCCTGCAAAAAAAAAAAGAGGAGGGGAAAGGCGTCTGACAGGACATAGGAGCTCCGCCCAACATCCATACCCACTTAGCTTGTATGTCCTTGCACACCCGATTTCTCCATTCACAATAATCGATAAAAAATGTTTGCCAAAGCATATGAACACCGCCCCTCAGCTCATAAGCCTCTGCAAACGTATCTTTTTACTGCAGAGGAGAAATCTCGTCTTGCAGCGCCGCATACACCGACTTTTGTGTAATCTGACAGCAGCGCAATGCTTCTGTCAGAATGCACATCAGTGCTGCAGCTGCTTGATCGCTTGGTCCACCTAGAAGTTAAAAAAAAACAAAAAACAGGGCGCAACGCAATAAATTTATTAACATTAACTTTAGATAACATTAACTTTTATCAACTTTTGAAACAGAATAATAATTTTTTTTGCTTACCGGAGAATTTTTATTTTATTTTTGTATGTTTTTTTATAGGACAAACCTCTCCATCACCATGGGACAATGTGCAAAACGAAAATCGCACAGAGATGTGGCAAAGTACATTATGCACTTTGTCCCAGGTGAAAGGAGATGTTTGTGGATGCTCTGTGTGAAAGGGCCCTAATAGCCCTGTGTGCCTGTCCTGTGTCACGCAATCCCTACACTAATAGTGTACCTGTGTGTTGTACTTGCGGAAACACTCCCCTATGCATAGGGCAGGCTGGTCAGAAAAAGGTGGTGTCACGCCTTATTCCACCACTGCTACAGACACAACATCTTTTTCTTGGGGAACGTGGAGTTGGGGTACCAGGATAGACAGACGGGAAGTGTCTGCCATGTAGCCGGCTCACTACATCAGGGCCTTGGGGCACGGACCCTCCTGTATACCGGATTTCAAAAAAGATCTCTTCCTTTAATTTTAGAAAAGATCCTGTTCTCCCAGCCTTACTGTAGAGAACAAAAGAATTATATACAGCCAATTGAATCAAATATACAAACACCTTCTTATACCAGCGTCTGGTGCAGCGGGACACTAAATAAGGAGACAACATCTGTTCATTGAAGTCCACCACTCCCATGTGAAGGTTATAGTCGTGGACAGAGAGGGGTTTCACAATGACTCCAGTTGCCCTTTCAATTTGGACAGTCGTGTCTGCGTGAATGGTGGACAGAAGGTAAACGTCCCTCTTGTCCCTCCATTTCACCGCGAGCAGTTCTTGGTCACACAAGGCAGCCATCTCACCCCGTGCAAGTCGGGTACTAACGAGCCGTTGGAGGAAGCCCCGGCGACTAGGTCGCGCGGTGCAACAGCATTGAAATCCAACTAGATGTAAGTGCCAAAAGAGGGCCACGCTTGAGTAAAAATTGTCCACGTATAAGTGGTACCCCTTGTGGAGTAAGGGTGACACCAAGTCCCAGACAATCTTGCTACTGCTCCCCAGGTAGTCAGGACATCCGACCGGCTCCAGTTTTGAGTCTTTTCCATCATAGACCCGAAAACGATATGTTTAGCCTGTGGCCCTTTCACAGATCTTATACAGTTTGACCCCATACCGGGCGCGCTTGCTGGGGATGTACTGTTTTATGACAAGGCGCCCTGTAAAATGTACTAGGGACTCGTCTATGCAGATGTTTTGATTAGGGTATACGCATCTGCAAATCTGGATGACAAATGTTCTTAGATCCTAAATGAGCCGTCTCCACGCAAACTCAAGACTGTGCGGTGAAAGGGTGCAATACCGGTGTGGCGGAAGCAGTGGAGTGCAAAATAGGATTTTCCAGGACCTCTGGGAGACTAAGGGTTCTACGGCCTGTGAACGCGGTGGCTGCGACAGGTGAGTTACTGCACGTGCCACCGTACCAGATTGAACTGCCCTTCTTGTGCTCGCCACTTTACCAGGGAATACGGCAGTGCTGGTAGAAGGTCCAGGATGTGCTGCGCTGATGGGGTATGCCGCACCATAAACAAGATCAGCGCTAGCAACACTCTGCTGCAAATGAGGATCATCATGCAGGGTATGCAGAACCCTGACATGGGATCGGGTACACCTGACCGTAGCAGGGACCTCTACCTCGTAATCTTCACTAGCGGTTAGAGTGCCACTGCTGTCTACAGGTTCATATTCTGAACCACTGGATTCAGCGGGAGAGGCGTCCCCATCGCTTTCATCCATCACGGGCAGAATCCTGTAGTCCTCTTCAGCGGAATACCCCTTGTTTGACATTTTGGGTTCACTAAATTTAGGGGGTATTCCTATGAGACTACCCAGGAAAAAGAGAAAACCTACCTAGTACAATGGAGTGCTTGCGAAGTAAAGCTGCGATCGCTAATAAACATCCAATAATTTAAAAAGTTATCTTTATAGCGGTGCTGCGATTTTACAGTGTTTTTGGAGTGATCAGAAAAAAAAAATTCTGTCACTGCGGTGGGGCGGACTGAACGCAAGTGTGCGCACAAGATCAGGCCTGATAGGGCGGACACTGCGTTTGGTAGAGCCTAGGGTGACCCTAATGTACTTATATAGATCTGAATGCAATCAGTCTTGATCACTTACAGATACTATATAGTACTAGTGCTGATTTGCGACAGTGATGACGCTAATCAGCGACTGATCATGGACTGCGGTGCGGTGGGCTGGGCGCTAAACTAACTAGCAAGTAGCTAACTACCTGGCGGTGATGAGGGACCCTTAGGGCTGTTTCACACGAGCGGATGCCGTGCGTGGCATCCGCTCCGTGAAAGAGTGCCAAGACCCAATGCAGACTGCAGAGGCATGGAGCATTAACATGACTGGTAATGCTCCGTGCCTCTCTGTGACCTCTTTACTACTAAATCACAGTTGTCACTGTGATTTCGTAGTAAAGAGGTCACAGAGAGGCACGGAGCATTATCAGTCATGTTAATGCTCCGTGCCTCTGCAGTCTGCATTGGGTCTTGGCACTCTTTCACGGAGCGGATGCCACGCACGGCATCCGCTCGTGTGAACCCAGCCTTACAGGGGCGTGATCAATGACAGGGCGGGGGACAAGGGGGTGATCAGGGAGTCTAATATGGGTGATCATGTGCTAAATAAGGGGTTATTAAATGACAGGGTATTGTCTAATGTACAGTGTGGTGATTTGGTGCTAGTTACAGAGCTGCATGTGTCATCTGGTGGTCGATCCAAGCAAAAGGGACCAGCAGAGGAGCAGGTAGCATGTATATCAGACGCTATTTTCAAAATCCACAGTCTGGCAGACAATGATTGCGGCCAACGGGCTGCAGATGAACTTGTGAACTATGCAATCCTGTGAGCGCGCGTTCACATGAAATTGCGGCTCACGCGAGATCACGCCGATTGGCGTTAGTGTGAACTGGCAGCGCCACAGCAAGCACGCCTTTTGGCATTAGTGAGACGGGAGGTGGTTAAACTCTAAAGATTTTGTTTTGCATAAACCACAGATGAAAATTCTATTGCCAAAGTATGATCCTCAAATCCCTGAGGAACATTTTTACTTATACATCAATCCTAAAAAGGTCATCTAAACACCATACTTAAATATAAAAAAGAAAACAGAAAATTTTTAGAAAATCAAATAATTTTTTATTAGCCTTTGAAATGACTTAGATGTGTCATATATTTATATAATTTTAAGATCGATAACTATCGGGTAACATATGTAAAATAAATAACGTAAAACAATAACTTTTTTTGGGTTGAAAAAATAAATAATTGGCCATTTTCAAACATAATTAAAGTGCCTGTGTGTA
Source organism: Bufo bufo (assembly GCF_905171765.1). Taxonomy (NCBI): domain Eukaryota; kingdom Metazoa; phylum Chordata; class Amphibia; order Anura; family Bufonidae; genus Bufo; species Bufo bufo. The sequence goes on along the minus strand of NC_053390.1, from coordinate 105,942,441 downwards.
AATAATTTTTCAGCAAACAGTTATACTATCAATATATTAGTATCAGTAAAGGGGTTGTCCATGCAATTTTTAAATGGATGACGTATCTACAGGATATGTCATCAATATCAGATTGCCGAGACTACAACAGCCACCGCCAATCAGCTTTATTAGGAGACGGCGCACGAGCCGTCTACATTCACTCTTCAGTCTCTGCTGCTGTGTCCCATGGACATACAGCGGTGAGCAGGAAGAGAATCAGTGGACGGCTCATGCTCACTGCTACAGGTGATCGGCGTTGGGGGGGGCGGGGGGTCAGACCCTTGACGATCTTATATTGCTTACCTATCCTGTAGATAGTTAATCCAAAAAAAAATTCAAGTACAACACATTTATTTTTAACAAAGAACCTAAAATTCAATACATAATGATATAAACATAATTCGTTATCAACTAATATTATCAGTTATGTAAAGTTTAGGAAAATTGAACAACATTTAAAACAATAGATAAATATTATTAACTTTTATTCCAATGCCATAAACTCAGCAGGGTACTCATAACTTTCTTTAAAACCCATGTAACGTTCTTCTGGGTCTGGAAAAGTACTCCGTATTTGATAAACAACACAAGAGGGTATGGGTTTCCTATTTCCAACTCCGAGATAGCCATGCACCCAAGTGGTGAAAAAACGGTATGCTGTTTTACGCCTTTGCCTAGTACACAAAATAAAAACATACAATATTAAAAATAAAAGTTTAGATTTGACTTAACATCCAATTAGTTATGTAAAAAAATATATTTTTAATAACATAACAGTTAAACAATTTAGTTTTTTAGTTATCAAAAAAATAAAAAGGAAAATATGATTTAGAAATATATCTCAATGTTAGTGGTCATTCACATGGACGTCTCCTGCCCATGGCCAAACCGCGGTTCACAAATTGCGTTCCGGAAGGGCCATGCACCTGCCATTTGGTACTTCAACGGAACGGTGCCCGTGCCTTGTGGACCGCAATTTGGGGGCCACAGCACAGGCACGGGGCGACACACGGTCGTTTGAAGCAACCCTAAAAACTACAGAGCACGCTCTGTATTTTGGATTAACAGATTTATAGAGGATCAATTAAAGTGAATGCGGCCACAATCTCCTCCCAGCTGGCACACGGTTGATCCCCAGCAATTCAGGACCTTTGAGGTTCACAACTTCGACACGTGCAATATACACCCTTGAGAAAACAACCTTAATTTAACAAACAGAAATAATGAATAAAATAATACTTTGCTTGAATAGCTGATCAGACCCATATTATAATGGCGTTGCTAATGCAATAAATAAAGATATACACCAATCTAATAAAATTATACTTCAGTAATAGTAGGTAAATTTAAATTGATGTGAACCTGTTAAGATCTCTATCCGGGGGCGGTGTTCGAACTTGACCAACGGCACGAAGATTGATATTTATAAGGTCTTCTCTTTGACAATATAAATTAAAGTACTCATGAAGTGTGATACAAGTATTGTCCATAATGTAAGGTTCTGGATTTGATATTTCCTGGCAACATATAGACTCTACATATGTAGGCATAACATGACATCTGGAACATGAGCACCAATTAGTGTTTCCTACACGGTCATCCTCTGGCTCGATATCAAACTCAATATAGCGTTCATTTTCACGTCTAGTAGGATTGTCAGGGAAGCATTCAATATTTGATAGATTACTGTATTTTCCTCGTAATTCTGAAAGAAGTGTTGAAATCTGTAATAACAATGTTATAATATTTTTTAATAAAAAAATAAATATTTTACATACAAAATAAATTCCATTGTGTTAGATTGATGAAAATATATCAATTTGTAGCAAAAAGGATTTTTCTTTATGCAAAAACAGTTAATAGTGTGCAAACTCAGAATTTGCGAGCTAGCACATGCACTGTTCTTTCCATGTGTCTGATGCCATCATAGGCAAAAGGGCTTGTGCTATGTCCAAACGCAATCTTTGCTTATAGAAACCTTAGAAATTAATTTTTTTTCCTAGGCTTGATAATTTTAGCTAAAAATATTAAAAAGAATTAGCTCTACTAATTACCCTATGTCCTAAACTTTGGAATTTGAATAATGATTAGAATTTATTTTGAAATTGCTGTAGATAAACATTGATTGATTGTATAAACAAAAATCATAATCATAATAAAATGAATAAATTTAAGGATAAATGTACTGCTACTATCGTATAGTTTATTGAAGGATTGTAGGGGCTTAATAACTGAGAAATTGGCGTCTATAGTGTGTTCTATAGGATGGCATACGGTCGCACATTGGCTTTATCAATATCTCCATTTTTTTTAAAATAAATTATAAATAAATGAAAAAAATGTAATAATTTAAAGATGATTTTTTTTTTTTTTAACTCATTCTAATTACACACATAATTTTTGTACCTCTCTGTTTTCATCATCGTCTTTTCGAATTTCTTGTGCTTCATTATCCAATGTCGGATTGTTAGTACAAGAATCACTTATTTCCAGTATATCTACTATCTCACTCCCATCCTCATTCAAATTTTCATACATTTTAATTTCAAAGCGATTCTGTAAAAAACAAAATATATATATTTTTTTATTTATAATTTAATATATTATAAATACAAATAAAAAAAGTTATAAGCCTATTGAAATTTTTTTTTAAAATATTGTTAGCATTGTAAAGGTTACTCTCTTATTCATGTTTAACTAATTGAGTAATAATCGAAAGATATATTTTTTAAATATTAAAATGAGATAATACCTGTATATTAGCAATTTCATCATCCACAGAACATGCTTGAAGATTGTAAATATAATCCATATTAATAGAAGAATCGTTGCAGGTAGTAATAATATCAACCTCTTCTAGAATTTCATGGAGTGTCACCGAATCTGTAGTCTGTTAGAATAAATCAAAGAAATTGTTAGCTTACTTATTTTTAACAAAAATGTATGTATACTGTAATTAAAATATTTTATTTCATACTCACAGAAGTCTGAGATGATTCAATAATATTATTTTCTTCCAAACTTTCAATAGTATCCATTATAATTTTTTTTACATATAATCTTTAAAAAAAATAAAAATTTAAATGTATTAGATATTAATATTATAAAAAATATCTCAGTATAAATGTTGATCTTTGAACATTTGTGAATATAAGCAGTGATCTGTATACCTTGCGCCGTAAATGCAGCTAAGCGTTGCACCTCTGGGAAGAGATGCAGCGAGCGTTGCACCTCATGGAGTAGATGCAGCGAGTGTTTCACCTCATGTAGTAGATGCAGCGCCCTTTGCACCTCATGGAGTAGATGCAGCGAGCGTTGCACCTCATGGAGTAGATGCTGCGAGCGTTGCACCTAATGGAGTAGATGCAGCGAGCGTTGCACCTCATGGAGTAGATGCAGCGAGTGTTTCACCTCATGTAGTAGATGCAGCGCCCGTTGCACCTCATGGAGTAGATGCAGCGAGCGTTGCACCTCATGGAGTAGATGCTGCGAGCGTTGCACCTCATGGAGTAGATGCAGCGAGCGTTGCACCTCATGGAGTAGATGCAGCGAGTGTTTCACCTCATGTAGTAGATGCAGCGCCCGTTGCACCTCATGGAGTAGATGCAGCGAGCGTTGCACCTCATGGAGTAGATGCAGCGAGCGTTGCACCTCATGGAGTAGATGTAGCGAGCGTTGCACCTCATGGAGTAGATGCAGCGACCGTTGCACCTCATGTAGTAGATGCAGCGAGCGTTGCACCTCATGGAGTTGATGCAGCGAGCGTTGCACCTCTGGGAAGAGATGCAGCGAGCGTTGCACCTCATGGAGTAGATGCAGCGAGCGTTGCACCTCATGTAGTAGATGCAGCGCCAGTTGCAGCTCATTTAGTAGATGCAGCGAGCGTTGCACCTCATGGAGTTGATGCAGCGACCGTTGCACCTCTGGGAAGAGATGCAGCGAGCGTTGAACCTCTGGAGGTGTATGCACCGACCGTTGATGTGGGGGCTATTTTTATTATACAATGTTCAAGGTTTTTATTTTGGGGGGGGGGTTGGGGGGTGTTTCACATGTCTTAGCACATTATTTCAACCCTCAACCATATATAATATAAAAAGTTATAGGAGCTATTTATATCATATATGCTTGAGGGTTTTATGTGGGGAGGAGGGGGTGGTGTTTCACATGTACACTTGGCAACCAGATTGACACGGTGAAACAAGTGATGTACCTGCATTGAAAAGCCTCCGATAATACTGTATGGCCATACAGAAGAAAATCTCTACAGTAAAGGATTAACTATTCTTATCGTCGAAAGCTGCACCAAAGGAAATTGCGGAACAGAGTGGCAACTCCTGCGATCTTTGGAACTCCCGCGAAATTCAAACCAGCTTGCTGTATGGAGCGACTGAATAAGCCGGCAAATATTTAAAGCTCCCTTGAAGCAATAGGGAGACAGCAGACGCTAGACGGTAAGCCAAACATCGATTTAAGGTTTTCTTCAATCCAAAGCTCATATCAAGCTTAAAAGGATATGCTATAAGAGACTTTTCATATTATCAGGATTCCTGCGGACACTTAATGAAAATATTGCGCTCCCAGTGAATACACCTACAACTTTTTCAGTGACATTCAGTTTCCCAAATTGGGATAGAGCGCTAGAAGATTATACCCCCTCTTTCCCAAATAACAGCATATACTTGAAGTTTTTTGGTGTGATATACATTATTGAATTTATCGACACTATTGAGTCATATGAATATAGTGTTGATCATATCTACCACAATATATGTGACTGTAATGTTGTATATTATTGCTGCATTGTTCTTATAAATTTTATTACTTGTATTTTATGGGGATTTAATAAATATTTTCTGCACATGTCAATCTGGTTGCCAAGTGTATGAGTGCTCGCTCATTATTCTATTACTACATTTGCCTTTTAAGAGAGGGTGGGGTGATTCCCTCTATATGAGCTTGCAGCACCATACCTTAACTACTTGCTAGTGAGCCACCACAACCTACCACAATTTTTTGGTGTTTCACATGTCTTATCACTTTATTTCAACCCTCAATCATATAGAATATAAAAAGAAGTGGGAGCTATTTATATCCTATATGGTTGAGGGTTTTATGTGTGTGTGGGGGGGTGGTGTTTCACATGTCTTATCACTTTATTTCAACCCTCAACCATATAGAATATAAAAAGATGTGGGCAGGGATGGACTGGGACAATAAAGTGGCCCTGGACTTCAGCCAGACCGGCCCACTTTATTTTTCCCAAACACACTCAAAAAAAAACATAAGTAAAAACATTCCACTGTAAGTATAAACAGGTTTTTTATTTTTACTCTTAATTTAGAAAAAAAAAAAATGCTCATCCACAGATCCCCCCCATAACAGTGTCATCCACAGATCCCCCCCCCATAATAGTGTCATCCACAGATCCCCCCCATAATAGTGTCATCCACAGAACACTGTTATGGAGGGGGATCTGTGGATGACATTGTCATGGGGTGGATCTGTGGATGACACATATAGCATAAGATGTTATATACGGTATGTATCATCCACAGATTCCCCATAACGGTGCCATCCACAGATCCCCCTCCATAACGGTGCCATCCACAGATCCCCTTCCATATCGGTGCCATCCACAGATCCCCCTCCATAACAGTGTCATCCACAGATCCCCCTCCATAAGTGTCATCCACAGATCCCCCTCCATAACAGTGTCATCCACAGATCCCCCTCCATAATGGTGCCATCCACAGATCCCCCCCATAAGTGTCATCCACAGACCCCCCCCCCATAAGTGTCATCCACATGACAGACCCCCCCCATAACAGTGCCATCCACAGATCTCCCCCTCCCTATAACAGTGCCGTCATCCATAGATCCCCCTCCCCGCCACTCACAGTAGTATACATTAATAAATCGGTATCCTGGCTGCAGGCTGCAGACAGTAACTTTAATTTTTTTTAACACAGCGCTCATCTCTTTACTACCTTACATTCAGCTCCCGCCTCCAGCCTCCAGTAACAAGTGCGGGCGGCAGCGCTCACTCACTGACGTCACGCGCCTGCGCCGCCTAGTGGGAGGAGCAGGCGTGTGACGTCAGTGAGTGAGCGCCGCCCCCACACTGCCTGCTGTTACTGGAGCTGAGTCAGTGTAAGATAGTAAAGAGATGAGCGCTGATTTTAAACTTAGTTAACACACTGACAGCAAAAAAATTAAAATGGCTCGGGACCAGCCGGGCCCCCCCGGGGTCCGGGCCCCTTACTGGGGTATCGGCTTTACCCCCCTGATGGCGGCCCTGGCCGGCCCATAATTCGATCGGCCCACCGGGATTCTCCCGGTACTCCCGATGGCCAGTCCATCGCTGGATGTGGGAGCTATTTATATCCTATATGGTTGAGGGTTTTATGTGTGTGGGTGTGTGTGGGGGGGGCCGGTTTGATTAGAATAATATGCCCATATATTAGATTGATTTTATAACTAGATTATGACAATATATATACGTTGGTGTATAGTGGAAGTTCTCTACCTCTACTGAAAGAAATCCACTTGTTTATGTCGCGTCAGGGGACAGCAAATTCAGCTTGCAGCCGGCTGACGGAACAGCGATGACGTCACTGGGACCGGCGCATGCCCAGTGACGATGTTGAAGCTGTTGCCCTCAGTCTTTTTATCATTGCGCAGGCGCTGGAAATCGCCGGCACTGCGCCTGCGCGGGATTTAGGATGCGGCGAGAGAAGGTTCGGGGTGTTTGCCGCAGAGCGCGGCGCTGGGGGGGAGGGGGTTTGAGCACTCAGCCGCGCCTCTGGGAGGCGATTTAGCTGAACTTGTAGGAGGTATTCGTTTTCAAATTTTGGCGGGCACAGCACTTCAGAGGGGCGTTCCTGGGCACCGTGGAGAAAGAAGAACACCCCTCTGGGCTCCTTACAGCTTGATTTGCATATCACAAAAGCCTTTTTATGAAGAAATGACAAGACTCGCAATAAAAAGAACAAGACATCAGGATATAAGGTACTTTATTACACATGGATTCATGAAAAAATTTTTTTGCTAATATGCTGGTGACAGATTCCCTTTAAGGCACAATGAACTAACATTTAGGGCATTTGCCATCCTGACTATACTATTCTGTTCAGAATAAAAGGGGACGAGAGCAAAGGGATCTTGCTCCTGAGCTCTTTTATATACTGGCTGATTATTTGGTGCACCGCAGAAGAAACTCATCTCCTCTGGGTGATAAATACATGTAGTAATAAGCCAGACTGGCAAGAAAACACAAAGATTAATAATTATCAGCAGACAAGCAAATCTCCCAGAATATTGTGGGGTCATCATCTTCAGCCTGTGGCAAGGCACTTTTCAGGGAAACTTCTTCTGAGTTCCCCTCTTTGTTCAGGGAATTCACACCTGCTTCACCCTCTTTATCTTTGTCCGTCACCGGAGAAGAAGCCTCAGGGACCCTTTTCACTCTGCTAGCGTGAATCCAGATTGGAGCCTCTTCTGTGAGAATCGCTGTTCTGGTGACTGCTACCACTCGGGTGGGTGGTCCAAACGGGAACTCAGTCTGTTTTCGTCTTTTTGCCAGGCGCTGGACTATCATCACGTCTCCTGGTTGGAAAGGATACGTAGGTGTAGGTTCCTGTGGAGAGAAAGGAGAGACACGAGCAATATCTTGTTCAAATTGATCTAAGATTTCTACAAGTTTCCTCACATACTCTGCCTGTACCACTTCTAGATCCCCTTTTTCTATTACAGGGGCCTGTGGACCCCAAGGGGTGGGGAAGGGTTTTCCCATTAGGACCTCAAATGTGAGTAACCAGTATTCTTATTAGGCTGCATCCTAATTTCTAAGACATATAATACCCCGTGAAACATAAAATTGTACCTTTGATCTAAGACCTGGTATAAAAAAAATCTCTCTGAATGAGGTCAGTGGTTGCCTGTGCTCCCCTATGGCCAAGACCATGATATTGTGCAATTAAAATCGGGGCGCTTGCAACTGGGATACATGGCTCCCCCTCTTTGCAGATAAGACCCGTATTAGGGTCTTGTACTGCACCTACCGACTGCCATTCTATTTTGTTACTACTGGTAGCCAAATCCTGGAGGCTGAGCAATAGAAAGTCAGTAAGGGTAATGACTGGAACTAGGGAGGGCATTTGAACTGTCGCTGCCGTTCTAATAGCAGCCTCTTTTGCTGCCTGATCAGCCAGGGCATTCCCTTTAGCTATGTGTGTTTGGACTCCAGTATGTGCCTTACAATGGATAATAGCAACTTTGCTTGGTAATTGGATGGCGGCCAGGAGATCATGTACTAGGGTGGAATGTGAGATTTTTCTCCCATCTGCAGCTATGAAGCCTCTCCTCTGCCAGATTACCCCATGATCATGTACAACCTGAAAGGCATACTTGGAATTGGTGTATACATTTACATCATTCCCCTCAAAAAGACAACAAGCTCTAGTGAGGGCAATCAGTTCAGCAGCTTGGGCTGACTGAAAAGGTATAGGATTCGATTCCAGTATAACATCAGGGAGCTGAACCACAGCGTATCCAGCATGATAAGTGTTGTCATTAGGGCGGGAAAAGGATCCATCCACAAAAACATCAGGTGCTCCTTCAATGTGTGTGGACTGTAAGTCAGGCCTAGGTGAGGTACGTCCATGTATAAGGTCAGTACATGCATGGGGAGGAGGCAAATCATCCTGCTCTCCCTTGTAGCCAAGCAGGGCATTCAGTATAGCCATTGGCCCGAATGTGGGTGCTGAGTATTTGATTAGAAGTTGAGGATTAGATAGCAACAAAACTTCATATCCACTCAGTCTCTGTGCTGACATATGTTGCATATGTATGTTCTTCAATAGGGCCTGAACATTGTGTGAGGTATGCAGAGTGGTGGGATGAGCTAGCGTGATAGGCGTGGCCATCTCAGCGACCATAGCACAGGCTGCCAAACTCCGGAGACACACAGGCATGCCCTGAACCTGTACGGGAACCTTTTTTGAGAAAAAAGCAACAGGGCGGAATGTACCTCCATGATCCTGCGCCAGGACTCCTGCCATGGTTTTACAATTGTCCCTGGCAAATAAGTGAAACATCACGCCATAGTCGGGTAGGCCCAAACCAGGACTTGAAACCATTGCACATTTCAAATGACTAAAAGCTTGTAACATGTCATCAGACCATTTAATGAAGTCAGGCATATCAGTATTAGTGGCTTGTTTCAGAATATTATCATAGTAGGAACAATCAGCAATCCATTGGCGGCAGTAACCAATCATGCCAAGAAAGGTCAACATGTCTTTCTCGGTTTGTGGGCGGGGCAGACCCAGTACGGAGGTAATTCTGGCATGGCTGATTTTCCTCTCACCTTTACTGAGAACAAAGCCCAAATACTCAACACTGTCCATACACCATTGTCATTTCTTCCTAGAAACTTTGTGACCGCTTTCACATAACCACAGTAGTAAACTAACACAGTCTGCCTGGCAGGCCTCCCGAGTAGGACTACATATGAGGAGATCGTCCACATATTGTAGAAGGACAGAACCATGAGGGGCAGTCCAAGGGCGCAGTGTAACTTGGAGGAAAATGGAGTAGACTACTGGGGAGTCTACATAACCCTGAGGCATTCTACACCAAGTATACTGGCGAAATTTTAATGTAAAAGCAAAAGTGGCCGTGTCTCCCTGTCAACTGGGACAGAAAAAAATGCATTCTTCAAATCAATAACAGAGAAAAACACTGCATGGGCAGCAATAGCTGATAGCAGAGATGGTACGCCTGGAACCACAGGGGCTATGGGTATAATAACAATCTTATTAATATCATCTACTTCAATAGGTTCCTTTAACAAGGTGACCCCTACAGTCATAAAAGTGAACTGTTCCTCAAGGTCACTGTCCACATGATGAGGTATTTGTTCAGGTTTGGGAAAATATTTTTTGTGATCTAAAGCGCATGGGAGATATGACATCTCTAGTGTTAGAGATGTATGAATTGTATTCTACATGTTCTCGTATCTCCAGGATAGCAACTGGTCAATCCCAAGCTGCCACAAACTTCTTCTTAGCTCAGGAGCCACCCCCCCTCCCTTTTTCTGCTGTCACTTGAAGCTCTGTGTATGCAACGACATGAGGAGAAGGAGGGGGGCAGGGAGCTGCACTGTGGGCAGCGTCTGAACTATCGCCCAACAGATGATTTGAAGAAGAAGTGTGCACTGTGAAAGGACTCTAAAGTGTTAACTCTTCTCCTATATCTACCTCCTTTTGAGCCAATTTAATAATACCTGGGCCTCAAAGTACTGCCTTTTAATCTAAGTCATCTTTTTGGAAGGGATTGAGATATCTGTGGGATATTTCCTAAAGAGGGAGGAGAGGGCTTCTGGAGTGAACTCCTTGTCAACAGTTTTTCTAACTCATGTTTCTTTTTATAGCCCTCCTGGTTCCCTGCCTTCTGCTTGTGAACCAGTTAATTTGGTCTATCATACCATTATGGTGCATAAGTAAGCCAATTTTCCCCTCCCGACTGCATATAATGGATGTCCCACTGGGGGTCTGGACCATAATATGGGTAAGCTTCAGTGTCACCCAAACATAACACTTTTTACCATATCCATATGGAAGGTGTCATTAGCCCCTTCCCGAGGGAACGAATTCATACTCTTCATCCCCTCTGTCCATCCTGGCATATTATCTACCCAGGGAGGAACTAAAGAATAATCAGTCCCACAGACCCGGGCTACATAATCCTTACATGTTTCTCCTACATTCGGAATGGGTGGAGAGACCTTTCCTTGCTTTGCACCCATTTCATATAACGTAATTGAGATGGAGGCAGAGCAAAACTGTCCCCAGGACTGGCTGTACAGAACCGTGAAGGACTTATGTCTATGCACAACTTCCTTCCCAACTGTCTGTTAGTAATATCCCTTAAAACAGTTACTTGCGTTCACCAGTTTCTGGGTTAGTGGGTCATCCAGGACACACACAATAAAGTTAGTACATTTGTCACAGTATCATTTGCTGCTTACCTTTAGCATAAAAATTACTTAATGCTTCATAACAACATAACATAACATAACATAACAGAAAGCATAAGAAAGTGACAGAAAAGAAGCAATAGACAGTGGGTGACAAGAGAAATCAAGGTGCAGACTCTAAATTCTTCCCAAAATAATTCCTCTGGTGTATCCTTCCCTAAAGGATATCTCTGATAAATACTTCCCTAAAGAATTTATCTGTTAGACTTGGCCAGTAGTCTATTTACAGTCTATCTTGCCTAAAGATAGTCACCAGTTCTTTCAGAGTGTCTAAAGTGGATTCAAAATAGAAGCAACAGAAAATTTTACGGAAAGCATCGGAATGTCCCCAGTCGTTAGACAGGAATATTCTGTTACTTACCAAATTCCTGTATTTTCTACTCTACGGACGAGCTCCCAACTGAAAGTGTATTTTCCTTCTTAATGCACCTTGATTCCTTCCTTTGTCCCCGAAGACAGGCGCCTGGAGAACTTATAAGTGACACATGCAGTATGATGTCAGTAACAGTTCTGTTTATTCCTTACAATACAGGTCTATATATACATCCATATATACATACAAGAATAGCTGCAGCTCTCATTACAATAATGCTGACTAGGAGCAGTTCCTTATACAGACAGAAGGTCAATGTAAATATAGTCACCTTCTAATATGATGTCACCCAACCTCCTGTCCCTCATACAGCTAATTCTATTTAACCCTTCAATACTGTGTCAAGTAAACCCCTAATTGGCCTGATAAGTTCATCTTGGAGATAAGAATCAACAAAATATCGGCCTTCAACCTGAAACAAATCACATAAGAATTTAGGATGTTTACTCATCTGATGCTTTTTGAGGATTTGATCCTTTTGCAGCGACATTCTTACTGCACACGGAAGCAGCCCCCACTTTTGGGGAAAACTGGATTATATCACATCTTACAGATGGCAGCTCACAGATTGACACTGAGATGATGGGATCACTCATTGGAGAAGACACATTAGTGCACAAATCTACATGGTTAGAATGCAATATAGACAACATGTTAGACACCTCCTCTTTGGCCTTAATTTTAGGGTCAAAAACACTGCAAGGCAATATAGGATTAGTAATCACATTAGATTCCTCTACAACCAGCTTGGTAGCATTGCGTTGGCCTGGGCTCTGACCCCGCCCTGCCTGCTTTATAGGGCTGAGCTGGTACCTGCAGCCGTCCCTAAAAAAGGGTCAGGTTGTTTTTCGATGGACACCTGGGACATCTTATTAACTATTTTTCTTTAATTTAGCCACTTGATCTGCCAACTGATCAAATCGATCATTTGATTTGTGCACAGTTTGGTTTAGTGGTGTACCGTTACTAGAGGTGGTTGACCGACTTCTAGGTGAAGTAGAGGGTTTAGGCCTACCTTCCTTCTGTAGTCTGGACCTGTTATTCCATCGCCTGTATCCCAGGGGACCCCTTTTGTAATGTTGGGGACGGTAGTTAGACCTCTTATCACCATTATTATCCCCCTCTGACCCGTTAGGGCTATGAGGCTTTGTTTGCCTGTCCTACCTGTTGTCACTGGGTTCATTGGAAAGGTCCTGTAGACGGAGGGTACCTGCGTGACTGCGTTTCAAATCCCAGGTTATGGTTTATTTTAGCTTCTGCTATGTTTTGTTCTGGGCACCTTTTGTATCTTTTCTCACCCATAGCATGGCACTCACTGATATTATACAGTGAAGTGGCAGCCATCACCAATCTGTCCAATGGAGCTTTAAGATCAAGATCTCTAGCTAGGCTAAATTTAATTTGCATAGGCATTGCATCATAAAACAGTTGCTTGAATTCCCCAGATTCCCAATTTGGGGACCTATATACTCCCATAGGTATTTTTAAGAATAGAGAGGAATTCCCGGGGACCTTGATTGGGTCTACATGTGAGTTTATAAATATCACGTTTTGCAGCAGTAATAGTCCGGTAAGGGCCGAATTCTAATTTCACCTCGTGCAAAACATCCTGCTAATCCCAGATCCCCCTGTCTCTGAAGGAAATAAGGTAGTGGCGATACTTATTTTCATATGCCCATGGTAGGAATCTGATCCTGTCCGCATGAGAATACAATTTTAAAGAATCCATGGTGGACTGGTACAGTTCTAAGTGATCAGCAATTTCAGGAGAACCTCTCTTAGAGAATTTAGGGACAGTAGCATTTAGAAATGTAATGAGGAACTCTGATCCCCTTGTGAACACTGCGCATTTTTCTTTCTAGAAACCACCTCGCCTAGAACTCTCATTCCCCTTGTGGGCAAACACATGCCTGTGCGTAAGGGAATAAACCATATGCTTTTCGACATAATTGTCATAATCACTCATACTTCGATCACTTCCATCGTACCCACTTGGCACAAGTGACTTAACCTGAACATTCCTCTCTAGCGGAAGGTGTGGGGGGACACTTATGTGGCCTTTTGTGTCGCTAGTGCCGAGTAAGGCAGTTACAGCTTGAAACGCCTGACTTAATTGGGTTAATGCCTCCTGTGTAATCATACCATCACCCTCGGGTGGCTTAGGGTCTCGGATGGATTCCGCTTTAAGAGCATGTGATGATGACATATCTGTATTTTGGGGTGTGAGAGCCGGAGGATCCATAAATCTCTCATTGTCAGACAGATCACTTTCAACATTGACTATAGTATGGCTTGGTCCGCCTGTTTGCTGAAGTCTGTAATAACGGAGGTTCAGCTGTTCTGCCTCTCTTTTTAGTTGATGATAGGCAACATGGCTGAAATCGAGCTCACGCTTTAAAGGGAACCTGTCATGTGGATATTTGATCATAATCTAACTAATTATATACAATCATTAACTACTAAAAAGTGCCTTAGATGTATTCACTTACTGGTGTGACAGATGGTTACCTCATAATATACACACAAAGATGCCGCATGCCGCATGCTAATGAGCTGATTTGAGTCCAGCGTGATGTCATTTAGTCCAGCGTATATTTAATTAACAGCTATAGCCACTCCCCTGCCCACCTGCTGCTGATTCATATGGGGAAAAAAACTGTCATTCAGCAGCAGGTGGGCGGGGAGAGTCAGGAGCTCATGAATATTCATGACATCATGATCCGCTGGATCTTTTCAATGCAAGATGTTGGCAGATTGACTGGGTCAATTAAAGAAAGTGACCCAGCATTTTGCTAAGAGAATCAGTCACTTATTTATGTTGCCCTTAGTTAGGACACCATAAAACTGGTGACAGGTTCCCTTTAAGTCCTCGATCAATGCTTTTGCAGATTCTAACTCTGTTTCTATAAGGGATATATAGGCCTACATGTCTGTTATATGCATATTTCTACTCTTTAGGAGGGTACTGACTTCTAAAATTGCATATAGAACTGGTGGAAACATCTTTAAGAGGTGTTGGTCTTTAGAGCTGGCCTTGCGGTTCACCCGGAAGTCGTTTCGCGGCGAACTTTGCGTGTTCGCGATTCACCGAACATGTGAACATATGGAGATATTCGCGCCCGCCATATTCTTTTACATTGTGAAGAACTTTGACCCATGACATCCATCAGGTGGTACAGGACAGCCAATTTAAATTTTTCAGCACATGGACATACCCCCTACCTTATAAATAAACCTGATCTGGCCGCCATTTTACATTCAGTGTTTTGCCAGTGTAGGGAGAGGTGGCTATGTGAAGTAGGGACAGGCTGTTAGGGACACCAAACGCTAGCTAATAGGGCCACAAAAGTATTTTTAAGGACTGGTATAGGTGTGCTATCGATAGGTGTGATACACAGAGGGGTGCGACATACTTATAATATACTTTTATAATGAGTCAAAAACACATAGATCTATATAGTGATCACCTGGAAGTCAGGGGGCTAGGAGCTTACTAGGGCCATTTTTATATAAGGTAAGGTTCCGGACGGGGTCGCTCTTATCAGGGCGGGTGGTCTGTGGTTAGGCTATCAGGGCCAGAATAGCACCCCCCTGTAGGGCAATATCCGGGACAGTTCTTTGCCCACCCTGTCCTTCAATACCACATCATCGAGCCCAGGGATAGATGTTTTTTGCTTTCCCTCCAGGATTCATGGATGTGCACTGGAACCACCCGGATTGTGGTAGGACATATGGTTTCTGATTTGGTGCCGCCGAGCACCTGATTTAGTGCCGCCAAGCACTTGTTATTGCCTACCACATCTATGCTTTTTACTTAAAGGGGTATTCTCATCTTGCTACTTCATCCTCAATTGCTGCCAGCTAGCTGTTCACTTCCTGGTTTTCTGCAGCTAAGGCTGGGCGGGCTTAGGCAGCTAGAGTGAAGGCCGGCCACACCTCCTTATGACATCACACCTAGAGCTGAGTCCTGCGTGCTAGTTCATGTGAATAGTATGACTCATCAGTCTGGCAGCCTGTAGTGTCTGTGAGTCCCTCCCCCTGCTGGGGAATCAGAGAGCCATGTGAAGTGAGCTCAGTGTACTGTAACACGTGGCTGTCTCAGTCTGATCTTTTACAAACCCATTCTGTGCATCAAAAACTATAATTCCATATTATACATTAGCCCAAAAGCTTGACCAACCCCCACCCACCAGCACTGATGCAGATTTGTTTCCATTACAGCTGTACTCCAGTTGTGTATAAACCTTACACTATGTATCTTTATAGATGCATATACAGCCCAGCTACATGTGTCTTCTCCAGTCCCCTAACATCACTTTGGCTGAATGGCTTCCTATACAGCCCTGCTACATCTTTATTCTACTCCCCCGCTAGCACTGGGTCTGAAAAGTTTCATATACAGCTCTGCTACATCTGTCTGTTTATCTCTTCAACCAGCACTGTGTCAGAACAGCCGCATATTCAGCCTGCTACATCTGTTTCTCGCTTCCACCAGCATTGATGCTGACCCGCAACATATACAGCTCTGCTACATCAGTTTCTCTCTTCCACCAGCATTGATGCTGACCCGCAACATATACAGCTCTGGTACATCAGTTTCTCTCTTCCACCAGCATTGATGCTGACCCGCAACATATACAGCTCTGCTACATCAGTTTCTCTCTTCCACCAGCATTGATGCTGACCCGCAACATATACAGCTCTGGTACATCAGTTTCTCTCTTCCACCAGCATTGATGCTGACCCGCAACATACACAGCTCTGCTACCTCAGTTTCTCTCTTCCCCTAGCATTGATGCTGACCCGCAACATATACAGCTCTGCTACATCAGTTTCTCTCTTCCACTAGCATTGATGCTGACCCGACACATATACAGCTCTGCTACATCTGTCTATTCCCTTCCCCACTAGAACTATGGCTGAACAGCAGCATATTCAGCTCTGCTACATCCATCAGCCCCCAAGTGCCTTCATCAGCCCCCATATGCCTCAAACAGCCCCCCATATGCCTCATATTGCCCCCATCAGCCCCCAATATGTATCAAACAGCCCCCATCAGCCTCATACAGCCCCCGTATGCCTCAAATAGCCCCCATCAGCCTCAAACAGCCTCCATCAGCCCCCATATGCCTCATACAGCCCCCATATGCCTCATATTGCCCCCCATCAGCCCCCATATGCCACAAATATTCCCCCATCAGCCTCAAATAGCCCCCATCAGCCTCAAATAGCCCCCATCAGCCTCAAATAGCCCCCCATCAGCCTCATACAGCCCCCCATCAGCCCCCATATGCCTCAAATATTCCCCTATCAGCCTCAAATAGCCCCCCATCAGCCTGAAATAGCCCCCATCAGCCTCACACAGCCCCCATCAGCCTCATACAGCCCCCATATGCCTTAAATAGCCCCCCATCAGCCTCAAATAGCCCCCATCAGCCTCAAACAGCCTCCATCAGTCTCATACAGCCCCCATATGCCTCATATTGCCCCCCATCAGCCCCCATATGCCTCAAATATTCCCCCATCAGCCTCATACAGTCCCCCATCAGCCCCCATATGCCTCAAATATTCCCCCATCAGCCTGAAATAGCCCCCCATCAGCTTGAAATAGCCCCCATCAGCCTCATACAGCTCCATCAGCCTCATACAGCCCCCATATGCCTCATACAGCCCCCATATGCCTCAAATAGCCCCCCATCAGCCTCAAATAGCCCCATCAACCTCAAGCAGCCTCCATCAGCCCCCATATGCCTCAAATATTCCCTCATCAGCCTCAAATAGCCCCCCATCAGCCTCATACAGCCCCCATATGCCTCAAATATTCCGCCATCAGCCTGAAATAGCCCCCTATCAGCCTCAAACAGCCCCCCATCAGCCCCCATATGCCTCATATAGCCCCAAAAGTGCCTCCATCTGCCCCCTCAAGTGCCTCCATCTGCCCCGTTAAGTTCCTCCATCTGCCCCAAGTGCCTCCATCTGCCCCAAGTGCCTCCATCTGCCCCAAGTGCCTCCATCTGCCCCAAGTGCCTCCATCTGCCCCCTCAAGTGCCTCCATCTGCCCCCTCAAGTGCCTCCATCTTCAGTAATCGTTGGTGGATTTAGTGGGGCGAGTAGAAATGATACTTACCTATTAGGAAATAGTCTCTCCAGGTTCTCCGATGTCCGTCCGCACACTCCGCTGCCTCGCCCGAACTGTTCGGACGGCCGCGCATGCGCGGCTCTATCTCAGACGCGATGGAAATTCTGCGCATGCGCAGCCGCCCGAAAGAGAAAAGACGTGCGCGTTCACAAGTGCTTGAAGAGGCCGGCCGCAGGATCGCAGACGATGAAGTGCGCAGGCGAGGCCCATGGATGCGGCAGGTGAGATATGGCCGTATCCATGGGAAGCGCAAATAAACAACACTGATAGAAAAAATTTATTTTAAATAGAATGACAGGTTATTTTTAATGCAATGTATAGGAAAAAGTTTTAAATGGGGGCAAAAGATTAAAATTAAGACTAATCATTGAGATGATAATACCCCTTTAACTTTAATAATTAAATTTATTTTCATTTTGAGGGATATCTTTTCCATTCACACGTCCGTAAAAAAAAATATAGAACATGTCCTATTCTTGTCCGCAATTGCAGATTAGGCATTTTCTATTATAGTGCCGGCAATGTACGGTCCGCAAATTGCGGAATGCACATTGCTGGTGTCCGTGTTTTGCGGATGCGCAAAACACTTACGGACGTGTGAATGGACCCTCATAGTAACATTATTAAGGCTCCATTCACACGTCCGCAAAATGGGTCCGCATCCTTTCCGCAATTTTGCGGAATGGGTGCGGACCCATTCATTCTCTATGGGGACGGAATGGATGCGGACAGCACACAGTGTGCTGTCTGCAGCCGCAATTGCGGAGCGTGGCCCCGATTTTGGGTCCGCAGCTCCGCAAAAAGATAGAGCATGTCCTATTCTTGTCCGCAGCTTGCATTTCTATGGGGGTGACGGGCTGGTGTGTTGCGGACCCGCAATTTGCGGGTCCGCAACACACCACGGACGTGTGAATGTAGCCTTAAAGGTTACGTTTTATCTTTATGTATATTCTAATGGATTGCCTTCCTTGTACAATGTTATAATATACTTTCTATGTTAAAAAGTATATTATAGTGCATTTGTATTGTGCGGCAGTTGTGTGCGGTTCTGCTGCAGGTATATAGAGGGACAAGCGTTATTGGAACAAATAATTTCTACTGGTGTGATATACCTGTCCCCCCCAAAAAAAATGATTGAAGCGGGGTGTTATATACCAATATACTTTCTTTATAGTGCATTTGGGTACTGTATAGTGCATTTGCGCATGCGCGTACTCAAAAATTATTTTGCCGATATTTTGCATTGAAAAAATAATGAATGGAGATCGCAAATTCGAATAATACAACTGGTATGTCACTGTCCATGTTGTGGGACTATTTGTGCACTTCTAGTAATTATTTCTTGCCTGCAAATATGAGCTGAAGGCTTTTCAGGTTTGCCTGCCATTAAAATGAATGGGACCCACAGCGAACTTGCGATTCGCGAACATTTGATCGCGTTCGCGAACCGTCCCGGGCAGATGTTCATCCATCACTATTGGTCTTTACTGGCGTTACCTTTAAGCACACAAAAATAGGTTAGATGTCTCCTGACTGTACCAAATGATGTCCATACATCCACACATTCTTTCTTGGCTTCTGCCTGCACCTCACTTAACCATGCAGTTACATCCTGTTCCAAACCCAACCGTGAATTTACATATTCAACAATGTTATGGATTAACTGTTCCGGGCTGAGATGGATTACCTTCTGTAGCTTCACCAGAACCCGCTTCACTACTGGCTGCGCTCATTTTTGCTACCAATAATTAGTACACAGATAGATGAACAATCTGGTTAGCCAAGAAAATTATGGAACGTTTTACTATTTGCACAAATAATTAATAAATGAACAATCCCAGCAGTGCCTCCAATTTATGTCGGGGTTATAAAGCAAATGCTTTATATAAAAGAAAGGATCAAAGGAAATTTTTTAAAGGGAATTGATCCTAGAGGTGGACCTATAAAACACCTAAAAAAGAATTCGTTGTTAATTAAATTATGTTGTGCAATCAGTAAAACATGGTGCAGGCATCTATGCAAAAATATAAATGATTTATTATACAATAACTTAAAATACAATCAAAGCTTAATCAATGTAAAATTCAATAATATGCAATAACACACAGTGATATGCAGTGCCCTAAATTCACCACTAGATGGCTCTTACACACATACCAGCGTTCCTTATTACTTCTCAAACATAAGAATGTAATACAACGTCCCGACCACAATTATGATATAAAACACTCAATAGTGATAAGGATGGATACGAACCCTTGCTCTGCTTAAACTATGACCAATTTCGGATATCAGGTAGTATTGGTACAAAACTTATAAATTATCAAGCCAGTTATTGACTATGGAATTAGAATTTTCCAATCAGAGAGTTTCTCCGATATCAATATTAGATCTTCTATTCAGTAATATGCATCTTTACTGAATAGTGATAATATTGCTGTAGCACTTTTAACATTATACATCCGCACTAAAGAGGGGAGTTACTAAATATCAAGCCAATTACGTTACCCGAGGATGCAGATGATATGCAGAGTCTAAGGGAAGTCAGCTCTAAAGTCTGTTCTGATCATTGGGATTTTTCTCCTGGGGTCTCTCCTTTTTTATTTTCCTCCTTTTTTTTTCTCTTTCTACCCCCTCTCTTGTGTGTGGTTTATTATCCAAAAACTTATCAGTTAGACACACTTTCCTAACTGTTTTCCAAGCATTGTCGGATAGGCGTGTACATATGATAATGACTGTGTTGTCACTATATCACCCAGAATGCATTTCAACTGTTGCCGCAATGTTACCTATTCATACCTAGGTGGCACTATTGCATAACCTACTAGCATCATCACTAGTAAGGGTTAAATGTTCAGGTCTGATTTCGTCTTACATTCCATACACATAACATAAGGAATCCTAAATCAGAGCTAAAGGATTAACTTTGACACATGTACCATATAAAGCATAGACAATCAGGTACCAGTTAGACATCTAAACTTATCAAATGTATGGTACCGAAAAGAATATAATAGACCTTGTACTCTCACAGACATGTGTGCCTCCTCTATCACTTCAACGGGTGATTGATTGTTAATTAAAATAACACTGCTTTCCCTAAACAGAGACTCATTAACAAAGTCTATACTTAAAGTTACATGCGTTCCTAGTGAGAAATATATAAGATAATAGATGCATTGATGTCCTTTATAATATTTAGCAATATAAAACAATATATATGTCTAAAAATAAGGTTCATTATACGTGTATACAGGTATCACAGATTTTCTTCTTCATCAATAGACATTAAACCATAGGGATAATTAGTACCAGATGCGTCTAGAGAATATCCTTATCTCAGTCATAAATCTATAAGGAGACAAGAATGACTCTTCTCAGACTGTAATGTATACACCTAGGAAGAAGGCACAACAATTTGTTTGCAGTGTAGTTTTAAAGAGCCTCTGTCAGCATGATCAACCCTTTTACATCTGTATTTCCTGTGCAGTGGTGTACCTCCAATAGAGAAAGACCAGGCAGCTGCTCTGGGGCCCCTGGGGAAAGAGGGCCTGCAGTGGAGGATAAGTCCAACCCCCTAATTACACTCATTCCAGTATAGTATCTCTATGATCATTGGAGAAAGCTAAAGGGCCTGTGATGATGTCATCACATGTCCTGTACATCTAGTAAAGGAACTGAACTAATAATGGTGTAGTTGCTAGGTTAGATAGGAGCATCTGCCAGGACTGTGATTACATCATCTTCAGCATCACAGGTCCTATACATCTAGTAAGGGAACTGCACAGAGCATGGTGTAGTTCTCTGGTTAGATAGAAGAATCTGCCAGAACCTGTGATGACATCATTATCATCATCACAGCTCCTGTATATCTAGTAAAAGAACTGCACAGAGCATCATCACAACACAAGTCCTTCAACCCCCAACAGCATGGAAGATGAGCTCGCTACTGAGGCTAGAATGGAGTGGTAAGAGAAGATCCTCCTTCTTTCGCTTCATTTGCCCCCATTCCCTATTTTTACTCATATCTCACTCATATATATATAGTACTGCAGACAGTTACAACCACTATTACCTCATGTACCTCACACAATAACCATAATACACTGCCTGTCTAAAAATATAAGTCGCCACCTGGATTTAACTAAGCAAATACTTATGAGCCTCCTATTGTATAATTAATGCATGCACAATTATCTTTCAGCTGGCAATAAGTTATTTAACCCCAACTGGTGCAATGAGTTGCTTCTCATTTCTTAAACAATAATGTCGAAAGACACATCTCGTGGTTGTGGAAAATATGTTAGTCTGTTTGAGAAGGGTCAAATCATTGGCATGCATCAAGCAGAGAAAACATCTAAGGAGATTGCAGAAACGACTAAATTTGGGTTAAGAACTGTCCAACGCATTATTAAAAACTGGAAGGATAGTGGGGACCCATCATATTAGAGGAAGAAATGTGGCAGGAAAATAATCCTGAATGATCGTGATCAGCGATCACTTAAACGTTTGGTGAAATCAAATCGAAGAAAAACAACAGTAGAACTCAGGGCTATGTTTAATAGTAAAAGTAAGAGCATTTCCACATGCACAATGCAAAGGGAACGCAAGGGATTTCGACTGAACAGCTGTGTAGCCGTAAGAAAACCACTAATCAGTGAGGCAAACCAGAAAAAAAGGCTTCAATTTGCTAGGGAGCATAAAGATTGGAGCAATGGAAGACGGTCATGTGGTCTGATGAGTCCAGATTTACCCTGTTCCAGAGTGATTGGCGCATCAGGGTAAGAAGAGAGGCAGATGAAGTGATGCACCCATCATGCCTAGTGCCTACTGTACAAGCCTGTGGGGGCAGTGCTATGATCTGGGGTTACTGCAGTTGGTCAGGTCTAGGTTCAGCAACAGTATGTTCTCCAAGAATGAGGTTAGCTGACTACCTGAACATACTGAATGACCAGGTTATTCCATCAATGGATTTTTTCTTCCCTGATGACACAGGCATATTCCAAGATGACAATGTCAGGATTCATCGGGCTCAAATTGTGAAAGAGTGGTTCAGGGAGCATGAGACATCATTTTCACACATGGATTGGCAACCACAGAGTCCAGACATTAACCCCATTGAGAATCTTTGGGATGTGCTGGAGAAGGCTTTGTGCAGCAGTCAGACTCTACCATCATCAATGCAAGATCTTAGTGAAAAAATAATGCAACACTAGATGGAAATAAATCTTGTGACATTGCAGAAGCTTATCAAAACAATGCCACAGAGAATGCGTGCCGTAATCAAAGCTAAAGGCTTTTTTTTTGGTGACATTTTTTTTTTTGGACAGGCAGTGTATATAACTGACCACATATATCTGTACACACTGCACTAATTTACCCTGTACTTCTCACATCAGTACACTGCTCTCTCTCTCTCTCTATATATATATATATATATATATATATATATACACTGCTCAAAAAAATAAAGGAAACACAAAAATAACACATCCTAGATCTGAATTAATTAAATATTCTAAAAATACTTTGTTCTTTACATAGTTGAATGTGCTGTCAACAAAATTACACAAAAATAAAAAAATGGAAATCAAATTTTTCAACCCATGGAGGTCTGGATTTGGCGTCACACTCAAAATTAAAGTGGAAAAACACACTACAGGCTGATCCAAATTTGATGTAATGTCCTTAAAACAAGTCAAAATGAGGCTCAGTAGTGTGTGTGGCCTCCACGTGCCTGTATGACCTCCCTACAACGCCTGTGCATGCTCCTGATGAGGTGGCAGACAATCTCCTGGGGGATCTCCTCCCAGACCTGGACTAAAGCATCTGCCAACTCCTGGACAGTCTGTGGTGCAACGTGACGTTGGTGGATAGAGCGAGACATGATGTCCCAGATGTGCTCAATTAGATTCAGGTCTGGGGAACGGGCGGGCCAGTCCATAGCATCAATGCCTTCGTCTTGCAGGAACTGCTGACACACTCCAGCCACATGAGGTCTAGCATTGTCTTGCATTAGGAGGAACCCAGGGCCAACCGCACCAGCATATGGTCTCACAAGGGGTCTGAGGATCTCATCTCGGTACCTAATTGTAGTCAGGCTACCTCTGGCGAGCACATGGAGGGCTGTGCGGCCCTCCAAAGAAATGCCACCCCACACCATTACTGACCCAATGCCAAACCGGTCATGCTGGAGGATGTTGCAGGCAGCAGAACGTTCTCCACGGCGTCTCCAGACTCTGTCACGTCTGTCACATGTGCTCAGTGTGAACCTGCTTTCATCTGTGAAGAGCAGAGGGTGCCAGTGGCAAATTTTCCAATATTGGTGTTCTCTGGCAAATGCCAAACGTCCTGCACGGTGTTGGGCTGTAAGCACAACCCCCACCTGTGGACGTCGGGCCCTCATTTTACCCTCATGGAGTCTGTTTCTGACCGTTTGAGCAGACACATGCACATTTGTGGCCTGCTAGAGGTCATTTTGCAGGGCTCTGGCAGTGCTACGGTCCTGCTGCTGGGTTGTTGCCCTCCTACGGCCTCCTCCACGTCTCCTGATGTACTGGCCTGTCTCCTGGTAGCGCCTCCATGCTCTGGACACTACGCTGACAGACACAGCAAACCTTCTTCACAGCTCGCATTGATGTGCCATCCTGGATAAGTTGCACTACCTGAGCCACTTGCTGTGGGTTGTAGACTCCGTCTCATGCTACCACTAGAGTGAAAGCACCGCCAGCATTCAAAAGTGACCAAAACACCAGCCAGGAAGCATAGGAACTGAAAATATATATATATATACAGTACAGACCAAAAGTTTGGACACACCTTCTCATTCAAAGAGTTTTCTTTATTTTCATGACTATGAAGGCATCAAAACTATGAATTAACACATGTGGAATTATATATATAACAAACAAGTGTGAAACAACTGAAAATATGTCATATTCTATGTCATATTCTAGTAGCCACCTTTTGCTTTGATTACTGCTTTGCACACTCTTGGCATTCTCTTGATGAGCTTCAAGAGGTAGTCCCCTGAAATGGTCTTCCAACAGTCTTGAAGGAGTTCCCAGAGATGCTTAGCACTTGTTGGCCCTTTTGCCTTCACTCTGCAGTCCAGCTCACCCCAAACCATCTCAATTGGGTTCAGGTCTGGTGACTGTGGAGGCCAGGTCATCTGGCGCAGCACCCCATCACTCTCCTTTATGGTCAAATAGCCCTTACTTTCAAAGTTTTCCCAATGTTTCGGCTGACTGACTGACCTTCATTTCTTAAAGTAATGATGGCCACTCGTTTTTCTTTACTTAGCTGCTTTTTCTTGCCATAATACAAATTCTAGCAGTCTATTCAGTAGGACTATCAGCTGTGTATCCACCTGACTTCTCCTCAATGCAACTGATGGTCCCAACCCCATTTATAAGGCAAGAAATCCCACTTATTAAACCTGACAGGGCACACCTGTGAAGTGAAAACCATTTCAGGAGACTACCTCTTGAAGCTCATCAAGAGAATGCCAAGAGTGTGCAAAGCAATAATCCAAGCAAAAGGTGGCTACTTAGCAGAACCTAGAATATGACATATTTTCAGTTGTTTCACACTTGTTTGTTATGTATATAATTCCACATGTGTTAATTCATAGTTTTGATGCCTTCAGTGTGAATCTACAATTTTCATAGTCATGAAAATAAAGAAAACTCTTTGAATGAGAAGGTGTGTCCAAACTTTTGGTCTGTACTGTATATATATATATATATATATATATACACACCATCTTGTATACAGTATAATTGATACACTGGACACAGATATGTAGTATAGCCAGCAGTGTACTGATATGTGAAGTACTAGCTGTAATTTATACCTCATACCTCACATATCAGTACGCTGCTGGCCAGGAATGGGTAGTGGGAGGGGCTTTGAATGGGGCATGGGGGCCCAATTTAGATTCTTGCTATGGGGCCCAGTGACTTCGATGTACGCCTCTACTGGTAGGGTTGATCATGCCAAGTAAAACAATATATTTATCTTCTCTTTAGAGTTAATAGTTGATGAGATATATTCATTTTTATATTTATGCAAATTAGCTATTTAGAGCACCAGAGGGCTGGCCATAATGCCAAGTGCACCACTAGCGTTATGCCTCTCTGTCCTTTCTACTCCCCCCTCTTTGCATGACCAGGCTAAACATCTTGTCTAGCCCTGTGTTCTCACCCCAGCTGCTGTTCCTGAGCTTGGGAAGCTGCAGAAGATCCATTGCGCAAGCGCCGAGCCTGCTAAGTGACTCAGTACCTGCGTAGTGGATCTGATAAATGCTTCTTTCCAAGCTCATCATATCCACTGCACAGGCGCTGAGTCAATGAGCCGCCACACTGGGTCCCAGCTGCTGACAAACTCCCCCATAGCATGATGCTGCCACCTCCATATTTCACTGTAGATATGACGCTTAAAAATGAGGTAAAAAAGATCAATCTTGGTTTAAACAGACAATCCTGTTTCTCGCAGTCTGAGAGCCCTTTTGCTTTTTTTGCAAACTTTCACGTGTCTTTTTACTGAGAAGAGGCTTCTTTCTGGCCATTCTGCTACAAACCCCAGATTGGTGGAGTGCTGCAGTGATGGTTGATCTTCCGGAAGTTTCATCTGCACACAGGATCTTTGGAGTTCAACCAGAGAGACCATTGGGTTTTTTGTTACCTCTCTTACCAAAGCCCTTCTCCCCTGATTACTTAGTTTGGTGGGGCGGCCAGCTCTAGGAAGAGTCCTGGTTGTTTTAAACTCCTTCCATTTAAGAATTATGGAGACCACCGTGCTCCTGGAAACTTTCAATGCAGCAGAATTTTTTGTACTCTTCTCCAGATCTGTGCCTCCACACAATCCTGTCTCTGAACTCTATAGGCAGTTCTTTCCTCCTCATGGCTTGGTTTTTGCTCTGATATGCATTGTCAGCTGTGAGACCTTATATAGAGAGGGCTGCGTCTTTCAAAATCAAGTCTAATCAGCTGAATTTACCATAGGTAGACTCCAATCAAGGTGTAGAAGCATTTCTGATCAAGAAAAATGGGAGCCCCTCAGAGCTATATTTTCAAATGCCGTAGCAAAGGGTCTAAAAATTTTAGTTTTTCCTTGTTAAATTTTCACAGAAGGGTTTCCTGGTCCATGTGACCGCGCTACAAAAGATAGGACATGTCCTATTCTTTCCTGCAGATTGCAGACCCATTGGAGTCAATGGGTCTGCACCGCCATGCAGGGGACACGCACCCAGTGTCTGTGTTTTGTGGATGTGCAGTTTGCAGTCCGAAAAACGGATGCAGTTGTGTGAATGGACCCTTAGGCTACATTCACCTGACATGGACTGCTCTATTCCATAGAAAGGTATACCTTTTTTACAATCAGACCTTGTGGTCCTATACTATAAGATACATCAGGATGTCTTCCTAACATAACCATAAATAGGAGGAGTGTCATAGCGTGATGTGAACAAGGCTTTACCTTTCATGATGACAACAGAGTACATTTCTTGCAGGGCAACAAAGGTGCGTTCACTTGTTATGTAGAGCTAATGCCAGTTACTACTGAAGGTATCGATGTGCTGCAATCGTGAACTTTTGACTGTATAATTGTTGCTTCGACTATGGCCAAGAAAGGAAAATCCAAGTGCATTAAACAATATGAAAGAACAGAAGAAAGATCTAATTATACACCATACAAAGAAGTCATACTAGGACTTACAAGGAAGCCAAACATTGTGATACAAATAAGTCTTTGTTGGAAAGCCCCACAGAAAAGAATGATGACGTCATCAAAAGATAAAAAGCATAACTCCAGCCGCACATGCCAACGATATAGTCATTAATGAGACATTTCATCTACAGCAATAAAGCTGCACTGATATGGACTTGAGTAAAATACTTTTTATATTTGTAAGTTTTCCCAATCTTAAAACAAAATGTAAAATGAAATAAAAGCAGTCGTAATCCAGAAAAGTATGAGAAAAAAGGTAGTAAATGGGAAACTTCCACCAGAAAGAGTATTTTTTTCAAACTCAATTTGCTTTTAGAATTTGTATCACTTTTTCATTTGGAGAACACTACGCCAGGGAAATTGCATACAAAATATTCTTCTTGGGGGGGTGTGACTTGCTTATGGCGGCGTAGGACTCATGGAGGATTAGCTCTCCCGCCATCCCTGGGAAGATCGCTATTACAGAGCTCTAATCAACTCACCTCCTCTCCAGATGGGTCGCAAGACGATCAGAGGTCCCCCTGAGAGTGACCAGCAGTCCGAAAATGCCGGCATCTAGAAGTTTTTTGGCTCCCAGTCGCCCACAACAGGCCCGCCGGCTACACCTAAGATGGCCGCCAGAGCGCCTCTCCCTGCAGTGGACCGTGGATCACGCTCCTCTCCCTCGGATAGGGAATCGGGAAGCCCGAATTCAGGTACATCCACAGGGGAATGGGATCTCCGCTCCCAATTACTAGCCCTCCCCCTCCGAAATGGAGACTCTCAAAGGGGAGATCAAACACCTAGGAAACCGTGTGGAGGCTTCTGAGAAGGTCCAGGAGGCTGTTCAGGGTCAATTAGAAGACCATCATGCGGTTCTGACGGCCCATACGCAACACATTTCGCATTTGATGTCCCATATGGATGATATGGAGAATCGCCACCGTAGGAATAATCTGCGCATACGGGGAGTTGCAGAGTCGGTTAATACCGCTGACCTGGAGGCTACTCTGCAATCATTGTTTGGCTCCATTTTAGGGGATTCGACCCCCCTGCCCATCGAATTGGACCGAGTTCACAGAACACTAGGTCCCAGATCTAATGACGCGGCCAGGCCAAGAGATATCGTCTGCCGCGTACATTTCTTCAAGATTAAGGAGGATATTCTGAGCGCTGCTAGGAGAGCAGACAAGCTGGATCCTCTCCTATGTGTTGGACTGGTTTCACAGTATCTCCTCTAAGAGGTGGGTCCAGTTTGAGAGGCAGGAGATGGGTTTCCCGGTTCAGGGCCTATTGTGGACTTCCAAGTCACATTGTCGGTGGGTAATAATTCAATTAAGAATTATTAATTATGGTCATAAAAATAATTAACCATAAAAAACTAAAATTTATAAAATTTGTCCTAAATTCTTAAAATCATGACCTGGTGAATTGTAGACAACCTAATTGATACAATTCACATCTGAGTCCGACTATTTCCTCAGATAAATAAGTTCTTTTTGATGTGAGATGATGTTAATGATAAAATGTAGTTCTGCATTATACAATAATACACAGGTATTATAAAAATATGCAGATTTATTGGTTACAAGGTTATAAACATATATAAGTAAATAAACACAAAGATACATGCAAATGAATATATATAGCGTTAATATAAAGCATTACAAGCTTAACAATACATGTGAGTGGAAATAACTCGTCACATTATAACAAAGCTATTATTAGGTTAGGATATCAAAATATGAACATAAGTTATATACGTTACTTCTGTTCAGAGAAAACCTCATGATATCAGGATGGGCATGTCTAATCCTAGACATCAATATAGAATGATAAATACATTCTGCCCCCCCTAACCAACTACACATCACATGACTTCAAGATGGGCAAATCCATCCAAGGATATAACTTAGAAGAGATAACTGTATCCTTCCGCCCCATCCTGGACTATTTTCACATACATGACTTTGGTAAGACTATTAAGACAAATAACAGGGATCTAGGATTTTGCTAGTCCATATCTTAAATGGGAAGGATTTGATATAAGTCCTTCCTGTGGGAATCCATCACTTAGCTTGGCGAAGAATGTTCTATCAATATAATATATATATATATATATATATATATATATATATGCATATATAAAGCAATCATTTAATGCTTTGCTAGATTATGAGTCTAGATTCTTCTGCAGGTAGAATGAAGCCTCACAATATCCTAAGACTACATCTCAATATGGAGATGATCAATTAATTTAATTATTTATTTATTCGCCAATCTAGATGGTATAATTTCACCCACACTATCAAATTAGTCTTAATAAAATGAAATATCATTTTCTGTGTCTCTTACCAAGTCCTAGTAGGAATCTCACTTCTGCTCCTAGGAAAGCTGGGTGGTCCATCATAGCACATCTCATCATGGCTTTCATCTTGATAGACCTCAACTTCTCTTCTCCTCTCTTTCACTTTCCTCCTTTCCTTCTCCTTTCCTTTCTTCTTTTTCTTTCTCTCCTCACTTTCTCTTACCTTCCACCTCCTGTGTATGGCTTATGATCCCAAACTTATCAGTTAGACACACCTTCCTGGTTTGGAACTTTCCAATCATTGTCGGATGGGAGTGACCATTGATAAAAAATGTGACATCATAACCTTACCCAGAATGCACTTTTGCTACTGTTGTAATGTCACCTATTGATACCTAGGTGGCACTGCTGTATAAGCTATCTGCATCATTGTATAAAGGGTTAACTTATGTAGGTCTGAATATACATTTTGACCTTAGAAGCTTTAATTCAAAGCCATAGGGATTAAATCTGACACTTGTAGCAATTAGAGACAGACCTCTAGGCGTCTCTCTTGAATGTTTCTCACACATAATTTATGGATCGTAAATGGCTTGTTTTCTCACAGAGATATCAGTACCTCCTCTGTCATACCAAAGATGTGATTAATTGTTACAAAATACACATCTTCACAGACACTCTTCTAATGAGAAATATATACAATATACTGGATACATGTTGCCTTCGTACATATAACAATATAATATAAACAAATATATATATATATATATGTCCTACTGATTGTCTTATGCTAAGGACTAACTAAGGCTCAATAAATGAATACATACATATTATGTATTTTGCTTCATTTATAAATGCCTAATTGTATAGGTAATTATCACCAGCTGCACAGGGCTTATCTTTATTGCCCGTCATAAATTTAAAAGTAAACAAGGATGCCTCTTCTCAGACTGGTATATTCATGAGAAGAATAACATTAAGCTTTGTGTGACCTTAATTTGGCCTACTCAAGACATACAAAATTGCAACTATAGTCGAGCATGGCTCTTAAAGGCAATGAACATCCATTTTGACAATAATGAATTGGATATCAATGCATTTACCTATAAAAAGGCACAACAACATAGACCTAAACACATCCCATTTCTCACGGATGGGGTGCTGCATGTCTGGGACAAATATGCCGTACCCATGGGTTGCACTACTTTTCCGGGTCCCATGACTCCCATATTCAACAACCCTAGCTTTCCATTGGGAATGAGTCAACAGACGCTGTTGCGCCTGCATAGGGAGGAGAGTATAAAAGTACGCGACTTAGTACTTAAAACAGTAATCCGTCCCCTAGACTCTTTCCCTGGGCAGAATGACAGGGGGGCCTGGTTCCAATATATGTGCATTAAGAAATTCATATCCTCTCTAGGGCCCATTTCCAACCTATCTAGGGACTTTACAGCCTTTGAATCTCTGTCTCCAAAAGTCTCCCCCTACCCATTTGGTGTCTCTGGTCTATGGGCTGCTGCAGGAGAGTGGGGGACCTCTATCCTCTCTGCCATATGTTAAGGCTTGGGAGAGGGAACTGGGGAAAAATTTCTCTGAGGAGCAGTGGATAAAAGCATTCACCCTATACCATAAGTCCGCTGTTAGTTGTGGTTTGCAAGAAAAAAACTTCAAGATCATATCCAGATGGTACAGGACGCCAACCGTCTTGCATTCCTTCTACCCTACCTGCTCGGACTTATGTTAGCGATGTGGAATGGAGAGGGGCACCATGTCCCACATTTGGTGGCACTGTCCTAAAGTGTCCCCTTTTTGGGAGGCTTTGAATGCTCTATATCACCAGGTCACAGGTACTTCAGCAAAGTGGTCCCTGGAGGGGAGTCTGCTATCTATGCTCCCTGGTTCTATTCAAACTTTAAAGAGAGGACTTCTGAGATTTTTTGTGCAGGCTGCGCGTTTGATTGTACCTAGACATTGGAAGTCTCGGGAAGCCCCAAACATAAGAGAATGGTTAGACACTTTTGAAAGCATACGTAGGATGGAGGAACTAATAGCTGAAGATGAAAGTTCCGATAGGATGTATCTTAAGACTTGGACCCCCTGGATCTTGTTCAGGGACAATCCGGCGTTCTTTAGTTGGTTAGCTCAATATTCTTCTTCTGTAGCAGTCAGCGCAAATGATAAGACCTCCTATATAGATAGGTAATCCATTTCAGTTTACTGCTGGGTGAGGAGAAGGTGTTATCTGCAGGGTAATCTTAATGATAAGAGTAGGTGTAGAATTGGGATAATAGTATGACAGCTCTATTCTTCTCCTGATAAAGGCCTAGATAAAGATGCCTTCAGAAGATCCTTTCATTTATCAGTGTAATGTTCTTATGTAGTCACTACAGGGGTTCGCTCTGGTCAGAGTGATGGCCTGACTGAGAGAGTTGGGAATGTGTCATCAGAAAATGACATGTTTAACATATTTATAAATAATTTTTGTGATGTTATTTTTAATTTTCCATGTCACCCTCTAAATTAATTCCTGCAGTTTTTGCACTGGCCACTAAGCCTAATAATAAGCACCACTTCTTGGTCATCTACAGATCATTTTATTGCAGTTATCTGCTTATCTGTCATACTAATTCTGCCTGTAATGATATCACCTCTGTGTATAGATACGACGGGATCCACCATTCATAATAGGTGATTGTCAAAGCTTATACTTTGTACAATGACCTCTGCAGAGGTCACAGAGCATATCTAGAAAACTCTCCCATAGAAGTCAATAGGTCCCCCTCCTGTCCATTGTGTCTATGGACCATGGGACTGCTGTAAAGAAATGTTCTTAATGCTTTCTAAATGCTGTTAAGAACAGCCATCAGAAAATAAAAACACATTAGAAAAAAAAGGATATGTGCTACTATCTGATTTTAACTGACAGAAAAAAAATTTGGTGACACATTTCAATGGTGAGGCTGTTTGCTGAGCTAAAAGTCCACACAAAGAGGAAGTTAAAAGAGCGAGGACAGGACGTAGAATACATGGAGTGACTTCATAAGTTATATCCAGAAGTCCATCCACCCATTTGTATTAAAATAAAAAATACATAGAGAATTCATATATGAGTTGTTAATGTGATGGTAGTGTCCCTTTAACCAGTTCAAGACCAGGCCACTTACCCACCTTTTTCTCATTGTATTTTTCACTTTTTTTTTTTCTGTTCGGTAATGTAAATAATTTTGTGCCTTTCTTAAGTCACACAAGGCTTTATTTTTGTCGTTTTTATTTTTTTTAAACCTTTTTTACAAAGAAAAAAAAAAAATGTATTTCACATTTTGTTTATTTTTAATCACACAAAGTGCAAATGATGTCTTCTTTCAGTCATTTTGACATACAGGGATATATAGGTTATGGTTGCCAGATCGGCTCTAAAATCTGCAGTTTGGTGTGTGAAGTTGTTTTTTTTATTTTTTATAATTTGTCTTAAAAGGGTTGTTTCACAAATAATATTCTACAGTATTCAATCCAGCACCTGATTCTGAATACTTTTGTATTTGCATGTAATTAAAAATGTATTACAGCTGGCGTGGCCTGAGAGCGCATGGAGTAGGTCGCACCGCTCACAGCTCCTGCCGATATCCTGACTGTTTGTGTGGTAGCAACTCCTGATTTGCAGTTTTTTCCTTGCCTGGTGGGTGAGAGGTGACCGGAGAGTGTGGCGATATCTTTATGAGCTCCGATATGCCGAGGAAGTCCGGTAAAGGGCCGCGATCCGACAGGCCAGAGGTGAGCCGACATGGCGCCGAGGAAGATGAGGGGCCGGCCTTACAGCCAAAGCTGAGCCAGAGTGCGGCCGCAAAGCTGAGCAAGTTTGCTCGCACAGACAGCGATGTGGGAGACTGGGCTGAGGACAAGGAGACGGACATGCATATCTCCTCTGAACAGGAGGATGGATCTATAGATGGGGAGGCCCTGGATGCGGTGAATTGGCCGCCATTAACTCCTGCACGGCCGGCTAAAAGCGCGGTAGGCCCTAAAGCTGGGACCAGTGAAGAGCCTACTTTAAAAGATATCATGGCCGCTGTTGCCAGCTGTAATAGCACGCTGAAAGTGCTTACAGTGCAAGTTGGCAGCCTGAGGGCGGATGTGTCTATAATTAGGCACGACCTACACAAAATATCTGAACGTACCTCTGAATTGGAGAAGAGGGTGTCCACCATAGAAGACGATATTCAGCCTTTGCAAATGGCGGCAAAAACAACTGCTAAGGATATTGCTGCTTTATATGCCAAAACAGATGATTTGGAGAACAGGTCCAGAAGGAATAACCTGCGGATTGTGGGAATGCCAGAAAAGACGGAGGGGGATAATGCCACAGAGTTTGTGGAAAAATGGCTACACCAGTTATTTCATGAGAAAGGTCTATCTTCCCTGTATGCGGTGGAGCGGGCGCACAGAGTCCCCATGCGGCCGCTTCCGCCAGGCAGACCTCCCCGTCCCATACTGGCGAAGATTCTGCATTTCAAAGACCGGGACACTATCCTGCGGCAATCAAGGGACAATGACGAGATGGTCATGAATGGGGCTAAAGTATCCATATTTCCGGATTATTCCAATGAGGTGCAGCGGAGGAGAAGCAGATTTATGGAAGTAAAGAAAAGGCTGAGAGGTCTACAAGTCCAGTATGCTATGCTGTTTCCTGCTAAACTGCGTGTGGTGGCATTGGGATCCAACAGATTTTTTGAAGATCCAGAGGAGGCCGCGCAGTGGCTGGACGTCCACGAGCGTCAATTGAGAAGTGGGGCCCTGGACACTTGAAGGAGGCAGATATATGTTTCTTATGTTCACTTTATATATGCATTTGCACTCTAGGATTGCTTTAAATGTTGCACCAGTTAAGAAGTGTATTATGTAATGCTACCACATGGTAGAGCCTGTGGAGGGAGTTGGTAGATCAGGGAGGAAAATGTTTTTCTCAGATGTGGGGAGGATTCTCTACCTGAAGAAATGTGTTATAACCTGTTATGATTGTTATACGTTGGGGGGCAATGTGCTCTCGGATGGCCCCGTTTTAATGTGTGGGGATAATACCAAAGGGATAGCGATCCCTAGTTACAGCAATTTGATTATGAGAGGGAGGTGGGGGGATGAGAGGGAGGGGGGGGGGGGTGGGAGGGGGGGGGGGGGGTGGGAGGGGGGGGGATTTCAGTTGGGGGGTAGGGCTAAGGTCTTGAAATATGAGCAGAGGAAGTCTGAGTGGGTTGTGAGATTCAAGTATGGTCTGAAGTTTTACCATGTCACAGGTGATTAGAGTTCTAAGCTGGAATGTGAGAGGGATGGCAGATGCACGGAAGAGACAGTGTGTTTTTCAATACTTAGGGCGGTTTCAGCCGGCTATATGTTGCCTTCAGGAAACGCATCTGACTGGAGATAATTTACACTGGATGAGTAAAAACTGGGTGATTCATGCGCTACATTCAACTCATTCCTCTCACTCTAGAGGTGTAAGCATCATTGTGCATAGTAGCATTAGGTATGAACATATGCAGGAATGTGTGGACGCGGATGGTAGATATGTGTGTGTTGTGTGTAAGGTGGATGGAATACAGGTGGTGCTTGTGTCCGTGTACGTGCCCCCACCATTTGCTTCCCCATTGATAAGAGAGATCATGGACTTTGTGGCGGACTTCCCTGGGTTGCCGTGGCTATTGGTTGGGGACTTCAATTGCGCACTGAATGACTCCCTAGATAGATGTCGGGTGGAAGGAGCAGGTGGTTTACCGGGGAGCAGGGCTCTCAGGAATATTATGTGTGAAATAGGTGTACATGATGTATGGAGATTGCGTAACCCGGATAAGCGGGAATACTCGTGTAGATCAGCCACACATCACTCGTTATCACGTATTGCTATGGCCCTTGTCAATGATGCTATGCTACCACCGGTCAGGGATGTTGTCTATCATCCACGGTCGTTGTCTGACCATTCTCTGGTGCAGATTGACTTGTGCCTGGGGGTGCTCAGACAGGGACCTAGGCTGTGGAAATGTAATTCACACTGGCTGAATGTGTTGGGCTATTTGTCTGGGATCTCTCTGGAGATTAAGGAATTTTTTGCTATCAATACAGGGACGGCATCGATACCGGGGGTCTGGGACGCCATGAAAGCATTCCTGAGGGGAGTCTTGATGAAAGAAATTAGCAAGCACAAATCTAGATCTAGGGAGGCGGATGTTAAGGCGCATGTCCTAGTGGCGGAGGCTGAGAGAGTGTTTGGTAGATTCCCCACCCTGATTAATAGTGAGGCACTGGCGGTAGCTCAGGAGCAGCTGAGGTGTCATTTACTGCAGGCCGCAGAGAGAAAGAGGAGTTTTTATCGTCAGAGATCCTTTGAAGAGGGTGAGAAGGTGGGTCATCTGTTGTCGGTGGTTTCTCAGGCCCAGAGAGGCTCCTCATGTATTCAGGAACTGAAAAATAACTTGGGGGACAGTAGTCAGGACACAAAAGGAATATTAGATATTCTAAAAAGTTTTTATGTATCTCTATATGCTTCCACTGGTTCTAGTTCTGAAGAGGCGCTGAATGATTTTCTGGGGGAGGCACAGTTAACGGTGCTGTCAGAGGAGGATAGAGAAAGGCTAGAGGAGCCGATTACACTTGAGGAACTGGAAGCCGCACTTGGGGATATGGCGAACGGTAAGGCGCCTGGAGCCGACGGACTCCCAGTAGAGGTATATAAAAAGTTGCAGGGGATACTACTTCCTGAATTACTTAAGGTGCTTGAGCACTCATTGGAGGCAGGTTCGCTACCACATTCGATGCAGGAAGCTATAATTGTGGTTATACCTAAACCTGGGAAGGATCCTAAAATTCCGGATTCCTATAGACCAATTTCGCTTCTCACGGCTGATGTTAAGCTCCTGGCAAAGGTGTTGGCGAGCAGGCTGTCCAAGGTGATCCTGACTATTGTGCACCCGGACCAGACGGGGTTTATGCCTGGGAAATCGACAGCTATTAATCTTCGTAGGTTATATACTAGTCTGAGTATTCCGGCAGATAATTGTGGAGATAGGGCCTTGCTTGCTCTTGACACCGCCAAGGCGTTTGATAGTGTGGAGTGGAGTTACTTGTGGGGGGTCTTGAGAACCATGGGCTTTGGAGCGCGGTTCATTCAGTGGGTAAAGGTCCTATATTCTAGTCCCAAGGCGAGAATCAGAGCTAATGGAGGGTTGTCAGACCGTTTCGCCCTGGCCAGGGGCACCAGACAGGGATGCCCATTGTCGCCCTTATTGTTTGCTCTTGCAATTGAGCCTCTCGCGGCACACATTCGTTTATCAACAAATATAAAGGGGTTTAAATACGGTGGGCTGCACAATAAGGTGGCTATGTACGCAGATGACACTCTGCTTTTTATGGGTGATACTGGTGCGTCCCTGGATGCGGCCATGGCATTGATTGACAGATTTGGTGGCTTTTCTGGGCTTCGGATAAATTGGCAAAAATCCTCTTTGATGCCAATTGATGGGCAGGCCCTGTCAGGTAGACAAGCAGATAGTCTGGTTCCCTGGGTGGATAAATTTAAATACTTGGGACTGTATATAACACCTAGACTGTCAGATTTTGAGGACCTTAATTTGTCCCCGTTGCTGGCTAATTTCAGGCTAAAGGTGAGGTCATGGTGTAGGCTCTTTCTCTCTGTGGTAGGTAGAGTGAACCTTTTAAAAATGGTTATGATGCCTCAGCTGCTCTACGTATTGAACAATGCTCCCGTATGGATCCCCCTAGATAGATTTAAGAAAATTCATTCTATATTCAGGGATCTCATTTGGAAATATGGTCAGGCTAGGATTAAATTGGAAACATTGCAATACGCCAAGTCTGAAGGTGGCCTGGCTGTTCCTAATGCATGGATTTACTTTTTGGCTTCCCAGTGTCAGCATTTCAAGGGATGGATTAGCTTCCAAGTGCCGGACATGACTGGGCAGATATTACAGCATTGGTTGGGCAGTCGGGACCTTATGGGTATTCTAGAAGGGTCAGGTATGCATGCTGGAAGGGGAAAACTCCCTCTTATCGAACTCATGAAAAAGATTTGGGCAAGGGTGAAGCAATTGAGAGGTGTAGGTGGAATTAGTGAACTTTCCCCTATTAGAAATAATCACCTATTGCCTGAATTTTTTTACCATGTCTGGACTTGGAAGTTGGGAAACTCATGGAGTGATGAGAATTGGCCAACTAATTGAGGGCAAGATTTGTAAATCATTTCAGAACCTGCAGCAGGAATTTAATATCCCTAAGGAATGGTTTTACAAATATCTTCAGGTGAGGCATGCTCTTGAGGTCACGTTACGGAAAGGATGTGTGATAGCCCAAATGGAGGTGGTTCATAAGCTTGTTCTTCTGACAGGGGGGGGGGGAGAGAGGGCTGATATCACAGGTATACGCTCTTCTACTTGATAAATTCTTAGAGGGGTTTCCGCTTTCAAGAATGAAGAAATGGGAGGCTGACTTGGGGGGAAATGGCTAAGGATAAATGGGAGGATATACTGGAAAGTGTCCCCAGGGTGTCCTTGAGTGAACAGGGTAAACTGTCCCAACTATTTATCATACATAGAGTATACAAAACACCGGTGTTCCTTAAAAAAGTTGGAGTAAGATCTGATGACAAGTGTCCGAAATGTATGGAAGAAGGTGCGGATTTGCTACATATGCTGTGGTCTTGTCCAGTAATTGGGAACTATTGGAATGACGTAAGGAATATGATTAATAGTAAAATGATGTTGAAAATTCAAAATGACCCTAAGGTGTGCGTATTGGGGTATGTGTCTGAGATTGGAGGGACTGAATCTGTCAAGGTGGTAGTGGGAAGGTTGTTGTATGTTGCCAGAAAGCTGGTGGCTATGAGATGGATCCAGGGGAGTCCGCCTACATTGGGAGAGTTTGAGAGGAAGGTGCATGATATGCTGGTATTGGAGAAAGGGGTATATGTGAAGAGAGGGTGTCCTCAGAAGTTTGACAAATTGTGGAGTGAATGGTTATCTCATACTCATGTGGTTATTTAGGCTCTGATTGTTCAAGACTAGTTTACAGGGCGGGGTGGGTGTAGGGATGGGTGGGGACGGGGGGACGGGAGGGGTTCTGGGAGGGTTTAGACATTTATTACTTTTGGTCTCTATATTTGTTTCCGGGTGTGTATATGTCACATGCTGTTACATGATTTATAAATGTGTTGGTATTGATATGATACTGCTGTACACTGATTCCACATAGTGGATAAAGTAAGAAAAGACAATGTATTGTTTTCTGTAAAATTTTGTCTTTATTGGCTTAATAAAAACGATTTGATTTAAAAAAAGAAAATGTATTACAGCTACTGAGTTATTCAATAAAACGTATCTGTATAGCGCCACCTTCTGTTTGTAAGGATCCCCTGAGAAAGGACACGCCCCCTGAGCTGCCAGCTTCAAATAAATCTAGCAGAGCCATTGGAGCAGTGAATGTGGAGATCTCTGGATCCATGTGAGGTACAGGGCTGGTTCTAGCTTTGTTAGAAAAAGATTTTCATTTTCTAAATTACTCATGGGATAACTCCTTTAGCTTTATATTTTGTGCCCCCCATAAAGTCACACAAGACCTTTGGGGGGCATTTAATATGACGGGGGATTTTAAATGTATGAGTGCACTGGTTTTGGCTCAAAATCACTGATAGAAATCACTGACCAAACACTGACGTGTGAATGAGGCCTAACAGCCTAACACAGTATACGGTTTACATGGCATGTTCCTTTGATAACTTCTGACTCCACCTTTCCTTCCTAAATTTAATATCAGCCTTTCACATGGATAATGAGGAATTTAATCCCTTTTCTTGACAGCATACATTGGTAGGTAGTATCACTGAAGTGTCATTCCAGGTACTGTCACAGCATCCTTCATAGATTTGATGACTCTGAATTGATCTTTTTTTAAACTTTTTTTTTTTCTTAGCCATTCAGATGTAGGGTTGCTGTAGTGTTTGGCATCATTATAATAAAAAGGCACTGGTGCCTCAGCTTATAAATGCCTGACCCCAGTGGCATAACTACAGTAGAACTTACTGGGCATCACAGCAAATTTGTGAATGGGACTCCCCTCTGTACCCTTAATGCAGACCTCACACCAGACAAAAAAAAAAAAGTACTCACCTCTCTTCTCCGCCTACGGACGCCTCCGCTCTTCGTGCAGCACTGTGATTAGGCACGCACTACACATTGCACAGTGTCAGTTCATAGTAAGCGCCTACGCACACTGCGTCTCATATTGAAGCTGTGCGCTGCCAGGACTTACTGAAGCTGCCAGGACTCACTGCTCCCCGGGCCCTGTGCCGGGACGCTGCACTGTGACGTGTGCACGCCTGCCTCATCCAGCCCTCCTCTGCGAGCAAGCGCCTGGCCTTGGACATAGGTGAGTATTTAGCTTTTAATTGTATTTTTATTTTTTATTTCATGTGCCTACTTTGGGGGACATGTGTTGGGTGGGACACACAGGAGGACATATTAGTGAAGAGACATCGAGTACATCGGGGGGGGGAATGTGGGGCCAAATTATTATGGGAGGGACTACTATGTGGGGCCAAATTACTATGTGGGGGCAAATTATTATGGGAGGGACTACTATGTGGGGGAAAATTACTATATGGGGCAGTGTGGGGGGAAATTACTATGTGGGGGCAAATTATTATGAGAGGGACTACTATATGGGGGCAAATTACTATATGGGACAGTGTGATGGAAAATTACTATGTGGGGGCAAATTATTATGGGAGGGACTACTATGTGGGGCAAAATATTATATGGGGCAGTGTGGGGGCAAATTACTATGTGGGGCAGTGTGGGGGCAAATTATTATGGGAGGGACTACTATGTGGGGGCAAATTACTATGTGGGGGCAAATTACTATGTGGGGGCAGTGTGGGGAAAACTATTGTGTGTGGGAAATTGCTATGTGGGGAAATTGCTATGTAGGGACAGTGTGGGGGAAAACTATTGTGTGGGGGAAATTGCTATGTGGGGAAAACTATTGTGTGGGGAAATTGCTATGTGGGAACAGTGTGGGGAAATTGCTATGTGGGGGCAAATTACTATATTGGGCAGTGTGGAGGAAATTACTATGTGGGGGCAGTGTGGTGGAAATTACTATGTGGGGCAGTGTGGGGCAAATTACTATGTAGGGGAAATTACTGTATGGGGGCAAACTACTATATGGGGCAGTTTGGGGGAAATTACTATGGGGGGATTACTATGTGGGGGCAGTGTGGTGGAAATTACTATATGGGGATGTTGCTATTGGGGAGGCACTGTAGGGGCAATTCTATTATTTTTGGGGACACTATACAGGGATTATTGCCTGGAGCACAATAGAGGGTGTTATTATTACTGGGGGCACTCTAGGGGACATTATAACTTCTGTGGACACTATAGGGACATTTGGGGAAATTTATCAAACTGGTGTAAAGCAGAACTGGCTTAGTTGCCCATAGCAGCCAATCAGGTTCCACCATTCATATTTGACAGCTCTTTTGGAAATCCAGTTCTACTTTACACCAGTTTGATAAATGACTCAAATTATGTCTATTAGGGTCACTATTTTTTCAGCAGTATAGTACCTGGGGCATTGGGGAGCACAACGGGCACAGTATTGGGGGTGGCAGCAGGATGACACTGTGGGGACACCAGGATGGGGAGGTTGATGGAAAAATTTAGAAATCTACCGTGTCTGTGTTACAAACTGTAGCGACGAGATGTGGCTGAAAGAATTTGCCATGGTGGTCTGGGTCAAATGGAGGAGAAGAGAAAAGAGAAGGTCTACATGACAGGAGATGTCACTGGATGTAAAAGATATGTGGTGCTGTATTCTCCTCCATGTCTTTTTTTATTATAATTATATGTATTTTAAATTTGGCAACAAAATTTTTCAGTTTAGGACCCAATTTGGGGAAATTTGGGGTATTTTTTTTTTAGTCTGAAGATGTCATATGGCCTAGGAAGAGACTGTGGCGCTCATGAACCACCGCAGCCTCTTCATACAAAAAAGAAAATAAACTAAAATGGAGGGAGGTAGACAGCCCCGGGCCTATCATGCACTTAATCCGCCCCTGCTCATCATTTGTATTGACAGCTACAGAAGGACAATATTTTGTATGCAATTTTCAATGGTACAGTGCTGCTGAAATGAAAATGAAAACCAGCCGAAAAAATGAAATAAAGTGTTTAGTTCAAAACCCTTTCTGATGTAAGAATCCCTTTAAAGGGCATCTGTCAGCAGATTTGTACCTATGAAACTAGTTGTCCTATTACATGTCCACTTGGCAGCTGAAGACATCTGTGTTGGTCCCATGTTTATATGTGCCCACATTGCTAAGAAAAATTATGTTTTAATATATGCAAATGAGCCTCTAAGAGCAACGAGGAGATTGCCATTGCAGAGTGAGCTGAGCTCATTGCTCCTAAAGGCTCATTTGCATATATTAAAACATCATTACAAATCTGCTGACAGATGCCCTTTAAGAATTTTTTTTTACAATGTAGTTTCCAAAGTTCCTTCATGGATAGCACGTTATCCCCAACTCCATCTCACTACCCTGTGCTATAGCAAAGGCAAAAATAGCACATGTTCAAAGACCACCACCACATAGAAATCTCCACCATTCAGTTTCCTACATCTTTTTTGTCACAGCAGCAACTCATAGGAGTCTGAAAACATTTAAAGGGATTCTGTGACCTCTTTTTACCCATTAGAGATGCGGACATGTACGGCTAGATCGCTGCTAGCATGTCCGCAATATACCTGTTCCATATCTCTGAGTGGTTTTATTGAGTGTAAAAAATTATTTTATATACAGTACAGACCAAAAGTTTGGACACACCTTCTCATTCAAAGAGTTTTCTTTATTTTCATGACTATGAAAATTGTAGATTCACACTGAAGGCATCAAAACTATGAATTAACACATGTGGAATTATATACATAACAAACAAGTGTGAAACAACTGAAAATATGTCATATTCTAGGTTCTTCAAAGTAGCCACCTTTTGCTTTGATTACTGCTTTGCACACTCTTGATGAGCTTCAAGAGGTAGTCCCCTGAAATGGTTTTCACTTCACAGGTGTGCCCTGTCAGGTTTAATAAGTGGGATTTCTTGCCTTATAAATGGGGTTGGGACCATCAGTTGCGTTGAGGAGAAGTCAGGTGGATACACAGCTGATAGTCCTACTGAATAGATAATAAATTAGAATTTGTATTATGGCAATAAAAAAGCAGCTAAGTAAAGAAAAAAGAGTGGCCATCATTACTTTAAGAAATGAAGGTCAGTCAGTCAGCCGAAAAATTGGGAAAACTTTGAAAGTAAGGGCTATTTGACCATAAAGGAGAGTGATGGGGTGCTGCGCCAGATGACCTGGCCTCCACAGTCACCGGACCTGAACCCAATCGAGATGGTTTGGGGTGAGCAAGACCGCAGAGTGAAGGCAAAAGGGCCAACAAGTGTTAAGCATCTCTGGGAACTCCTTCAAGACTGTTGGAAGACCATTTCAGGGGACTACCTCTTGAAGCTCATCAAGAGAATGCCAAGAGTGTTCAAAGCAGTAATCAAAGCAAAAGGTGGCTACTTTGAAGAACCTAGAATATGACATATTTTCAGTTGTTTCACACTTGTTTGTTATGTATATAATTCCACATGTGTTAATTCATAGTTTTGATGCCTTCATAGTCATGAAAATAAAGAAAACTCTTTGAATGAGAAGGTGTGTCCAAACTTTTGGTCTGTACTGTATATATGTAAATAAGCCTGATAAGGAGCCCAAGGGGCTGTACTAACCACTCTGGAGCCCAGCCACGCCCCCCTGTGAAGGAGCCCAGCACTGCCTGTATCCAGGAATCTCCTCCTTGCTCACGAAGTCTGATCGCCATGAGCTCGCGCATGCGCAGTGCCGGCATAGTGTTCCTTCCCTGTGCTGGCATCAGCCTCAGGGAAGGAACTGCGCACCGCGAGATTACAGCAATCTGACTTTGTGAGCAAGGAGGAGATTCCTGGATACAGGCGGTGCTGGGCTCCTTCACAGGGGGGCATGTCTGGGCTCCAGAACGGTTAGTACAGCCCCTTGTGTTCCTTACTAGGCTGATTTACATATATATATATAAAATCATTTTTTACACTCAATAAAACCACTCAGAGATATTGGACAGGTATATTGCGGACATGCTAGCGGCGATCTAGCCGTGCATGTCCGTATCTCTATAGGGTAAAAAGAGGTAATAGAATCCCTTTAAGCAACATAAAGGTTTAATATATGATAGCTTTTACTAGTATTTATTACAAAAGGTTGGAGATCCGGAATGAATGATATGGTTGAGCATGCATGTCTAATGCCATTATCTGTGGGGATAAACAGCTGCCATATACATCTATATCTACCGTATGTATGAGATCTTGGTTTGTCAGGCCAAAGGTTTTATGGAGTTGACAACCACTTTTCTACGCCAGACATATAGTCAGTGTCATTGTGCAGATAATGCAGCAGACATGTGATCCCTATAACATTGCATATTGATTTCCACTAAACCACAGATCACATTAACTATCTGTCAGGCCTCTCTGTTCCTATTATATGTATGAGCAACGTGACAAATGCTATAACATGGCACATAGATTGGCTTCCTGGAGGTCTGAACACATGCATTTGACCTCCCAATTTCCACATCCCTGCCAGGAACTGTTACAGCTCATAGCTCAGCTACATTATGTCCCACCACCTTCCATGGCCTTCACAAAGACCTCCACTACTACGAGGCACGGGAGCCCCACAGGAAACTGAAATCGAAGCTTTTTCTTCACCATTTGGAAACTGGGGGAAAGTATTAATAACTGCAGCGCCAAGATCACCGT
Organism: Bufo bufo; assembly: GCF_905171765.1. Taxonomy (NCBI): domain Eukaryota; kingdom Metazoa; phylum Chordata; class Amphibia; order Anura; family Bufonidae; genus Bufo; species Bufo bufo. The sequence goes on along the minus strand of NC_053390.1, from coordinate 105,897,945 downwards.
CTGTTATAAATCACTGCCACATTGTATATGGATGACAAGAACTTCTTGTAGACCTTTACTCCAATGAGTATCCGGTTACTCTTCAATTCACCGAAAAATGGACTTGAGTAGCTGTGCCCTGCCATGTATGTTACTTACTCCTAGAATGAAATGTCTGCAATAAAATGAAATGTGGATGAAATCTGCCAGGCATGAGGCACAAGATCCTGGGACGCCACTAGCAGAACATCTCCTAGGCTATGAAAGAAATCATCACACTTTCCATTCATCATGCCTGAGCTGTGAAGAGAATTTCTTGGTTTAAAGCCACAGCTGGACGCGGCACGGTGAGAGACTGGGGAAGGAATTTGAGGCTGACTGGTTAACCACAATCTCAGAACATTAGGGCAAAAGTTTGTTTCTCCTTCTCTATTAGAGTGAATGTGATGGTAGGGATTGGAGACCATAGGAAGTCAGCCTTTTGGGATTCGGACATCTTCTGACACATGGCCCTGATTTATCAAAACTGGTGTAAAGGAAAACTGGATAAGGAAGAGTTCACATCACTGTTATTCTTTATTCTTCCGAGAGCAAAAAGAACAGAAAAAAAACCCCGGATCCTTCATTTTTTTTTTTAGATGGGGCAAAAATATTCCTGCATGCTAACAGATCAGAAAAACTGAAAAATAACGGTGATGTCTCCCTTAGTTGCTCATAGTGTGAAAGATATTACGTGGTTAATAAACATACATTATGCTAATTGTACTTAATTATTAAAAAGGTTTAATGAGACTTTACAACTGATGATCTATCCTCTGACTAGGTCATCAGTATCTGATCAGTGGGGGCCAACACCCGTGACCCCCGCTGATCAGCTAATTAAGAAGGCACCGACGCTCCTGTGAGCTCCACGGCCCTGTCTCTGCTCACCAAGAACAGCGCCGTACATTGTATAGCAGCTGTGCGTGGTATCGCAGCTCAGCTCCATTCACTTCTATGGGGCGGAGCTGGACATGTGACAGATGAACGTTACATCACATGGCCTAGAGAAAGCTGAGAGACGGCCATGGCGCAACTGCTCAAACAGCTGATCAGCGGGGGTCCTGGGTGTCAGACCTCCACCGATCACATACTGATGACCTATCCTGAAGATAAGTCATCAGTAGTAAAATTTCGTAAAACCCCTTTCTCAATTTTTAAAAGGACACTGTCACCTGGATTTTACTTACTGAGCTAAGACCATCACCACATCAGTCTCCACGATTTACATAAAAATATACTAGTATTACTACAATGTCTTTTATTTTGTCTATGAAATTGGTTTTATTAATATGCAAAGTACCTCAATAAGGAGCCCAAGGAGACGTCCCTCCAGCAGTTGGAGCCCAGCCACGCCCATTACTTCGGAGCCTAGTTTATTCACTCCTCTTCGCCATCGTAATGCTTGTGCATCGCCCGTAATCCCGTGCATGCGCCCTGGATACACATGTCAGCGCCCGCGAAGTGTCCTGGCGCCGGCCTCACAGAAGTAATTGCGCATGTGCCAGCTTCGCTCGACCTGGAAAGGAAGAGCGGAGCGGCGCAACTTGCTGGGTGGGCGGAGGAGCAGAAGCGGCGAAGCTAATGTAAATCGTGGAGACTGATATGGTGATGTTATTAGCTCAGTAAGTAAAATCCAGGTGACAGTGTCCCTTAAAGGGAGTCGGTCATCAAAGTTTCACCTTTTTAACCCTTCCCATAGCTTTCTAGCAGCCTTACAGTTAATAAAAACATTACCTTTATGAGCAATCCTGGACTTATAAAACCGGCAAAAAACAACTTAGTAGCATATGCAAATGAGGGCTCGCAAGTGCCCAGGGGCGGCGTTACCCTCGTAGGTGCCCAGCTAGCTCAGCCTTATTGTCGCTTCCCCCCACCCATTCTTTCCCTCTGACCGCCCATCTACTTACTTCTTGTTTCGCCGAGATCCCGCGGCTGCACACTCAGTCTGTCGGCTGGCGCATGCGCACTGCGATGCCCATTCCTTGTATGGCATCACAGTAATTAATGCGCATGCGCATTAATTACTGTGATTCCGTACAAGGAATGGACATCGCAGTGCGCATGCGCCGGGCCGACGGACTGAGTGCGCAGGAGCGGGATCTCGGCGAAACAAGAAGTAAGTAGATGGATGGTCAGAGGGAAAGGATGGGCGGTCAGAGGGAAAGGATGGGCGGGGGGAAGCGACAATAAGGCTGAGCTAGCTGGGCACCTACGAGGGTAACGCCGCCCCTGGGCACTTGCGAGCCCTCATTTGCATATGCTACTAAGTTGTTTTTTGCCGGTTTTATAAGTCCAGGATTGCTCATAAAGGTAACGTTTTTATTAACTGTAAGGTTGCTAGAAAGCTATAGGAAGGGTTACAAAGGTGAAACTTTGATGACAGACTCCCTTTAAAGTGTTTATGCTGAAATGTCTGTCTGCCGACATCTGATTATGAGCCATGAAAAGCATGATTTTAACAGACTGCAAGGAAAGAGGAACTAATGGAATCAGCAATATTTTAGTAAAGCAGCATCCATTTTGTCTTCCTCCATATGCTTTTCATAAAAAAAAATATATATATTTTATCATATGTTACTGCTGCTGCAGCATTATGCATAAAGCAATCTTTAGTTTCTTCACACACCAGTGTTTTCCTTGAGCTTTTCCCTTAGTTACAGCTGTTTTAAACCCTGCATTATGAGAACCTTCAAATAATTAAGTTCAGTTCTGCACTCAATACTTGGTCGGGAATCCTTTTGCAGAAATGACTGCTTCAAAGCGGCGTGGCATGGAGGCAATCAGCCTGTGGCACTGCTGAGGTGTTATGGAGGCCCAGGATGCTTCGATAGCGGCCTTAAGCTCATCCAGAGTGTTGGGTCTTGCGTCTCTCAACTTTCTCTTCCCAATATCCCACAGATTCTCTATGGGGTTCAGGTCAGGAGAGTTGGCAGGCCAATTGAGCACAGTAATACCATGGTGAGTAAACCATTTACCAGTGGTTTTGGCACTGTGAGCAGGTGCCAGGTCGTGCTGAAAAATGAAATCTTCATCTCCATAAAGCTTTTCAGCAGATGGAAGCATGAAGTGCTCCAAAATCTCCTGATGGCTAGCTGCATTGACCCTGCCCTTGATAAAACACAGTGGACCAACACCAGCAGCTGACATGGCACCCCAGACCATCACTGACTGTGGGTACTTGACACTGGACTTCAGGCATTTTGGCATTTCCCTCTCCCCAGTCTTCCTCCAGACTCTGGCACCTTGATTTCCGAATGATATGCAAAATTTGCTTTCATCCGAAAAAAGTACTTTGGACCACTGAGCAACAGTCCAGTGCTGCTTCTCTGTAGCCCAGGTCAGGCGCTTCTGCCGCTGTTTCTGGTTCAAAAGTGGCTTGACCTGGGGAATGCGGCACCTGTAGCCCATTTCCTGCACACGCCTGTACACGGTGGCTCTGGATGTTTCTACTCCAGACTCAGTCCACTGCTTCCGCAGGTCCCCCAAGGTCTGGAATCGGTCCTTCTCCACAATCTTCCTCAGGGTCCGGTCACCTCTTCTCGTTGTGCAGCGTTTTCTGCCACACTCTTTCCTTCCCACAGAGGTGCCTTGATAGAGCACTCTGGGAACAGCCTATTCGTTCAGAAATTTCTGTGTCTTACCCTCTTGCTTGAGGGTGTCAATGATGGCCTTCTGGACAGCAGTCAGGTCGGCAGTCTTACCCATGATTGCGGTTTTGAGTAATGAACCAGGCTGGGAGTTTTTAAAAGCCTCAGGAATCTTTTACAGGTCTTTAGAGTTAATTAGTTGATTCAGATGATTAGGTTAATAGCTCGTTTAGAGAACCTTTTCATGATATGCTAATTTTTTGAGATAGGAATTTGGGGTTTTCATGAGCTGTATGCCAAAATCATCAATATGAAAACAAGAAAAGGCTTGAACTACTTCAGTTGTGTGTAATGAATCTAAAATTTATGAAAGTCTAATGTTTATCAGTACATTACAGAAAATAATGAACTTTATCACAATATGCAAATTTTTTTTAGAAGAACCTGTACATAGCCTTTAAGCTGTCTAAATTTAAGACCGTTATAATAAATCTGACCCGCTGTACTCCGATCGCTGGAGATGCTTCAGGACCCCTTGTATAAGAATGGTGCTGTGCTGCCTGCCAAAAGACTGCACTCAACTAACAGGGTCGTGATGATTGGCACACATCATTCCGTGAATAAACCTGTCTTATGAAGCAGCATACTGACTGATCTGATTGCCGTGGCTTCTATAAGGTCTGAAAATAAGGTGACTTTGCCCCGGGAAGCCTCTTCTGGCTATTTTCCTTAGGCCTCATGCACACGGCCGTGCCATTTTTTGCGGTCCGCAGACCGCGGATCCACAAAAAACGGAAGCCGCCCGTGTGCCTTCTGCAATTAGCAAAACGGGCGGCCCATTGTAGACATGCCTATACTTGTCCGCAAAACGGACAAGAATAGGACATGCTATTTTTTTTTGCGGGGCCTCGGAACGGAGCAACGGCTGCGGACAGCACACGGAGTGCTGTCAGCATCTTTTGCAGCCCCATTGAAGTGAATGGGTCCGCACCCGAGCCGCAAAAACTGCGGCTCAGATGCGGACCCGAAAAACGGTCGGGTGCATGAGGCCTTAAAGAGGACCTTTTACCACTCCTGACATGCCTGTTTTAATAGCTACATGCATTCTCCATGTACTAACAATTCTGGAGCATCTATTCTCATGTCTGTATGTTGTGCCATTCCGTTATTATTTGCATTAGAAGTTATGAATGAATTGCTATCAGCCTTCAGTAAGGGTACAGAGGGGTGGTAACCAGTTAGGGGTGTGTACCTGCAGAGTCTGAAAACGGCAGCACTGATTGGATAAAGTTAGTCTGTGCCGGTACCACCCCCCCCCCCCAACTTGTTACCTCCCCTCTGTACCCTTACTGAAGGCTGATAGCAATTCACTCATACATTCTAGTAGAAATAATAATGGAATGGCACAACATAGAGCCATAAGAATAGATGCTCCAGAATTGTTATTACATGGGGAATGTTAGGGGCATGGCCTGAATGGGCTTTGCCCCTCATGGTGCCATTGAAACATGGATTTTTGGTTCTGTGGTGTTTTCTATCTCCCCCCCCCCCCCCCAAATCCCCCCTTTTTCTCTTGTTTTATTTCTCCTCAGATGTCAAGTGAGCCGGTATTATGCTGGGCAGCTTCAGGATTGGACAATTGGATGGCTGGTCAGCGTTGCCATTGGTTAAATCCCAGTTGCTGGGCCTGTTTCTATTTTTATCTACTATCCTGATTGGTTTTCAGTGGACTGTGACGGGAATGTCACCTATTTATTGAGGCTCCTTACCTGTTGAATTCAGTCGCCGTGTCAAGATCAAGAAGAAGCTCGTCCGTCCCGCCCTCCCTGCAGTATTTGTTGCGGTCTTTGTTGATTTTAGAGGGGGGGGGGGGGGGGTTGTCGCTCAGAATTCAGGGTGGACTTAAATTAATTCAGTAATAGACTTTTATTTTATTTATTCAGAATGGTATTTATAACGGCATTTTAAAAGTTGGTTGGTTTATGTAACCCCCAAGATTTTAATAAAGACCGCGTCCTTTTCATCCACAAGAGGTTTGTGTCATTTATTTATTAATTAGTTAATTACTGTTGAATATGGCACTATGCATGGAGCTATTAAAACAGGAATGTCAGGAGTGGTGAAAGGTCCTCTTTAACCGCCTCCGGACCGCCTAACGCAGGATCGCGTTCCGGAGGCGGCAGCCCTGCGCACAGTCACGCATATATGCATCATCTCGCGAGACGCGAGATTTCGCTCAAAGCCGGCCCGCGCATGCGCATCGCGGGCCGGCAAAAGTTAAAGAAGTATTTCATCACCAGCCTGCCAGCCAATGATCGTGGCTGGCAGGTTGGCGATTTTCAAAAAATCTAATCAAAAGCCAGATAGCACATTATATTTGTAAATATGATGTGTTAAATGGCTTGTCTGCTCCTCTGCTGGTCCTTTTCGTCGGTTGGTTCCAGCAGAGGAGCAGAGATCACTGTGAGTAGCCACCAAACACTACACTTAGCCCCAGATCACCCTCCATCACCCGAATTAACCCCTTGATCGCCCCTGTCAATCACCTAGTGAAAGGAAAAAAGTGATCAGTGTAAACTGTCACTTTTTTTTTTTCACTGGTATTGACTGTTAGGTTTTAGGATAGTTTAGGCCCCTTTGGTAGGTAGTTTAGCATCAGTTAGCGCCCAGCCCACCGCACCTTAGTCACTGATTCGCGTATCGCTAATCAGCATTTGCACATTTATAGTATCTGTAAGTGATCAAAACTGATCACAGTCAGATCTATAATTGTATTAGTGTCACCTTAGCTCGCCCTCCACCCAAAACGCAGTGTTTGCCCGATCAGGCCTGATCGGTCGCCCACACGTGCGTTCACCCACACCTGCCCCGCCGCAGTGACAAAAAATATATATTTTTTTGATCACTGCACAATCACTTTTCAAGCGCTGCGGCGATAAAAAAAAAATCAGTTTTGATATTTTTTATCAATCGCAGCGGCCTCCGGTACTTCGCTAGCCTCCCCTTTGTAAGACAGGCTTGCTTTTTTTCTTGGGTAGTCTCAGGGAATACCCCTAAATTTAGTAGTCCAAATGTCAAACAGGGGGTATTCTTCTGAAGAGGCCTACAGAATATGAACCTGTAGAAAGCAGTGGCAGTCTGACCCAAAGTTCGGACGAGGAGGTTAAGGTCCCTGATAGAACCAGGCGTACCGGGCCCCGTGTCGCTAGACCACAGGTTGCGCAGGATCCGCTTCAAGAGCAGCAGAGTGGGGCTGGCGTTGTCGGATCACGTGGTGAGGCATACACCAGCAGCACAGCCCTCCCTGGACCTAGTACCAGCACTGCCGTACAACATGGTGAAGTGGCGAGCACCAGAAGGGCAGTTGAAGCTGGTACGGTGGCACGTGCAGTAGTTACCCCGTCGCAGCCACCGCACAGACAGGCCCGTAGACCCCCTAGAGCAGGGATGGCCAACCTGAGGCTCTCCAGCTGTTGCAAAACTACAACTCCCAGCATGCCCAGACTGCCTACAGTTATCAGCCTACAGCAAAGCATGGTGGGAGTTGTAGTTTTACAACAGCTGGAGAGCCACAGGTTGGCCAGCCCTGCCCTAGAGTCCCTGAGGTGCTGGCAAATCCTGATTGTCAGTCACCAACTTCAGCCACACCATTAGTTCCCCCTTTCACCGCCCAGTCTGGAGTTCGGGTTGAGACAGCTCAGATCGGTTCGGCCCTGGGATTTTTTGAGCTGTTCTTGACTGCGGAGCTCTTGGACTTAGTCGTGGCAGAAACAAATCGGTATGCCACTCAATTTATATCCGCCAACCCGGGAAGCTTTTATGCCCAGCCTTTCCAATGGAAACCAGTCCAAGTTTCCGAAATAAATTTTTTTCTGGGCCTTCTCCTCAACATGGGTCTAACCAAAAAGCATATTGGTCCACGAACCCGATTCATCACATGCCCATGTTCTCTGCTGCTATGTCCAGGGCACGATTTGAGGCCATCCTGCGTTTCCTGCACTTTAGCGACAACACCACCTCCCGTCCCAGAGGCCACCCAGCTTTTGACTGGCTCCACAAAATTAGGCCCCTCATAGACCACTTCAACCAGAAATTTGCAGATTTGTAAACCCCAGAGCAAAACATCTGCGTAGACGAGTCCCTAATACATTTTACCGGGCGCCTTGGCTTCAAACAATACATCCCAAGCAAGCGCGCCCAATATGGGGTCAAATTGTATAAGCTCTGTGAAAGGGCCACAGGCTATACCCACAAATTTCAGATCTATGAGGGAAAAGATCAGACCTTGGAGCCGGTCGGTTGCCCTGACTACCTGGGGAGCAGTGGGAAGACAGTCTGGGACTTGGTGTCACCCTTATTTGGCAAGGGGTACCATCTTTATGTGGACAATTTCTACACAAGTGTGGCCCTCTTCAGGCATTTGTTCCTAGAACAGTTTGGCTGCAGTGGCACCGCGCGAACTAGTCGCGTGGGCTTCCCCCCAACGGCTCGTTACCACCCGTCTTGCAAGGGGGAGAGGGCTGCCTTGTGTAACTAAGAACTGCTTGCGGTGAAATGGAGAGACAAGCATGACGTTTACATGCTCTCCTCCATTCACGCAGACACGACAATACAAATTGAGCGAGCAACCCGTGTCATTGAAAAGCCCCTCTGTGTCCACGACTATAATTTGCTCATGGGAGGGGTGGACTTCAATGACCAGATGTGGTCTCCGTATTTAGTTTCCCGACGCACCAGACACTGGTATAAGAAGGTGTCTGTATATTTGATTCAATTGGCTGCCTATAATAGTTTTGTTCTCTACAGTAAGGCTGGGAGAACACGATCCTTCCTCAAATTTCAGGAAGAGATCATCGAGAACCTCCTGTATCCAGAAGGTTCCGTGGCCCCATCCACCAGTGTAGTTAGCCGTCTACACGAGCGACATTTCCCCAGTGTCGTTCCTGGTACCTCAACCCAACCGTAACCCCGAAAAAGATGTAGTGTCTGTAGCAGGAGTGGAATAAGGCGTGACACCCGCTATTTCTGTCCTGACTACCCTGCCCTATGCTTTGGAGAGTGTTTCCGGAAGTACCACACACAGGTACACTTCGCATAGGGATTGCATCTCACAGGACAGGCACACAGGGCTATTAGGGCCCTTTTACTCACAGCTGCTGCAAACCTCTCCTTTCACCTGGGATAAAGTGCATAATGTACTTCACCACATCTTTGGGCGATTTGCGCTTTGCACATTGTCCCATGGGGAAGGAGAGGTTTGTCCTATAAAAGGTTAAAAAAAAAAAAAAAAAACACCAGTAAGCAAAAAAGTTAACTTTCAGTTCAAAAAGTTAAAAAGTTTATATGTTATTATAAAGTTAATAAAATTTATTGCATTGCGGCCTGGTTTTTTCTTTTTTGTTTTGTTTTTTTTACCTTCCAGGTGGACCAACCGATCGACTGGCTGCAGCACTGATGTGCATTCTGACAGAAGCATTGCGCTGCTGTCAGATTACACACAAGTCTGTGTATGCGGCGCTGCAAGACGAGATTTCTCCTCTGCAGTAAAAGATACGTTTGCCGAGGTATATGAGCTGAGGAGGTGGCGGTGTTCATATGCTTTGGCAAACACTGTATATATAAAAAAAAATAAAAAATCCCGGCAATGATTTATTCATCCACATCGATTGATGTGAATGGATAAATCTGGTTTGCCAGGGCATACGGGCTAAGTGGGTATGGATGTTGGGCGGAGCTCCTATGTCCTGGCAGACGCCTTTCCCCTTTTTTTTTTTTTTGGCAGAGATTTTTTTCATCCACATTGATCGATGCGAATGAAGAAATCTGTGCCGTTCATTTTTTCTTTCAGCCCAGAGGCTGAACGGAAAAAAAAAATCTCATTACCCGTATGCTCAATATAAGGAGAATAGCAGAAACTTCTAATGCCGGCAATACATGTAATGATTGCGGAGACCCTCAAATGCCAGGGCAGTACAAACACCCTACAAATAACACCATTTTGGAAAGAAGACACCCCAAGGTATTCGCTGAGGGGCATATTGAGTCCATGAAAGATTGAAATTTTTGTCTCAAGTTAGCGGAAAGGCAGACTTTGTGAGAAAAAAACCCCCAAAAAATCAATTTCCGCTAACTTGTGCCAAAATTTTATTTTTTTCTATGAACTCGCCATGCCCCTCATTGAATACCTTGGGGTGTCTTCTTTCCAAAATGGGGTCACATGTGGGGTATTTATACTGCCCTGGCTTTTTAGGGGCCCTAAAGTGTGAGAAGAAGTCTGGGATCCAAATGTCTAAAAATGCCCTCCTAAAAGGAATTTGGGCACCTTTGCGCATCTAGGCTGCAAAAAAGTGTCACACATGTGGCATCTCCGTACTCAGGAGAAGTTGGGCAATGTGTTTTGGGGTGTCATTTTACATATATCCATGCTGGGTGAGAGAAATATCTTGGCAAAAGACAACTTTTCCCATTTTTTTATACAAAGTTGGCATTTGACCAAGATATTTATCTCACCCAGCATGGGTATATGTAAAATGACACCCCAAAACACTTTGCCCAACTTCTCCTGAGTACGGAGATACCACATGTGTGACACTTTTTTGCAGCCTAGGTGGGCAAAGGGGCCCAAATTCCAAAGAGCACCTTTCGGATTTCACCGGCCATTTTTTACAGATTTTGATTTCAAACTGCTTACCACACATTAGGGCCCCTAGAATGCCAGGGCAGTATAACTACCCCACAAGTGACCCCATTTTGGAAAGAAGACACCCCAAGGTATTCACTGATGGGCATAGTGAGTTCATAGAAGTTTTTATTTTTTGTCACAAGTTAGTGGAATATGAGACTTTGTAAGAAAAAAATAAAAAATAAAAAAAAATCCTTTTCCGCTAACTTGTGACAAAAAATAAAAAGTTCTATGAACTCACTATGCCCATCAGCGAATACCTTAGGGTTTCTACTTTCCGAAATGGGGTCATTTGTGGGGTGTTTGTACTGTCTGGCCATTGTAGAACCTCAGGAAACATGACAGGTGCTCAGAAAGTCAGAGCTGCTTCAAAAAGCAGAAATTCACATTTTTGTACCATAGTTTGTAAACGCTATAACTTTTACCCAAACCATTTTTTTTTTTACCCAAACCTTTTTTTTTTATCAAAGACATGTAGAACAATAAATTTAGAGAAAAATTTATATATGGATGTCATTTTTTTTGCAAAATTTTACAACTGAAAGTGAAAAATGTCATTTTTTTTGCAATAAAAATAGTTAAATTTCGATTAATAACAAAAAAAGTAAAAATGTCAGCAGCAATGAAATACCACCAAATGAAAGCTCTATTAGTGAGAAGAAAAGGAGGTAAAATTCATTTGGGTGGTAAGTTGCATGACCGAGCAATAAACGGTGAAAGTAGTGTAGGTCAGAAGTGTAAAAAGTGGCCTGGTCATTAAGGGTGTTTAAGCACTGGGGGCTTAGGTGGTTAAAGCAGCTGCTGCAGGAGAACTATAGGCATTTATATGAATGGACGGCCATGTAATGCATAATGGTCTGGGTCCATCAGAGTTGGAGCCTGTTGTACAGAGTAAGGCTACTTTCACACCTGCGTTCAGGTGTCCGCTCGTGAGCTCCGTTTGAAGGGGCTCACAAGCGGCCCTGAACGCAGCCGTCCGGCCCTAATGCATTCTCAGTGGAGGCGGATCCACTGAGAATGCATCCGTCTGCCAGCGCTCAGCCTCCGCTCCGCTCAGTGAGCGGACACCTGAACGCTGCTTGCGTGGGTGTCCGCGTGGCCGTGCGGAGGCGAGCGGATCCGTCCAGACTTATAATGGAAGTCAATGGGGACGGATCCGCTTGAAGATGACACTATATGGCTCAATCTTCAAACGGATCCGCTCAGGCTACTTTCACACTTAGAAATTTTTCTAAGTTATAGTGCAGACGGATCCGTTCTGAACGGATGCAAACGTCTGCATTATAGGAGCGGATCCGTCTGATGAAACATCAGACGGACCCGCTCCGAACGCTAGTGTGAAAGTAGCCTAAGACTCCACCCTGGCTCAGAGGGGGTATCAAGCAGGGGAACACCCCACTCCCCATGAGACCCAGTTTATTAATATTAAAAAAAATTGCAATATACACAAGTATACTTTTTGGCCACATGTTCAGTCTTTTAAATGCAGTTTTCAAAGCCCAAACCAGGTCTGGATCATTAAAAGGAGAGAAAGTATTAAGGGGAAATACAACTTCTCTTTTATTTTTTTTACTCCACTCCTGGTTTTAGCTTTAAAAACTGCATAAAAACCCTGAACTATAATCCTAACCATTCTGTATCCAGCAGAACAATCTAATTTCAGTGGTATAATCCCAATTTCAACTGTATCTGCGTCTTGAGGACGCACATACATTTGCAGCCAATGGTGAAGCACAGAGCAGTCAGCTCCCTGCTCCACCATTCCAGTCCTGTGCCCTCTCCAATGTCTCCTAACATCATTGCACCTGCTGAGCAGACTGGGACAGCACACAGGCTGGGACTCATTCCCCCAACGTATGCTCTCCCCTGCTTAGATCAGTAGGTGCAATTACATCACTGCATTGCACCAGTTGCTTGAGAGAGCATGATGTGCTCTGTTCATCAGGGGAATGGGGCTAGGCGAGTATTACTTTTTTTTAAAACATTTTATTAGCACTAAGGAAGCAACATTATTGTTAGAGGGGGCATTAAAAGGGACAGCACTAGTGTAAAGGGTGCATAATTACAGTATGGGGGCACTAAGTGCATAACTACTGCATGGGGGCACTAAGGAAGCATATCTATTGTGAAGGGGGGCAGTAAGAGGGAATATCTACTGTGTTGGGGCGCAAAGGATGCATAAATATTGTGAATAAAAAATCTGCAGCATAAAGTGACCCGCGGTGCGGATTTCTGACTTGCTGCAGATCTCCACTTTGGATTTCACCATCTGCAATGGAGAGGGTGAAATCCACAGCCATTTATGAGGCGAAACCTGCAGCTGCCTTTTCAGCTGTACAGTATTTAGTTTTTTTTCAAACTCTAACCAAAAAAAACATTTTTTATTCTAATCCCATAAAGGGGTTGTATCAACTTGGCCGTGTTCGTCTACAAACAGCACCACATATGTCCACAGGTTGTATGTGGCATTACAACTGAACTATTCACATCAATGAAGCGGAGCTTCAATACCACATGAACAAGTATAGCATTCTAAATGAGGTGGAGTTGGAAAAAATATAAATAAAATAATTCTGCCATAGGTTTCATTTTAAACTGTAGTTTTAATATGTTAAAACTGACATGTCAATGTCATTCTGATACCAATTTTTTATATTTTTCTTCATGTTTTAACACATTGAAAAAAATACAACTTTGAAAAACAATTTTTCTTTGCATTGCTGTATTTTGACCCTCATAACTTTTAAATTTACATCTATGGAGCAGTTTGAGGGCTCATGTTTGCTTGGCAATCTGTAGATTTTAGGTGTGTGACTTTTTAAAGTATGTTTTTTTTAGGTGAAGTGACCTAAAAATACCTAATTGGCCATTTATTTTATTTTTTTCCTGTTATGCCATTCACAGTATAGGATAAATACTTTTATATTTTAATAGTACAGGCATTTTGTTTTTTAATCATTTTTAAAATTGGGGATGTAGTCCCCATAGGGCACTTTAACATATGATCCTCTGATCGCCTTTCCCACAAACTGCAATAATTTACCACTGCATTCAATGGGAAGAACAGTTCCTATCAAGCTCTGCAACAAACAGGAATTTTGCTATGGCAGGCCTCAGAGACTTCAAAAGGCCCAAGGCTGCCAGAGCAATCGAACAGCTCCTACAATCTCGGCACAGGGTAGCTGTTCAGTTATACTCCCAGCTTAGATGCCATGGTCCCGATTGTGCCACAAAACAAGAAGAGCCACAGCCTCTTCAAAACAGTTGATTTGTGGGGGTGCCAGGTTGGACTACCCAATCACATACCGATGACCTAGCTTGAGGCTTTGCCATCAATATCAAAATCTTTGACAACCCCTTGCAACTTTAAAGCAATTTTTCAAAAATTACCACTCCAACAGCAAAAACACATTCAATGGTGGAGCTACGATTTAAAAGGGAAACGTGTTATGCACGAGACTCTTCTTGTTTTATAGCTTAGTACAGAATATGCATGCTTGATAAAGTGACTGTAGAAGTTAAGGTTATGAAGGACAAAAATACACCATGACCAGAAGTACGAGGGTATGGCCACATGGCACAGCTGGACAATGGTTGCTGTGCAGCGAGAACCGTGCTGCCCTGCAATCCATGCCAGAATTTAAGAAATTTATTAAAAACAAATTTCTTTTTCACTGTGCATTGTTAATGGGGTAACCACCAAAACACGGCCATTAACTATGCACTGCGAAAAAAAAAAAAAAGTTTTTAATTACTTGAACACCAGCACGGCTTGCAGGCCTGCACAGTTTTTCACTGCACTGCGGCCACACCGTATACTAGATAATTTTCAAAGTTGACTACAAATTTCAGTACAGTTGGAGCTGCAGGTTTCTAATCTATGCTGGCCAAAAAGGACACCCTTTTGGCATATGTTTGCCCATTAAAGTGTATGGGTGTGTCAGTCATTATGTTAGCCTTACAGGATCATCTGAGACTGTATAAATATAATAACTAGCACACAAAGCATCGCATAAAGTAATTGAACAATTGTTCTATTTGTCACTTTTTTATTATTTTTCTATTATAAGAGTCTTATTTTGCATATTTCCAAGGACCTCAAACTCACAGTATCAAAAAAGCATAACATTTTGGTTGTGGCACGTCATAAATTTTTTACACTGTATGTACAAAACTTGTATTGAGCATTTTAAAAATGTTAGCGAACCTGCGGCCAAGGCACGGTGGAGGAAGCAAGATAGTGGGCACAGTTAATAACCGTCTGGAATTTGCCGGGATTGTCCTGAATTTTCAGAGTAAAATTCTGCAAATTTGGCTCGTCCCAGCCAGAACTGGGTGGTCTGGAGAGTGGGCGTGTCCAGGGGCAGAATTTACAGACAAAATGTTGGCAAGTACAAGTGGGGCACATCAACATCCAAAGGATCACACTACTGATAATATAAAATCTGATAACCCAGGCATCAGCCTTATTTACTGGAGGCCCCTACTGTACCTAGGCCACAGGTGAACATTATAACCCTCCACTTTGTAATACTAACAACTTTGTATTGTATTGCACCTTTTTGAAAAATTTTTACTTTACACAGACCCAAACTTTTTCGTTTGTGTGTTCTTTTAAATATGCTACAGAACAAGTTAGAACAAGAAACCTTATGGCACGAAAGAATACATGGCTTGTGTACACAGATTTACCAGACCACAGACATTTACAATATAAAGACAAGACATCGTTCTGATCACACGCATTGGATTCATTTAAACTGGACAATTTACGAGGAACTAGTTTGATCTTGAGATGATTGGAAGACTTGACATGACCATGTTTTGCTCACATAGGCTGGTGCTTTTTCCTATAGTGGGCAAGCACGACCACCACTGATGGATTACAGGGTGGTCGTAACCATGGAAATGAGCTGTGTATATTGTGATGGAAAAATGAATCCAGCCAGCAAAGGAAGCAATATGGTTAATAACAATGCATTGGTAAGTGCCTTGTATTAACTTCCTCTACATAATGAATGCTATTTGCTGAAGTGAGTCAACCCATTTAACACATTTGTATGAGTTTTTTTTGGGCTTATATGAAACTTTATATATTTTTTTTTAATACTAAATTTTTTGTGCTGTGTGCTCTATGGGAAAATAGCTAAAAATGCTATGCCTAGAGCAAGTTATGGTTTGGGAATTTTTTTTTAATAAACCCAAAGACACTAACAACATGAGAAAAAAGACGAAAAAAAAGGTGGCTTTTTCAGAAAAAATGCTGTGTGACACCCTCCTAAGTTGTGCTTTGGTTTTTAGCAATACTCAAACAGAAAATACATTGAAGGCCACAAAAAGTCCCAGTAACAAGTGTTCGTTGGCACATAGATTGTGGTATGTGTAAAGTTCTGTAACCTTCCATTCGCAGTCTTTGATTTTACATGACGGATAAGTTTTTAGTTTGTAGATTATGTTTGTATTATTAGGTTTGCTCTAATAGATCCTATAACAAAGCTTGGATTTGCATAGTTCTTCTGAGAACATAAGCACGGTTGATTTCATCTTTCATGATTCATAAGGATTCTCCAGAATAAAGTGGGCGTAGATGATGGGTAGGCCTAAAAAGATTCAGATAATTTATTTTATGCATGACAATGTAGAGCTGGTAATCCTTAAGGTCCTTTTAAACCAACCAATGATTGAGCAAATTATTGGGGATGAGCATTTGGCTCATTCATCAGGTGATCATGTCTTTTGGCCAGCACCAAAATTATCTTTTTTGTGAAGCAAATCTACCTGAGTAAACTGTGATCCTCTATGGGGACGAGCGATCGCCGTGATGTAAATGTAGCTCCCATCTCTAATGAGCAGGCAATTATTAGGAACGAACAGTTTGTTCCCGATGTGACTATGACATCCATCCATGTAAAAGGACCGTTTAAGTTGCCCATACACATGCAATAGGTATCGGTCAAATGATCGTTCGGCCGACAGCTCTCTATTCCCACTCCCTCCCGGCTTCCCCATACACAGTGTGTTGGCCGAACCCGTCGTTCATGGTGGGTCTGGCCAGTAAAAGACTAATGTGCATGGCAAGCTTTAAGCCTTATTCACAAGTCACTGTTTTCATCAATGGTGCTACATTGACCAAAACCAACAGTGGATCCTCCACCATGATGAGGTATAATGCACAAGTTCTATGTTTTGGTCCAGCTGCTGGTTTGGGGGTTCAACAATCACTGATGCAAAATAGTGACCAAAACACTGATGTGTGAAGAATAAAGCCTAAATCTCTTTGTCCTCCACATGTCTGGGGATAAAGGCCGGGTTCACTGGTAGAAAGGTCCACTGTAAATGCAAGGGACGGTATGTTGATCTTCAGATCATGGATGCTTGGCATGAGGTGGACAACATTAAGCAATTTAATTCTCTCTTTCCCCTTATTTGTATAAGAAGGAGCATGAGAAGTAGGTTGTCTATGCAATGAGGTGGGCATGATAGACGTTCCTCAACATGGGAGAATGTTTCAGGGGTTTCTTATGGTAAAATAGTAGGGCATCACTGTCCTAAATACTAGCAATCTGATGACTTTATGAGGTTCTTTTGCTTATTCCTCCACTTTAGCACCTTGGAATAATTCCCAGGATCAATGTGCTTAAGTAAGTTGTAGGTGATCCAGCATTCTAGAAATTATTCTACATTTCCAATAAATTCCTGCAGGGGAATAAACTGAAACGAGAACAGACTGGAATACATACTATTCAATATGCTGCCATACACACTGAATATAATGGAACAGTGAAGCTGGAAAGGAGGAGCACCAAATATTCAGTAATTTTGCCAACTGTAAAACCAGTAGTGTCTATTGGCTGAGGATCTCCGAACAATAGGGACAGATATACATTTAAATGAAAGTTTATACACATGCTCAATGAATGTATAGTACAACTCCAAACATCACTGTGTAAGTGTGTTTCACACTGCCGGCAGAGAACACCCTGCCAGAGCAGATGTTACTGGGATGACAGCAGGCCCCAAAGGGGCCAGCGGGCATTGCGGTAGCATCAAGTAATGCCGAATCCAGAGAGCTCTGGTAGGTTGTTCTCTGCTGGAACAGCCTTCCTGAACTACTGCCGACCGTGTGAAACACGCCCAACAGCAGCAGTATGATTTGCGCGTATTCAAGAGGACAGAGCTTCCCAGTCCCTCAAGACCGTGACTAACAGGTTGACATGCATCTCCTGGTAGCCAAATGGCACAAGGGACAACATCCCCTGGAAAAAACATCAGTATATGATAGATGGGAGTCCGACGCCTTGCTTCTGTGATCGGCGAGGGTCCGGGGTGTCTGACCCCCACCAGATACTGATAATCTATCCAGAGGATAGTTTCAGAAAACCACCTTAAGCTGACAAGACCGCCAAACAATTCCCATACATATAAGACTATATATGTGAAAGGACAAATTAAGGTCCATGTAAAGGCCTCCTATTACTGACTATAGAGACCACCTATGCCTTGATGTCCATTGATTTGCAACTTTGATACTGAGCACTAAGACCGGAATCACAACCTTAGCTTTGTATTCACCAACAAGACATAAATAGGGCCCCATTAATTATTCCTCAAAATCTAGTATAAATAACGGGCAGTTATAGGAAATATAACGCACCAAATATTTGGTCCCTACTTACACAATTGAAATGTATGAAGTGTGCTTTTAAGACCCCCAGCAAATGAACCACGTAACTCTATACAGTGATAATAGCTTGTGGGGTCCACTACTTGCTGTTGACATGGGTCAGTGCTGTGCTGTCTCTATAGCTCAAGTTGTGTGCACATATAATGTTAGTACATTCATTAGAGTCTAAACGGTTTACATTTTTAAGGCCGAAGCTACGGAACAGAACCTGGGCGAGTCCCCTGCAGCACGTTACGACCAATTCACTAAGACTAAGATAGATTCATTATATAAACAGATCCAAATGGTGACCAACAGGCCCCACATACTTATAATGGGGTCCATCAAAGTTTCAGTCATTTTTCTGCTAAAAGTAATGTAGACTGAGGCTTTGGACGCAGATGAGAACAGAGCCTAGACTCCACAAGGGAGTGCTGCATCGGTCACATTCAAGACGACCTGGATGCACAGGATCTATCAGTCTCTTAAAATGCACTAAAGTGGCCCAGCTCCCTCAAAGACTGATCTGCTAAGTCAGAGAGATAATGCGGTGAAGGACATGATTCATTAGGGTGCTGTCAATATCCTAATAAGACCCCTTTAAAAGTCAATTCAAATGGCCATATTCAAAGTATTCCCATTGTCAATGCAGTGGTTCTCTCCATATCTAAAAAAAAAAAGTAATCCTATACGTATTTAAACATTCATTTGCACCACATAAAGAACCATATGAGAAAACTACAATTTTCCAGTTTACAAACACAAAGATTAGTGGCACACAGATTTCAGCAAGCAGTGGCTTCAAATTAGAAAAACTGGAAAATAGAAAAAAAAAAAAAAAAGGTCCAAAAATACTCCGTAAGCTTTCTGATATGGAAAGGAGAAAATACAGTTTTAAAGTGACTTTTCGGAAGCTGAAGGATCACAACATTGGCAAGTATTATACACAAATCTTTGCACTTCATTTCCATGTGCCGAGCACTACAATCACATCTCTGGTCCCATCTCCAGGTAGAAGGCCCCTTTCCACTTGACAGGCTAAGGAGAAGAAGCTGGAGCATGACATCACATGAATGTGTATCATCCAATCATGCAAGAAGTGGGCCGTGTAAACATGATGATCCCTTTATGAAGTCTCTAAAGTGTTTGTTAAAGCAAGCATATGAGGTTCTTCCCCTCTTCTATTTCTTCCTGAACTTTGTCACTAGAGGTGGCAATTTCGGCCTGTGCAGAGAAGACGGCGCAGATGAAGGTAAGGATGGTGCCTCCGATGGCCGTGTAGAAGGCCCACCCCAACGAACACTCCCCAAGTTTGTATGCGGAGGCATAATGTCCACAGTAACCGATCACCTTCTGAGATCCCCATCCAGCAGGGTATAGGATTAGGCCAAGGATAAGAAAAAGACCTAGAAAATAAAAGCAAAGAAACAATTAATATGGGGAAAATCTACATTATACACCTACTCCAACTGATGCATATGTTAACAATGTAGTATCATCATTAGCCAACAGTTCCTTAGTAGATGAATAAAGAGTCTGTCAACCCTGGACATGTCCTGTACAGGTATATCTGTACCTAAGTAACCAGTAAAACACCTCTGCATCAAAGGCATATTGCATATGTGACTATATATGCACCTGTAAAGGGGTTATACAGGATGAGAGAAACATGGCTGCTTTCTTCCAAAAAATAGCACCACACCTGGCCCATACTGAAGAATATGGGTCAGAACAAGTTAAAAAGAATCATTACACTCATTGTCACCAGTGTTTGACGGATCCGGCATAGGCCAAACATCTCCGACACATGATGGATCAGATAAACTATAATGGAGTCCGCCAGGGTTCTGCAATGAGTACCAGCAATTTTCTGGACAAAACACTGGGCAAGATTCCTGAGGCATGTGAGATTGATGCCTACAGCTGATAACATATGAAAATATAGCACAAGGTTAGCTCTGCATATAATGTTGTTACCTTACACGCACAAAATGAAATACTCACAATTCAAAGGCTACACAAGTCAGATTAAATTAAAACCATGGGTTTGTTTGTTTTTTTGGCACCATACATACAAAGCCTAAATCTAGTCTGCGCTACAGCTATGAATGCTATAATGTGTAAGATGATGGAGACCAGATAAAGATCCAAACAATGGCTCGTTTTGTACTGCATATAGTCTTCAGACCCTGTGCACGGCTCTAAAGCTTCAATTATAAATTACAGCAGTCAGAGGAGAGTCCAGCAGCTGGAAACCCACCAACCCAAAGACCAAGCCAGCCCTGGCACTGAGAGCTAGCTGCTATACACAGCCCGACTCCAGTGGAGTGACCAGCAGGCGTGCACCTAGCCCTTCTGCTGGCTGAGGCGAAAACTGAAACAGCCCCCCCCCATGGCAGTTTCTTAACCTAACCCTTCCCTACAGCCACCCCAATTGCCCCTACCTGATCGGCTCACCTGGCCTCATTGGTGGTGGACCCCTGGTGACCAGCAAGCACTTTCCCTGCCTGAGTTAATTACAATCATAAAAACCTACAAGCTCCAACAACGTCAAAGAAAAATCACAGACGCTCCTCTATTTTTCTTTTCAAGGACACTATGTTTATGTACTGTCCCGGAATTTACAGATAGTTGACAACCTTGCATGTTCGGACAAGATTAGTGGAGGTCCCATCTAACCCCCTCTTCTAATTTATGTTTTTTTCTCAGACAACCCCATTACAGCTCCTACACACAATTTTTTGCTCTACCCTTTTTTGTCGCAAAAACTAAATATTTTCATAAAGCTGGACACTCTTTTTGGTCACATGCGTTTTTATACTGTATTTTCGGTTTTTTATTTTTTAATTTAATTCACACAAGTGAAATACGTTTCTTTCAGTTCATCAGAAGGGTATGGAAAAAGGCTTGAAAAAACAAAAAAAAACTCAAAACACCATTGCTACAACTTTCGGCAAGTTAAAACAGAAAATGGCATGGGCACAACAAATGGATCACAACTGAAAAATCCCACTATGAAACAATGCATGTGTGCACTGCTTTTCAGAATTCTCAGTCTTCCAGCTAACTTCTGGAGTAGGCATTTTTTAAATTATAATAAAGCACAAAAAACGCATGTCAAAAAGCGGCAAAAGCCACTTAAGTTAGCAAAAACACCATAAAACACAGATCCCAGCTTTAGGTAGCATAAACAAGCATAAAAATGCTAAACAATCATGAACCATTTGTAAACCCAAGTATAACGGAGACATGAGGAGGTCTTCATCTGTTAGGCTACATTCACACGTCCGTGGTGACGTGTCACTACATTCACACGTCCGCAACACACCAGCCCGTCACCGCCATAGAAATGCCTATTCTTGTCCGCAAGCTGCGGACAAGAATAGGACATGCTCTATCTTTTTGCGGAGCTGCGGACCCGAAATCTGGGCCGCGCTCCGCAATTGCGGCTGCAGACAGCACACTGTGTGCTGTCCGCATCCATTCCGTCCCCATAGAGAATGAATGGGTCCGCACCCATTCCGCAAAATTGCGGAAAGGATGCGGACCCATTTTGCGGACGTGTGAATGGAGCCTTAGGGTGATATAAGGGAAAACCTGCACGCAGTTGAAAAAAACAAACTGATTTCTGTTTGGAATTCTGTGTTTTTCTGCAGGAAATATGCACCTAAATGCACAGGTAAAGGCTACTTTTACACTCGCGTTTTGGATGGATCATGGATGGATCCGTTCAGATAATACAACCGTCTGCATCCATTCTGAACGGATCCGTTTGTATCATCTTTAACATATTTTAAGTCAATGGAGGAAGGATCCGTTTTCTATTGTGTCAGTTTGGCTGCAGGCAGTATTTTGGTGTCCGCCTCCAGAGCGGAATAGAGACTGATGCATTCTGAATGGAAAAGGGTCTGCTCAGAATGCATTAGGGCAAAACTGATCCGTTTTGGACGACTTGTGAGAGCCCTGAACGGATCTCACAAACGGAAAGCCAAAATGGCAGTGTGAAAGTAGACTTACTTGCTTTTTTGTTGCAGAATTGATCCGGATTTTCTGCAGATCTTCCCCTTTTATTGCAAAGTGTGAAATCCCCACCAAAGATCGCTAAAACAATTGACACACTGCAGATTTCCAGATCAATTTCCTGATGGAATGGAAAAGCAAAGCGTACATGAGATTGGTCTAATCTCGTACACTTTACTAGTACTGCATTAAAGGAGTATTGCGGTTACATTATCCTGTGGATAACTATTAGATTGGTGGGGGTTCTAGCGTTGGGACCCCCACCTGTCATGAGAACGGGGGCTCCGTACCCCCTGCAATAAATGGAGCGGTGGGTTGGGCATGTGTGCGGCTGCTCCATTCATTTCTATGGGAGTTCCAGAGATAGCCGAGTGCTGTACTCGTTTCCAGAACCGAGATAACATCCACTGGCGGGATGTGCAGGACCTGCGAAAGGAGAAAATGCGGGATGCACATGGCCGATATCCGCGTTTTACAGATACGGTCGTGTGTATGAGGCCTTATTGGCAACACATCCATGATTACACAAGGAGATGGGCTGCCGATAATTAGGCATCTGTCACCCTACATATTCACTTTATTACTGCATTGCAGAAACTAGGGATAACATTTAATGCTCAGATTTTCCCAGAAAGTCATTAAAGTATAGAAAACATCTATCATGCAGAGAACGGCCAGGGTGTGGGTAACCCCCTGAACTCGGGTACTGGCACGTGTACAAGCAGTTTGCTCCCTAGAAGCATTAGGCTGGTCATTTGCCAGCGCTGCAGAATTGAAATGAAGCTGTGGAAATGGTCTTTTGTTCCACTGTCAGTGAGGTTTATTAGTCACAGGTCCTTTATGTAATTCTCTCCACAAGACCAGATGTCATTGGGACCAATTCCAGTAATGAATAATCTCTTCTGAAATATGACCTTTAACAAACACTGAACAATTGGGAGGCGCAGTTACCCCTCTTAACGTGCCCTTTGTGGGTTCAATATCAGATAATGCTGGGAAGAAGAAAGCCATCATTTCTTGACCTAGGTGATGGTCCTAGGTGACCAGAATGGCAATAAAGCAATAAAAATAACGAAAGTGAGATGGACTATTTAATGAGATAATGGGATCCATCAAAATCTGTTACTAAATAATCAGTCATGGCTCCTGTAACAACTAGGATGCCAGTGTAACCTCCTGAAATATGGGAGGATTCTGTAATGCCATGTCCTTACCCTTCTATGGCCCACAATTCTACCTCTGTGCCCCCAGCACAGTGGTCCCTCAGGATACAATACTTTCAACACACAGTGGTCTTTTTTGGGCCACCATAAGTTGAAACTAGACAACATACAATGCCTCAGAGTCAGATCCAACCAATCAAGGTCACTTTTCAGGTGAAATAGCTGGATTAGTTGCTAGTTAGCAGCTATTCCTGACTGTTATCGGTAAGGACTTTTATCTTGTATGACATTTTGGGAATTTAGAACCAATTACTCAAGTTACAATGGTTTAAACATACAGTACAGACCAAAAGTTTGGACATACCTTCTCATTCAAAGAGTTTTCTTTATTTTCATGACTATGAAGGCATCAAAACTATGAATTAACACATGTGGAATTATATACATAACAAACAAGTGTGAAACAACTGAAAATATGTCATAGTCTAGGTTCTTCAAAGTAGCCACCTTTTGCTTTGATTACTGCTTTGCACACTCTTGGCATTCTCTTGATGAGCTTCAAGAGGGAGTCCCCTGAAATGGTCTTCCAACAGTCTTGAAGGAGTTCCCAGAGATGCTTAGCACTTGTTGGCCCTTTTGCATTCACTCTGCGGTCCAGCTCACCCCAAACCATCTCGATTGGGTTCAGGTCTGGTGACTGTGGAGGCCAGGTCATCTGGCGCAGCACCCCATCACTCTCCTTCATGGTCAAATAGCCCTTACTTTCAAAGTTTTCCCAATTTTTCGGCTGACTGACTGACCTTCATTTCTTAAAGTAATGATGGCCACTCGTTTTTCTTTACTTAGCTGCTTTTTTTTTGACATAATACAAATTCTAACAGTCTATTCAGTAGGACTATCAGCTGTGTATCCACCTGACTTCTCCTCAATGCCACTGATGGTCCCAACCCCATTTATAAGGCAAGAAATCCCACTTATTAAACCTGACAGGGCACACCTGTGAAGTGAAAACCATTTCAGGGGACTACCTCTTGAAGCTCTTCAAGAGAATGCCAAGAGTGTGCAAAGCAGTAATCCAAGCAAAAGGTGGCTACTTAGCAGAACCTAGAATATGACATATTTTCAGTTGTTTCACACTTGTTTGTTATGTATATAATTCCACGTGTTAATTCATAGTTTTGATGCCTTCAGTGTGAATCTACAATTTTCATAGTCATGAAAATAAAGAAAACTCTGAATGAGAAGGTGTGTCCAAACTTTTGGTCTGTACTGTACATTGGTCATCCTGGAACCAATTAATATTGTAACTTGAGGGACCACTCTATTATGCGCCATGCAGCCTCGCTTACCATATTACAGAGGTATTTCCCTCACAGACGCACCATACAGAGGTGCCGAGTGCCAACTGGTCTATAGTACTGACCGGTATGTACTGCGTGTGCCGCTGCACAGGGTACACGTACATTGCAGGAACAGGTTCTTACAAATGGATGCTGCCATCTGTACCTGCAGCCCAGAAACAGGTCAACATCTCATTTTATAGGTTAGTATGAGGACAATCACAATATACAAGGTTGGAAGCTTTCACTGACCAACAGATCTTTCCATGAGTACACATCAGATGTGGGTGAAATACACTGGCCCATAAATGTGCAATATGTCACTAATCAAAAGCCACCACCCCATGTAGAATATAAGTACACTCTAGATCCATCCCTCAAGATTGCTCTTTTGCCAATATCTAAGCTTGGGTAAGGGACAAGTAAAGGGCTTTCCCAGGATTTTGATACTGATGGCCTATCTCCAGATCGGCAAGGGGCCAACTCCCTACACCCCCAGGATCAACTGTTTGAAGAGGCTGTGGTGGTCCAATGAGTCCTGCGGCCTCCTCAATTACCAGGCACAGTGTCGTACATTGGATACCGGCTGTCCTTCGTACTATAGGACTGAGCTGTGTCTAGGCCATGTGAATGATGAACATGACTTAACTGGCCTAGGAATAGGCCGCAGCCTCTTCTAACAGCTGATCAGCCTGAGGATAGGCCATCAATGGCAAATTCCCAGAAAACTCCTTTAAGGGTTATCCCACAAAAAGTATTACTATGCAGTGAATATAAAATATTATTGCAGTGCACATGCTATAAAAATCGTTTTTTTAAAAAAGCACATTACATTTTCCTCTCTGGTAGCGCCCCCTGCTGCCTATCTTGCTGGTCCACCTTCTCCTGCATTCAGTGGAGGACTAACATGCTCAGTAGCTTCCCTGCTCCCTTACTCGCTCTCCTCAGTGCTGGTGTAGTCATTTTATAGAGACGGGTGAAACGCCATCTCAACTTAAAAATTTAAAGAAATACCGGTATACAGCTCTATCTGTAGACAGTGGAGAAGAAAATTATGGGGGCCATACATACCCTATATGTGGGGATTATTTTGCATGCATGGGAGGTAGGCATTGTAATGAGTTAACTGCAAGGTTTACTTGGAGATTCGCGTGCTTCATTGTCTTCTGCCCACCAACAGAAAGGGAAAAATGTCCTCCAGATAAGCAGATGAGTAATAAAAAAATAAAAATAAATGTTTAAATTTGTGGGATAACCCATTTAAGTTTCAGATAATCACAAGCCTTGTATTAAAAAAAAAAAAAAAAGTAAAATCACTAAAGAAAAAAAGCTAAAATTTATATACCAGAGAATGTAACCAGGGCAATCGCAGCGTACATGCATTATCCAGCATTCTCCGTGAAAGGTTTTGCTCTAATCCCAGCTGCACTTAACTAGTCAGAACATTTCTTTATAACATCTTTGATGCAGATGTAGCAAATATCGGGCTCTGTGTCTTATGAGGAGACGCTCCCCATGGCTCTAAAACCAACTAGACAAGTGCTTTAAAAATGTAGGATTTTAAACAGGATCAAATTTTCCATCTATAGATCTAGGTGATAATTCTAACGATAATGCTGTGTAAACTTTTATATATTGCCATAAATATACCTCCAATGGAAGGCTCTGTATGCAGCTGTATAGACACACGGTGCCAGATGTCGCCCATAGGCTTCCATTATTAATTTACATATTTTTTTTTTTAAAATACACTATTCTATAAAGTAAAAAAATAAAAGGTATACCTCATTCATGGATGCCAAAAGGACACCACATCAGTCCAATGAGGCTTTGTGGATAGCCTTGGTGTGTGTATACCAAAGATGCACTGCAAATGAACCCTAAACTGGAGTGTTAATGCAGCACGGACCCTCTTGGCCACAATTCATACAATCTATAGAATAGCATGTATTGTGTGCCAGGGGTACAAGTGGTTCTCCAGTGCTAAATCATACAATGCAAGTCAACTCTCTGCTTCAAGCTGGAAAAATTTTGAAACCGGTTAGCTAATGCACCTACGAAATTTTCTACTGGCGACTAACTTTTTGGGTTCTATGAAAGTTATTACTGGTCTATTATAACAGTCAGACTGCCTGCTGCAATCCTCTACTCAGGGGGCTACTCACATTGTTGCTTTATGTCCGTTTGACATATACAGTATACACTGTGGCCCCGATTTATCATTCCTTAACACAAGAACTCAGACTTCAAAAAGTTACAGAATAGGGCTTTGTGACTTTTTTTACACTTGAGCAAAAATTTTTGACTTTATTTTAAAAAGTCGCAAAAAGGGTTGCAATTAGTGTTGAGTGAACTTGCGTTTTAAGTTCGGCGTCCAAGGTTCGGGTTATCGGAGAATCACAAGATTGCACCTTTGCCAAGAAACTGCGGCAGAAGACGTATACTAGGACAATGACAGGTCACCCAGTAAGTGTCTACGCTGCTTGGACGACTGATAGCAGAAAACACCCAGGGCAAATCAATGCTCAAGAGGACAAGGGAACAGATAGATGGCGGGCACGGAAACATCTGAGAAGAGCAATCCTCTCTGAAACAGATTAGCATATGTGATGGGGACGGATGTGATGGACTCATCCGCATAGCAATAATTCCTAAATCTAAATGAATAGCATAAACTTCCTAAACAACCAAAAGTTCAAAAGACAAGTCTTTTCCATTGGGCTTCCCCCATATGTTATAACCCGACCCCCTTATGGACAGGCTGCAAAACAAACAGAGATTAACTCAAGTAAAGCCTAAACCTTATAGCTTGGGAAACCTGATTGCATTGGTGGGTGGCCATGGTTTAGATCAGCTAACACCATAAAAATACACCTAGACAAACAAAAGATAATTGCATTACTCATGTGGCATTAATAAACTAGCTCGGCGAGGTGAAATCATACAGTTCTGTGTAAACTGATCGCACACAAAGGGAACGCACAACGTTTTCTATAAGGGTTTAACAAGCATCCTAACAGTAGGATAAGCCAGCGGGACACGGGCCACACACACAGTGTGTAAATATCAGACACAAGCCTAAAAACACATACGGCCCACACTGATAGGATGTTCCCAGGGTTCAGAAAATGAATTCTGGGACTTTTGATACCATTTAGGATAGGCCATCAATATCAGTTTCTGGGGGTCCAACTCTTGGCACCTCTGACAATCAGCTGACTTAAAGGGCATCTATCAGTAGCTTTGTACCTATGACACTGGCTGACCTGTTACATGTGCGCTTGGCAGCTAAAGACATCGGTGTTGGTCCCGTGTTCATATGTGCCCACATTGCTGGGAAAAATGATGTTTTAATATATGCAAATCAGCCTCTAGGAGCAATAGGGGCGTTGCCATTACACCTAGGGGCTCTGCTATCTCTGCAACTTTGATTGACAGGACCAGGTGGTGAACATATCACCACATCTTCTCTGACTTCTTATAAAATCGAAGGGGATATTTGTATATAGGAACTGATAGAATATTACTGTGATTATTGATTGATCCCGATGTTATATCCCATACTTTACTCATACATGGCTGGCAGTGTATGCTTTTTATACTGTATTGGAGCTACAGTTGGCCAGTGGAACCTGGTCCTGAAAGGGCTCGTCTCATCAAGACAACCCTCACTGTCCAGACAAGTGTACCAAAATGTTTTACATGGTATCACACGCGCCAACTAATAGGGGGGTCCTGACCCAGGGAGCCCTTCTGTGTCCACATGGCCTGACAAGACATATGGAAAGAGTTCTTTTCAAGAGCCATCAGTTTTAAGGTCTACAGCAATGTTCCCCAACCAGTGGCTGTCCAGCTGTTGCAAAACAACAACTCCCATCATGCCCTGATAATCTTCTTCTATCAGGGCACAATGGGAGTTGCAGTTTTGCAACAGCCGGACAGCCACAGATTGGAGAGGATTGGTCTGTAGTATCCCACTCCTGCAGCTTATGACATATGCATAGAAAGTATGGAGCTTACGGCCCTCATACATACAGCCTGTGTGGGTCAGCAATGCCCCAATGAATACTGGGTTGTATATGTGCTCATATAGTTAAAGGGGTATTCCAGCACAAAAAAGGGTGATGACCATGACCAACTTCAGCTAATCACGGACATTTCTTGCCGTGTCAAGACAGAAGCAGGAAGTGGACAGCAGCATGGACCGTGGCATCATCTGAACTAGCACCATGTGGATGCAACAGGGGATGGGGAGTGTAAATACGGATTTATTTTTTGTGGTTGTTTCAGCATGTGCAGCCCGTGAGAACAGTTTTTAATTTTTGCATTGAAGTCCTCTTTTTTAACAAAAAAAAAAAAAGGTCTAGAAGTAGAAGTCCTTCAAGAGGCCAAAGGGTCAACGAGAAACCACTGCTGCACTCCCAGAAACCCGTGCTCATCACAGAAAACCGCCAGCTAAACTAAAACTCCTGACAACTGAGCAGTCACAGTAAAAGGAACATTTACACTACAGGCACTTGTAAAAATCCCCAGGAGATAAGAGAGAAATTACAAGCTATGTGCAGGTCTGCCTTCACGTGGTTTGTCCTGTGGCAAATAATGTTACCATGAGCATCTGCAGACTCATCACGAGTAACACTCGCTCTTCTGCTTCACCGCAATGCCCAACTTAATGCAGGACACACATGCCGCACACATTCGAAAAAAGACCTACATGGTAGTATTAGCATACGCCTGTGCCATGATAAAAGTGAACATTAAATATTGTTGTCCCCAATATTTGACAGTCGGCTAGCTATCCTAAAGGAAGCCAATGTTTCACCTTTTAAACAGGTCTTGAGACATAATTTAGGATTGTAGCCAAGCCAGTATCTTATCTGCAGACAGCTGTTTTGGTGCGTTTGCCTCTCACCAGTGCAGAGCAGAGCGAACTGGCTTAACTGGGTGAGAGGCCTTCATCAGGATTTGGGGTTGTGTGTGTGGGGTACTATTTCTGCTTATGGAAAGCGGCTAGTAGGTGCAAGGAGTCTTATAGGTCATGCAATAATCCTAAATTAGATCTCAAGGCCTGTTTCAAAAGGTCGATCATTGCTACCTTACATATGGTGGCATCTGAATAGCTTTTCCCAGCATTGTCACTTCTAAGACTCCTTACACCTACTAGGTGCTCTCCACATGACTGTATGTATTTTGCAATCCGCAAACTATGGATTCGCAAAAAATATGGATGATGTCCGTGTGACATCCGTATTGCATCCATTTTTTTTGTGGATCCATTTAAAAATGCCTATTCCTGTCCGCAAAACAGACAAGAATAGGACATGTTCTATATCTTTTGCCGAACGGCCATGTGGACGGAAACAGAATGCACACGGAGTAATTTCCGTTTTTCTTGGGGACCCATTGAAGTGAATGATTCTGCATAGGGGCCGCAAATAAAACAAAAAACTAACAGGCGCAGAAAAAAATAATATGTTTGTGTGCATGAGCCCTAATCCTAATAATCTTGTAGAAATCGAGCAGAGAACACAGGGGTTAATCTCCCACCTATCTCTCTCAAGAAATAATGTTAAATTTGTATTCCAAAATCTATTCAGGATAATTCTTGGTGGGCTTAACAAGAAGCCTCCTTAGATAATACAGACAAGTCAGATTTAAATGTATTAATTAGAGATTTTTATTTTATTAATGAAGGGAGTTGGTTTTTATGCAACATATCTAGGTCTTCATCAGAGGAAGTTAACTTTTTACTAATTAAAACCAGTTCCTAATTAATATTTTGTTGATGGTATACCTGTAGCCTGGAGAGGCTTGTTGCACATATGCGTGAAACAGATCCGGCCAGGAACAGCCTGTTGGATGCGTCCCTGCTGCGTAGCGGCATTTGCCCGGCTGCTCCTTGACATATTTGCAGGGTTGCGGCCGGATCTCCGCCAGCCCCAATTATAGTGAAAAGGGCCTGACTGAATTCAGGCAGCACATGGATATGCCCGGCAGGGACGGATCCGACAGGCTCTTTCTGGCCGGAACAGCATGCCGGATCTGTTTCACGCATATGTGAAACAAGCCCAAGAAGTGACCTCCACAGAACAGTAAGGCCCCTTTCACACGGGCGAGTATTCCGCGCAGATGCGATGAGTGAGGTGAACGCATTGCACCCGCACTGAATCCCGACCCATTCATTTCTATGGGGCTGTTCACATGAGTGGTGATTTTCACGCATCACTTGTTGCGTGAAAATCGCAGCATGCTCTATATTCTGCGTTTTTCACGCAACGCAGGCCCCATAGAAGTGAATGGGGTTGCGTGAAAATCGCAAGCATCCGCAAGCAAGTGCAGATGCGGTGCGATTTTCACGCACAGTTGCTAGGAGATAATCGGGATGGAGACCCGATCATTATTATTTTCCCTTATAACATGGTTATAAGGGAAAATAATAGCAATCTTTTACCATGGTGATGGATCATGTGATGACCGGAGTGACGTCACCACAGGTCCTGTTGCTGCACACAGCTAAGATGAAGACAGAAGGAGATGCCGGGCTGTGATCAAGTGGATTAAGGCGAGTTAAATTATATATATATATTTTTTTAACCCCTCCAGCACTATTTTACTATGCATTCTGTATTCAGAATGCTATTATTTTCCCTTATAACCATGTTATAAGGGAAAATAATAATGATCGGGTCTCCATCCCGATAGTCTCCTAGCAACCGTGCGTGAAAAATTGCACCGCATCCGCACTTGCTTGCGATTTTCACGCAACCCCATTCACTTCTATGGGGCCTGCGTTTCGTGAAAAACGCAGAATATCGAGCATGCTGCAATTTTCACGCAACGCACAAGTGATAGGTGAAAATCACCGCTCATGTGAACAGCCCCATAGAAATGAATGGGTCGGGATTCAGTGCGTGTGCAATGCGTTCATCTCACACATCGCATCCGCGCGGAATACTCGCCCGTGTGAAAGGGGCCTAAGTGTCAGTCATTAGGTTCAGTGTGAAAACTGCAAGATTTCAGGGTTATTTTTATTTATTTTTTTACATAGTGACATGGGAAATAAAATAAAAAAACAAACAAAAACTATTTAAACAATAAAATATTTACCCTTTGAAACATTGTCATAAATCAGCCAGCTGAAATATAGGGCATCAAATACATAGAAAATGACGACCCGATTATGTTGCTGGCAACCAGAGTTCTTATTCGTAACCACAACAACGCAGACCAGGAAGAACGCTGCTCTTTCACAATTATTTAGTTTATTTTGTGCATACGTCACCGATACATTTGTGAAAGCTTTATGAGATGTGTCAGAATGCAAGTTAGATCCTGCAACTGACAAATTCATTTCTTCTGTGCCCAGAGGTCAGATATTCTCCAGGAGTTCTTCAAAATCTGCGAAAGCGAGCAGCCGCTCCCAGAATTAGGAAATTAGCTGAAATCATACCTGATTGATTACCAGCTATATTCTTTCCGACACACAACGCCATGATTGTGATTAGGCCAAAATGACTACAAACTATGGAACTGCACGCTAAAGTACTTGCAATGTACACACTGCACGTTGCAGTTGTCAAACTGAATGTATCGCCTGATCGTTTTGGATTCTGAATCGTATACTTATTTCAAATCCGTTTTGATTTTCCCATTGTGTATTCTATAAGGCTACTTTCACATTAGCGTTCTTTGCGGATCCGTCATGGATCTGCAAAAATGCTTCCGTTACAATAATACAACCGCATGCATCCGTCATAAACGGATCCAGTTGTATTAGGTCTTCTATAGCCATGACGGATCCGTCTTGAACACAATTTAAAGTCAATGGGGGACGGATCAGTTTTCTATTGTGTCAGAGAAAACTGATCCGTCCCCATTGACTTACATTGTGTGTCAGGACGGATCCGTCTTGCTCCGCACCACATCGCGGACAGAAAAACGCTGCAGGCGGAATGGTGACTGAACGGAGGCAAACTGATGTATTCAGAATGCATTAGGGCAAAACTGATCCGTTTTGGACCGCTGGTGAGAGCCCTGAACGGATCTCACAAACAGAAAGCCAAAGCGCTAGTGTTAAAGTAGCTTTATTCTGCTTTCCATTCATGATTATGGGGTCATCTTACAGCACTTCAGAGATCTGCCTTACAGTCTATGTTCTGGAGAGGACTCAGACTTTTATAGAAGAATATTGTGGGCTCCTCTGTGACCTGTGCAAAGGTCACTGTGCAGGGAAGGGGAGGAGGCGAGCTGTCTTCATCTATTGTCAATGGTGTCCTCATAATAAAGGGGATGAAGTGATTTCTACAAAACAGAAGGTGTGGCTGTTATCAGGCTTTGTAGCCATTAAAAATCAGCCATTGTGCATTTGTGAATACTGCAAGATTTCAAGAAATTAAAAAAACAAAACACAAAACAAAAACACCACATGTTTACTGTTAAAAGTTGACTTAAAGGGGTTGTGTCACTTCAACAAATGGCATTTATCATGTAGAGAAAGTTAAAGGGGTTGTCCGGGTTCAGAACTGAACCCGGACATATCCCCATTTTCACCCAGGCAGCCCCCCTGACTTGAACATCGGAGCAGTTCATGCTCCGATGCTCTCCTTTGCCCTGCGCTAAATCTGGAGTTCCGGAGATGTACCGGGCTCTCCATAGGGCTGCCAGACGGAGGCTTCCGCCCAGTAGGTGTTATTGTAAATAAAAGAGCCCTTGCCCAATCCAGCGCAGGGCAAGGGAGTGCATCGGAGCATGAACTGCTCCGACGCTAACATCAGGGGGGCTGACTGGGTAAAATTATGGGTATGTCCGGGTTCAGCTCTGCTTTAAGGGACTGCTGGCGGTTTATGATCCATTTTGGTGCCGACAGGTTCCCTTTAAAGGCAATTTTCTGACAATACTTTCACTTTAAATGTTTCACATTTTAGCACAAATAATGCAAACATCTGTTGCCAATTACCTACGCTGATCCAGCATTATAAGCCAAAAAAAAGGGGGAAAAAAAAAGTCTATATTCTTTACGCCAAGGTTATTAGGTCTAACAAAGACATTTTCCCTGACAATCTTCTCTACGGTCTAAAACTTATAAAATATCAAACTGTTGGCAGGACCCACTGTAATGTCCAGATAAGCATTGCTGGGAGTATGCTGGAGCAATTTAAGCAACAGGAAATGCTGTGTATAAAAGTATAACTTGCTAACTAAAACCACAGCATAAAATGCTAGGAGTAGCCGAACCCATTATGCCCACGAACGTAAGGGCTCCGTGCTCGTGCTGAGGACCCATGGGCACACACCGTGGAGCAGCCGCATGCTGATCGCGGACACATTCACTTGAAGGGGGTCCGCACCGCAAAAAAGTAGTGCATGTGCTACTTTTTTGCAGTGCGGAGGCACGGCCAGAAACACTACGGAAGCACTCTGTAGTGCTTCTGTGGGGTTCCGATCTGTGCCTCATCTCCCGGATTGCGGACTCATTGAAGTGAATGGGTCCGCGATCCGTGATGCACCCGGCCGGTACCCGTGTATTGCGGACACGCCGTATGCGTGCCGCAATACGACAACGGGCAGCACACGGTCGCGTGCATGAGCCCTTATCAGGTAAAAGACTGTCAGCGATTGGGGATCTATCCACTTTGGACTTTCCTGACCGCTCGCACAGTGCTTACAAGCTGTAATTACTGGAACTGTACCCATTATTGTGTAAGGTCATTCATTTGGTAGACACCAATCTAAAGGCGCTCATACACATTGGTCTATTGTCGGCCAATCCGCTGAGAACGGCGGGTTCGGCCAACACTAACATGCGTGGGGCAAGCCGAACGTGTATGGAGAAGCCTGCAGAGACCACTGCCAGCTATTGAATGTGTATGAAGGCCTTTATACGTATGGCCAGCTCGCTAGGGTTAGCGACATCTCTCAATACACATAAAAGGAGAGTAAGCTGCTGCCAGACACATACGGCAGTTGCTTATCCGGCAGGGATCAGCAAAAACACTTCCATTACTGATAATACAACCATCTGCGTCTGTTATGAACGGATCCGGTTGTATTATCTTTAACATATCCATGATTGAGCCGTCATGAACACCATGATTGATCCGTCCGTCAATAGTGGACGGATCCGTTTTCTATTGTGTCCTAGAAAACAGATCTGGCACCATTGACTTGCACTGTGTGTCATGTTGGATCAGTTTTGCTACGCATCCCATGATGGAAAGAAAACCGCAGTTTGCTCTCCGGTATGAGAACGCAACCGAGCGGAACGGACTGCATTCTGGAGCGTTCCCTTCAGTTCAGTTTTGTTCCCATTGACAGTGAATGGGGACAAAATGGAAGCGTTTTTCTCCGGTATGGAGATCCTCTGCCGGAAAAGTTAAATGCAAGTGTGAAAGTAGCCTTATCCTACCAAAATCAGCAAGTTTGATCAACATTTAACAGGTATGGCCAGCTTACAAAATAGGTAATTGTCCTTTCTTAGGTTGGTCATACATGTAAATGGGGGGGTGGGGGGCGATAGTGGCCTGTGGAAGGAGCAGCTATCTTAAGTATATGGTCAGCCTAATGCTCAGCACAATACACTCGTTTGGCTTTCAGTGAAGATAAAATCAGTACACATCTGGTTATCAACAAAAATTCTTTAAAAAACACAGCCTCGAAGTCTGCAAAGATTGGATTTAAAGGGGATGGCAGTTTATATTACTAGCTGCACATGTGCTGGTAACATGCATGCAGCTAGTAATTATATTATAGCTTAATCTGAATAATCCAAGATTACACGCAGGTCTCGTGACCAGAGTGCCGGAACATGGTCGCTAATGGACAGAATCCTCCATTCATTTACAATGGGGCCTGACAGGGGAACTAGCATGTGACCAGAGGGCGAAGGGGGCGAGGGACTCAATTAGAGCATCTCACATTACACTGATATTACACAAGTATGACAGTTCTAACCTACTAAACCAGGGATCAGCAACCTTCGGCACTCCAGCTGTTGTGAAACTACAACTCCCAGCATGATCCTTTCACTTCCGTGGGAGTTCAGAGAACAGCCAAGCAAGTGAACATGATGGGAGATGTAGTTTCACAACACCTGGAGTGCCGAAGGTTCCTGACCCCTGTACTATACTATACTATACTATATAACAGATGACATCTTCCCCCCCCACAGCAGCAGTAAACTGACATAGGTTCTCTATCTGTAAAGGAGTTGTTCTCTCTGCACTGACTGTTACAGGAGGACAATATTTTATTAATTTTCAATGGTATTGTACTGCCGAACACAGCCAAAAACAAGAAAACAGCCAAAAATTCAAAAAATAAATATAAATATCCCCCTTTCTGATGAAAGTGTCACTTAAAAGGTGTAAGGGACTGTCCAGGAGGTTTTGTATAAATGCTTGTTCCTGAGTAGGGATGAGCGAAGTGAGATCCGCCTCTGTACAGCATTAAAATGGACGGCCTCCGACGAGGCAAAGTCAGTTATTCCCGAAGTGAGTGTTTAAAACCATTTGGGGGCGGAGCCTGGACGCCGGAGTGGATGGCAGCGTGAAGCTTCAGCTCCTGCACACTTAGGCAATAGAAAGCCAGAAAAGAAGCATCACCCGATCAAAAATGGTCAAATACGGCACAGAAAGAGGCACTGACCCCTCTGACAAGCCAAGATCACATAAGGGGCAACAAAACATTTTAAAACTTGGATCTGAACTCTGCTTCAGGAATAGACTTCGTCTCGTCGGAGGCCATACATTTTAATACTGTACGGAGACAGATCTCCGTACAGCATAAAACCAAAGTTTTGAGCGAAGAGACTTCGGATCTAGGATCCTAAGCTCGCTTCGCTCATGACTATTCCTGAATATTGTCCTTGTGTAAAGGTGCCACCATCACCCAGTACAGATGCTAGGTCACCGGGTGAAGGCGTCCAAAACTATAGTTTCTGGCCAGCAGATTGTCCTGTGTAAACAGGGATCTGCTGCCCAGAAAAAATGTATCTGTATGAGGCTGAGCGATGGCTGTAGCCATAACTTCTGCCCATACAGAGGAGGTGATTGCTGCATGTAAATCCAACTATCCCCTCTGCAAATGAGAAGGCAATTATTGGGAACAGTTGGGGAGAAATTTATCAAACTGGTGTATAGGAAAACTGGCAAATCAGATTTCACCTTTCATTCTCACATTACCGTTTCGTTTTCCGTTCTCCTGATCTGTCAATACAAAAATAAATAAATAAATCTTTTATTTTGAGCACCCATTATTGCTTATTTTGCGTCTGTTTTAGCCATTTTCATCCGAGGTCGGTTATTTTAGGGCCCTTTCACACTTGCGTTGTCCGGATCCGGCGTGTACTCCATTTGCCGGAATTACACGCCGGTTCCGGAAAAACGCAGGTGAACTGAAAGCATTTGAAGACTGATCTGTCTTCAAAATGCTTTCAGTGTTACTATGGCAGCCAGGACGCTATTAAAGTCCTGGTTGCCATAGTAGTAGTGGGGAGCGGGGGAGCCGTATACTTACAGTCCGTGCGGCTCCCGGGGCGCTCCAGAATGACGTCAGAGCGCCCATGCGCATGGATGACGTGATCCATGCGATCACATGATCCATGCGCTTGGGGCGCCCTGACGTCACTCTGGAGCGCCCCGTGAGCCGCACGGACGGTAAGTATGCTGCTCCCCACTACACTTTACCATGGCTGCCAGGACTTTAGAATCCCGGCAGCCATGGTAACCATTCAGAAAAAGCTAAACGTCAGCTCCGGCAATGCGCCGAAACAACGTTTAGCTTAAGGCCGGATCCGGATCAATGCCTTTCAATGGGCATTAATTCCGGATCCGGCCTTGCGGCAAGTGTTCAGGATTTTTGGCCGGAGCAAAAAGCGCAGCATGCTGCGGTATTTTCTCCGGCCAAAAAACGTTCCGGTCCGGAACTGAAGACATCCTGATGCATCCTGCACGGATTTCTCTCCATTCAGAATGCATTAGGATAAAACTGATCAGGATTCTTCCGGCATAGAGCCCCGACAACGGAACTCTATGCCGGAAGAAAAGAACGCAGGTGTGAAAGAGCCCTTAGACTATCTAAAATAATGGTTCTCAGACGGAAATGGCTAAAATGGATGCAAAACGAGCATAACGGATGGTCAAAATAAAGTATATGTTTGTTTATTTTGTTTTCTGTGAATGTGAGTCTACCCTTGGCCAGTCCTCCTTGACACCAGTTCTGATGAATCTACCCCATGGTTCTTCCCTGAGAACTGCCTG
The DNA here is from genome assembly GCF_905171765.1 of Bufo bufo. Lineage (NCBI taxonomy): Eukaryota > Metazoa > Chordata > Amphibia > Anura > Bufonidae > Bufo > Bufo bufo. The sequence goes on along the minus strand of NC_053390.1, from coordinate 105,860,213 downwards.
AATAGTCCAGAGTAAAAGGACCTTAAGCTCCTCACCATATAGAGGACCAGCGGCAGGCCCCCCACTCTGATCTGCGACAGCTGCCGAGGATGAGGAGAACAAGGGAGACAATTCATAGAACTAATTAAAAGAATGACCAACTGGCAGGTTCCACTGGCAGTGCTGATCCTCAGAACGTCCAATGTTCTTTAATTTGGTAAAACGACATAAATCAGTAAAATGTTAAACCTTCCAGACTCTGTTTCTGTTGGATCATAGGAACACAAAGAGCAAACTGTTTCCATAAAGTGAAATATGGACAAAAAAATAAAAAATACTGGAGACCTGAATGTGAAGTGCTTAGAAAATCCCACAAAGAGTCTCACAATGGCCTGGATGAAAACACTTCTGTGCTTCGCACATGGGAGATCTCCGCACTCAGCTGTGTTTACTCAGGGAGAGAAACCTAGACAAATAGGAGGGCGGCTGCCAGGCCCCTGACGGTGGCATTGTGTGATCCAGTTACAAATCAGTGGCCCCACGACTTCCCCCTCACTCCAGCAAAAGCTAATTAACCTCCATTTCATTCATTGTCAGTTTCACAACAGTTTTGATAGTAATTTGATAGCAGTCACCCATCAATATGGATTTTTAAAAACGTAAATCTGCCCAGACGCACACAATATATACGATTTATTACACCTACGTAACATAGAAACATAGAATGTGTCGGCAGATAAGAACCATTTGGCCCATCTAGTCTGCCCAATATATCTGAATCCTATGGATAGCCCCCGGCCCTATCTTATATGAAGGATGGCCTTATGCCTATCCCATGCATGCTTAAACCCCTTCACTGTATTTGCAGCTACCACTTCTGCAGGAAGGCTATTCCATGCATCCACTACTCTCTCAGTAAAGTAATACTTCCTGATATTACTTTTAAACCTTTGCCCCTCTAATTTAAAACTGTGTCCTCTTGTGGTAGTTTTTCTTCTTTTAAATATGCTCTCTTCCTTTACCGAGTTGATTCCCTTTATGTATTTAAAAGTTTCTATCATATCCCCTCTGTCTCTTATATCCCCTCTGTCTCTTCCCCGACGTCAGCGTCCTATATAATAGTTTAAAGGGCATCCATCAGCAGATTTGTACCTATGACACTGGCTGACCTGTTACATGTGCGCTTGGCAGCTGAAGACATCTGTGATATATATCCATGTTCATATGTACACACATTGCTGAGAAAAATGATGTTTTAATATATGCAAATGAGGTTCTAGGAGCAACGAGGGCGTTGCCGTTACACCCTCTGCTCTCTGATTGACCAAAGCCAGGCAGTTAAAACGTGATCACTCCTGGTCCTGTCAATAACGGCAGAGGGTGCACCCGTTGCAGAGAGATCAGAGCCTCTAGGTATAATGGCAATACCCCCATTGCTCCTAGAGGCTCATTTGCATATATTAAAACTTCATTTTTCCCAGCAATGTGGGCACACACTAACATGGGAACAACAGAGATGTCTTCAGCTGCCAAGCGCACATGTAACAGGTCAGCCAGTTTCATAGGTTCAAATCTGCTCATTCAGAACTTGGAGAAATCCATAGACTTTCTGCCAAAACAAGAAAGTTTTCTCTATTCCACCTTATATAGGACACAACGCTGAGGCACCTCCACAGCTATATCAGCCTACCACTGTAAACCAACGTCAGTTGGACTATCCACCAGTCAGAAAAAGTTCCCCGTTATTGGAGGGACATAAGGAGGAGAAAAGACCTTTAGGCCTCATGCACACGACCGTTGTTGTGTTCAGTGTCCGTTGTTCCATTTTTCGTGATTTTCTGCGGACCCCATTGACTTTCAATGGGTCCGTTGAAAACTCGGCTAATGCACCGTTTGTCATCCGCGTCTGTGATCCTGTCCGGTTCCAGTCCGTCAAAAAAATATAACCCGTCCTATTTTTTTCACGGAAAACGGTTCGCAGACCCATTCAAGTCAATGAGACCGTGAAAAAACACGGAGGCACACAAGATTGTCATCCACGTCCGTTTTTTTCCTATCATTTGCATGGCAAACTTGACTGACTTTTTTTTTTACTTTCCTTTATGTCTGGTGATCCTCCAAAAATAAAGGAAGACACACAGAAACAAAAACGGAAACGGATCACGGAACAACGAAAGCCCATTTTGCAGAACGGAACACAACGGTCATGTGCGTGAGGCCTTAAGAGTAGAAATTATCAACCCCTTTATGCATGTGAATGTAACTGTATGTTCCAGGAGTGTGAGGAGTGGGCTCACAAGCCGAGACAGCTGTATACATAGAGAGTGCGGGCTGTGTTATACAGTTGACTCCCAACTGAAGTTACCGAAATCGGCAATAACTCCGATCCTAGCCGCTCAGATGCTGCAGTTAATAGTGGCTGCAGGATCTTTACAATTAGGCCTCATGCACACAACGGCACGGACAGCCATTGATATAACTGCCTATTTTTATCTGCAAAACAGACAAGAATAGGACAGGTTATATTTTTTTTGCGGACCACGGAACGGAGCAAATGATGCGGACAGCACATGGAGTGCTGTCCGCATCTTTTGCGGCCCCGTTGAAGTGAATGGGTCTGCATCCAAGCCGCAAAAACTGCGGCTCGGATGTGGACCAAAACAACAGTCGTGTGCATGAGGCCTAAGACAGAGAGATGGAGCTGTTTCTGCTCTTTAATATGTCCCCACCACCAACGAGGCAATAGAGTGGTTGACAAGGAAGCCGGAGACCCAAGGTCTGCCATGTTGAGACTCCTATCTCCGTGGACAGCATGAGGATTAAGCTTACGACTCTGATAATGTCCGTAGTGATCAGACAGCATCGGTGGAAAGAATACTATACCCCCTGGAGTGAAAACTCATGTTAGTCGTCCCCCTAGCAAAGCAGCGGTGGATTCAGGTATTTGGAGATAGTACTATTGGGGCCACGAACTTGGGAATGGTGGTGTACAAGGAAAAAAAAGAATGAGTATACAAAAGGCCGGTTACAACAAGGCTGCATGCTCAGCTGTTTTCGGGAATCCCCTATAAGTGAATTGAGAAAGCTGCGCATGCGCGACCACCTCTTCTTTCACAGTGGCCACCTTACCCGTTGAGATACCCATTCTGGAGACATGTGCAGGTCCCTGATGTGGATATGCCATAAATATCTAGGCTAGGAATACCCTTTAAAAGGGTGCAAAACTGAAGTACAATTTATCCACCGATAACGTGTAAAATGGCGGAGGATGTAGTGTCAACAACATGTGAGCAGCATAAACCGCAGACGTCTCTCTAATTATGTTACTAGAAGGAGAAAATGAGTTGGAAGACAAGGCAGCTGCCTGTTGTACGTCTCTTCACAGCTACATGATGCCAGATCCTGCTCCTGTGTGGATTTAATCTCATTAGGCCGTGCCATGGGGTAATCCGTGTAGGACGCGATATGGATTTCCATAGGCATGCAGCTAAAATAGAGCTAAACTGCTATTGTTTAAACACGTCTGTCAACAGCTCCAGCCCCAACCAAATCTCATTTCCTCCCTGTCCTCTGGCTTCCTTCAGCCCCGGTGGCACCTGTCTGCTGATCAAACAGGCCTCTGTACCACTCATGTTTGTCTTCACACTTTATCAAAACGAGAGCACGGCCACATTAGACTCTGGTAATAGAGTCCTGATAAAAACACTCTGCGCTGCTGTGATTACTTATCGGGTTATTCAGTTCAGGTCATACAAACTAATAAGAAAGCAGGTAAAAAATAATAATCTATATGCTAGAGACACAGATGATATAGAATGATAGACCGATAAATATGAGAATTAGTTAGATGACATACAGTATCGATAGATAGAGATAGATACGCGATAGATAGGCGATAGATAGATGGATAGATAGGCGATAGATAGATACGCTATAGATAGATGGATAGATAGATACGCTATAGATGGATACGCCATACAGATAGATACGCTATAGATAGATACGCCATACAGATAGATACGCTATAGATAGATGGATAGATAGATACGCTATAGATAGATGGATAGATAGATACGCTATAGATAGATACGCCATACAGATAGATACGCTATAGATAGATACGCCATACAGATAGATACGCTATAGATAGATGGATAGATAGATACGCTATAGATAGATGGATAGATAGATACGCTATAGATAGATACGCCATACAGATAGATACGCTATAGATGGATACGCCATACAGATAGATACGCTATAGATAGATACGCTATAGATACGCGATAGATAGATACGCGATATAGATAGATACGCGATAGATGCTAAAGGAAAATGTCTGACAGATGACTGTGGCAATAAAGCTTCACATATCGTGTAAAAGAAGCCATGTTGCCCTGACCTTACATATATATTTAATGCACGCTATTTTCTGCCTTCCAACTGTTCCACAACTACAACCCCCATCATGTTTGGCCATGGTATGATTGGAGCTGGAGAGCCACAGTAAGGGTCCATTCACACGTCCGCAATTTCGTTCCGCATTTTGCGGAACGGAATTGCGGACCCATTCATTTCTATGGGGCAGCACTATGTGCTGCCAGGATCCGGAATTGCGGATCCGCACTTCCGGGTCCGCAATTCCGATCCCGAAAATTATAGAACATGTCCTATTCTTATCCGCAATTGCGGACAAGAAAAGGCATTTTCTATTAAGTGCCGGCGATGTGCGGACCGCAAAATGCGGAATGCACATCGCCGATGTCCGTGTTTTGCGGATCCGCGGATCCGTGGCTCCGCAAAACACACACGGACGTGTGAATGCAGCCTAAACCTGCTGTGAGTCACCCATTGCAGTCAGGCTGGAAGTAACCTGACAGGAGATTACCGGCTGCAAATATTGACAAGTTCCTGACACGTAGCAACCGTTGCCATGCAATAACCAAGGTGACCTTTGAGGTACAACAGGTAATACTCCAGCTCATAGAAAGTAACCTTTACCTCCAAGCAGGTAACGATACCGCACAATGTGCTGTGGAGGGACATACCGTATGCTCCGCAATATTTTCACCTGTCAAACACCGAAGACCCCCCCCCCCCCTCAAGCCAAAAATGTATATTTGGAAAAGATTGAGAGAAATCAACTGGAAAAAGGTGTCAACTGACACTTAACCTAGGAGCCATGGGTTGGAGACTTCTAATCTAGATGTAACGGAGCGGTCTCACTTTTATGCACACGGTGTTGTAGTTTCACATGCTGGGATTTGTAGTAAATGGAGTAAAAATGAAACAATTAAAAATGTGCCAAGTGATTCAAAGTAGATTTTGAAATTTGAGAATTGATGATCATTTCCACCTAAGGACTTGAAATTCCTTCTGCAGCATGGTAACTACTCCTCATCCTAAGGGTCCATTCACACGTCTGTATGTGTTTTGTGGATCCGCAAGATACCGGCAATGTGCGTTCAGCATTTTGCAGACCGCACATCGCCGGCACTATCATAGAAAATGCCTTTTCTTGTCCGCAATTGCGGAACGGATCCGGACCCATTTTGCAGACGTGTGAATGGACCCTAAGGGCGCATTCAGACTATCGCACCATGTTTTGCAGTCCGCAAATTGCATATCCGCAAAACACAGATGCCACCTGTGTGCCCTCTGAAATTCGCAGAATGGAACAGGCGGCCCATTATAGAAATCCGTATTCTTGTCTGCAACTGCTGATAAGAATAGGACATGCTCTATATACTTTTTGCTGGGTCGTGGAACAGAACAACAGATGGGTCCGCATCCGTTCTGCAAAATTACGGAACGGATGCGGACCCATTCATACGGATGTGTAAATGAGCCCTTATGGACTACTTTATAAATGTAACTGGGTATTTTTTTCAGGTCTCGTTCTCCTTGTGATACCTGTCGTACAGATGCCAAGCTACAGACAAGTATTGCAGGATGGAGACCACACATGGCACATAAGGGTACTTTCACACTTGCGGCAGAGGATTCCGGCAGGCAAACGGATGCATTTGTGAGACGGTTACGGATGCGAATCTGTCTCACAAATGCATTGCAATACCGGATCAGTCTTTCCGGAAAAACGGATGCGGTATTTATTTTTTTCACAGATTTATTGGTCTGCGCATGCGCGGACGGAAAGAACGGATCTGTTTTGCCGGAACACTTGGGGCCGGATACGGCATTAATGCATTTCTATGGCAAGTGTTCAGGATTTTTGGCCGGAGAGAAAAATGCAGCATGCTGCGGTATTTTCTGCGGCCAAAAAACGTAAGAGGGACTGAACTGATGCATCCTGTGCTCTCCATTCAGAATGCATTAGTGTAAAACTGATCAGTTTTTTCCCGGTATTGAGCTCCTGTGACGGAACTCAATAAATCGGAAAAAAAACCCGCTAGTGTGAAAGTACCCCAAGATATACATTATACCTACTGATCACGTACCTGCTATTCCTTGAAGCAGCCCGCACACATTGAATATACTTTTTTTCATGACGCTCTGTACGCACATTGTAAAGACCGAGACAAAAGCTACGATACAGAGGATGGATATGCCCACGGCAAGGAATATAGCCGTAGCCTGCCAGAAACCACTTGCTATCTCGCTAAAATGCTCTGCGTAAGGACCACAAAGGGCGTCTCTCCTGAAGTACTGCACTTTAGGCACTCTGATACAACGTCCATAGATGCCCAAAGTTGGACGATAATGCTCATGGTGACCGCCAGTCCTGTTATCGATATCCGTGCTTTTCGCTTTGCCAATCAGCCAGTCTTCACTCATAAAAGCTATAAGTTCTCCAAAAGCCACGACGATACTCAGGATGGTCCACAGCATGGAACGGCATGTTACTATGACATGACACATGGTGCAGACCACCGAATGCCCACAACCAGTGCTAAACCAGAGTTTAAGCCCAGAAGAAAAATTGGGCAAAAAAAAGAAAAAGAAAGGAGAAATCCGTGTTCTTCAGACTTTTATTCCAGTGGTTTTGTAATCAATGAAGCAGCTCACTCCTCATCCGTCCTGTGCTTCAGAAATCCTCTGGTCTAACATTCATAGTGAAACATGATGCTTTAAGGTTCCAAGGGAGCTCCCAGGCTCAGCCCACTGGGGTGACATCACAAATCTACGGAGAAAGGCAGAGATACAATGAGGATTGATGACAGCTTCACAGGCGTAATCACTGCTGCGATCCGTCAAAGACAACACTGGAGACTTTACGGTGGATAAGCCTATACCATGGAGGTGAAGTCTACCAGAGTCTAGTCGTCAATGTTAATACAAGAAGATATCGCCTAACCTTTCACACTGAGAATACAAACGACTCCACCTTATAATCTTTGAACCCTGAGAAGTCAGTGGGAATGTCCTTCAGCCAGCTTGCAGGAAATGTAAGTCTATTACTTTCCAGTAACCACATTTTTGTGAAAAGCTTCTGGAGCTTATACTGCTTAGGCTACTTTTATACCTGCGGCAAGTAGATCTGGCCCCCTGATACGGCGTAGAATGCCAGGAAATCAGCCGGACACAAACCATAGCATGCATTGCTTTGTGTCAGTCTGGTTCTCCGCATTTTTGCCGGAATGCAGGCGGATCTCCGGTGGACCCCATTATACTTAATGGGCAAAGTGGACATTCCGTTTGTATCCAGCAGTGCCGTTCTCTGCTGGAATACACGCCCCGCAGGTGTGAAACTAGCCTTAAAGGGGTTGTCTCATCTCAGACAATGGGGGCATACCACTGGGACCCGCACCTATATCGAGAACGGAGCCCCAAAAGTGGTGTAGGGCACACTGCGCATGCGCAGCCACCCTCCATTCATTTTCTATGGGACTGCCGAAAATAGCAGAGCGCTGGCTCGGCTATTTCCGTCGGGCCTATAGAAGTGCATGGGAGTGGTGGCTGATCATGAACGGTGTGCTACCATTCACTTCTATGGGGAGAGCGCTTGGTGGTGGCCGGACCGGAGTTCTCCAGCCATCACTTTGCCCCTTTAAATATATTAGGCGTTTCATATTACTTAACATTTTGAGTTTGGGAAGGTCTTTAAAATGTCTGTAACACTGTCACACTCCTCATGTGACCCTCAAAACTTTGTGGTGTGCCCTAGTGTAAAACACGCCATTTGAGTTAGGCCAAGTTCACATCTCTGTTAGGCCGGATAGGGCAGGCTGTTCTGGCCGAAAAGCCGGAATTTCACCAGAAATCGTTCAGATCACTATAGCCCAAAAGGTTCCAGTGACGTAAAATCCAACACTGATGTGAACTCAGGCAGGGTATTTTCAGCTGGAACTACCTGCTGGATACGGCCAAACTGAGATGTGAACATAGCCTTACCTGACTGGATGACTGAGTAAGCTACACATAGTGACTTTTTAATATACTAAAGACTGTAGCATAAGGGTACTTTCACACTAGCGCTTTGACTGGATCCGGCAGGGCTCAGCAAAAACGCTTCAGTTACTGATAATACAACCATCTGCATCCGTTATGAACGGATCCGGTTGTATTATCTGTAACATTGCCAAGACGGATCAGTCATGAACTCCATTGAAAGTCAATAGAGGACGGATCAGTTTTCTATGGTGTTACACTGACTTGCATTGTCGGTCATGCCGGATCAGTCTTGCTCCGCATCCCATGACAGAAAGAAAACCGAAGCATGCTGCGGTTTGCTCTCCGATATGAGAACACAATTAAACGGAACGGAACGGAATGCATTTTGGAGCATTCCCTTCTGTTCAGTTACGTTTTGTCCCCATTGACAATGAATGGGGACAAAACTGAAGCTTTTTTCCGGTATTGAGATCCTATGATGACTAGTGTGAAAGTAGCCTAAGGACATGATATACACAAGCAAGGACACCAGTCTTTACATTATTTTTGATGACAAGAATAGTGCAATTTGCAGATTTACTCTCGTCACCAAAACTATTTTACCTTAAAGGGGTAGTCCTCCAAAAAACAAACAAACATTCTACAATTTTCAATCCGGCACCTGGATCTGAATATTTTTAGAATTATAACTAAAAATTTTTGCATAGTCACTAAATTGCTCAATAAAACCTATACAACACCATCTGCTGTTCTTTCCTTATTTCTCCACCCATCTCAGTAACATCGTTGAGGTGGTCACACATGCTCTGTTTCCTCCCCCAACTGCCACCAACCATATATTTTGTTAGAAGCCCTGACCGTCACAGGGTGAGGGCTGCAGCAGAAAGCATGAGGAGCTTCCAGCAGAGCCATGAATGGGGAGATCTCTGGATCCTTGTAAGGTACAGGGCTGGTTCTAGCTTGGTTAGAAATGGTCATGTACTATGTGATGTCCAATTTTCATTTTTTATATTAATCATGAGATAACCCTCAATGAAGTCTGACAGGGTTTGGCAGTATTTGGTCGAAAACGGATCTTATGAATGGAAGCCGAGACACAAGTGTGAATACTGCCCAACACTACAACAGATATTAAAAACTGCAAGGTAATTTCCTTGATTTGACATCTGAACAGACAAGAGGAGACCTGATGCAAAAGCCGCTCGCATATTCTTCATTATAACGTGATGTAGTGTTGGCAGAATAATCTTAAAATCATTCATAAATTATATGGAAAAGGCTACAAGGCCACACGGTATCTGCCTTCGGTCAAGCTGAAAAGAATTTCTCAGAAGACCATGACTCTTACAGGCGATTTGAATGGACATCTTCATTACGGTACTTTTCCTCACTGGTCATTGCCTCCACAGCAACCGGCGACGGTTAGTGTGAAGGTACACCGTGACTTATGTGGATTGCTATTTTCTGGGAAGTGGAGATGGAATCGGATGAATGGCACACGCTTAGATCACACTTTTCCCTTGCATTACTCTTCTGTGAATAAACTGAGCCAAGAACAAGCTTCATGTCGGCTCTATAGACCATCCAGTACAATGTCAGATGGGTGCTACAAGAATCACCAGGGTGCTATTACTGCCATTTACAAGGAGAATGCAAAATATCTCTTCATCGTGTGCTGCACAGATACCACACGTGAGGGTCAAACGACCAACAAAACTGCGTGATCAGTCTCTGCTCGTACCGGGGCGAGGCATTTGCACTAGTGTCCTCTAAATTACATTTTCGATTACAATTACATGATGGCCAATATCAAAGTAAAGAAGGATCTGGCATGTTGGATTTTTACATGCCCAATCCTTTGTTTCGGCAAGACCTAAGCCGCTGCCAAAGGGGTCTGTCAGAGACGTAATTCCCTCTATCCCTCAAACGATGGGAGTGTTCCACCGACGGCTATGTCATGTGTGAAAGGAATTCTCTGAGACCAGAAACCCCTGCTGAGATGTACGGGCAGGGTACAAAAGTTAAAACATCCAAAACGGTCATAAGCACTCTAGTTGTCCAGCACTACGATATCTTCTCCTCCACTCCCGAGCCTCACTAGACTGAAAGTGTGATATCTACATACACATCATCACTTCCAGGCAATCAATAGACTCAGCACGTGGTTGCTGCCACCACCAAGGCCACTGACTGGTCAGCAGCCAGAAGATTTTGCCAATAATGCACACAGGGAGAGCTGGTACTTGTTTGAGAGTTTCAGATTTTATGTTAGAAATTCACACTTCTTGCAATAACCAATACGTCAGTATCCATTTTTTCCCAGTATTGTGGCGGGGGTGCTATACAAATAAATTCATTCAAGTTAAACCAGAGGCAACCATTTGTAGACTGCACTTTTTCGGGCACTGTTCTTTCCCCTCAACAGTACAGGGAAGGGTACATACTGGCTGGATGAGATGCCTTAAAGAGGTATTCTCATCTGACACAATGGAGGCATATCGCTAGGATATGCCCCCATTGTCTTATAGGTGCAGGTCCCACCGCTGGGACCTGCACCTATATCAAGAACGGAGCAGGCAAAGTGATGGCTGGAGGACTCTGGTCGGCCACCACCAAGCCGGCTCCCCATAGAATTGAATGGGAGCGTGCTGCGCATGACCAGCCACTGTTCCCATTCACTTTTATGGGCTCGACGGAAATAGCCGAGCCAGCTCTCAGCCATTTTCGGCGGCACCCTAGAAATGAATGTAGGGCACTGTGCATGCCCCAGTGCGCCCTCCACCACTTTCTGGGCTCCGTTTAGGAGATACATGTGGGTCCCAACAGTGAGACCTATACCTATTAGACAATATCCTAGCAATATGCCCCCATTGTCTCAGGTGAGATAACCCCTTTACGGGCCCCATACACATTAGGCAATTGTTGGCAGAACCTACCATTTTGCAGGACTGGCCGACAGTCTAATGTGTATGGAGGACTCACAAGTATCCCCTAACGTAAGCTGTTGGGGAAGGAAATGATCTGGGGCTTTTAAAACCGATCCTTTAGTTCTCCTTGAAGATAAGTTACCGACAGAGGTATCTGGTAGAGGGCTTTTCCTGTGTGCCCAATTAAAACACATCGCTCAGTATGTATATGGGGCCGTATGAGTCTTGGGCCAACAGCTATTGAATGTGTATGGGAACCTTTAGACTCCACTTGGAGGAAGGGGGTACTGCTTCTCACCGAAGAGACACAGGTGTGTATGGGGACTTACTGTATCTATCAGGAAAAAGCTCCATGAGAAAAAGTATGAACGCTTAATACACCAGTTCAGTTATATGCTGAAGAGTGGCGCTTAAAGGGATGTTAAAACTCAACACGGAAAAACTCAACAAAAACCCTTTGTTGTAAAATGTTGACAATTAACAGGACTAGGAGCTTATCAGTCTCACTGAACCGAGAAGAGATAGCAGCAGATACTTTACAGTAAACGCAGGGACAGATTGCTTGGACAGGGCACAGGAACAAAGTTAGTGTTTACTTTTCCGGGTGGGAATCTTCTGATAAGACCGCAATGCCAAACAGCTCTCTTATGACGTAAACGTGACATGCTAGATCCATGCCCAGCGCCCGACACCACAGACATAATACGGATGAGCACATGTCAGGACTAGGTTACCATGCCCAAGGTTTATATTACACGCTCAACACAAATAAACAGCAGCATGGACTGTAAGCATCTGCACGATAATGAAATGGCAAGCAAACCAACAAATGCTTGTGTAAAGAAATTAATGCAGTACACGCGCTCATTTGTCAAATGTTTAGATTATTTGGCAAAAATTATCCACAGAGGAAACTAAAAACATGTAACATTATAGACCAAGGCAAAATCTCTAGTTTCACACTAGCAGCAGCCTTCTCTGGCAGGCTTTTCCGGCGGGTGAACAGCCTGCCGGATCCGAGCTGCCGCTAGTGCACGCGTGCCGTCAGAGGTCCGCCCAGGCCCCATTGACTATATGTCAGTTTTATTCAGGCCGCCTCTCGGCATGTTTGCCGTGCTGCCGCTGGAACTCCGGCCTGTCCCCATTATAGTCAATGGGGCCAGAGCGGACCTCCTGCGGCACTCGTGCACTAGCGGCAGCACGGATTCGGCAGGCTGTTAACCCGCCAGAACAGCCTGCCGCTAGTGTGAAACTAGCCTAAAGCTCTTCGGCCCCTTTCACACAGGCGAGATTTCCGCGCGGGTGCAATGCGTGAGGTGAACGCATTGCACCCGCACTGAATCCGGACCCATTCATTTCTATGGGGCTCTGCACATGAGCGGTGATTTTCACGCATCACTTGTGCGTTGCGTGAAAATCGCAGCATGCTCCTCTTTGTGCGTTTTTCACGTAACGCAGGCCCCATAGAAATGAATGGGGTTTGCGTGAAAATCGCAAGCATCCGCAACCAAGTGCGGATGCGGTGCGATTTTCACGCACGGTTGCTAGGTGACGATCGGGATGGGGACCCGATCATTATTAGTTTCCCTTATAACATGGTTATAAGGGAAAATAATAGCATTCTGAATACAGAATGCTAAGTAAAATAGCGCTGGAGGGGTTAAAAAAAAATATATATATATTTTAACTCCCCTTAATCCACTTGTTCGCGCAGCCGGCATCTCTTCTGTCTTCTTTCTTCAGGACCTGGGTAAAGGACCTGTGGTGACGTCACTACGCTCATCACCATGGTGATGGATCATGTGAATGACCATGTGATGAGCGTAGTGACGTCATCAAAGGTCCTTTTCCTCACAGATGAAGACAGAAGAGATGCCGGCTGCAACAAGTGGATTAAGGAGAGTTAAAATATATATATATATATATATATATATATATATATATATATATATATATATATATTTTTTTTTTTTTAACCCCTCCAGCCCTATTGTACTATGCATTCTGTATTCAGAATGCTATTATTTTCCCTTATAACCATGTTATAAGGGAAAATAATACAGTCTACACAACCTTGAACCCAAACCTGAACTTCTGTGAAGAAGTTCGGGTCTGGGTACCACAGTTGGTTTTTTATCACGCGCGTGCAAAACACATTGCAACCGTGCGATAAAAACTGAACAACTGAACGCAATCAAAACTGACTGCAATTGCGTACCTACCCGCGCGGGTTTTCCGCAATGCACCAGGACGCATCTGGACCTAATCCGGACACGCCCGTGTGAAAGAGGCCTTAGACCTCTTGCACACGGCCGTGTGTCACCCGTGGCCGTATTGTAGCCCGCATAAGGCGGATCCGCAATACACGGGACACCGGCCGTTTGCATTCCACATCACAAAATGGGTCCGCAAATCCGGAGGTGCGGATCAGAACCCCACGGAAGCACCATGTAGTGCTTTCATGGGGTTCCGTTCCGTGATTTCATTCCGCAAAAAGATAGAACTTGTTATCTTTTTGCGGAACGGGCAGATTGCAGTCCCCATTCAAGTGTGCAAGGAGCCTTAAAAATAGGACCAGTCCCATCTCCTAACAGGTCTGTTTTTGTAACTACTTGTATTCACCCTGTAACAATACTAAAGCATGCTGTCATATAAGTAAAATAGGTGCTTCCTCTATTATTCTTACTAGAACGTCATAACTTGCCAGCAGTTTGCAATAAAGGTCCAACTGGATGTTACCAACTGGGCGTGTGTCCCTCCACAGTCTGGCACTATGCAATCAGTACCACAAGTGTAAGACTGTGCAGGAACACATTCCCCTGCTGGTAACACCCAGATGGAAATTTACTGCAAAGTGCTGGCAATTTATTCATAAATAAATATCCGAGGAATGTCGTAATAGTCATAAGAATAGATGCCATAGAATTGTTATCACATGGAAAATGCAAGAAATTACTAAAACAGTCATGTCAGGAGAGGTGACAGCTCATCTCTAAGGATCCCATACACAGAATACTGTTGACCAAACCCATTGTTTTAGTGGGGCCAACTAACAACCTAAAGTGTTATGCAGCTTTGGATTCGCCCCCAACAGATAATGCCCGAATTTCAATGCTTGGATCTCCTTCTCCTGGGAGAAAAGCTGCTCCCAGAAGTGTTGGGCAGTAGCCCTCTTACGCTATTGAAAACACATACTTTCTTGGCCAAAATGACCGGGTACATGTATCGGGGAGTCAGGAAAGATAGGTGTCAGACGAAAGCTGTTCAAGGTATGTGGGCATCTTTAGGCTCCAATGAAAATCTGTAAGAAGGCTCCCATCAAACTAAAAACATTTTCTAATACTAGTCTCTTCATATGTGACATGTGACCTTTTGGGTCACCTCCAGTTCCAGTGTCTGGTTGCAACCTCTTTAACCCCTAGTTAATCCCCCATAAAAGCCTTCTAAGGGGTCAGTAATACTCACTTCTGATGTTCTTCAGCTTTGATGCTCCACATTCTTCCACAAGCCAATGTAAAGCCATTCATGAGATAACTGTTTAACTGTTGGCCGAGCCCTGGTTTGGCCGACAGCTATCTTTCCCGATCACCCCATACACATGCATGCTTGGTTCAGCTGCTGTCAGAGGCAGGGGGAGAGAACAAAAGGATTCTGCATGCTGAAATCCAATGTGTCCTACACTTCTCTCTCCCAACATCTGCCATCACAGGACAGACGCGAAGCCTCTTACACATTAGATCAGGGATGGCCAACTTGCACCCCTCCAGCTGTTGTAAAACTACAACTCCCACCATTCCCTGCTGTAGGCAGTGTGGGCATGCTGGGAGTTGTAGTTTTGCAACAGCTGGAGAAACTCAGGTTGGCTATCCCTGCATTAGATGGTTGGTCAATCCCGGCACAATAGTCTGGTTTGTCCGATACACATCTGAAGCGAAAACTCTTAGGCCACTTTCACACTTGCGTTGTTGTTTTCCGGTATTGAGGTCCGGCAGAGGATCTCAATACCAGGAAAAACAAACACGTTTGTTTGGTCCTCATGCATTCTAAATAGAAGGATGTCTTACGTTCCATCAGCATTCCGTTTTGTGACCAGACACAAAACCGCTGCAGTCTGCAAGTGTGAAAGTAGCCTTACTGTTCTCCCATGTAATGGTCATCAGGTATAAAGCAATGTTCCTGGCTTCATTTCACACTAGAGAAGCAGCATAAGCCAGGCTTTTATGAATAAGCGCCCTGCTCCCTGATGGAATAAGTATCTGCTGTGGCCCCAGGATGTGTTGAAAAGGAAACAAAATCACTGACATTTGGGAAACCACAAAATTCTGCTAACAAAGAGCAGGACGCACTGCCAGGACAAGTGGATTGAAGAGCGTCTGCTTCAGCTCAGCATGGGGGCTATGTTATATTACACACGTCAAAGTCGCATGGGATTCCAGGAAAGTAACGTGATACCTCCAGACAGGATCCTAGCACATGATGCACTAAGAACACGTTAATACAATTTGTCATTGATTCTGAATACCTCGTACAGTGATTAAAGGGGCTTTCCAGGCTCCTAATATTGATGACTTCTCCGCAGGATAGGTCAATAATAGCCGAACCTTGAGGATCCGACACCATGAACCCTCCACCAATCAGCTGTTCCCTGGAGTCTGCGCTGCTGGAACTAGAACTTTGAATGGAGCCGGAAGCAGAGCGCCATTCAAAAGTGTAGTGGCCATACTGGGTTACTGCAGCACAGCTGTGATTTAGGCGAATATGAACTGAACTGCAGTAAACTGTCACGACCACTTCTCTCTTCAAAGTAATGTCCCAATATCCCATAAGAAAAATAAATTCCCACTGTCTGACATTTAACCCCTGCAGCATCCCCTAAGGGGCTCTTCACTATTATGATGTGTAATCAGTAATTGTTAGTGTTTTTTTCTAGGGGGAATTTTTCCGGTTCATAGGATGAAATTATTTTACTGGTGGAGCTATCAAGCCATCATCAGAATCCGCTTCACTGCATTCACTGCTTCGCTTCGAGGTGGACTGCAATACAGCCCACCGGCCAATGCCACATGAACAGAAGTTTGGCTTAAGCCCCTTCATTTTAACACTGTCAATGTCCTACTTCCTCACTGACAAAAAAGGGGCTTCTCTAGAAACAATAGCCTAAGGCATGTTCCATTCATTTCTATGAGTGTTCTGAGAAGAGCAGAGCAACAATGCATGCTGGGAGTTGTAGTTTCACAACAGCTGGAGGTTAGCCACCACTGGCCTAAGCTGAATTCTTTCCTCCAAATATGCATCTTCCACCTGTTAACGGAGTCCCTTGTTAGTCCTTAGGCTACCCTATTTGCCAAGATAATTATTATTCAGAAAGGACAGAAAGGGGTCTTTGTTCACTACTTCACTTTAAAGGAGAGTTTATCCTATTTTCTTGGACACTGACCTGTAGTGACCTGCCGTTATTTTGGACAAGACAGAGCCCAGAGTTCTCAAGAGTAGGGTCTCTTACAAGTCCATGTTTGTGATGATGTCCATGACAAGATGGTCAGTGTTTTATTCAGGTCCACCTTTGGTCTGTTTTTTTTTTTTGCCCTCCATGTGTCATCCGTTTCCCAAGTGCACTGTTCGTCCGTGATTCACTGATGTGTTAAAGAGGCCTAACGCTTTATGCACATGTCCATATTTTTCATCCGTGTGCTATCCGCATTTTTTGTGGATAGCACACTGAACCATTCATTTCTATGGGACCATGCACACATCCAATAGAGACCATGTCTTATTCTAGTCCGTACATGGGGGAAGAGCAGCCGTTTGTATTGATGGGAGGGAGAAAAGTACACATGGAAAAGCAGGCGGAAAGTATTTATAGTTCTCGGATCTGTTGTTTGTAGGCCAAAATACGGACATGAAGCCTTAGACATTTTTATGACTTTTTTCCCACGTCTTTTTTTGTTGTGGTACACCAATGTCAAACAGTACCTGACAGTGTTATAACAGTATCCTACAATGTTCTATTATTTCTCTGCCTGAGAAAAAAATCTAAAAAACAAAAACAGATGATGCACAAAACACCCTCATGTTAAGAATTCTCAAAAACAGTTTATCCTCCTCAAAAAATTTGAGGAAATGTATCAAATCTGGTGCTAAAGAAAAAAGGAACAGATGCCCATAGCATCGTGTTGCGTTTTTTATTTTCCAAAGGGGCTTTGATAATAATGAGAGAAGATCTGATTGGTCGCCAAGGACAACTGCCCCACTTTTCCTTTTCAACAGGTTTTTGTAATCTCTAAAAAATACCAAAATGTCAGTGGCTCACCAGCAAGTGCTACCGTGGAAATGGTGCTCTCTCCAAGGGCAACACCCCAAGCCCGTAAATAGATACTGAACAACAAATAGAAGGAAGGTTGGAGGGCACTCAAAATATCAGGAGATCAAGAGAAGTTTTGGTGCGTTATATAACTATATTATAATAAAAATCTATATTAAAAATCACCCTATTATAGTTGATAAAAACTGAAGAGTAAATGTATATAAATAAACCAGAAACAAATGTTGATATAATACAAAATGATGGTATAATACAGTAGACTGCGGTCTCAGTATGGTTGTTCCTTATTTTATGGGTACTTTCACACTTGCGTTTTTCTTTTCCGGCACGGAGTTCCATCATAGGGGCTTAATACCGGAAAATAACTGATCAGTTGCATTCTGATGCATTCTGAATGGAGAGCAATCCGTTCAGGAGGCATCAGGAAGTCTTCAGTTCAGTCTTTTTGACTGTTCAGGACGGAGATAATACCGCAGCATGCTGCGGTTTTATCTCCGGCCCAAGAAACTGAACACTTCCCTGAATGCTTCCCGGCATTTTTTTCTATAGGATGTATTAGTGCCAAATCCAGCATTCAAAATACCGCAAGCACAGACCGGTAAAAATGTGAAAAAAATATATATATATAACAGATCCGTTTCTCCGGATGACAAACGGAGAGACGGATCCATTTTTGCAATGCATTTGTAAGACGGATCCGCATCCGGATCAGTCTACAAATGCTTTCCGTTTGCATGCAGATTGCTGGATCCGGCAGGCAGTTATGGCGACTGAACTGCTTGCCGAACCACTCTGCCGCAAATGTGAAAGTATGCCGTATTAAGACAATATATCTCTTTATCTTATTGATTACACAAGGGCTACGTTACCCTTTGCTGAACTTGGAGAGATGATACCGGCTCGTAGATATCTCACAGCCGTACCGAGAAGTTGCACTCCGGTTGGCGTCCCACGTATGTGAGAATCGCCGTCCCCTCCTTTGCTGCGCTCTGTTAAATTAGCTCATCTTATTAATTGATATACTTTGGAAAATAAACACAAATACGCTTTACAATAAGCCTACAAACTGTAGATCACTAATAAGACCAAAGGTTCTCCAAGTGGCAGCCCTCCAAATACTTTTCTTGTAAGTCTCTAAAGTAGCATGTGAAGAAAGTATTTATTGATTTGACCAGACTGACTTATTCCAGGCCCTGACTACGGGAAACGTCAGTGACGCAGCAGCTCAACAAGAGCAAATATGAGAAGAAAGACAGTAAGAAGTTCATACATCTTCATTGAGTCTAGGCTTCTTCTTGGTTGACTGTTTCTTTGAATCATATATACGCTTCACTTTACCTCAGAGAGAATCATTGTTGTAGAGACAGAAGATGAGAGCCTACTCTTGTCTTTCTAACAATAGACCATCTATGACGGATGTGTTCCTAGATAGAAGAGAGCTTCTGTAATTACCACTTCATTCATTGACTCCATTCGACAGAAATGAAGACCAAAAGAAAGGTGGATTACCAAAACAATAGGCCTTCAGAGCAAGACAATTCCCACTCACTCATGGGCATAAAATACAAGACATTACATACAAATCTCAAGGTGCTCAGTAAAACTGAACACATGAAATAAGAATAAGTCAGCACAAGACTGCCGTCATCTACACAGCTCAGAAATGGTTCTAGGAGAGAATGTCTCCATATAGATGGAGTCCAATGGAGCATACCACTTTTTTTTTTGTTGGATCATACATAATCCTTCAGAAAAAAATCCATATGTCTCCATATGACATTGGTATACTTAAGGCTCCATGCACCTGTATGGAAGGAGTAGTAAGGATGCAATACAGCCATGTGTATGAGGCCTTGTGCAAATCTCTTCTGTAGCATTGGCTTAGCCTGGCCATAAAGTAACTCCGGGTAAACAATTGGTCAGTCAACAGCCTTCTCTTCCGATCCTCCCATACACATGCACACATCAACGTTCAGATGAGAGTCAGGAGGCTCACATTGGATGGTTGGAAAAATCCAACGAAGTTAGAAGGCCTGGCCAACATAGATCTAAGGTGTATGGGCAGCTTTCACTTACGTGTAGGTAATTTTTCATATAGCTTTATGTATAGAAAAATCAACCCTAGATTAGTGAATAGACAGAGTTATGCCAGATGTCCTCATAGTAGTCCCACACAAAAGAGCCTTCACAGCTAAAGAGTTGTAGAAATTGATATCAGCCTCCACCTCGCTGACAATCTAATCACCCTTCCTAGTGTTTGCCCCTTTAGGATTTCTTGGGTTCCATGCACATGGCTGTATTACGGCTCTGCCGTATATTTAGGGACCAGGATGGCACTGGGTCCCATCCTTTTAGAAAAGTCTTTTCAGGAGATTGGTTCAGAAAAGATTTTCCTGATCCCATGAGATCTAATTCCATGCTTACTGCAAAATATAAGGCTCAATGATGGAGCAGTAATAAGGCCATGTGCATAAACCCTTGTGCATAAATCCTTAGATCCACGTCATAGCTTTGATTTCGTTTTATAAATGTTATTTTTAGTGAGGGAGAAACAGAACTGAAACGTTGGTTACTTTATAAATACTATGTACACTTTCTGCAGTGATGCCAAGTATTATAGTCTACAGTTACAGTCACATTCTCCAAGTCTCTGCTGGAGACAGGCTTGCTAAACAGATAAAAGTATGACTTGCAGGATCAGACTACACAGGGTTTATTTGTTGTCTGTTACCATGGAGACACATCGGTCTGCCAAGAGCTGCAGAAACAAAAAATTATAGCCAATCGTTGCACAGGTTGATCAGTCGCTGCATCCTGAGCACCGAGTCACTGGGCTTTGGAGATGGGAGTTACAATAGTGGTGCTCCAAAGTTTCTGGCCAGCACCTTGGTGCTTGGAACAGCCAATTTGCAGAGCTATATCTTAGGAACACTTCTAAGTACATCGATAACTAAGGTATCATTTTAATCAGCATGATCCACCCTACCATACAATATGCCCAATTTAATAGGGTGGATCTTGCTGACAGATGCTCTTTAAAGGGGAACTTGCCCATGCCTGATGCCAATTTATTTAAGTTTTGTACAGCACTTAACGTATTCTAACATGACGCAAAGTAAAAAGGAACAAGGTCACTAAATCATTATTTTCAGATTTCACAAAAAAAAACAAAACTATACAGTGCAGACATATTTGCAGTGCTTATAGTTAAAAAATGCAAGATTTATGACCACAGCTTCAAGGGGAAAGAGCTACCGAATAGTATACCAGCTAATAATAAAAGCTGCTTTATATCATGACCTTCTAACCAGCAAATTACAAACAATGTTCTGCCAACTGAAGAACAAGAAAATCAAAGTACATAATAAATCAGAACCGTTTCCCACATTGTCAGCATACAGGGCAGGGAGGAGCCATAGAGAACTAACCTGAACTCAAATTCCACATATATGATTCAGCTGAAAACGTATTAACCACAACTCACCAAGGATTTATAGTGATAAGAAGCTTTCGAGGTCAGGGAACCAGAGGAATTTAAGCTGGGCATACACGATTGTTCTGTATGAGACAACCAACTTTTTTTAAACCATTTTAGTTATATGTCTATGAAACAAGGAAATTAGGAATGGAAGGCTAAAAGTCAATAGGGTTTGGATATGACAGACCATAAACGTATAATCAGTCTGAACCCTGGGACCAACAACAGAACGAAGATGCCCGGGAGGGGGCATCTTCGTTCTGTTGTTGGTCCCAGGGTTCAGACTGATTATACGTTTATGGTCTGTCATATCCAAACCCTATTGACTTTTAGCCTTCCATTCCTAATTTCCAGGAATTTCCAACAAGACAGCACTGTACATTCAAATCAATGGGACTGAGCTGCAGTACCAGGCACGGCCACATGGGTATGTATGTAGCTGGGTCTACATAGACACCTTTATGACATTTTATTGGGCACACTGCATTTTAGAAGGCGATAGAACCTAATTACATGCTTAAGGATGATTAAACTCTTTCTATCCCTAACCAATCCTGTTGCATTTAAAAAACATTGCCTACATCTAGTACATCTAGGAAAAAGTCAGTTTAGATTGACATTGTTTCATGAAGCCTTTCTATCCCATGGTGTGCACCTACCACTGCAACAGGCAAAGGAGTTATGGAGCCCAGCAGCCAAGTGAGCCCACGTCCACTGCAAAGGAGCCTGCGAAGTGAGGAACAGGAGGTGACTGGTGTAAATGACGCTGGGAGAAATATTTGCATATGGAGGAAGAGACTGAGGAATGGAGGATTGGACGCAGGGAACAATGAAGACCATAATAACCATAAGGCTACATTCACACAACCATATTTTCAGACTGCACCCAATGCACATTTTTTGTGGATTGCATGCAGACCCATTCATTTCTACGATCATTTACGTGCTGTCTGCATCCGCGCTGCCTTTCGGAAAATTACAGAACATGTCCTATTTTTGTCCATTGTTCCTTTTTAAATCCCCAACACAAATTGCATTTGTGGAGGGGAATATGATTAACCTGTTACAGCAGTCACATGCCACTGAGTCAGAATGTCTGAACCAGGAGGCAGAGAGCGGTGGGGGATCATTGACGGGAATACTGCATTTTTATGTCTGCATTGCACCCTCAGTACGACAGAAAATACTACACATTATTATGACCACTTACTACTTTTGATGTCGACAATGTGTAGCTCTTGAAAGAAGTCATGTGTTGAGAGTTGGCTTGGTGGGTATATAAGGTGCGACAGGCTGTCTGCACACATATCCCTCATTACCGTCATGGGTAAAAGGGGCAATTTATCAAAGTTCCAAAAATGGAACTATTGGCTTTTGGGCGAAGTGTGGCAGTATTTTCTGAAACAGTAAAGTTTATCATGAGTGGATAAATGGCATTACTGCGACGTTGGAATCGAGGAGCATCACGTGCCATTGAGGTGAGAATCAGCTGCAAAGGTGCTTAAGGACAGACCTACTTTTTCAGTGGAGCAGCTCACCACCAAGATTAACCATCGAACCCTATTGCGTATGGGGCTCTTAAGCAGACAGTCACTGCACCTCTGCTAACAAAGTTGCAATAGCAGAAAAGGCTTACATTTTTTATTGCAGTATCAGAATTAGACCTCCTCTGATTGGCAAATGGTTGGTTGTCTTCACCGATGAGTAAAATTTTCCGCTTCATCGAACTGAGGGACATTGGCGTGTCAAGCAAGAAATACCCTGCAAACACTGCTGTAAGAACATAATCTGGTGGAGGCAGCGTTATGGTCTGGGGAATGTTTTTGTGGTATTCTTGTGGAAGGCACTCTCAACGATCTGGGTATGAATGTATTTTTGCAGATCACGTACACCCATACAAGCAGATTGTCTTCCCTAGGGGGGGTGGGATCTTCTAGCAAGACAATGTGATGTTATATGGCTAGAAATGTCCAACATTGGTTTGAAGAGCGTGACAAATGCTTCCAAACACTACCCTGGCCCCTTAAGTCCCCAGACAAACCTAATTGAGTATCTGTCGGACCACCTCGAAACTTCATGTTGGCTCTATGGATCCTGCTCCATGCACCCTCCGGTACCTGTGGGATGAACTGCAGTCCGTCATGGCTCCAGATACCTGTGACAGCCTTCCAGGACCTTATTGAGTCACTCCCAGCTAGTCTAGCTGCTGTCCTTTATGCACACTTTGGATATTAGCTGGTTGTCATAAAAAAAAGACTATTTCATAATAGAAAACCCCTTTAACTAAAAGGAAGCACCTATACACATGGAGGAGTTAAGAGAAATCACCTAAATGTACTCTTTTAACTCAAGTAGAGATTTCTGAGCTTAAAAGAAATGAATCTCCATCACTAAATTTCAGCTCATTTTCATTACATAAGTGAATTAGATTTTGGAAAAGCATAGAATTAAAGTTATGTCAGTCTCAGATACTTAACAAGTAGCTGTAAAACTTTTTGGCTTCATGACGAAGGGGGAGGAGGGGAGAAGGCTGGCATGGTGTAATGGTTGAGGAATTCACAAGCTTGGAAAACCCTGCATACTAACCTGGGAACTTTCAGAAGGTCAGGACCTGGCATGAATAGATCCTTTTTTCTGTCTACCCTTCATAAACCAAGACTCATTAAGGGTTACTCTTTAACCTCCCTAATCCTCCAAATTTATTGTCATGGGTAGGTTTCAAAGTCAAGATCTTCTCATTTTAATGGAAGGTCTTTGAACATGCAACCACTTAAAAGTTGGGTCTACAACTTGCGGGCCTGCAAAAAGTGGACCTGGAATGTCATTCTGTAGGTCTTATTGAAAAAGATATACTTTTAGCTGGCCCAAAAATGTCCTAAGATGCTTTATTTAAGGTAGTGGTGGGATGAATAAACCATTTCTCTGTATCCTTCAACTACCTGCTGATGGCAGGGACCTGAAACATCTTTACCTGATAAAAGTTAACATACGTAACTAAATGTAAGAACCTATCACATTATATATTTATTTAAAAAGGACAAATCATTAGATGTTATGGTGAAGAATGTTGGCTGGACCGGCAAGCCATATGTATGACTGTGTCCTGATACTCCCCCCTGAGGGAGGGGGAGAAGAGAAGGTCAGGGATGCTGGATTTCAACATGGCGGTCCTTATGTTCTCAGGGGAGGTATGCTGCTGCCATGTCTTTTGCCAACGTATTCTGGGGACCTCGGCTTCTTAAAAGTTTGGGTAAGACTGAGTTGACCAAAGAATGTTTGGACAAACTATGGGTGGTGCCGACTTTGAACAAGATCCTAGGTAAAGCCAAATTATGACAGGAAGACATATAGACCACCTTCAAGAGCACAGGGTCAAGAAAAGACTGAGCTAGGCTTTTTTATCAATAGAAGGCCTCTTGCACACAAATGTTTTTTTTCCCATTCACGTTACATTTTTATGGTCCGTATACGGATTCATTTCAATGGGTCCGCAAAAAAAAACGGAATGTACTCCGTATGCATTCCGTTTCCGTATTTCCATTCAAAGATAGAACATGTCCAATTATTGCCCGCAAATCACGTTCCGTGGCTCCATTTAAGTCAATGGGGTTGTAAAACAAAAAAACTGAACGGATACGGAATGCATCCGTATGTCTTCCATATCTGTTCGGTTTTTGCGGAACCATCTATTGAAAGTGTTCTGCCCAGCCCAATTTATGTAATTACTGTATATGCCATACTTTCGTTTACGATCCGCAAAAAACGGAAACCAAACGGAACGGAAACCGTACTGAAACAAAAAATGGAAAAACGGTTCAGTTTAAAACGGACCGCAAAACACTGAAAAAGCCATACGGTCGTGTGCAGGAGGCCTAAAATAGATGGCCATACCACCAGTTGCTAAGAAGCCTGTCAGATTATGTCTTGAGAATTCCTCATGGATAAATACCAGTTATAATGGTTTAGTGAAAAATGACCCGATTAAGCAACCCCTCAATATATGACAGGCTGGAGTTCTCTGGGTTAGACAAACACTGATCAAAAAGATTTGTAAGACATTTTGTTAACAACTGCTACGTTTTTTGTTTTGCTTTTTGGTTAAAGGCGCATTTAATTCCCGATAGCTTTCTGCTCGGCAGTAGAGGTGAAGAACTGCATTAACATGCAGCGATCATTTCCAACTGTATGTGGATGAGCAATTGTTTCTGGTCGGCAAATTGCTGTAGGCACAACATGATCGGCTGTCTGGATACGATAATTGAGATCCGCACCAAATATGATTTTGCCCATTCAACACATGATCAACGGCACCTTTAAATGGGCTGATTATCGGGAGTGAGCTTTTGCACGATCGTTTGACTCCAATAATCAGCTAAAAAAATGGGCTGTATAATGAGCCTTGTTGGCCAATCTTAGGACAGCAGAAGTGTCTTGGCCTACCAATCCCACAGTAGGCATCAGGCAGTCTGAGAAGTGATGTGGCCATCTTGGATGAGAGAAGAGGAGCCCGGGAACTGACAGATCTGTTGCTGAAAAGATAAGGAGGTCTCCATATAAGGCTAGTTACCCAGTTGTGTCTGCCGATCCAGCAGGCGGTTCCAGCTGGGAACAGCCTGCTGGATACGGCATTGCCGGATGCTGCCCGGGGCCCTTATCTATAATGAGGTCCGGCATTGATCTGGCCACGATCTGGCAAATATACAAAGAAGCGGCCAGAGAAATACTGCTGAACGCAGGGGTTTTTGTCCGTCCAATTCCTGGCCGGCAGTCTGAAGCAACCCTAAGTCTTTTGTAATTTTTTTTTTTTTAACCGGACGGTCGCTTTAAACTGCAATGAGTTTGATGTTTTGGCACCATATATACAAAGTCCAAATCTAGTCTGCTCTCCAGCTAGAACATAGAATGTTATAATGCGTAAGACGACGGGAGACCAGACTTATGCAAGATCCAAAGAGCTCCTTTTATATTGTACATAGTCTCCAGACCCTGTCAGAACTCCAAGGCTTAGGCTACTTTCACACTTGCGTTCGGGGCTCCGCTTGTGAGTTCCGTTTGAAGGCTCTCACAAGCGGCCCCGAACTGATCCGTCCAGCCCTAATGCATTCTGAGTGGATGCGGATCCGCTCAGAATGCATCAGTTTGGCACCGTTTGTCCTCCGCTCAGCAGGCGGACCCCTGAACGCAAGTGTAAGTCAATGGGGACGGATCCTTTTGAAGTTGACCCAATATGGCTCAATTTTCAAAAGGATCCGTCCCCCATTGACTTTCAATGTAAAGTCAAAACGGATCCGTTTGCATTATCATGAACAAAAAAAAAAATTATTTTTTTTGTTCATGGTAATGCAAACGGATCCGTTCTGAACGGATCTAAGCGTTTGCATTATAGGTGCGGATCCGTCTGTGCAGATACCAGACGGATCCGCACCTAACGCAGGTGTGAAAGTAGCCTAAATTACACATTATAAAAATGAGTCCAGCAGCTGGAACTCCAACCAAGACCCATCAACTCTAAACGGAGAGGTAGCGGCTATACACAGAATGATTTCAATGGAGAGTGACCAGCAAGCACTTTTCCTGGCTCAGTTAATTACAATCACAATAGGGATATGGTGCCTCAATGCTAGCAGTCCATAGCAAATGCAAGACATAAGATGGTTAGCAATTACCTGGTAAACTCCGATGAGCCACTGAGATCCACCATGTGACGTGCAGATCTTCTATAGGACATGGTGACCTATACATTGATGACTGCTGTAGGAAAAGGACAATGTGACCTGAACTTGAGAAGTTGATGCTGGATATTTTTCTGCCTCGCTGAATCACAGACTATTACTAAATACTAACAACGGCCAAGCAATAAAGTCATAGCTGAAGTGTACGCCTGTAGGGAAATGATCAGTCAGACAAGCTGGAGGATTACTCCATGCTATCCTAAGGGGACAATCATGACTCAGTGCTCGGCTAACAAACTGCAGACATCTCTCAATCTCGCCGATAAGAATAAGCAGACCAATGACTGCAGCTCACGCGGCTTAATACAATGAGGTCTTCTTTCGTGATGTAATATGATTACTTTGGCAGAACATGGACATTGAATATACTGTACAGACAGTATCAGGAAAAAGAAACATGCACTCAGAGCAGTAATCTCTGTTGAGGTCTTCATGAGTTACTAAAGAATCATAACTGATGTGAAGCTAGTATAGATATTGCGTGTGCAGACTGGAGTTGAAGGTATAGGCATGAACGATCAATGTGTTACACACATAATAAAGTTTCCCATGGTGAATATCCATCAGAAAATTATCAAAAGTGGTCATTTCTAACCTAAAGCCTATTTTCTGTCAATCCCATAAGACACTCATTTACATCAGCTCTAGTACACACAGGTTGTAAAAGACCAACAATTTTGGCTAACAATCCAATATGAACGCGACAGCGCGTCAGTCTCTCTGCATTTGCTGCCAGTGAGAAAGGATTGGTTAAGCAGACATCTGATGTGTATGGTTGGCTCAACGCAGAGATGAGAAAGTTCAAAATGGCCGACTTATGTTTTAGTTCAGTTATTTTTCCCCCCTTTGCTTCATGCTATATCTGGTAATGCCTAAATGTGTATGGTTCTAATGCCAATGGTATCCGTTGATAATATAGCTGGAGGGCACATCATCCAACCTTCAGCTGTCTGAAACCTCATGTCATCTGGAATAATATTTATATTATTCATCAAGATCAAGGCAAGTGCCCACAGCCTGCCACCTAAGACAGAAGACTCATATTTACCTGCTCTGGTCCATCCTCTGGTTCCCGCACTGTTTCCTGCCGGCGGTGCATGGCCGTGATCACATGCACTGCTGGATGTAAACAGTGCGGGAACTGGAAGATTGAGACAGGAGGGCAGTGTGGAGGCAAGTATGAATCTTCTCTTTCAGGGGGCAGGCTGCGGGCACTTTTTAAAGGAGTTTTCCAGTAATAATGACTTTAGAGAGAACCTGTCATTAGGTTTTAGCTGCCCATCACTGTGGGTAACCGAAACTCATGACAGATTATGACTGAATTGTTGTAAAATTATGGCCTGGTGCAGATTTTTTTAAATTAACAGTGTTAGGGCTCATGCACAAGACCGTTGCCTGTTTTGCGGATCTGCAAAACACGGATACCAGCCGCGTGCATTTCGTATTTTGTGGAACGGAACGTCTGGCCCATAATATAACTGTTCCATCTTTGTCCATAATACAGACAATAATAAGAGATGTTCTATTTTTTTTTTTTTGCGGAATGGAAACAGAATGCACACGGAATAAAGTCCATTGAATTGAATAGATCCACATACTGGTTGCAAAAATAAATAAAAAAACTGGAATGAGCCGCAGCCCACCATTACGGATTGTCACCTTCTCCCTATGCACAGTATAGAGAGAAAGCTGTCAATCTGCAGCTGGCGGGCAGCGGGACCAGCAGCTCATGAATATTGAGGACATCCTCTGCTCCGGCAGCACCTGATAAAGGGCAATTTTATGATAAAATAAAATACAATACACCAATCCATTCCATTCCCATAAGTTATACTTCAATCAAATCATAGGTCTCGGCCACTAATTTATGTTACCTCCTTACGACAGGTCATCAATAATTGATCACCGGGGGACCAGCAACTGGTACCTCTGCCGATCAGCTCTTTGGGAGTAACTCCAGCACAGTAACTACACAGGGTCATCCACTGTGCAGTGGACGAGCTGGTTACTACATTGCTGCTCCCATTGAAGTGAATGAAAGCAGCACTGCAGTAACCCGCTCCGTCCACTGCACAGAGGCCATCAATATAAAGATAGTAGAAAACCCTTTAAACCGATGAGCATTCCAGTAAACAGATATACCTGTGCTGATATCCTATGTGGCACATGCCACCCCCTAAAGACACCGTAGAAACACATTGCTAGACTTTCTTATACTCAGGCAGACGGAGTAAATCACAGGCAGATACTAAAGCTAAGGAGGTAAATCACCAGGTCCTGGGTGTAACAGGATGAGTCACCATGGCTGGTGAGAACATCTGCTGCTACGTGAGGAGGTCTGCTGCTCTAGTTTTTTGTCAAGTAGAAAAAGCATTTGATATACACAAGGCATCTTTGTAGCTTTATTGTGGACATTTTGCAAATAAGTTAAAGGGGTTATGCGGGAATATAAGAATGGTGGGCGTCTGACTCCAGGGACCACCTCCAATCAGCTGTTTGAGGAGGCCATCAAGGTCAAGTAGGCGCAGGTCTCAGAAGTAAAGTCATACCCATCTCCAGAACAGGGCCCCTGCAGTGAAGGGAGAGCAACTGCGCATGCGCGGCCAACCTCCGTCACCGCTATGGGATTTCCAAAAATATCTGAGCACCGGCTAGGTTATTTCCGGCAGTTCCATAGCAAGGAATGGAGAGGTGGCTGCTCTGGCGTGGCCTACTCTGCATTCACCATTTTTGGGGCTTTGCACGCTTGCTCAGCTATTTTTGGACATCCCACAGCAATGAACGGACAGCAAGCCACACATGTACTGAATGCACTCAGAACGGAGGCCCCGTTCTGGAAATAGGAGCAGGTCTCAGAGGTAGCACCCGCACCTATCTGACTGAGATGGCATATCTCTAGGATAAGCCAACAATGTCCCAGATGGGAATATCCCCTTTAAACTACTAAATTTTTAGGTTTCTATCGTCAATGCACTGAATATTGCATCAAAAGCTACTCATTCAAATGTAGAAGTGCCAAGACTGCTTTTTATCACACATTATATATAATAGTGGGTCGTCTATGGTTATTCATTTGGCTGCGTTTTAACCAGAGTATAGACAGTATAGAGACATGTCCGATTAAACGGTCCAGGAGGAATAACAGAGGAATGGCATGATGCAGAGTTTCTCCAGAATTCTTATTCAATAGGGAATAAAATTCCCTAAAATAGAGGGTGAAGCTGAGGGTCCTCCAATGGCCACGTTACACGTTTAGCTTGTCTACATCTGCAGTTCTAGTGTACTCTCTAAATATATTCATTTGATGCATCGCACGTCTCCAAGTGACCCCAGCCATGAGGTTCAGCTAGAACGCTTACACAGATGGAGCTGCCACGGAAGCAGAGCCATATATTACACATATATAGAAGGCTCTTGGTTCTGTAAGCAGGAAACTTACCCTGGGCTCATGACTAGGAAGGAGTCTTCCATTTTTCCAGCATATGATGAGATTCCTCTGTCTGGCCAATAAAGACTCACAAAAGTTCCAAAACCAAACAAGAAGCAGCTGCAGCTAATTACGCCGTCTTGGTTTCCTCCGTTTATCTGAGAAAATTGCATGGCGACAAATGTTCTTCCACATGTGTTGGCATTAATGAAGAAAGAATTTAAAGAGCACCTGTCACCTTTCTGCATACAGAGGAATACGTTTATAATTTATACCATTTAAAATATTAGGAACAAATCCTAGCATCTTATAACAGTAAGAGGTTTAAGGCTACTTTCACACTAGCGGCACAGACCTCCGGCAGGCTGTTCCGTCGGGTGAACAGCCTGTTGGATCCGTCCTGCTGCTAGTTCACGTGTGCCCCCGCACTACCGCTTCGCCCCCATTGACTATAACGGGGGCGGGGGCGCAGTTCCGGTGGAGGCACGGCAGCGCACGGAGAGAGGCTTCCAGAATAAAACTACGACATGTCCGACATTTATTCCGGCAGCCTCTCGCCGTACCTCCGCACCGCCCCCATTATAGTCAATGGGGACGGAGCGGCAGTCCGGGGGCACACTGTCACTAGTGGCAGGACGGATCCGGCAGGCTGTTCACCCGACGAAACAGCCTGCGGAAGTCCGTGGCGCTAGTGTGAAAGTAGCCTAAGCTACCTACTGTTCTTCCCGTCTGTACTGATAGAAAGAGCACCAGAGAAGAAGCCGGGTAGGAAATGGCGACATCTACAGACCCTGCCATGTTTTAATAGCCCTAAGGAAAAGAGATTTTACTTTACTGTAAGCAAGGTCTTAATGGTAACCATGGCACATAACTGTAGGTGCCGATTACTAGCTTAATGGGGCTGAGCTGTGCCCACGCCACGTGACCAATGGTCGTGACATCACTGGCCTACAGTAAGCAGCGAGAAGGTCTCGGTGTCTTCTCAAATGGTGTCGGAGCCCCACCGTTCAGATGCTACAGAGTTACAAATGGTCGGATGACTCCTTTAAAGGTGGTATTTCCGTCATAAGAAATAATCACAATCCACTGGATACACTTGACTTTGGCACTCTAAAGCCTCATTCACACGTCCGTGTTTCACAGACGTGTGCCGAATGTGTTCTCCGCGGACACAACACGTCCCCATTCATTCTAATGTGTGTATTCAGACATCAGTGTTTTAGCACGGTTCGTGGGTCTGTGTTCTTAGCACGGATGCATGCCCTATTTTGTCCGTGTTCACGGATCCATCACGTCCATTAAAGTCTATGGGTCCGTAAAAACCATGGATGCAACACGGATACCGTCCGTGTAGCAGACATTTAATCATGAAGACTTAAAATTAGGTATGGTCAATAAGTAGCAGAATTCATGTTCATTAACCACTTAATTTCTTCCTGGGCAGCCAGAAAGAATGCCATTCTGGACAACCCCTTTAATCATAAAGGGTCAGATTTTAAGATTTTGGTTAGGCAGAAAACGTATATGACACAACAGGGACACTGACTGATGGAATGCTTCAAGGATATGGTTTGGTCACATAAAACAATACCAATAAGAGCACAAACACACGCGGTGGTGTTACTTGTGGCTTTCATTTCATATGGTCTTTAACCAATGGCCAAAATAAACAGCGCAGGAACCGACCCATTTGAGCATTCACTGTGACCACTCCGACAGGAACTCTACAATTAAACAGTCACAAAACCCCTTATTTATATTGGAGAAATCTGCCTGGACAAACAAGCGTCTTCAAAAGACAAATAAGAGCCAAAAGCCAGACTCTGATGGGCCAGAAAGGCATAATTAAGAATATGGCTCTGGCTGCACTGTAAAGTTATAACATTGTTACCATCTGATCACCGAAAGGTGGTGACTGTCCTGTCCTTCGGCAGCTTGAACATGGTGCGGATAACTGGACGGACGGAGCTATGATGTCATCATACAGTCTTTGCTTATAACTCTCCAGTGGGCAAGCTAGACGGCCATAGACACAAAATAGTAGCCAGTGGAATGTGTGTGCTAGATCACAGCGGGTTTGAATCTGCATTTTACTACCCATCCTGCTTTTGGCCCTTTTATCTTTATAAGGCTAGTTTCATGTATGTGGCAAAACCATGCTGTGCAACTCAAGACCCGTTGACTATAGTGGGATCCAGCCGCTTTCCTGCACTAACATTGGGTATCAGCCGGACAAAAAGCGATGCACGTACTAGTTTATGTTCAGCCGAAACCCGGCGCACATGCCGGAAAATGGCAGAATACCATTATAGTCCGTAAGGTCTGGCGGTACACGGCAGTATCTGGCTAGGCTGGATGCACTGAACCTCTGCCGTTACAGCCTGACTGATAGTTTTGTTGCAGGTGGGAAACTAGCCTAAGGCTGGATTCACATGAGCGAGTTCAACGCATTGAACTCGCAGCATGTGTCTGTGGAAGCTCCCGTACTGTCCTCTCTAGCACTGGCGGGGTCGTATTGCATCACGCTGTCAGTGTTATATAAAATACATCCCAGACCTCTAAGGGTTACATAGCATCATAAAATCAATATAATGCTATGCGGCCCCGTTAGTGCTGGGGAGGTCAGAACGAGAGCTTCCGCAGACACATGCTGCAAGTTCAATGCATTGAACTCGCTCCTGTGAAAACAGTTTACGGTCAGTTATATATATATATATATATATATATATATATACACACATATACACACACACACATACATACATACATATACACACACACATACATACATATACATACAGTACAGACCAAAAGTTTGGACACACCTTCTCATTCAAAGAGTTTTCATGACTATGAAGGTATCAAAACTATGAATTAACACATGTGGAATTATATACATAACAAACAAGTGTGAAACAACTGAAAATATGTCATATTCTAGGTTCTTCAAAGTAGCCACCTTTTGCTTTGATTACTGCTTTGCACACTCTTGGCATTCTCTTGATGAGCTTCAAGAGGTAGTCCCCTGAAATGGTCTTCCAACAGTCTTGAAGGAGTTCCCAGAGATGCTTAGCACTTGTTGGCCCTTTTGCCTTCACTCTGCGGTCCAGCTCACCCCAAACCATCTCGATTGGGTTCAGGTCCAGTGACTGTGGAGGCCAGGTCATCTGGCGCAGCACCCCATCACTCTCCTTCATGGTCAAATAGCCCTTACTTTCAAAGTTTCCCCAATTTTTTTCGGCTGACTGACCGTCATTTCTTAAAGTAATGATGGCCACTCGTTTTTCTTTACTTACAGTAGCTGCTTTTTTCTTGCCATAATACAAATTCTAACAGTCTATTCAGTAGGACTATCAGCTGTGTATCCACCTGACTTCTCCTCAACGCAACTGATGGTCCCAACCCCATTTATAAGGCAAGAAATCCCACTTATTAAACCTGACAGGGCACACCTGTGAAGTGAAAACCATTTCAGGGGACTACCTCTTGAAGCTCATCAAGAGAATGCCAAGAGTGTGCAAAGCAGTAATCAAAGCAAAAGGTGGCTACTTTGAAGAACCTAGAATATGACATATTTTCAGTTGTTTCACACTTGTTTGTTATGTATATAATTCCACATGTGTTAATTCATAGTTTTGATGCCTTCAGTGTGAATCTACAATTTTCATAATCATGAAAATAAAGAAAACTCTTTGAATGAGAAGGTGTGTCCAAACTTTTGGTCTGTACTGTATATATACACTCACCTAAAGAATTATTAGGAACACCTGTTCTATTTCTCATTAATGCAATTATCTAGTCAACCAATCACATGGCAGTTGCTTCAATGCATTTAGGGGGGTGGTCCTGGTCAAGACAATCTCCTGAACTCCAAACTGAATGTCAGAATGAGAAAGAAAGGCGATTTAAGCAATTTTGAGCGTGGCATGGTTGTTGGTGCCAGACGGGCCGGTCTGAGTATTTCACAATCTGCTCAGTTACTGGGATTTTCACGCACAACCATTTCTAGGGTTTACAAAGAATGGTGTGAAAAGGGAAAAACATCCAGTATGCGGCAGTCCTGTGGGCGAAAATGCCATGTGGATGCTAGAGGTCAGAGGAGAATGGGCCGACTGATTCAAGCTGATAGAAGAGCAACGTTGACTGAAATAACCACTCGTTACAACCGAGGTATGCAGCAAAGCATTTGTGAAGCCACAACACGCACAACCTTGAGGCGGATGGGCTACAACAGCAGAAGACCACACCGGGTACCACTCATCTCCACTACAAATAGGAAAAAGAGGCTACAATTTGCACAAGCTCACCAAAATTGGACTGTTGAAGACTGGAAAAATGTTGCCTGGTCTGATGAGTCTCGATTTCTGTTGAGACATTCAAATGGTAGAGTCCAAATTTGGCGTAAGCAGAATGAGAACATGTATCCATCCTCTGATGGCTACTTCCAGCAGGATAATGCACCATGTCACAAAGCTTAAATCATTTCAAATTGGTTTCTTGAACATGACAATGAGTTCACTGTACTAAAATGGCCCCCACAGTCACCAGATCTCAACCCAATAGAGCATCTTTGGGATGTGTTGGAATGGGAGCTTCGTGCCCTGGATGTGCATCCCTCAAATCTCCATCAACTGCAAGATGCTATCCTATCAATATGGGCCAACATTTCTAAAGAATGCTATCAGCACCTTGTTGAATCAATGCCACGTAGAATTAAGGCAGTTCTGAAGGCAAAAGGGGGTCCAACACCGTATTCCTAATAATTCTTTAGGCGAATATATATATATATATATATATATATATATATTAAAATATAATAAACTGACAGTAAACGGTCCGTTTACTGTTGCTGTGAAGGGAAGATGTCATCTGCTAGTACAATAGTAGATTAGTAGAAATGGGATAACAGTATGACAGCTCTATTGTTCTCTTGATAAAGATGTCCACAGAAGAGCATGGCACTAATCAGTGTAATGTGTGGTGCTCCAAATTGAGTCATTCATCCCTTGTCCAAATAAGGAAGTTAAAGAGCCACGACAGGAAGCAGAATAAACGGAGTGACTGCAACAAATTATATCCAGAAAACCATCCACCCGTTTGTTTTCTTTAAATATAAAATTACATTGAATAGTCACATATAGGCTAATATGCTAAAAAAAAAAAAAATATTGGGATGTTAAAGACAGATCTTCTCTACATCTGCATCTTATTGTATCTTGGAGAAGGTCCAGTTTTGTGTATGAGGGATGCACCTCTTATATCATGTCTGGAAAACATGTTATAAAGAAACTCACCATTAAACATTTACAGTTAGAACACAGCACAACCACACAAAAAATACTAAGGTCATAACCCTTCCAGCAAAGGGATTTCATACAAAGTTCTTGCTTCCCGAGCAGCAGACACAATAACTGCAAACAAAGCCCATGACTCAGTCATCTCATTGACTTCTCTCCAAGAACCTCATCAATGCGCTCGTCCAACACACCGGAGAGGAAACAATATCTTATCAGACTGACATTTATGGTGACTACACAAAACCGTTACTTCATCAATTAGATCACTAATGCACTTGTACAAGAACATTCCCTGGTCCCAATTTTAGCATTCTTCAAGGATGAACAGCTTAGACTACTTTCACACTGGCGTTTTGGCTTTCCGTTTGCGAGATCCGTTCAGGGCTCTCACAAGCGGTCCAAAATGGATCAGTTTTGCCTTAATGCATTCTGAATGGAAAAGGATCCGCTCAGAATGCATCCGTTTTCTTCAGTTTGTCTCCATTCCGCTCTGGAGGCGGACACCAAATCATTGCTTGCGGCGTTTTGGTGTCCGTCTGACGAAACTGAGCCAAACTGATCCGTCCTGACACACAATGTAAGTCAATGGGGACGGATCCATTTTCTATGACACAATCTGGCACAATAGAAAACTGATCCGTCCCCCATTGACTTTCAATGCTGTTCAAGACGGATCCGTCTTTGCTATGTTAAATATAATACAAACGGATCCGTTCTGAACGGATGCAGACGGTTGTATTATCTGAACGGATCAGTCTGTGCAGATCCATGACAGATCTGCACCAAACGCGAGTGTGAAAGTAGCCTAACTCTAGATGAAGCTCCAGCATTTCCTAATGTTGTCTATATAGCAAGCAAGTATACGTTCAAAACCTCTATTTTACTGTTTTAGCTATGTTTAGCCTCTAACAGTCCCAGCCAGGAAGAGGTTTTATAGATGGTCATAAAACATTGGTGGGGATGAAAGCACTTTGAACTCTGAAAAACCATGCATGTTCTTCCATTGTCAACTGGACCTAAATCGAATGTGACATCAGAAAATGACCTATTTCTCTTAATCATGTTTTTGTTAAACCTATTTTTAAAGAATTTTTGGTGATGTAGTTTTTAAATTTTCCATGTCACTATCTAGGAACTAAATCCTGCAGTTTTCACACTGGCCACTCAGCCCAATAACAGGCTCCACTTCTCGGTCTGTTCAGATCACAGACATGATTAGAATGGCGGATATCACCTATATACACAGATAATCTCTCTCCAGTATTTGTCCGGACGATTCTCTGCATATTTGCCGGGTTGTGGTCAGATCTCTACCAGTCTCAATTAGGGTTAATGGGGCCGGACGGCATCCCTGTAGCTTCCGGCAATGCTGGATACAGAGAGATCCAGCAGGTTATTCCCTGCCGAATCGGAGAAAAGCTGGTGTGAAACTAGCCTAATCCTAGTGCAGGGGTAGAGCCAAGGGCAATGTATATGCATGTAACACAGTATGTTAAGGACATGTTACGGTACTTTCACACTAGCGTTTTTCTTTTCCGGCACAGAGTTCCGTCAAAAGGGCTCAATGCCGGAAAAGAACTGATCAGGCATATCCCCATGCATTCTGAAAGGAGAGTAATCCGTTCAGGATGCATCAGGATGTTCCGGTTTTATCGCCGGCGAAAAAAACTGAAGACTTGCCTGAATGCCGAACCCTGCATTTTTTTCCCATAGGAAAATATTAGTGCCAGATCCAGCATTCAAGATACCGGAATGCCAGATGCATCCTAAAAAAAATGTGAAAAAAATAAAATGCTGGATTCGTTTTGCCAGATTTGACTGATCATGCACTTTTATTTTATTTTTTTGTAACTTTTATTTTTATTGTTATCTTTTGTTACAAGAGTAAAGTATACAAACAGTATAATTTTTTCTTTTTTGCATAGTTTACATATAGGAGGCCTCATGCACACGGCCGTTGTTTTGGTCCGCATCGGACGGCCTCTCGGATGCGGACCCATTCACTTCAACGGGGCCACAAAAGATGCGGACAGCACTCCGTGTTCTGTCCGCATCCGTTGCTCCGTTACATGGCCCTGCTAAAAAAAATAACATGTCCTATTCTTGTCCGCGCTTTGCGGACAAGAATAGGCATTTATATTATTAAAGGCTGTCCGTGCTGTTCCGCAAATTGTGGAACGCGCACGGATGCCATCCGTGTTTTGCGGATCCACGATTTGCGGACTGCAAAACACACCACGGTCGTGTGCATGAGGCCCAAGACTGATCAGGATCCTGATCAGTCTTACTAATGCCATCAGATGGCATATGTTTTGCCGGAACTGCTTGCCGGATCACTCTGCCGCAAGTGTGAAAGTAGCCTAAGGCTACTTTCACACTGGCGTTTTGGCTTTCCGTTCAGGGCTCTCACAGCGGTCCAAAATGGATCAGTTTTGCCCTAATGCATTCTGAATGGAAAAGGATCCGCTCAGAATGCATCAGTTTGCCTCCGTTCAGTCACCATTCAGCTTGAGGCGGACACCAAAACCGTGCGAGTAGGTACGCAATTACAGTCAGTTTTGACTGCGAATCACAGTAGTATTAATGCATATTAGGTAGGTATATAAACTGTAAATCACTGAAAAATTAGACCTACAGTCAGGTCCATAAATATTGGGACATGGACACAATTTTAACATTTTTGGCTCTATACACCACCACAATGGATTTGAAATGAAACAAACAAGATGTACTTTACCTGCAGACTGTCAGCTTTAATTTGAGGGTATTTACATCCAAATCAGGTGAACGGTGTAGGAATTACAACAGTTTGCATATGTGCCTCCCACTTGTTAAGGGACCAAAAGTAATGAGACAGTTGGCTTCTCAGCTGTTCCATGGCCAGATGTGTGTTATTCCCTCATTATTCCAATTACAATGAGCAGATAAAAAGGTCCAGAGTTCATTTCAAGTGTGCTATTTGCATTTGGAATCTGTTGCTGTCAACTCTCAAGATGAGATCCAAAGAGCTGTCAATATCAGTGAAGTAAGCCATCATTAGGCTGAAAAAACTAAACAAACCCATCAGAGAGATAGCAAAAACATTAGGTGTGGCCAAAACAACAGTTTGGAACATTCTTAAAAAGAAGGAACGCATCGGTGAGCTCAGCAACACCAAAAGACCCGGAAGACCACGGAAAACAACTGTGGTGGATGACCGAAGAATTCTTTCCCTGGTGAAGAAAACAGCCTTCACAACAGTTGGCCAGATCAAGAACACTCTCCAGGAGGTAGGTGTATGTGTGTCATCAATCAAGAGAAGACTTCACCAGAGTGAATACAGAGGGTTCACCACAAGATGTAAACCATTGGTGAGCCTCAAAAACAGGAAGGCCAGATTAGAGTTTGCCAAACGACATCTAAAAAAGCCTTCACAGTTCTGGAACAACATCCTATGGACAGATGAGACCAAGATCAACTTGTACCAGAGTGATGGGAAGAGAAGAGTATGGAGTAGGAAAGGAACTGTTCATGATCCTAAGCATACCACCTCATCAGTAAAGCATGGTGGTGGTAGTGTCTTGGCGTGGGCATGTATGGCTGCCAATGGAACTGGTTCTCTTGTATTTATTGATAATGTGAGTGCTGACAAAAGCAGCAGGATGAATCCTGAAGTGTTTCAGGCAATATTATCTGCTCATATTCAGCTAAATGCTTCAGAACTCATTGGACGGCGCTTCACAGTGCAGATGGACAATGACCCAAAACATACTGCAAAAGCAACCAAAGAGTTTTTTTAAGGGAAAGAAGTGGAATGTTATGCAATGGCCAAGTCAATCACCTGTCCTGAATCCGATTGAGCATGCATTTCACTTGCTGAAGACAAAACTGAAGGTAAAATGCCCCAAGAACAAGCAGGAACTGAAGACAGTTGCAGTAGAGGCCTGGCAGAGCATCACCAAGGATGAAACCCAGAGTCTGGTGATGTCTATGCGTTACATATTTCAGGCTGTAATTGACTGCAAAGGATTTGCAACCAAGTATTAAAAAGTGAAAGTTTGATTTATGATTATTATTCTGTCCCATTACTTTTGGTCCCTTAACAAGTGGCAGGCACATATGCAAACTGTTGTAATTCCTACACCGTTCGCCTGATTTGGATGTAAATACCCTCAAATTAAAGCTGACAGTCTGCAGTTAAAGCACATCTTGTTTGTTTCATTTCAAATCCATTGTGGTGGTGTATAGAGCCAAAAATGTTAGAATTGTGTCTGTCCCAATATTTACGGACCTGACTGTACTTAAAACTTAACTTATATATAGGATATTCATTAAAATAAATCCCACGAAAATGAATATATGTTTTAGATGACTGCAGATGGTTATCTAGCAGAGTTTTTTTTTAGGGTATAACACCTTAAAACATATGATGATGTTTGTTGTTACACTGAATTGTTTGTAACCACTCACGGTTTCAGTTTTGACTGCGATTGCGTTCCGATGTTCAGGTTTTTATCGCGCGGGTACAATGCATTTTGCACACGTGTGATAAAAAAAAACTGACTGTGGTACCCAGACCCAAACCTCTTCACTGAAGTTCGGATTTGGGATCGGTGTTCTGTATATTTTATTAATTTCCCTTATAACATGGTTATAAAAGGGAAAATAATAGCATTCTTAATACAAAATGCTTAGTAAAATGTTGCTTGAGGGGTTAAAAAATAAAAATTAAAAGGGTTTCTACCACCAGAAATACCGTTCTGTAGCTGGTTGACATTAGCGATGCGCCATTGTCAGCACTACATAACAGTGTGTTTGTTACATTTCTCCCTGCAGCCGTTCTGATAAAATAAGCACTTATATAATATGCTAATGAGCCTCTAGGTGCTATGTGGGCGTAAAATCAGCACCTAGAGGCTCAGTCTACTCACCCTTTATCCCGCCCAGGTCCCCTGTTCTGCCCGCCCCGCTCCTCTTGATTGATGTCACTGTTCCCCGCATCGTTGACGAAATCCCGTGCCTGCGGCGTTCACTTCTGTCTTCAGCACAGTGAGTGAAGGCCGCTCTCCTGGTGCCGGCTTTCTCACTGTGCCTGCGCCGACTACGTCACAGTGAGGAAGCCGGCACCAGGAGAGCGGCCTTCACTCACTGCGCTGAAGACAGAAGTGAACGGCGCAGGCACGGGATTTCGTCAACGATGCGGGGAACAGTCACATCAATCAAGAGGAGCGGGGCGGGCAGAACAGGGGACCTGGGCGGGATAAAGGGTGAGTAGACGGAGCCGCTAGGTGCTGATTTTACGCCCACATAGCACCTAGAGGCTCATTAGCATATTATAAAAGTGCTTGTTTTACCAGAACGGCTGCAGGGAGAAATGTAACAAACATACTGTTATGTAGTGCTGACAATGGCGCATCGCTGATGTCAACCAGCTACATAACGGTATTTCTGGTGGTAGAAACCCTTTAACTACTCATCCTGTTTGCGCAGCCAGCATGTCTTCTTTCTTCTTCTTTCAGGACCTGCAAAAGGACCTTTGATGATGTGATTTCTATCTTCATTCAGCATGACCTGCGCTTACGTCAAAGGTCCTTTTGCAGCTCCTGAAAGAAGAAGAATGAAGACGATGCCGGCTCCGAAATCAAGTGGATGAGGAGAGTTAATTTCTTTTTTAACCCCTCAAGCAACATTTTAGTAAGCATTCTGTATTAAGAATGCTATTATTTTCCTTTATAACCATGTTATAAGGGAAA
This sequence comes from Bufo bufo, assembly GCF_905171765.1. Classification (NCBI taxonomy): domain Eukaryota; kingdom Metazoa; phylum Chordata; class Amphibia; order Anura; family Bufonidae; genus Bufo; species Bufo bufo. The sequence goes on along the minus strand of NC_053390.1, from coordinate 105,818,967 downwards.
ATAATACAATAAACTGACTTTAATCAATTTACTAACATCATCTTTACTGAGCGAGTAGTGGATGCATGGAATAGCCTTCCTGCAGAAGTGGTAGCTGCAAATACAGTGGAGGAGTTTAAGCATGCATGGGATAGGCATAAGGCCATCCTTCATATAAGATAGGGCCAGGGGCTATTCATAGTATTCAGTATATTGGGCAGACTAGATGGGCCAAATGGTTCTTATCTGCCGACACATTCTATGTTTCTATCTCCTAGCAACCATGCATGGAAATCGCATTGCATCTGCACTAACTTGCGGATGCTATGCGATTTTGAAGCCTGCGTTGCGTGAAAAATGCAGAATATGGAACATGCTGTGATTTTCACGCAACGCACAAGTGATGCGTGAAAAATCAGCGCTCATCTGCACAGCCCCATTGAAGTGAATGGGTCCGGATTCAGTGCGGGTGCAATGCGTTCACCTCACGCATTGTACCCGCGCGGAATTCTCGCCCATGTGAAATGGGCCTATGGGTCCAAGCACCGACATAACATGGATGGCAGTGTTTCTGTCAGTTATTTTTCACTGACCATTGGTAGGAGAAGCATACAGAAGCTCGACTTACAACTGAACAAAGCCTACAGTTGTACTCAGAATAACAAAATAAAAATTGAAAAATAAATGATAATCAGAGCAGAGATGCATCATTAACACTAGCACCAGAAGCTCCATTGAAACAACGAAGAGTAATGAAGGACCTGTCCAGATGCAACAGAAATGCAACCTAACAATGTAATAATAAACTCGCTCCTTAATAGGGATAACCTCACCCCAGGAATTCAGACATGGATTCGTTAGGAACATTTAATTGTTTTGGATTAGGAGATTTCCATCTTGCAACAATAACCATTTATCAGTCATACGATCCTCGGGCCAATCAAAATATTTATGCTCTGGATAAGGAAGGCCTCGTAGGAATAGGGAGACATCAGGGATTTTTTTTATATATTTAGTTGGAATGTAGACTGAAGATCCAGGTATCTTTATTACTAAAGCGATGTCATCTAGGAAATAAGATGAATCCAAACTGGCCTAGAGCATAACGGGTGACCTGTGTCTTTTTACTATGCCAATAGCCGGTCTCATGTGTTCGTCCAGTGCATACATGTAGAGGTTTATTCTTCAGTATGATGAGAATTCATCACTCGTATTATGGGTGTGAAAGGTTTGAAGGCATTGTTCAAGCACAAGTATAGAGGTGAGGTGGACCCACACCAACTTTTATAGGAGGTCTTCTTCTGTAGCTCGTTCACATCTCCAAAAGCCTACCCAGTTGGGATAGGAAGACTTGGTCCTTTTATTTTTGCTCCCCGTCCCCTGTCCATGATCCTCGAGTTGATTCCCAGAACTTTTGTTTGCAGGCATCATAGCATCCATGGAAAGGCAAGGCCTGGACAGGTTCTCACTAACCACTGGGCCACCTGCACACATTGCGGAATACATGCAGTTTTTCCATGCAGATTCCTGTGCGGAAAAACCGCAATGTAGTAGTGCCAGCAAAGTGCATGATATTGAACAAATCTCGTGTACACTTTGCAGATTCTGTTTTCCCTGCGAGAATTGACCTGTTAAGTGGATTTTCAAATCCTCATGTCAATTATGTTTGTGGTTTTAGCTGTGAATGTCACCCTTTTTCCAATGATCAACGCGTCACAATGTGCACCACAAACCGCACTTAGACATTGCATTTTGGGTGCAGAAGTGCACCGAAATCCACATGGACATTAATGTGGATCTTCGCCGCGGTCGCCAGCCCCCGTGTGCAGGTACCCTTAAACAGAAGGAACGGAGTGAACCTGGGCTGGGCACCACAACAGCCGCACGGAGCGACTCTCGTGTTTGTGTGCTTTGGAAAAACTTATATTGAAGGTCTGCCACAGATAAATCAATCTCCTATATTGCTGTTCCTCAGCTGGGAAACCATAATCCAAAGGCTAATGTGCCCTGTACAGGCTGTGCGCGTCACAACAGCACTGTCCTAGAACAAGGAAAAATACGATCCAGAGTAAAGAAAGTACTGAGATATTTTTCTCAAGGATTCATCTGGCGTCTAATATAAAAAAAAAAAAAAAAAAATAATAAAAAAAAAAACTATCGCTACATGCCTTCGCATAAAATCAAAAGCACAGAGGTACGGTATGAGCTCATAGGACTGGTGTATTGTGAATCCTAAACAATTAGGGCCCAACGTTTTCAAGGAGCACGGTATATGAACACAGCATTGTAGTGAATGCGGTTTTCGCCGTTTCTGCACGTGTTACTTGTGGATTTGTCCCAGATCTCACCAGTTACATTGCATCTGCACTGAAAATCCACGGGGGCATGCTGCAGATTTCAAAATCCACGTATGGAAAAATTTTTGGAAACCTCATCTACTTAGCCAGTATCGTATTTCGCTGTTGATTTTCAAGCAAAAATCCGCATAGAAAATCCACAGGTAGGGATGAGCTAACTTGTGTTTGCAAGTTTGGCGTACAAGCTTCGGGTTATCTAACTACCACGGACCACAAGTTATGGTCTGTGGTAGCGGAATCCATAACAGAATTCTTAGATGACCCGAACCTTGCATGCAGAACTTGAAAAACACAAGTTCGCTCATCCCTAGCCACGGGTAATGAGCATCACGTAGAAGGCCTGAGACTAGGCTTCTCCTGCTGTACGAGAACAGGGTATAAAGTGGTCCATTTCTATATACTGGGTGCAGGACCATTTCTGCAGTGGATTTGGGCAACGGAAATGTGAAGTAATTGTCCTCCTACTCCTGTTTCTCAGAACAGAAAGATGGAAACATTTACCGACACCAATATAAAAGCCCTGCTCAACTCAACAGATGTTCTGGAACCGGTTAAAGAAAAAGAAAAAAGAGAAAGTGTTCCTCCCTCATTAGATCTGAAATCCATTTAAAGAAATAGTCTGTGAAGGTTTTTTCAGTTCTGACATTTTCTAGGTTTCAGGATTTAGCCAAGAGCCAAAGTTCGGCTTCTCTCAAAAGCAGGATGTGAAGTCACCACAACAGGCACCTACACAGATCGGGTCGGCTGGCGCAGGTTGAAAGCCTTCCATCTCTGGCAACGCTAATTGTTCTCGGCTTAATTGTCTAATTGGGCATTAAGCCAAAACCAGAGAAGGAGTCAAAGAAATGACTTGGAAGTTTATTAAGAAGCGATGAAAGGTAAGAACGGGGTAATTTATGTCAGCCAGTGATAACATATCTACAGGGAAGGTGCGGATATGAAGCAATGCAGGATTCATTCAGCCATCAATAAATATAGATAAAACAATCAAAACGCCTTAAAGGGGTTATCACAAGAATAATGTAAAAAAAAATGAAAATCAGACATCATATAGAACATGACAACCTCTGTCTAACAAAACTAGAGCCAGCCCTGTACCTCACATGGATCCAGAGATCTCCACATTCACTGCTCCAATTGTTCTGCTACATTTATTTCAAGCTGGCAGCTCAGGGGGCGTGTCCTTTCTCAGGGTTGTGTCCTTCCTGCTGCAGCTGAAGGACGGAACTGAGCATTCGCTTCCAGCTCAGTGAGCAGGACAAAGAAATTAGAAAGAGTAAACAGCAGGTGGCGCTGTACAGATAGATTTCAGTTAACTCAGTAGCCAGAATACATTTTTAATTACTTGCAATTACAGAAGTATTCAGATCCAGGTGCTGGTTTGAAAATTCTAGAATAATTTTTACAGGACAACCCCTTTAACGCAAGACAGACGCGGCTAAAGGTATAACGGGCAAACTGTGAAACAGAACGATGTGGCGGCTACTTCTGGGCTAGCTTTTAGTACTTTTACAGTACCGACAGGCCAAATCTCGCAGCGCGCACCAGCGCTGCGAGGAAGTTGAATGCAATGAAACTCACTGGCGCCGCCCTCCCCCACTTCCAAACCATGACCGACAGGTTTCTTTCCTATGCGTAACAGGAAAGAAACCAGTCACTCATCGTTTGGAAGTGGGGAAAGTTGGGGCAGGTGAGTTTCATCGGGCTCATCTCACTCACATCGTTGGTGCACGCTGCAAGGTTCAGCGTGTCGGTACAGTAAAAGTACTGAATGTTAGCCCAGCAGTAACAACCCGCTGAAATCAGAAGGGCTGTCACTATACTCTGCTGCTCTCTAGGAGGGCAGCATAATAGAGGCGACAGGTTCCCTTTAAGGACCAAGCAGTTTTCAGTTTTTTCATTTTTTACTCCCCATCTTCCCAAAGCTATAACTTTTTTATTATTCCATTCACATAGCCGTATGAGGGGTTGTATTTTTGCGGAACAAGTTGTAATTTCTAATGGCACCATTTTATACTGCATATGCGGTAGTGGGAAGCTGGAAAAAAAAAATTGCAAATGGGGCATAATTGGAAAAAGCGCAATTATGGCACAGTTTTATGGAGGGTTCTCTTTCAATAAACACTAGAGCTGCAGCTACAAAGAGCGTTCCTCTCTCTGGAGGACCTGGCCTGTCCATGCACTGTATCAACAACCTATTCATACGGGAATCATGTAATGCTTAATTTGCCCTTTGGGGGGTGCTAATTGCTGAAAGGTTCCTTCACAAATTACAGCCGATCCCTGAACTCTAGAGCAGGAGTCACTGTGATCATTTTCCTTTTGAGACACTTATTTGCCAGAAGAGGACAACCTTGTACAGTACCCAAATGCCAGTCTCCCAGTCCAATCTGCGAGGCACGTGACGTTAAATGATGTTCTCCACAAATTAAAATAAAAAAAGTTAGATAGTAGCTTTAAAGTGTTATTACATATTATATATAGCAAAGAACAAAAAAATATATATAATCTAATCTCCCAGGTTTTTTCCCCACATATGGTTTTTACTCTGTGCAATTTCAGCATTTTTTTTTCTTAAAAAAAAAAAAAAGACTTGGCTTTGCACACAGACATCACGAGGATTTTGGTTCGGCACAGAAAAAAATAAAAATTTGCTGAATGGAAACTTTAACTCACAAACACTTGTGCTATGCAATGCCAAAAAGAAGAAGAAAAAAAAATATTCAAATTTTCAGAACTTTAAGAGCTTGCTAAAGTACAAACCAAAATTTTTCATAAAATGAACAAAATGTTTAGGCCTGAATACTTTAGTGATCTGTTAAAAACAAAACGGAAGTTATTCAGTGTGCATTTCGTTTCCGTATGTCCGTGCCACAAAAAAAAAAAATAGAACATGTCCTATTTATTATTAAAGCTCCATTCATTCCATAGCGCTGTACATATATTAGGCTACTTTCACACTTGCGTTGTTCTTTTCCACCATAGAGTTCCGTCCTAGGGGCTCTATACTGGAAAAGAACTGATCAGGTATGTCCCCATGCATTCTGAATGGAGAGTAATCCGTTCAGTTTGCATCAGGATGTCTTCAGTTCAGTCGTTTTCACTGATCAGGCAAAAGAGAAAACCGTAGCATGCTACGGTTTTATCTCCAGCTAAAAAAACTGAAGACTTGCCTGAATGCCGGATCAGGCATTTTTTCCCATAGGAATGTATTAGTGCCGGATCCGGCATTCAGAATACCGGATCCGTCCTTCCGGTATGCGCAGACTGAAAAAAAAGGTGAAAAAATAAATGCCGGATCCGTTTTTGCCGGATGACACCGGAAAGACGGATCCGGCATTTCAATGCATTTTTTCGACTGACAGGCATTTTTAGGACTGATGAGGATCCTGATCAGTCTTACTAATGCCATCAGTTAGCATACATTTTGCCTGATCCGGCAGGCAGTTCCGGCGACGGAACTGCTTGCCGGATCTCTCTGCCGCAAGTGTGAAAGTAGCCTTAGAAGGTCACATACATAATACAGACAATTGCACTGAGCATAAACAAGATGAGCTACAGACTGGTACAGAAGGAGAGAGGGGCCTGCCCGTGAGGCTTACAATCTACATGTCCATATTACGGACAAGGATAGTACTGTTCTATTAGGGGCCAGCTGTTCCGTTCTGCAAAATACAGAATGCACATGGATGTGATCCGTATTTTTGTGGATCGCAAACTACATACGGTCGTGTGCATGAGCACTAATACTGAGTGAAGTCCTTCTGAAGTCCTGTTTCTATGGTTGGAGTTGATGGCACGCCATGTTTTTCACATACAAGCATTTGATCATTTTCCATGGTACAGACATCATGACATTTTTTTCACCCTTGAGGGGTGTAGGGGTGTATGTGTGTGTGTGTGTGTTTGTATATATACACAGTACAGACCAAAAGTTTGGACACACCTTCTCATTCAAAGAGTTTTCTTTATTTTTATGACTATGAAGGCATCAAAACTATGAATTCACACATGTGGAATTATATACATAAACAAGTGTGAAACTGAAAATATGTCATATTCTAGGTTCTTCAAGGTAGCCACCTTTTGCTTTGATTACTGCTTTGCACACTCTTGGCATTCTCTTGATGAGCTTCAAGAGGTAGTCCCCTGAAATGGTCTTCCAACAGTCTTGAAGGAGTTCCCAGAGATGCTTAGCACTTGTTGGCCCTTTTGCCTTTACTCTGCGGTCCAGCTCACCCCAAACCATCTCGATTGGGTTCAGGTCCAGTGACTGTGGAGGCCAGGTCATCTGGCGCAGCACCCCATCACTCTCCTTCGTGGTCAAATAGCCCTTACTTTAAAAGTTTTCCCAATTTTTCGGCTGACTGACTGACCTTCATTTCTTAAAGTAATGATGGCCACTCGTTTTTCTTTACTTAGCTGCTTTTTCTTGCCATAATACAAATTCTAACAGTCTATTCAGTAGGACTATCAGCTGTGTATCCACCTGACTTCTCCTCAACGCAACTGATGGTCCCAACCCCATTTATAAGGCAAGAAATCCCACTTATTAAACCTGACAGGGCACACCTGTGAAGTGAAAACCATTTCAGGGGACTACCTCTTGAAGCTCATCAAGAGAATGCCAAGAGTGTGCAAAGCAGTAATCAAAGCAAAAGGTGGCTACTTTGAAGAACCTAGAATATGACATTTTCAGTTGTTTCACACTTGTTTGTTATGTATATAATTCCACATGTGTTAATTCATAGTTTTGATGCCTTCAGTGTGAATCTACAATTTTCATAGTCATGAAAATAAAGAAAACTCTTTGAATGAGAAGGTGTGTCCAAACTTTTGGTCTGTACTGTGTATATATATATATATATATATATATATATATATATATATATATTTTTTTTTTTTTTTTTTTAAAGGACATTATTTTTTTTATTTTATTTCTGCATGCTCTGGGGGTCTTTCATTTTCCCCCCCACCGCTTTTATCCCATAGACTACCATTATTTTGTTTGCTGCTTCAATAAAAACACATGTGCAATCTGTCTTGGTGTTTTTGTATGCCCTTTTTTTACCAATACTTTTTTCCCATACTACTCCACAGAGAAATTGATATAAAAGGAAAGTAAATACTTTATAGCTAGGAATGCAAAACAGAGTGGGCAAAAACACCTAAAACGGCTACAAAAAAAAAAAGTCAAGGATTTTTTGGCTAAAAACAAAATACCAGGAACAAAAACTATATGTGAAGGAACAAAAATTAATTAATAAAGTATATTAGAAAAACGTATTAGGGGATTAGGGACATCATATTAAAATTCAATACAAAAAGGTTTAGTTACTCTTTCAGGTTTTTTTCACGCGTGTGAAAAATGCAACAAAACTGACTGCACCTGCGCAGAAGAACTGAACACAAATGCAGACAGAACTGACTGAACGTTCTTGCGAAATGGTGCAAGTTTCACGGAACGCACCCTGAGCCAATCCGCATCATTTGTTTGAAAGAGGCCTTAGAGCTGCATATCACCCACTACGGCATGTTAAGATCCAAGACGACGGTTCTTCGGCTTTCACTGTTCTAGGAGCTGAAGAACGAAAATAACAGAAGTGCCAGATTCGGCGCATAACGAACAGGAACGGAGTCTAATAGATCCCATTGACTATAATGGATGTGCCTCGCTGCAGATTATCTACATTGTTTTATCATCATCAAGAAAGTCATGTGAAGCCAGTTTATAGTGATCTTTGCACACTGCCGTGTCAATCCATCCCCTAATGTAATCACAGCAGCAGGAAGACGCCAAGCACGTCTCGTTATTGAAAGACGCCCCGAGAAAATCCCCTTCAACAAGAGCGGCTCCGTATCAGAGACTGGACAAACAAGGCTATCGTATTGCTTTGTGCTGGTTATGAGGTCAGGAAAAATGTGCTCACACATTAATCCCCATCTACCACGCATTACCGCACATCAGCAGCCCGGCGGCTTTGATGTGTCATGCATGCCTGATCCGTACTGTCTCTCGCACAGGGTGCTCCTGGGTTGCCCTCATCCTGATTCTTGGCTTCCAGATCCGGGTCCGTGAAAATAACACAAAGATTTATTAGAAGGGATTAAACAGATATCAGCGGGGAGCTTGCAGACAGACTGATCCTCTACGAGGCAATCTCTCATCTAAACAGCAGGACGCGGGATTTCCAGATGCGCGTCTCATAGGCTGGGTCCAAACAGAACAACTAATTCTGCTACTAATCGACCAGAGATTTCAGATCTGAGCTATCGCTGCTTTAGGTGACTGGTAATTATTTAATGCACTCATATAGCGCTACTATTTTCTGCAGCGCTTTACAGTCATTAGTTACACACTACATACATACAAACTCCATGCAGAGGATGTTCTTGGTCGGATTCGGACCTAGGACCCCAAGGAAAACAGTGCTAACCACCGAGCCACCGTGCTGCCCTAAACAGGTTATTATTCTGGGTCACTAAAATCAGGTGTACACTGTGCTCTCAATTACCAATGCAAATAGGAAAACATCACCCGCTGTAAACCTGATCCAATATAGCGGACTAGTCCACCAACATTGGCCAGGAACTTGAAGGCCAAGCTGAAAAGCTAGAGATGATCTAGTTACTCTACTAGGTCGGTTTTAGATGAGCGCGTGCAGTCCGCGTGACCCCCGTATTTCCCAGCTGACCCGTACTCACTGCAGCAAAGTGACCTATAACGCTGTGAGCTCCAATTTGAGTACAAGCGTCAAAGATAACTATGATGCATCGAGTCTGGATCAGCTGAGCGGCAGTCAGTCCAGGAAATGTGTCTGCCACACAAGCCACGTTACAAGGAAAGGAAAAGCTGGTTTGAAACCAGCCTTAAAGAGGACCTTTCACCTATTCTTACTCTATGAACTAAGTATACAGCCATGTGGAGCGGCGCCCGGGGATCTCACTGCACTTACTATTATCCCCAGGCGCCGCTCCGTTCTCCTGCTATGCCCTCCGGTATCTCCGTTCCCTAAGTTATGGTAGGCGGAGTCTGCCCTAGCGCTGGCCAATCGCATTGCAGAGCTCACAGCCTGGGAGAAAATAACCTCACAGGCTGTGAGCTCTGCGCTGCGATTGGCCAGCGCTAGGGCAGACTCCGCCTACCATAACTTAGGGACTGGTATCTCCGCCTACTATAACTTAGGGAACGGAGATACCGGAGGGCATAGCGGCAGAACGGAGCGGCGCCTGGGGATAATAGTAAGTGCAGTGAGATCCCCGGGCGCCGCTCCACATGTCTGTATACTTAGTTCATAGGGTAAGAATAGGTGAAAGGTCCTCTTTAAGCCTCAGGCACACAACCGCGCCATGGATGCCACCTGTGGGCAATCCGCGGAACGGAACAGGACGCCCATAAATGGAAATGTGTTAAATTCAAAACAAGAATAGGACATGTTCCATTTGTTTGGCAGGGCCATGGAACGGAGCAATGGAGTGTGCAGTCCGCATCTTTTACGGCCCCATAGAAGTAAATGATGTGGTCCCAAACAACGTTCGTGTACATAAGGCCTCACAAAGGGAAAACTGAAGTCAAGACAACTCCAGTACATATGGAGACTTAAAGGCTATGGGCGAGATTGCAATTAGGCTAAAAAAAAATTCAACTGGTCTTTATCAAAAAATCTTAGTTTTTTTTTTGTTTTTTTTTAACCCATGTATCTTAAAAAGTCAAATCAAATCAATTAGATTTAACCAACTGATTTTTAACCCCTATATCTTAAAAAAACGGCTAAACGTTCGCAGAGTATCATTTCTCAGTCCTGTTAGCTGATGGCTTACCGTATGTGAAGCCTCATCTCTGATCTTCTGACCTCCAACACTCATGATAGCTAAACTGATCTGTCAGTCTCTTCTATGAACTAGATCAGAAAGCCACTAACAAAGAAACGCTCCCATAGATTTGCGCCATCCTTTCTACAGATGGACAGACATGCATCTAAGTGGCAGAAAGACCACCGCAACATCCAGACTAGATATCCTGTTTCTTTACCACCATAGATTATGCACGCTAGCCATCTTCTTTCAGAAGACCACCTCTTAGAAGACACTTTTTCAAAGCCATTTTGGGTGGTCATCTGAAAGGGGTTTAGGGTCTGGAGCAGCAATGAAGGCTATAGGAGAAATGCATTATATGATGGCTTCCTATTAGCAGCAATCCCTAAAAAGATGTGTCCCAGAACGAAAGGTCAGTGAACCATCAACCACCTTGGTCAAATCTCTTTGATCAATTGCTGGAAGGTTCTTAAAGGCTGTGATCCGCCATAATACACAAGGATATCCCATTCCTCAGAAACCTCAACATCTCACTTACCTTTCACATCACTCAGAACATGTCCAAGGGTCCAGCCAGATACGTATTCAATCATTCCTGAAATGATAAATATAATATCTCTATTACAAAGATGAGACTTGTATTGTGTAATAGAGGCAATTCTAGACTTAAATAATTATATGGATGGTCCAGTTTGGACTACCACAAGATCAACACCATTTGAAAGGGTTGTCCAGATTTTACTGGTCAGTGACCTCTCCTTACTATAGGCCATCAATAACAGATAGGCAGTGGCGCCGATCAGCGGTTTTGCAGGAGCTCAGGCTCTGGAAACAGGCATTGGAGCTACACAGCGCTATCCATTGTGTAGTGGTCAGAGCTGGTTACTGCAGGGCTGCTGTCATTCACATGGGCTATGTGCTATATTCTCAAACCATTTCACCTGGAACACAGAGCTATGATACCGGATACAGCACACAGACAAGGGCGGCGTTGTTTTCAGTGGGTATTCCGAAGATGAAAAGACTTCCAGCTGGTTCGAGGGGGAGAGCCCTTTTTTTTCTAATCCCTGTAAGCACACACATTGACCCAGAAACACCATGCATTACATCACACACACAATATCTCTGTATGGAAATAGCACAATTATTTGATCTGATCCGCTAGCGTATGACCTATTAAACAGAGGCAGACCTGCCACGTATCACATTGGAAGTCTACACAGATAATCTGGGGATTACAGGGAACGCAATGGATTCTGCAAACATCTCATTAAATAGATTGTATTACAGAACACAGCCATGGCGAGCATGGAAGAGAGATTTCAATGAGTAAGGAAACCCCTCCGTTTATTGGATTTCACAGGACGTGGAGCTGTAAAAATCTCCAGTTACAAGTTTAACTCCTCCTCGCGGTACTACAACTCTCAGCAGATCAAGGCAGCTATTGTTAGGTCCATCTATAAATTTATTTTCTGTTTTGGAAACAGTGCAGATATAGATATATTGAGATAGATAAATCGATATGGACACCACGTCACTAACCACGACCACACTGGCAAGTCTCTCGCCAATAACACATTCCCCTTCTATAGGGAGCCAGACCATTTCCGTAGCAAATACTAAAACCGCAAATTTGCTACAATGTTATATATTAGTCATATCAGATCATACAAGATATTAAAGAGGATCTTTCATGCGATTTTATTAAAGGGCGATATATACCTCTACTTGCGGGGTACCCCCGCTGATGCTGCCACCCTGCTTGATTTTTTTAAATATGCCTCCTGCGCCCCGCCGGATTTCTCCAGCTCAGTATGCCAATACTGAACATCGGAACAGGGAGGAGGAGACAGCAAGGTTTCTCAATGGGCGTCTCCTAGCTGTGACGCTCTCCGCTGTGATTGGACAGCGCTACAACCAGGGAGAAGGAGACGCCCATTGAGAAACCCTGGCGTCTCCTCCTCCCTGTTCCGATGCTCAGTATTAGCATACTGAGTGGGAGAAATCCGGCGGGCCACAGCGGGGTGTAGGAGGCATATTGTAAACAAATTAAGCAGGGTGGCAGCATCAGCTGGGGGTACCCTACCCCGCAAGTACAGGTATATATCTCCCTTAAAGGGGTTGTCCGGGTTCAGAGCTGAACCTGGACATACCCATATTTTCACCCAGGCAGCCCCCCTGATGTTAGTATCGGAGCATCTCATGCTCCGATGCGGTCCCTTGCCCTGTTCTGGATCGCGCAGGGCACGGGCTCTTGTTCACAATAACACACTGACTCTTTTCCAGGCCCAGTCTGCAATGATTATATGATGAAGTGGAGAACCGCATTCTATTCGATAGGTTCTGGTGCCACTTAAGGGCTGAAATCAGCCAATGTACATATAGTGAAATTGAGGCACACAGATTTTCAGTGTTATAAATTTAAAGTGTTTATTTAGTTTCATCCAGTTGCCCAATATTTCTAAGGTACAACCAGAATATCTAGACCGAACATTTCGGTCAAATTAGACCTTCATCAGCGGTCACATGTTTATCTGCAATAATACACAATAAGTACAGTCTGCAATGGCTGATGTTGGTTGTCGGTAACCACTTATTTTTAACTTATAAATGACAGACCGCTGAAATCAACTCCCGTCTGTACTTTATTCTGCCGTTAGTATGGGCAGCATAAAGTTGATGACAGGTTCCCTTTAAGGGCAGCCTGGAAGCTGTATTACTAGGCATAGTATGGCACTATTTTTGCAGTATAGTACAGTATTTGTGGGCATTGGGAAACACAGTGGACACAGTATTGGGGGTGGCATCAGGATGACAATTAGGGATGAGCAAATCTACTTCAGATGAAACATCCGTAGTCGATTAGCATAAAACTTCATTTGGATACTGTACGGAGCAAGCACTTCGTACAGTATTTGAATGTATTGGCTTAGATGAGCCGGAGATATTACTTTGTGAAGTCTCACAAGACTTCGGGTAATAACTTCAAAGATTAAAAACTTTTTCCCGAACTCTGGTTTGATTCCAAGGTACAACATGGCTTCTTACTTCTTTGTGTTTGAGGGGTTTTTGTTGGTTTTATCTTTTTGCTGTCGTCCCCTGTTGAACAGTCAGCTATTCTTCAGTCCTAACATGATTTTTTGAAGGGCAGGTGCCTTCTCGGCCTTGTTCTCCGGCAGACGTTTCTTTTTATCATTCTCTAAGATTGAAATGAACTCAACAACCCGTGCTGGTCTTCGCATCGACAAGCCATAAAACGTTAGTCATGCTCTTTTGATATTGCAGAAACAGACAATTTATAACCGGCTCACACATAAAAGTTGCGTAAAACAAGAAGATTGACTATTTTGTAAGACTTTAATGCATCCAGCTGAGCGCTGTTCTTTTATTACCAGCAGCACTGTGTAAAACTGCAGTCATGGCCATTCATATCCAGGCGGGAACATATTAAAGTGATTTTCTGGGAGTACATGATGAATTATATTTAGGATAGGTCATCAATATCTGATCGTGGGGGTCTGACATCTGGCACTCGCTCCAATCAGCTGTTGGAGGGGGCCACGGCGGTGAGCACTGCGTACTCTTCACAGCTTACCAAGTACATCATTATACACTGCATACATCGTATAGTGGCGGTGCTTGGTATTGCCTCCCAGGCTCAGTCACTTGAATCGCAGCCATGTATCTATGCAAACAGTTTGAAAGGAAGGTACCTGCTGACCGATTCCCTTCAAATGGGTTTTCCGGAAGTTCAGTATTGATGGCCTATCCTCAGGATAGCTCATCAATATCTGAATCGATCGAATGGAGTCCAACTCCCAGCACCCCCCGCCTATTAGCTGTTCGAAGAGGCTGCGGTGCTTTAGTAAGTGCTGCGGCCTGCTCACAAGTTACCAAGCACAGCGCCGTATATTGTATAGTGGCTGTGCTTGGTATTGTGGCCAAAACCCATTCACTTAAATGGGACTGTGCGGCAAATAGGCCAGGTGATCAATGAACGTGATGTTACTGGTCTAGGAAGAGGCCGTGGCCTGTTGAAACACTGAACACCAGGGGTGCCGGTAGTTGGACTAGGACCAACCCGATACCGATGACCTATCTTTAGAATAGGCAATCAATATTGAAATCCAGAAAAGAGGACTGTTGTGGGTAGCACGGTGGCTCCATAAAAAGCCTTGCAGCACCGGGGTCCTGAGATTGGATCCAACCAAGGGCCCAATGTGCATGGTGTTTGTCACCTCTCCCCAAGTCTGTACTGGCTTCCCCTGCATACTCTGGTTTCCTACCATACGCCAAAAACACACACATTTTTTATTTGCTTCTTATCAAATCGTCCCTAGTATGAGAATAAGAAATTAAATTGTGAGCACCGCTGTGGACCAGAGCTGATCTGAATGGTGACCATTTCTGTACAGAGCAGCAGAATATGTCGGCACTATATAACAATGGGAAAGAAACCAATAAAATGTCTCAGCTTTCGTGGTACTGATAACAAAGGGAGGCTCGCCAAGGCTTTTCCACTGAATAGTAGCATTGAGAATTTCCACCATTTTTTTGACTCTTCCCTATATTAAGACATTAGGTTTGCATGTGTGATTTTACGGCAGCGCTCACAGGGAGATGCGGTATCGCCCTAGACCTTTTATGAGTCATCCTATTCACTAATAAAAACAAACGACAGCGTAAAAACAATACGGGATGAGATTTCTTTAGTTCCAATGATTTAACAACCTTACTGACTGCATAAACCACAATTAGTAATTACGCAAAGAGAAAAAACACAAAAAATTGTTCCTTGATTGCTTCCAGATGACTAACGGAAGTAGTGTTAAAATCCAATTAAGCATGGAAGGTAGTGAGAGTGTTTGGAAAGAACGAGCCATGATGGAGATCTGACAAGACTAATCGGGGAACCAATCGGGGGCTATAGTCATAAGAGCTGAAGCGGATGCTTTGCTGATTTTTTTTTTCTACCAATTAAAGTAGTCGTCTCATTTCAGCAAATGGCACTTATCTTGTAGAGAAAGTTAATACAAGGCACTTACTAATGTATTGTGATTGTGCCTATTTGCTTACTTTGTTGGCTGGATTCATTTTTCCCATCACATTACACACTGCTAGTTTCCATGGTTATGACCACCCTGCAATCCATCAGTGGTGGTCGTGCTTGCAAACTATAGGAAAAAGCGCCGGCCTCTCTGGTGGCCGGGACCTCGGGACTGCGCACAGGCTGTTGCTTTTTCCAATAGTGTGCAAGCGCGACCACCACTGATTGCAGGGTGGTCATAACCATGGAAATAAAATCGAGCCAGCAAAGGAAGCAATATGGTCAATCACAATACATTAGTAAGTGCCTTGCATTAACTTTCTCTACATAATGCTATTTGCTGAAGTGAGACAACCCCTTTAAAACCAGATGGTGGCACATATTTTCTCTAATCTGTTTCGATTTTCTGATTTTTTAGATTCTTTTTCCTCCACATGATATTGTGAAGGGTGGATCCTATGTTATCTATGTGTATAGGTCAGTGATAGGCAAACTGCGGCTCTCCAGCTGTTGCAGAACTACAACTCCCAGCATGCAAAGACTGCCTACAGCAGGGCATGGTGGGAGTTGTAGTTTGGCAACAGCTGGAGAGCCGCAGTTTGCCTATCACTGGTATAGGTTATATAGGTGATATCAGTCATTCTAATCCTGCCTTTAATGATAAGCAAATAGCTGCAGTACAGTGATTTGTACAGACTAAGGCCTCATGCACACGACTGTTTTTCGGGTCCGCATCCGAGCAGCAGTTTTTGCGTCTCGCGTGAGGACCCATTGACTTCAATGGGCTGCAAAAGTAGCGGACAGCACTCTGTGTGCTGTCCGCATCCTTTGCTCTGTTCAGTGGCCCCGCAAAAAAAATATAGCATGTCCTATTCTTGTCCGTTTTGCGGACAAGAATAGGCATTTCTACAATGGGCTGCCAGTTCCGCAAATTGCGGAAGGCAGACGGGCGGCTTCTGTTTTTTGCAGATCCGCAGTTTGCGAACCGCAAAAAACGGAACGGTCGGGTGCATGTAGCCTAAGGGTCCATTCACACGTCCGCAAAATGGGTCCGTATCCGTTCCGCAACGTTGCGGAACGGATCTGGACCCATTCATTTTCAATGGGGCCGCAAAAGATGCAGACAGCACAGTGTGCTGTCCGCATCCGCACTTCCGTTCTGCAAAAAAATAGAACATGTCCTATTCTTGTCCGCAGACAGACAAGAAAAGGCAATTCTATTTAAAGTGCCAGCCAAGTGCGGAACCCACATGGCCGGTGTCCGTGTTTTGCGGATCCGCAATTTGTGGACGTGTGAATGGACCCTAAGAAGTGGTGCCTATCACGCTTTGTGGCCAATTCGAAAACTGCAAGAGTTCATGTATTTTTTTTTTGTAAATACAGATATTGACATGGATACAGGTCAGGTTAGGCAGGGGAAGCCGGCGGGAGCTGGAAGGAGGAGGGGCCGGCTCACAGGGGTGGCTGTAGTAAGGAGAGCAGGGCGTGTTGCCCATGGACCCCGGGAAACATGACAGGGCCGCTGGAGAGCTAAGGATCCGCGGACTCGCGTGACTGATCTGAGAGAAGAGCTGCCCCCAGGCCTGTGACCCCCCCCCCCCCCCCAGCCGTGTTGTGGCAGTTTAAAGTCAGTCTTCACGTAAGGGATTCCCTTCCCCCAATCATGGTTCCACCCAGTCTCCCAGTTCTCTGCTCCAGTCACCCCACTAGTAACCCTGCGCCCCCCTCCTCCTGTCACCCCACAGGGAGGAAGCAGACTCTGCCGACTATGATTGGATCTGTTCAGTTTCAGCTCCTGTCTTTTTACCAGACAAAAAAGTGCTGCATATGAGGCTTTTGTCTGGTCTTTCAACAGAGGCTCAAAACGCAGCCTCCAACGCAGAGGTGAGTGAGTGCAGGCCTATGTATTATGTACGTTAATGACCGTAACTTTCGTACTCCTCCTCGGTAAAAATACTCCTCAAAAATGGTCAGGGAGTATTTTTACTCTTCTGGAAAAGACCTATGGCCACAAAAAATATTCTACAGTTTTCGAACCAGCACCTGTATCTGAACACTTTTGTAATTGCATGTAATAAATTTAGCATAGCCATTAAGGTTTTCAATAAAATGTATCTGTATAGCGCCACCTACTCAGTTTTTTTTTTCCTTTTTCTTTGTCCAGCTCACGGAGATGGCCACACATGCTCAGTTTCATCCTTCAACTGCATGAGCTGTGATAGGCAGAGCTGAGACACGCCCCCTTATCTGCAGCAGAGAAGACACTCCCCTGAGCTGTCAGCTTAATATAAATCTAGCAGAGCAATGAATGGGGAGATCTCTGGATCCATGTGAGGTACAGGGCTGTTAGAGATTGTCATGTACTATATGATGTCAGATTTTCATTTTTTACATTATCCATGGGATAACCCCTTTAAGCAATAATTTCATCCTCCTTATAATATGGCATCTTAGAGGTCATATTGCTAGTGCATACATCGTAAAGCCCCTTAAGCTCCTGTAGCCCCAAAAATGGGTTTTGGGAAGTGTTCAGTGGGTACAATAACCTGCACTAGCTTAGTTTATGAATAAAAAGGTCTGTCTCTATGAGGGACCCTTTCAGACAGACACTTCTATATACAGCTATTCTTTGGGTAAATGCACTTTAATCCCGAATACTAAAACTATGGTGGGCATTATGTAAACTTTTACGACTAGCTCTGAATTATACCCTCCGTTAAGAGTATGAGCGATGATGGACATATAACTGCAGTAATACCAGGAACAAACACTGACAGATCTCATCAGAACTCCACTAAAACGGAGGACAGAGGCTTTGTTTTATTGTTCCATGCTTTTAAGAAGCACATATGGGATGTTCCATCATCTCACATCACAAGTCACCATAAACCAGGCTATAAACACTTCCACATTACATTCTTTCCATGTTTACAAAGACCAATGAAAACAACACAGCGAAAACATTCCGCCTAATGGTGCGCAGTGCCATCACCACCGACTAGCCAGCGGCTTATTTACCCACTAAACTTTATTACACTTTACAGAACAAACAATAAGCACTGCTCAAAATTCTCAGCTAAAACAATCATAATTTACCATAACTCACATGCATAAAAAGGCAATAGGGACGGTATATAGATTTATATTCAAAGCATAAGGCCACTCTGAACCAAATTACAGAAAGTGGAAATTTTCCTAAAGTTTTTCCTAAAAACGGCAGACTATGAGAACTACTTTGGTTATAGATTAAATGGCGAGTCAAGCCACTATACGCGATTGATGAGTAAAGGCTAGTTTCACATCTGTGACAGATTTCCGGCAGTCTGTTCCGGTAGACAACAGCATGCCGGAGCTCTTCGGATCCAGACTGGATCCACAGATCCCCCTCCCCACAACAGTGCCATCCACAGATCCCCCTCCCCACAACAGTGCCATCCACAGATCCCCCTGCCCACAACAGTGCCATCCACAGATCCCCCTCCCACAACAGTGCCATCCACAGATCCCCCTCCCCACAACAGTGCCATCCACAGATCCCCCTGCCCACAACAGTGCCATCCACAGATCCCCCTGCCCACAACAGTGCCATCCACAGATCCCCCTGCCCACAACAGTGCCATCCACAGATCCCCCTCCCCACAACAGTGCCATCCACAGATCCCCCTCCCACAACAGTGCCATCCACAGATCCCCCTCCCCACAACAGTGCCATCCACAGATCCCCCTCCCACAACAGTGCCATCCACAGATCCCCCTCCCCACAACAGTGCCATCCACAGATCCCCCTCCCCACAACAGTGCCATCCACAGATCCCCCTCCCCACAACAGTGCCATCCCCAGATCCCCCTCCCCACAACAGTGCCATCCACAGATCCCCCTCCCCACAACAGTGCCATCCACAGATCCCACTCCCCACAACAGTGCCATCCACAGATCCCCCTCCCCACAACAGTGCCATCCACAGATCCCCCTCCCCACAACAGTGCCATCCACAGATCCCCCTCCCCACAACAGTGCCATCCACAGATCCCCCTCCCCACAACAGTGCCATCCACAGATCCCCCTCCCCACAACAGTGCCATCCACAGATCCCCCTCCCCACAACAGTGCCATCCACAGATCCCCCTCCACATAGCAGTGCACAGATCCCCCTCCCCATAACAGCCCCGGCCCCGCCGCTCACAGCAGCAGACTATTCTGGCAGTAACTTTTACTCAGCGCATCTTTATTACATTACAATGAAGCTCCAGTAACAGGCAGAGCGGGCAGCGGCGTAAAGTTACTCACTTTATGAATGAAGCAGACGGAGCAGGGGCGTCACGTGAGTGAGTGACGTTACGCCGCCTGCTCTGCATGTTACTGGAGCTTCATTGTAAGGTAATAAAGATGCGCTGAGTAAAAGTTCAAGGACCCACAGGCATAGCTCCTGACCGCCAGCTCCCGCCCGCATAGCAACAAATTGGCCGATTATTCGATAACGGGATTCGTTGACAACGAATCCAGTTACCGAATATTATCGATAACTTTGATAAATGGTTGCAGCCCTAGTCCGCATCATTATGAGATTGGCGGGTGTCCAAGTAAGCAGTTTGAAGTTGCCTCCTCGCAGCTTACTAAGCACAGTGCCATACATTGTATAGAGGCTGTGCTTGGTATTGCAGCTTAGGTCCATTCACTTGACTAGAACTGATCTGTGTCTGGACCAGGTGTCCTATGAAAGTGTCACATGGCCTAAGCACTCACGGAGTGCTGTGGCCTCTTCTTACAGCTGATCAGCAGCAGTGCTGGGAGTTGGACCCCCACCAATCAGATATTGATGAGGATAGGCCATCATAGGCTTTTTAAATGGAAAGGCCTTGAAGAAACATTACAGACGTATATAACCTCAATGATGTCACACATCTTCATCACTAGACCTGCAGAAAAGCATTGCGTTGATTCGTAATAGGAAGAAAGTGGCGGTTGTGCTCATTTTCCCCTACAACCGGTCTGATGTTACACATTTCTGCCCACATGCAAGCCATTACATACACATTTTGTTTGAAACCTAATTCCACATCTGCTACTCGACAGCCATTGAAAATGGGATGAAGCTTTCCAACAATGGTCTGCGGAGGATGTAATCACAAGCATCTGTATCAGTGTATCGGGCTGCAGCACATCACACCCTAACCTTCCTGCTTTTAACATTTCAAAAACTGAAAACTTTGCTTTTGTCCCATTCCAATTCATTTTACTTTTTGAAATGAGAAAGGAAATGGAAGTCAGGAGATTAGATTTCCCCTTTCTGGTGATGGAGAGATGAACTGATTAGTAAAGACGTGGATGTATGACTTCAGCTAGTAGACCCAAGGACTTCAGAAACCACATGGTAAAACAGACCTGCTTTTATGTTCTGCCTCCCATAGATCACAAGCATACAGGAAAAGGGTTTTAGTTCTAAGAGGGTGAAAACCAAAGACTACGCTATTACATTCTGTAGGAGAGGAACCCATGAAGAGGCACACAGGCCCCTTAGGCGGACAACTATTTGTTTGTGCATGTGTTCTCAATGGGGAGAGAAAAAAATAAGCCGTTGCCAGACTTGGCATGCTTAAAGACCTTCTTTCACCCGGACATTGGGCGAGAGGCTGAACATCCCATACGCAGATGGTTACAGTAGCCGAAACAGGCTTCTTTGGCCAACATTCACCTAAATCTAGGTTCACATCTCCGTCGGGAAATTGGGTGCTCCATTAACATGCTGCGCTAGGTTTCACGGTAAAATGACAGACCCTGCAATGGAAACCCAAAGGGACCCCATTATAGACAGTGGTGTCAGTCAAAAAACAAAATACAAACACAGATGTTAACCTAGCCTAATATGTATTTTAGAGAAAAAGGGAATTCTTGCAGCCATGTAGCTAATGCACCTAAAAGTAGCTTCTAGTGCCTAACTTTTTGGTTTGTAGGCCTAGAGCAGGTTTAAGGAGGCGTAAGGAGTCTTAACCCAGGCAATGCTCCTCAGAGAAAAAAAAATAAATAAAAAATAGGCAAATTAGCTTTCTAACAAGAAAAGAACGCTAAGCCTCTAATGTCAGCAGATGTGGTCATATTCTAATCTCAGTTGGCATTAGTGACTCATCTTTCTCTTTTTGTGAAAGGAGAGCTATGTGTAACTTGCCTAACTTTTTTTAGAGAAGCATTACCTGGCCTATAAGAAACGCTCTCCTCGAGGAGAAAGAATTAGTACTCTTTGGTCCAAAGTTTGGACTACGTGACTGTTGTGACACTTGAAATCATTGCTTTGTGGAAGCTCTTGTATTTCTTACTACAAAGCTCCATTCTTGACCTGATGGCTTTCTACAAGATCAGAAGCTTCTCACCAAGAGCTAGAGAATGGCCTGCCTAGCTTTGAATGAAACGGCTCATGTGACAGATCCTCTAGAACAGTTCAAGGCTGTAAAACAATCCTTAATGGTGAACAGAACACTGATATGATGACATATTAGTACATATAACACGAGACAGCTAGTTCCGTCACAATGAAAGCTTTCCTGTAATATCAGGAGGCGTGCAAGCTGCAGGGTAAGCGATTACCAGCGCTCAAGTCAATTAGGCTGCAGGAGGTGGAAATATGCTCTCTGCTCAAGAGGGCAGGCACGTGAAAACTTATAGTACAATGATGTAACCCACCATTATCTACTTAGCTGTAATATATTTCAGACCGTCAACTGACAAATCTGGATCTGCTACACTGATTTAATACAACAAAGTACTGGTAATATGTCCATATGTCTACACTAGGACTCCATTACTGTATGTCAAGTCCATTCAATGGCGCCATGCACAGTAATGTAATACAGCACCCAAAGAAGCCTATGGCACTTTCTGCCCTGCTCATCAGGAAATGACTACCGCCTCTGCAGTAGCATGGCAAAGGGCTTTGTATTTAGCTGTCAGAGGGGGAAGGAGACCGATTCCATTGACATCCAACCCTAGCTGCACAGATTAGCAGCTGTGCCAAGGGGAACTCATGGAAGTAGAATACCATGAAAAGGTTTTCACGCTAGAAACAAATTACCTTAAAGTAGTATTTCAGGACTTTTGTTAAGAAAATAATTCACAGGACAGCCCCTTGCTGTTGGAGTGACGGTCAAGTGATTGACTAGGCATTTTTTGTTCAACACATTCTGGATCTTAAAGAGGTTTTCTGGTTCAAATTATTTTTAAGCAAGTGCTACCAGCCTGCCTGCTGAAACAAAAGATTCATACTTACCTGCTTCACGTCGCTCCAGTCCTCTGTGCTGCCTCCATCTTCCAGTCCTCGCACTCTTTACATCTGGTGGTGCAAGGTCATGGTCACTTGCACCCCTCTAGCCAATGACTGGCTTAACTGGTGACATGCGGCTTGTCCCCACAACACTGCTAAAGCACTACTGGAAGAAAACAGTAGAGGACCAAAACGTCTTAGAGCAGTATCTTCTGTTTCAGCAGGCAGGTTGCGAGCACTTGCTTTAAAATACTTATTACCCGAAAACCTCTTGAAGGCCCTCCCCATATACAGTACAGTATGGCTAGTCAACCCCACTGCTTTGGGTGGGACAGCCAACAATATAATGTATATGGGAAGCTTTCAACTCTTCTTTGATAGATGAGGTTGGGTGAGAGGATTGTGCATGTTGAATTTCAACAATCAGGGGTCATATATTAACCTGAAATATGCCTATATTATGCATATTTCAGGCGCAGAGTGCGACTTTTCCTCACTCATGCCAGGTCAAAAAAAAGTGGCGTGGGCAGGGAAGGGCCGGCAGACCAGTCTCATTCATAATTTTCTACGCCTGGTTTAGGAAGCTGTCGTACATTTAGAAGTGGCACGGGATGCGCTAAAGTAATGTAGAGGCCGGCGCCTCTACATAAATTCGGCAGATCCGCCACTAGAGCAGGAGCTTTATTAATGACTCTCTCAATCTTTGTTCCCACAGAAGGAAATCTGTCGCCAGAGTGTCTCTCTTCCCCTCTCTCCCCATTGAAAGTACATACAACCTTGTAGAACAGAGCACGTATGTCTATGGGGGAGTCACGAAAGATCACTGTCGGAGTATTTGAAGGCATTCCTAGGCACCCCTGTCCAGAGAACAAAACTGCCACGTTAGGTTTCTATCCATATATTACAGCAATAATAATAGTAATATTAATATAGAGCCAACATATTCCTCTGCTCTTTATAAAATGTATAGGCTCCTATATTGTAAAGTAGAGATTTTGCAAACTTGGAAGTGAACGACTCGAAGAACATTGATATTTGCCAAAAACACTAACAGCTTATTTTATAGTCCTGTACGGCAGGTTTTTAGGAGGCGATGTCCTCTCATGCTTTTACCACTTAAAAATCAACAAGATATATGAACGCTTGGACAGACTTTCTGTCTGTAAAACAGGACAATGGGGATTCTCCTTTCTGGTGCCAAGCCATACATTTATATGCTTCTCACTTTTTACTTAAGATAATATCAGATAATGTAAAAGACTCAAATCTGCCAATTTCCTTGAAAAACAAAAAAAAAGTCAGTCCAGTATCCAACATTCACAGCTCATAGCGGGAAGCTGACAGATATTTATTTTGGACACTGTTCTAGCACCATGGCCTAGAAAGATTCCTCGCTCCCAAGGAATTTATCCAATTAAACGACTTAGTGATTTTACTTAAAGGGCTATTTAATGCTGTGGCATATCATTAGAATATGCCGTAATATCATCAGTGAGACCATCTACTGAGATCCCCGCAAATCTGTAGAAACAAGGGTCAGAGGATCCTTTGCTTCCCCCCCCCCCCGCCCCCGCTCGCTCGCTCAGCAACTAGGGGCGGACTGTGAACTTAATGTGGCCCTGGAGAAAACTAAAAGTGTCCCCATTTTGTAGTCGGGTCCAGATTGACAGAAGGTGGGGCCAACACAAGTAGACTTACCGCTAGCAACGCCATATTGTGGCACAATATACCACCCCAGCACCAGAGGTCACAATAACGCCTGTACAAGCGTCATAGAAGTGTTGGATTTTTGTCATGTTTAATGTATACAAAAAAAAAAAAAAAAACTGTATGTTAATGGTTGCCTGACAGATGCCATACTGTGGTATCCATCACCATTGAGATCCATTGTAAAAAAAAAAAAATAATTTTTTTTTGCAGGATGGGAAATCGTAGTGTATGGCATCTGTCTAAGGCGTCCGTTATAGTATAAGTTTTTTCATGTACGTTAAACGTATGACCGAAACATGATGTCAACCCAGCCTAACTGAGAGGAACAGAGCTGGACAGACTCCAATGACTATGATGGGATCCGTTTGTTTGGGAGCCTCTCTTTTTACCAGACAAAAAAGCCCTGCATGTAAGGATTTTTTTGTCCAGTCTTTGTAACAAAAGCTGTGACGGAGGCTCCAAACGCAGATGTGAACCAGTGCAGGCTACGTATTAAATTATTAAAATTACTTAAACTTTCACACTCCTCCTCGGCTAAAAATACTCCTCAAAAATGGTAAGATGAGTATTTTTAACACCCCGGAAAAAATGTAGCAAACCTCTGCCCAGCACATCACAATATACTGCTCCAGCAGCACAAAATACCCTTGCAGAAGCTGCCTCTCTGTGGTGGCCAGGGCCAGCTGCCACATTTGGTCCTCCTACTCCAGTTGACTCAAGATGGCAATACAGTTGAATTCAGAAGTTAGGACGAGAGTGTCAGATTACTTGCCATTTCTGGCATCCATGAGGGCGGCTCTGGTGGCCCCCTGGCCAACATTGGAGGGATCGGCAAATAAACAGTACAACTAACATATGTTCAAGCAGGCACCACCGATAATAGTTTCTGGGCACCAGATCGTGTGGTCTAAACTGCAATCTACTGCCCAGAAACAATGCAGCTGTATCAGGACAAGCGATCGCAATAGCAAAGTGAAGGAGACTGCTGTAAATGTGGCTCTTTCACTGAACAAGCAGCCGACTGCCAGGAAGAAACGATTCCTTCCCAACAATCGGCTGCAGAATCCTCCCGTCTGAATCCACCTTTAGGCCGGGTTCATGGCACTTTGTTCTGATCGCTGTATACAGCATATATGCCAGAAGCGGCCTGATCCCCACCAGATCCCATTATAGTGAATAGGGTTCTGCGATGCACGGTGTAATCATACATCTAAGAAATCGCCCCTTGCACCCTCCAATGACCCTGTCAACATGCACACCAGGCCAGTATCCAACTGACGCTTCATCCTCGTTCCATGGGGGAGGGGGGGGGGGGGGGGGGGGGGGGGGGGGGGGGGGGGGGGGGGGGGGGGAGAGCGTTGATTGATGGGTCCTCTATATATTTGAGAGTTTCCGGAGACTCTGCTAGCAATAAATAAAAAGGGCAGCTTAAAGGGGTTCTGCAGTTTGTTTAAACTGATGATCTATCCTCTGGATGGATCAGCATCTGATCGGCGGGGGCCTGACACCCGGGACCCCCGCCAATCAGCTGTTTGAGAAGGCAGCGGGGCTCCAGCAGCGCCGCGGCCTTCTCACTATTTACCGCTGGCCCAGTGACGTCACGACCAGTGTCAACTGGCCTGGTCGCGGCTAAGCTCCATTTAAGTGAACAGAGCTTAGCCAGGCCAGATGTCACAAATGTAGACATAATCATAAGTATGTGCATATGATTTTAGGATTTTAACATCAAGTCTTATAAAAGATTTGCTTCATAAAACACAAGGCGTGAGTTTACAGCCCTCATTCTGTTTTCCACTGACTTTAAAAGGAAAGAACCATAAAAGCCCAAAAAACCTCTAGTCTCCGTGACAGAACGAGCAGTCTGCTTTGGCACATCAGTTGTTTTTGTTGCTTGCGGCAAAGAAAAGTGGAAAAAATAAAACCCTCAGATTTAATTAAACTGGTACCAATCACGGTTTCCCAGTCCATGGTAATTCTTGTCCAAACCAATAATGTTTTCCTATGTAGGATATTAAAGGGAACCTGTCACATTGAATATGAGGTCTGAGATGAAAGCAGCATGTTATACAGCAGTCACTTATCTGTACTGTCCGCATGTGAAGGTCATTCCGCAGTCCCGTTTTGTGGTCCGCAAAATACATACGGTCATGTGAATGCTCCAGAATTTTCATTTGAGTAGCCTATCCTCCGGACAGGTCATCAATATGAGATCGGACACCCCAGCCCATCAGCTGCTTGAGGAAGTCTCGACGTTTACCAGAACTGCTGAGCTCTGCGTGCTTCTCCCTGCTCACCAAGAACAGCAGCGTCCATTGTGCCCGTGCAGATTCTCTCTGCATCATCATGACCACTGTCTCTGCCATCTTACTAGACTTCCAAGACTGCGCTGTCCTGGGCACCAACCTCATACTGGACCCGTGGAGGTGAGAGAAATACAGTGCATATATATATATATATATATATATATATATATATATATAAAAAAAACGAATGATGAGGCAGCACTTCCAGTATAAGGTGAACGGGTGAGGAACCCCAACTTTATTCAAGCGACGTTTCGGCCTGCTCAATGAGGCCTTTCTCAAGCTACATAACAGTGCATATGACAGGGTATAAATACATCCCCCAATCAGTACAGTTCAATTACAATCAGTGGTTAGGCGTGACTACAAACCAGTCACGTGATCATTAACCATTTAAACACATGACATAGGTGTATAGTAAACATTCTCATGTTGTGAGCATACAAACATTTCATAAGTGATCTATGATGCCAAAATAAATAGTATAGCGAGATAAATCTCTGTGTATCCATTACAATTAAATAGAATATGCATCTCTCTCCATTTAATATGTGATTAACTATATCGAACACTGTGCAAAACGTGTTAGGTACATACAGGGTTAAAAACATATGTTGCTGGTACAGCCGTACCTTAACACAGATTAAAAACATCAGGACGGAGCTCACCATACTTGAGTGCTTGGAACCGGCCGGCATTGGCGTCCCCTCGTCTGCGATGCGCATGCGCCGAGCCCGACGCCATTGGCCACGCCCCCCGATACAGCCGCGCTCACACGTGACAGCTCCATGGACCGCAGCGTCATCCCCTGGAGCGCACCGCAGGGAAAACAGCTGAAAGGGGAGGGAGGTCAAGGCATGTGACTCAGCGTCAGACGCATAGCACCTGGGGGTGTGCCGAAGTGACCATGGTGATGTAAACAGTACGGAGACCTGCGGGCATACGCACCATAACTAGGACCCTTATATAAGCACATAGTCCAGGTCCCAATACACCTATAGGTGCATTTAGTCAGCTCAGCGGGTAGGCGATCTAGCTCTGCCAGCGCACCCAGAGCGACCGCCCAATTCACACTGGCCTTCCCCAATGCACCTTATTAATGTGTGGTTACGATGGGACACACCTCCCATCTACCTACACCTCTAGCACTGATGTGTGTAGGAAAACTCCACCAGCTCCCAGTGTGTGGCTAGTGAAATCACACCCCATCAGTACCAATAAGAGAACTATCAGATATCAATAATTAAAAAATGCTTCATGCCAGTGATCCAGGTCATCAGTCGCAGTCCCGCAAGTCTCCACACAATGGTCACTATCACGCTCTGGTATCCAAGGTCATTAGGCGGCTCCATCCAGTACATAGACAAAGGCTCATCAAGATCATCAAAAGACATCTAGAATGAATGAAAATTGTATCAATATACATTGTTTATTTAATCAGACACATTAGCACTGTTATATGTCTCCCACACCAGACAGAGTGGTCAAGGACCCCCACGTCGGCGTGCGCTGCACCTATCCATCACCCACATAATTCCCATCTACATTCTGCATTAAGGCCGTCAGGCTTCAGTGTCCGTAACCTATATATCCACATAATCTCACGTTGCTTAAGTAATCTTTCCCTGTTACCTCCCCGTTTGAGTGGGGGGATATGATCTATCACCCTAAACTTGAGATCTTTCTCACCGTGACCTGCCTCAATGAAGTGCTTGGGCACGGGAAGGTCTCTCCTTTTTTGCCTAATCGAGTACCTGTGATAGTTCATTCTCGTCTTGACCTCACAAGTGGTCTCCCCCACATAAAAAAGATTGCAGGGGCAAGACAAGAGATAAATCACGAATGAACTATCACAGGTTAAGAAATGCCGTATTTCAAATTCCTTCTTCGTTATTGGGTGTGTGAATTGCTCACCTTTTAGCATATAGCTACAGTTTACGCAACCTAAACATGGGTAGCATCCGTATTTCTTACGACCTAAATAGGTCTGGATAGGGGTTTTACCCCCTGTCACCTCAGCTTTGACTAGCTTATCTCTCAGGCTCGGTGCTCGCCTGTAGGACATCAGAGGAGGTACGGAGAATTCTTTAACCTTTTTAAAGTTGCTGTACAGTATTGGCCAGTGCTTTTTGATAGCGTCTGCTACCTGATAGCTACCCTCCGTGAAAGTTGAGATGAACGGCACTCTAATCTGTTTGTTAATGTCTTTCGGGGTCCTTGATTCCAGTTCATCCCGCTGTCTCTGAACTAGTCTTCTAGGATATCCCCTATTGACAAACTTGTCCGCCATTTGCGACAATCTCGTGTCACGTGTCTTGGGGTCTTTAACAATACGTTGCACACGGAGAAACTGGCTCCGTGGCAAGGTTTTGACCATGGACCGTGGGTGACAGCTCTCGAACTTCAACAACTTGTTGCAGTCCGTCGGCTTAGTGTATAAGTCGGTCACAAGTATAGTACCTTGTTTGATCACCATGGTATCCAAAAATTGGACCTGCTCGGTGGAGTATGTTAGAGTAAACTGTATATCTGGGTCTATTGTATTCAAAAAAATGTGGAAATCGGCCAACTCACTTTCAGTGCCGTCCCAGATGACAAAGACATCGTCTATGTATCTCCACCACCCCCGCACAAGGCTGAAGTGGTGGGACACATAGACGTGCTCAGCCTCCAGGCCCGACATGAAGATGTTGGCGTAAGTCGGCGCCATATTCGAACCCATAGCGGTTCCCCGCTGTTGTAAAAAATAACCATCCTGAAAAGCAAAATAATTGTACCTCAAAACTACACCGAGCAGGTCCAATATGAACTCTCTACATTCATCAGTATACTGGGTGGAAACCAGACATTTCCTGACTGCCTCTACACCCCTATCATGATTTATAGAGGTGTAGAGGCTCACCACATCAAAGGAGACCAGCAGGATCTTATCCGTCACTTCCACCTCAGCAATCCTGTTAAGGAAGTCACCTGTGTCACGTATGTAGGATCTAGCTCCTACAGCAAACACTCTCAGTATTTTATCCAGGAAGATGGCTACATTAGAGAACACAGACTCCCTCCCGGGAGTCAGCTGAGATACGTGCATTGGGTGAACTTTGCAACAACGGCTCCCTCACGGTCAAACCGGCCGACAAGGGGGGTGCCGTTGTTGTGATGGACACCCAATGGTACGTCTCAGAGATACAGAGGCAGCTGGGAGACCCGCTGGTGTATAGACAGCTGAATCATGACCCTAAATTTGAGGTGATGAAGGTTATCACTAATATACTTGATAGAGCCAGAGTAGGAGGTTTGATCGATGAAGCTCTTTACAAGTATCTATTGATAACACACCCGAAAACACCATTGATGTATGTGTTACCTAAAATTCATAAGAGTTTACAGAACCCCCCGGGGAGACCCATTGTCTCCGGGAGGGAGTCTGTGTTCTCTAATGTAGCCATCTTCCTGGATAAAATACTGAGAGTGTTTGCTGTAGGAGCTAGATCCTACATACGTGACACAGGTGACTTCCTTAACAGGATTGCTGAGGTGGAAGTGACGGATAAGATCCTGCTGGTCTCCTTTGATGTGGTGAGCCTCTACACCTCTATAAATCATGATAGGGGTGTAGAGGCAGTCAGGAAATGTCTGGTTTCCACCCAGTATACTGATGAATGTAGAGAGTTCATATTGGACCTGCTCGGTGTAGTTTTGAGGTACAATTATTTTGCTTTTCAGGATGGTTATTTTTTACAACAGCGGGGAACCGCTATGGGTTCGAATATGGCGCCGACTTACGCCAACATCTTCATGTCGGGCCTGGAGGCTGAGCACGTCTATGTGTCCCACCACTTCAGCCTTGTGCGGGGGTGGTGGAGATACATAGACGATGTCTTTGTCATCTGGGACGGCACTGAAAGTGAGTTGGCCGATTTCCACATTTTTTTGAATACAATAGACCCAGATATACAGTTTACTCTAACATACTCCACCGAGCAGGTCCAATTTTTGGATACCATGGTGATCAAACAAGGTACTATACTTGTGACCGACTTATACACTAAGCCGACGGACTGCAACAAGTTGTTGAAGTTCGAGAGCTGTCACCCACGGTCCATGGTCAAAACCTTGCCACGGAGCCAGTTTCTCCGTGTGCAACGTATTGTTAAAGACCCCAAGACACGTGACACGAGATTGTCGCAAATGGCGGACAAGTTTGTCAATAGGGGATATCCTAGAAGACTAGTTCAGAGACAGCGGGATGAACTGGAATCAAGGACCCCGAAAGACATTAACAAACAGATTAGAGTGCCGTTCATCTCAACTTTCACGGAGGGTAGCTATCAGGTAGCAGACGCTATCAAAAAGCACTGGCCAATACTGTACAGCAACTTTAAAAAGGTTAAAGAATTCTCCGTACCTCCTCTGATGTCCTACAGGCGAGCACCGAGCCTGAGAGATAAGCTAGTCAAAGCTGAGGTGACAGGGGGTAAAACCCCTATCCAGACCTATTTAGGTCGTAAGAAATACGGATGCTACCCATGTTTAGGTTGCGTAAACTGTAGCTATATGCTAAAAGGTGAGCAATTCACACACCCAATAACGAAGAAGGAATTTGAAATACGGCATTTCTTAACCTGTGATAGTTCATTCGTGATTTATCTCTTGTCTTGCCCCTGCAATCTTTTTTATGTGGGGGAGACCACTTGTGAGGTCAAGACGAGAATGAACTATCACAGGTACTCGATTAGGCAAAAAAGGAGAGACCTTCCCGTGCCCAAGCACTTCATTGAGGCAGGTCACGGTGAGAAAGATCTCAAGTTTAGGGTGATAGATCATATCCCCCCACTCAAACGGGGAGGTAACAGGGAAAGATTACTTAAGCAACGTGAGATTATGTGGATATATAGGTTACGGACACTGAAGCCTGACGGCCTTAATGCAGAATGTAGATGGGAATTATGTGGGTGATGGATAGGTGCAGCGCACGCCGACGTGGGGGTCCTTGACCACTCTGTCTGGTGTGGGAGACATATAACAGTGCTAATGTGTCTGATTAAATAAACAATGTATATTGATACAATTTTCATTCATTCTAGATGTCTTTTGATGATCTTGATGAGCCTTTGTCTATGTACTGGATGGAGCCGCCTAATGACCTTGGATACCAGAGCGTGATAGTGACCATTGTGTGGAGACTTGCGGGACTGCGACTGATGACCTGGATCACTGGCATGAAGCATTTTTTAATTATTGATATCTGATAGTTCTCTTATTGGTACTGATGGGGTGTGATTTCACTAGCCACACACTGGGAGCTGGTGGAGTTTTCCTACACACATCAGTGCTAGAGGTGTAGGTAGATGGGAGGTGTGTCCCATCGTAACCACACATTAATAAGGTGCATTGGGGAAGGCCAGTGTGAATTGGGCGGTCGCTCTGGGTGCGCTGGCAGAGCTAGATCGCCTACCCGCTGAGCTGACTAAATGCACCTATAGGTGTATTGGGACCTGGACTATGTGCTTATATAAGGGTCCTAGTTATGGTGCGTATGCCCGCAGGTCTCCGTACTGTTTACATCACCATGGTCACTTCGGCACACCCCCAGGTGCTATGCGTCTGACGCTGAGTCACATGCCTTGACCTCCCTCCCCTTTCAGCTGTTTTCCCTGCGGTGCGCTCCAGGGGATGACGCTGCGGTCCATGGAGCTGTCACGTGTGAGCGCGGCTGTATCGGGGGGCGTGGCCAATGGCGTCGGGCTCGGCGCATGCGCATCGCAGACGAGGGGACGCCAATGCCGGCCGGTTCCAAGCACTCAAGTATGGTGAGCTCCGTCCTGATGTTTTTAATCTGTGTTAAGGTACGGCTGTACCAGCAACATATGTTTTTAACCCTGTATGTACCTAACACGTTTTGCACAGTGTTCGATATAGTTAATCACATATTAAATGGAGAGAGATGCATATTCTATTTAATTGTAATGGATACACAGAGATTTATCTCGCTATACTATTTATTTTGGCATCATAGATCACTTATGAAATGTTTGTATGCTCACAACATGAGAATGTTTACTATACACCTATGTCATGTGTTTAAATGGTTAATGATCACGTGACTGGTTTGTAGTCACGCCTAACCACTGATTGTAATTGAACTGTACTGATTGGGGGATGTATTTATACCCTGTCATATGCACTGTTATGTAGCTTGAGAAAGGCCTCATTGAGCAGGCCGAAACGTCGCTTGAATAAAGTTGGGGTTCCTCACCCGTTCACCTTATACTGGAAGTGCTGCCTCATCATTCGTTTTTTATATATTTCGTGGAGGAAGAGCCGACCTCTGTGGGGAGTTTGCACCCGGTACATCTCATCTGACTGTGCTGCTGCACTATTTGTATTTTTATATATATATATATATATATATATATATATATATATATATATATATATATATATATATATATATATATATATATATATATGACACCCCTCAACATACAGTATACTAGGGCTGAAACAATTACTCTAATTAATCGATTAACTTGTCAAAAAAATCCTTGATGCAAAAAATTTGCATCGATGATTCTTTCTGTCATGTGACCACGGAGTGTGAGAAGCTTGCTATTACTCACGCTCTGTGGTCATCTGCCTGCCCGCACAGCGCTGCACTGGATCCTGACATACACACATCGTCAGGGCATTTTAGTCCACTGGTGCTGCGGCTAGGCACTGATGGCACTGGAGGGGGGGGGGGGGGGGGGGGGGGGGGGGGGGGGGGGGGGGGGGGGGGGGGGGGGGGGGGGGGGGGGGGGGGGGGGGGGGGGGGGGGGGGGGGGGGGGGGGGGGGGGGGGGGGGGGGGGGGGGGGGGGGGGGGGGGGGGGGGGGGGGGGGGGGGGGGGGGGGGGGGGGGGGGGGGGGGGGGGGGGGGGGGGGGGGGGGGGGGGGGGGGGGGGGGGGGGGGGGGGGGGGGGGGGGGGGGGGGGGGGGGGGGGGGGGGGGGGGGGGGGGGGGGGGGGGGGGGGGGGGGGGGGGGGGGGGGGGGGGGGGGGGGGGGGGGGGGGGGGGGGGGGGGGGGGGGGGGGGGGGGGGGGGGGGGGGGGGGGGGGGGGGGGGGGGGGGGGGGGGGGGGGTGGGGGGGGGGGGGGGGGGGGGGGGGGGGGGGGGGGGGTGGGGGGGGGGGGGGGGGGGGGGGGGGGGGGGGGGGGGGGGGGGGGGGGGGGGGGGGGGGGGGGGGGGGGGGGGGGGGGGGGGGGGGGGGGGGGGGGGGGGGGGGGGGGGGGGGGGGGGGGGGGGGGGGGGGGGGGGGGGGGGGGGGGGGGGGGGGGGGGGGGGGGGGGGGGGGGGGGGGGGGGGGGGGGGGGGGGGGGGGGGGGGGGGGGGGGAACGACTGATGGCACTGGATGGAGGGGGGGGAGGAAATCGACTGATGGCACTGGAGGGAGGGGGGAAGCGACTGATGGCACTGGAGGGGGGGGGGGGGAAGCGACTGATGGCACCTGGAGGGGGGGGGGAAGCGACTGATGGCACGGGGGGGGGGGGGGGGGTTTATAGTTATTTCAATTGTTGGATTAAATCGGTAGAATACTTGATTACTAAAATAATCGATAGCTGCAGCCCTATAGTATGCCGCCCTATCAACAGAAAGATAAAAAATAAGTTATTGCCAAAAAAATAAATGAATGAAAATCAAGAAAAATCAATAATCGTCCTTAAAGTAAAAATAATCATCCAGCCCTAGCTCCAGTCCATCCTGTTTTGATTATGGGGGACATTTACTAAGGAATTTGCAACTATTTTAGTGGTAAAATAGGCACAAGTCCACCTTCTTAACCGCACGGCCCTTCTTATTGTCACACAGCCGGTTTTACACTGTCTTCAGCAGTTCGGTGGTGATGGAGGCAGAGGGTGGACATGCCGAGGGCCATGCCAGGACTCCAGCCCTGGCAAATTTAGTAACAAATGTTAGCGACACCAGTCACAAGGGCTGCCACAGGTGTGCCCAATTTATGACGAAGCACACACCTCATCATAAATCAGATGGATCTTATGACTGGCGTAAAAAGCCAGTCTTAGTAAATATCCCCAAATAATGCACCTTCCATCTCCACACTGATGCCGTGCTCATCTTATCACTGCCTTCCCAAGTTCCTTCCCTCTTGTGCAGTCTATGATAGCAGCAGATATAACCTGCTGGATGGCACAAAGCCAAGTCTACTCCTCCATGCTTGAGACGCAGATCACAAGTTATGATCTTTCTCGCCCCTCACCCAGAAATAACTGAAAAGGGATACAAAGGACGTTTTGTAAGAAATCATATATGAGGAGGAGACTTGGAATGAGATGTACCCTGGCAACAATATTAAACAGGAGGGCACCAGGTATGTCACCTAGACATTCTATGTGTATAGTGACATTTTTACTGTGATCAAGAGGGTCACTTTATAGGGGCTTGAAAAACATTAGACAAATGGACATTAAACCTCTGAAATTTTACAAATCATTACAGAAAATGACATTAAAGGCCCCTGCTCTGCAGGTCAGGAAGAGTCGAGAGGAAATTAAGCAAAGTCTAGGATCTAAATCTAAGCAAATCATCACCATGGCCCAAAATCAACATCCTGTAATCAAGGATGGGTCACACCCTTCGCCTCAGCAGGGGGTGTAAACGTACACCTTCTGTAAAGATATAGTCAAGGGATTAGCAGTATTCTCACTAGCTGGAGTCTTGGGTAACACAACATAGTAACCAAGTCCACGTAGCATGCCACACACAAGGAAGGCCATGACAGACGGGCGGCAGCTACATCAACACTGAAACCAGGCAAAGGTCTGGAATCTCAGAGTGGAAACAGCTTAATCAAGAACGAGCCAAATAAAAAAAAGGCAATAATTTCAATAAAAATGCCCTTATAGAGCACATAAAGTATACTTAGTCTGATAAAAAAAGATTTCATAGCAGCAGATGGCGCATCTTGTATTGGTTAACAATGTCCCACAGTGAAACAATGCTTAGTATAGCAAAATAGTCTAATAGAAAACAATACAGAGAATGGATTCACCGGGGTTCTTGCCTCAATAGAATAATTTCTAAATTTGGCTATTGAGTGGAGACTTCTATGTGGAATCTATCTCTATTAAGAAACTCTGTTCCGCAAAGTGAAGAATGCACACGGCAGGTATTGGTGTTTTGCGGATCCGCAATTTGCGGCCCACAAAACATCCAACGGTCATGTGCATGAGCCCTTAGGAGATCCACTGGCTTGAAAGGGTCTGAGATCCACAAGATATGGCAAAAGATAAGACACGTCCTATCTTTTGCGGTGCGGAGGCATAGACCTAAAAGTCCATGGAAGAGCTTCGTAGTGTTTTTGTGGGCTTCCGAATCCATGCCTACACTCCGCAAAAGATAGAACATGTCTCATCTTTTGCCGTATCTTGCAGATCGCAGAGCCATTCAAGTCACGTGCAGAAGGCCGGTGCCCGTATACTGCGGATCCACCGTTTGGGGTCTGCAATACGGGCACGGAGTCCTTACGTTCATGGGCATGAACCCTTAGCCAAAGTCGAGACCTGCTTTTTGCGGTAACCCGCAAGAGCACCAAGAGGAAGAATAGACAGAATGAGTATCCATTGAGGGCGGTAGTGACCTCCATGTAGTGAAAGCATTTAGCATGTGACAAGTCAAGAAGTGTTTAGACTTTTACATGATTAACAAAAAATGTACTTCTATCCTAGCACAACACCATGTCAAATCCTGGAGGTTTGGACCCCTTGGATCGATTTCTCTCTTTCAGATCTCTGCTATCTTTTTTGAGGGCACGGACACCACCACTTTATTTTAACTGTCCGAGTGTGTCGTCCTGCAAGAGAAACCCCTTCACGGCCCACCAACATAAGGCAGCTCTCTTCCTCCCTTTCTTCTGCTCCAATATAAATCTATTTAGGTGCCCTTGGAGGAACTAGATGTAACCCACAATATTAGACAACCACTTCATTTCATGTTTATTGCACGTTCCTTCTTTTACTTATGTTCTCATTTTCCCAATTGTTTGATTGAAGTTGGAAACATAAGCCAAATTTTTGCAATAAAAGGTTATTGTGTAAAAAAAAAAAAAAAAAAAAAATTATAAAAAGACCGATAGCAATATATCAAAGGTTTGGATTGGTGGAGGTCTAACAGATCGCTAGAACGAGGAGAGAGAGGTGCTCACATAGCACGCTCTCTTCGCTGTAAGGTTACGGGCTTAAGAGAAAGTCTCAACTCCTGAGGAGAGGGTGGTTTGCAAGCATCCCCCTCTCCTCGTTCTAGCGATCGGTGGGGGTCTCAGGACTCGGACCCCCATCAGTCACAACCTTTGATATGCCTCTGGCAGTTTTCTTTGTTTCAAGTACAGTGACACTTCAAAAGGATGCATACTCACCAAGGTTCCCTTTCATAGGCCAAGTGATGATCAAATGAATTATGTGATTACACTCGCTATCTACTGTGTATCTGGGTGATTCACAGCTCAATAAAAGTCCCCCAGCATGTCGGTACACAGACGAGAGGTGACCCCCCCCCCCCCACGATGCACAATAGAAATGGGAATTCCAGCCGCTTCCTGTTTTAAGTGTACAAACGACATTCCTCGCCTCAAGTTCACAGCCCTCTCCAGGACACTATTATAATATTTCTGGCCCAGGCAGAATGGGCTAAATGTGCATGGAGAGAGAAGACAAAAAAGCATTGTGATGTTATAGCTCCGCCACATTCCAATGTGCAGTACAAAAAAAGGAGCAGATAACAATAGCTGAGCGAGCAGAATATACGGTACAATGTGAGAGGGTCCATGATAAAGTGAATCAACCCAAAAATAAGTCAGTTTACTAAAAACCAAAACTAGAACAATTTAAAGGGATTCTGTCATCAGAAATTAGGCCTATAACCTAAACATATGGCGATGTCCCTAGTAATATACTGAATCCTAAAGTGACCTTATCAAATGCTCCTGTGGCTCTATAATCATAAAAAACTGGTTTATATCACCTGTCACTCACTTCAAAATGTGTCCAAGGGGACGTCTCATGGTGAAGGGTGCCCGGCTGCAGCCATCTTGTTTAGGTGCCCAGCGCCGCCTTCTGAAGTGAAATCTCCGCCCTCCCTTTGATTAGATCCGCCTACCTCAGTTCATCGCCGCCTCTCTAACGTCCGCTCGCTTCAGCCAGATCCCGCTCGATCCAGATGGGCTGTAATAGGGCGGTCAAGGCAGGTTCGAGCGAAGTGCGCCGGACGGCGCATGCGCACTTCGCTAAACGAGGCCGCTGCCAGTAGTTCGCACGGGCGCATCAGGTTATACCTAGTGCGCACGCGCGGGATCTGGCTGAAGCGAGCTGACGTTAGAGAGGCGGCGATGAACTGAGGTAGGCGGATCTAATGAAAGGGAGGGCGGCGATTTCACTTCAGAAGGCGGCGCTGGGCACCTAAACGAGATAGCTGCAGCCGGGCACCCTTCACCATGAGACGTCCCCTTGGACACATTTCGCTGCAGCGTTCACTAGAGCAGAAGCAGAGACAGACCAGCACTTAATTTCCTTTGTGATTTTTGTAGATTTATTGCGGAATCTGGGTCAATACATGTGATGTGTTTTAATTAAGGCACGAGCCTTTTTCAAAAACGTGCCGGAGCCAAAACACGTCATATGTATTCACACAGATGCCGCAATAAACCAACCATAATCGCAAAGGATAGTGAGTGGCGGTCTCTCTCTGCTCTAATTCTGGGATGCCTTCCCTAGACACAAGCACCACGTAATGGACTAGTGCCGAATTATACTGTCTATTAGAGGTCATCAATATTTTACCCCCAGAAAACGCCTTTAACCGTTCACTTTCCAATTCTTCACTAGCACTTGCCTCTCGTTACTTCTGTACTGTAAGAATATCTCAACCGCTGAATCCAAGCCAACATATACCGAACATACACAGTGTCGGTGATCACTTATCGTCAGTGTGAGGTTATCAATCCTTCCCAGGCTGGTTTTTAAGTGCACTTTATAATGGGCGTAAGTTCATGTATTATGGAGAGAACTGGTCTGATGGAGAATTAGTTAGTGTTTGGCTTGGAATCAGGGACTCAATTAGCCCAGAATGACGTTTCATAATCACAACTCTTAGGCCCCCGATTTATAAAGAAGTGTGCTGCTCTGGCCTTGACGGCCTGCGCTGTCAGAGGCGGCCTTAAAAGGGGCTATCAGTGATATTTTAACAGATGGGTTATCCTCTGAATAGATCACCAGTATCTGATCGGTGGGGGTCCAACACCCGGGACCCCTGTCGATCAGCTGTTTGAGAAGGCACTGGCGCTCCTGAGAACAGTGCGGCCTTCTCCAGCGTTTTTTAGACAGAGTGACGTCATCATCAGTCACATGTCCTAGGCGCAGTGAATGGGGCTGAGCACGAGACCAAGCACAGCCGCTATACTAGGGATCAGCGACCTCCGGCGCTCAAGCTGTTCTGCAACTACAACTCCCAGAATCCCCCTTTCACTTCTATGGGAGTTAAAAAAAAAACAACTAAAAACTGCCAAGCAAGTGTGCACGCTGGGAGTTGTAGTTGCACAGCAGCTGGAGCGCCAAAGGTTGCTGAACACTGCACTATACAATGTACGGCGCTGTGCTGGGTGAGTAGAGAAGGCTGTGCTGACGTCAGCGAGTCCTCTCCATTTTGCCTATGGACCATGGTGGCTGCTGTAAAGCATCTCTTTAAATGAGGTTAACAGACAAGATGGCTGACCTCATAACCATGTTCAGAAAACAGAATAAAAAAAAAATTAATAAAATAAAAACAGATTAGTAAAAAGGATATAAATTTAACTGGTGGATAAAAACTGTAGGTAACATTCCCTTTAAGGTCCATTTACACGTCAGTATTTTGTAGACCGCATATTTGCAAAACGGAATGCGGACTTATTAATTTCAATGGCCCCCCAAAAAATTCGGACAGCACTCAGTGTGCTGTCAGCATCTGTTGTCCCGTTCCGTTATGTGGAGCCGCATAAAAGTAAAATAGAGATTGTCCTACTATTGTCCGCAAAATGTGGGCCGTGGTCCCATTGTAGTCAATGGGTCCGCAAAAATGCGGATGACATGCGGAATGCACCAATATGTCATCCGCAATTGTGGATCCGTTTCCAGGAAATAGAAAAATAAAGTTTCATTAGTACCCAAGCAAACCTATATTCCTCCTTTTTTTGGAGAGGCGGGGATGGAACGGATGCAGACGTACAATTGCGTTTTTGAGTTAACACGGATCTGCAATAAAAGGAACGAAAATCTGTAAAAGAAAAATACTGACGTGTGAATGGACCCTTAAAAGTCAGCACAGGGAAAACTGCCAATAAAGAGTTAGGCCTCTTTCACACGGGCGAGATTTCCGCGCGGGGGCAATGCGTGAGGTGAACGCATTGCACCCGCACTGAATCCGGACTCAATCATTTCTATGGGGCTGTGCAGATGAGTGGTGATGCATTTACCCACAACGCACCAGCATCTTATCCGGGCCAAAAACATGACGCCCGTGTGAAAGAGGCCTTAGATTTCCGTGGATTTTACTCTTTATGACCTTAGCCAATTTCGCGGTAGCATGCAGTATAGATATGCAATGGATGTTTTTGTACCTCTGTGTGACGCCATATTCTCACATGGAGGGTTTTTCATGCAGTTTTCAGCTCCTGTATATAAAAAAAATTCATAGCATTCTCCACTGGATGCAATTTGGACCCCAAGTCCCCCCCCAATAATAGTCAACGGAACCGTACTGAACAGAGATGGAAATAGGCAGAATGTCGGACAATTACAGCAGTCTGCCATCTGCGTTAACAGCTTAATCACGTGCTTTCATTCACAGAGAATGATCCACACATCAAAATCTGAACTCAAATTTATTTGTGCGGTTAAACAGGGAGCGGCCATCCAGGAATTTTCCATGGCTATCCCCTACAGACTGTCAGCAGAGAGGTGCAAACACGACCTGATCACTCACGTGGCCGTCAGCGGGGGATCCTGCCTGCTGAGTGTCTATTTAGGCGGCCTCCATCACAGCTGCTGCAGAGGAAGGCGAATCCGACAGTAAACGTATGGAGATTGCAATTCTCTTCATGGTCCACGTCACCACAGATCATAGTTATGGACATTGAGGAGTGTAAAATGTACCGCCTGCACAACCCCTTTAAGGCTACGTTCACATGACCGTATTGTCAGTCTGTGTATTTTCATATCGGATCGCATGTGACCCATTCATTTCTACGGGGCAGCAAAAAATGCCCCGCGAGCGGACTGCATCTGTGCCGAAAACAGAACATCTCCTATTCTTGTTTGTTTTGCAGACAAGAACAGGCATTTTTTTTCATGGGGCCTGCAAAACTGCGGGATGCACACAGACCGCATCTGTATTATGTGAATCCGCGATTAGTGCGCCACAAAACGGATACAATCGTGTGAATGTTCTGCAAAAAAGGTCCCGTCACCTCTCCTGACATGTCCGTTTTAATAACTACCTGTTATAGCAATGTAATAACAATGCTGGAGCAGCTTTTCATATAACTATGTTGTTCCATTCCTCTGTTATTCCTGCTAGAAGTTTATGAATAAAGGCACCACTGGGTGTTAGCAGTCTGACCCTGGATGCACTGATTAGATAGTATCAGACTGTGCAGGGACACACCCAACACCCTTTCATAAAACACTTCTAGTAGGAATAAGAGGGAAACATCACAACATACAGTTCTAAGAAATAGGGGGCAATTATCAGACCAATTACAGGCCAATTATCAGGACCTAGCATTGATTTCTGATAATTGTCCCGTGTAAGAGGGCCCTAAGGGCGACTTTAGACCGCGGCTTCCCACATACCTCCAGCTTTCCCATCACATGAAGGTCTGGACTTACTACAAATCTAACATATGTGGCTTCGGTTGTGTATATAAAATAGTGACAAACGCTTTCCAAGAAAGGAAATGATTGTCACGATTAGAAAAGCAAAAACAAACACAAAAATCCCAACATAATGTGAAAAGCTGAAGATCACTCCACACATCACAGCAAACTCATTAAAAAGCCCCATTTATTTATTCATGTTAATCCAAATCTCCGGGAAGAGACGAACCTGACAAATAAACAGACTCCGGCATGCGAGGCACCGTGGGGGGGGGCGATGAAATATTAGGACACTTCTGAAAAATACTGCCGAGGGAGGGATCTGTTCAAGGGGGTCAACAGAGCATGCAGCCCACGGCCACCGTTTTGAGTGGGGGCATTGAGAAACCGCACACGGCAACCACAGACCAACAAGGCGGCCATTGTCAGAACTGGTCATGGGACAACAATGTGCGACAAGTAGAGGAATTCTTACCAGTGACCGTAACTTTGAAGGTGACGTCTTTGGAGGCTACCCACTTGTGTAGCTTATGCCAAACAACATGCCTCAGATTTTTAGGTTCATTGTTTTGTACTGATTCACTTCTCGATATGACTTTAAAGTTTATAGCAGTCCGGCACTGACATAGGTCAAAAGGCAACATTCTAGCTGCCTTCAGCCACCACTAGAGGGAGCAGGGGAGCCTACCAAATGCAGTTACCTGTACAGCTCCCTCTAGTGGTGGTGGCTCTGGGGAGCCAGCAGGTTATCAACTAGGATAGGTCATCAATATCAGGAGTCCAAAACCTAGTACGACCACAGATCAATTTTTCGGTAGTAGTTCCAGCACAGAAAACAGGTTCAGGAACCACATAGGTCATCATCAATTGTTAAATCCTAGAGACCCCCCCCCCCCCCCCCCCTGCAGGCTATTTAGAGCTATGACTGCTATAAACCTATATTAAAGGGGCTGGCTCATCACTAGGATATGCCCCCAATGTCTGATAGGTGAAGGTCCCACACCCATCTCTAAAACGGAGCCAGCAAACAGAAGGAGAGCAGACCGGGTAAGCGCAGCCTCCCTCCATTTATTTCTACGGGACTGCCGAAAATAGCCGAGTGCTGGCTCAGCTATATCCGTCAGCCTCATTGAAGTGAATGGCGCAGTGGTCGCGCTTGCGCAGTGGGCTTCCTATTCACTTCTATAGGACTTCCAAAAACTTCAGAATATTTTCGGCAGGCCCTATAAATTAATGCATGCACGGTCCGCTCTCCTTCTCTTTGAAGACTCCATTTTAAAGACAGGTCTGGGCCCCAGACGTGGGACCCGCATCTATCAGACATTGGGGAGATATCCTATCGATATGCCCCAATGTATGAGATGGGCCAAACCCTTTAAGAAATTAATCCACACAGAATTTTAAACTTATAACTATTACTTATTATGTTCTAAATTGCGCTCAGGGTGGATATTCCATGAAATCCCATGACTTGGTTCTAGAGGACGCCGCCTCTGGTTTTCGTAAATAGCCCCATTGTGTTAAATGCCTCACACAGTGAAGCGGATCAACAACTATTTACCACCTTGCCGTTGATCACTTTTCAGAGTGTGATGGGTTAATCCAGCGTGACTGCAGCCTTCTCCAGCCAGATGACAAGTGGGACTTTTAAACACAAATGTGAGCCTTAAAACCCCAGACCCCCTACTTTAAAGCACTTTGTTTATTTCGTGCATGAATTAACCTTAAGTAGGGAAGGTCAGAAGTCATTACTTGAAGCTTTAAGGCGTTTTAAGGGGAACAGAAAAAAAAAAAACAATGGAGCCACATATAATGTAGAGAAAGGTCTGTCATCATGACACTGACCACACTAATGACAGATCACTGATGACTTATTTAAGGTGGTTGTCTCACTTCAGCAAATGGCATTGATCATGTAGAGAAAGTTAATACAAGACACTTACTAATGTATTGTGATTGTCCATATTGCCTCCTTTACTGGCTGGATTCATTTTTCTATGGCATTATACACTGCTCGTTTCAATGGTTCCGACTAGAGATGAGCGAATTTCCACTTATGAAATTCGTTCACACTTCGTTTGGTGGTAAAAGGTGAATTGAGTTATGGATTCCGTTACCACGGACCATAACGCAATTCTATGACGGAATGCCTTTAGAGGCATTCCGTTATTCATTACGTCATAATAGAAGTCTATGGGCTGCATAACGGATCCGTCCTGTTTCCATTATGAAGGAGAGGACTCCACTGCATAACAGAAACGGGACGGATCCGTTATTAGGGCCATAGACTTCTATTATAACGGAATGAATAACGGAATGAATTACGGAATGCCTCTAAAGGCATTCCGTTATAGAATTGCGTTATGGTTCGTGGTAACGGAATCTATAACGCAATTCACCTTTTACCACCAAAGTGTGAACGAATTTCAAAATATGAAAATTCGCTCAGCTCTAGTTACAACCAAAAAAAAAAAATACATATTGGTCGATCCCTATTACTTTGTAATGATAGGGGCAAGGCCGAAATTGGCGCTTGCCCCTCATGGTGTCATTGAGACACATTATATGTTTTTTGCCAGTTTTTCTTCCCCCCCCCCCCCCCCTGTTCTCTCTCCCTGGTTTTTCTCCTCAGGTTAAGCCGGCAACTGGACGGCAGGTGATTGGTCCGGGACGGTTGCTGTCCGGTTGCTGGGCTTAGGTGATTGGTCCAGAACGGTTGCTGTCCGGTTGCTGGGCTTAGGCTATTTTTAGCCAGAATCAAGGATTGGCCTGGAGGTTCTGTGGCGGGAACTGGACCTGTATTTAAGGTCGGTCACTCACCTGGGTCTTGGCTGTCGGAATCTTAAATCAAGAAGGAAGCATCCCCCGCCCGCCCTCCCTGTTCTTTGTCGCGGTCTTGATAAATTTGGGGGGGGGTTAGTCGCCCAGTCTTTTGGGTGGACGGATATTAACTTAAGGGATTTTTTGGTATTTATTTCATTTAAAATCAGTATGATTAATTTATTGTGGTAATATTTATTGGTTAACCCCCAGATTTAATAAAGACCGCGGCCTTATTTATCCACAATTGGTTGTCAGTCTTTTATTATTATTATAGGTATTATTTATAGGGCTTTGTTAGTTGTCGATTGTGACACCATGTGACATCTCTGTGTGTGCCATACTGGGACATGACTGTGTGCATTACAGAAATTAAAATAATA
The DNA here is from genome assembly GCF_905171765.1 of Bufo bufo. Classification (NCBI taxonomy): domain Eukaryota; kingdom Metazoa; phylum Chordata; class Amphibia; order Anura; family Bufonidae; genus Bufo; species Bufo bufo. Next base: position 105,774,398 of record NC_053390.1, on the reverse strand, counting down.
AGAAGTTTATTCTGACCCTACTGCTGAGGCTGGTCATGGTGGGTAGGGCCCCATCATTACTTGTTACCCCCTTGGATATGGCATGCTGGATAGTAACATGCCTGATTGTTTGCATTCCCACTGGCAGAGGTGTCTGGCTTATCTCCTGCACAAGGTGGGAGGTCAGCGGACAGCTGTCTTATGTGAATGGCATCCATGAGATAGCCATTAGTCAATACCCGGTCATTTTCTGCCAGTGGGGGGCTGCTTCTGCTGGGGGGTCTCGTGTACGGCTGTAGGACCTCCATCATTGTTCCTAATTACAAAATACAACTAATTAACTGAAACCAAGTAAATAGAAGCTGGATTCTATCACCACCAAATGCTGGAGTCGACGAAGAGTAACGAGAAGGGTTAATAGGCTAAATAATCAATGGCCGCACAATCTCATCATGGAGGCCTTTCAGAGCAGCTAATATTACAAAAGAGTGGAAAAACCTATCATCATCTCAGTCCACACAATCCCCATTTCCCTAAAGTCATCAAAATATATTTCTGATTACATAGACTGCTAGGAGGAAATTTATCAAAACTGGTGTAAAGGAAAACTGACAGTTGCCCATAGCAACCAACCAGTTTCCACCTTTCATTTTCCAAAGGAGCTCTGAAAAATGAAAGGTGGAATCTGATTGGTTGCTATGGGACAACTAAGCCAGGTCTACTTTACACCAGTTTCGATAAGTCTCCCTCATTGTGTGTGGTTAATGCGGGATCCAAACATTTACTATATCAAATATGGCATATGCACTGCACATATAGAGTGGGGACCCCTACTCAGGACCCCCTCTAACAGAATGCAAAGCAACCACCGAACTCAATGGGGGCTGTGCAATGCTTCTCTTCCCCTGCAGAATGCCCTGTAGTTGGTGGGTGAAGCCTCTGTAGTCCATAGGCAGTCCATATTGCTGCCCCCTTCTGGCTTCATGAAGATGGCACAGAGGCAATATGGAGTCTTGGACGGCTCTGTATTACAGCACACACACAACCTCCGACAGTCGACTGCGGATATCTTTAGGGTATTCCTCCCGACACCCAGACAAGGCTAAGCGGCTCAGGTGTGGCTTATGATGGGGCTTAGGATTGGGCCTATTGAAATTCAATATGACCGATCATTCCTTCCAAATTATTTGGCGGGACGTCAGCTCAATGGGAGCAGCGCTGCAGTAACCAGCGTTGTCCACAGCATGATGGATGGCACCATGTAGTGCAAGAGCTACAGAACAGCTGACCAGCAGGGGTGTGGGGACTCAGACCACCGGAGATCAGATAGTGATGGCTTATCGTAAGGATAGGTCACGACATGTGGAGAAGAGGTCAACCCCTTTAAGCACGTTTTTACACAAGCAGATACTCGGACAATGATCAGGAGTGAACTATTCGTTCCTGATTATTGCCCTCTCATTCAGCTGCATTCACATACAGCAGGCTTCCCCTCCGTGTGAGGTTGAACGATCGCTACTGCCAATCATTTGGGTGGGCCTACATTAATGTAGGCAGGTGGTTTGAATGTTATGATTAATCTACTTGGACATGATGACCACACAAGAAAAAATATCCTGCCTTTTAAAGGGCATCTGTCAGCAGATTTGTACCCATGAGACTGGCTGACCTGTTACATGTGCGCTTGGCAGCTGTAGGTATCTGTGTTGGACCCATGTTAGTATGTGCCCACATTGCTGAGAGAAATGAAGTTTTAAATATATGCAAATGAGCCTCTAGGAGCAACGGGGGCATTGCTATTGCACCTAGAAGGTCAGCTCTCTATGCACTATGACTGACTTTAAGAGAAGTTTACACTGCCTGGCCCTGTCAAAGTGCAGAGGGTGCACCAGTTGCAGAGAGAGCCGAGCCTCTAGGTGTAATGGCAACGCCCCTGTTGCTCCTCGTGGCTCATTTGCATATATTAAACCTTCAGTTTTCTCAGCAATGCGGGCACATATGAACATGGGGCCAACACAGACGCCTTCAGCTGCCATGTACACATGCCGCCAGTCATTCTATATAATGGCTGCTCAATAACACACCATCAAGAGAATACCTAGATCCCACAGTTATGGAGGGACAACATGATCTAGAACGTTTCCCGCAGAGCTCAGAAAAAGATGTCTGCAGGAACACAATGCTGCAGCCGATGGCAGACGTTTCGTATTAAAGAGGACTTTTAATTTTTTTAGTTTAGATAAATACCTTTACTTGCAGGGTAAGGCTACTTTCACACTTGTGGCAGTGTGATCCGGCGGGCAGTTCCGTCGCCGGAACTGCCCACCGGATCCGCCGATTTTGATGTGACTGAAAGCATTTGTGAGACGGATACGGATGCGTCTCAATCTCACAAATGCATTGCAAGAACGGATCCGTCTCTCCGCTTGTCATGCGGACATATGGATCAGTCCTGTATTTTTTTTCACATTTTTACCGGTATGCGCAGGCCGGAAGGACGGATCCGGCATTCCGGTATTTTGAATGCCGGATCCGGCACTAATACATTCCTATGGGGAAAAATGCAGGATCCGGCATTCAGGCAAGTCTTCAGTTTTTTTCGCCGGAGATAAAACCGTAGCATGCTACGGTTTTATCTTTTGCCTGATCAGTGAAAACGACTGAACTGAAGACATCCTGAACGGATTACTCTCAATTCAAAATGCATGGGGATATGCCTGATCAGTTCTTTTCCGGTATAGAGCCCCTGTGACGGAACTTTATGCCGGAAAAGAAAAAAGCTAGTGTGAAAGTACCCTAACCCCCACTGATGCTGCCAACCTGCTTGTTTTTTTTTCCGAATCTCGCTCTTACTCCCTGCTGTGCCCCCCTGTAGTTTTCCTGCCCAGTATGTTAATACTGAGCATTGGTACAGGAAGGAGGAGACGCCAGGGTTTCTCAATGGGCGTCTCCTTCTCTCTGGCTGTGCCGCGGTCCAATCACAGCGGAGAGGGTCCCGGCCAGGGAGAAGGTGAGCTTTTATCTTCTCCCTGGCTGTGACGCTCTCCGCTGTGATTGGACCGCACTACAGCCAGGAAGGAGGAGACGTCCACTGAGAAACAGGACAGTCTCCTCCTCCCTGTACCGATACTCAGTATAAACATACTGGGCGGGAAAAGTGCAGGTGGGCACAGCGGGGCGTAAGAGCGATATCTGGAGAAATAAAAACAGGCAGGGTGGCAGCGTCAGCAGGGGGTACCTGACAAGTAAAGGTATTTATAAAAAAAAAAAAACACAACATGAAAAGGTCCTCTTTAAATAGGACTGCCACTGCCCTCCATTACTCTCTACCTGGGGAACTCCATGTCACCAGGACATTTACTTTCTATAGAGAAGAGGCCAGATTGTGAAATCAATAAGGATTTAGGTAATTGCAAATAGAAATGCTAGCGGGGAGCCACGTAATGCCGCACAGATGTTTGAAAGGTTTTTCCTTGGGAAGCTTTTTTCCCTATTTTATCAGGCAAACAATCATCTCCTACACTGCACAAGGTAGGTACGTCTACAGTCAGAGATGGGGTATCAGGCCGACAAATTTACTAACATTTCTGCCTGGTTACGGAAGTAAATGTTGGCGAAAAACGACTTCAGTCAGGGGCTAGAATAGTCTTTACTCCAGGCGCACGGACTGCCCAAGGTGCGCCTAATTTGACAAGGCCCACATCGCCATAATTTAGGCGCATCCTTCAGCAGCGCGGGGGGGGGGGGGGGGGGGTGAAAGAATAGCTGAAAACACAGGTCTTTGTAAATGACCCCCAATGACTTTCTTCTCTAAGCAGTTTGTATTGGCCTTATGTATTGACTTGCAGTGCGCATTACGGCCCCACCTAAGCCCATGTAAAACAACCCTTTCAGAGGTATTCTCCCTTACAAGTACTGCCTATAAGGAGTAATACGAGGCGATGATATACGGTGCTTCAATGTGTGCTGCCACATGGTATCTCTGCAATGTAACATGCCGTGTATAAGAATGAAAGCACACAGATATACAGTATGGGCCCAAAGAATCCCATTGGCGCTGTATTACAGGACCGTACGACCAAGTGCATGAGAACTCAGGACCCTTCATATGTGACACTGGACGGGGGAGAACTGTTAGACTGCTGGGGCCCACTTCAATCACAAGAACAGGGCCCGTGTCCCCCATTTGAATGGAGCACTGGTTGAGCATGCACCCCACCTCTCCAAGCCGGCCGGAGGTAGCCGAGTACAATGGGAGTAGCAGAGAGCCAACCATGGTTGAGGTGCGAACTAAGCCTTAAAAGGGTGTCTTACTTCAGCAAGTGGCATGTATCATGTAGAGAAAATTAATACAAGGCATTTACTAATGTATTATCATCCATATTGCTTCCTTTGGTGGCTAGACTAATTTTTTCCATCACATTATACACTGATCGTTTCCATGGTTACGACCACCCTGCAATCCAGCATCGGTGGCCGTGCTTGCACACTATAGGAAAAAGCACTGGCCTCTCTGGTGGCCGGGACCATAGGGACAAATATAGGCTGGCACTTTTTTCTACAATGTGCAAGAACAGCCAACAATTCTGGATTGAAGGGTGGTCATAACCATGGAAACAAGAAGTGTGGAATGTGATGGAAAAATGAGTCCAGCCTGCATAGGAAGCAATATGGATAATAACAATACATTAGTAAGTGCCTTGTATTGAGACATCCCCTTTAACTGGTAACTATTGGTTAGAAGCTGCTTTTACAGCTTCTAATCTTAACGCCCCTTTACACACACAGGCCAATACAGAAGGCAATTATTGGGAACTGTTTTGTTCCTGATAATTGCCTTTGTTTGTCAAAGGAGGCGAGAGCTGCATTTAGATCATCTCCTCCCTATGGGGACTAGCCATCGCTTCTGGGCTGTAGACCCCAGTTTACACAAATCAATCTGCTGCCCCGAAACGATGATTTATGCGACGGCATCAGCAATGCTTTCACCTGATGAGAAGTGATCAACAGCACCTCTAGGCCTTAGACCTCGTGTTTAGACCTCATGCACACGACTGTGCCGTTTTTTGCGGTCCGCAATTTGCGGAACGGAAGCTGGCAATATAAATGCCTATTCTTGTCCACAAAGCGCGGACAAGAATAGGACATGTTAGATTTTTTTTGCGGGGGCCGCGGAACGGAGCAACGGATGCGGACAGCACATTGAAGTGAATGGGCCAAAACAGCGGCTCGGATGCAGACCCAAACAACGGTCGTGTGCATGAGGCCTTATTCACACATCAGTGTCTGGTTAGTGACACTGAGCCAAAATCAGGTGCAGCTCTAAACACAGAACAGGAGCAAATCTTTCCCTTAGGGCTCATGAACACGACCGTATACCCTCCGAGACATATGTCCCGGAGCGGCATTGATCGTGCGCACAGCAACATAGGTTACTATGATGCGGTGCGCATCGGGCCGCCTGTGGGACTACTGTCCTGCACTCATATGATCGTATGAGTGCAGGACAATAGTCCCGCGGGGCGGCCCGATGCGCACAGTATCATAGTAACTTATGATGGTGTGCGCTCCCGTGCACACAATGTATGCCGCTCCGGGACATATGGCCTGCTCATGGACCATATGTCTCAGAGGGTATACGGTTGTGTGCATGAGCCCTTATACTTCATCTCTGTGTAAATCCAATCCTGGTTTCAGATCACAATCACAGATGGAAATCACTGATCAAACATTGACTGTGTGAATAAAGCCTTATTCACATGGTCAGGGATTGTGAGCCAAAACCAGGACTGGAGGCTACACCACCCAACTCCATAGGTACAGGTATCCGACCACCACCCAACTCCATAGGTACAGGTATCCGACCACCACCCAACTCCATAGGTACAGGTATCCGACAACCACCCAACTCCATAGGTACAGGTATCCGACAACCACCCAACTCCATAGGTACAGGTATCCGACAACCACCCAACTCCATAGATACACATATCCAGTGTGTGTATAGCAGCAGAAGTAACGGTTTATCATCCAGATGGAGACCTTTCTTCACCATGATGACAAATACTTTCTAGTCTAGAAGACGCAGAGAACAATGGAGGATAACTCCCAGCTGGTCGGCTCTTTATGGGCAGCTGGGTGGTCTCGTCCCAGTCCTATAAGAATATGACCTCATCCTAAAGCTATGAGAACGCTTCAAGTGCAAGTCTACACCGCTGCGCCCGGGAGGAAACGTCCCTGTCTACAGCCCCTGAAGATAGCAGGCTGGGGGCATCTATAGGAAGTCCCATCTACATCAGCTGTCAGGAGGTCACCATGAAGGCACTCTACTGCCCCTGCTGGACGCAAAGGGAACTGCAGCTGTAAGAGAAAGGCAATCCCCTAGACTGCGCTTTTATTGCCCTTATTCCTAGAAGCCCCGCACACTGCTGCCAACCATTCTTACACATACACACACACACTGCACAGGCTTATTTTATCCCAGGTGCAATATTCTGAAGGGGGGGGGGACAATGTTTTTGGTGCATTTCTTTAGCCAATTCCAGACGTGGATCCAGCAGAAATGAGAAGTACAAGTCCTGTCATTATATTTCCCATTCATTCGTTAGCTTAAAAACAAACAAACAAAAAAAAAAACAGCCTATGTGAACACAGCCTTACACAAATTCTGGGCAAGTTGTCCCAGTCACAGCAGAGATCAATCGGACTGAACATTTTGGTTGATTCACAGTCCTGACAACTGACTCCAGCTCATAAGAAGACATCTACAGGGACATTTTCCAAACTCAGGGACATTTTCCAAACTCTTGATCAAGAATGAAACAACCCTGGCATGAAGGGTTAATAACCGACCATTATAGCCAGATTACTGGGGGGGGGGGGGGGGCACGCTCCCTGCACAGCTCAGGGGGGACGACCACTACAGAAGGAGAAAATCACTGAAGTTAATTGCCCTCCGTGAAAGCTGGAAACTCTTCAGACCGGGTCACCCAGAACAGACGAGGGGGAAGGGGTGCAGCGTGAGGACCCCCATCACAGAAGGCGACCCAAACCCTTCATGCAAAAAGTGTTACATGCATCCCATGAGGCTGCAGGGGGACACCGAGCTGTACCTCCTCCATCCAGGGCAGAGACTTCAGGGACGTGCACTCACCCAGGACGCGGGATGGAGAGTCCACTGCTCCCGTTATCCGGCGTGCAGCTGCGGGGCTCCCTCCCCCACTCTCATTGAACGTGCTCTGAGAGCAGCGCTACCAGCAGCAGCAGCAGCAGCCTCCTCAGGTTGTCCCCGCCCCGTGATGTCACGGCCCCGCCCCTCCAGACTCCCGGTCAGACGGTCCCTGGTGGTTTGGGGACATAGAGTCGTGAAAGCGGTAACCCGGGAATCCCCGCCAGAGTTGTCCCTGGGCCGCACAGTCTGCACACGGCACATATAGCATTAGTACAAAATTCATTCATGAAGCAATCCCAGCAGCAGTGGTCGTGCTTACCCTAGGGTTGTCACCTTTCCCCCCCCCCTAAAAAAATACCGGCAAAATTTTTAGCTAAATCCCAAAGCGGGTGTTGTTGTGGGCACGGCTTAATACAGGGTGTTAAGTCGCTGTCATACTGTGGCTGAGTGGCTCCCAATAATATTAATGCTGACCAGAATTAATAATGCCATCATTAGTGCCCCCAGTAAGAATAATGTCCTATTAGTGCACCCCAGTAAGAATAATGCCCCCCATTAATGCCCCGAATAGGAATAATGGCCCCCATTAGTGCCCCCAGTAAGAATAATGTCCTATTAGTGCACCCCAGTAAGAATAGTGCCCCCCCATTAATGCCCCGAATAAGAATAATGCCCCCAATAAGAATAATGGCCCCCATTAAGAATAATGCCCCCCATTAGTGCCCCCAGTAAGAATAATGCCCCCCATTAGTGCCCCCAGTAAGAATAATGTCCTATTAGTGCACCCCAGTAAGAATAATGCCCCCCATTAATGCCCCGAATAGGAATAATGCCTTTAATAAGAATAATAGCCCCCATTAAGAATAATACCCCCCATTAGTGCCCCCAGTAAGAATAATGCCCCCCATTAGTGCTCCTAGTAAGAATAATGCCCCCCTAAGAATAGTTCTAATAGTCCTTGTAAGAAAATACTAGAAATTAATATTGCCGGTAAAAAAAACTACTGGCGCCTATGGGGACACAAAAATACCGGCCAGGTGGCAACCCTGGCTTGTGCACTATGGAAAAAGCACTAACACATGTGCACCTCTATGGTCCCGGCCACCAGAGAGGCCAGTGCTTTTTGTTAGGCCTCATGCACACGGCTGTATGTATTTTGCGGTCTGCAAAAAAATGATCCGCATAAAAAACGGATGACATCCATGTGCATTCCGTATTTTGCGGAACGGAACAGCTGTCCCCTAATAGAACAGTCCTATCCTTGTCTGTAATGCGGACAATAATAGGACATATTTTTTTGCGGAATGGAAATACCTTCCGTTTTTTTTTTTTTTGCAAACCCATTGAAATCAATATGCCCGTATACAGTCCGCAAAATAAAAACGGAACGAACACGAAATGTAAATACATTTGTGTGCAAGAGGTCTTAGGGTCCAATCAGACGTCCGTAGGTGTTTTGCGGTCCGCAAATTGCAGATCCGCAAAACACGGACACCGGCAATGTGCGTTTCGCAGACCGCACATCGCCAGCACTATAATAGAAAATGCCTTTTCTTGTCCACAGTTGCGGACAAGAATAGGACATGATCTATTTTTTTTCGGAAACGGAATTGCGGATCCGGAAATGCGGATGCGGACAGCACATAGTGTGCTGCCCGCATCCGTTCCGGCCCCATTGAAAATGAATGGGCCTGCACCCGTTCTGCAAAATTGCGGAACGGATCCGGACCCAAGTTGTGGACGTGTGAATGGACCCTTAGGCCTCTTGCACATGAACGTTTTTTTACGTTCCATTTTTTGCGTTCCGTATACGGACCGTATATGGAACCATTTATTTCAATGGATCCGCAAAAAAAAAACGGAAGGCCTTCCGTTTTTTTCATTCTGTTCAAAGATAGAACATGTCCTATTATTGTCTGCATAACGGCAAGGATAATACTGTTGTGTCAGGGGCCAGCTGTTCCGTCATCCGTGTTTTTTGCGGACCGCAAAATACTGAAAAAGCCATACGGTCGTGTGCAAGAGGCCTTATAGTGTGGAAGCCCGGCCACCGCTGCTGGATTGCAGGGTGGTCATAACCATGGAAACGAGCAGTGTATAATGTGATGGAAAAATGAATCCAGCCAGCAAAGGAAGCAATATGGACAATCACAATACATTAGTAAGTGCCTTGTATTAACTTTCTCTACATAATAAATGCCATTTGCTGAAGTGAGACAACCCCTTTAGGTTAAAGGGGTTGTCCGGGTTAAGAGCTAAACCCGGACATACCCATCATTTCACCCAGGCAGCCCCCCAGTTGATGCTCCGATGCGCTCCCTTGTCCTGCGCTGGATCGCTCAGGGCACGGGCTCTTTTTTTTCCAAAACACACTGCCAGGCGGAGGCTTCCGGCCAGCAGTGTGTTCGGTGACGTCACCGGCTCTGATGGGCAGGCTTTAGAGCTGCCCTATCAGTTTTACAGGCTAGAGCAGCGCTAAAGTCCGCCCATCTGTGCCGGTGACGTCACCGGGCTCACTGCTTGGTGGAAGCCCCACCACCTGGCAGCCCTAAGGAGAGCCCGGTTTGTCGCCGGAAATGCCTTTGCTCTGCGCGATTCAGCGCTGGGCAAAGGAGAGCATCGGAGCATGAACTGCTCCGATGCTCAAGTCAGGGGGCTGCCGGGGTGAATATGGGGATATGTCCAGGTTCAGCTCTAAACCCGGACAACCCCTTTAAGAGGCACGCATTAAAGGGGGTGTCCCATGAAGACAACCTCTGACCAAAACTTTGGTAGAGACCCCTCTCTATGAGCCACGCAGTGTGGAGATGGAGACCAGATAGGGACGATCAGTTGGATTTCCGTCCAGAAAATGTGGACGTACTCTATGTGGACATCCGTATGGCGGTAATTTTTTTTTGTTCAGACCCGTTCATGTAAATGAATGCATTTCCGATGGAAAACGGGCAAGACTGGGGGATGTTAGGAGTTTCTCCGCACAGACGGACATTGATGTTGGTAGGTTATGCCATCAATGTCAGACAGACCCAATCCTATCTGCATCACAGGGCCCGGAAGTGAAGGGAGAGCACACTGCGTATTCGCCGTTCACCGCAAAAATAGCTCAGTACTGGCTCGACCATTTCCGCCAGTCTGATAGCGGTGCGCTGTCTTTTACTTAACAGGCTCCGTTCTGGAGATAGGAGAGGGTCCGAGAGGTCTGATGTTGATGACATATCCTAGTAATATCCCATCAGTGTCCTAGATGGGAATACCCCTTTAATGGGTCAGTGTGCTATATGAGTCTGGCCAGTACATGGATGGAAGGAGTCTTTACATGGCTTACACGGGTTGTCCAGCTTTCAAACACTTTTGGACAGCCCCCTTTTCCCCCTCCATGCCAGACCTTTAAAGGAAAGCAGACTTCCCCTACCTGCTCACCGCCGCTCAGTTCTGCCCCTTTGGTCCACCGCGCTGTGGTCCATGCTGTCATCTTTCAGCATCAGGGGCGGACTGAGAACTTAAAGTGGCCCTGGAAAAAACAAAAAATGGACCCACGTGGTAGGCAAATCCAAATTGACAGAAGGTGGGGCAATGCAAATAGGCGGGGACGACAGAAGTAGGCAGGGCCAGCAATACCACAGTACAGCACAAAATACCGCCCCTGCAGAACCAAATACCACAGAATACTGCCAGCCTCGCCCCCGTATTCAATTCAGGAGGGACCTGCGGCCGCCGGACGGGTTCATATGTACCTGGTTCTCCTAGCATTAATTAATGCTGAGGCCATCAGATCATTATGTACCCGGCTGGCGGCCATGAGGAGGGCTCAGGCGGCCCCCTAGGCATTGGCCCACCTGTTAATTTCCCTGTAGGGTCTATGGCCAGTCTGCCACTGTTCAGAATAGATGGGGTTACATTTGCTGCTGCAGTTTCACACCGGCGTTTATCTTTTCCGGCAGGGGAACAGCCTGCCGTATCCCTACTACACACATATGCTGCCGGAAGTCCGCCCAGCCCCAGTCACTATAATGGGGACCGGCGGAGATCCGACCGCAGCACGGCAAATATGCCGAGAGGCAGCCGGACAGAAACCGCTGATCAGCTGTTTGAAGAGGCCACACCACTGGGAGGAGTGCTGCAGCCACTTCATAGTATAATAAACAGTGCCATACATTGTATAGTGGCTGTGCTTGGTATTGCAGCTCAGTTCTATTCACTTGAATGGGCCTGAGTTGAAGAAATGCCATGTGACTGATAGACATGACATCACAAGGCGAAGAAGAGGGCGCAGCTTACCGGCAGGGGTGCCAGGAGACAGACCCCCTCTGGTCAGATAATGACCTATCCAAAGGACAGGTCATCAGTATTTAGTTCCCGGAGAACCCCTTTACGCTTTCTAAATCCTAAATACAGAATGCACACAAGAGGTATCCATGTTTTGCGGATCTGCTGTTTGTGGACTGGAATATGGCGCGGCGGTGTGCGTGAAGCCTGACTACTTGGTGACACATGACGGGTATGTGACATGAGCTGCAGGCCACACTATGACACTTGTAGCCGTGCCCATGTAATCAAGAGCAGGTTAAGAACTGTCATTCTCGCCACTATGATCTGATGGCGGCAATCAGAAAAATCTCCACCGCTTAACCCTTTGAATGCTGCACTGGTATTAATGGGTGGGCATTGACTTGATTAATACATCCTTAAAAGAACAATATAAGGTTCTGTTCAAATAATATTAGTATGTCAGTTCCTGTACCTCTAGAGGAAGGCTATAACGTATGACCCTGTATAGACATATAGGGGTATACGCCAAACTTGTGTACGGCTACGTGCACACGGTTTTTCATGGCCATTTTTTAACCATTTGTGCATCTATTTTAAGTCCGTCTGTCCGATTTTAATGTCCGTTAAAAATGGATGAATTTTATTGGCTTTTTTTGTAAATAAAATCTCAACACCTGCAGTATACATAATGTCCCCCATAATAGCCCCTAGCAGTAATAATGTCCCCCATTGTGGCCCCAGCAGTAACAATGCCCCCCATAGTACCCCCAGCAGTAATAATGTCCCCTATAGTGGTCCATAATGTCCCCCATAGTGGCCCCAGCAGTAATAATGCCCCCATAGTACCCCTGGCAGTAATAATGTCCCCCATGATGGCCCATAATGTCCCCTATAGTGGCCCCAGCAGTGATAATGTCCCCAAGAGTGGCCTATAATGTCTCCCATAGTACCCCCAGCAGTAATTATGTCCCCCATGATGGCCCACAATGTCCCCCAAAGTGGCCCCAGCAGTAATAATGTCCCCCATAGTGGCCCCAGCAGTAACAATGCCCCCCTTAGTACCCCCAGCAGTAATAATGTCCCCTATAGTGGCCCATAATGTCCCACATAGTGGCCCCCAGCAGTAATAATGCCCCCATAGTACCCTTGGCAGTAATAATGTCCCCCATGATGGCACATAGTGGCCCCAGCAGTGATAATGTCCCCAAGAGTGGCCTATAATGTCTCCCATAGTACCCCCAGCTGTAATAATGTCCCCCATAGTGGCCCCATTATGTCCCCCAAAGTGGCCCCAGCAGTAATAATGATCCCCATAGTGGCCTATAATGTCCCCCATAGTACCCCCAGCTGTAATAATGTCCCCCATAGTGGCCCCATTATGTCCCCCAAAGTGGCCCCAGCAGTAATAATGCCCCTGATAATGGCCCATAATGTCCTCCATAGTGTGCCCAGCAGTAATAATGTCCCCCATAGTAGCCCCAGCAGTAATAAAGTCCCCCATAGCAGCCCCAGCATTAATAATGTCCCCCCCCCCATAGTGGACCCAGCAGTAATAATGTCCCCCCATAGTGGCCCCAGCAGTAATAATGTCCCCCCCATAGTACCCCCAGCAGTAATAAAGTCCCCCATAGCAGCCCCAGCATTAATAATGTCCCCCCCCCCCATAGTGGCCCCAGCAGTAATAATGTCCCCCATGATGGCCCATAATGTCCCCCATAGTGGCCCCAGCAGTGATAATGTCCCCCAAAGTGGCCTGTAATGTGTACCATAGTACCCCCAGCAGTAAAAATGTCCCCCATAGTGGCCCCAGCTGTAATAATGTCTCCCATAGTGGCCCATTATGTCCCCCCATAGTACCCCCAGCAGTAATAATGTCCCCTATAGTGGCCCCATTATGTCCCCCATAGTGGTCCCAGCAGTAATAATGCCCCCCATAGTGGCCCATAATTTCCCCCATAGTGTGCCCAGCAGTAATAAAGTCCCCCATAGTAGCCACAGCAGTTATAATGTCCCCCCATAGTGGCCCCAGCAGTAATAATGCCCCCATATTGGCCCCAGCAGTAATAATGTCCCACATAGTAGCCCCAGCAGTAATAAGGCCCCTATAGTGGCCCCAGCAGTAATAATGCCCCCTATTGTGTCCCCAGCAGTAATAAAGTCCCCCATTGTAGCCACAGCAGTAATAATGTCCTCCATAGTAGCCTCAGCAGTAATAATGTACCCCATAGTGGCCCATAATGTTCCCCATAGTGGCCACAGCAGTAATAATGCCCCCTGTAGTGTCCCCAGCAGTAATAATGCCCCCCATAGTGGCCCCAGTAGTAGTAAAGTCCCCCCCCATAGTGGCCCCAGCAGTAATAATTCCTCCATAGTGGCCCCAACAGTAATAATGCCCCTTATAGTGGCCCCAGCAGTAATAATGCCCCCCATAGAGGCCCTAGCAGTAATAATGTCCCCCATAGTGGGCCCCAGCAGCATTAATGTATGTCCCCCATAGTGGCTCCAGCAGTAATAATGTCCCCCATAGTACCCCCGGCAGTAATAATGTCCCCCATGATGGCTCATAATCTCCCCCATAGTGGCCCCAGCACTAATAATGCTTCGTAGTACCCCTGGCAGTAATAATGTCCCCCATGATGGCCCATAATGTCCCTCATAGTGACCCAAGCAGTGATAATGTCCCCCAGAGTGGCCTATAATGTCTCCCATAGTACCCCCAGCAGTAATAATGTCCCCCATAGTACCCCCGGCAGTAATAATGTCCCCCATTATGGCCCATAATGTCCCCCATAGTGGCCCCAGCAGTAATAATGTCCCCGATAATGGCCCCAGCAGTAATAATGCCCCCATAGTACCCCTGGCAGTAATAATGTCTCCCCATGATGGCCCATAATGTCCCCCATAGTGGCCCCAGCAGTAATAATGTCCCCGATAATGGCCCCAGCAGTAATAATGTCCCCCATAGTGGCCCATAATGTCCTCCATAGTACCCCCAGCAGTAATAAGGTCCCACATAGTAGCCCATGATGTCCCCCATAGTGTGCTGCAGCAGTAATACGGCCCTTATAGTGGCCCCAGCAGTAATAATGTCCGCCATAGTGGCCCATAATGTCCCCCATAGTGGCCCCAGCAGCAATAATGTCCCCCATAGTGGCCCCAGCAGTAATAATGTCCCCCATAGTGGCCCCAGCAGCAATAATGTCCCCCATAGTGGCCCCAGCAGCATTAATGTCCCCCATAGTGGCCCCAGCAGTAATAATGCACCCCATAGTGGCCCCAGCAGTAATAATTCCCCCCATAGTGGCCCCAGCAGTAATAATGTCCCCCAATAGTAATCTTAGCAGTAATAATATCCCCCATAGTGGCCCCAGCAGTAATAATGTCCCCCATAGTAGCCCTAGCAGTAATAATGTCCCCCCCCCCCATAATGGCCCCAGCAGTAATAATGTCCCCCATAGTAGCCCCAGCAGTAATAATGTCCCCCCATAGTAGCCCCAGCAGTAATATTGTCCCCTCCCCATAGTAGCCCCAGCAGTAATAATGTCCCCCATAGTAGCCCCAGCGGTAATAATGTCCCCCATAGTAGCCCCAGCGGTAATAATGTCCCCCCCATAGTAGCCCCAGCGATAATATTGTCCCCCCTATAGTAGCCCCAGCAGTAATATTGTCCCCCCTATAGTAGCTCCAGCAGTAATAATGTCCCCCCATAGTAGCCCCAGCAGTAATATTGTCCCCCCTATAGTAGCCCCAGCAGTAATAATGTCCCCCCTATAGTAGCCCCAGCAGTAATATTGTCCCCCCTATAGTAGCCCCAGCAGTAATAATGTCCCCCCATAATAGCCCCAGCAGTAATATTGCCCCCCCCCCATAGTAGCCCCAGCAGAAATAATGCTCCCCCATAGTAGCCCCAGCAGTAATATTGTCCCCCTATAGTAGCCCCAGCAGTAATAATGTCCCCCCATAGTAGCCCCAGCAGTAATATTGTCCCCCCCATAGTAGCCCCAGCAGAAATAATGTCCCCCCCATAGTATCCCCAGCAGTAATATTGTCCCCCCCCCATAGTAGCCCCAGCAGTAATATTGTCCCCCCCATAGTAGCCCCAGCAGAAATAATGTCCCCCCTATAGTAGCCCCAGCAGTAATAATGTCCCTCCCATAGTAGCCCCAGCAGTAATATTGTCCCCCCTATAGTAGCCCCAGCAGTAATAATGTCCCCCCATAGTAGCCCCAGCAGTAATATTGTCCCCCCCATAGTAGCCCCAGCAGTAATAATGTCCCCCCATAGTAGCCCCAGCAGTAATATTGTCCCCCCCATAGTAGCCCCAGCAGTAATAATGTCCCCCCTATAGTAGCCCCAGCAGTAATAATGTCCCCCCCCCCATAGTAGCCCCAGCAGTAATATTGTCCCCCCTATAGTAGCCCCAGCAGTAATAATGTCCCCCCTATAGTAGCCCCAACAGTAATAATGTCCCCCCCATAGTAGCCCCAGCAGTAATATTGTCCCCCCTATAGTAGCCCCAGCAGTAATAATGTCGCCCCATAGTAGCCCCAGCAGTAATATTGTCCCCCCTATAGTAGCCCCAGCAGTAATAATGTCCCCCTATAGTAGCCCCAGCAGTAATAATGTCCCCCCCATAGTAGCCCCAGCAGTAATATTGTCCCCCCCTATAGTAGCCCCAGCAGTAATAATGTCCCCCCTATAGTAGCCCCAGCAGTAATATTGTCCCCCCTATTGTAGCCCCAGCAGTAATATTGTCCCCCCATAGTAGCCCCAGCAGTAATATTGTCCCCCCCATAGTAGCCCCAGCAGTAATAATGTCCCCCCTATAGTAGCCCCAGCAGTAATAATGTCCCCCCCCCCCCATAGTAGCCCCAGCAGTAATATTGTCCCCCCTATAGTAGCCCCAGCAGTAATAATGTCCCCCCTATAGTAGCCCCAACAGTAATAATGTCCCCCCCATAGTAGCCCCAGCAGTAATATTGTCCCCCCCATAGTAGCCCCAGCAGTAATAATGTCCCCCCTATAGTAGCCCCAACAGTAATAATGTCCCCCCCCATAGTAGCCCCAGCAGTAATATTGTCCCCCCTATAGTAGCCCCAGCAGTAATAATGTCCCCCCATAGTAGCCCCAGCAGTAATATTGTCCCCCCTATAGTAGCCCCAGCAGTAATAATGTCCCCCCTATAGTGGCCCCAGCAGTAATAATGTCCCCCCTATAGTAGCCCCAGCAGTAATAATGTCCCCCTATAGTAGCCCCAGCAGTAATAATGTCCCCCCCATAGTAGCCCGAGCAGTAATATTGTCCCCTCCTATAGTAGCCCCAGCAGTAATAATGTCCCCCCTATTGTAGCCCCAGCAGTAATATTGTCCCCCCATAGTAGCCCCAGCAGTAATGTTGTCCCCCCCATAGTAGCCCCAGCAGTAATAATGTCCTCCCTATAGTAGCCCCAGCAGTAATAATGTCCTCCCTATAGTGGCCCCAGCAGTAATATTGTCCCCCCTATAGTAGCCCCAGCGGTAATAATGTCCCCCCTATAGTAGCCCCAGCAGTAATAATGAGTGTGTGAATACCCATGTATCTCCATGGTGGAGCTAAGACCACTTTCACACTCGCGTTTGGTGCGGATCCGTTCAGATAATACAACCGTCTGCATCCGTTCAGAACGGATCAGTTTGTATTATCTGTAACATAGCCAAAACGGATCCGTCTTGAGCACCATTGAAAGTCAATGGAGGACGGATCCGTTTTCTATTGTGCCAGTGAAAACGGATCCGTCCCCATTGACTTACATTGTGTGTCAGGACGAATGCGTTTGGCTCAGTTTCGTCAGACGGACACCAAAACGCTGCAAGCAGCGTTTTGGTGTCCTCCTCCAAAGCAGAATGATAGGGGCAAGGCCGAAATTGGCGCTTGCCCCTCGTGGTGTCATTGAGACACATTATATGTTTTTGCCATGTTTTCTTCCCCCCCCCCCCCGTTCTCTTTTCTCCCTGGTTTTTCTCCTCAGGATAAGCCGGCAACTGGACGGCAGGTGATTGGTCCGGGACGGTTGCTGTCTGGTTGCTGGGCTTAGGTGATTGGTCCAGAACGGTTGCTGTCCGGTTGCTGGGCTTAGGCTATTTTTAGCCAGAATCAAGGATTGGCCTGGAGGTTCTGTGGCGGGAACTGGACCTGTATTTAAGGTCGGTCACTCACCTGGGTCTTGGCTGTCGAAATCTTCAATCAAGAAGGAAGCATCCCCCGCCCGCCCTCCCTGTTCTTTGTCGCGGTCTTGATAAATTTGGGGGGGGGGGTTAGTCGCCCAGTCTTTTGGGTGGACGGATATTAACTTAAGGGATTTTTTGGTATTTATTTCATTTAAAATCAGTATGATTAATTTATTGTGGTAATATTTATTGGTTAACCCCCAGATTTAATAAAGACCGCGGCCTTATTTATCCACAATTGGTTGTCAGTCTTTTATTATTATTATAGGTATTATTTATAGGGCTTTGTTAGTTGTCGATTGTGACACCATGGAGACTGATCGGAGGCAAACTGATGCATTCTGAGCGTATCTTTTTCCATTCAAAGTGCATTAAGGGCAAAACTGATCCGTTTTGGCCCGCTGGTGAGAGCCCTGAACGGATATCGCAAACGGAAAGCCAAAACGCCAGTGTGAAAGTAGCCTAAGCCCCTGATCCACCCAACATATACAATAGCAGCCCATGCTGTCGCTCTACTTCTTTCTCACACGCTTCGCTTTATGCGCCGGCTTGTTCTAGTTCACATGTGTGTTTATAGGTCGCATTTATTACTAAACTGCTACTAACGGGATGGGGGAATCCCTGGAGTATAGTGAGGATGTAGAAAGGAAAACAGGAAGGTGATGGAGGCAGCGTTAGCCCCCTCATTTGTCCCAGCTCGGATTTCTACCAAGTGATATCATAGAAAAACACCCACATGTATCATGTAGAGAAGAGCACGGACAAGATGCCTCCATTACTAACAGCACATGCCGAGAAAGGAGCAGTTTCTTCCCATAGTTACAACTATCAACAGTTTAAAGGGAATCTGTCATCTAATCCATCCTATTAACAGCAGCTTACGTGCCTGATGAGCCCTCGCCGGCTGTATCTAATGTTCTCACTCCGTAGTCTTATCGCGGAGAAAACAGCTTTTTAATAATATGTAAATTAGTATCTAGGTGCAACAAGGGCATTGCCGTTGCACCTCATTGCCCGCTCACTCTCTACAGTGAAACTTATTCACACCTGACCCTGAAATCTCACGGTGGTGCAATCGCACTGTGTTTGACGCATGCGCAGTACAACAGAAGAAGCTCGCCGCCACTAGCCTGTTAGTTGGGCGCTGCCATTTGAATAAGAAACACCTACAAAACACAGTGGGGTAGATTTACTATTGGAAATGCCCCAGAATTATGGTTCAGTCCATGTGCCTTATTTATTAAAGGAACGAGTCTGTCACCAGGAAATTCAGTGTTACACCAGGCACAGTGCCTTGTCGGGCTAGCTCAGCTGGAATGAGACCTTTCACTTAGCGATCCATTGCTTCAGTACGTTTCATACATAAGCAAATGAGCAGTTAAGTGCACAGTTAAGTGCATTGAGGACGGGCCCAAGTTACTCTGTGCACCCTTGCTCCTCTTGCTTCCACTACCAACCCCTACATCTCCTTCTTGATTGATAGGACCAGTACTTTTAGTCCGGCTGCCTCTCGGTGTGCGCTGCCGCCGGAACTCCGGCCCCGCCCCCATTATAGTCAATGGGGATGGAGCGGCAGTCCGGGGGCACACGTGAACTAGCGGCAGGACTGATCCGATAGGCTGTTCACCCTGACGGAACAGCCTGCCGGAGTCCCCTGCCGCTAGTTTGAAAGTACCGTTAGTCAGCCTGCCTGGGACTGGCAGAAGAAACAGGAGTTTAGGGCCCACCCTTGGTGCACTTAACTGCTCATTTGCTTTTGGTTCAAAAGTATTTTTTCTGCAGAATGAATCGCTAAATGAAAGGTATCATCACATTCAGCTGAGTTAGCCCTAGAATTGTCTGGTTTAACAGTGAATTTCTCAGTGACAGACCCCTTAAAAAACCTTTTTTTGCCTTATTCAACAAAGAAAGGGATAGGGCACTGCACAGCGGCCGAGGAGGAGTGGGTAAATATGCACCAAACTTTAGGTGCAAAGTTCTGGTACCAAGTAAGCCACCTACTAGCTAAAGTCGCACTTGATATATCATTCGTTATCATCCACTGCAAACATATTTAGTGTGTCTAGTTTAAAGGGGTTATCCCATCTTAATGATCACTGCTAAATCTGTTAATGATTTAACAGTGATTATTTTTCTAAATATATTTAATTAACTAATTCCCACCCCTTAGAAGAAAATGAACATATACTTACCTGACTGTTGTCTTCCATCTCCCCTGGTTACGGCCACCGCTCTTCTCCGGAATCGCGGTGGCCGCGCTTGCGCAGACGACTTCTTCTTTTCTCCCGGCCGGCCGCGCGCAGTCCCGAAAGCGCACGCCGAGGCCGCTCATGCGCTATGGTGATTTCTTCCTGGCCAGTATAGTATACTTGCCAGAAAGAAGTCACCAGGGCGCATGCGTGGCGGCGTGCGCGTTCAGTCCAGCGCGCGGCCCGGCCGGGAGAAGACTTCAATCAAGATGGAGCCCGCCCCCTGCCGAAACCAGGAAGTGGACAGCGAGCCGGGAGCAGGTATGTATAAAACAGCGTGATGGGAATACCCCTTTAAGGGTCCAGTCACACGTCTGCAAGTGTGGTCCGCATCCGTTCTGCAATTTTGCAGATTTGATATTGATGACCTATCCTGAGGATAAATAATCAATATATTTTCCCGAATAACCCCGTTAAAGGGGGTTATCAAACCCCTAAAATGCCCGGGCCCCTCACACAGGTTATACCTACCTTGCTCCCTCAGACCCACATCATTTCTGATGCCCGCACGGCTGCCGATGCATCTCCCCGTTGCGCAGATCAAAACATCCGGTGACGGGGGGGAAGGGGGCAACCAATAGCAGGCCGGGAAGGGGAGGAGCCCAACCCACCCCCCGTCACCAGATGTTTTGATCCACATGTGAGGGGTCGGGCATTTTGGGGGGCATTATAGGGGTTGGATAACCCCTTTTAGTTTGCAGTGCACTTAACAGATAAAAGTCTGGGAAAATAAATTCATGATACTGTTTGACATGCTGAATTTGTCCCAAGGATTTATGGCACACTTCAAGATCTAAAGAATCTACACCAGAGACAGGGAGGGGCACCAGGTTTCTGAGCTAACATCAATTTAGAGACCATAAAACGGTCACATGGCTTATCCGTAAGAGAATTAAGGACTCATTCTCAGTCTCTTAGGGTACTTTCACACTAGCGTTTTTCTTTTCCGGCATAGAGTTCCGTCAAAAGGGCTCAATACCGGAAAAGAACTGATCAGTTTTATCCTCATGCATTCTGAATGGAGAGTAATCCGTTCAGGATGCATAAGGCCTCTTTCACACTTGCGTTGTCCGGATCCGGCGTGTACTCCACTTGCCGGAATTACACGTCGGATCCGGAAAAACGCAAGTGAACTGAAAGCATTTGAAGACGCATCCGTCTTCAAAATGTGTTCAGTGTTGCTATGGCACCCAGGACGCTATTAAAGTCCTGGCTGCCATAGTAGTAGTGGGGAGCGGTATACTTACAGTTCGTGCGGCTCCCGGGGCGCTCCAGAATGACGTCAGAGCGCCCCATGCGCATGGATGACGTGATCCATGCGATCACGTCATCCATGCGCCTGGGGCGCACTGATGTCACTCTGGAGCGCCCGGGGAGCCGCACGGACTGTAAGTATACTGCTCCCCACTACACTTTACCATGGCTGCCAGGACTTTAGCGTCCCGGCAGCCATGGTAACCATTCAGAAAAAGCTAAACGTCGGATCCGGCAATGCGCCGAAACGACGTTTAGCTTAAGGCCGGATCCGGATCAATGCCTTTCAATGGGCATTCATTCCGGATCCGGCCTTGCGGCAAGTGTTCCGGATTTTTGGCCGGAGCAAAAAGCGCAGCATGCTGCAGTATTTTCTCCGGCCAAAAAACGTTCCGTTCCGGAACTGAAGACATCCTGATGCATCCTGAACGGATTTCTCTCCATTCAGAATGCATTAGGATAATCCTGATCAGGATTCTTCCGGCATAGAGCCCCGACGACGGAACTCTATGCCGGAAGAAAAGAACGCAAGTGTGAAAGAGCCCTAAGGATGCCTTCAGTTCAGTCATTTTGACTGATCAGGCAAAAGAGAAAACCGTAGCATGCTACGGTTTTATCTCTGGCGAAAAAACTGAAGAATTGACTGAATGCCGCATCGGGCATTTTTTTCCCTTAGGAATGTATTAGTCCCGGATCCGGCATTCAGAATACCGGAATGCCGGATCCGTCCTTCCAGTCTGCGCATGCTCAGAACGAAAAAAGAGGTGAGAAAATAAATGCCGGATCCGTTTTGCCGGATGACACCGGAAAGATCCGGCATTTCAATGCATTTTTCTGACTGATCAGGCATTTTTAAGACTGATCAGGATACGTTTTCCCGGATCCAGCAGGCAGTACCGGCGACAGAACTGCTTGCCGGATAACTCTGCCGCAAGTGTGAAAGTAGCCCAATATCCAGAGCGAGTCCCCACAATAAATATATATATATACACATTTACAGTCACATATACAGTACAGACCAAAAGTTTGGACACACCTTCTCATTCAAAGAGTTTTCTTTATTTTCATGACTATGGAAATTGTAGATTCACACTGAAGGCATCAAAACTATGAATTAACACATGTGGAATTATATACATAACAAACAAGTGTGAAACAACTGAAAATATGTCATATTCTAGGTTCTTCAAAGTAGACACCTTTTGCTTTGATTACTGCTTTGCACACTTTTGGCATTCTCTTGATGAGCTTCAAGAGGTAGTCCCCTGAAATGGTTTTCACTTCACAGGTGTGCCCTGTCAGGTTTAATAAGTGGGATTTCTTGCCTTATAAATGGGGTTGGGACCATCAGTTGCGTTGAGGAGAAGTCAGGTGGATACACAGCTGATAGTCCTACTGAATAGACTGTTAGAATTTGTATTATGGCAAGAAAAAAGCAGCTAAGTAAAGAAAAACGAGTGGTCATCATTACTTTAAGAAATGAAGGTCAGTCAGCCGAAAAATTGGGAAAACTTTGAAAGTAAGGGCTATTTGACCATGAAGGAGAGTGATGGGGTGCTGCGCCAGATGACCTGGCCTCCACAGTCATCGGACCTGAACCCAATCGAGATGGTTTGGGGTGAGCTGGACAGCAGAGTGAAGGCAAAAGGGCCAACAAGTGCTAAGCATCTCTGGGAACTCCTTCAAGACTGTTGGAAGACCATTTCAGGGGACTACCTCTTGAAGCTCATCAAGAGAATGCCAAGAGTGTGCAAAGCAGTAATCAAAGCAAAAGGTGGCTACTTTGAAGAACCTAGAATATGACATATTTTCAGTTGTTTCACACTTGTTTGTTATGTATATAATTCCACATGTGTTAATTCATAGTTTTGATGCCTTCATAGTCATGAAAATAAAGAAAACTCTTTGAATGAGAAGGTGTGTCCAAACTTTTGGTCTGTATATATATACAGTGCTGCCCATTTATTCATACCCCATTTTGCAAATTTTGACTTAAAGTTACTTTTATTCAACCAGCATGTAATTTTTTGACGGGAAATGACATAGGTGTCTCCCAAAAAATAATAAGACGATGTACAATAGGCATTATTGTGGGGAAAAAAAACATTTCTCAGCTTTTATTTACATTTGAGCAAAAAGTGTCCAGTCCATAATTATTCATACCCTTCACAAACTGTCACAGTCTGTGGGAAAATCCAAAGTTCTATACCATTCCAAATAGTCCAAGCTGTGAGCTGTGCGCTACTATTGGCCAGCGCTGCAGCAAGGGACAACCCTAATACAAAATCTCCGCCCCGTACAACAGAGGGAGCTGCACACACCGGAGCCTATACCGGGCGAACGGAGCGGCGCCCAGACATACTAGTAAGTGCAGGGGGACCCCTGGGCGCCGCTCTGCCCACTGATATAGTTAGTTTTTAAACTAGTGAATGGTCCTCTTTTAAGTCAAAATTTGCCAGTGGTATGAATAATTATGGGTAGCACTGTATATATATATATATATATATATATATATACGCACAAAAAAGTTAAAGAGCAGCACAAAAACAAATCGACGGTGCAATACCTTAAAAAGACCAAGGACCAAGGTCTTGCTACATATACCAAAAAAAAGGCAAAGGCAGCCGTTTGGCATGGATACCAGTGTGCTGCCTTTGCTCTTTTTTTGGTATATATATATATATATATATATATCTCTGTTTCTTCAGACACTCTTGTATTGTGCCTGAGGAAGAGACCTGAGTTGTCTCGAAAGCTTTCTATGTAAGGTCACTCTTTTTATTTTTGATAGAAGGTATATCTGCAATTCCTGGCAATCGTCTGCTCGCTATTACATGCAGCGATCTCCTCCTTAGTATGGGGAGGAGGGATCGTTATACTATTGCTCTTTCCGATACTGAATCATTGTTTGCCGGCAGCAGATGTTGATTAGATAGCATGATCTGCCGCCTGCAAACAATGATTTTTTAACCTGTCAAAAGATTTAGATTGCCCGATGAATGAGAGTTTGCTCGTTCATCGGGCAATCAGATTGGCAATTGGCAGGTGTAATACAGGCTTCATTTTGTTTCTGTTAATGAGAGCAATAAACCAGTTTTCACGTAGATGTCATTAGTAAACTGCCCCAGTGTTCACCAAAAAATGTAATGATCCCCGTAAACTAAAGAAAGCACAACTACCAATCAAAAGCATACAGTGAAAAAAGGTATGAACAGCATGAAATATGAACACATATCATGCATATCTTTATGAATTTAAAATAAACAGTCCTGCCATCAACCTATAAAAATATCAAATCTGATTATTACTTCATATCCAAATGGAAAAGTTGTAACAATGAATCTTACCATCCCTACTGGTGGCAGGAAATGTAGCGCAAAAGGTAAAGATGAAAATAAAAGACACAGTATAACACATGACATACAAGACCCAAAATGAGGTCAACCCGACCCAATGGTGACATAATGATAAAACCACATACAGATGACCACCACTTCAGTCCCCATCGTGTCAGCCTTTCCAGGGGGGAAGTTCAGAAAGTACTGTCTCTGAGATGGCGCTGACTACAACTTGAGAATGCAACCTCTGATATTCGCCATCAAGCCCTGACCTATAGGTTACTGCTTAACAGAGGGCAAGTATCAAGTTCTGTGGCCAAAATTACATAAAAAGATGTTGTGGCAATACTGGGGGTGCGCACAAAAGATGTTACTCCTGCTCACCAGTATACCCATAGTTTGAATCGAGTGGTTAGTGTTGGGTGCCATGGTGGTTGTCAAGTGACCCTCCATGAAGTTTATATGACAGATGGTGAATACCAGTCCATGTCCACTGCAGGGCTGATCTCTCACAGCACAAAAGTCGCTGCTTCTTTGTGTTTGCAAAATTGATGAGTCTCTTTGTAGGCCCTGTGTTAAAATACCATTATCACAATAGCTCCCTGGGGCATCCTGAAATCAGTGATACAATGCCACCATGTTCATGTGGGTTTTTTTCTTCTCTGACAAGAAGACAATGTTAAAGGCATGTCTCTTTCATTATACATGTTTTGCTTGATTACACATTATTTAACCAGTTCAAAATGGGGCCATTCACCTCCCTTCCTGACCAGGCGCATTTTCTGTATTTTTAGAACATGTGTCTTTGAAGGCCATAACTTTTTTCCCTCTTTGGTTTTGTAAATATTTATTTATTTATTTATTTTGCTCACTAAATACTTTTCAGTGGCATATGGGACTTTATATTTGTCATTTTTATTTTAGAATTTTTTTATGTTATATTTTTATACTTCTTTTTAAATGTCCCCTTTCCATTACAGTTGTTTTCATATAGAGGAGGTATGAGTTATGGTCGCTGGGAGCGGAGCTAGAAGCTGCAGTGTGGGGTGTAGTGTTTTGTTGGTTTTTTTGTATTTATTTGTATTTTTTTATTGCTGATTTTTCCTGTAACTGGGGCTGACATATTAACCCCAATTACAGGGGGAGTTCAGGCCCCAGAGGCTTTACAATGCTGTAAAGCCTCACTGCAGAGCTGGTCTAGGTCGGCTAAAGGCTCTATTAGACTGGCCAATAGTCTGTCAGATGATCACTAACGAGCATTCGTAGTAACGCTCATTAGCGATTATCTGGCAGTGTAATACTGCTGCCGATTACCCAAATCATGATTACAACGGCAGATTGGGCTGTGTAATCATGATCTGCTGCTGGCAAACAACAAGTCAGTATGGGGACGAGCAATGGCATTAGCATCGCTCCTCCTCATACTGTGGAGGAGATCACTGCATTTAATAGCAGCGGTCTCCTCCACTGACAAGCAGGTGATTTCTGGGAAGGAACGCTTCCCTCCCAACAATCACCTGCTAAATCTAGACGCGCACTATGACCTGGCGTTGTGCGCTGTCAGGTCACAGGGCAGCGCAGCGTCTGATGGGAGTCTGATCTGAAGCTGGGGAGGGCCTGATTGGGGTCTAATATGAGGCTGGGAGATTATTATTAATTCCATGGCGCTGTACATATGATAAGGTGTATGCATACATAATCCAGACAATTGCACTAAGCATGAACAAGACGAGTTACAGACTGGTACAGAAGGAGAGAGGGCCCTGCCCATGAGGGCTTACAATGTAGGCTGGGGGTCTGATAGGAGGCTGATGGATGTGGGGGCAGATCTGAGGCTGAGAAAGGGACGAAGGCAGGGACAGTTGTGAAGAAAGAGGCAGGGACAGTGGCAGGTAGAGTGAAAGCTGGGTGCACCCCTCTCTGGACCCCCCTGGGATTAGCTTGGCTGCCATTAATGCCAAATAAAGAACTAAATATATAACATTCTCAACTTAAAATTTAGACTGCCTTGTGTGGTTGAAATAGCGCCTGTACTCTATGTAATATATATAGTGCAGGCGCCATTTTGTGCTGCAAAAATACAGCGCTCTAGATTTTTTTAAATTAAAGCGCAATTTCTGTAACTTACCCCTAAGTCACTTATATGTTTGACCCAATATAGCCATCAAATTTTTATGTTGAGAATTTTGTATGGCCCGTGAACAGTGTTACAAATATCCAAATGGCCCTCGGCAGCAAAAAGGTTCCCCACCCCTGCCGTAGATGCTGGTAATGGACCATCCCTAGCAACACACAGACTGTTGCCACAAAGACTGTTTAGGCCCTGTTTTCTAGCAAAAAGGACTATCTTTCCTTAATAAAGTTTATTACAAAAATGCTTAACATCCCTTTCCCTACACGATATTAAAAATAAACGGAAGTAATAGGTACACTTTAAGGCCATCTGCTAGCTAGTGTAAAAAAAATAGCAGAAGGAGCATGGACAACGGCAATAGGGTAATGTGTACCATCATAGAAAAAAAAAGGAATAAAACACATTGGGGATCATTTATTAAGCTGAAATGCGCCTATATCAGGCTTACTTAAGGCGCCGATTGCGCCGTAACAGCCAGTTGCGCTGCAATCTGCGAGTGTACAAAAAGGTCTAAATGTAAGACAGCTCAGAAGCTGTCTTACATTTAGAACTGGCTGAGGATCCGCCGAAGTTATATAGAGGCCAGCGCTTCTTAACTTCGGCAGAACCATCGCCAGCTTAGGGTTTGTTTGTTTTTAAGACCGCCGTCTAAAATGACGGTCTTAATAAATGTGCCTCATAGTACTCAAGTCAACAAACTATAGACTGGTTTCACACATTATAGACTCATTTTTGCACCCATATTACTGTTGACAACAGCTGGTCTATTGGGGTCTTAAGTTGGGAATGATGGTGTCCATATTCCTTGAGAGGACAGTTGTAACAAGGACTGTTCAAAGATTTCTGGAGAATTGTCGTTGATCCAGGTAGTTATTCTTAGGCCTCCTTCACACGACGATATGGCTTTTTCAGTATTTTGCGTTCTGCAAAAAATACTGATGACATCCGTGTGCATTCCGTTTTTTGCGTAACAGAACATCTGGCCGCTAATAGAACATTACTATCCTTGTCCGTTATGCGGACAATAATAGAACATGTTCTATTTTTGAACGGAACGGAAATACGGAAACGGAAGGCATACGAAATACCTTCTGTTTTTTTTGTAGATCCATTGAAATAAATGGTTCCGTATACGGTCTGTATACGGAACGCAAAAAACTGAACATAAACGGGAAAAAAAAACGTTTGCGTGCATGAGGCCTTATTGACTGATTGGAGTCAGGAAGGATTTTTTTCTCTCAAAATGAGGAAAATTGGCTTCTACCTCACAGGGATTTTTTTGCCTTCCTCTGGATCAACCTTCAGGATACTGGATGGACAGATGTCTTTTTTCAGCCTTAAAAACTACACTGAACAAAAATATTAACGCAACACTTTCGGTTTTGCTCCCGTTTTGCATGAGCTGAACTCAAAGAAATGAAACATTTTGTACATACACAAAAGACCCATTACTCTCAAATATTGTTCACAAATCCGTCTAAATCTGTGTTAGTGAGCACTTCTCCTTTGCCGAGATAATCCATCCCACCTCACAGGTGTGGCATATCAAGGTGCTGATTAGACAGCATGAATATTGCACAGGTGTGCCTTAGACTGCCCACAATAAAAGGGCACTCTGAAATGTGCAGTTTGATTACACAGCACAATGCCACAGATGTCGCAACGTTTGAGGGAGCGTGCAATTGGCATGCTGACTGCAGGAATGTCTACCAGAGCTGTTGCCCGTGCAATGAATGTTCATTTCTCTACCATAAGCTTTCTCCAAAGGGTTTCAGAGAATTTGGCAGTACATCCAACCGGCCTCACAACCGCAGACCACGTGTAATCACTCCAGCCCAGGACCTCCACATCCAGCATGTTCACCTCCATGATCGTCTGAGACCAGCCACCCGGACAGCTGCAGCAACAATCGGTTTGCTTAACCAAAGAGTTTCTGCACAAACTGTCAGAAACTGTCTCAGGGAAGCTCATCTGCATGCTCGTTGTCCTCATTGGGATCTGGACCTGACTGCAGTTCGTCGTCGTAACCAAATTGAGTGGGCAAATGCTCAAATTCTATGGCGTCTGGCACGTTGGACAGGCGTTATGTTCACGGATGAGTCACGTTTTCCACTGTTCAGGGCAGATGGCAGACAGCGTGTGTGGCGTCGTGTGAGTGAGCAGTTTGCTGACATCAATGTTGTGGATCGAGTGGCCCATGGTGGAGGTGGGGTTATGGTATGGGCAGGCGTATGTTATGGACAACAAACACAGGTGCATTTTATTGATGGCATTTTGAATGCACAGAGATACCATGACGAGATCCTGAGGCCCATTGTTGTGCCATTCATCCACGACCATCACCTCATGTTGCAGCATGATAATGCACGGCCCCATATTGCAAGGATCTGTAGACAATTCCTGGAAGCTGAAAACATCCCAGTTCTTCCATGGCCAGCATACTCACCGGACATGTCACCCACTGAGCATGTTTGGGATGCTCTGGATCGGCGTATACGACAGCGCGTTCCAGTTCCTGCCAATATTCTGCAACTTCGCACAGCTATTGAAGAGGAGTGGACCAACATTCCACAGGACTCAACCTGATCAACTCTATGCAACGGAGATGTGTTGCACTGCGTGAGGAAAATGGTGGCCACACCAGATACTGACTGGTTATCTGCAGTGATGGCCAGTTTGCCTTCTTCGCCCGCGAACACATGCGGGCTGCCATCTTAACTCACAAATCCGGCGAGGCACAGGTAAGCCCTTACCTGTGCCTGCGCCGCAAGCCGGTCTGAAACAAATGCGGTCACCGGGAGCAGGCAGTTCCTAGAACAGCCCGATGAAGGCCCCCGGCGGCTGTTCCCGCATTTGTTTCAGACCGGCTCGCGGCGCAGGCACAGGTAAGGGCTTATGCCTCGCCGGACTGTTGAGATAAGATGGCAGCCCGCATGTGTTCGCGGGCGAACTGGCCATCACTGGTTATCTGACCCCCCCTTCCCCCCAGTAAGGCAAAACTGTGCACATTTCAGAGTGGCCTTTTATTGTGGGCAGTCTAAGGCACACCTGTGCAATATTCATGCTGTCTAATCAGTTAGTGTGCTCACTAACACAGATTTAGACAGATTTGTGAACAATATTTGAGAGTAATTGGTCTTTTGTGTATGTAGAAAATGTTTTAGATCTTTGCGAAATGGGAGTAAAAACCAAAAGTGTTGCATTTATATTTTTGTCTGTGTAGGTTACTATGTTAATAATGGCAAATAATGAAAATGACAAGGGCGAGAGATTAAAATCTACAAGTAAAAATAAAATAAGAAGAATACAATGCAAGTAAAACCAAGCACAGCAAAATGTACTGAGCACAAAACTTTTCTCTGTTGTAACACTGGTCGTTAAATGAACATATACTTTGCAATGATGGGAGAACACATATTCATCCTCATTCAGTTTACAAGAAAATTTAGACAAGCAAATTCATAGTCGCAGGTGCACATCCATAAAGTTAGCGTATGGCAGCACAACATTACTTATACAAACAATAAAACTGGGGAATAGGGATTATTCTGAATTCAAGTGGTATTATACACTGCTCAAAAAAATAAAGGGAACACTTAAACAACACAATGTAACTCCAAGTCAATCACACTTCTGTGAAATCAAACTGTCCACTTAGGAAGCAACACTGAGTGACAATCAATTTCACATGCTGTTGTGCAAATGGGATAGACAACAGGTGGAAATTATAGGCAATTAGCAAGACACCCCCAATAAAGGAGTGGTTCTGCAGGTGGTGACCACAGACCGCTTCTCAGTTCCTATGCTTCCTGGCTGATGTTTTGGTCACTTTTGAATGCTGGCGGTGCTTTCACTCTAGTGGTAGCATGAGACGGAGTCTACAACCCCCACAAGTGGCTCAGGTAGTGCAGCTTATCCAGGATGGCACATCAATGCAAGCTGTGGCAAGAAGGTTTGCTGTGTCTGTCAGCGTAGTGTCCAGAGCATGGAGGCGCTACCAGGAGACAGGCCAGTACATCAGGAGACGTGGAGGAGGCCGTAGGAGGGCAACAACCCAGCAACAGGACCGCTACCTCCGCCTTTGTGCAAGGAGGAACAGGAGGAGCACTGCCAGAGCCCTGCAAAATGACCTCCAGCAGGCCACAAATGTGCATGTGTCTGCTCAAACGGTCAGAAACAGACTCCATGAGGGTGATATGAGGGCCCGACGTCCACAGGTAGGGGTTGTGCTTACAGTCCAACACCGTGCAGGACATTTGGCATTTGCCAGAGAACACCAAGATTGGCAAATTCACCACTGGCGCCCTGTGCTCTTCACAGATGAAAGCAGGTTCACACTGAGCACATGTGACAGACGTGACAGAGTCTGGAGACGCCGTGGAGAACGTTCTGCTGCCTGCAACATCCTCCAGCATGACCGGTTTGGCATTGGGTCAGTAATGGTGTGGGGTGACATTTCTTTGGAGGGCCGCACAGCCCTCCATGTGCTTGCCAGAGGTAGCCTGACTGCCATTAGGTACCGAAATGAGATCCTCAGACCCCTTGTGAGACCATATGCTGGTGCGGTGGGCCCTGGGTTCCTCCTAATGCAAGACAATGCTAGACCTCATGTGGCTGGAGTGTGTCAGCAGTTCCTGCAAGACGGAGGCATTGATGCTATGGACTGGCCCGCCCGTTCCCCAGACCTGAATCCAATTGAGCACATCTGGGACATCATGTCTCGCTCTATCCACCAACGTCACGTTACACCACAGACTGTCCAGGAGTTGGCAGATGCCTTAGTCCAGGTCTGGGAGGAGATCCCTCAGGAGACCGTCCGCCACCTCATCAGGAGCATGCACAGGCGTTGTAGGGAGGTCATACAGGCACGTGGAGGCCACACACACTACTGAGCCTCATTTTGACTTGTTTTAAGGACATTACATCAAAGTTGGATCAGCCTGTAGTCTGTTTTTTCCACTTTAATTTTGAGTGTGACTCCAAATCCAGACCTCCATGGGTTGAAAAAATTTGATTTCCATTTTTTTATTTTTTGTGTGATTTTGTTGTCAGCACATTCAACTATGTAAAGAACAAAGTATTTCAGAAGAATATTTAATTAATTCAGATCTAGGATGTGTTAATTTAGTGTTCCCTTTATTTTTTTGAGCAGTGTACCTACTATACGTGAAAAAAATAGAAGCTCTTTGTGCACATTTTTGATCAATCGTGTGTCAGGCCCATCTACTGACATCAAGGTGGCTTCTGCAGATGGGTACCTAACACTAACAGAACTGCCTTTCCTGGGCCTGACCTAAGCCTACAATGTCCAGGGCGGTGTAGGAACCAGCTACATTTATACTCTGCTTAGAAGCCCTGGGCGGATGAGCCTACACCGCCCTGAGCATTGTAGGCTTAGGTTAGGCCCAGGAGAGGCAGTTCTGTTAGTGTTAGGTACCCATCTGCAGAAGCCACCTTGACGTCAGTAGATGGGCCCGACACACATTTGATCAAAAATGTGCGCAAAGAGCTACTATTTTTTTCATGCATAGTAGGTGTAATACCACTTTAATTCAGAATAATCCCTACTCCCCAGTTTTATTGTTTGTATGTGTAAGGCCCCTTTCACACGGGCGAGATTTCCGAGCAGGTGCAATGCGTGAGGTGAACGCATTGCACCCGCACTGAATCCGGACCCATTAATTTCTTTGGGGCTGTGCACATGAGCGGTGATTTTCACACATCACTTGTGCATTGCGAGAAAATCCCAGCATGCTCTATATTTTTCACGCAACACAGGCCCCATAGAAGTGAATAGGGCTGCGTGAAAATCGCAAGCATCTGCAAGCAAGTGCGGATACGGTGCGATTTTCACGCATGGTTGCTAGGATGAAAGTCTATTCACTGTATTATTTTCCCTTATAACATGGTTATAAGGGAAAATAATAGCATTGTTTAATACAGAATGCTTAGTAGAAGGTCAATTGAGGGTTAAAAAAATAATTAAAAAATAACTCACCTCCTCCAATTGATCGCGTAGCTGCCGTCTCCTGTTCTTTCTTCAGGACCTGTCAAAGGACCTGTGATAACATCACTGTGCTCATCACATGATCCATCACCATGGTGATGGACCATGTGATGAGCTCAGTGAGGTCACCACAGGTCCTTTGACAGGTCCTGAAGAAAGAACAGGAGACACAATATAGAACATGCTGCGATTTTCACATAACGCAAAAGTGATGCGTGAAAATCACCGCTAATGTGCACCGCTCCATCAAAATGAATGGGTCCGGATTCAGTGTGGGTGCAATGCGTTCACCTCACGCATTGCACCCGCGCGGACATCTCGCCCGTGTGAAAGAGGCCTTAAAGAATGCAATTTTTTTCCCTTATACTGAACCCAAACCCGAACTTCTGTGAAGAAGTCTGGGTTCGGGTCTGGGTACCAAATATGCAGATTTTTCTCAGGTGCGTGCAAAACGCATTAAAACTCATTGCACTCGCAGGGAGAAATCGCGCATGTTCCCGCAACGCACCCGCATCTTTTCCCGCAACGCCCGTGTGAACCCAGCCTAAGGTTCTTATTCAGTCACCATAAGGAGAGATGTTGAAAACTGTTCACAATTGAAATACAATACAAGTGTAATCAATAAATACGCTTAATTTACTGAATCCATGCCCTAAGTCTT
Organism: Bufo bufo; assembly: GCF_905171765.1. Classification (NCBI taxonomy): domain Eukaryota; kingdom Metazoa; phylum Chordata; class Amphibia; order Anura; family Bufonidae; genus Bufo; species Bufo bufo. The sequence goes on along the minus strand of NC_053390.1, from coordinate 105,741,130 downwards.
GGATGCAAAGGATCAATAGATTCTTATGGGGCGAGATGTATGCTTATGGAAAGTGACAATAATGGATGACGTGGGAGGACATTACCTGTGAACCCAAGTGTACACAAGTGAGGACAGTTCAGCATCACATAGGGACACTTCTGTAATGTGTTTGTGTGTAAAGGGGGCCCTGAAATACACTGGCAAACACTGGATATACTGTACAACAGGGGGATGATTTAAGATTTAAAGATGCTACCATGATCAAGCCTATTAAATCAGACATACTGCCTGGTAGGGTTGATCATGATAACTGCAAGGACCCCTCACTGCTGTGATTAGATTTTCCAATTTTAGAGAAATTCATACTTTATTATTATGCTAATGAGGTTCTCGGAGCACCGAGGGGCTGGCCTATACCCCCAAAGCACTGCCTCACCTCCTCCTTTCCTCTGTTGCTACTCCCCCACTAATTGACAGGGCCAAGCATCCTTGATACTTCAATGCCCTGAAAAGCCGTGCATGCGCTGGCAATAGTACAATCGGTGCATGCTTTGGCGATCTCATTTACCTGTCCCGCTCTGAGATCTGAACTGCACATGTGTTGATTGTAAAATTTGAGGGCCAGGCATTGGAGCAGTGAAGAATCCATGATCTTACTTATGGTAGATTCAGAAATAGTTTAATTCCTTACAGTGGCACCCATGGCACATAATGTAAATTTATGGAAGTGATGTTTTCTGTAGCAGATACGTTTAACATGATACACACAATTATTACTCAAGGTTACTCGCCAGTTTTCCAAAATTCCCCCCTGCAGTATATTTGTTCACCCTCTGAATTATGGCGTAATGCTATAGCCATTTATTATTTCTGCACCCTATAACTTTTAGAGAAGTTGCCAGAGTTCATTGGTCTGAGCGCCAAAACTTTACAGATTTTTCCAAGTGAAAAATTAGTTACATTCTTCAAAAACCTCAAAACTCTGAAGTAAATGTCTCAGTCATTATTTGTGGTAGAAAGACTTATGTTCTTCTTCTGCTAATAATTATTACTAGATTGCATAAAGTAAATTATGATAATGGACGATAGTAGTCATGGTTGATAATTAAAAACTTTATTATATTATTATTATTATTATTATTATTATTATTATTATTCATTTACGGTATATATTTGTTGCTTGTTTTGTTGCTTTGGGACTCTATAATGTATGCTGAAATCTGCCACTTTATGACTCTAAGGCTACATGCACATGACCGTGCTGTTTTTTGCAGTCCGCAAACCGCGGATCCGCAAAAAACGGAAGCCGCCCGTGTGCCTTTCGCAATTTGCGGAACAGAACGGGCAGACCATTGTAGACATGCCTATTCTTGTCTGCAAAAAGGACAAGAATAGGACATGCTATATTTTTTTAGCTGGGCCACGGAACGGTGCAACGGATGCGGACAGCACATGGAGTGCTGTCCGCATCTTTTGCGGCCCCATTGAAGTGATAGGGTCCGCATCCGAGCCGCAAACAACGGTCGTGTGCATGAGGGTGCTTTCACACTTGCGTTGTTTGATTCCCGCAGGCAGTTCTATTGCCTGAACTGCCTGCCTGATCAGGCAAACTGTATGCAAACGTATGTCATTTTTTCTGACTGATCAGGCATTTTTCAGACTTATGAGGATCCTGATCAGTCTGAAAAATGCCTGATCAGTTAAAAAAATGCATTGCAATACCAGATCCGTTTTTCCGGTGTCATCCGGCAAAACGGATCCGGTATTTATTTTTTTCACATTTTTAAAGGTCTGCACATGGGCAGACCGGAATACCGGATCAGTCAATGCGGCAATTTGAATGCCGGATGATAAGTGTTCCGTTTTTTTGGCCGGAGATAAAACCGCAGCATGCTGCAGTATTATCTTCGTCCTGAAAAGTCAAAAAGACCTGAAGACATCCTGATGCATCCTGAACGGATTGCTCTCCATTCAGAATGCATGGGGATAAAACTGATCAGTTCTTTTCCGGTATAGAGCCCTTAGGACGGAACTCTATGCCGGAAAAGAAAAACGCTAGTGTGAAAGTACCTTTAGGCCCCTTTCACACGGGCGAGTATTCCGCGCGGATGCGATGCTTGAGGTGAACGCATTGCACCCGCACTGAATCCGGACCCATTCACTTCAATGGGGCTGTGCAGATGAGCGGTGATTTTCCCGCATCACTTGTGTGTTGCGTGAAAATCGCAGCATGTTCTATATTCTGTGTTTTTCATGCAACGCAGGCCCCATAGAAATGTTGTAAAATTATTTTTTATTGTACAATACTATGAACAATTCGCAATAACAAATATGGCGCTACACATGGCATTTTAGAGAATCAGTCAAAACATTACACATTTACAGAATAAAGTTACAATGCCGTGTCAAAAATCAGTTTCTCAGATTTGTGAAATACCAAGGAGCAAGGCATAGCTGCTTAACAGTAGACTAGGAACCTTCATAACCAGGGAAAGGGAGGGAGAAGGAATAGGGTGGGGGGGGGAAGGGGATAAGGAAAGGAAAGTGGGTTATAAAATTAATTGGAACCCCTCAGGTATCATGAATTATCTTGCTGGAATGTGAAGATATTGTATAAATGTAGCACTGCACTGAAAAGTAATACGTGGTATAATGAAAGCGTAGGAGGCACCAGGGCTCCACCCAAGACCCCATCATTATATTGGGAGCTAATCTCCCTTTCGCTATTCCTATTAATTAATTTAGGTATCCGAGAAGTTTCTATACTTTTTCCAGGGCCCCCAAACCTTCTCAAATTGATGAGATGCACGGGAGTCCCAGTAGGCTATTTGCTCAAGGCGGTACAGTTGATCGAATTTCTGAGTCCAATGTGGCAAGGCCCCATAGAAATGAATGGGGATGCGTGAAAATCGCATAGCATCCGCAAGCAAGTGCGGATGCAATGCAATTTTCATGTATGTTTGCTAGGAGATGATGTTAGTAAATTGATAAAAGTTTTCTATCTTCATTCAGCAGGACCTGCGCTGACGTCACCGCTCTCACCATGTGGTGAGCGCGATTAGGTCATCAAAGGTCCTTTTGCAGGTCCTAAAAGAAGAAGCAAGAAGACGATGCCAGCTGCGCGATCAATTGGATGAGGTGAGTTAATTTTTTTTACCCCTCAATCCACATTTTACTAAGCATTCTGTATTAAGAATGCTATTATTTTCCCTTATAACCATGTTATTAGGAAAAATAATAAAATTAAGAAAATCACAGAAATAAGATAATAATGCACTTAGTAAAATAGATCCAAGCATTAAATATGGACAAAGTCCTCACTCTGATATGATAAAATATGAGACACTTAGCCAATATATTTTGATCAAAACAGATCTGTGCCCACCTACCAAGCGCCAGGGTGGTCCCAGGTCAGGCGGGTCCTACGCTAAATCTACCTAAGCCATTGGGCTTCTATGTTCAGGAGCGCAGACGCCGCACATATGGTGTGCTGCTCCTCGTCACCTCCATGTGCATCAAGCAGTGGCACCTTCAAGTGTGAATGCGCTCCTATTTTATCTTGGGAGAAGCATTCCTTTGCACTTTTGCCCTTCCTATCCAATAGAGCGCCTTGATTAGGTGGTACATATGGGTGTGCTTGCTCCTCCTCCTATCGGTTGCTTGATGCATATGGAGGTGACGAGGAGCAGCACACCATATGTGCGGCGTCTGCGCTCCTGAACATAGAAGCCCAATGGCTTAGGTAGGTTTAGCGTAGGACCCGCCTGACCTGAGACCACCTTGGCGCTTGTTAGGTGGGCACAGATGTGTTTTGATCAAAATATATTGTCTAAGTGTCTCAGATTTTATCATATCAGAGTGAGGACTTTGTGTGTGAAAGTACCCTCATATGGCCAGGGAGATCCTCAAATTTATATATCATACCGTGCAGGATGTTTTTACCTTTGTTTTTTCTGTGATTTGTTTTGTCAAAAAAATAAAATGAATAGAACACCTAACCCAAACCCGAACTTCAGTGAAGAAGTCCGGGTTCGGGTCTGGGTACCATATTCAGTTTTTTCTCACACGCGTGCAAAACACATTTTACTCGCGCGGAAAAAACTGAACATCGGAACGCAAAACTGACTGCAATTGCGTGCCTACTCACGCGGGTTTCCTGCAATGCACACGGAGCAAATCCAGAACGCCCGTGTGAAAGACGCCTAAAGGTGCATTTAGCTTCTGCAGTCGATTGTCAGGAAAGAAGCATTTCTTCCTGACAGTCGGCTGCTCGTTCAATAAAAGAGAAACCTGCATTTACATGCAGTGATCTCCTTCACTGTAAGAGGACGAGGGATCACCATTGCGATCCCTAGTCTTCATACAGATTCATGGTTTCTGGGCAGCAGATAGCTGTTTAAACCATACAATCTGCTGCCCAGAAACTATGATCGGTGGTGTCTGCACGAGCGACAAGATCACCCGATAAATGATCGTTTCGAATGATCGTGGAAAAGATGTTAGTCTGTTTGAGAAGGGTCAAATCATTGGCATGCATCAAGCAGAGAAAACATCTAAGGAGATTGCAGAAACTACTAAAATTGGGTTAAGAACTGTCCAACGCATTAATAAAAACAGGAAGGATAGTGGGGACCCATCGTATTAGAGGAAGAAATGTGGCGGGAAAAAAATCCTGAATGATCGTGATCGGTGATCACTTAAATGTTTGGTGAAATCAAATTGAAGAAAAACAACAGTAGAACTCAGGGCTATGTTTAATAGTGGAAGTAAGAGCATTTCCACACGCACAATGTGAAGGGAACTTAAGGGATTGGGACTGAACAGCTGTGTAGCCGTAAGAAAACCACTAATCAGTGAGGGAGCATAAAGATTGGACTCTGGAGCAATGGAAGAAGGTCATGTGGTCTGATGAGTCCAGATTTACCCTGTTCCAGAGTGATGGGCGCATCAGGGTAAGAAGAGAGGCAGATGAAGTGATGCACCCGTCATACCTAGTGCCTACTGTACAAGCCTGTGGGGGCAGTGCTATGATCTGGGGTTGCGTTGGTCAGGTCTAGGTTCAGCAACAGTATGAGCTCCCAGAATGAGGTCAGCTGACTGCCTGAACATACTGAATGACCAGGTTATTCCATCAATGGGTTTGTACTTCCCTGATGGCACATGCATATTCCAAGATGACAATGCCAGGATTCATCGGGCTCAAACTGTGAAAGAGTGGTTCAGGGAGCATGAGACATTATTTTCACATATGGATTGGCCACCACAGAGTCAAGACATTAACCCCATTGAGAATCTTTGGGATGTGCTGGAGAAGGCTTTGCGCAGCAGTCAGACTCTACCATCATCAATGCAAGATCTTAGTGAAAAAATAATGCAACACTGGATGGAAATAAATCTTGTGACATTGCAGAAGCTTATCGAAACAATGCCACAGAGAATGCGTGCCGTAATCAAAGCTAAAGGCGGTCCAATGAAATATTTTTGGCAGTGTATGTACCAGCCAAAATTGCTGATTTTGGTACCAGCCAAACCCCCGCCGATCAGCTGTATGAGAAGGCAGTAGTGCCACAGCGTTCTCTCAGCTTTTCCTAGGCCAGTGACATCATGTTCATCAGTCACTAGGCCTAGGAGCAGCACAGCCCCATTGAAGTCAATGTTGCTGAGCTGCGATACCAAGTACAGACCCTATACAATGTACGTCACTGTGCTTGGTGAGCAGGAGCGCCACTGCCTTCTCAAACAACTGATCACCAGGGATCCTGGGTGTCAGACACCCACCAATCAGATACTGATGACCTATCTAGAGGATAGGTCATCAGTATACAAGTCTCAGAAAACCCGTTTAGGCCTTCTGCACACAAACGTGTTTTTTTCCCCGTTTACAGGCCGTTTTTTGCGTTCCATATACGGTCCGTATACGGAACCATTCATTTCAATGGTTCAGCAAAAAAACAGAATGTACTCCGTATGCATTCCGTTTCCGTATTTCAGTTTTTCTGTTCCGTTGAAAGATAGAACATGTCCTATTATTGCCCGCAAATCACGTTCCGTGGCTCCATTCAAGTCAATGGGTCCGCAAAAAAATGCATCCGTATGTCTTCCGTATCCATTCGGTTTTTGCGGAACCATCTATTGAAAATGTTATGCCCAGCCCAATATTTTCTATGTAATTACTGTATACTGTATATGCCATACGGAAAAACGGAACCAAAATGGAAACGCAACGGAAACAAAAAACGGAAAAATGGATCTGGAAAAAACGGCCTGCAAAACACTGAAAAAGCCATATGGTCGTGTGCAGGAGGCCTTAGGCTTCATGCACACGACCGTATTTTGTTTCCGTGTCCGATCCGTTTTTTTGCGGATAGGACCCATTCATTTCAATGGGTCCGCAAAAAACGTGGACAGCACACTGTGTGCTGTCCGCATCAGTATGTCCGTTCCGTTGCTCCGCAAAAAAAATAGAACATGTCCTATTTTTTTCTAGTTTGCGGACAAGGATAGGCATTATTACAATGGATCCGCAAAAAAAACGGATCCGCAAAAAAAAAGGATGCCATACGGAAGTCATCCGTTTTTTTGCGGAACCGCAGTTTGCGGACCGCAAAACACACACGATCGTGTGCATGTAGCCTTAATCTGTCTTTTAAAAAAATGTTTTCTGGGTATAATTTTTTGAAGTCACTCCATGTATTCTGGTTCCTGTCCTGGTTCTTTAATTTCCTCCTTTGTATGGACTTTTAGTAGGACAGACAGCCTGCGGCCAGTGAATGCCCCCCTGCATTGACGCTCACCTTTGTGGGCATCTTTATCTAGGCTTCTCAAGAAAACAGAGCTGTTATACTGTTATCCCAATTCTACACATACTATTATCATGACGATAACATTGTTCCTTTATAGCAGCAGTAAACTAACAGTGGGTTACCTGTCTAGGAGTTTTATCTCTTTGCTCTGACTGCTACAGAAGGACAATGTTTTGTATTTTGTTGTCAATGGTATAGTATTGAGACCCAAAAAATAGCAAAGACTGGGATTTTACTTACCAGACATTGAACATTTATTATATTACCTTTACCGCCTGTGTAAGTCCCCTGCTTCGGCTATTGGTCTTATGTATTCTATGTTTCACCACAGATTAAATCCTTTTAATTGTGTGTTTTTATTATAATCATGGAATAAAGATATACTGATTTATAAAATCCCTGTCTTTGCTATTTTTTGGGTCTCTATATCTTGTGGGCAATCCTGGGTAGATGGTGTTCTATTTTGCCCAACCTGTTTATTGGTGTATAATGGTATAGTATTTTTGAGTTTAAAAATACCCCTTTCTGACAGAGGTGCCCCTTTAATACAAAAATGATGCGATAAAAAAATTGAAAATGCTGCAAAAGGTTGGAGTTTGCAGTCATATGCCTACACGGTGTGTGAATAACTGGGTGTAGGGTTTATCAGGGTTTATTTTGTCAAATGACACTTATAAAAGGAAGTTCCATGTCATTTCTTCTTTCACAACATAAGAATCACTGAAGTATTTCACAACGTAACCGTACTCCCATAATACACACGGTAAAACAAGGAGAAGTCTGCTCTGTGTCACGAATCGCCAGAAGACAGCCTGAAAAGAGCAAAAGTATCAAGTATCTACCGGAACAATCAATGAGAAATGATGGGATTAAGGGTGCAATATTTCTTGTCAAACTATGTAAATGAATCCCTTTGATGTGGCTTAGGCCCGGAACCTATAAACGGATGATACTGGGCGCCAATGTTTCATTGTGTGAAATGAAGATATAGAATGGCCCGGCTGGTGGGAACAGTTTCGCTGACCTGGGATCAGAAAGTTAAACTCTCATGCTGGAAAAACATAGGGTTCTAGTTCTCAGATCAAGAATATTGTGACTGATGATGAACAATGCAGAAATATACTATGGGCTTAAAAACGATGATTGAAAAAGAAGACATTGACAAAGGGTACTGCTAGCCTGAAAGATGCTAATGTGATCACCCTTAGGGTGCATTCACACAACTGTATTTTGCAGTAAGCAAAACGTGGATCCGCAAAAAATATGGATGACGTCCGTGTTTTTTGCTGATCCATAGTACAATGTCTATTCTGTCCACAAAATAGGACATATTCTATCTTTTTTGCAGGACTGCGGAACGGACTTACAGATGCAGACAGATGCAGACATTATTTTACCAGTGTCATGAAGTACAATATGTGACGAAAAAACTATCTCAGAATGGCCTGGATAAGTCAAAGCGTTTTAAAGTTATCACCACTTAAAGTGACACTGGTCAGATTTGCAAAAAATGGCCTGGTCCTTAAGGTGAAATAAGGCTGTGTCCTTAAGGATTTAAAGTAACTGGCCATGCAGTTCTATAGTGTAGTGGATAAGATTCTTGGCTGTAATGTAGAAGGTTGTGAGTTTGAATCCCGCCAGAAACTTTTCAGAAATAGAGGCTAAACTTGATTTAAATACACTGTGGTGTCCCCAACCATTGACTCCATTTATGGACATAGCTATATATGGATTCAGAGCAGGGACTCCTAAGCTGAACTAGAGTCCGGACACCCGCCCCCCCCCCCTTCAGAGCAGGGGGTGCCTGGTTTAATACTCGGGTTCTCCCGTTGACTTCCATTGTGCTCTGTAGAGCACCCGAGCATCGGGAAGTGTTCTACTAGAGCACATGAGCAATTTGGTGCTCAACCAACACTAGTGTTGACCAAATGATCAAGCTGAATATTTTCAGAACTATCCACATGGATATTGAACAGATGACACCGGTATGTGTGACTACACTCCTATATTACTAACGATTGATCTGTGACTTTACCATCTTAGGGTATTTTGCTTTCAAAACTGCATCAGGAAACCTGACTGTGTGGCCATACCCTTAAACAAAAAGTAAAAATATTGTTTCTGAGTAAATTGCTTTCATGTGGCTTCCGGAGCTGCGCTCCCTCGAGTTGTCCTGCAAGGGAGACAATGCATGTGATTAAAAGGCAATCCCACTTTAGAAGCAAAGTGCAAATTGATTTCCTTTACCATCAAGCAGCTAGAACAGGAATGAGCTACCAGCGTGACCTCCTGACATATAATCAAAGTGACAACGTACTTGTCGATCTACAGATGGAAACCATGAAAGTTATCTGCAAGAATCAGAGATCCTTCGCAAGCACTACAGTATACTGATTCTATCAGAATTCCGATTCATCAATTTTCCAAGGTGTGGCTAAGATTTCAGTTTAACTTCCAATTGTCTATGTTTTGAACGGATATACCATCATCCCCATCATCTATATAGTCTTATTCGGTGTTTGGTCAGCAGACGAGTGAGTTTTCCACGCGGGCGCAATGTGTGAAGTGAACGCACCCGTGTGGAAATCAATGGGTCTGTGTGCATGTTGTTTTTCACGCATTATTTCTGCGTTGCGCGAGAATCGCAGCATGTTTTATATTCGTAGACGTGAATGAGGCCTCACTGATGGTTGGTAGGAGATGTTGTTTGTAAATCTTCAGTTATTTTTTCACACGCATGAAAAAGTCATCAAAACAGATTACACCTGTGTGGAAAAACTGAAACACGGAACACAATTGCAGGTAAAACTGACTAAACTTGCTAGTAAAATGGTGCGAGTTTAACTGAACGCATCCTGACACAATTTGTATCACTCACGTGAAAGAGGCCTAAGGGTACGACCACTTGGTACGGTCATGATCTGTTCGGGTCATGGCCTACTGCAGTCGAGAACCGTGCAGCCAAGTAGGCGGCAGCTACACTGTACAGCCAGTCTTCATTGTTATTGGCCATGCGGCACTTTCAATACCGCACGGCCATTAACAATGAAGACTGGCTACACAGTGCGGTCAAATTGTCCGACCGCAACCAGCCACAAGCCGAACAGATCACAACTGTGCTGTGTGGTCATATCCTAACAAACTTAAGTGTTAAGGCCCCTTTGCACAGGACACTGATCAGGGCAATTATCGGAAAGGAGTGTTCACTCGTTCCCGATATTTGCCCTGTGTAAAAGTTTTGCTTATTCATTGATGCCTTTGATGGGCAACAGATGATGCTGCATAAATAGATTTTGCTGCCCAGAAACAATGGGGGAGTTATATTAATGTATGTGAGCCTAGAGTTCTACTTTATTGGCTGAAATCCACCATGATCCATCCAGTGGTTAGCACTGGTGCCTTGCAGCGCTGGGGTCCTAGGTTCGAATACAAGTATCAGCATGGAGTTTGTATGTTCTCCCCGTGTTTGTGTGGGCACTCTGACGTCCTCCCATACTCCAAAGATACTGATAAGGAGTTTAGATTGTCCATTGAAGACAAATGAGCGCTGATGATGTCAGCGCTATATAAGTGTGTAAAACAACTGCTTGTGCCAGAATTTGTGGCACAAGTCAACTTTTCCTCCAACTTTTTGTCTAGTCCCACTTTACACCTTCTTGTGTCTCAATCTTAGACAGATCTTTTGCGTATCTTGAGGTAAAAATGATACCAGCTCCTAGGTGGTCTACAAAATGGTGAATGATTCGGATAGTATGGAGGCCTGCGGCACATTGTGTAGTATTTTCCCTTCAGACTGCCTTACATCATGTTTCACACAGTCTGACAGCTGGTAATTCAGGACATGTTCCAGGTTGGTTATGAACAGCTGAACTAACAAATCCGGAGATTAATGGTGGAAACAAGTTATAATATCATCGTGATATAATCATAAAGAGATAATTAATTACTGCATTCAAAGGTGCCTCCGGGGTCAGGAGCAGAAATGGTATTTATTAATAGAAATTACAGAGTAGCACCATGTTTCAAAATGGAGGATGCCATCCAAAGCAGACAACTGCTCGGCAGGGATATTGTATGTGCAGCTTTTAATAGCAGTACTTCAAATTGGCCATATACATTATTGTTGTCATATATCGGCAGACATGGGGGCCACCCTACTGTACCTAAACAGCAGATCAGACCATAAACACCAGCTATGCAACGCATCAATAGCTGCACTCCATGCTTCTTATCTCCACCAAGCTCCACTTAAAGGGCATCTGTCAGCAGATTTGTCCCTATGACACTGGCTGATCTGTTACATGTGCGCTTGGTAGATGAAGACATCTGTGTTGGTCCCATGTTCATATGTGCCCACATTGCTGAGAAAAGTAAAGTTTTAATATATGCAAATGAGCCTTTAGGAGCAACGAGGGCGTTGCCTTTACACCTAGAGGCTCTGCTCTCTCTGCAACTGCCCCACCCTCTGCACTTTGATTGAAAGTGTGATGATGTTTTTACTGTTTGGCCTTGTCAATCAAAGTGAAAAGGATATGACAGTTGCAGAGAGAGCAGAGCCTCTAGGTGTAATGGCAACGCCCCTGTTGCTCCTAGAAGCTCATTTGCATATATTAAAACATCATTTTTCTCAGCAATGCGGGTACATATGAACATGGATATATATCACAGATGCCTTCATCTGCCAAGCGCACATGTAACATGTCAGCCAGTTTCATAGGGACAAATCTGCTGACAGATGTCCTTTAACACACAGGGTTAGGCCTCATGCACACGACAGTATCTTTTTACGGTCTGCAAAACGGGGTTCCGTTGTTCCATGATCCGTTTCCATTTTTTTTCCGTGTGTCTTCCTTGATTTTTGGAGGATCACCAGACATGAAAAGTGAAAAAAAAAGTTTGCCTTGAAAATGATAGGAAAAAAACGGACACGGATCACGGACGCGGATGACAATCTTGTGTGCCTCTGTGTTTTTTCACGGACCCATTGACTTGAATTGGTCCGCGAACCATTGTCCGTGAAAAAAATAGGACAGGTCATATTTTTTTTTTTTGACGGACTGGAAACACGGATCACGGACGCGGATGACAAACGGTTCCTTTTTTTTAGTTTTCAGCGGACCCATTAAAAGTCAATGGGTCCGCAGAAAATCACGGAAAACGGAACAACGGACACGGAACCCAACAACGGTCATGTGCATGAGGCCTTAAACACATTATTCTGCCTATGCCGCTTTTTGCCATAAAAAAAACTATGGATTTGCAACTTTTCAATGCAATTGTGACTTTTCTAGTTACAATTAGCATTTTATGCCACCCTTCTTGCGTGGCAAGGATGGGGTGTGGCCCTGGCTTATTCATCATTATTTACACCAGAAACTAGCTTAAATAATGGCTAAAATGTATGGCAGCTCCAAACTGCTGTAGACTTAATTCTGGCGCATGGAGAGCCGGAGGAGGCAGGTGAATGACATGCCTCCTACAGCAGCACAGGCTCCATGAAAACCAATGCAGCAAACTCCGGTCTTCAGGAATCTGGGCCACAGTCTCTCCAAATGCCTGCATCCATATAGTGAGCAAATCATCACTACTCACTGTGGTACAGACTGTGCCTCAATTCTTTGATTTGCTCACTATATTGATGACGTTTTGGCAGCACGGTGGCTCAGTGGTTAGCACTGGTTCCTTGTAGCTCAGTGGTTAGCACTGGTTCCTTGTAGCGCAGGGGTCCTGGGTTTAATTCCGACCAAGGAAAACATCTGCATGGAGTTTGTATGTTCTCCCTGTGTTTGCATGAGTTTCCTCCTATACTCCAAAGACATACTGATAGGGAGCTTAGATTGTGAGCCCCATTGGGGACAGTGTGATGCTAATGTCTGTAAAGCGCTGTGGAATATAGTAGCGCTATATAAGTGCGTAAAATGAATAAGTGATCGTTGTTTTCCCCCGACAGCAGTGATCAGCAAGAAACACAGACTGAGCACGCTGGATTGGATTTCAACATGACCAGTGATTTGTTGTGTCAGTAGATAAGCTGTCCTGCAGTGGCGTGTTTCTATCTCCCCGCTGAATAAACAACAACCAAGTGGAATGAGCTTGTCTATGGGGAGGACACATGTGTATGGGCAGATTTAGTCATTTATTAAGACCATCATCTTAGACACCGGTCTTAATAACCCCTATAGCTGGCGGTGGATCAGTTGAAGTTATGAAGAGGCACCGACCTCTACATTACTTTGCCGTATCCAGCGCCAGTCTAACTGTAAGCCAGCTTCCTAAAACATGTGGAGAAAATGATGAATGAGACAGACCAGACGGCTATTTTAGACCTGGCTTTAGCGGGAAAAAACCTTTACGCTGCAATCTGATCACTGCTGCCCAGAAACAATAATTTATGTGCCTACATGAATGACAGGATAACCCGATGAACGAGTGTTTTGCTGGTTCATCAGGTGATTGGTGACACATTAACATGGGCAGATTGTCGGGAACAAGCGTTCACAGGAACGTTCGTTCCCCATAATCTGCCTGATATTCGGGCCATGTAAATCCACTTTCAGCTCTAGCACCAGAGATGGAGAAGAGAACAGAGTAAGTTAATTTTTCTCGATAGATGGCAAGCAAGGGCCATGACATAGGCAGAAATAACCAGGCAACAGACCAGGTCCAACCAGGATTGCAGTTCACACAGGGGTTTAATGGCGTTACAGCATCCTGCTGTAGCATCGCAGTACACAGCAAAGCACAAAGTAAAAGGTTAACAATGTATATGTATGTATTTGCACAAGGTATTAATGGGCCATATCTACAGCCACTCCTAGATGGAGCAGGTATCACCCTCTATATAAATAGAGGAGGTAGAACATTCTAGTCAGTCTAGCCAAGTCATTCTAATCAGTCAAGATGCAAAAATGTAGAGCTGACAGCTTAGTTCATCCTGGACCTGATACCACCCAGGAAAGAGCCGTAACAACTACAGTAGAAGACCAGGTGTAAGAGAGAGAGAGGTGTAGGGAAAGTTCAGTAGAAGACCCGATATCATGCAAGGTGATTGCAGGGGACATGAACACAGTGGTTAACCCAGCGGAAGATAGAAGGCAAAATGGGGACACTAGAGGGTGTCTAAGAAGGAGAGAACAGAAACTAATGACTGATTCACATCTCATAGACCTATGGAGAACTTTACATCCAGAAGGTAGAGAATATACACATTTCTCACACACCCATTCCTCCTGGTCCAGGATAGATTCTATCCTTCTGTTACCTCTTCTAGCAACCCATAGTCTAGCAACTCCTATTGAGTACATGATAATATCAGACCATGCTCCCCTGACCCTAAACATACAAGATCATGTTCCTAGGGGAGCTTATTATTTGGCGATTCCCAACTCAGCTTTATAAAGACAAAGGATTCTGTTCTAAACTGAAGGAATGGTGGCAAGAATTTTTAGACAATAATTCCACAACCACAGATCCTCAGCTACTATGGGATGCGGGCAAAGCAGTGATAAGGGGACGACTGCTCTCCTATATAGCACATAGGAAAAAATATACATCTACTCAACTAGCCCAACATGGCCTAAAACGGAGACAGGCATATGTTGCTTTTATCTCTACACCAACACTGACAAAAAGGCATGGCAAGAAGCCAAATCTCAATATGAAACTTGGTTGCAAAAAAAAGAAGACCTTTACCATACCCAAAGGGAGGCCCAATTATACAGATACGGAAATAAGGCTGGAAAATTGTTATCAAGACTTGCTGATGGCCCCTTTACTTCTACACTGATTCTGGCACTAAAATAAAAAGAAGGTACATTACACCATAACCCATAATAATTCTGTTAGATTATTATAAACAACTATATTCCGACTCCAGGGTATGCCAGAGAGTGGTTACACTCCATACCTCTACCTACATTGACTAATGATCTGAGACAATCCCTAAATGCTCCTATAACTGTAGAAGATGTTCAGACAACTATTAAAAACCTGGCTCTGGGTAAGGCGCCTGTTCCAGATGGCTATACTGGCAAATTCTATAAAATCCTAAATGAACAAATCTCACCTTTACTGCAACAGGTATATGGGCGATACATGGAAGGAACAGACATGCCACTACATGCTAACATGGCATATATTAAAATCCTACCTAAGCCAGGTAAAGTTCCTACAAACCAACATCCTACAGATCAATCTCACTCATAAATGTGGACATTAAATTGATATCTAAACTACTAGCAGACAGATTGGCCAATATACTGCCAGGCTTCATTTCAAACTATCAAGTAGGATTTGTACAAGAGAGGGCTGCAGTTTATAATATTAAAAAAGTTATGACAGTTCTTGACCGAGGCACCCACAATTATACAGGCCTTCAGCTATATTGACGATAGATGCAGAAAAAGCCTTCGACAATGTCAAATGGAGTTGGCTAAATTTGGTCCTAGATAAAATGGGAATTGATAGAGCCTTTCGATCGTATCTCACAGAACTATACAGGGACCCACATGCTAGGGTATACACCCCAGGCTTTTTATCCTCATCCTTCCCATTGCAAAAAGGCACCAGACAAGGATGTCTGCTCTCACGACTGCTCTTCAATCTGGCATTAGAACCACTATCCAGAGCCATCCTTCTAGCAGGGAACATACAGGACATACAGATAGGAAAAGAAGAGTTCAAACATGCTCTGTTTGCAGATGACATCTTGTTCTTCCTGATATGTCCACACAGGGACCTACGTGTATTTGCACTGCTCTCGCATTTTTGGAAATTCTCGGGTTTCAAAGTCAACCAAAATAAATGTGAGCTTCTAGATCTGCAATGAGCAGGACACTGGGTCATTGGGTTGCTATGCAGTGGGTCAGATTTAGGTGTGTATAAGTTCGTGACGCCAGTTGCAGCTTGCGCAGGTACTATAGCAGGGCCCTTTAAGATGGTATGAGCACACGTACTAGGTGAGAAATGCTAGAGGGGGATATTGTCTCTGTGTTGTGTCAACGGTGTCTCCAACCTTGGTACGTCTGGACTCCTGTATCCTGGCTCACATGCAACAAAATTGAGTGCTGTTAATAGGAGTAATGGAGGAATGATGGAATTCCACACAGAAAATAGGGTCCAACTTGTCTTTACTTGATGTTATTATATGCAGCTTTAGATCCATACAATGTACAGCAGTAGTCTAGGATCCCAGCAGGTATTGGCAATATGTGGAAGGAATTATATATATATTCTGCATCTGGTACATACGCCTTTAAGAATCTGGCAGGTATCTGTCTTCTGCTCTGTCTATGGTCTGCTTGATGTAGGCCTGACTAGCTCTGGAGGTACTTATCTTCTCCTTGTTTTTGGAATCTGTACTTACAGGACTGCTCGCAGGGAATGATGGTGGCGTCCTGGAGATCTGATAGTTCTGTAGATGGCTGCTTCCTTGGTCTACCAGCTGAGGTAAGGGACTCAGGCTGGGAAGGTTGATCTGGGCCTCAGCAGAGGCTTGGATCCTTGGCTGGGGTCCCTGTTTCTGGGAGCTCCTATCACACAGCCTACCCCAACAGGGGGTGGCTGGTACACTGCCTAGAACTTTCTTTCTTTCCTCCTCCTGAAGTAGGATGTGGGAACATTCCACTCCTCCTCAGATAGGGGGAAGCTAGCCTGGAATGGTATATTCCAGTCTAGAGCTATCTAGCTATGTTCTACTGACATATTGCTGCCACCTGCTGGTGTACATGGGAATTACAGCAAATACATATAATACAAATATAATGTCAGGTTACACAGGATATTAACACATTTACACTTCAACATCATATAGCAGGGCGACAGAGTTCTAGTGACATACTCTGGGATGTTACAGATCTATCTCCACGAACATCCAAGGGCACATGGAAGGGTATAGACCACCAGATCCACATCAGCAAGACTTCCATTAGATACTTAGGCATTCAAATTGGTAGAACACCCGAAACCATATATTCCCTATATTATCCACCTCTAATCAGGTCAATAGTGGGAGACTTGAGAAGATGGCATCATCTGCCTTTATCATTCTTGGGTAGATGTCATCTTCTAAAGATGATGAGCTTCCCAAACCTTCTATACCCATTACAGACCATTCCCCTAATGCTGAAACACACTGATATAAAACTCCTTGAGAAAGGATTTAGAACTTTAATCTTGAAATCTAAACGTAGTAGGATATCAATATACAAACTGAAACTACCCAAAGAGAGGGGAGGGATAGCTTTACCGGACATCAGATCATATCATTTAGCCAGCCTATTACACCACTGTATTGACTGGATCAAAGAATCCAGTAACTACTCAAACTATACACTAGAATCTGCTCTAGCATACCCCTGGAAATTAAGCAGCCTATTACATACTTCATTCTCCACGCTGTCACAATCAATCAAGAAAAGTCTTCTGCTAAGAGATACCATAATGACATGGAAAGTAGTTCGCAAAAGCTATGGCCTGCCGTACCAGGTCCCCAAATACCTTGACCCATTGAAGATGATTGTGGTAGTGGGGGGAACACAGGCTAAAATCAGTACTCCCATGACTCTACTACACAGAGGACTATATCTGACTTTTGGCATCCAGAAGAAAAAAGGTATATTTTCAGTGAGTTAAAAAAAAATATATAAGTTAGAGAACTAGCCTACCACCAAATAATTCGCTCTTTACGGTCAAAGCTAAAAGACTATTCTGGGGAAATGAGAGTCAATGAATTTGACACACTAATGTCACCTCAACAAGGGAAACTAAGTCTAGCTATCCTGTATGCCAGCACTAGAGATCGAATTATGCAATCATCAGATTTTCATCAGGGCGGAAGGGGGGAAGTCTCGGGAATTCCAGACGTCCATGCGCCAAAATCGCTCCATGACGTAATCCTTAATTATATATTAATTAATATGATAATGTCCACACCAGTTAGTCGGCCCTCACATGACTGCGCCTCACTTCCCCATTGGGGGATATCTCACTATATACTTCCTCCTCTCTACTTATGTCACCTCCTGACGAAGATTACGCGAGGGACCCGGATATCTTTTCGGCATGCATCTTGCAGTGGCATACTAGGCAAGTAAATATAGTGTTATGGTGCAATGAACTAAGTTATTTCATCTAGATATTAATCATGGGATTTGAATTTGCTTATTTGTCTGATAATGTTATAATACTATGTTTACATGACCAATGAGGATACGATAGCATAGTTATGATTAGGTTACTGCTTTTTTCAGCTTTAATCTATGCATCGCAAATGGAAGTCAGTTACAACATAGGCCTCCTATGAATTAGCCTAGAATTTTCACTCCGTTTGATATCTGGCTGTAGGATATTATATTTATCCCTACTATATGAATGTGTATTTGGGTATTTTAAAAGTATCAATAAAATTATTATTATTTAATGGGAACTATAAAGGCTACGAATTTTTGTTTGATGTTTTGTGATAAGTTTTAGTAGCTGTTCAATGTCATAGAAGGTAAATGTTTGGGAATAGATATTGGTTTGGAATCATCAGATTTTGCAATATTCAAAGGTTGGAAATCTGACTTCTTAAGTGATACCCTCAATAATGTCATCCTAGCAGGGTGGACCCGGGTAAGAAAGGCAACTGTTAATGAAATGTGGAGGGAGACACAATTTAGGATCATACATAGGGCAATATATGGTTTCCGAATATAAACCATGGCAGACTGGTGGCATGCCCCAAATGTAAATTGAAAGATACCGATCTGTACCATGGACTTTGGGCATGTCTGGCCTCCAGACGCTATTGAAGCCAGCTGAATGAGCCACTCAAGCATAAATTAGGGAGTAAGTTCCAAGAGACACCAGAAATGATAGTTTTCCAGGCATCAGAGAAAAATGACAACCTGCCAGAGATTGTACACCTATTCATCCTGCCGGCTAAGAAACGTCTTCTGTGTAGGTGGCTTGACCCAGAATGTCCTAGTGCGACGTAAGCGATAGCCCAGGTGAAGCATTGTATGTTGTTAGAAATATTTGAAGCTGAGAAGAAACAAGAAACTCAGGCAACTGCATTCTTCAGGAAATGGAGACAATTTATTTGTGCATTTTTGTCAGAAACAGACATACATAAATTAACATCCCCTTTTAAAGATTCAGCATGGTAACTCAAGGAGGACATTGCTGGCACACTGGGGAAGCTGAAATGCACTAACATAACAATTGCTCAATAAAGGTGAACCAAAACATGTAGGAGACTCGATACTATAGTATATGACATGAGAGATTAGAGATTGACCACCTGAGAAGGGTGGGAGAGGAGGGAACGGGTTGTTATGTAAAATTACTCTTGTACATGTAAAAATTACACAATCTTGATATGGAAAGCTTGTAATCTGAGAGTTTTGTTTATTGAAAACCTTAATAAACATTTTGTTAAAAAAAAAAAACACCTTCAACATCAAGGGCACTTCGGCTCATAAGGCAAAAGGACCTCAGAACTGGAGTGTGTTCCGAAGGGAAGAACCAGTGCATCCTTCTCATCACTGCATGACGGCCCAGGGAGCTTCAGAACTGTGCCGCAACTACTACTACACCTATCCAGCCACTCACATATACGCCCCAGATGTCTGGTGGCTGCACCATGTCTAGTAGAGGCATCTATACAGGAGCAGTCCATGGGCCTTTCGCTCTGTTGTTTAGAGATACAAATGACCACATGCATGCTTTTTCATGATTGGCCACAATGAGGACCAGAGCACTTTAAGAACCTATATTACATCCTGTGGATCTGTTTATATCCATTCTCCACAGATAAGCTTTGTCTGCTCCACAAGAATTCTCAGTGGTGTAGCTTCTTGGCTCCAGTTCTAGAATACTTTGGTAATAAAAAGCCCCAAGGAGTTTCAGCAGATCTGACTAGCCTCCATTCATTGTGTTTGCAGCTGCAATGGTCTAATTGCTTTACCGCCTGCAGGGATATTGTAGCTTCTCATTAATAGTATAAGGATAGTCATTTGGGGCTTTTCTTAACAAAGTGCACTTTTAATTCCCTTGTTTGCTGATCTTCAGATTGTCATTATTGCATTCACTCAGTGCTATATAGCAGTAATGCTGGCAATGATATGATGTGACATTGATTGTTATTAGTGACAACCAATAGATCAGATGAATACATTTTAGTGTAAATGAATGCAGATTAATAGGTAGAAGTCAATCACCTGTTTCACTGTCTGCGTTCAAAGAGAAGGTGTGGTAGGGCAGGCCACCGAAAAATAAGCCAATACTTATTGGATAGTAGGTTCTGGAGGCATTTGATTGGAAGTATTAGAAATACAGGCTTTGCTTGTTCTGTGCAGTCGCCCCCGAGCTTTCCCGTCTCAGGAGCTTCATATTATCAGGGAAAAAGGCTTTTAATTGTATGATCAAGTCTTATGGTTTTTAAATTGATGTTTTAGCAATATGATGACATCTCTGGGGACATTCGGATTTTGGGTTGCAATCAGGGGAGCCACGTGCAGGGGTAAGAGAGCCACTCATAGAGGACAGTGGGAAAAATTTCCATAGTGGATTTCTTTTAATTCTTTCTTGGTCTAGGATCTGGTACTCCTTTTGAGTAACATATGGGAGAGCAAATATCCAAAACACCATGGACAAAGAGACTAAAGGGTGGCCATAAAGTTAAGATAGCTGCCCTGTGGATGCTCGTCTGGATTAAAACCCTTTCTCCCTATTTTACCCTAAACGTAATCTGTCACCAGCATGGGCGTCCGCAGAAATGTTTCCGGGGGGGGGGGCATAATTTTATTGACATTGAAACGGGCACGTGTATGAAGCCTAACTGCAGATATAAAAGGGTGGAACGGAACCTCGTTTGTGTACAGGGACTAAACTTTAAAATAGGAAGCCACCACAAAAGGAAAGACCAATTCTTCTTATTTCACTTGAATGTCTATTAATTTGATATTATTTTTGCACCCCTTTGTTATAGTCTCAGCAATATGTTAATTTGCATTTTGTCGCCAACAAATGAAATGCTGTGTTCTGTAGCTGAACGCTTCCAGGATTTTGTCATATGTAACTTACAAGCAGATGGTCTGCAGAATACCAGGCCTACCACCAGTATTACCGCCTGCCTGCCTGGTCACCCTGACCAGGCGGGCAGGCGGTATATGATTGAAGGGGCAATACTGCCTGGTATATGGACAGCAGAGATGGCATCCTCTGGGCAGTACTGTCTATGGTCATCCTTCACCAGCACCCTGACTGCCACCTGCTTGGCCTGGCTCTCATGGCACTTCACTGCCTGCTGCTTGGCTATCAGTGACTCACCCCACACCTAACACTCAGGGTCAGGGAGTGACTCAGTAGTCACACTGTGACACTGACTGACTGTCACTCACTGATAGCCAAGCAGGTGGCCGTCAGGGTGCTTGTGAAGGATGAATTGACCATAGACAGTACTGCCCAGAGGATGCCATATTTGCTGTCCATATAATACCAGGCAGTATTGCCCCTTCATATACCGCCTGGTCACCCCACACCTAACACTCAGGGAGTACTGTCACACTGACTGGTCTGTGACACTGACTGTCAGTCACTCACTGTGTTAGTGTCGCTCTCGCTCATTTATTCAGGCTGCCTGTGGTTGTGGAGTCCTGAAGCGGGCGGCTCTTCTTCTTGCTCCGGCTCCGCAATGTCTTTCCCGCCCGGAAGGTGGGCGGAGCTTCGTACTGCCGTGCGCGCCCGTCCCTGGTGATTCATCAGGGCGCGTGCATGCTCCTGATAGATACCGCTCCTCACTCTGCAGAGCTGCGCAGTGCAGCAGCTGCAGAGCAAAGGCAGAACCAATACCTGGTCTTGTCAATGGAAGCAGCTTGGCACAGAAAGGAGTGAAGCTTGGGTGCAACAAGAGCAACAGTGACACCCTCATTGCACAAAAAAACACCTAAAACCTAATTTGCATGTTAGGATAAAGTATCATATCTCAGGAACTCAGCTTGGGATCAACAAAATAATTTTTTTTTTTTTAATCAGGTGAACCACAGCTACAGTACAGACCAAAAGTTTGGACACACCTTCTCATTCAAAGAGTTTTCTTTATTTTCATGACTATGAAAATTGTAGATTCACACTGAAGGCATCAAAACTATGAATTAACACATGTGGAATAATATACATAACAAACAAGTGTGAAACAACTGAAAATATGTCATATTCTAGGTTCTTCAAAGTAGCCACCTTTTGCTTTGATTACTGCTTTGCACACTCTTGGCATTCTCTTGATGAGCTTCAAGAGGTAGTCCCCTGAAATGGTTTTCACTTCACAGGTGTGCCCTGTCAGGTTTAATAAGTGGGATTTCTTGCCTTATAAATGGGGTTGTGACCATCAGTTGCGTTGAGGAGAAGTCAGGTGGATACACAGCTGATAGTCCTACTGAATAGACTGCTAGAATTTGTATTATGGCAAGAAAAAAGCAGCTAAGTAGAGTGGTCATCATCACTTTAAGAAATGAAGGTCAGTCAGTCAGCAGAAAAATTGGGAAAACTTTGAAAGTAAGGGCTATTTGACCATGAAGGAGAGTGATGGGGTGCTGCGCCAGATGACCTGGCCTCCACAGTCACCGGACCTGAACCCAATCGAGATGGTTTGGGGTGAGCTGGACCGCAGAGTGAAGGCAAAAGGGCCAACAAGTGCTAAGCATCTCTGGGAACTCCTTCAAGACTGTTGGAAGACCATTTCAGGGGACTACCTCTTGAAGCTCATCAAGAGAATGCCAAGAGTGTGCAAAGCAGTAATTAAAGCAAAAGGTGGCTACTTTGAAGAACCTAGAATATGACATATTTTCAGTTGTTTCACACTTGTTTGTTATGTATATAATTCCACATGTGTTAATTCATAGTTTTGATGCCTTCATAGTCATGAAACATGAAAATAAAGAAAACTCTTTGAATGAGAAGGTGTGTCCAAACTTTTGGTCTGTACTGTATGTGTCTATGTGAAGAGTTTCATAGGGAGGTTGCTTTAAACAAGTATTGCTCCACCTCTTCTGTGGTGCATCCAAATCTTCTCCTTGTATGCCCTCGTGGCATTGGTGAAAGAGCTGGCTCTGATTTTTCTTATTCTTTATCTTTGTTTTGTATGTTAAAAAAAAATAAAACAATAAAAACAGATGTGACAAAAAATCCTACTGTATGGAGGAGTTTTTCTTTTTAATGGGATGAGGGGAACAAGCCACTGCTAGACTCTCCTAGAAAAGGCTTATCCACCATGGGAACAAAGGACTTGGCCTGTAGAAATCCAACATTTGATGCTTCTTTCCCCGATATTTGCTATCAGTGGAGTCAAGACACATCCATACAGGCTGGCCGATCCTGCTGAAATCAGTGGGTTCGGCTGAGTTTATGGTGCCACTCTATGGGTAATTTAAAGGGGTTTTCCTATGCACAATCCACAAGATATTTGATAAATGCCTGACAGCTGGGGGTCCGTCCACTCAGAAATCACTAGAACAGGAATCCCAAAGTTCCATGTGTGAATGGAGCAGTAGTCCATTTACTTCTATGGGTCCATTGAAGATACCTGACCACAGTACTAGTGATGAGCGGCAGGGGCAATATTCGAATTCGCGATATATATTCGGATTCGAGATTATCTTCTTGAATGCGCGCAAAATACCGGCGTGGGACACTTATGCTATATTTTTTAAGCAGCTATAAGTTTCCTGAGACTGGAGAAAATGGTTGGCACGGCAGAACATTTGAATAGCTTTATATGCAGATAGAGTGCTCCAATATATTTGCGCTTGCGAATTTTCGGCAATTAATGATGCGCATATTTTCTCGCAATACCTGCAACTTGTATAGTAAGGGGCAGGCAACTTTTCTATTGGTGGCTAGGGATGTTGCTAAGCTGTGACAAAGCCTTCTCATTGGCCCACAAGCTAGAAGAAGGGAGGGATTATCACCTGATGTGTACTGTTAAAAAAAGAAAAAAAATTATATTTGTCATTACGAATATATAGTACTATATTCTAAATATTCGCAAATGATCGAAGTGCCGATATTCGCAATAAAAATTTGCTTTTCGAATATTCGCGCTCAACACTACACTGTACTTGTCAGTCCCATAGAAGTGAATTGAGTAGTGGTCATATGCTGTACTCGGCTATCTCTGGAACTCCCATAGAAATTAATGGAGACGCCTAGTGCATGTGTGACCGGACGTTGTGTACATTTCAGGGGGGCTGCAGGGGGTACAGGGTCCCTGTTCTCGTGATCAGTGGGAATCCCAGCGGTAGGACCATCACCGATCTAATAGTTATGCCCTATCCTGTGGATAGAGGTTAATTCTACCAACCGGAATACCAATAAAGCACAATTGTCTTTGTTTGTGCGCAAGCAGTACTCTGATCAGGAGCATTATAGCATAGGATTATTTCATGGCCATACCATGGGGGTGTAATTTTGCAATTTTTTTTAAAGGAAAAAACTATGGTTCAGGCTCAGAATATTTGGCCTTTTAGTTACATTTATAGTTTTGGGTGATCAGAATTGTAGCAAATTTGTTCACCTTTTGTTTAATCAGGAAGGATAGAAGAACTGTGAATATGTAGAACAGCCTGGAGCAGGATGTGCAGATATTTCTACTAACAATTTTTACACACTGACCCCTACACACTGGTTAATCCAGAGACAATCACTGGTCTTTATGACCAATTGTAAATAAATGATACTTCTACTACACATATACAGACGGCAGATACTTTATGCTATTTATATACTTCCCAACTTTTTGCACAGTCAAAGAAGGACACTTATGGTTTATAATGTGAAAGATCCACTTTTCTTGCATATTTGTACACGTCAAAAGTTTTTTTTTTTTACACAATAGCACAAAAATTATCTGAATATAAAAATGTCTAAAATCCAAATTGCATTAAATAATGAAATAATATGCAAGGCAGGTCTTAATATATAGATAGGAACCAGGGCAATGGCATAGCATGGGTTGCCAGCACCCAGGGCATGCCAAGTATTGCGCCCCCCCCCCCCCCAACCTGTTGCCACGCCCCTTTTTATAGATAATGTACTAGATATTACTTGCAGTCATACGTAACACCACAGATAACAGAGTGATAACTCTCTGTGTACAGATAATGTAGTAGATGTTCCCTGCAGTCCTATGTAACACCTCAGATAACACGGTGATAACTCTCTGAGTACAGATAATGTAGTAGATGTCACCTGCAGTCCTATGTAACACTACAGATAACACAGTGATAACTCTCTGAGTACAGATAATGTAGTAGATGTCACCTGCAGTCCTATGTAACACCACAGATAACACAGTGATAACTCTCTGAGTACAGATAATGCATAGTAGATGGGTGTGAGCTCCCAGAATTCAGAACATGCAGTGTGACCTCAAGTCTGGGGCCAGTATGCGGCATCGTGGGCCAAATTCTATATCCACCCTCCCATCACTACAGAACAGTGAGCGCGTGGACACAAGGCGCAGTTCACAACCCAGTTGAGGATACGAAGTATTTTTTATTTTTTGATTAGCAAAGACGACGCGTTTCGGGGTACGCAGACCCCTTTATCAAGTCTAAAAAGAACAACACAAAATTTGATGGTATAATATGTATAAAAATACAATTAAAAATTAAAATGAGTGTAAATATATATATAAAAATATATAAAAATATGAATGAACGGGTCCATAAGTATAAATGGACGAATCAGTGGGTAAAATAATTTTGTTTGGTTAAAACAAAGACGAGAAAGTTGTATATATCACGTCACCGCCACCCAGCAACCACTGTCACCCCCCACATCCCAAACAGACCATCACTGTTCACCATTCACTGCCCAGTGCCTATCTGCATTCTGCACCAAACCCGGATCCATGCCTTACATCACCCACAGTGACTCTCCCCATACCTGCCACCCATCCACGTCCCCCAGGAACTAATTCCCACCTGAACCATCTAACCAACCATGAAACATAGTCCAACCAGTAGAATTACATTCTCTCATCCACCCTCTCCTATACAGGAACCCCTTGCTGATTCTGTCCCTCCCATTTCTATATGTAAACGCCACCCTACTAAACATCACTTTATTACCCATCACAGCAGTGCGGACCGCCGTACACCCCCCAAATAAGGGATCTCCAACAAGAGTGACCTCCAATTAGCCTACGGTGACAAGGATACAGGTACTTATTATACAATATATGACCCATACACAGTATCTCTGACATACTCACATACCCATCCAGAAATACATTTGTCTTTTAGATTTGAAGAAATTCACATCCGTTTGCATATATGTATTTATTCATTTATCCCTTATTATTATATCATTTTACACGCTCTATACGCAAGCTTATATTTATTTATATTTATATTTATGCATATACAACTTTCTCGTCTTTGTTTTAACCAAACAAAATTATTTTACCCACTGATTCGTCCATTTATACTTATGGACCCGTTCATTCATATTTTTATATATTTTTATATATATATTTACACTCATTTTAATTTTTAATTGTATTTTTATACATATTATACCATCAAATTTTGTGTTGTTCTTTTTAGACTTGATAAAGGGGTCTGCGTACCCCGAAACGCGTCGTCTTTGCTAATCAAAAAATAAAAAATACTTCGTATCCTCAACTGGGTTGTGAACTGCGCCTTGTGTCCACCCGCTCACTGCATGAACCCAGTGCAGACGAGCCCCCTCCCCATACACCACAATTCGCACCAAAGTGGCGGCTTGGCTCCCGCCCATGGTCAACTTGGACGACAACCGGCTGCACCAACCCACATCACCCCACGATTTTACCTCCACCAGAACTGCACTACCAAAAGTACAACCTAACCAAGGTGAGTAGCAACCACTCACCCTGGCTAGGAACAAATAACAACATATCTTGTCTACCACCACCTATGAGCGCCTTCTCCCCTTTTCTCTTTGGCCATTTAATCTCACTACAGAACATGCAGGGTAATACAGCGCCCCACACCTCTTACATCCAGTGATATCTCCTTTGATGTAGATGTTCTCTTTCCTCATCTTCTCCTTTCAGACCACCATTTTTCATCCATTTCTCGTCTCTGCAGTTTGACAAAAAAAATCTTAGTTTACTACTTTTCTATCATCCTCCCATCTTCTGGACAAATCATCCTACCACCCCCAATACTGTGTCACTGTGCTCCCCAATATTATACTGCAGAAACAGATAAACCCCCTGATAATACTAGTACCACACAGATAATGCTCCCTTCAATAATTATTTGCACACAGTGCCCTAAAATAACTGCGCCCAGCAAATAGTGCCCCTGACACTAATAGTTGTGGTAAGTTGATACTGTGCCAAGGTGCCCCACAGAAATCATGTGCTAGTAGCAAGTATTGTACCATATAAAAAAAAAATAAACACTTATACTTACCTCCATCAGGCTGGCAGCGATGCGATGCAGGCCTCTTCCGGCCTGTGTCCTGCGATGTACGGCTCAGGCGGCGCGATGATGTCATAGCACGCCTACTCCAGCCTCTGATGGGCTGTAGGCCTAGGGTCTGCAGCCTATCAGAGGAACAGGGAAGGGAGACGCCTCTCCCCTGCCCCACAGCATCCATCTGTATCGCTGTCCTGAGGATGGCGATACAGATGACTATGGAGATGAGTGCTTTCACGATGGAAGCGCTCATCTTCCTTTGCCCTGCCGCCGCCCCCACTTGTCACCAGGCCCGCGCCGCCTGGGGCGATCGCCTCACTGTACCAGGGAAACACATTCTGGATCAATATTGCAAATGTAATAATGCAAATCTATATTTCAGATAAAAAAGAGGGACATTTAAGGAGCAAAGAGGGACAGAGGGACTTAGTGCAATGAGGGAGTCACCAACTGCTCTTTTTGAGCTCTGTTCCTTTGTAGGACCACCCCCTCCCTTGCTGCTTTGCCACTGCCTGGTCCTGTCAATGAAAACAGCGAGGGAGGCGCTTGGCCACAGAAAGGAGTGAAGCTTGGGTGCAATAAGTGCAACGGTAACATCCTCATTGCACAAAAAAAATATATATATATTTGCATGTTAGGAAAAAATATCATATCTCAGGAACGCAGCCTGGGATCAACAAAAGAAAAAGTGTTTTAATCAGGTAAACCACAGCTGTGTGTCTATGCAAAGAGTTTCATAAGGAGCAAAGAGGGACTTAGGTCAAAAAGAGGGACTGTACCTCCAAAAGAGGTACACTTGGGAGGTCTGTATTTATACTTTCGGTGTATAGCTATATGCAAAAGGATTCACAGAAAGGAGTGTCTGCATTTATGTTGCCATCACCCACATACCTGCAGCATAGTTAAGGGATATCCTTGTAGAACTTAAAGGGGTTGTCGGGTTTTCCCATATTGATGACCTATCCTCAGGATACATCATCAATATCAGATGGGCGGGGGTATGACTCCTGGCACTGACATCTATCAGCTGTTTGAAGGGACCGCTGTGCTTTCTTCACTGTTCACCGTCACGTCGTCAACATGGTGGCAGCGGTGCAGCGTATTTAAAGCTGCTCCGCCTCATTCACTTGAATTGACGGAGCAGTTGTAGTTACACTGCACCACCGGTACAATGTTGACGGTGTGCAGGTAAACAGTGAAGAGAACTCGGCACTCACACCAGCGCTGCGGTCTCTTCAAACAGCTGATGGGCAGGGAGGGGGGGGAATGCCAGGAATCAGACCCCCATCGATCTGATATTGAGGAAAGTTCATCAATATGGCAAAACCCTTCACCACCAGGAACTGGAGCACTACAGCAAAGAGGTTTACTTTATTGATTTATTTTACTCATTTATATAACACTGACCTATTCCACAGCGCTTTACAGACGTTACCATCTGTCGGGGATATAAAGCAAATGCTTTATATAAAAGAAAGGATCAACTGAAAAATTTCAAAGGGAATTGATCCTAGAGGTGGACATAAAAAACACCTCAAAAATAAATCGTCATTAATTTAATTAGATTGTGCAATCAGTAAAACAAGGTACAAGCCTCTATGCAAAAATATAAATGATAATATACAATAACTTAAAATACAATCTAAGCTTAATCAATAGAAAAACTCAATAATATGCAATAATACGCAGTTATATGCAGTGCCCTAAATTCGCCACTAGATGGCTCTAACACAAATACCAGCGTTCCTTATCAGTGATGGCCAGTTCACCGTGTTCTCCCGCGAACACATGCGAGCTGCCATCTTAACTGACAAGTCTGGCGATGCACAGGTAAGTTCTTACCTGTGCGCGAGCCGGTCTGAAATGAAATGCGGTCTCCGGGTGCAGGCAGTTCCGATAACAGCCCGATGAAGGCCCCAAGCGGCTGTTCTCGGAACTGCCTGCTCCCGGTGACCTCATTTCCTTATTACTTCTCAAACATAAGAATGTAATACAACGTCCCGACCACAATTATGAGATATAAAACTCAATAGTGATAAGGATAGATACGAACCCTTGTTCTGCTCAAACTATGACCAATCTCGGATATCGGGTAGTATTGCGACACAACTTATAAATTATCAGGCCAGATATTGACTATGGAATTTGAATATCCCAATCAGAGAGTTTCTCCAATATCAATATTAGATCTTTTATTCAGTAATATGCATCTTTACTAAATAGTGATAATATTGATGGAGCACTTTTAACATTATACATCCACACTAAAGCAAGGAGTTACTAAATATCAAGCCAATTAATTCAATCAATACTACACATAATAAAGTTATACGTTACCCGAGCATGCAGATGATATGCAGAGTCTAAGGGAAGTCAGCTCTAAAGTCTGTTCTGATCATTGGGATTTTTCTCCTGGGGTCTCTCCTTTTTTTCTTTTCCTCCTTTTTTTTCTCTTTCACCTTCTTTCTTTGTTTCTCTGTGTTCCCTTCATGTGTGTGTGGTTTATGATCACAAACTTATCAGTTGGTTAGGCGTGTACATATGATAACGACTATGATGTCACTGTATTACCCAGAATGCATTTCTGCTGTCGGTGTAATGTTACTCATTCGTACCTAGGTGGCACTATTGCATAAGCTACTAGCATCATCACTAGTAAGGGGTAAATATCCAGGTCTGATTTCGTCATTCCATACACATAACATAAGGAATCCTAAATCAGAGCTAAGGGATTATCTTTGACACATATACCAATTAAAGCATAGATTTTCAGGTACCAGTTTAGGTACTTCCCAACTATCAGATTTATGGTATCGATAAGAATATAATAGACCTTGTACTCTCACAGACGTGTGTTTCCTCTGTTACTCCAACGGTTGATTGATTGTTAGTTAAAATAACACTATCTTACTAACAAAGTTTACACTTAAAATACTTCTCATCATGCTTTAGGAGTGTATGCGTTCCTAGTGAGAAATATATAAGATAATAGAGACATTGATGTCCTTCATAATATTCAACAACATAGTAAAATACATATGTGTCACTGCCTGCCCTGTGAGAGGTCTGAGAAGATCAGATAGACTTGCATGACATGAGTCTATCTGACAGGTCTTTCTGTTTTTCCTTGCTGTCTGTTGTTGTGGGCAGGATCACACCTCTCCACAGGTTCTGCTCATTTGCTGTTTAGTGGCTCTATTTAAGCCTGCCTCTCACTGCAGACCTTGCGGTTGTTATTTCCTTCTGGAGTTCAAAGCTGGTTGTTAGAGGTTCTTCTGCTTCTTACTCATCTCAAGCTAAGTACTCCTGTTTCTACTTTGTGTGTATGTTGTGTCTAGGTCTCAGGAAGACGCTGGTCCCTTCACGGTGGAAGGTCCCGGCAGTCTCATCCCCGCTTTCTAATTTAGGGTTTGTGACAGTTTCAGCAGGTCTTAGGTTCCGGTGTATGAGTTCTTCCAC
The DNA here is from genome assembly GCF_905171765.1 of Bufo bufo. Taxonomy (NCBI): domain Eukaryota; kingdom Metazoa; phylum Chordata; class Amphibia; order Anura; family Bufonidae; genus Bufo; species Bufo bufo. The sequence goes on along the minus strand of NC_053390.1, from coordinate 105,710,436 downwards.
CATTAGGATTTGCTCATATTGTCAGCAGCCAGGGAGAGGCTCAGGGATAACTAGGAGGTTACCATCCCCCTCCTCACTAGCTTTGGGGCCTAGTCTGTGTTACTGTTATCTTATACTAAAACTAAATGTTCATTATACATATACATCACAGATTTTCTGCTTCATCAATAGACATTAAACCATAAGGATAATTAGTACCAGATGAGACTAAAGAATATCCTTCTCAGTCATAAATCTATAAGGAGATAAGAATGACTCTTCTCAGACTGGTACATCTATTGAGAAGAAACCTTATGAACAGTGTCCTTTCCATGAACCTATTTCGGCCTACTCTAAAATACATATAAAATGGTGAATATATCACAATATTGCCTCTTATAGGTAATCAAATCCACTATAATTAGGATATTTAGATATAAATGTTATACACCTATAAAAAAAAGCACAACACATCACTCTCTATCACCAATGGAATTCCCTATCAGTATGTCTTTGGAGTGTGGGAGAAAACCGGAGTACCTGGAGGAAACCCACACAAACATGGGGAGAACATACAAATTCCATGCTGCTAGTGTGGGGGACTTGTGGAGCATGTGCCCTGGGTGCTGGTCATTTATTAACCTGAAATATGCCTATATTAGGCGTATTTCAGGCGCAGATTGCGGCGCAGTGGCGGTCTTAATAAATTACCCCCATACACTTTGTGACATAGCACATTAATAGACATATTAAAGAGAGAACTCAGCCATTGTCCCATTAAGGAAAAGCCTAGCTACACATCTGCACTATGGATTACCCAGCTTTTAAAAATGTATGGTCTTTTCTTAGTATAAGCTAGCAATATTAGAGTGGTGGGGGTCCAACTCTTAGCACCCCTGTTAATGAGCTGTTTAAAGGGGCTGTGGTGCTTGTGTGTGTGCTGTGGCCTCTACATCATTTATATTAGTCCTGGATGCTGATCGTACTGTTAGTCGTGGAAGTGCAGGATATTACAGCTTTGTCCCAGCTGCCACACAACATACAGCACACTTGGATCCAAAATCAGCTAGTTTTTCCACCGCCTCCATGTTTTAAACTATTTCCTTTCCAACAGAAAAATATGAACACAAATTTAATTATTTTCTGATTATTTTCAGGTTATTTCTTAGTAATAGTAAAGTTATAAATTACAATACGTACTTTTATTTTTAATTGCTATTTTTTTTAACCAAAATTAAAGCAAATATTTATTGTACTTTCTTCTCCATTGTTGGTTTTGAAGGAGTGTAATGTAATTGCACAGAAATCACAGCAAATCTTATCATTCTGCTTGCAACCTGAAGATTTTATCCAACCCAAATGATAACCCAGTTATGATCACCGCGGAAAATATTGTATTTGGCTTTTCAGATATATTTTTTAATTCTTTTGGCCCCTTTAATATGATGAAACATTGGTAACAAACCTGGGTGGATGTACTAGTTTATAGCTTACTAGACAGTCTTCATGCTTCATAAACATGTTTGGACTGAAAGCAGCTATTGGAAATAGAAAAATATCATGCTGTCACTACGTTGTCTATAATTATCATATGCAACAGTGGGGGAAAAAAAATTCTGGTCTGAATGCCTGACCACAACCTTGGAACTAGCCTGATAATCCACAACAACTTCTGCATCACTAATTATATTGCATTGAGCAAATCATGCAGCACAGATCTGTAAAGGTTAGGGAATTCAGTAAATCTGAAAATCCTCAGCATACCTACAATATGCTGTGTTTTAAAGCTGCAATTGTATAGGATACATTGCATATATTAGGTACAGATTAAATGGGTTCAACCTTTTTTGCAAATTAATTTGTAAATAGATATTTTTCAATAGAAAGCTCCAATCCCCTGCCTAGACATAGATCTGATGCATAAATGCTGGCTACCTCCAGCTACCACTATAGGATAGTTAAAGGAAAACTCACACCAGGGCGTCAACGCCTAACTCGCTATCTGTGTCTTGTACAGAGGGTAGGTAAATGAGCTCTTAACAAGCTCTGCCTCTAATGCAACCAGATGTAAGGTAGATATCCTATAAGTCAATTTTCAACCTTTTGAAAGGCCTCGAGACATGACTCGGATATTAAGTAAGCTAGCGCCTCATCTGCGGGGTGATTGCCCCTCATCAGTGCAGAGTAGAGAGTACTGGCTTAACTTATAGAGCACCTTAAACATACTCTGCAGATAAGATGCTGGCTTAATTATTATGCAAGTCATGTCTCAACTCTCAAGGCCTACTTAAAGGGAACGTGTCACCTAGATTTTGGGTATAGAGCTGAGGACATGGGCTGCTAGATCGCCCCAAGCACATCCGCAATATCCAGTCCCCATAGCTGTCACGAGGGTATCAAGAGCCACGTCTGACTCCGTTATACCCGGGGTCAGGAGGTCGCAGCGGGTGGCTGCGCGCTCTATATCTAAAGATCACGTTGTTTCTTAGTGATTGTTTTCTGTGTTTGCCTTGCTATCCTTTTTGTCTCAATCAGGGATCCGTAGCTTCTCCTCCTCAGCTGTTTCTTGTCTGCCACTCCCAACCTCCTTATATTCTCCCCTCACACTTCTCTAGTTGCCAGTTATAGAGCTTCCTGCCTGGACATCTATACTGACCCACTGGAGTTGTGAATCCTGGTTGTCGTTCCAGAGTGCTACCCTCCGGATCCCTGTTGGGCTTCTTGTTGTCTCCTGTTGTCGCCCACCTGGGATTATATGTTGAGTTTGTATTGTCTGTCCTTCCCTTGGTGTTTTCCTTTAGAGCTAGTGGTGCGGACTAGTGTTCCCACCGCCCTGTTCACTATCTAGGGCTCAGCTTAGGGAAAGCCAGGGCTTTAGGCACGTGATCGGCGTACGGGTGAGGAACCCGTCTAGGGACGTCAGGGCAGCCAGGTGCCAGCCGCTAGAGTCAGGGGTCACCACCTTCCCTCTCACTTGGGCAGGGCCTTCCTTGTTCCCTCCCTCTGCGTCACGTATGTGATAGTCACACCGACCGTGATAATAGCTCTGTGTGCTTTCATTGTGTCAAAAAAAAGATTTTATATATATGTAAATGAACCTTAGATGAGTCCTTTCTCCTCCATGCTTCAGAGAGGAGTCCAGCGTTCTCTGACTCTGAGCCCAGCCACGCCCACTGTGAAGGAGCCCAGCACCGGCGCATCCTCTGAATCTCCTCCTTGCTCCCCGACGTCACAAACCTAGAGCGCCGTAATCTCGCAATGCTCGAGCTAGCGCATGCGCAGTTCGTTCCCTGAAGCGGATACCAGCACTGGGAAGCAACACTATGCCGACACTGCGCATGCGCTAGCTCGTGCATTGCGAGATCACGGCACACTAGCTTTGTGACGTCAGGGAGCAAGGTGGAGATTAGGAGGATACGGGGCCATGCTGGGCTCCTTCACAGTGGGCGTGGCTGGGCTCCGGAAACGTTAGTAACAGCTCCTTGGGCTTCTTACTTGCCTCATTTACATATATAAAATCTTTTTTTGACACAATAAAAGCACAGAGAGCTATGGGGAATGGATATTGCGGAAGTACTAGCGGCGATCTAGCAGCCCATGTCCTCAGCTCTATACCCAAAATCCAGGTGACAGGTTCCCTTTAACCCCTTAAGGACCTAGGACGTACCGGTACGCCCTATTTCCCGAGTCCTTAAGGACCTAGGACGTACCGGTACGCCCTATTTCCCGAGTCCTTAAGGACCGAGGACGTACCGGTACGTCCTGACTTAAAATCGGAACTCCGGCGCCGCAGGGGTTAATCGGAACGGGATTTCGGCTGAAATCATTCAGCCGGCATCCCGTAACAATGCAGGGGGGGGTCATTTGACCCCCCCGTATCGGCGATCGCAGAAAACCGCAGGTCAATTCAGACCTGCGGTTTTCAGCGTTTCCGGTCCATTCGGGTGTCCTGTGACCCGATGAACCGGAAAAAGACTGCGATCGGTGGCGTAATTATACACCACCTATCGCAGTCCGAGGATTTGGAGAGGCGGTGCTGGCCCTGGTGCTGAATGCCGCTGTCCAGGGTGCTGATTGGTGCAGGGGAGAGAGGCGCGAGATTCAAACTTCCTGCGCTCCTCTCTCCCCTCCTCTTCCTGTCCAGCACCCTGACCGTGCAGCATCGTCCAGCACCAGCTCCTGTGTCCCCCTAATCGGAATCCATCACCCTCCTGCACCCATCGCCACCCAGGTAGGTTAGGGTCAGTGAGGGAGAGGCACCGTTAGGCAGGGAAAGAAGGGAAAAGTAAGTTAGAAAAAAAAAAAAAAAAGTACTTTTATTCCAAACTTCCAAACTTCCATCTAACCCTAACCCAGACCCCTCCTGCCACTTGCCCCCCCACCCACCCCCCACCAGCCACTTGCCTCCCCCCCCCACCCACCCCCCACCAGCACCCCCCACCCCCCACTCACCACCACTTTTTTTTTTCTGCGTGCGCTGACTGGCCGGCACTTTTTAGCGTCCGTCCACTGTTAGCGCATCGCCCGCCCCACCACCCCACCGACCGCTGATCAGCGTTGTACCGCTGATCAGCAAGTTTTAACTTTTTTTTTTTCTAACACTTGCCCATTTTTTTGCCTGGACTTTTTAGTACGCGAACACCCGTTGCCCCCACACACACGCACATATAATAAAGTTTGCCACACACGCACACCTACACGCACACACACCCATGGCCCACCGGATGTTCTCGGCCGAGGAGGCATACGCCCAGATTGCCTCCGACTCTGAGAGCCCCAGTGAGGATGAGGATGACCCCACATTCCTTTTGTCATCCGCATCCTCCTCATCATCATCTGATGACGATGAGCCACCAAGGCGGCGGAGACGCCGCCAGGCGGAGCCAGGGGCCCCACATGCTAGGGATCCTGTGGCCCACCCTAGTACGAGCCGCCCTGGGGTTCGTACTGGTTTCCCGGCCCACCAAATAAGTCCACCGGAGCCCCCTGCCGATGAACTTAGCTGGTGTCCCCCAGTGGACTTTGAGCCTGAGATTCCGGATTTTGCTGGCAATCCTGGAATCCAGATTCCCACAGTGGGGTTTACTGAAATAGACTATTTTAGTTTTTTTTTCAGTAACTCACTGGTGAATTTGATGGTGGAGCAGACGAATCTGTACGCCCAACAGTTCGTCGCTCAAAACCCAGGCTCAGTTTTGGCTAGACCCGGTGGCTGGACGCCGGTCAGTGCAGCCGAAATGAGGACATTTTGGGGCCTCGTGCTGCATATGGGTCTAGTCCAAAAACCCAGTGTCAGGCAATACTGGAGTGGGGACGTCCTATACCAGACCCCACTGTACAGTATGGTCATGATACGTCACCGGTTTGAGGCCATCCGGAAATGTCTGCATTATTCCGATAATGCAGCATGTCCCCCCCGAAGTGATCCTGCCTATGACCGGCTGTATAAGATACGGCCGGTCATCGATCACTTTGGGGCCACATTTCAGCAGGCCTACGTACCTGGAAGGGAGGTCGCGGTTGATGAGTCTCTCGTTGCGTTCAAGGGGAGACTCAGTTTCCGCCAATACATTCCCACAAAGCGGGCGAGGTATGGCGTGAAGCTATACAAAATTTGTGAGAGTGCCTCAGGGTACACTTACAAATTTCGTGTGTACGAGGGGCGAGATTCCCGTATTGAACCCCCAGAATGTCCCCCCACTCTGGGTGTTAGCGGGAAACTCGTGTGGGACCTTATGTACCCACTGCTGGATAATGGTTACCACTTGTACGTGGATAACTTTTATACCAGCATTCCCTTGTTCAGGTCCCTTGCCGCCAGATCCACGTTCGCTTGTGGGACCGTGCGGAAAAATCAACGCGGCCTCCCTGCCTACCCCCTCCAGGTACCTATCCCCAGGGGTGAGACCCGTGCCCTTACCAGTGGAAACCTGTTGCTGGTCAGGTATAAGGACAAGAGGGATGTCCTTATGCTGTCCACAATCCACGGTAACGGCACCACCCCTGTCCCTGTGCGAGGTACCGCGGCAACGGTCCTCAAGCCCGATTGTATCGTCGACTACAATCGGTATATGGGAGGAGTTGATCTCTCTGATCAAGTCCTCACGCCATATAACGCCATGCGCAAAACCCGGGCATGGTACAAAAAAGTTGCGGTCTACTTGGTACAGGTTGCCATGTACAACTCTTTTGTACTATCCCGAAGCGCTGGCAGCACAGGGACATTCCTCCAGTTCTATGAGGCAGTCCTCAAAGACCTGATCTTTTCGGACCGGGAAAGAGCAGGCCGGAGTACCTCGGGAATTGGAGGCGCCCGGATCGTCCCTGGCCAACACTTTCCAGGTGTGGTCCCCCATACTGGAAAGAAGGGACGAACCCAAAAAAAGTGCAGAGTGTGTCACAAGAGGGGGATACGGAAGGACACCACTACTCAATGTGACACTTGCCCCGATCATCCGGGCCTCTGCATTATCAATTGCTTCAGGGAGTATCACACTTCCATGGAGTACTAAATTTTTATAATCCTCAACAGTCCACTAGAGAACATAAAACACTATGGCTCTCAGACTTTGGAGACACGGAAACAATTTTTCTTTCCCCAAAAAATATTAGTTTTAGAGCAGGCATCCTCAAACTGCGGCCCTCCAGATGTTGTAAAACTATAACTCCCAGCATGCCCAGACAACCTACAGCCATCAGCAGGGCATGGTGGGAATTGTAGTTTTACAATATCTGGAGGGCCGCAGTTTTAGGATGCCTGCTTAGTGTCTCCAAAGTCTGAGAGCCATACATATTGGGCATCGTCGCGTGCGTAAAAGTCGTCGCTATAAAAATAACTTTTGACCAAACGCCTCGGATGAACGGTGTTAAAAATATAAAATAAAAACTGTGCCAAAACACCAATTTTTGGGCAAAATTTCAATTTGAATCCATTTTGCCGGTAATAAAGCAAGGGTTAACAGCCAAACAAAACTAAATATTTATTGCCCCGATTCTGTAGTTTGCAGAAACACCCCATATGTGGTCGTAAATGGTTATATAGCCGCACGGCAGGGCATAGAACGAAGGGAACTCCATATGGTTTCTGGAAGGCAGATTTTGATGGACAGTTTTTTTTTTGACACCATGTCCCATTAGAAGCCCCCCCTGATGTAGCCTAGACTAGAAACTCCAAAAAAGTGACCCCATCTAAGAAACTACACCCCTCAAGGTATTCAAAAGTTACTTTACAAACTATGTTAACCCTTTAGGTGTTCCACAAAACCAAATAGTGAATGTAGAAACAATTTTAGAATTACATTTTTTTGTTACATTGCCTCAAAAAAGACTAATATAGAGCAACCAAAAATCAAATTTACCCCAAAAATAGTCCCAAAACAACAACCACCTTATCCCGTAGTTTCCTAGATGGGGTCACTTTTATGGAGTTTCTACTCTAGGGGTGCATCAGGGGGCTTGAAAGGGTACATGGTGTCAATAAACCAGTCCAGCAAAATCTGCCTTCCAAAAATGACGTTCCCCTTCTTCTATGTCCTGCCGTTTAGCCAAATAGTAGTTTACGACCACATATGGGGTGTTTTTGCAAACTACAGAATCAGGGCAACCCATTTTGAGTGTTGTTTGGCAGTTAACCCTTGTTTTACTCCTGGAAAAAATTGATTATATTGGAAAATTTTCCAAAAAATAGAAATTTCAAAATTGTTTCTCCATCTGCCATTAACTCTTGTGGAACACCTAAAGGGTTAACAAAGTTTGTAAACCCAGTTTTGAATACCTTGAGGGGTGTACTTTCTTAGATGGAGTCACTTTTTTGAAATTTCTATTCTAGGGGTGCAACAGGGGGCTTCAAATGGGACATGGTATAAACAAAACCAGTCCTGCCAAATCTGCCTTCCAAAACCCATATGGTGTTCCCCTCCTTCTATGTGCTACCGTTCGGCCAAACAGTAGTTTACAACCACATATGGGGTGTTTATGAAAACTACAGAATCAGGGCAACCCATTTTGAGTGTTGTTTGGCAGTTAACCCTTGTTTTACTCCTGGAAAAAATTGATTATATTGGAAAATTTTCCAAAAAATATAAATTTCAAAATTGTTTCTCCATCTGCCATTAACTCTTGTGGAACACCTAAAGGGTTAACAAAGTTTGTAAACCCAGTTTTGAATACCTTGAGGGGTGTACTTTCTTAGATGGAGTCACTTTTTTGAAATTTCTATTCTAGGGGTGCAACAGGGGGCTTCAAATGGGACATGGTATAAACAAAACCAGTCCTGCCAAATCTGCCTTCCAAAACCCATATGGTGTTCCCCTCCTTCTATGTGCTACCGTTCGGCCAAACAGTAGTTTACGACCACATATGGGGTGTTTTTGCAAACTACAGAATCAGGGCAACCCATTTTGAGTGTTGTTTGGCAGTTAACCCTTGTTTTACTCCTGGAAAAAATTGATTATATTGGAAAATTTTCCAAAAAATAGAAATTTCAAAATTGTTTCTCCATCTGCCATTAACTCTTGTGGAACACCTAAAGGGTTAACAAAGTTTGTAAACCCAGTTTTGAATACCTTGAGGGGTGTACTTTCTTAGATGGAGTCACTTTTTTGAAATTTCTATTCTAGGGGTGCAACAGGGGGCTTCAAATGGGACATGGTATAAACAAAACCAGTCCTGCCAAATCTGCCTTCCAAAACCCATATGGTGTTCCCCTCCTTCTATGTGCTACCGTTCGGCCAAACAGTAGTTTACGACCACATATGGGGTGTTTTTGCAAACTACAGAATCAGGGCAACCCATTTTGAGTGTTGTTTGGCAGTTAACCCTTGTTTTACTCCTGGAAAAAATTGATTATATTGGAAAATTTTCCAAAAAATATAAATTTCAAAATTGTTTCTCCATCTGCCATTAACTCTTGTGGAACACCTAAAGGGTTAACAAAGTTTGTAAACCCAGTTTTGAATACCTTGAGGGGTGTACTTTCTTAGATGGAGTCACTTTTTTGAAATTTCTATTCTAGGGGTGCAACAGGGGGCTTCAAATGGGACATGGTATAAACAAAACCAGTCCTACCAAATCTGCCTTCCAAAACCCATATGGTGTTCCCCTCCTTCTATGTGCTACCGTTCGGCCAAACAGTAGTTTACGACCACATATGGGGTGTTTTTGCAAACTACAGAATCAGGGCAACCCATTTTGAGTGTTGTTTGGCAGTTAACCCTTGTTTTACTCCTGGAAAAAATTGATTATATTGGAAAATTTTCCAAAAAATAGAAATTTCAAAATTGTTTCTCCATCTGCCATTAACTCTTGTGGAACACCTAAAGGGTTAACAAAGTTTGTAAACCCAGTTTTGAATACCTTGAGGGGTGTACTTTCTTAGATGGAGTCACTTTTTTGAAATTTCTATTCTAGGGGTGCAACAGGGGGCTTCAAATGGGACATGGTATAAACAAAACCAGTCCTGCCAAATCTGCCTTCCAAAACCCATATGGTGTTCCCCTCCTTCTATGTGCTACCGTTCGGCCAAACAGTAGTTTACGACCACATATGGGGTGTTTTTGCAAACTACAGAATCAGGGCAACCCATTTTGAGTGTTGTTTGGCAGTTAACCCTTGTTTTACTCCTGGAAAAAATTGATTATATTGGAAAATTTTCCAAAAAATATAAATTTCAAAATTGTTTCTCCATCTGCCATTAACTCTTGTGGAACACCTAAAGGGTTAACAAAGTTTGAAAAAACAGTTTTGAATACCTTGAGGGGTGTAGTTTCTAGAATGGGGTCATTTTTGGGAGGTTTCTATTATCTAAGCCTCACAATATGACTTCAAACCTGAACTGGTCCATAAAAAGTGGGATTTTGAAGATTTCTGAAAATTTCAAAATTTGCTTCTAAACTTCTAAGCCTTGTAACATCCCCAAAAAATAAAATATCATTCCCAAAACAATTCAAGCATGAAGTAGACATATGGGGAATGTAAAGTCATCACAATTTTTGGGGGTATTACTATGTATTACAGAGGTAGAGAAACTGAAAATTTGAAATTTGCTAATTTTTCAAAATTTACGGTAAAAATTGTATTTTTTTATGCAAAAAAATTAACTTTTTTGACCCAATTTTAGCAGTGTCATGAAGTACAATATGTGACGAAAAAACAATCTCAGAACGGCCTGGGTAAGTCAAAGCGTTTTAAAGTTATGAGCACTTAAATTGACACTGGTCAGATTTGCAAAAAATGGCCTGGTCCTTAAGGTGAAAATGAGCCTGGTCCTTAAGGTGAAAATGAGCCCGGTCCTTAAGGGGTTAAAGGGTCGAACATTGACGTATAGGATAGCTGCTTTACATCTGGTAACATCAGAGGCAGAGCTTGTTAAGAGCTCATTTGCATCCCTTTCTTCCCAAAATTCCAGAGGAGCATGTATGGCCTATAAGTCTCCTCATGCCGTTTAAGGGGCTCTCCATAAGGAGATATTGTATTCCCCAGATCCTGTGTCTTGTACAGTAAAGGAAAGGGCTGTTCCCCATCAATAAAATTAAAAAAATATGCACCATAACTTCTCCAGTCTTTGGCTACATATTCCTTTGTCATATGTAAATGATCAGTTAGGAGTCCACTGGGCATCTCAGTTATAGGAAGAGTCCTGTATATTCATGAGCTTGCTTGCTCAACTCTGTTTGATGAACAAATCGATTCATACGAATTGAATTGCTCATCTGTACTCTGGACCTTGTGATAATGGAGGCAACAATGAATTCTATGGTGTATCAAGACCAGGGGCAGACTGGGAACTTAAAGTGGCCCTGGAAAAAACCCTAAAAGTGACCCCATGTTGTAGGCAAGTCCAAATTGACAGAAGGCAGGGCAACACAAGTAGGCACAAGCCACCAGTAGGTAGGGACAGAAGTAGGTGGAACTAGCTATACCATAGAACAGCACAAAATACCGCCCCACCAGAACCAAATACCACAGTGCAGCATGAAATACTGCCCCAGCAGAACCAAATACCACAGTGCAGCACAAAATACTGCCGTATCACCATACTGAGGACAGTGATACAGTTGAATGTAGGAGGGAATCTGTGGCCATTTACCAGGTGCATAAGTACCTGATGCTTCTAGCATTAATTAATGCTGAGAGCATCAGATCATTATTTACCTGGCCAGTGGTAGTAAGGAGGGCGGCTACCCGGGTATTGGTCCACCCGGAAATTTCCCTGTAGAGTCTATGGCCAGTTCGCCCCTGATCAAGACATTTTAGAGGAAAATGTAAGGCCAGGATCCATGAGATCAAGCTGCAGAGATGTTGGGCGATGCAACAGGACAATAACCCAAAGCACACAAGTAAATAAAAAAATGGTTGAAAAAGAAGATTTGTGTTTTGGTATGGCCAAGTCACAGTCCTGACCTTAACCCTATTGAGATGTTCCAAAAGTCCCAGAAATATTGATGAAGTGAAACTCATTTTCAGGGAGGAATGGTCCAAAGTTCCTCCACAACATTTTGCTAATTTTATTTGCTGCTACAGGAAACATTGGCTTTTCTTACTTTTTCTCCCTGTACTTGTGGAGGTTTACCCAATGTGCTGAATAAAAATATGTGAGTAGTACAACTGTTTGTGTCTTTAGTTTAGTTATATTGTGTTGGTCTATAATTGGGACTTATTGTCACAGTCACTATCTCTGGCTGTGACCTTCCGTTCTTGCTCGTTCGGCGCTCCTCGCTGAAGTTCTGTTCCTGTGTGTCTTTTGTGGTTCTTTATGGGTTAACTCCCCTGTGTGCCTATTAGGAGTTAATCCTCTGTCTGCTCCATGGGTGTGGTCTCTCTGCTGCACCCATGGAACCTGTATATAAGGCTGAGGTTTCCTCAGTTCTGGGTCAGCTCTCCTGGTGTGTGTTGTCTGTCCTGCTCCTGGTTTGTACTCTCTCTCATGCTGCTGACCCATGGGATCTGTGTCTATCTGTCTGTGCTCTGTGAGTTTCCCTACTTGTTCATTTGCGTCCTTTTTCCTGTCCTCTTTCCTGTCTTTCTGTTCTGCCAGTTATGTTTTAGTTACTTTGTTTTGTATTCATATGTCTGTGTTCAGCAATCCTTTGCAGCAGAGTGGCATGACAAGGCCATGCAGTTTACTACTGGTGGAGCAAGTCCTTCTCTGCTCATTGCCACTCCTGCTCCCTTGCGTGAACTCCTGCTCGTATTATTAGTTCCCCTGTTTTGTATTCATATGTCTGTGTTCAGCAAGCCTTTGCAGCAGAGTGGCATGACAAGGCCATGCAGTTTACTACTGGTGGAGCAAGTCCTTCTCTGCTCATTGCCACTCCTGCTCCCTTGCATGAACTCCTGCTTGTGTTATTATTTCCCCTGTTTTGTATTCACCTGTATGTTATGTATGCCTATGTGCCGTCGGTACCTTCTGGTACCTGTTGTCCATTCGCTCCTGCTGTCACTGTCTAGGTCACGCTCCAGAGTGGACCCTGGCAACTTCCTGCGGCTAAGTCTAACCCTACCATCTAGGGCTCTAGTGAAAACCAGGAGTTGTTTAGTTATGCCCCTCTGGAGTATTACTAGAGAGTGGCGCAGTGGGGGTTTTCTCCCACTGTGCTGACGGTACATAGAGCTCATGTTTTATCTGTGCTGCTTTCCATGTTTCTGTTTGTGCAATAAACTCTTATGTGTCTGTACCTGATTTCCGTTTATTGCTTGACGACGCGGTGGTCTCTCCTGGGACCTCCAACTCGTGACAGAATGAACAAGTCAACTTTCACAGAGTTTTTTTTTTTTGTTCTGTTTTCTGCTTATCTGTGGTGTGTGTGCATTCTGTATTTCTCTCTTTATGCTACCTGTAGGTATCGGATTTGGTTGCCTTGGTGTACTGGCTGCGGTGTTCTCCGTGTATGCTGGTTGCCAGGGGTGACGTCCGGTTTAACCTTTTGAGCTTGCAGTTCTGCCTACGGCCGTGTTTTCCTTTATCGGCGCAGGTATCTGCTTCTGGTCCTGGCCTCCGGAAGGGGGTGTCAGCATGTCTGACCAATCAGTTCTTGGCAGACATGCCATTCTCCGGAGGAAGAGTGAAGGGGGAGGTGTTAGCACACTGCAGTTCACCATGACTTTTGTGGCCGTGTAGGCTGGCTGCATTCCTCTTGGCGTACTGCCTGCGTTTACCGTGTAGGCTGGTTGCTAGGGGCTGCGTGCTGGCTGCGGTTGTCTTATGTGTTCTGCTTGTGTACCTCTGTAGCCCTTTGATTCTGATTTTCTTTGTATTCCAGTCTGGTTCCCGTTCCTGGTCCCACTCCTCCGGAAGGGGGTGTCAGCATGTCTGACCAATTAGTTCTTGGCAGACATGTCATTCTCCGGAGGGAGAGTGGAGGGGGACGTAACTTCTTGGTGCGGTTCACTTGACGTGTATGCCGTGTTGGCTGGCTATCTTCCCCTGGCGTACTGGCTGCGGACCCTCCGTGTAGGCTGGTTTTCAGGGGTTGGGCTGGTTGCGGTCGTCGTGTGTGTTCCTGCCCATGTACCTCGTCACCCCTTTGATTTCTGTCCCCTTGTCTGGATCTGTTTGGTTTGTTGCCCCACTTCTTCCCCTTTCTGTTTGGGAGGAGAGGGGGGGCTTTGAGGGGTGGGAGTGTCACAGTCACTATCTCTGGCTGTGACCTTCCGTTCTTGCTCGTTCGGCGCTCCTCACTGAAGTTCTGTTCCTGTGTGTCTTTTGTGGTTCTTTATGGGTTAACTCCCCTGTGTGCCTATTAGGAGTTAATCCTCTGTCTGCTTCATGGGTGTGGTCTCTCTGCTGCACCCATGGAACCTGTATATAAGGCTGAAGTTTCCTCAGTTCTGGGTCAGCTCTCCTGGTGTGTGTTGTCTGTCCTGCTCCTGGTTTGTACTCTCTCCCATGCTGCTGACCCATGGGATCTGTGTCTGTCTGTCTGTGCTCTGTGAGTTTCCCTACTTGTTCATTTGCGTCCTTTTTCCTGTCCTCTTTCCTGTCTTTCTGTTCTGCCAGTTATGTTTTAGTTACTTTGTTTTGTATTCATATGTCTGTGTTCAGCAAACCTTTGCAGCAGAGTGGCATGACAAGGCCATGCAGTTTACTACTGGTGGAGCAAGTCCTTCTCTGCTCATTGCCACTCCTGCTCCCTTGCGTGAACTCCTGCTCGTATTATTAGTTCCCCTGTTTTGTATTCATATGTCTGTGTTCAGCAAGCCTTTGCAGCAGAGTGGCATGACAAGGCCATGCAGTTTACTACTGGTGGAGCAAGTCCTTCTCTGCTCATTGCCACTCCTGCTCCCTTGCATGAACTCCTGCTTGTGTTATTATTTGCCCTGTTTTGTATTCACCTGTATGTTATGTATGCCTATGTGCCGTCGGTACCTTCTGGTACCTGTTGTCCATTCGCTCCTGCTGTCACTGTCTAGGTCACGCTCCAGAGTGGACCCTGGCAACTTCCTGTGGCTAAGTCTAACCCTACCATCTAGGGCTCTAGTGAAAACCAGGAGTTGCTTAGTTACGCCCCTCTGGAGTATTACTAGACAGTGGCGCAGTGGGGGTTTTCTCCCACTGTGCTGACGGTACATAGAGCTCATGTTTTATCTGTGCTGCTTTCCATGTTTCTGTTTGTGCAATAAACTCTTATGTGTCTGTACCTGATTTCCGTTATTGCTTGACGACGCGGTGGTCTCTCCTGGGACCTCCAACTCGTGACACTTATGTAACAATGAGACCACATTTTATTAGTAACCATTGCAGAAATCCAGGTAATTCCAAAGGGTTCACTTAGGAGACCTGACAGGTCCACTTTAAACAAACCAGATTCAAGACTAAGCTCTTACAATATGAATATGGAGCAATTCCTAAGAAGTCAGATTTATCACCCTTTATTTTAGAAGAAGTGAAGACCTGGTGGAGCATCATGAGAGATGTAGCTTGTCTGCCTCTCAGCTTATCTTATAGAACACCCAAGAGCAAGAAGCATTTGTCATCATTAGGTGTCACGTCTCGGTGGGGGAGGGAAACCCACACTGAACGTAGGAGGGAAAGGGGTGAGGGGTAGAGGCCTGGAAACTAGGGAATGAAGCTGGTCACCTCCTAGAGAAACCCTAATCAAAGTCCTGACTGACTGCAAATATGAACTGACCCCAGAGGTAGGTGAGTTCATACACAGGAACCTAAAGTCCTAAAGTCCTATTTCACCCTGTAGGACCCTGGTACTAATGTCAGGACAAGAGACAACCTGTTCCTCCAAATGGTAGGACGAACAGGAGTCTCCCTCAGGCCTAAACACAAATGACAGGAAAAAGAGCAACACAAGATAACCCAAAGAATAAACAAAAGGGAAAGAAGACACTTAACTTCAAATGACTATGGAAGCACAGGAACTCCGCCGAGATCCAAACACCAGCAATCCAGAACCAGACTGAAGCTATAAACCGCACAGCATGGTGGGAGAAGCCACAATAAATAGGGAGGGATAAATGACCACATAAGCAACACCTGAGGTGAGGGGTGTGGCCATCACCAGAAACAACACAGCAAAATTGATCCACAAGCAACCTGTCAGATCAAACAACGTGTTGCCAGTCACACTGATCTCCTGGCACCTGTCACAGGAACTTCCGTGACATTAGGTGTCAGTAGTGGCCATGCTTGAGTCAACCTGTGGTCTGCTCATAGAACCATCAAACTCCTGTTTGTAAAAAACCTTTTCAAGATATATAACATTTCTTGTTGGAGCATCGATATTTCTACACTAAAGTCCAGCAGTTAAACCGTTAAGTAAAGAGCAACTTTTTTTTCCATAGAGATAATAAAGAGACCCCATTGTCTGGTGTTTGTACAGATGATGTGGATAAGAAAAAGCAAAGTTGTATCTTCAGATACTCCAGATGGAATTCATTTAGACGGCAGAGAAAACAGAAATCGCCCTAATCTCAGCAAAGGATATGAAAGAGCACTTATATCATTAGAATACCTGGGATGATTAGTAGCAAATGGATATAAGAGAACATACAAGAATGACAAGCCTGGGAGCCAGAAAATGAAAGGCGAAACATATGCCCGGTCTATGGGCCAAATATATATCACTGTTGTGGTAGGTGACATGGCAATCTCCGACACACAGCTGCATTAACAAGAGGTAAACAGGAAGGTGGACTATATGGAAAGATAAAATAAAAATGGTAGGAAATTCCGATATTTCCCTATATGGCATTACTAAGGCTCCACTTACACAGCAATATCCGTTTCCACTAGATAACACTTCTAAGAAAACAAAAGGAAATATAGATGGTAATCACATTATTAAATTTCCATGGCAATATGTTTTATTGTTAGTATTCTTTGGCTGTGTTATCACTATGCTGAGCACACTGTGCTTCAGCGCTGACATCTGCAAATATTTGATTGGGAAGTGTATATGGCTACTGTTGTCTCACCCACATTGATTAAAGAGCTCATTCAGTAGAGATGAGCGAAGCGAGCTTCAGATGCTACATCCGAAGCCGCTTCTCTAAAAAAATTTGTTAAAAAATGTGTTGAATAACTTTGGTATTTGATTATTACAGTGATAAACCTTGTCCTTGTTCGGTTCCAAGTTTTGAAGTGGTTTTTTACTTTAATAATTAATAACCAAAGTTATTCAACAAAGACTCTCATGACTTTGTGAACAACGGAATTCGACTCATCAGAGGCAGTACATTCTAATGCTGTATGGAGAAGGATTATGGACAACAACAGGGCAGACAGACCTCACTGACTTATAGTGGCTCTGTTGGGTTGACATCATGGTGTCTGGAATTAAACTGGAAAATGTTTTGCAAGTTTAGGCCACTTATTATTGTTATTTATTATTAAAGCACCATTCATTCCATAGCGCTGTACATATGAAAAGGGGTATACATACATAATACAGACAATTGGACTAATCATAAACAAGACGAGTTACAAACTGGTACAGAAGGAAAGAGTGCCCTGCCCATGAGGGCTTACAATCTACATGGTATGGGAGAAGGACACAGTAGGTGCGGGTAAAGTTGGTCATGGCGGTATAGAGGCTGCAGGGTCACTAGTTGTAGGCTTGTCTGAAGAGGTGGGTTTTCAGGTTTCTTTTGAAGGATTCCACTGTTGGTGAGAGTCTGATATGTTGGGGTAGCGAGTTCCAGAGTGTGGGGGATGCACAGGAGAAATCCTGGAGGCGATTGTGGGAAATGGTGATAAGAGGAGAGGAGAGAAGGAGGTCTTGTGGGGATCGGAGAGTGCGTGTGGGGATGTATCGGGAAAGTAGCTCAGAGATGTAGGGAGGGGACAGGTTATGGACGGCCTTGTATGTATTTGTTAGTACTTTGAAGTGAATTCGCTGGGCAATGGGGAGCCAGTGAAGGGATTGGCAGAGGGAAGAGGCAGAGGAGTAATAGGGTGAGAGGTGGATTAGTCGGGCAGCAGAGTTGAGGATAGATTGGAGGGGTGCGAGAGTGCTAGATGGAAGGCCACAGAGGAGAGTGTTGCAGTAGTCTAGGCAGGAGATGATGAGGGCATGTACAAGCATTTTCGCAGATTCAAAGTTGAGGAAAGCACGGATGCGGGAGATGTTTTTGAGTTGGAGGTGGCAGGTGGTGGAAAGGGCTTGGATGTGCGGTCGGAAGGAAAGGGCAGAATCCAAGGTCACTCCAAGGCAGCGGACTTGGTTGACCGGGGATAGTGTGCAGCCATTGATCGTGATAGATAGGTCTGTTGGGGGGGGGTTGAGCAAGATGGGGGAAAGATGATGAGTTCTGTTTTATCCATGTTAAGTTTATAGAAAGCAAAAGGCGAAAAAGGATGATATAGAAGATTGACATTGTGGGATTCTTGATAGTAAGGTGGTGATGTCTGGACCAGAGAGGTAGATTTGTGTGTAGTCAGCATAAGAATGATACTGAAAGCCATGGGACTCTATGAGCTGTCCCAGGCCAAAAGTGTAGATAGAGAAGAGCAGAGGTCCTAGGACAGAGCCTTGCAGGACACCAACAGAGAGGGAATGAGACGAGGAGGTGGTGCAGGAGTGGGAGACGCAAAATGTCCGTTCTGTGAGGTATGATGTGATCCAGGAGAGGGCCAGGTCAGTGGTGCCAAGAGATGAGAGAGTTTGCAACAGAAGGGAGTGGTCAACAGTGTCGAAGGCAGAGGACAGGTCAAGGAGAAGGAGGACAGAGTATTGTTTCTTGGTTTTGGCTGTTAGTAGGTCATTGGTGACTTTGGTAAGGGCAGTCTCAGTCGAGTGGTGGGGTCGGAAGCCAGATTGTAGGCGGTCAAAGAGGAAGCAGGAGAGGTGAGAGGACAGTTCAGAAAGGACATGTTGTTCAAGTAGCTTTGAGGCATACGGAAGAAGTGATATGGGGCGATAACTGGACAAAGAAGATGGGTCAAGTGAAGGCTTTTTGAGGATGGGTGTAATGGTAGCATGTTTAAAAGCAGAGGGGAATCTGTGAAGCCAAATGCTTACATCTGAGATTACTTTGGCGTTCAACAGACATGCTCATGCAGGTTCTTGCTCATGTACATCTTCCCCATAACTTTTTTCAATTAAGACTCCCCTGATCCGTTTTCACAATGTTAACCAATCATTTGGGTTTGTTTCCATCCTGAATGTAGCCCTTACTGTTGCTGTATCTAACCAAACCCATGATGCACTTCTCCTTTCTCTACCATAACTCCATCACCACTCCTTACAACACCCAGCTAGTTTATAGCTCCTCCCACCCAGCTCATAACCTAGACACTGCCCTATCACTGCCGCTGTTGCTGCTTTGACACACCCATGGACATTACATCACAGGAAATAAGATAGAGCTACATGGACATGGCCATGTGACCACAGCCCAGAACAGTACATAGAGCAATAAGGAAAAAACATGCTTTACAAAAATACAGCTCCCTTCATAAATGATTGTTTTAAAGGATGTTGATGACAACCAGAAAACCCCATTAATAGTATGGGTTATCCTTTTATTGTCTTTATTGTACTACTTTTCTTTATGCTCCCTTCTTTCTTTCGTAACCTTATATTAGCCTTTTCCACAAGATAAATTAGGTCTGAAAATGAGTAGATCAGCTTAACATAATCTGCATGTCGTTTCTCTTTTTGTCTTCACTTCCTCATCTTACCCCCACAAACAGATGATATTAGCAGAGGAACCAGTTATAAATACACACTAACCTGAGTTCACATATGCGCTTTGAACCCCGGCGGAGGAACAGACTGCCGGAATTCACTGCATCCAGAACACATGCCAACTCTCGACCGGACTACAAATAATACGCGCAACATTTTTTTGTCCATTTGAAAGCTGACATATATGCCAGAAAGCGGCCAGATCCCATTACAGTGAATGGGGATCTGGCTGTGCAGGGTGGTATCTCGATATGGTGGATACGGTGAACTCCGGCAGCCTGTTCCGGTGGAGGAACAGACTGCCGGAGTTCACTGTATCCGCCACAGCAAATCCCCACAGCACTTTGGTAGTTGGGATAAGCGGGTGCAGTACAGAGGCAAAGTACAAGTTCGTAATTCAAATGTCCGTGTTTATTCACACATAAGGTCAAACAAAAACACTCTTTGCAGGGTTGGTATTTGTTCACACCAAGTAGAAAGTTCATGCATAACAAAAACGTCACCTTGTCAGCAGTTCTGCCTCCAGCAGTCTAAATGCAGGCTTTAAGTGGCCTGCTCTCCCAACACACGGGTCTCAGTTTTTCAGCCCAGTATAGGGCTCAGATCACAACACACAGGGCGTTCTCTGCTGCTGAGCCCAGCTGCCTTTTTAAAGGGTTTCTGTCATCAGAAATAACGTAATGTAGCTGACTGAAATTAGCGATGTGCTAATGTCAGCAGTACATAACAGTATGACTTATAACTCCCTGCCTGCTGCCGTTCTTTTAAAATAAAGACTTTTAAAATATGCTAATGAGCCTCTAGGTGCTACTGGGGTGTTGCTTCAGCACCTAGAGGCTCGGTCTACTCACCCTTTGGCACGCCCATGTCCCGTTGATTGACTGTCGAGTTCTCCTCATCGTCACGTAAATCCTGCGCCTGCGCAGTCCCGTTTAGTATTCGGCGCAGGCGCAGTGAGTGAAGGACGCACTCCTGGTGGCGTCTTCCTTCCTTCAGCGCAGGTGCAGTGAGGAAGCAGGCAGCAGGAGCGCGTCCTTCCTGCTGATGAACTCCCTGGCCTCCTGAGTCTGTTTAGAGGAAAGGCTCTCAGCAATCTTCACTGTGGCAACTGCTTCCCTTGTATCAGACCGTGGGGCTGGAACCTCTTCCTCTAGAAAACCCGGCCGTGGGCTGTAGTCTGTACTGGTCTTACTATCTTTCCAAGGTTTGAGTAAATTCACATGGTACACCTGCTCCAGCTTTCGCCGCCCTGGCTGGTGTACCTTGTAGTTTACCTCACCAACTTTTTTGAGTACTTCATAAGGTCTCTGCCACCTAGCCAGGAACTTACTGTCTACCATCGATACCAGAACTAAAACCCGATTTCCCGGGTTAAAGATCCGGACCCGAACCTTCTGATCATAGACCCTACTCTGGGCTCGCTGGGCTGCCTCCATATGTTCCCTAACAAGCGGCAACACTGTCTCTATCCGCTCTTGCATCTGGGTGACATATTCAGTTACACTTTTATATGGTGTGGGTTGTTGTTCCCACGCCTCTTTGGCTATGTCCAACAGACCGCGAGGATGTCGGCTATATAGCAGTTCAAAGGGCGAGAACCTAGTAGAAGCCTGGGGCAGCTCTCACACTGCGAACATGAAATAGGCCAGAAGAAGGTCCCAATCCCTCCCATCCTTAGACACCACTCTTTTTAACATGTTTTTTAATGTTTGATTATAACATTCTACCAGGCCGTCCGTTTGCGGATGATAAACGGACGTCCGTAGCTGTTTTATGTGCAGCAATTTACAGAGTTCCCTCATGACCTTTGACATAAAAGGGGTCCCTTGGTCGGTCAGAACCTCTCTAGGTAGCCCCACTCGGGAAAACATCTACATTAACTCCTTAACTATGAGTTTGGCTGATGTATGTTGCAGGGGCACCGCCTCCGTGTACCGAGTGGCATAGTCTAGGACAACCAAGATGTGTTGGTGCACTCTAGCGGACTTCGGTACTGGGCCTATGAGATCCTTAGCGATTCGCTCGAACGGAACCTCGATAATCGGGAGAGGTACCATGGGACTACGGAAATGTGGCTGGGGGTTAGTTATCTGGCAGGTTGGGCAAGACTTACAAAATTCTTCCACCTCTCTGAACACACTGGGCCAGTAACACCGCTGTAGTATCCGGTCCTGTGTTTTCTGCAATCCCAGGTGTCCCCCAAGAAAATGTTGGTGGGCTAGCTCCAACACGAGCTTGCGATACGCCTTGGGCACCACCATCTGTTCAACATGCTCACCCCGTAGTTGGTTTACCCGATACAGTATCTTCTGATGAACCACAAAACGGGGAAACATCGACTCGCCCCCCCCCCCCCCCCATTGTTGAGGCTCAACATCAACTATTACAATATTTTCCCAGGCCCGAGATAGGTCCCAGTGGTGTGCTGTACTGAAATTTTCCCCGGAGACGTTAAGGTCTGACAACTCAGGACCTGGTGGCAAATCCTCCACGTCTCCCACCATTACACTCAGCCGGGTTGTCTCCCCCTCTTCCACCGAAGTGGCAACCACCCCTACCGCTGGCCCTTCGGTCTCTGCCTCCCCCTGAGCAAGGCCACTCTACTGGGGTTACGCCACTCTCAAGGGTATCAGTAACTTTCGTATCAGGCCACAGTGCCGGGAAACCCGGGAAGTCTCTCCCAATTATAAGTTCATAATGTAAAATGGTGGCGACAGCATCCTCGTGGGTCCATCTGCAGGCCACTGTGGACAGAAACACCAGGGCGGTAGGATAGTCCTTTAAGTCTCCATGAATGCAGACGACCCAGACATTTCGGCCAGTATACTCGGCGGGCTGCACCAGGGAAGCTCTTACCAGGGACACCAGACTCCCTGAGTCCAGCAGAGCTACAGCCAGAGTGTCTCCCACTTCCACCTGGCACAGGTTGCCCTTGTCTATAGTCTATGGGGTACCTGTTGCACACAGCTTTCTGGCATACAAGGAGTGGCGGTAGTCATAGTTAGTATCCATGGGTTCGACATGATGGGGACAGTCGGCCCTTATGTGGCCAGGCTCCTGACACCGCCAGCAGACTATCGGAGCTAGGTCTGTAGGGGGTATATCCCAGGCGAGTTTGTTTTGCTGGCACCCGTCGCCGGTTCTGGGGTGGAGATTTCCAGGGTTTGACTGCCCCCTCTCAAAAGAACCCCCCTGTAGAGTCCTGGTAGCCTCATAGCGCTCCACCAGATCAACCATCTCAAGGGCATTACCAGGAAACACCTGGCTGATCCAGTGCTGTAGAGGGTATGGCAAAGCCCTCCAGAATACATCAGCCAACAGATGGTCCAGCCTAGAAGTGGAACAGCACGTCAGACTGCACGGTGTAACAGATCATAATACTGAGGTCTCGCGGGTTCAGCCAGATTAAACTCCAACTGATGCACCCGCAGGGCCCGGACCAACACAATAACCCCCCAGTCTTGCCAGAATCTCACCCTTTACTGTCGTGTAATCAGCCGCTTGATCATCTGGTAAGTTGAAAAACACTTGCTGGGGTCCGGATGCCAGGAACGGAGCGGCAACCTCAGCTCACTGATCTCGGGGTAGTTTCTCCCTCACGGCCACCTTTTCGAACACCACCAGATTAGTCTCGACGTCGTCCATGGGGGTCATCTTAGGGATCGCTGCACGGACCGCTTTTCGGGCATCGTGGTTGCTCTGGGATGCTCCTGCCGCTTGTAAAGTCATCACATGTTGCAATAGCAGCTGGTTGGTTTCCTGCTGCTGCTTATTAGCCTCCCGCTGTTGCAAGTTAGCCTCCACGAGGGCTTTCACGACAGCTTCCATTTTGTCGAGAGACACAGGTTATAATCTCGCTGGTTTGATGTAAGACATGCAACCGTGCCCAGAAAAACAAAAATATTTCGGCCTTCACACCAGCCTCACTGCACTTGCCTGCATCCTCCACCAATTGTGGGGATTCGCTCTGGTAGATGGGATAAGCGGGTGCAGTACAGAGGCAAAGTACAAGTTCGTAATTCAAATGTCCGTGTTTATTCACACATAAGGTCAAACAAAAAACACTCTTTGCAGGGTTGGTGTTTGTTCACACTGAGTAGAAAGTTCATGCATAACAAAAAACGTCACCTTGTCGGCGGTTCTGCCTCCAGCAGTCTGAATGCAGGTTTTAGGTGGCCTGCTCTCCCTACGAACGGGTCTCAGCTTTTCAGCTCAGCACAGGGCTCAGATCACAACACACAGGGCGTTCTCTGCTGCTGAGCCCAGCTGCCTTTTTAAGGATAGCCAGGTGCTGTCAAAACCCGTCCTGGAACGTGGGGAGTAGTCACCCACCCAGCACTTTGACTACTCCTAATAAGAGCCGTCCCGGATCAGCTGTTTACAGCCATACTAAATAGCAAAAGTGTCATTCAGCATTAGCTGCCGCTCACACATGAAAATACCGGGTCTTACTTCACCAAGGCCAGGAACCTCGGTGACACATACCTACCATCAATGACGACCCCTTGTACCTTCCTACAGCGCATACGAGAACCCAGCCTTACAGAGGTATAAGCTGCGCAGAAGGCTGGAGAGGATGAGTCACAGTAAGTAGACATGGCCTAGTAGATGCATGGCTTGAGATAAGCCTGTATAAGGGTACAGCCTCAAATGGTGGTGCACACAATTTTCTCAAATGAGAGCAGAGCAATAGTCACAACCCACTGGTGGCAATCGTAGATTTTCTTCCAAGCCTTAACCCCTTAAGGACACAGCCCTATTTCACCTTAAGGACCAGGCCATTTTTTGCAAATCTGACCACTGTCACTTTAAGTGCTGATAACTTTAAAACGCTTTGACTTACCCAGGCCGTTCTGAGATTGTTTTTTCGTCACATATTGTACTTCATGACACTGCTAAAATTGGGTCAAAAAAGTTAATTTTTTTGCATAAAAAAATACCATATTTACCAAAAATTTTGAAAAATTAGCAAATTTCCAGTTTCTCTACTTCTGTAATACATAGTAATACCCCCAAAAATTGTGATGACTTTACATTCCCCATATGTCTACTTCATGTTTGTAGCATTTTGGGAATGATATTTTATTTTTTGGGGATGTTACAAGGCTTAGAAGTTTAGAAGCAAATTTTGAAATTTTCAGAAATCTTCAAAATTCCACTTTTTATGGACCAGTTCAGGTTTGAAGTCACTTTGTGAGGCTTACATAATAGAAACCACCCAAAAATGACCCCATTCTAGAAACTACACCCCTCAAGGTATTCAAAACTGTTTTTACAAACTTTGTTAACCCTTTAGGTCTTCCACAACACTTCATGGCAAATGGACATACATTTTTAGAATTTAGATTTTTTGGAAAATTTTCCAATATAATAAATTTTTTCCAGGAAAAAAACAAGGGTTAACTGCCAAACAAAACTCAAAATGGGTTGCCCTGATTCTGTAGTTTGCAGAAACACCCCATATGTGGTCGTAAACTACTGTTTGGCCAAACGGGAGGACATAGAAGGAGGGGAACGCCATATAGGTTTTGGAAGGCAGATTTTGCAGGACTGGTTTTGTTTATACCATGTCCCATTTGAAGCCCCCCCTTGCACCCCTAGAATAGAAATTCCAAAAAAGTGACTCCATCTAAGAAAGTACACCCCTCAAGGTATTCAAAACTGGGTTTACAAACTTTGTTAACCCTTTAGGTGTTCCACAAGAGTTAATGGCAGATGGAGAAACAATTTTGAAATTTCTATTTTTTGGAACATTTTCCATTTTAACCCATTTTTTCCAGCAATAAAGTAAGGGTTAACAGCCAAACAAAACTCAATATGGGTTGCCCTGATTCTGTAGTTTGCAAAAACACCCCATATGTGGTCGTAAACTACTGTTTGGCCAAACGGGAGCACGTAGAAAGAGGGGAACGCAATATGGGTTTTGGAAGGCAGATTTTGCAGGACTGGTTTTGTTTATACCATGTCCCATTTCAAGCCCCCTGTTGCACCCCTAGAATAGAAATTTCAAAAAAGTGACTCCATCTAAGAAAGTACACCCCTCAAGGTATTCAAAACTGGGTTTACAAACTTTGTTAACCCTTTAGGTGTTCCACAAGAGTTATTGGCAGATGGAGAAACAATTTAGAAATTTCTATTTTTTGGAAAATTTTCCAATATAATCAATTTTTTTCCAGGAGTAAAACAAGGGTTAACTGCCAAACAAAACTCAAAATGGGTTGCCCTGATTCTGTAGTTTGCAAAAACACCCCATATGTGGTCGTAAACTGCTGTTTGGCCAAACGGGAGCACGTAGAAAGAGGGGAACGCCATATGGGTTTTGGAAGGCAGATTTTGCAGGACTGGTTTTGTTTATACCATGTCCCATTTCAAGCCCCCTGTTGCACCCCTAGAATAGAAATTTCAAAAAAGTGACTCCATCTAAGAAAGTACACCCCTCAAGGTATTCAAAACTGGGTTTACAAACTTTGTTAACCCTTTAGGTGTTCCACAAGAGTTAATGGCAGATGGAGAAACAATTTAGAAATTTCTATTTTTTGGAAAATTTTCCATTTTAACCCTTACTTTATTACTGAAAAAAATGGGTTAACAGCCAAACAAAACTCAAAATGGGTTGCCCTGATTCTGTAGTTTGCAGAAACACCCCAAATGTGGTCGTAAACTACTATTTGGCTAAACGGCAGGACATAGAAGAAGGGGAACGCCATACGGTTTTTGGAAGGCAGATTTTGCTGGACTGGTTTATATACACCATGTACCCTTTCAAGCCCCCTGATGCACCCCTAGAGTAGAAACTCCATAAAAGTGACCCCATCTAGGAAACTATGGGATAAGGTGGTTGTTGTTTTGGGACTATTTTAGGGGTAAATATGATTTTTGGTTGCTCTATATTACACTTTTTTGAGGCAAGGTAACAAAAAAATAAAATTCAAAAATTTTTCTACATTTGCTATTTAGTTTTGTGGAACACCTAAAGGGTTAACAAAGTTTATAAAGTAACTTTTGAATACCTTGAGGGGTGTAGTTTCTTAGATGGGGTCACTTTTTTGGAGTTTCTAGTCTAGGCTACATCAGGGGGGGCTTCTAATGGGACATGGTGTCAAAAAAAAAAAACTGTCCATCAAAATCTGCCTTCCAGAAACCATATGGAGTTCCCTTCGTTCTATGCCCTGCCGTGCGGCTATATAGCCATTTACGACCACATATGGGGTGTTTCTGCAAACTACAGAATCAGGGCCATAAATATTGAGTTTTTTTTGGCTGTTAACCCTTGCTTTATTACTGGAAAAAAAGGATTCAAATGGAAATTTTGCCCAAAAATGGGTGTTTTGGCACCATTTTTATCTTATATTTTTAACGCTGTTCATCCGAGAGGTTTGGTCAAATGTTATTTTTATAGCGACGACTTTTACGCACGCGACGATGCCCAATATGTATGGCTCTCAGACTTTGGAGACACTAAGCAGGCACCCTAAAACTGCGGCCCTCCAGATGTTGTAAAACTACAATTCTCACCATGCCCTGCTGATGGCTGTAGGTTGTCTGGGTATGCTGGGAGTTATAGTTTTACAACATCTGGAGGGCCGCAGTTTGAGGATGCCTGCACTAAAACTAATATTTTTTTGGGGAAAAAAAATTGTTTCTGTGTCTCCAAAGTCTGAGAGACATAGTTTTTTATGTTCTCTAGGGGACTGTTGGAGATTATAAAAATGTAGTACTCCATGGAAGTGTGATACTCCCTGAAGCAATCGATAACGCAGAGGCCCGGATGATCGGGGCAAGTGTCACACTGAGTAGTGGTGTCCTTCCGTATCCCCCTCTTGTGACACACTCTGCATCTTTTTTGGGTTCGTCCCTTCTTTCCAGTATGGGGGACCACACCTGGAAAGTGTTGGCCAGGGACGATCCGGGCGCCTCCAGTTCCCGAGGTACTCCGGCCTGCTCTTTCCCGGTCCGAAAAGATCAGGTCTTTGAGGACTGCCTCATAGAACTGGAGGAATGTCCCTGTGCTGCCAGCGCTTCGGGATAGTACAAAAGAGTTGTACATGGCAACCTGTACCAAGTAGACCGCAACTTTTTTGTACCATGCCCGGGTTTTGCGCATGGCATTATATGGCTTGAGGACTTGATCAGAGAGATCAACTCCTCCCATATACCGATTGTAGGCGACGATACAATCGGGATTAAGGACCGTTGCCGCGGTACCTCGCACAGAGACGGGGGTGGTGCTGTTACCGTGGATTGTGGACAGCATAAGGACATCCCTCTTGTCCTTATACCTGACCAGCAACAGGCTTCCACTGGTAAGGGCACGGGTCTCACCCCTGGGGATAGGTACCTGGAGGGGGTGGGCAGGGAGGCCGCGTTGATTTTTCCGCACGGTCCCACAAGCGAACGTGGATCTGGCGGCAAGGGACCTGAACAAGGGAATGCTGGTATAAAAGTTGTCCACGTACAAGTGGTAACCCTTATCCAGCAGTGGGTACATAAGGTCCCACACGAGTTTCCCGGTAACACCCAGAGTGGGGGGACATTCTGGTGGTTGAATCCGGGAATCTCGCCCCTCGTACACACGAAATTTGTAAGTGTACCCTGAGGTACTCTCACAAATTTTGTATAGCTTCACGCCATACCTCGCCCGCTTTGTGGGAATGTATTGGCGGAAACTGAGTCTCCCCTTGAACGCAACGAGAGACTCATCAACCGCGACCTCCCTTCCAGGTACGTAGGCCTGCTGAAATGTGGCCCCAAAGTGATCGATGACCGGCCGTATCTTGTACAGCCGGTCATAGGCAGGATCACTTCGGGGGGGACATGCTGCATTATCGGAATAATGCAGACATTTCCGGATGGCCTCAAACCGGGAGCGTGTCATGGCCGTACTGTACAGTGGGGTCTGGTAGAGTATGTCCCCACTCCAGTATTGCCTGACACTGGGTTTTTGCACTAGACCCATATGCAGCACGAGGCCCCAAAATGTCCTCATCTCGGCTGCACTGACCGGCATCCAGCCACCGGGTCTAGCCAAAAATGAGCCCGGGTTTTGAGCGACGAACTGTTGGGCGTACAGATTCGTCTGCTCCACCATCAGATTCACCAGTGGGTTACTGAAAAAAAAACTAAAAAAGTCAATTTCAGTAAACCCCACTGTGGGAATCTGGATTCCTGGATTGCCAGCAAAATCCGGAATCTCGGGCTCAAAGTCCACTGGGGGACACCAGCTAAGTTCATCGGCAGGGGGCTCCGGTGGGCTTATTTGGTGGGCCGGGAAACCAGTACGAACCCCAGGGCGGCTCGTACAGGGGTGGGCCACAGGATCCCTAGCATGTGGGGCCCCTGGCTCCGCCTGGCGGCGTCTCCGCTGCCTTGGTGGCTCATCGTCATCCGATGATGATGAGGAGGATGCAGATGACAAAAGGAACGTGGGGTCATCCTCATCCTCACTGGGGCTCTCGGAGTCGGAGGCAATCTGGGCGTATGCCTCCTCCACCGAGAACATCCGGCGGGCCATGGGTGTGTGTGTGTGCGTGTGTATGTGCGTGCGTGTAAACCTTTATTCTATGTGCGTGTGTGTGGGGGCACGGGTGTTCACATACTAAAAAGTCCAGGCAAAAAAAATGGGCAAGTGTTAGAAAAAAAAAAAAAAAAAAGTTCAAACTTGCTGATCAGCGGTTCAACGCTGATCAGCGGTCGGTGGGGTGGTGGGGCGGGCGATGCGCTAACAGTGGCCGGACGCTAAGAGTGCCGGACAGTCAGCGCACGCAGAAAAAAAAAAAGTGGTGGTGGGGGAAGGGTCTGGTGGGGGGGGGGGGGGGGGGGGGGGGGTTGGTGGGTGGGGTGGGGGGGCTGGTGGTGGGGGGGGGTGCTGGTGGTGGGGGGGATGCGGGGGGGCAAGTGGCAGGGGTGGTCTGGGGTCTGAAAGCTGAAACAAAAAGTTTAGAATAAATGTGCTTTTTTTTTTTCTTCTAACTTTTCCCTTCTATCCCTGCCTAAAGGTGCCTCTCCCTCACTGACCCTAACCTACCTGGGTGGCGATGGGTGCAGGAGGGTGATGGATGGCGATTAGGGGGACACAGGAGCTGGACGATGCTGCACGGTCAGGGTGCTGGACAGGAAGAGGAGGGGAGAGAGGAGCGCAGGAAGTTTGAATCTCGCGCCTCTCTCCCCTGCACCAATCAGCACCCTGGACAGCGGCATTCAGCACCAGGGCCAGCACCGCCTCTCCAAATCCTCGGACTGCGATAGGTGGTGTATAATTACGCCACCGATCGCAGTCTTTTTCCGGTTCATCGGGTCACAGGACACCCGAATGGACCGGAAACGCAGAAAACCGCAGGTCTGAATTGACCTGCGGTTTTCTGCGATCGTCGATGCGGGGGGGTCAAATGACCCCCCCCTGCATTGTTACAGGATGCCGGCTGAATGATTTCAGCCGGCATCCCGTTCCGATTAACCCCCGCGGCGCCGGCATCGCTATTTAAAGCCATGACGTAGCGGTACGTCATGTGTCCTTAAGGACTCGGGAAACATGCCGTACCGGTACGTCATGTGTCCTTAAGGGGTTAAAGTGTAACTGTCATTCTTTTTTTTTCATTTTTGTAATGGATAGGGGCAGTGATACTGACCATTTTTTTAATATACTTTAATTACTGAAATCGTACATTTCTATTAGAAAATTAGCTCTAAAGTGGCACATTCTGAGCCTTAGCAACACTCCTCTCCTGCTTACATAACACAGTCAGTGTTGAACAAGTCTTCACATTTATGTAAACAGAAGATGGAGGAGTGTTGCTAAGGCTCAAAATGGGCCACTCTAGAGCTATTTTTATAATAGAAATGTACGATTTCAGTAATTAAAGTATATTACAAAAATGGTCAGTTCCACTGCCTCTATACATCACAAAAATAAAAAAAGAATGACAGTTACACTTTAATGCTTATAAAGGTTCCTGATAGAGGAGTATACTATCTACCTAATCGCAGCAGGTGGAGAGAGTCTCCCCTCAGACAGAGCAAGAGGCAGAGAAGAGAGAGCCTTTCTCTTCTCGCTGCCACAATTACGTGGGAGCCCACTGTCCACCCTCTATGCCAGGGGTGCACATCCCGCGGCCCCCAGAACCAAGGTTTGCAGCCCTGCCCTTCTGGGCAGAACCTGTAATCAGCTGTATTTCTTCCCAGAGCGCCGCATGACGAAGGATTACAGCTCCTGCTCCCGCACTGTAGCAGGAGCATGTCTGGTCCCCGGCTGTCATTGACAGTGGGGGAGCCGAGGAGAAGACAGAAGTGGTTTATCAGCGCTTCTGTCTTCTCCTCAGATAGGTGTATAACGCTCAATGAGAGCTATGCAGTTTGGACCCGGCAATCATATGATCGCCAGGTGTCTTGGGAGTAGAGGAGCACAGAGGTGCAAGGGCAGTAGACTGTGATCAGCTCTGCCTTGTACAAAGCCCCCCACAGCAGGCTACTGGGATGCCACAGTTACAGTGCAAAGAAAACCAAAAAACGGAAGATGGAGGCAGCGGGGGCAGCGCAGAGGAATGGAGCAGCAGGGAGCAAGTAAGTATAAATCTTCTGTTTTAGGGATATGCTGCAGAAACTTGTTAATTTTTACCAGGAAATCCCTTTAAGCCCCTATTACACTGCACAGTATTTGGGCCAATTACTGGGAACAGGTGTTCATAGGAACACTCATTCCACAAGGAATCACTCGTTTGTCGGCTTATTTGTATATTTTATCAGGATGAAAGATGTACGATAATCGTCAGCACATCTCCCAGTGCAATCAGTAATGTGCTGCCGATAATCAGTAGAACTGAATGAGGGAGGAATGACTATAATAGGGATCATTCATTTTGCATTGGCTTGTGTAATAGGCCGATGCAAATGAACGCCGATTGACATTTTTCTTATTTGCTGCCCCTTGAAATAGAGAGATGTGACAATGCAGCCCTCAGACCAAAAAATGTTGTGCACCCCTGCTCCATACTGTTACCTACCGTCAGGGCCGGTACAAGGCAGGGGCCGAAGGAGCGGGTGCCCTGGGCGCTACCATTTGCGGACAGGAGGGGGGCGCAGGTGAAGTGCCAGCCACGGCCCCCCCCTACATCATGCTGTGCCCCCCCAACTAAAATGACCCCCCCCCCCCCCAAGTGAGCAGCCGCCGCCGGGCACAGGGAGATGAGCGCTTCCATTGCGCTCATCTCCATTGTAAACTGTCTGTGCCAGCGGAGGTGCAGGGGAGGGAGAGGCGTGTCCCTTCCCTTTCCTCTGATAGGCTGCAGGCAGGCACCGAAGTGGAGGAGAGGCCCCGCCCCCTAATTACTCCTGTTTACCTTTCTAAAGCTAAAGGACCTTTGATGATGTCATCACAGGTCCTGTAAGGGAACTGCACAGTGTAAAGTGTAGTTCCCAGGTTAGAACAGTGCATCTGCCAGGACCTGTGATGACATCATCTTTAACATCACAGGTCCTGCAGAATCTAGCAAAGGAACTGCACCAAAAATGGTGTAGTTCCTAGGTTTCAAAGGTACATCTGCCAGGACCTGTGATGACATCATCACAGGTCCTTCAACCCCTAACAGCAAGTATTAAAAGTTCACAAGCAGCTCTGTATTGATCCATACAGACTGGAATGGAGAGGTAAGAGGAGGTCCTCCACTTTTCATCATTTACCCCCCCCCCCCTCCATGCCCTGTTTTTACTCATTGCTCACTCATGTATACTACTTCAGACAGTTACCACTACCTCATGTACCTCACAGTGACTATAATGCATAACTGACCACATATTTCTATAAACACTGCATCTACAGTATTATACCTTCTATGTGTCACATCAATACACTGCTCTGTATATATATATATATATATATATATATACACACACATACATGCACACACACTGCATATATTACACAGTATTATACATGCAATATGTACAGATATATAGTATATACCGCAGTGCACTGATATGTGAGGTATGAGGTATAATAGATGCTGTGTGTACAGATATCAGTACACTTCTGTATATACTATATATGTGAGGTACGAGGTATAATAGATGCAGTGTGTACAGATATATAGTATATACAGCAGTGTACTGATATGTGAGGTACGAGGTGTCAATACACTGCTGTATTTACTATATACCTGTACACACTGCATCTATTATACCTCGTACCTCACATATTACACTACTGTATATACTGTATACACTGCATATATTATACCCCGTACCTCACATATCAGTACACTGCTGTATATACTATATACCTGTACACACTGCATCTATTATACCCTGTACCTCACATATCAGAACACTAGGGAATATACTATATACCTGTACACACTGCATCTATTATACCGCGTACCTCACATAACTGTACACTGCTGTATATAATATACATCTGCATCTATTATACCTCTTTTGTGTGCCAGGGCTGTTTTGTAATCCCATTCCGGCCCTGATGGCATAAATTATAAAACGCAGCAGCAAGAATAGTTCATGGAACAAAGGGAGGGGCTATAAAAGGGGAATGGGGGCCCAATTTAGATTCCTGCTATGGGGCCCAGTGATTTTTATGTACGCCCCTGGCTGCAGGCACTAGGCCGGCAGCCTATCAGAGGCCGGCGCAATGACGTCATCGTGCCGCCTGAGCCTTACATTACAGCGTGGGACACAGGAAGAGGCTGCATCGCATCGCTGACACTTAGGTAAGTATAAGTGTTTTTTTTTTGTTTTTTTTTACAATAGTGTTACTGGCACATTGGGGGGCTTATTACAAAACTGGCACATGATGATGGGGGGGACTTTATACTGGCACATGATGATGGGGGGGAACTTTATAGTGTCTGTGACTTTCAAAGTCCCACAGTCCTTTGTTCTATTGCTTTAAGTATATTCTTGTTTTGAAACAACATTGATTCTTTCTTAAAAACGGGGGGGGGGGGGGGGGCGCAGTTTGCCATCTTCGCCCTGGGCACCAAATGGCCTTGTCCCAGCCCTGCCTACCGTGCTTCTCTAGTGGCAGTCACACCAGTGTCCTGGTGCAGAAGCTACGAGTATTAGTTGGTATGTGGGAGACCTGATAAAGATTTTTGATTAAGGCCCAGGATCTTCATGTTACACCTCTGCAACCTAGAACTAAGGCTGTATTACACTGCCTGATATTTGGACAGGACAAGCACTAATGGACAATAAACGCATTGGTTGCTACCGCTACTGATTACCGGAAGCGCATCCCTGATTACACAGGAAGATGTGCTCCCTGATAATCGTGCATCCTTCATCCCCATGAAAGATGCAAATCAGCGGACAAACTAGCCGAGAAAATCGTGCTGCGATCGGCAATTATCAGGAATGAGCTTTCCTATGAAAACTTGTACTTAATAATTGGCCCGAAAATCGTTCAAGCTAATCGGGTGCTTAAATGGTTGTGTCACTTCAGCAAATGGTATTTATCATGTAGAAGGCACTTACTAATGTATTGTGATTCTCCATATTGCTTCCTTTGCTGGCTGAATTCATTTTTTCATCACATTATACACTGGCCGTTTCCATGGTTACGACCACCATGCAATCTATAGGAAAAGCACCAGCCTATGTGTACTCCCACGGTCCCGGCGACCAGAGAGGCTGGGGCTTTTTTCTATAGTACGCAAAGACGACCACCACTGATGGATTACAGGGTGGTCATAACCATCGAAACGAGCAGTGTATAATATAATGGAAAAATGAATCAGGTCAGCAAAGGAGACAATATGGACAATCACAATACATTAGTAAGTGCCTTGTATTAACTTTCTTTACATGATAAATGCCATTTGCTGAAGTGAGACAACCCCTTTAACCTCTTACGGAAACAGGGCGTACCTGTACGCCCTGATGTCCTGGTACTTAAGGACACCCTGTGTAGTTCCGATCACCGCCGTGCGCGGTGCCTGCTTAAATCATTGAGCAGGTACCTTGGTAGAATGCCCCAGTGTCGGCGATCGCAGCAAACCGCAGGTCAATTCAGACCTGCGGTTTGCTGCGTTTCCAGGTTATTCGGGTCTCTGGTGACCCGATAACCCGGAATAGGAAGGTGATCGGTGGTGTGATAATACACCACCAATCACCGTCCTGCGATCCTGAGAGGTGGTGGTCACGCCACCTCTCAGCATCGCTTCTGATTGGCTGGCTGGGCAGGTGGGCGGGCGGAGCGGCAAATTTGAATTGCTCATACACGTCCGTGGAGCAGTGAGAGAGAGGAGTTCCGGCTGCAGTGTAAGTTTTTTGTGCCATCAGGCACAAATCGGCATATTTGGGAGAGGCAGATTAGGCAGGGATAGTGAGGGAGAGTTAGGGGGAAAAAAATTTTTTTTTTTTTACTGTGGTGTAGCACCCGGATCGGGTGTCTGGGGTCCACAGCACTCAGCTGTGTGACCCTAGACCCCCCCCAAGGGTGCTGCAGCTTGCCCCCCGGCCCCACAAACAGATTTTTTGGGGCGCAAGTGTTTTATTTAAAAAAAAAATTTTGCATGCGCTGACTGTGGCCGGCACTCTAAGCGTCCGGCCACTGTTAGAGCATCGCCCACCCCACCGCTGATCAGGTTCGTACCGCTGATCAGCGCGTTTTAATATATATTTTTTTACACTTTTTGGGAATTTTTATTTTTTTAGTTCGTTATATATTTTTTTTCTGTTAGGTGTAGGGCAAAATATGCGGACACCTGTCCCCCACACACACGCACACTGAATAAAGTTTTCCACGCACGCACACACACACACTCCCCTACGGCCCGCCGGAAGATCTCGGCCGAGGAGGCATATGCCCTGCTTACCTCCGAATCCGAGAGTCCCAGTGAGGACGAGGATGACCCCACTTTCCTCTTGTCATCCGCGTCCTCCTCATCATCTAGCGATGATAATGAGCCCCCAGGGCGGCGGAGATGCCGCCAGGCGGAGCAAGGGGACCGCCATGCCAGGGACCCTGTGGCCCACACTAGTACGAGCAGCTCTGGGGCTCGTACTAGTTTTCTGGCCCACCAGATAAGTCCACCTGAGACCCCTACCGGTGAACTTGCATGGTGTACCCAAGAGGATTTTGAGCCTGTGATTCCTTATTTTGTTGGCTACCAGTAATCCAGATTCCCACAGTGGGCTTCACTGAATATGACTATTTTAGTCTTTTTTTCAGTGACCACTTTGTGAATCTGATGGTGGAGCAAACAAACTTGTACGCCCAACACTTCATTGCTCAACACCCGGGCTCCTTTTTGGCTAGGTCCGGTGGCTGGACTCTGGTGAGTGCAGCCGAGATGAGGACATTTTGGGGCCTCGTGCTGCACATGACATGGGCCTAGTCAAAAAAAACAGTGTCAGGCATTACTGGAGTGGGGACATCCTCTACCAGACCCCACTTTACAGTCTGGCCATGACACGCAACCGGTTTGAGGCCATTCGGAAATGCCTGCAATATGCAGATAATGCAGCATGTCCCCTGACCCCCCGAGGAGATCCTGCCTATGACCGCCTGTACAAAATGAGGCCGGTCATCGATCACTTCGGGGCCAAATTTTTGGAGGCCTATGTACCTTACAAGTTTCGTGTGTACGAGGGGTAAGATTCCCGTATTGAACCCCCAGAATGTCCCCCCACTCTGGGTGTTAGCGGGAAACTTGTGTGGGACCTTATGCACCCACTGCTAGATAAAGGTTACCACAAGTTTGTGGATAACTTTTATACTAGTATCCCCTTGTTCCAGTCCCTCACCGCCAGATCCACGTCCGCTTGTGGGACCGCACGGAAAAATCAACGCGGCCTCCCTACCCACCCCCTCCAGGTACCTATCCCCAGGGGTGAGACCCGTGCCCTTACCAGTGGAAACCTGTTGCTGGTCAGATATAAGGACAAGAGGGATGTCCTTGTACTGTCCACAACTCGCGGTAACGGCATCGTCCCTGTGCGAGGTACCGCGGCAACGGTCCTCAAGACCGATTGTATCGTCGACTACAGTGGGTATATGGGAGGAGTTGATCTCTCTGATCAAGTCCTCAAGTCATATAACGTCATGCGCAAAACCCGGGCATGTTACAAAAAAATTGCGGTCTACTTGGTACAGGTTGCCTTGTACAACTCTTTTGTGCTGTCCCGGAGCGCTGGCAACACAGGGAAATTCCTCCAGTTCTATGAGGCAGACCTCAAGGCCCTGATCTTTTCTGGAAAGAGCAGGCCGGAGTGCCTCGGGAACTGGAGGCACCCAGATCCCTGGTCAACACTTTCCAGGTGTGGTCCCCCATACTGGAAAGAAGGGCCGGTCCCAAAAAAAGTGCAGAGTGTGTCACAGGAGGGGGATACGGAAGGACACCACCACTCAGTGTGACACGTGCCTCCGGGCCTCTGCATTGACAGTTGCTTCAGGGAGTACCACACTTCCATTGAGTACTAAATTTATAATCCCCTTCCCCAATTTTAATTCCATTTAGCCACTGACAATAGAAAAAAAAAACTATGGTTCTCAAAACAAAATAAAAAAATTCTCAAAAATGATATTTTGTAAAAATAAAAAAGTAGACATATTAGGTATCACCGCGTCCGTAAGAATCTGCTCTATAAAAATACCACATGATTTAACCCCTCAGATGAACACGGTCAAAAGTCAAAATTGTTTAATAAAAACGGTGCCAAAACAGCTTCTTTTTGGCAAATTTTCCATTTTAATCCGTTTTTTCCAGTAACAAAGCAAGGGATAACAGCCAAGCAAAAGGTAATATTTATTACCCTGATTCTGCAGTTTACAGAAACACCCTATATGTGGTTGTAAACTGCTGTATGACCAAACGGCAGGGCGCAGAAGGAAAGGAACGCCATATGGTTTCTGGAAGGCAGATTTTGATGGCCTTTTCTTTTTGGCACCATGTCCCATTTGAAGAACCCCTGATGCACCCCTAGAGTAGAAACTCCATAAAAGTGACCCCATCTAAGAAACTACACCCCTCAAGGTATTCAAAACTGATTTTACAACTTTATTAACCCTTTAGGTGTTCCTCAACAATTTATGGCAAATGGAAATGAAATTTCAGAATTTCTATTTTTGGTAACCTTGCCTCACAAAAATGTAATATAGAGCAACCAAAAATCATATGTACCCTAAAAATAGTCCCAACAAAACTGCAACCTTATCCCGTAGTTTCCAAAATGGGGTCACTTTTATGGAGTTTCTACTCTAGGGGTGCATCAGGGGGGCTTCAAATGGGACATGGTGTAAATAAACCAGTCCAGCAAAATCTGCCTTCCAAATACCACACGGCGCTTCTTTCCCTCTACGCCCTGCCGTGTGACCGTACAGTAGTTTACGACCACATATGGGGTGTTTCTGCAAACTACAGAATCAGGGCAATAAATATTGAGTTTAGTTTGGCTGTTAACCCTTGCTTTGTTACTGGAAAAAAATTGATTAAAATGGAAAATGTGCCCAAAATTTTTAATTCTTAAATTTCATCTCCATTTGCCAATAACTCTTGTGGAACACCTAAAAGGTTAACAAAGTTTGTAAAATCAGTTTTGAATACCTTGAGGGGTGTAGTTTTTTAGATGGGGTCTCTTTTATGGAGTTTCTACTCTAGGGGTGCATCAGGGGGTCTTCAAATGGGACATGGTGTAAATAAACCATTCCAGCAAAATCTGCCTTCATAAAACCACACGCGCTCCTTTCCCACTACGCCCTACTGTGTGCCCATACAGTAGTTTACGACCACATATGGGGTGTGTCTGCAAACTACAGAATCAGGGCAATAAATATTGAGTTTTGTTTGGCTGTTAACCCTTGCTTTGTTACTGAATAAATGTATTAAATTGGAAAATTTGCCCAAAAAAATCCAAATTCGGAAATTTTATCTCCATTTGCCATTAACTCTTGTGGAACACCTAAAGGGTTAACGAAATTTGTAAAATCAGTTTTGAATACCTTGAGGGGTGTAATTTCTAGAATGGGTGGTTTCTATCATGTAAGCCTCACAAAATGACTTCAGACCTGAACTGGTCCTTAAAAAGTGGGTTTTTGAAAATTTCTGAAAAATTTCAAGATTTGCTAAACTTTTAAGCCTTGTAAGATCCCCAAAAAATAAAATAGAATTCCCAAAATGATCCAAACATGAAGTAGACATATGGGGAATGTAAAGTAATAACTATTTTGGAGGTATTACTATGTATTATAAAAGTAGAGAAATTGAAACTTGGAAATTTGCTCATTTTTAAAAATTTCTGGAAAATTTGGTATTTAAAAAAAAAAATAAAAAATGATTTTTTTTTTTACTCCCTTTTACCAGTGTCATGACCTACAATATGTGACGAAAAAACTATCTCAGAATGGCCTGGATAAGTAAAAGCGTTTTAAAGTTAAAGTTATTCACACATAAAGTGACACTGGTCAGATTTGCAAAAAATGGCCTGGTCCTTAAGGTGAAAATGAGCACGTCCATAAGGGTTTAAGGTTACTTTTACTCATGCGCAACAGCATGCCGGATTTCTCTGGATCTGGCACAGCTGGATAGTGCCGTTTTCCCATCAGACCCCATT
The DNA here is from genome assembly GCF_905171765.1 of Bufo bufo. NCBI lineage: Eukaryota > Metazoa > Chordata > Amphibia > Anura > Bufonidae > Bufo > Bufo bufo. The sequence continues at coordinate 105,671,761 of NC_053390.1, read as the reverse complement.
GACTATGATGGGAACCAGCAGGGATCCGGACACTCCCCAGCATAAATGCTGGGATTCAGACATACAAAAACTGTTGTGTGCAGCAATTTGTGACTGGCTGAATCCCAGCATTTATGTTGGGTAGCGGCAGAATTCCTGCCGGTTCCCATTATTGTCAATGGGGTCCAGTGGGCACGCACGGTAGCATAACTAGAAATGACCGGGCCCCAAGGCAAATTTTTGAACAGGCCCCCCTCACCCAGCAACTTTTTCAAAACTCCTGTGCAACCCCCACTTTTCTAGATCGAGCTCTCAGGCCAGGCAGCCGCACCATCTATTTCTTACATGTGTATATATACTGTATGTCATGTCACTGTATATACCGTCACTGGATATAATATCATTGTATAATACTGTTGAGAGGGCCCTGGGAAATAAAATCTTTTAGTCGTCCTCCTAGGTGTCCCCCTTCTGAGTTCGAGTCCCAAAGCAGCTGCTTCCGCTATAGCTACGCCTCTGGGCATGCAGCACTATACCACTATGCATACCTCCCAACTTCAGCACTAGGCCACACCTCGAACTCCGCCCAAAATATAACTATGCACCTAATCCCAACCAGAGGGCGGCAGGGGGGAGGAATGATGAAGCAGGGAGCTGATGCCAGCTCTCTGCTTCATCATTACAGGCAACTGTCTCTGCCTGCTATGGAAGCATAGACAGCTGCCAGAGAGCGGGACATACCTCCCCCGTACCGTGACTGTCCTGCCAGATCCAGGACGGTTGGGAGGTATGCACTATGTCATATCCAGAGAACTCTGGCAGGCTATCCTCTGTCGGATTGCCGTGCTGCATGTGTGAAACTAGCCTAAGATAGAGCAGTGATGGTGGCAAGGACAGAAGGGCATGAGTGGCATCGATGAGATCAAATTATTACAAGTGATTTGTGCGCTGGACTCATGAATGTTACTACCTCTGTCTTGTATTTTCCTTCAATCTTCATTCTGCAGTTACAATAATAAGGTAGTTACAAAAACCAAAATCATTCAATTTCCGGTGTGCACACCCTCATGAAATGTGTTGGGCACGCCTATGTATATATTTTTTCCTGATCGGGTCAGCCATTATTTTGAATGGAATTGGCTGGGGTGAAGTATATCTAGGGTAAGACCTTCATCTGTTATCACTGACTGGTCACTGACCGCAACCAAGTCCCCGAACAAGGAACCTCTAAACCAAACTCAGCATTTCATTTCATACTAAATCCTTATAATGAATCCCAAATCTCGCTGACCTTTCCTCGTCTTCTTGCTTACTGTACATGGAAGGATCTGCTGTAATAAGGAACATATGTGGAGAGCGGCCTCATACAGTTACAGCAGCTGCGCTCTTCTGGTATGATCTAACCATGATGTCACACCATCATGAATGTGGAAACTAGAAGACATGTCAGGACAGAATCAACATGGCACTTTCTCATATAACATATGGGAAGTGAGCTTTAATCTCCTGGGCTTCATATTTCATCTTACGTTCATTCTAGAATATTATGAACATATGAAAAGAGGAAAGAGAGATTTTATTCTGGAAATCACTGACCTGTGCGCAAACCTGGCCCCACGCCCCTGCATTATGTGGCCAGGCTGGATCTCAGACGCTGCATTTCCAAGAAAAGGGCCATTGAGATGGAAACTCTAATAGTCAAATGACATAAATGTAATATAAGATTCTCCTTTTACTGTCTGCAATGGTTTCTCACTGTCCAAAACCTGATGGGTTTGGCTTCCTATGAAATTGGACCTACAATGTGTATGAGTGAGATTAGGGACGTTGGATTGTGAGCCCCACTGGGGACAGTGACTGGTACAGCACTGCAGAATATGTTGGCACTATATAAGCAATGGGAAATATATGTCTGAACACGATTGTGCTACATTTATCTAATGCTTGTATTAGTAACTCGTAGCATTCCTCATGTAATAGCAAATCTGGAGCATGTTTGCATATAACTCTACACTATACCATTCCTCTATTACTCCTGCTAGAAATGTATACATGATTTGCAATAAAAGTCCATTTGGGTATTACAAGTTGAGGGTGTGTACCTGCACAGTCTGCCTTTAGTAGCACTGATTGGCTAATGATAAACTGTACAGGGACACAGCGTCACATCCCTAGCTGGGTAACACCTAGTTGAACATGTATGCAGACCGCTGGCAAAGCATCATAAACTTCTAGCAGGAATATTAGAGGAAAGGCACATCATAGACTCATAACAATAGATGCTCCAGAATTGTTATTACATGGGGAATGCAAGTAGTTACTAAAACGGACATGTCAGGGGAGGGGACAGGTCTTCTTTCAAGGGGATCTCTGGGTCTTTAACATTGATGGCCTATCTTTAATGGTGGCTAAGATCCGGTCTGGGGGTCAAGTTAATGGGTGACGAAAAAGTACCAGTGACCGTCCCTTGTACGGACTGTACCTGTGTAAATAATGGAGGGGGCACAGCAATAGCAGAAGCACTTACCTGGGACTTATCTGTGAGCACTGCTATGTGTGGGTAGAGCGATGATGAGTGAATACATATTAGCCACCTTGCCTAATGTCATTGAGATTTTGGGAGTCGGCAATCCGCCTGTCGTTTCATTAGGGGCTCATGCTCTTGTGCTTTCCTTGTTCTATTACACTGCTTCTCTACTTTCCATATGAATCCAACAGAAAAAAAAAGTATTACTCTCTGTATGTACAGTTGCAAGAAGAAGTAAGTGAACCCTTTGGATTTACCTGGATTTTTCCATTGATTATTACTAAAACGTGGTCTGATATTGTTATCTACTGTAAGTCACAGAGATACATACGGCCTTTATACACTGCTGTACTGTACAAGGTTTGTGCGTGATTAATAAACCATCTTCTAAACCACCATATACTGTATATTAATTGACAAAAAAGGTCTCCAAAAAGCAGCTGTTGGAATCGAGTGAAACTTTCTATGTTTGAATGTAATGATGGTATATGGATGTGATTACAATATTAGAGAGAAAGGATACGTTTATTGGGGATATTGAACAATTGAATGAAGGCTCTGATACCATTTTGGACCACCTCTGCCATGGAGGCATAGAGGATCCATATGGTATCCTGTGGCACATTTGTCCACAGATGTTGTAGCTGGGCCTGTAGATCCTGTACATTCATAAGTTGCTGAAGCTGGTGATGGTCCTATATTGTTCCATAAATACTCAATTGGTGATAGTGCGGTACGCTGCCCTGCAGGGTATTGCGATGTGAGGTCACGGTTACTTAGGCAAACGAGGGTTGCTATGGATTACTCACAGTTTGTAGGATGACCCTGGGCAGCGTACAGCAGTGATGGAGAGGTTGGCACAGTAGTCCTCTGGGGCACTCTCTGTATATAGGGACCAGGCCTGGTGGTGGACGAGGTGCCCTGGATGTTGCAGATGTTTAATGTGCCTAGTGCAAGGTCCCTTTAAGGTTCGTGACGCCAGTGCCTGTAACGGTGGCACACCGATTTATAGTTTTAGTAAATGAGGAACACGGTGTTATGGTGAACCAAACTTTGCTTTACTGACAACAGTTCAACTTTGTACAGATGGTAATCAATACAGTTCCATATAGTTGGTTCTCATCATAAGCAGGCTTTCACATCAATGGCAGGTATACTGTTCCTTGCAAGATACTCAGAGGGTAACAACAACACACTCAGACCAGGCTGTACCTTCTCCTCAGAAATAGTGTACACTGTTCCTTAGAACTCCTGTCTGGTTCTATCCCAAGGCCCGGATGCCCTAATGCTGGCTTTTATCCTTGGTAAACAATCTTCCTCCCGTATTTATCCTTGCTTTACATGAATAATTCTTCTGCCCTTCAGCTTACTTGTTTTAGCTGGAAACACTGGCTCTGCTTGGCTTGTGGGAACTGCAGGTTTCTCCCAGGAGGCAAACTCTTCTCTTGGGGTGACTCTTCTGAGCTAACTATGGCTCATGTTCTACAGGCAGGCTGGACTTCTTCCCAATAGACTCCTGGTGGCAACTAGAAGCCTGGACTATCTAGCTGCATGTCAGGAGGAGGCCCTCAGCTTGTCTCTGGCTGGTGCCCTCTCACTTCTGTCTCCACAGACTCCTGACTACAGACTAACTCCTCCCTGTCTGGGTCTAGATATTTATGCTAAGTGTTCACTAGCTCCCCCTAGTGCCGAGGATGCCTAACTACACCCTAATAGGCCTGCTGAACATATCACAGGGAAAAATACACATTAAAATGTACTGTGAAATACACTGCCACTGTCCCACAGGAGGTGGAGAACAACGTGGCCCAATTGACCCTTGTGTAGTGCCCACCTTTACCTAGTGGGACACTACATAAGGAAGTGTTGTAATCTAGAGACATTCCTGGGAAACCCTTCCTGTGTGTGCTCGAGCATTATCCTACTGAAAAACCTCTGCCATGAGAGACAACACATGTGGCCGCAGGATGTCCTGCACATATCGCTGAGCTGTTACTGTCCTTCATATCATTACTAGGGGTGACTGACTGCCAGGACAAGTGATGGGCACCATGACACCGAATTTCCCTCTACTAAGCCCCTGAAAATTGTCCAGGCAGAGACAGGGTGTATAATGAAAGTGCCACTGGTTTTGGATGGTGGACAACAAAATTGTGTGAGCTGCTCGTGCTTGTCAGTGGCTCAAATAGTCTGGTGTCTGTATGGGCTGTCTGGAGCCTTTTTGCTTTGTGCGTGCCCTCAAATAACCACTGCTCCTAACAGCTCCTATCAGCTAGGTCAGAACGGCAAGTGGCAGGCAATTCATCGAAACAAACATCCTGCTTCTCTCAGTCCAATGATATGCTGCCTCTCAAAGTCTGTCAACTGGGCAAAATTTCTTCTAGTGCGTGGTAAAGGCATATCTAGCAGTCAATGAGAGGTACATTACCCAAAAGTAGCCTCTGAGAGCCTTTTTATAGGGCAGCAGGGGAACTTTTACATCCTTTTTTGGCAAGACCCAGTGTCTAATCAGCTCACACAATGTAATCAGTTACATATCTGCCTGAGACATAAATGCATGTCGAGTTTTGCAGCAATCCGACATTTCTATCTGGGTCATGGTCAGGTTTCTGCATGCAGTTTTAGAAGCCAAAACCAGGAGTGAATTCATATAGGAGGAGAAGACATATCTGTCCTTTCATGATCCACTCCTGACTTTGGCTTCCAAAACTGCATGCACAAACCTGACTGTGTGGCCGTACCCTTAAGTAACTACCCCACATATACTAATGGTTGTGAACCTAGGGGAGGGGGGGGGGGGGATGCTGAAGATCTACAGATGTTGCTTATTCTCCTCTAATTCTCTTTGAACCTTTGAGAAACACAAATGTAGAACAATACTGAACAATACAGAAATGTTCCTGTGACTTGAGCGATCTTCTCGTACTGCTGTTTTTGGATAGGTACACGCTCAGGGCAGGCATTACAATAATATTTTCATTCTGTTTTAGTCGTCGGATTTTTTTGTTTAAATGTAAATCTTTCAAGTATTTCAATGATTTATTTAAAGGCTGGGAATGGCAGCGCTGAGAAAACAAGAAATCCTTTATTTCCTTGTAATTATGTAATCCATATAAATGTGGAAGAATAACATTCTGACACTGTGCCCTGGACAGACATCTACTGTTCTCACCACTGAGATTTCTAAAAGTTGTATCTTTCTGTCTTAATCTGTAAAATCTTTGATTGCAATAATTGATACAGAACCCAAGATGTATTGGGGGAAAACTATTAGAATAAAAAATGCAACTAAAAAGTAATTTAAAGTTATTCTTTATTTTTTAACAAATCTGAACATTTGATCTGCCTTTAAGGCCCCATGCACACGATCGTGTGTGTTTCGTGGTCCGCAAACGGCAGCTCCGCAAAACACGGATCCATTTTTTGGATAGGACATGTTCTATCTTTTTGTGGGCCAGCGGAGTGGACAAACAGATGCGGACAGCACACAAAGTATGTTCCAGGAGGGAGTGACTGTGTAAGGCTTGTTTCATACTAGCGGCAGGGGAGTCCGGCAGGCTGAACAGCCTGTTGGATCCGTCCTGCCGCTAGTTCACGCGTGCCCCCGGACTGCCGCTCCGTCCCCATTGACTATAATGGGGGCGGAGTTCTGGTTGCAGCACGGTAGCACACGGCGAGAGGCAGCCGGACTAAAAGTACTTCAAGTAGTGTTGGGTGTTGTTAGGGGCAGTGATAGACACTCCCCTATCACTGCCCCTAACAACGCCCAGCTAGTTTATAGCTCCTCCCACCAGCTAGTTACATAAACACTCCCCTATCACCACCCCTAACAATGCCCAGCTAGTTTATAGCTCCTCCCACCCAGCTGGTGTCACTGCCGGCCCTGGGAGAGATCTTAGAAGTTCAGATAGATGGAAGACTCAGGAGTCTATCTGACAGATCTCTTGTTTTCATTGTTGCTGACAGGTTTCCACCCCTTCGCAGATGCTGCTCATTATCAGTCAGGTGTCTCTTTATATGTTCCGCCTCTCACTTGTTTCCCTGTGGCTGATAGTTCTGTGGAGTGCTCTGCTTGTGTGGTGGTTCTTCTGTTCCAGTTACATCTCAAGCTAAGTCCTTATCCCTTTTCTTTGTGTGTCTGTTCTGACTAGGCCTCAGGGAGACATTAGCTCCTTCAATTTGGATGGAGCCGGTTGCCTCTTTCCCTGTTCCCTAAGCTGAGGGATTGGTGCAGTGTTGCAGCAGTCTCAGGTTCCTGTGCATGTGCATTTCTACCTTTGAGATTTGCACATGTTGTTAGCAGCTTAGGGAGAGTATCAGGGATTGCTAGGAGTGACCTCTTCGTTCCCTAGGTTTGGGGCCTAGTCTGTTGTTTAGTTGTGGTTCCCTTTCCTTCCCCGTACTTCCTGTGACAGCTGGTTACATAGACACTCCCCTATCGCTGTTGCTGCTCGGACATGCTCATGGTCATAACATCACAGAAAATAGGAAAGAGCTGCATGGACATGGTCATGTGACCACAGCCCAGAACGGAAAATAAGAGCAATAAATGTAATAGAAATACATTACAAAACTACAGCGACCTTCATAAATGATAATTTTAAAGGATGTTAAAGATGCAAAGTGGAAAACCCCTTTAAGGGTAAGACAATATCTAGGGTGGATTCACAAATGGCATCATTATCTTACATGTAAATTTTGATGTGGATTTAGATGAGGATTTGCCACTGACTTGTCTGCAGATTTCACTCTTTGCAGTGCACCCTTTTCTCCACACTAAGGACTGAAGAAATCGCTGATTACTTCATTATAAATACATTACCAAATACCTTTCATTAGTTATAATGGCTCGTTTTGTCTGGGGAGCAATCATTAGAAAAAATAAAATGGCCGCAATCCTACTAGTCCACACAAAACCTGTCCTAATTACACAGGAGGACAAGTTAAAGAGCTGCGCCATCCTCCTCTCTTACTTGTCAGGGATTATGATCCTGAATACAGTTTAATATGATCTTCAGATGAATCTCTGTAGAAATGGAGTTCATTAGGAGACATGAAGTACAGAGAGGATAGTGGGGGTGTAGATAATAAGTAGCAGCACTTGTATGCAGTCTCCATTACCACAGTCTGTCCTCTCTGTACTTCATGTCTCCTCATGAACTCCATTCCTACAGAGATTCAGCTGAAAATCTTATCAGCTATAATCCGGATCATAATCCCTGACAAGCAGAGCAAAGAGGAGGATGAGGCAGCTCTTTAACTCAGTGTGGTAAAGTAACTTGTCCTCCTGTGCGATTAGGACATGTTTTATATGTAGTAATAGGACGGCGGCCATTTTATTTCTCCTAATGATAGCTCGACAAAATGAACCATTATAGCTAATGAAATGTATTTGGAAATATAATTATACTAAAGTAATATTAAGTATTTTAATTTTCTTAATTCCCGGAGAACCCCTTTAAGTTTCCAGTAATATAATTCATATGATTGCACCGTGTTTGGATTTCTCCATGCCGATTATACAATGCAGCTTCTTAAAGGAGCAGTCTAGATGTTATGGGCACTATTGTTTTACAGGTCATCTATAGGCACAAAGATAACATAAACCTGAGATTCCAATACAGAGGAAGCCTGTGTAACAGTATCTTTAAACAAGCCTGTATACATGAGTGGCAGATATAACATGCCAATGGACATTTCATTTCCTCAATGAGTCGAGCATAAGGACATAATGATGTGAAATTATGTCAAGTCTGAAAGCTGAAACTATAACTATATGAAGCAATGCACACACTGGTTTTTTATTGCTAATTTCCTTTCTATTCAACTTTTTATGTGGGACACATGAAATAGACATCACTAATGTCTATGGAAAAATGTGGAAGATGTTTGTATTTCCAGGAAAATAGAACATATGTTATGTTACTTGACAGCTACATCATTAAGAATTCAAATTCACGAGGGGAGATCAATGATCTTTGTCACCCAGTCAACCGATATTCCATGTCACAGATGAGAAATAATCTGATGGGATTCTCTGGGACGGAATATTTACCAACAAAACACATCGGTAAAGTGGTCAGACCATATGTAGGAACTTTTTGGCCCATGAGTGATGTATGTAGCTCCCTACTCAAAGATGGTAGAAGGAAACAGGAAGAGACAGTGATAATTTAAGAATGGCGGTTTTACTGAATTCATGTGGAGCAACAAGTTCTTTCAGGAGGCAAATGGCTTGATGGTTACAGGCTCACCTGGCGCTAATAGCTTATTAGTTACACAGTCTCTTCTTGAGGACACAGGCTTAGTTAGAGGCAACATGTTTGACACGCCAAAGGCTTACTTTATCATCGGACGATAACCAACCTGTCCTGGAGTCCTCTTCTCAGTGGCAGCAATAAAGATGGCCAATGCTGCTTGTTTCAGGTCATGGTAACCCTCCACAGGGTGCAATCTGCACCCTCTGTACTTAACAAGTCATGACAAATCTCCCGGTGGCAGACGGACTCACTCTCTGTATAGATGTTCCCTTCTTACAGCATACTCTCTGCATAGTCTGGATTTGCCACTATTTACACAAGCATTCTGTACATGTGGCACTGTGGCTGGCCTGCACCTCCTGACCTGGCTACCACAGGGCCACTAATGTTCCAAGGTACAAGGCCTACAACATGCAAGCTGGGTACCCCTGCTCCAGGTTACCTTTCTCAGTTGTGGAAGTTACTGCTTCTCTGACTCTAGCTATATCTTTAGGTAGTGTGACAATTGATGAGAACCATTCACCTCCACTAGCTAGCTAACTACCACACAGTGTGTGGCTGTTTCTGGCTCTATACCAGTGGCTTTGGCATCTCTCCCTTCAACTGCTCTCTAAGTCTTGCAATTCTCAGAGACACCTTTAGTTTTAAAAATTAGGAACGGACCCCTGAAATAGCTGCATTACTAGGCAATGTACCCCTCTACTGCCATCAATGTACAATACCATATGTCCCATTGTAAATGCATTTTACAACATTAATAGTGCCAGTACTACATAAGTAGAGTGCCCACATGCATGATGACATCATGCTTGACGGAATATGACCTACACAGGCTTCCAGCGACGTCACCATTTCACAGTATGCATGTTATACTGGTGCAGATATACTCAAATACCTCGCTGGAATCCGACAGTGGCTTAAAGGCGCATTACAGTTCATCAGTATGGAGCTTCGTACATGGCTACATAATACAATAAGGCAGCATATCACATGTAGCACATTTGGAAAATTAAAATATTATTATTATTCCTGAATTATTTCACCCCCTTTACTATCTATTGGAAAAAACAAAAACCCACTATAAAAAATAGAGAAGAAAAAGCCACTAAAATGGAACACTGGGTATGTTTGTAAGACCATATTTATGTGATTTTAGTGGTTTTGTCTGGAAAGGTTTGGCAAACCAGAAAACAGACTTGGTTTCCATGGGCCAATGCCTGTGGACATATGTTGTAAGAGAGAGTAATGACAGAACAGCTATGGAATTAAATAAGAAAATCCTGCACAGAACTATGGATACTGCACCGAATCTGCCCCATGTGTGAGCAGATGACCTGTGATCAAGTGATCTTCATGTCTCCTTTCCACCCAACATATATACAATATACATAAAGCAGATTGACGCAGGTTTCACTTTCTTTTTCATTACAGAAACAAGCACCAACGTGAATGCAAACACAAGATGCTGGTCTTGTCCAATGTAAGGTGTCTAGTTAAATCAAAATAATCTTGTTAAAGGATCCAACATTTACAAGGACTGTCTCAATCTCTGACAAGCCTGAGCATTGGCTACAGCCCAACACTTAGGTTTCCATCCGTCTTTACTGGACTGCTCATGTGCCACTATAAACATGTGGCCTGTGGCCTCTTCACTTACTCCTGAGGTCTTCCAGCTTCTCTGTAGGGGGTGGAGATCCTCTTAGGTGGAAGCTGAATTACTGCTCTGGTAAGGGTTGCAGGATGTTGTAGGAACGTATGAGAAATGTTCTATAGCCTTCCATGCAAGGAAGCACTTTGTAGCATTTTAGTGCCGTGTATGGCCCTGTGTGTGCACTTGTGACAATACACGTGTGTTCTGTGTCACGCTGTTATTTGAGCACTGCATTTACTACTACTATGGTGTCAGTGATACTACTATATTGACACAGCATGACTATTTTCTTGACACTGTACGACAGCACTAAATTATTTATTAGTGCAGTGTGCAAGCAGTTTCATGCTTCAAAGAGAATGCATTACCTAGATATAGGTTTTACTACTTAGAAGCAGATACTGAAACATTACTTTGTTCTAATGTATTTTTTATTTTCTGGTTGCACATTTTTTCTTTTATTTAATTTGCTGGAAATGATCGTAGGGACAGCCATCTTTCCTGGTTGCCATTCTTCTCTATTCTGAGATATGCTTTTCAGCAGCCACATGGACGTAGAAAACCAGTGTCTATTGATGATTCATTGAATTCTATGGGAGATTTTTATAGGTAACCTGTGCAAAGGTCATAGTCCAAGGGCAGTTGGAGGGGAGTGGGTTATGGCAAGCTGCAGGGGCGTAGCTATAGGGGGTACAGAGGTAGCAGTCGCTACTGGGCCCAGGAGCCTGAGGGGGCCCAAAGACCCTTGTGCCACATAAGAAGACACCGGTATTATAGAAAGTGCTTGCTGGTCAAGTTACACCTCTGGTTGGAGGGAAGGGGTTAGGTCAAGAATTTGGCATGGGGTGGTGGTGCCATTTAAATGTTTGCCTCAGGCAGCACAAAGGCAATGTGCTTCCCTGCCCCTGGTCTCAAAGCACTGAGGGAATGGGGGGCCCAAGCTGAACTCTTACACTAGGGCCCATGAGCCTTTAGCTACGCCTCTGGCAAGCTGTGACCATCCCCTATTGTCAATAGTGAATATTGTGTTATCTGTCTCTAGCTTTATGATGTAGGCATTACCTTTCATTGTAATCCTGCCTGTGGTGATAATGAGATGACTGCTGAGAAGCGTACTCTACAGAACAGGAAGTGGCAGCTCATTATGAGGCCCAGTGACCAAAGTGAAAATTGTATGAACTCAGGGTTCACTAGAACCGGGGCCTAAGCTGCGGACACAAAGCATACTGCTGCTCCATTTAACCCTATGGGACTGCTGGAGATAGCCAGGAGCTTTTTCCAAGAGCTGCATAGAGCTGAATGGCATGGCAGCATGCATGCATGTCAACCATTTCATTCAAGGGTGGGGGGGGGGGGGACATGGGCCCCCACTTTAGTGATCAGCAGGGACCCAACGCCGATCATATACTTATCCTATATTCTGTGGATGAGAGATAGGTTGTTGTAATGGGACAGCCTCTTTAAAGATCCGTTGATAGTTACAACCTCAAACAGGGTGACAAGAAAGTCAAATATGCTTGCAGCAGCTATAAATAAGGAACGCTCGCATATACATTTTGTGGTCTTGAGAGCGTTCACTTATTAGGCTACGTTTACTCTCACGTTTTTGCCTGATCCGGCAGGATTTTTATAATACAACCGGCTGCATCCGTTATGAATGGATCCGGTTGTAGCAATGGCGGATCCGGCATTAAAACTATTGAAAGTCAATGGGTGCCATTTTCTATTGTGTCTGAGAAAACGGATCTGGCACCATTGACTCTGCATCCTATGCCGGACAGAAAACCGCTGCTTGCAGCGTTTTTCTGTCCGGTATGGGAACTCAACCAAACGGAACAGAATGTATTCTGGTGCACTCCATTCAGTTCAGTTTTGTCCCCATTGACAATGAATGGGGACAAAACGGAAGTGTTTTTCTCCGGTATTGAGATCCTCTGCCTGATCTCGACACCGGAAAAGTAAAACGCTAATGTGAAAATAGCCTTAGAAAAGAGACAGAGATATCTTTAATAAAGTTTGGCACAAACCACCTTTACTTGGCCTGTGTTACAATGAAAATATATGAGGACAAGTCAAACAATAGCTGCCATTATTAATAAATATAATGTACCTATTGTTTGCTGATCACATCACAGAGCCGACAAACTGACACTTGTTTAATTCTGCAACCCTGTGAATTTGGATTTCTTGTGATCTGTTTGCTGGCGTCATGGACTTGGCAGCAAATCCAATTTAATTAAAAGCAAAAAAAAAAAAACTAAAATAAATTATATATATAATGTACAGGTTGTAGAGTACAATAGTTTTACAGAACTTGTGAATGAACTGAAACGGGTTGTACAGCTTTGGGGACTTTATTAACAGATGCCTGCAGCCTGCTCTACCTGTTGGAAAACTAATACTCCACTGCTGGTGACCCAACAGTGATGTGCCGCATGGGGACAATGACTGGCCTCAGTGGTGTTTGTGACCCGTTCCATCTGGAGTTTTACAGGACAGGGACTGGAAGACTGCTGAAGGAAGTTAGCTAGCTGGAAGAGAGCAGCAGGTGAGTATGTGTTGTTCAGCAGGTACAAGACACTGCAGGGTCTGAGAATTAGTGGGCTGAGGCACCAAGCTGTATTGTGGATCTGTTTGCTGTAAGTGTTGCTGTACAATGCGCACTTCCCTTTAAGCGTCAAGTACACGACCCACATTTTCATCCATATGCTGCCTGCAGTTTTTGCGTATAGCACACTGAACACCTGTATTTTTTGTGGATCCATGTGGCCGTTCCACAAATCATGTCCTATTCAGGTCTGCATTGCAGACAAAAAATAGTCCTATTAGTGGTAGTGCGAAAGATGCAGAATGCACACTAAAGTATGCGTGCTTTTCAGATCCCTTGTTTGTGGACGAAATACAGACATAGCCGTGTGCATGAAGCCTTAGTCCACTTACATGTAAGAGATAAGCGGCTACTAATGATACAAAGTAGGGTGCCAGGCCTCACTACACACTACACTCTGACACTTGCATATATCACACAATGGTGCGTTTTCCTGTCAGGCTGCTCAGCCGTTATGGCATATCATATGCAGGATGGCATAATTACCATCTATTGTAGAGCAGCGTAGAGAGGCCTCGCCACCTTGTCCCCCTAGGCAGCTCCGCATATAGTCCTGCTCACATTCTAGGACAGGTGGCTTGCGCCCATTTTGAAATCATCCCTTAGGCCTCTTGTACATGACCGTATGCTCTCCGAGATATACGGTCCTTGAGCGGGCCATATGTCCCGGAGCGGCATTGATCGTGTGCACGGGAGCACACAGCATCATAGATTACAATGATGCTGTGCACGTCGGGCCGCCCGCGAGACAATTGTCCCGCACTCATAAGATCATATGAATGCGGGACAATAGTCCCGCGGGCGGCCCGACGTCCACAGCATCATTGTAATCTATGATGCGGTTTGCTCCCGTGCGCACGATCAATGCCGCTCGCGGACTGTATATCTCGGAGGGCATAAGGTCGTGTACAAGAGGCCTAACTCTGAGTAAATAAAACCATAGCTAGAGACATATCATTGATACGGCTGATATTATGGCCAGAATTAGGCTTTGTTCAGACTTCATTCAAGAGGCCATTTTAAATCATTCCAGGAGAACTCCTTTAAGTGTCTAATTTGTGAATGTGCATTAGGATCTATTAACTTCTGTCATTATGACAAGGAAGAGAAATAATACAGAAAATCTCCAGTCCTACCCATAGCATAAAATGTTCACTACTGACAAGGAGATCATTGATATTCACCTTGAAACGTATATGGCCTAAACATGAGATCACTGACTAGTGTTTTAAAAGGTAATAGAAAACTAATTGAATCCTAAATGCAGGCAAGCTGTTTTGTATTACCAGAAATGGCTATATGTCATAACAAAGCCTTGGCTGAGACATACTTGGCCGGCGTACAATCCACATCATGTGCACCTCCTGATACCGCGTCTATTTGGTGCTTTCGTCCGGCATATGATATGCAGCTTTACATCTCCTCTTGACTGATACTTGTAGCCTCAATGGCTAAACATTCTCACTGGAGATATCAGAAAGGGTGGCGGACCTGATCTATTACACTGCAGTTGCCCTTGATCTCTAAACTATATAGATCCTAAAAAGTAAATCTCCCACAGAGCGATCATATAATAGTTAATCTAACTCACGTTGAACATTGACTTTACTAATATTACTGGACAAGTGAAGCTGGCATTGAACTTTAACATGACTGCTTATTAATATCCTGCATGAGATTTGTAATGTAACTAGAAGGCTCATGTATGAAACCCATCCCAATGGGTTCACACACAGACAGGCACAGAAGATTGTTTCATGCTTGCAAAAAATATGCTTAATGTATACTTTGGAAGTAGTCATGGCCTTATGGGAACCATACAGACCGCTCGATGAGTTACAACATAAATAGAGCTTAAACCCCCCTTACTGCTACTCATTTGCCCGCATTAACTCATTTGCTGCACCAAGATGTTCTTCTAAATTTTGCCCAAAATTCAGTGTTTCTAGTTTCAGAAAAATCCACTCCGCCTAGCTTGGAAAGGGGACATGATCGAACAGGAAATGGGGCATGGCCTATGATACATTTGGCATCAAAATTGTTGCAAGTAAGCCAAACAATAGTTGGCACAGAGTTAGAGAAATGTGTCTATAAACTTGCTGTGCAGTTGCCCAGGAGTAGTGAGTGGAAGATCGGAGTGGTGGTTTTGGTTCCCTGAGGCGGAGCAGTGACTGGAGGTCGTCGTACCCTTTCTTCCCTTGGGGCACACCATGGTATTGGGGCTCTTGGTTGGGGTGCTGTCACGACTGTGACTGATCCAGACAGGTCTGGGAGGAGAAGGTCGCAGCGACTTTCTACTCGCGATAGCTTGTGAGTTTGCTCCGTGGTTCAGGGTATGTCATCTGGGTTTTGCCTTGTGAACCTTTTTGTCCTGACTGGGAGTTTGTAGGCATCCTGTCTGCCACTCCCAGCTACTATATTAGTTTCACTTTCACTTGCAGTCATTGCCAGATATAGTCCTTACTTCCAGTTCTATTCTGACCTTTGAAGGAGATCGTTTGATGGTGTTGCTGTGGAGCTCTTGGCCGGCGTGGACTGTCGTGATTGGGATCGCCTTCTCTGCTCGTGACTGGATAAGTCTATCTCTGATATAGTTTGTTTGTTGCTGTCTTCCCCTGCTGTTCTCCTAGACATGAGTGATGGTGACTAGTGCTCCCATCGGCCTTTCCCCACTCTAGGCTTATTAGGGTGACTGAGGGTTTAGGCATCCTGCTCGCCGCACGGGTTCACACCCCGTCTAGGGTATCGGGGCAGACAGGTGCCAGCTTAGGGTTAGTCAGGGTTGGCCATACTAATCCCATACGTAGATAAGGGTCCCCCTTCCCCTCCGTCTGGTGCGACACGACTGCTGCTGGGGTAGCGGTCGTGACAGTATATCTGGCCTTTTTAAAAAAAAAAAAAAAAAAAGTGACATTTCTTTTTTTTTTTTGCTTGCTGTTTTGCTTTGTATTTTTCTGTTCCACTATGGATCCGGTTACGGTTTTGGCGAAACAATTACAGGGATTATCCCTTGAAGTGGCAGGATTAAAAGCAACAGTGCGGCAGCAGCAGCAGCCATCCTTGGGTTCCACCGTTGCTACGGGAAACCAAGGTACTCCTGAGCCAAAAGTGGCTTTACCTGATAGGTTCTCAGGAGGGAGAGACCAATTTGTAACCTTCAGAGAAGCTTGCAAATTGTTCTTCAGGTTACGCCCTAGATCCTCCGGCGGTGAGGAACAACGGGTGGGCATTGTAATTTCTCTCCTGCAAGGAGATCCGCAGGCTTGGGCTTTCTCCCTACCATCAGACTCTCTGGCCTTACGATCAGTGGAGGAGTTTTTTGAAGCCCTGGGTCTCGGATATGATGACCCGGACAGGGTCTCACTGGCTGAGTCTAAGCTACGTAGACTTCGGCAAGAGAACCGGTCTGCTGAACTATATTGTTCCGAATTCCGTAGGTGGGCTACGGATACGTTATGGAACGACTCGGCCCTTAGGAGTCAGTTCTGCCAGGGGTTGTCTGAAAAATTAAAAGACGCGCTGGCGGTATACGAGGTCCCTGGGTCTCTGGAGGCTGCTATGTCTCTGTCCATAAGAATCGACAGACGACTTAGGGAGAGACTATTAAATTTTACGGAGGCCTCTATAGGGCAGGGATTGGTTTGTTATGATCCAGTCGAACCAATGCAAATAGGGGGCGCCACTAGACGGGTGAATCCTCCTAAGTTCCGCTGTAGGTCAGAGGTTTGTTTTCGTTGTGGGGGGAGGGGTCATTTTGTAAAGCCTCAAAAATACGTTGCTTGGTGGTGTCGCAGGTCCCGACGGTGAAGTGGGTACAGTTCACACAGGTAAAAGTGTTTCTTTGGATAGGACCGCGCTACCTCTGGAATCACAGAGAATCCACAATCGAAGCCAGCAAGATATTCACAAGCATGGGGAAGCAAACAGGCCAGTCAAAACCTCTCCTCCTCTCCTTTCCAGGCTTCTATGGAACACCAAAATTGCATCCAATAGTGAAGTACCGTCATGCAAGTCGGAGTAAAAACGGTTTTATTATACTCACAATGCACACGTATAAACAAGCAGTATACAATGGATCAAAATCACCCGACCCGGGTTTCGCTCGGTTGAGCTTCGTCAGGGGTATTCATCCCACCCACTTCAGGGCGGTCTTATAACGGGTCAGGTTGGTTTGCACCCGCCTACCCACACACATATGATCCAATCAATGGTAAATTAAATCATGCACATATACATCCTTTTAAAACAATATAAAATGCATAAAATACAAATACATAAAATACATAAAACAAGGACATCTCAAAATGAATCTATCATATGTCAGTATATAATCACTTGTGGCGATCTATGCCTACTTCTATACTGTCAGTTCCGTTCATGCTACTTCCTCTTTACTATACTCTAAACCTCCCAACCAATCACAGACCACATTATCCTTCACCCTCTTTTCTCCATTCATAAAAAATGAATGTGGACTCCAATGTGGACTCCAATATGTGGGACGTACACTTAGGAAGCTCAAAGTAAGAATTCAGGAGCATGTGAGGAACATTAAGAAGGGGTTGGAGACCCATAGTGTTTCGATGCACTTTAAATTGGTGCACCAAAAAAATCCGAGTGGTTTGTTCTTTGTGGGGTTGGAACAAGTTAAGCCCCACTGGCGTGGAGGGGATGGAGTAAAACAGATTAATAAACGTGAGGTGGAATGGATATACAAACTGGGAACGCTACAACCAAAAGGTCTGAATGTGGAGTTTGACTTAAAACCTTGTCTTACCTGAAGCGACGAAGTGTTCGTGATTGATCTAGGACCTGTGAGTGTGGTGTTGTATCGAGCAAGGACCTTCCGAGGTTGTAGAACTGGATTGGCTGGACAGCACCATGTGATATGGGGGAGTTGCTGTTTTTATGAATGAAGTAGGGCGGGCCTAGGCGTATTTGATCTGTGACTGGCTAAGAGATATCATGTGGTATGGGGGTGTTGCCATTTTTTATGAATGGAGAAAAGAGGGTGAAGGATAATGTGGTCTGTGATTGGTTGGGAGGTTTAGAGTATAGTAAAGAGGAAGTAGCATGAACGGAACTGACAGTATAGAAGTAGGCATAGATCGCCACAAGTGATTATATACTGACATATGATAGATTCATTTTGAGATGTCCTTGTTTTATGTATTTTATGTATTTGTATTTTATGCATTTTATATTGTTTTAAAAGGATGTATATGTGCATGATTTAATTTACCATTGATTGGATCATATGTGTGTGGGTAGGCGGGTGCAAACCAACCTGACCCGTTATAAGACCGCCCTGAAGTGGGTGGGATGAATACCCCTGACGAAGCTCAACCGAGCGAAACCCGGGTCGGGTGATTTTGATCCATTGTATACTGCTTGTTTATACGTGTGCATTGTGAGTATAATAAAACCGTTTTTACTCCGACTTGCATGACGGTACTTCACTATTGGATGCAATTTTGGTGTTCCATAGAAGCCTGGAAAGGAGAGGAGGAGAGGTTTTGACTGGCCTGTTTGCTTCCCCATGCTTGTGAATATCTTGCTGGCTTCGATTGTGGATTCTCTGTGATTCCAGAGGTAGCGCGGTCCTATCCAAAGAAACAAGTCATTTTGTAAAGGTTTGTCCCTCAGAACGCAAGAGACCACAAACAAAGGAGCCGCCGGAAAACTAGAGTCCCCAGATTGTCCGGAGGATAACAGTCTGGGCGTATTCGTTTCCTCCATACGCATGTCTCAGTTTTTGTTGTCCGCTACCGTTGAGGCGGGCAATAAGACTGAGATCTGTTCCGTCTTTTTGTACAGTGGGGCGGGGGTCAACTTGGTGGATTCACGGTTTGCTCAGGCTCTGGGTTTTACTCCAGAACCGATACGCAGAACTATTCCTGTTTTTGCCATCGACTCCTCCCCTCTTACTCAGAAAGAGTTAACTCAGATCATTCATAATATCCATCTGCAGGTAGGGGACCTCCATAAAGAGCATATCTCGTGTTATGTCCTGGACGGTCTTCCGGCTCCTATGGTATTGGGGCTTCCCTGGCTGGTGACTCACAATCCAGTGGTGGATTGGCAGGCCGGGGAGATTGTGGAGTGGAGTGAACATTGTAAGGACAACTGCTTGAGTAGTAGGTGCTCTACACTCTCTGTAACATCTTTACCTGCTTTTCTGTCAGATTTTATGGATGTGTTCTCTGAGAAGGGTTGTCAGGGGTTACCACCTCATCGTCCATATGATTGCCCGATTAATCTACTACCTGGGGCCAAACTACCTAAAACCCGGTTATACAATCTTCCCGGCCCGGAGAGGAAGGCTATGAAAGATTATATTTCGGAGAGTTTGGCTAAGGGACACATCAGACCCTCTTCTTCACCTGTGGCTGCAGGGTTCTTTTTCGTTAAAAAGAAAGATGGGGGCCTACGTCCTTGCCTGGATTTCCGGGAATTAAACCGGATAACTATCCGAGATCCCTATCCTCTTCCTCTCATTCCCGACCTCTTTAATCAGGTTGTGGTGCTAAATAGTTCTCAAAAATGGATCTCAGAGGAGCCTATAACCTGGTTCGCATCAAAGAGGGGGATGAGTGACGGCTTTTAATACTCCCGAAGGGCATTATGAAAATCTGGTCATGCCATTTGGTCTTACTAATGCGCCTGCGGTATTCCAACATTTTGTCAACAATATTTTTAGTCACCTTATCGGGAGATTTGTTGTGATATATCTTGATGACATCCTGGTCTATTCCCCGGATCTGGATACACATAAGATCCATGTGAGACAAGTGCTGCAGATATTAAGGGCCAACAAATTGTTTGCTAAGTTAGAAAAATGTGTGTTCGTCGTAAAAGAACTGCCATTTCTGGGGTATGTGTTGTCAGATTCAGGTTTCCGCATGGATCCAGAGAAAGTCCGGGCGATTATAGACTGGGATCTGCCTGAGAACCTGAAGGCATTGCAACGCTTCCTGGGGTTTGCCAATTTTTATAGAAAGTTTATAAAAAACTATTCCTTGGTGGTCAAACCACTGACGGACATGACCCGAAAGGGATCCAATTTTTCCAAATGGTCACATGCAGCCAAAACTGCCTTTGCATCTCTGAAGGAGAGATTCACCTCGGCCCCTATTCTCGTACAGCCAGATGTCTCGCTTCCTTTTATTGTAGAGGTTGACGCATCAGAGGTGGGGGTGGGAGCGGTACTATCTCAGGGCCCGTCCCCTGGTGAATGGCGTCCGTGTGCTTTCTTTTCGAAGAAATTGTCTACTGCAGAAAGGAACTAGGATATTGGCAACAGGGAACTTTTGGCTATTAAGTTGGCTTTTGAGGAGTGGCGTCATTTTTTGAAGGGGGCGGTTCATCCCGTCACGGTGATTACTGATCACAAAAACTTATTATATCTGGAGTCTGCTAAACGTCTCACCCCTAGACAGGCTCGGTGGTCGTTATTTTTTACTAGGTTTAATTTTGTAATAACCTATCGCCCGGGGGCAAAAAATACTAAGGCGGATGCATTGTCTCGAAGTTTTCCTGGAGGGGGTGATGTTGAGGTACCAGAGCCCATTTTGCAAAAGGGGGTGGTGGTCTCTGCATTACACTCAGGTTTGGAGGGGAGGGTGTTGGAAGCTCAGGGGGATGCCCCGGCCTCCTGCCCCTCGGGTAAACTGTTTGTGCCAGAAAATTTACGACTGGAGATACTAAAAGAACACCATAACTCCACACTGGCAGGACACCCAGGTAGTAGGGCAACCTCTGAGTTAGTGTCTCGTCGGTTCTGGTGGCCTAAGTGGCGCCAGGAGGTGTTGAATTTTGTGTCTGCATGTGCTACCTGTGCTCGTTCTAAGGTAGATCATACTCGTCCGGCAGGGCGTCTTTTACCTCTGGCCATCCCCAACAGGCCTTGGACGCACCTGTCAATGGATTTAATTACGGATCTACCAGTATCAGCGGGGAAGAATGTTATTCTTGTAGTTGTTGACAGATTCAGTAAAATGGTGCACTTTATTGCTCTTGCCGCATTGCCTAATGCTAACACACTGGCTCAGGTTTTTATTGACCACATATTGTTTCGGATCGTGGTACCCAATTCGTTTCTAAATTTTGGAAAGCTTTTTGTTCTCGTTTAGGGGTTCATCTGTCGTTTTCTTCATCTTTCCATCCACAGTCCAACGGTCAGACTGAACGTACCAATCAAAACCTAGAGACATATTTGAGATGCTTTGTTTCCGAAAATCAGGAGGAATGGTCATCTTATTTACCGTTAGCCGAGTTTGCCATTAATAATCGTCGTCAAGAATCCACCGATAAGTCACCATTTTTTGGTGCGTATGGTTTCCATCCTCAGTTTTGTACGTTTAGTGAGGGGGGGCCGTCTGGGATTCCCGAGGAGGAACGATTTGCGTCTTCACTTTCTTCAGTGTGGCAGAGTGTGCAAGAAAGTTTGAAGAGAATTGGTGGTAGATACAAACGTGCGGCTGATAGGAAGCGCTCTGAAGGTTCCGGACCTTGGGGTGAATGACTTGGTGTGGTTGTCTACCAGAAATATCAAGTTGAAGGTTCCCTCGTGGAAATTAGGTCCGAGATTTATTGGTCCTTATAGGGTAATTAAGATCATTAACCCGGTGGCTTTTCGTCTGGAGCTACCTCAGACTCTAAGGTTCCATAATGTCTTCCACAGATCTCTGCTTAAGAGATATGTAGAACCTCCTGAACCATTGCCACTACCGCCTCCACCGGTGGTTGTTGATGGCAGTCTTGAGTTTTTAAGGTAGAAAAGATTGTTGATTCACGATATGTTCGCCGCTCTCTTCAGTACCTGGTGCACTGGAAAGGTTATGGTTCCAAAGAGAGAATGTGGGTTCCAGCATCAGAGATAAAAGCGGACAGACTCATTCGGGCTTTTAATAGCTCCCATCCGGAGAGGCCTGGTTTTGAGGGTCCAGGGGCCCCTCGTAGAAAGGGGGGTACTGTCACGACTGTGACTGATCCAGACAGGTCTGGGAGGGGAAGGTCGCAGCGACTTGCTACTCGCGATAGCTTGTGAGTTTGCTCCGTGGTTCAGGGTATGTCATCTGGGTTTTGCCTTGTGAACCTTTTTGTCCTGACTGGGAGTTTGTAGGCATCCTTCTCAGGTGAGTCCTGTCTGCCACTCCCAGCTACTATATTAGTTTCACTTTCACTTGCAGTCATTGCCAGATATAGTCCTTACTTCCAGTTCTATTCTGACCTTTGAAGGAGATCGTTTGATGGTGTTGCTGTGGAGCTCTTGTCCGGCGTGGACTGTCGTGATTGGGATCGCCTTCTCTGCTCGTGACTGGATAAGTCTATCTCTGATAGTTTGTTTGTTGCTGTCTTCCCCTGCTGTTCTCCTAGACATGAGTGATGGTGACTAGTGCTCCCATCGGCCTTTCCCCACTCTAGGCTTATTAGGGTGACTGAGGGTTTAGGCATCCTGCTCGCCGCACGGGTTCACACCCCGTCTAGGGTATCAGGGCAGACAGGTGCCAGCTTAGGGTTAGTCAGGGGTGGCCATACTATTCCCATCCGTAGATAAGGGTCCCCCTTCCTCTCCGTCTGGTGCGACACGACTGCTGCTGGGGTAGCGGTCGTGACAGGTGCCCTTGATGTTGGATGATTTGCAGGGTTCAAGGCAGAACTAATGGATGGTGGAGACCATGATCAGGCCAGTTAATAAAATGCCCCTGTACTAACTGGATGATAGGGATTGTAGTACAAATAGCATCAAAATACACTGTTTCATAGTATGTCACAGTGCAATATTTTCCCAATAGCAGCCTAGGAATAGCAACAATGATGGTGGTTATAGTACTCCCTCTCTCTAAAGACACTTTGGAGTCTCTCAGCAGAATATCAAGCATGCAATAAAGTTCTAGTCCAGGATAAAAGTACCTTTACACGAGCCGATTATCGTGTAAATTATCATTGCACAATTATTGAGCAGTGTAAAAGCAATGAACTCATTTATGTGGGCACAAAGTTCAAAAGACAGAGGGGAAACAACAAAATATAAAAGGGAAGTAACACTTAAAGGATAACTGTCCCATTTAGACCCTAATTTAAATTTTCATATATGTAGTTACTAATAACATGATATTCCAGAATCAGTTACTATTAGACTGACTTACCCCATATTTAATAATATACAGCCCTCAGTAACCAGTCTGCATAAAACTGCAATTTTACTATTCAGTTAAGATGGCAGCCACTGCCCTCACCCTGAGGCTAATCCCGCCTGCCCTCACTACCCATAATGCATTGAGCTCCTCAAATGCACTAGCCAAGCACAATAGCCCCCCAAAAGTGTCAGTAACCAGAGCTCTCCCCCCTAAAGGGTTAATCTCTTGCAGCACAAAGGGGTCCTCTTACCACACATGTTGCTTTCATTTATACACTGAGCAGATGGCAGATCTCCCTTCCCTGGTGTGCGCTGCTCCAACTCTGCATTCTCCAGCTCTGCTGAGTGAGGGAGTGTCTGCCAAGCGCAGGGACAGGGAGAAGTGCACACAGCCCAGGCACTGTTATCAGCTGCTGGGGAGGACCTGGCTTTAATCATTTACTTACAGTCCCTGGCTGTCAGTAATGTGAGCCTGCACGCAGCCTGCTTCTGCGTCCTCCGTCCTTCAACAGATAGATGGACCATGCCTAGCAACGCTATTTTAAGCACAGGTAAAAAAAGGCAGTACAGGGAACAAAAATGTGGAATTAAGGGGTAATTGAATACACAGTGAAAAGTTGGAATAGGGCCACCAAGGTGATATTAATCACCACAATCCAATACTCCCAAAAAAAATAAAAAATACGACAGTTATCCTTTAACTTCTGAAGTAAATGCACGAGCAGGGACTCAGAAGAGGACCACACACCAGCACTTCCAATACCAAACTGAAGCTAAGTGTTACTTCCCTTTTATATTTTGTTGTTTCCCCTCTGTCTTTTGTTACTAGGCCTCAGGGAGCTTGTTCTTTCAAATTGGAAGGAACAGGCTGTCTCAATCCCAGACACTACTCCAGGGCAATTCGGGGTTTCCGGGGTCTCAGGTTCCTGTGTATGAACATTCCTACCCTCAAGGTATGTTCATACGGATAGGAGTCAGGGCTAGGATTGGGGTTTCCATAGGTGGTGTCCGTTTCCCTTTCCCTAGCTTTGAGACCTAGTTCTATTTCCCTTCCCTCTTGTTGTCGGTGTGGTGTTCCCTCCCACATCACTATGTGACATTATCAACCGCCTTTGAATGACCACTAAGCTACACGTGAGACAAGAGGTGTGGTCATTACCAGCAACAACACTAAAAACAAGGGAAACCAAATAGGCGGTCAGATCACATCACGTGCAGCCAGTCTCTTAGATCTTCTGACACCTGTCACATTAGAGACCGTGACAGTTCTATTGTGATGTAATAGCATAGCCAATCATAAATACAACAATACCAGTGACAACATAAAGCAAGATGGTAATTTATAGTTGTTCATAAGATGGTGTCTCCCTGAAAGTAGGATAGAACAGAGCGGATGCTACTCACACCATCTGCTTGGAGTTTGTATGTTCTCTCCGTATTTGCGTGGGTTTCCTCCAGGTACTCCGGTTTCCTCCCACACTCAAAAGACATACTGATAAGGAACTTAGATTGTGAGCCACATTAGGGACAGTTGGATGCTAATGTCTGTAAAGTGCTGCGGAATATAGTAGCGCTATATAAGTGCATAAAATAAAAAAATAAAAAAATACTCTGCCCGTTTGTTTCCTCAGAAGAGGCTGGACTATCACAATACTAGTGTGCTGGTTAATGTTTGCAGTATTAATTTGATTTGCGTTGCAAACAATATTGCAGCCTGACAACCCTGCATAAAAAACTGTAGCTGTTTTACAGCACATCTATAGCAACCAGTCTCTGGCCCAATTGTCCATGGACATTACTTGAGAAAAATAGCTCTGAAGAATTTATTAATCAGATTTTTTACAAATACATGTACACAGTTCAGTCACATTATTATATCTCCTTCATACTTTCAATGTCAGCAGCATGTAGCTCATGAAGGAAGTCACTTGTCGTGAGCTGGCTTGGTGGGTATAGGTGACAGACTGTCTTCACATATATCCCTCGTTGCTGTCATGGGTAAAATGGATGATTTATCAAAGTTGCAAAAAGGGATGACTACTGGCGTTTGGGCCAGGGGCTGCAGTTTGTGAACTGTTCTTGCGCTGCTGTGGTAAAAGTGTATCATGAGTGGACAAATGGCACCATTGTGAATAAGGGATGTGGAAACTGCAGAGCACCACGTGCCATTGATGTGAAAGGTGAATGTCAGCTACGAAGGTGAGAGAGGGCGGACTGACACACTACGGTGGGGCAGTTCACCGCCAAATTGAACCAGGGGGCTACCAGACATGTGTCTAAAACAACAGTTCAGTGATCCCTACTGCATATGGGGCTTCCGAGGCAGACGGATGGTCACGACACTTCTGCTAAGTTGCATAGGCAAATAAGAATTCAATTTTCGGGGCAGTATAAGAAATGGACCTGGACCACTGATTGGCAAAGTATGGCCTTCTCCATTGAGTGACATTTTCTACTTCATTCAATGGATGGACTTTGGCGTGTCAGGCGAGAAACATCAGAGAACACCCTGCAACCATTCCTGAAGGAATACAAGTTGATTGTGGCAGCATTTAGGGTTGGGGGGATGTTTTCCTGGCATTCTCTAGGCCCACTTATACATGTGGAAGGCACTCAACTGATTTGTGTATGAATCCTTACAGATCACATACACCCATACATGCGGATTGTCTTCCCTGGGGCAGATAGGATCTTCCCACAAGACAATGTGACATGTCACACTGCTAGAAATGTCCGACATTGGTTGGAAGACCATGATCAAGACTTTCAAGTACTACCCTGGCCTCCTAATTCTCCAGACCTAAACCCAATTGAGCATCTGTGGGACTACCTCGATCGTCGTGTCCGCTCTATGGTTCCTCCCCCACACACCCTCCAGAAGCTGTGGGATACACCGCTTTCAGCATGGCTCCAGATACCTGTGACAACCTACCAAGACCTTACTGAGTCACTCCCTGCCCATCTAGCTGCTGTCCATGCTGCACACTACGGTTAGTCTGAATATTATCTGGTGGTCATAATAATTTGACTGTGTAGTTACTTCTTTAAGATTGGATACATACCTAGCTCGTACTGTAGGGAATGGAGGGGATGGAGAAAAGGCTGCACATGCTCAGCTCTCTCTATTCACTTGTATAGGACATGGAGCAGATCCAAGAGATAGGACCTGCACCTATTGGACATTTATGGCATATCCTGTGGACAATTACTTTAAGACATTCAGATGTGGTGGATTTGCCACAAATCTATGCTGTGGGTCCTGCACTGAAAATCTGCAGAAATTTACGGTATAATACATGTGGATGTGATTTACAAAACCACTTCCATCTGCAGGAGATGCAGACATGCTGCAGATTTTCACATCCGCAGTGTGTTCATTTCTTTTGTGAAAATTCAGCAGATTTTCACAGCAGATTTCACCCTCTACAATGCATAGGGTAAATCTGCAGCAGAATCCACAAGTAAGATGCAGCTTTGCTGCAAAATCTTTGCATCGAATCCCCTTAACATACTACTTATATACAAATGCCATTTAATTACTTTAATAACCTAGTACATAAATCATCATAATCATATTTTATAGTCATTACAAAAATTTTAAAACATTAAATCATCTGAGGTTTTCAACAGGATTCAGTAATCAGGTAGAAAAAGTATATTAATAATTGATTGTCATCAGAACCACCCCAAGCAAACACAAATGTCACCACCCCAATCCTGAGACCATACTACCTGTTGCTTATTACTGATGCCACCTACCCATACTAACTACTGAGACTACTGTATGTTGCTCAGTGCTGCCCCCTACCATGTGCTTTTATATTAGAATTTGGCTCATATGGTTCAAGCAGATGTCGGACTCAACTCAATATTTTATGTACAGGATGCCTTCACTTTCCAATGGAGTCTACAAAATGGTCAGCTTGGCATCAATGAGTAAGGTGGACTTCTCCTAAAGGATTCTGGTTCCTGGGACACTTTTTTGTCATTTGGATGTTGGACTTGAGAAACATTACTACAACACATTTCATTCAATCAAACATGGCCTCTATGCCTCATTGTCACGGTGGGGAGTGGGGGAAAACTCCCCACCGTACAATGTAAGGAATTTGGGAAAGCAACTAGGCCTGGATACCGGGATAAGGGGAGCAGGTCACCTCCTAACGCCACCCTCATCGGAGTCTCACACAGGCCTAGCAACTAGGAATGAACAGACAGCAAGCAAAAATACATAGCAGCAAATAAGAGCCCAGCGCAAAATGACAAGCACTTGAAAAACAACACTTACCTGCCTCAACGACTGGGTGGAACAACTACTGCTTGCTGACTTTTGGTTCCCCCCCCAAGGAATCCCTGGGACCCCCACACCAGAGATACAGACAAACAAGGGGATATCTAGCAACCATGCCGGGCAATAAACCAAACATACCAGACAAACAACTGACCTCAACTCACAACTCCAACATAAGAAGAGCCATGAGGACACACTCAGCTACACCTTGCACACCTTAACCCCCAAACACATCAAAATAGGAAGAAACAACAAAATGAAATTGGAAGTGTCCAAACATGCTAAGACACGTAGCCACCGGCAACAAGCATGCATGGCAAAAGTGTCACGGTCCCCTACCACCAGACCATGACACAGCCGTGACACTCATCTCATAAACGAGAATCTAATAGAAGACGCTATCCTAATCCTTCTGATTTTATCATAGGTGTATGTTATCTTCATACAAAACATTATTCCCATGGGCCCCAGACACCGGAAGTTTCAGGGTCACATCTGGGATCATCATCTGGGTAATAGATGGGAACAGAATGACTGTAGTAATACTCAAGACGAGAAAGAAGCATCTTCACCACTTCAGGATATTTGTCTGACAAATCCTGCTTCTCTTCAGGATCTTGGACAATATCAAATAACCAAAGATTCTTTCCTGAAGACTTAAATGATGGGAAATCATGAACGTCTGAAGAATTTGGTGGAGGAAACCAGTGATCACAACCTGCAGAAAAAGTAAAAGAACCTGACTTAAATGTAATACTTTAAGTTCAAAGTCTCCCATCTTGGGTTTTAGACAAATATGCTGTATACGTAGAATAGAAATAAAGGTGATGGCTACATGAATACATACAAATCAATGTGGCATCTTTCTTTAGGTACACACAAACACAAAAGGGGAAACCTACCACCCCAGTTACTCCAGAATTAGCAGTTTGGTGCATATAATGGTTACACAAAATATTGTGATTTTTTGGTGGGTTTAGAACATCGATTTAAACTTTTCCAAAAAGTAGACGGAGCAAGACAGGATGGGCAGTGAATGGGCAGCTATAGTGGGCTTGGCACATTTATTATAATCTATCCCAGGAAACTTGCTTAGATTATAGCGCCAATCTACAGAAGCTCCCTTGCTGTTGTAGATTTAGATTTTAACGCATGGACCTGTAAAATTATGAACTGTGCACCTCTTAATAATTGTGGCGCATTGGACGCCATTGAGGGACAGATTAAGACTATGGTGAAATAGGCCAATCTCAATAAATGTTCCCCAATGACTAAATACATGTAAAGTAACATTATATGGAAAGAAAATACATAGGGTCGTTGGATCCTTCTTCTGGGACATTACTTGTCGAAGTTGCATTGTCCTTGGAGCTCTTTCTCATTAGGATATATAGAATATCCTTAAAACTAATTTTGGCCCTGCTATCTCGTTTACCAATCCAAAATCTAAATATGGTAAAAGGGGTATTCCAACAGAAAAAAAAGAATGGTAATGAAATGGTAAAAAGTAAACTAGTTTACAATTTTACAAAGGTCCCTGAAAACAGCTGTCCAAATTTCAGCTGGATCCGAGAGAATAGGAGCTAACTGGAGGTAGTGATTGTGCTTAAAGGGGTTTTCCCATCTCAGACAATGGGGATATATCGTTAGGATATGCCTCCATTGTCCGATAGGTACGGGTCCCACCTCTGGGACCTGCACCTACACCGAAAACGGAGCCCCGAAAGTTGTGGAGGGCGCACTGAGCAGACGTCCTCCATTTATTTCTTTGGGGGCACCGAAAATAGCTGAGCCCTGGCTCGGCTATTCCCGTAGGCCCCATAGAAATGAATGGGAGCAGTGGCTGATGGAATCAGATGGAATACCCCTTTAAATTGGTTTTCCATGACCTATCCATAGGAAGACAATAGGTCATGCATTCAATATCCTGGGGCGCCGGGAGTTGGAACCCGCCAGTCTGATACTGATGCCCTATCCTAATGATAGTTCATCAATAAGGAAGTCCCCAAAAACTTTTTGGCTGCACTAAAACCTGAATTTTCAGGAACTGCTTTAATTGCATGTTTTTCGGTATAAGAAACAACTGAAGAGAAGACAAACCTTGGGTGTCCATAGGACATAGAAAAAGACTAAATGGATTTACATAACTGAAAATTTATCTTGGCAATCTAAACATTTGAGATTTAACTGAAACGTCTGCAGGACAAATTCATTTTGCTGAGCAAACATTGCTGTTTGGTGAACACTCGTTTGACGTTGCAGTGGAATACATTGCTTCAGCACCCTGGAATGTAAATCTACACAAATAACGAAGAGCAATCTGGAGCTGGGGATTGGGACTGGGGCAGAGGAAAGGGCTTATTGCTGGAAGGATCTGAAACCAGCTTTTCATGGCACATTTCATAGTGTTTATATCATGGCACAAAAAGGGGAAGTAAAATAAATACCACTGACTTCCTAAAACGTGGCCTTTATAAATCAGAGAAGTTGGGATGCTGAAGCTGAACAGTTCCACATACAGTAGTTGAAATTCTAGGTGTCAGATTTACATTTACATCAGAATTTAGGAAAACTGTTTTGTTAGAAAGTCACTTAGTAATATATAAAACCAACTAGCTAACATTCATTCCACCACCTAAATACTGGTGGGCAACCAGCTGAAAGGCTATATTAACCTTTGCATGCTGTGTCCGTTCTGGGTCTACAGCTCTTATGCAGCCTTATGCATCTCCACGGCAACAGACTACAAAGATACCTTGGTTAGTCTGATCCTGTGGTCATAATTCATCCCATGTTTCCCTTACTTTTTGTAACATTCAATCAGTATGGACTGATGGAATGGAGTAATACTGCAGGGCCAGGCTACACAGGGTTTGTTTTGAACAGAAGCATAACTTGCAGCTCCTGAGCCCCGATTTAAAATTATTAGGCTGGGTTCACATCACGTTTTTCTTATCCTTTTAATGTATACAAAATACGTATACGTTAAACGGATGTCTCAAACTGATGCCATACAGTGGTATCCGTTCACCATAGAGTTCCATTGTAAAAAAAAAAGTATACTTTGAAGGATACAAGAATGTGGTGTGTGGCGTTTTTGTATCCTATTTTTTTTTGTAACGTATATGTCAAACGGAGGCATAAAATGTGATGTGAACCCACCCTTTACAGGACCCCACCTATCATGTTTTATTTATAGTACTGGTCTCCTCACTTAGGGAAGAGAGACTTTGTGGCCCCTCAGGATACAGCTGCACTCCTATAGTTATTAATTAAATTGATGGAAAGGTCTGCATTAGGCACAATGGAGGGAATGTATCATGAAGGTAATACTTGAAGTGAGTTTTGCTTGAGTCTGCTTTGGCATACGTTGCACATTTGATAAATTGGGCACATCTTTTGTCCAGAAATGCAAATCCTGTTCTTTTATGCCACCCCCTACTGGAGCGACTTAAAAAAAAAAGTTGCAGTGAAACTAATGAACATAGCTAATGATGACCAGTTTTCCACCAACTTTCAAAACTGGCGTGAGTGGTGTAAATATGCAAAAAGTTGCAAAGTAACCCCAAAAATTGCAAAGCCATAAGCATAATTGTGGAGTTCAGGGTGTGATAAATCCATCCCCCAGTAGGATATTTTTTATATCAAGACTGTTTCCTAAGTCGCTGTGATTGCTCAGGGCGTATTAGTTGATAAAAACTAGTGATATCCTAAGGAACTTTATGCCTTGTGCCTCAGTCAAATGAAAACGTCTCTTGACACTTTATAAAAAATGGGCTAATATTATCACATGCCTGCATTTCATATACAGTACGGCAGAGCTATCCTGCATGTATAGTCACACTGCATTATAGAGGTTAGAGGAAGACAACTCATTGAGGGAATTTATCATGCCCGGCACCGCAGAATTCTGTCTTCCAAACATTGAAAAATAGGGATTTACATATTTTTGAGGCCATTTGTGCAAAATGTTTGTGACTTTTTGCATTTTTACACCCCTCACTTCAGTTTTGAAAAGTAGGTAAAAAAAGTGGGCATGCTTAGCTGTTTCGCTCCAGATTTATGACTGGGACTTTTTAAAAAGTCACAAAAAAAGACCCAAAGCCACTCCAGTAGGAAGGGGGGGGGGGGGGGGGGGTTAAAAACTGAAGTAGACAAAAGTATTAGGTTTAAAGATCAGCCAAAGTTCACAAACAATGTGTAGCGTTTGATGAATTTGGAGCAAAATACGCCCATGCAGACTGATGTCAGATATTACCCTCATGATAAATTCCCCCCATAGTCTACAAAAGGATTACTCCATGTAATCAGAGTTCTCTGATGCAATGAATTTGTCACAAGGGAATGTCAGTCCCACGGAGCAAGGGTTAATAGCGTTTAAAGCGTTTGGCGAGTTTAGTCCTTGGTAATACAGATGAGGGGTACCTGGATTTCCAGTCAGTAGTTTCCAGTTTCCTTGTCGAATTGCGGCATGAATTGATAGATTGAACAATGAATTTTCCCATTTAGGACGAACGCCGCTGGACACGGGCTCTCCCATCTCATTATCTGTGGAACCTGTGAAGAAAATGGTGTTATATATCCATATACAAGTCCACCCTGTAACCCTAACACTTTACAGCTACATCAGTCACCAGTCAGTAGCACACCTCTACTACATAGCTTACAGCAGTGATCTCCAACCTGTGGCTCTCCAGCTGTTCTGAAACTACAACTCCCAGCGTGCCCTGACATCCTAGGACTGTGGTTTTGTACCAGCTGGAGACCACAGGCTTATACACTAGGTTATGCACACTCATGACTATACATTTTCACACTGATATCCTTACGTCCTTCTATGTAAAATGATAACCCATTCAGGGGACTACCTATAGGAGGTTCAGAGGTTGCAGTTGCTACTGGGCCTAGTAGCCTGAGGGGGTCCAAAGGAGCCTGGGCCTAGGAGCCTGAGGGGGTCCAAAGACCCTTGTGCCGCATAAGACACTGGTATTATAGAAAGCGCACGCAGGTCAAGTTACACCTCTGGCTTGAGGGAAGGGTTTAGGTCAAGAATTTGGCATGGGGGGTGCCATTTCAATTTTTGCCTAAGGCAGCATGAAGGCTATGTGCTTCCCTGCCCCTGGCCTCAAAGCACTGAGGGAAAGGGGGCCCAAGCTGATCTCTTAAACAAGGGCCCATGAGCCTTTAGCTACACCCCTGAAACCACTGTTCTAGCAGCTGTTTGATTTAGAAAATCCATTTTCAGGATTTTCAAATGCTCTGTTAGGGAGGTAGGTGGCTGCCATTCAAGACCATCCTCTACTAGCCAAAGCGAAGAGTGACTACAAGGAACGTCTCTCACTCTGGAGGGCTCAGCACATCAGTGCATCACAGATAAAATAGGAACTGTGTAATACTGTTATTTCTACAGTGGTGGTGCTGTAGGGAAATTGAATACTTGTTACTGGGGTCGAGCACACACACAACTTATTGTCAAGACACTTCTAATTAAAAGGGATGCAATCTCTTCACATTCAGTATACTACGACTGTAAATTTGGGGCCATGGTGAGTATTTGAAGGGGGGGTTTATGCGCAAAACATTTTCTTCTGCACTTAGATTTAACCTCAAACCTGCTTTTAAAAGCTGCAAACTCTAGACAAACAGTATATAAGGTAGTTGTACTTTGGCTAAAATCCTTATACTCATTGGCACCAACCAAGTTCTAACAGAGAATGAGAGAAACACAGAAAACAGGACACAAAGAGCATGAAGAATAAAAAAAACTTAAAAATATCAACGCCCACAGCAATGAACGTCTGATACACCGCAGCCTTACTCGATGCCACTCAATATTCATTGACGTTTGTTAGGTGATCCAAGAAGTCTCAAGTGACTTACGGGACTGGATTCTTGTACCAAACAAAGTAAGATTAATTGTGTAACACATCTGGGGTTTTCTCTCTTCTCTGCTCCAGGGAGACATGCACTGATTATTCACCTTGCAGGTTTTCGTTATCAAAGGTCAGACAATTAATGACCTGTATGCAACTCTAGAAGACCAAACAATACACCCTGCCTAATGGTCCTCCAGGCAAAAAAGAATATTCATGGTTCGCCATGATTTTTACTGTACATTTAGCTGTAGATTTTACCCCCTGTACTGCGATATTATATGTACCTTCTAGTTCCCTCCTCTGCTGTCTCCTCCACACGTCTGGTTCTAGAACATGCTAGACCTCCTAACATGCAGTATTTGTAGTTGGTCCCTGCAGCCAGTGGCGTAGCTATAGGGGTCGCAGTGGTCGCAATTGCGACCAGGTCCTTATATCAGGGGGGGGGGGCCCCAAGGAGAGATGGAATCCCACCCTGCCAGCCGTAAACAATGAAAGCGTTGGCTTCAGCACTGCGGCAGCGCTAGGTCCACATAGTGTGTGATGATGATTTGCAGACAGACAGTGCTGTGTGTTGTACGGGGCCGGACGCGGGACGTGGATGGTGAAGCTGCAGGCAGTGAGTGAGGTCCAGAGCAGAGAGATCAGCCTCTACAAGTTATAAGACTGAGGGATGCTGCCAGGAAGGAATGGGGACTGGGAGATGGCAGCAGCCAGCTTACCGGTCTCCAGCGTCCTGACTGATGTGCCAATGAAGGGCAGGTCACTCCTGCTACAGGCTGGTAGGCAGGCAGGGCCAGGGGCCCAGGACCTAGTTGCTGCTAGTCTGTGTACAAAGTGGCCAGTTTCTACTGGTTTCCCCAGATTGTGCTGGCCTGGGATGGGGCTGGGTTCTACTGGGTTATAGTCACTGTGTGAGTGACACTGCTGTAAAGTGGCTGTACAGCATGTCACCTCAGTTTGGGGGGTACACTGCCACTACCATGCCTTCTGATGTATCCCTGTTTTAGAATTGACTTAAAGTGTCAACTACATTTACATGGCTGTGGTGCCATTGGGCTTTTGGATCCATGCCTCTGCCCCTTAAAAGATAGGACATGTCCTGTCTTTGGCCACATCTTGTGGAACGCGGAACCCATTAAAGTCAATGGGTCCGCATCCGCACCATGATGTTGTGTTCACACAGTTGGTGCTTTGCAGATCTGCGGTTTGCAATGCAAAGCACAGGCATGGCAGCGCCATAGCCATGTGAATGTAGCAGCCTAACTTTAAGTCAATTATCCCTTTAAAGGGGTTGTCTCATCATAGACAATGGGGGCATCTCGCTAGGATATGCCCCCATTGTCATATAGGTGTGGGTCCAGCCGCTGGGACCCACACCTATATCGAGAACGGAACACTGCAAGGTGGTGGCTGGAGGACTCCGGTCCGGTCACCACCTTGCCGGCTTCCCATAGAAGTGAATGGGAGCGTACCGCGCATGACCCGCCACTGCTCCCATTCACTTCTATGGGCTCGACGGAAATAGACGAGCCAGCGCTCAGCTATTTTCGCCAGCCCCATAGAATATGAATGGAGGGCAGCTGCGCATGTGCAGTGTGCCCTCCTTCACTTTTAGGTCTCCTTTCTCTATATAGGTGTGGGTCCCAGCGGTGGGACCCGCACCTATAAGACAATGGTGGCATATCCTAGCGATATGCCCCCATTGTCTATGATGAGACAACCCCTTTAACCCATATGCTTTTGGATGGCATCCTTATTATTATTATTATGCACTTATTGGATTAAAATGTATTTTCTCAGTGAGATTTTAGTTTTGCCATTGGGCATGGTGGGCGTGCAAGGGTCTTATGGTGTTAGGAAACTATATTGAGGGGGGGGGGGGGGGGGGGCAAACTGAATTCTTGCACCAGGGCCCATGAGCCTTCAGCTACGCCCCTGCCTGCAGCTCCATCCTTTGATTATCTGATACAGGATATGACATAAATTATGTGATACACGGGGGTTCTCCAGCCATCAGGAAAAGTGGGGCTCTCAACCCTCATTTTGAAAGCAAGCCGGTCACATTCAGGCAGAGACTGAAGGAAGAGGTAACTGTTCCTCTACAATGAGCTACAGAAACAATTCATCCGGCTGTAGTTCATCTAAACCCAAAGTTAGAGCTCATTTACATGGGCCGATACAAAGGACAATGATTAGGAATGTACTATTCATTCCCGATCATTTCCAGCTCGTTATAGCTGAAATAATCTCCTCTGTATGGGGATGAATGATCTCTCCTATGATCGTTCATCCCCACACCAATTCATTGTTTGTTGGCAATGTACCCCTGTTTACACAGCACGTTGTGCTCCCAATAAAATGTTGACTGAATGTGCGGCATAAATGCTGGGCATTCGTTTGTCTGCGCTTATCGGGAACGAGCGGCCATACATTAGCATACTTTCATCCATTTCCCTTGTAGTCCTACACAGTTAACAAAGCAAAGAACAGATCAATAACAAGCAATAAGGAAGCATACTAGAGACAAGGAGCTAAGATAAGTCCAGAGGTCACGATCTACAATGATAATTTAGAAAGCTCTGGAGAAAAGGAAGGAAGTCATTATTGACAGAAGGGATGAGACAGTACAGGAGATTTTCTATGGAAAATAAAAAAAAAGTCATGAAAAGGTAGATAACAGGAATAGAGAAGATAACGATATAGGACATCACATTGTCTTCTAATCTAATCAGGAAGAAGTTGTACTGGGGACTGCTGAGCCAAGGCATTCCCATCCATTACACCGTACAAATAACCCAACGGGATTAAAAGTGATGGCATGTGGATGGTACTGTTCAGGGCACTGTTAGGAGGGACATGTGGCCGTCACTTTTATGCGTTTTTGTTTTTTAACTAGGCACCCTCCTGTGTCTCTGAAGCAGTCCAGCCATGTGTAAAGCCTCCCATTCAACTACTAAATGCAGAGTTGTAAACTGAGGAATTGCTGCACAAAATATAGTAGACATTTTTCATGCATAACAGGTAATTGCCTCCTTGAGTACTCCATTACCTACTCCAGCCTCCTGGTGCCATAAAATAGGTAGCTGAATGTCCTACACAGTTGGTAGAAGAATTGATCATTGAGAAGGCTTTAAACGTTATCTTATGAATGGTCATTTACACCTTCGAGAGCTTCAAAAGGCTGAGGTTTATAGGTAGCGCCCACAGCGTAGGGCCTTCCTAACCTTGGGTACCTGGGAGAGCTTCAGCTACCAGCACTCCATGCCCAAGC
Source organism: Bufo bufo (assembly GCF_905171765.1). NCBI lineage: Eukaryota > Metazoa > Chordata > Amphibia > Anura > Bufonidae > Bufo > Bufo bufo. The sequence goes on along the minus strand of NC_053390.1, from coordinate 105,635,157 downwards.
CAGCATTTCTGACCTACTGTAGGTGTTAAAATCACAACTGAACTGGTTTGTGAAGCAGCACTGATCAACGTTACCATTATCAAGCCATACTGGAAGCTGTGGTTACCATATCACACTACCATTTAAAAGCTTGCTATGGGGGACTACCGTTTTCTAGTTAAAACCCCTGGTACTCACTATTTGAGGTAATGTATACAATGCTCACCACTGGGATTCCCGCCTCTCAAGAATATGGGGTCCTTTAATGAAGATTTAGCAATCCTATCCATCCCTCAACATGTGGAGAGATAGCTATGCATGCAGGTGAATAACTCCATTGAAATGCATAGGATTTGCTGGTTTGGCTTTCTCTGTAGAATTCAGTGGAAAAGGCCAAGTGCAAGCATGAACTGTGCACCCCTCCCAAATGTTTTGCCCATAGGTTTCCATCAACCTTAAAGGGAGTCTGCCACCAGGGAATCCACTGTTAACCCATGATCAAGGTCTTGTCGGGCTAGCTCAGCTGAATGTGATGCTACCTTTCACTTAGTGATCCATTGCTTCATACTTTCAATCCACAGGCAAATGAAAAAGAGTTAAGTGCACTGAGGACAGACCCAAGCCAAGCCACTGTGCACCCTTGCTCCTCCCATTTCCACTGCCAGCCCCTCCCTCTCCTTGACAGGGCCTGACTATGCATAAACCTGGCCCTGGTAATAAAGAAGAATAGGGAGGGGCTGGCAGAGGCAGCAGGAGGAGCAAGGGTGCACAGAGTGGCTTAGGCCCTCCCTCGGTGCACTTAACTTCTCATTTGCATATGGATAACAAGTACTGAACAGTAACATCACAAAAAAAGGTAGTGAAAGGTATGATTACATTCAGGTGAGCTAACGCTTCAAAGTATTGTGCCTGGTTTATCAGCGAGTTACCTGGTGACAGCCTCCCTTTATTCTGGCCCTGGTTGCACCCTTGCTTTCAAAATACTCTGATAAGCCTTATAAACTCCAGGTCTCTGTAATACAGTCAGTGCTTCTCGGGATATCAACAGAATGTCTGAGATCCTCATTTTTATGGCACAAGTTGAAAGACTTTGGTTTCCTTCAATGAACATGTTATTTGAAGACCACAAGAATCAGATATCCCAGTGAGGAGTGTTTTGGGTGCATTGCTTGCCTCTGCTCTGTGGTCAAAATGCTGGAAGTAGATTGCTGGGTTTTAGAAATCTGCTGGGATGTGGGTATATACATAGGACAAATCATGGCCTGAAGTAATCTCCAAAATTACGAGTGCTAGAGAACCTCCTTTTCTAATATTAGTAGCAAGCCTGAAATATGAGATACAACCGTATGATTCACCTAGAAGGTATGACGTGTGATATAGCGATGATCTGTGCTGCTGATAAAAGTAAATTGCGGAGACTGAATGAATTGAATGATGCGTAACATAGATTTATCTGCTCTCATAGCTGCAGTAAGAAGGACACAGATGAGTGAAGACATGCACTGCCAAGAACTCACTGTGTAATGCTGGCATCTGGCTGGAGAAGAGTCACACTGCCAGCGAAGGGTTCGGCTTCTGCACATGACTGCGAGCAGTTTGTGATCTACAAACCGCGGATCCACAAAATAAGGGCTCATGCACACGACCGTATGCCCCTCCGAGACATATGGTCCGCGAGCGGCATACATCGTGCGCACGGGAGTACACAGCATCATAGGTTACTATGATGCTGTGAGCATCGGGCCGCCCGCAGGGCTATTGTCTTGCACTCGGGGCCCGCTCACGGACCGTATGTCTCAGAGGGCATACGGTCGTGTGCATGAGCCCTAAGGAAGTATATTATAGAGCAGGAAGAGCTGAGCAGATTGGTATATTTTGTGAGAAAAGATTCAGTATAACTTGTATTTCATTCATTTAAATCTCTGCTCATTCTGGACTCTGAAGTCCAGGAGGCGGTTCTATCAGTGATTGACAGCTATCTCTGCATACACAGTCATAGAAGGAAGGCTGTCAATCACTGATAGGACCGCCTTCTTGAACAACTTATACTGAATCTTTATCTATAAAACTATATATGAATCTGCTCAGCTCCTCCTGCCTCCAGCTCAGAGACCTTTGTATTAATAAATATCTATAGTCATGAGATTTAAAAAAAAGAAGCCTTTTTTCGTATCCCCAGAAGCATCCATTTTGATGCTCATGTTTTGCTAGTTCGGCCATGTTTCAAGGCTTGTCAACTGGTCGGACTTGACCTACAGCGGGGGTCAGTGACCTCTGGCCCTCCAGCTGTTGTGAAGCTATATCTCCCGGCATGTACACTTACCCAGCTGTTCTCCTATAGAAGTGAATGGAGCATGCTGGGAGTCGTAGTTTCACAACAGCTGGCGTGCCAGACGTTGTCCACCACTGATCTACAGGGTAGCTACCTATGGAAAAGACAAGTTTCTTCCATGTGGAGGAGCTTTGATTTACAATATCTGGCTGAGAGGCAGCTTGCTGCAGCAGAAGACCTCCTGCAGTGGTAGACCATGACAAAAATGAAGGGGATTAGTAGATTCCTGTTTTTTTTTTCTGCCTGATTGTAGCTTTGTTAGGCTACTTTCACGCTTGCGCTGTTAATTCTGGTATTGAGATCCAGCAGAGGATCTCAATACCGGAATTAAACAGATACGTTTTGATTTTGCTCATCAGGATGCATCCGTTCCGGTTGTGTGAAATAAACAGATTCGTCACTAAATACATTGAAAGTCAATGGGTGACAGATCCGGTTTTTTAGGCTCCTAAAAAAAAAAAAAAGAAAAAAGAATCGGTCACCATTGACTTACCTTGTTTTCAGTGCCAGATCCATTTTTTTCCATTATTAGGACACAAAACCGCAACTTGCAGCCGTTTTGTGTCTGGTCACAAAACTGAATGCTGACGGAACGGAAGACATCCTGAACGGATCTCCTTCCATTCACAATGCATGAGGACTAAACAGATTTTTTTTTTTCCCGTTATGGAGATCCTCTGCCAGATCTCAATAGAATACCGGGAATTGGCCGGAGAGAAACAGTCGCGCGCAGTGGTTTTTGTGTCAAACCGATTCCTAGCATATCTGCCGAGTAGCGGCTGGATCTCTGCCAGACCCCATTATAGATAATGGGGTCCGACGGGTAGGCAGCAGTATCTGGCATAGCCAGATCGGAATAACTGTGGCAGGCTGTTTTCTGCCGGAACAGCCTGCTGGAGAGCTCTGCCACAAATGTGAAACTAGCCCAAGTGTTTGCCTGTTGTCTTACTTCTGACTTCTAGGCTTTTAGTGCTCCTTTGAGGTTCCATTTTTTTTTCACTGCCTTGCCATTTCAGGATATAATTTGAGAATTTCTCACAAAGTTATCTCCTTCTAACTATCTACATCTTAGCACCAGTGATGAATTATTGAACAAACGGGAGATATTTTTTTATCCCTTTCTGCCATCTAACTAAAGAGACATTTTGTGACCTTTTGAAACTTTATGGTTATAATGAATTTTATGCCGAGCCCTGTGACTGCCTGTAACTTTATTGAAATAAATAAAAAGTGAAGAATAGGACTGACCTTCATCTTATAAAAGGTAATTGGATCCTGCATTTGAGCGATTGATGAGGCCTCGGCCATTATTCTGGGCTCAGTAAAATGATTCGGATTATAAATATGTATAAAAACAGACTATTTTACCTTAAGTAATTATGCCGTAAAGCCGAGTGTCTTTGAGGATTTACGTCCTAGCAGAAATTATCACTGGAGAAATTTTACTGGAGGTACAAACATAGTATATAATTTGCCTTATGGATGCTGTCAGCTGCTTTATAACAACATGTGTGTCTGTCATCGAGACTGGGTGAGTCCAGAATGCGGTCATTTATGGCTAAAGGTCTCATTTGGTGGTCGGGCTAAACTAGCAGTATGCAGCAGTAATTGCTCTCTTTGAAGTTGTAGACTACAAAGAAAGTTACGCAGATGGCTGTTAGTCTCACACACACATTTCATCAACCTGCATGTATGGGGTATATGTGTAAAAGTGGGGACCTTTCTGAACCCTCGCTGAGTGTTGCTGAACGAGGCAACAGAAATTTAGTGTTCCACGTTGCTGCTCATAAAACATGAGGAGGTATAACAAGCATGGAAAAACGTAGTGCTTAAAGGGGTTACTCCATTAAAAAAATTCTACATTTTTAACCAGCCCCTGCATCTAAAAACTTTTTTAATTAGATGTAATTAAACATTTAGTATAGCCACAGAGTTATTTAGTAAAATAGATCTGTATAGCTCCACCTGTTTTTTGTTCTTTTCCTTATTTCTCTGTCCACCTCACTGAGGTGGTCGCTCAGTTCTATGCTTCAACTGCAACTAACTCTATCTATAACTGTTACAAGTGCAGCAGAAGGGACAAACTCCCTGAGAAAGGACATGCCAGCCTGATCAAAATCTAGCAGAGCAATGAATGGGGAGATCACTGATCCATGTACAGTTTTGTTCAAAATAATAGCAGTCAGACATCACTAACCTGATCAATCACTGTTTTTGGTAGAAATTATATTTCTACATGGCAACTAATTTACTAGCAGGCGTAGTAGAGTAGTAGAAATCCAACAGACCCAACAGTCATGACATGCATGCTGCGGATTCTGTGTAATTGAATCACTAATTGAAAGGGGCATGTTCAAAATAATAGCAGTGTGGAGTTCAATGAGTGAGGTCATTCATTCTTTAAAAAACACGTGGCAATTATTGCCCTTATCTTAGGAAGGAAGGCAGCAAATGTTGTACAAGCTGGTTACAGTGCATTTATCTCTGAAATTCGGAGGAATATGGGTCGTTCCTGACATTGTTCAGAAGAACAGCGTACCTTGATTAAAAAGTTGATTGGAGAGGGGAAAACATATAAAGAAGTGCAGAAAATGATAGGCTGCTCAGCTAAAATGATCACAAATTCTTTAAAATGGCAACCAAAACCTGAAAGATGTGGAAGAAAGCGAATAACTACCATTCAAATGGATAGAAGAATAGCCAAAATGGCAAGGACTCAGCCAACAATCAGCTCCAGGAAGATCAAAGAAGGTCTAAAGTTACCTGTGAGTACTGTTACAATTAGAAGACGCCCATGTGAAGCCAAGCTATCTGCAAGAAGCCCCCGCAAAGTCCCACTGTTGAAACAAAGACATGTGCTGAAGAGGCTACAATTTGCCAAAGAACACATGGACGGGCCTAAAGAGATTTTGTGGACTGATGAAAGTAAGATTGTTCTTTTTGGGTCTAGTGGCCGGAGACAGCTTCTCAGACAACCCCCAAACACTGAGTTCAAGCCACAGTATACTGTGAGGACAGTGGAGCATGGTGGCGCAAGCATCAAGATATGGGGATGTTTCTCATACTACGGTGTTGGGCCTATTTATCGCATACCAGGGATCATGGATCAGTTTGAATACATCAGAATACTTGAAGAGGTCATGCTGCCTTATGCTGAAGAGGAAATGCCCTTGAAATGGGTGTTCCAACAAGACAACGACCCCAGACACACCAGTAAACGTGCAACATCTTGGTTCCAGACCAACAAGATTGACGTTATGGAGCGGTCAGCCCAATCCCCGAATCTTAATCCAGTAAAAAGACTGAAATACCTGTTCACAGGGGCCAGTAGTTGGTTGACTCCATGCAACACAGATGTAAAGCAGTTCTCAGAAACAGTGTTATACAACTAAATATTAGTAAAGTGATTTAAAGGAAAACAAAATCTTAAAAAATTTTTCAGTTTAAATAGTGAATGTTTGAGTTTGTAAATAAGAATACAAACACTGCAAATTTTTTGAACAGTCTAATCACTTTTTTCTATTTTTTTTTTTAAAGGAACAACACAAATTTGATATATTTTACTTCATGTTTTGATTTGGAATAGAATGTGTAGTGTTCCCAATCCATTTGTGTGTATGGCAATAGAAGCTATTAGAAGGATTTTGAGCTTTATTCACTTTTTTAAACACACTGCTATTATTTTGAACACAACTGTAAGGTACAGGGTGGTTCTAACTTTGTTAGATGCTTTCATGTACTATATGATGTTTTTTTTTACATTTAATTATGACATAACCCCTTTAATTTCAAAATTAACTAATGTCAGTACAGTTCTACGTATACCCCAAGCTCTGCCTCTAATGACACCAGATGTAAGGCAGCTATCCTATAAGTCAATGTTCGACCCATTAAATAGGCCTTGAGACATGACACAGATATTAAATAAGCCAGTATCGCATCTGCAGACAGCTTTTTCGGGGGTGATTGCCCCTCATCAATACAGAGCAGAGAGTACTGGCTTAACTGGGTGAGAAGCCTAAGTCAGGATTTGGGGGGTACTCTCTCTACTTTGGGAGAGAGCTCCTTAATAGACAGGAGGAGACTTATAGGCCATACATGCTCCTCCGAGTCACGTCTCAAGGTCTGTTTAAAGGGTTGAACATTGACTTATAGGATAGCTGCCTTACATCTGGTGGCATTAAAGGCAGAGCTTATTAACAGTTCATTTGCATCCCATTCTTCCCAGAATTCCAGAGGAGCATGTATGGCCTATAAGACTCCTCACGCTGATTACGGTGCTCTCTTCTCAAGGAGAGATAGTACCCCCCAAATCCCTACATACACAATGTGGACCTGGTAAATTATGTGCAGTGGCACACACTTACAGCACTATCTGCATGTACATTGGGTGTATAGACATGTGCCTTAGGGGTCATTATAACAAAAAATGCCTATTGTACGGAAACATCTTCAATGTCAATTTTTACCTTTATGCGCTGCCATTCAGCTCTGTACTGCTAAGTACTTGTAGAGGTTACATGAGCCAATGAGGCTGTAAAGTAGAAGAAACCGACAAAGAATGCCTCTTGACCTCCAGATCCAAGGCGGGCACATCACACGGCCAACTTATGTATAGTTGTGCAAAGCCGAATTGCAATTTTTATAGAAATTTGACAAATTTGGAAAATGTTCTAAATTTACAGCAGCTTATAGGTTTTGATCTTGTTTTTTAGATGTAACTATTTTACCTATCAAAAATGTGCGGGAACGTACTGTACAGTATTCCATAATTGTTTAAATAAGCTAAACCTATGCCCGTTACAGCTTATGCAGACCTGTGTTGTATGGATCCATAATGCTGCATGTATAGATCTATGGCACGTTTGTGTGCCTCCACTCTCATAGTGTCCTATCACATGCAGTATTATGGAGGTACTCTTTCCTAGAAACACGGCCTATAAGGGAGAATACAATGCTGTATGAAGATACCAAGGTGAGTCGTTAATGTTCCATCTGGACATTTATGGGAAACCCACATGATATCTCTAGAACGGGGCTTCATCTCACAGGGCCAGGACGAAGTGGCTTTATTTGTGAAGCTCTCCAAAAATAGTGGAGCACGCTTACCAGTGCTCTAGACGAGCCCCATTACAGAGATAAACCTGTTATCATCTGACATTTATGGCATATCCAGAATATGTATTAATCTCACAAAACTCTGATTGTTATCACCGAGTGGACGGTCTTAGGGTTTATACTCCTAGCAGAGCTTGCGCAGCCTGTACATATTCTCCCCCCAGAAGCAAACTTTGTGCATTTTGGGTCTTATGGAACAGGCTACAATGTGGCGGATTCATATGTATGAAATCGGAGGCATACAGAGAAGGCTCATGTACCTCTACAGATCCCTTTAAGGCTCCTACAATTAATGTAACATGACTGTGTGCATTCGCAATGCTAGCCCACTGGGAAAACTGGTCATGGTCAACACACATGTTAATTGTCACCATGGTTTCAGAAACAATCATGAGGTGAACAAAAACTATCAAATTGTTTAGCATTTTTAGGAAGATTGTTTTACCACTGGCCAGCTTTATACACAAAGTGCAGATGTTCTTCCTTAATCTTGTGGTTAATTCAAGAAAGATGGATTTGTACTAAAAGGAGAAGTCATACAATGGTATTTCCACATTCCTAGAAACTGGAAAGCACGTAATCTATAAAAAGGCAGTTTTCTGACATGGGAGTGAGGTTTAATGGTATCGGGTCTGCAACCTAGGACCCCCACTAATATCTGAAATACAGGAGCTGCAATGTACCCCGACACCTTCACACGTCTAAACTTGACTTTCATAACATATTTCAAGTGTGAAGTTACAGTAGCAAGTATTCCAAAACATCTATGCGCCCCAAACAGGGCTGGGAGGAGAGCTAGGCAAGGCAGTTAACCAGCATTGAGAAAGGAGAGGAGTATTTTTTAAATTACAGACAGAAGGTAAGCCAATCATCGGTGGAGGAGACTGGGACGGAGGCATTTTCATTTAAAAAGGTTATACCTAGCTCATACATCGCTAAGATATGCCACCAATGTCAGATAGGTCGATCTCCAGAGCAGGGACCCTGAAGTTAAAGGGATTGTACCGCGCATGCACACATGCTCTCCATTCACTTCTATGGAAGTTCTGAAAATAGCTGAGCGCATGCGCTCAGCTGTTTTAGAAGCCCCCCAGAAGTGAATGAGAGTGCACTGCGCATGCATGGCAAGACAGCGCTTGGCTATTTTCAGAATTTCAGTAGCGGTGAGCTTGCATGGTGCGCTCTTCCATTCTGGAGATAGGAGCAGGTCCCAGAGGTGGTACCCACACCTATCTGGCATTGATGACATACCCTAGCAATATGTCACCAATGTCTAAGATGGGAAGACCCCTTTAAGTGGCCCCTTATTTACAATTATAGAGTGTCTAATAATGAAGCCAGAGACTTGAGGTAGGAGCCAACCGGCCAATTAAAATAAAGGGACCCAGGTCTGTGAAGGTTCTCATTCATGGTATACAGTATAAGTAGACTGGTTTCCTCAATCTGAAACTAATTGAAAAAGTCAATCGGATGACTAGGGAAACGTCTTCAAGAGAAAATACAAGTCCTGTTGCTCTGAGGTATTACTGTTGATAAAGGACCTAGGGTGGTGGGGTGCACGAAACCCCTGCCTTGGATGCAAAGAGCGGTTACCCCACGGATCCATTTCGGACATTCTTGCATAGATCTGTCATTGTTTGGATTAATTTAGATATTGGTATTGCAAATATACACGACTGCACTTTGTGAGTGACCTTTGTAGGTAGGAAGAAGGGAGTGACATTTTACTATTCAAACACATATATTAATGCATAGCATTTTCGATAATCCCTCACACACTTGAATAAAGGGCCCATTGTTAGAAATCTGCGATTTCCCATTAGAAAATTTCTCATCATGTCAGCTGGATTCTGCTGTTAAGAGGGAATGTCAAATATCCTGCACAAACAAGTCTCTCAGCGGGATCAGGTGAGAGCTGTGCGGCTTTTTTGTTCTTCAGTTATTTGTCTAACCTAATAAAGTTGTCAGATTTAAACAAGTAATGATTATTTTAATTTATAAAGTGACAACATGGAGCACAGATGTACTAGGAGGGTAGACGGGGATGAGACCACACCTGACAGACGTACAGAAAAAATATAGCAAAGTATATATTTAAGTCTATGATAAATGGCTGGATTGCTTATGATAAGGCAGGTGATTTCTATGGCCGGTTTCACTTCTGCGTGTCCCAGTTCTGTGCAGGTAGGTGTGGAACCACTGTGTTAACCAACATATTTGACTTGGCTTCTCCTAAGGGCATTATCCTTACAGCCTCTAGTTTTCACTCTTTAACACCTGTATAGGTATCTGGACTTCTCTGTAGGGGAACCACTAGACCGCTACCTCCTGGAGTAGTCTCTGTATGATGGAGAGCCGACTCACAGGGGTCAACGGACATCAGAGCAGGCCACTGAAAGATCATTGGCAAAATTGCAGCCGTGGATGAGCTGAGGTCAGGACACACAGAATATGTGCAATACGAAAACAGACCGAGGCCAGGGTGGGCAACGAAGGGTCAATGTGGAGGTTAGCCACAGGTCAGGCAGCAGGGAATCACAATCCAGGAAATGGGCAGAAAGTCAGTACCCGTGCAGACAATGTATACAGTATACCACTGCAAGTTACTAGCAGGCTAGGAACTGAATGCTCAGGCACCCTGCTATTGAAGTGAATGGAACCCCTTCTTGCAATTAAACCTTCTCACAGCTGCAATGTCGACGGTGAGTAGGTAAACAATGAAGGGAAGGCAGCACTTACACAAGCACAGCCTTCTCTTCAAACAGCTGATCGAGAGGATAGGACATCAATATTAAAATCCCGGAAAACCGTGCTTGCTTCGGCAGCACATATACTAAAATTGGAACGATACAGAGAAGATTAGCATGGCCCCTGCGCAAGGATGACACGCAAATTCGTGAAGCGTTCCATATTTTTTGCTCAAAAGTATAAATATGAACTTTGCTGTATATACTGCTAGTAGGGGTATACGTAATGTAGATGGGGAGAATATTTTTTACATTCTACTCCAGCTTTGTTAAAAAAAAAAATTTAATGGTTATTCACTATAAAAATAAAAAAAAATAAAAAAATTTCGGGAAAACCTCTAAGTATTCCAAAGTAGCTAACCATAGGCCGGAGCAGCTTAGGGAGCACACATGGGGCCCTTTAAGAGCCGGAGGGAGCACGCACGTGCCCTACGGGCAGGGGAGAGAGACATTCCTGGCAAGCAGGGCGCAGCCTATCTGGAGAGACAGAGCAACCCCAGCAGCCAAGCCTGTTGGCTAGGGGAGATCAGGAGGTCGGTCTAAGATGCCGGGATACAGAAACCCAAGGGTGAGATCAGGAGAGCCTTTCTCAAATACTTATTATATGAAAAGCTCTCCTTATATCATAGGACTGGTTTCAATCCCATCCTTGGCTCTAAATTAAAGTGAAACTGGCATAGGATTGTTATTGCCAATAATAAGTTAACTTTTTAATACTGGGCCACTAAATAACAGATTAAAGGGGTTGTCCCACATTTATTAAGTGATGGCCTAACTTGAGGATACGCCATCAGTAGCTGATCAGCAGGGGTCCTGACACCCCAACAAATCAGCTGTTCAGGTGTAGCTCTGTCTCCATAAGTCACCGGAACTACACAGCTCTGTCAATTGTGTAGCGGGGTAACTTGTTACTACAGCGCAGCTCCCATTGACGTAAATGGGGGAAGTGCAGCCGTGACAATCTCTGTCCACTACACAGTTGCTGAAGCTGAGTAGTTCTAGTGCCGACTTCCAGTGACGTAGCTACACCTGGACAGCAGATTGGCGGGGATGCGGGGTGTAGGTGTAACAGTAAAGCCTGGATCGCAGCGGCTCCCTGTGACTCCGCCCACTTACCTCCGGGCCTTAAATAGAAGACAGGTGCTAAACAGGGTGTTCCACTAATGGAGTGCGCACCCTGCTAGCTCCATTGCATCTGAGGACTCTGTCCACATATCCAGACCTGGATCCCTAACAACATTGTGAAGGACTGTCTACCTTCTTGCCACTGGCTTCCCCACTGCTGGCTTCCTAGCCAGGACCAACTAACCGCAAGTATATGCCTGTTACCTGCTCTGATTAAGGTCCTGGAACTCAGAGTGGGGTGGTTCCTGCTGGTGTGAGGCGATATTCCCAAACCAACTCTGAACTCAGGACATGCTATACAAACTCTGAACCTGCTGCATATTATATACTAAACTGAGGACATGCTATACTAACTCTGAACCTGCTGCATATTATATACTAAACTGAGGACATGCTATACTCACTCTGAACCTACTGCATATTATATACTAAACTGAGGACATGCTATACTAACTCTGAACCTGCTGCATATTATATACTAAACTGAGGACATGCTATACTAACTCTGAACCTGCTGCATATTATATACTAAACTGAGGACATGCTATACTCACTCTGAACCTACTGCATATTATATACTAAACTGAGGACATGCTATACTAACTCTGAACCTGCTGCATATTATATACTAAACTGAGGACATGCTATACTAACTCTGAACCTGCTGCATATTATATACTAAACTGAGGACATGCTATACTCACTCTGAACCTACTGCATATTATATACTAAAACTGAGGACATGCTATACTAACTCTGAACCTACTGCATACTACATACTAAACTGAGGACATGCTATACTAACTCTGAACCTGCTGCATATTATATACTAAACTGAGGACATGCTATACTCACTCTGAACCTGCTGCATATTATATACTAAAACTGAGGACATGCTATACTAACTCTGAACCTGCTGCATATTATATACTAAAACTGAGGACATGCTATACTAACTCTGAACCTACTGCATACTACATACTAAACTGAGGACATGCTATATACTAACCCTGAACCTATGGCATACTATATACTAAACTGAGGGCATACTATATACTAACTCTGAACTGTGCACAAGCTTATACTAACTTGTGACTCCTGTAATACTGGGGGACCTTCCTTTCCAGCAGTAACTAATTAGATGGATAGCGGTAAATGATTTTGTTACCCCAAACTCTCCGCCCAAGACTGAGAGAGATGTCTGGGGTACATACTGAGTAACCGCGAATCCCACAGCCAAAAACAAGGGCGGTGGGATAATAGTGGATGTCTATTGCTTCCGCAGTTGAGATCCTAACTGATCAACTAGGTGCGTTACAGTAGGACCCCTGTGAAAGAGCTTGGATAGGTCATTATTTAGTAAAAGCTGGACAACTCCTTTAAATTAGTCTATACTGGCTGTACATACTCCACCAAATCTGTATTCGAAGGGTGACACTCATAAAAGATGTACTTTAAAGGATATCCATGCATGTGCAGTGACTCGGAGGGGGGGGGGGGGCAAAGAAGGGTATAAGGCCTCATGCACGTGAACGTATCTCGTTTCTGTGTCCATTCCGTATTTTTTTTGCGAATAGGATGTGAATCCATTCATTTCAATGGGTCTGCAAAAAATGTGGACAGCACACTGTGTGCTATACGCATCCGTATGTCCGTTCCGTGGCCCCGCAAAAAATATAGGACATGCTCTACTCTTGTCTGTTTTTTTGGACAAGGATAGGTATTGTTACAATGGATCCTCCAAAAAATAAACGGATGCAACACGGACGTCATCCGTATTATTTGTGGATCAGCATTTTGCGGACCGCAAAATACATACGGTTGTGTGCATGTAGCCTAATAGCTATGAAAGTGGTAGTAGTACTCACAATTTAAGGTGGCAATCTTCACCCTGGCTCTCCCTGGGCCATGCACAGTGAATGAAGGGCACACTCATTTTTCCCTCAGGAAAATTCCTGACCTTCAGGGACTCCTGCCTGGTGCTAGTTGGGATGCCCTAGATGGTAGGTAGTTGGCAGGGTGTAAGGTAGCTGCAGGGGCAGACGTTTGGATAACGGAGTCAGTAAACAGGCCCATAAATTAATTCTTTCTTTACTAAATCGATGATGACAGCTGCAGTACAAGAAGCAGCAATTCATACAGTCCTGAGGTATATCAGACAGCTTACTTTTCCATAATAGCTGTATTTGGGCAGCGTCAATGATGGTAGTAGTAGTAGTACTCCCTGACTCCTCTTCTTAGGACATTTTACACAGTCTCTCCAAATAACCACAGGCATGCTATTCTGTTCTTTTACCAATTTCTGCAAATCCCGAGCTGAGGGGTACAGAATTTAGATACAGATGGCTAGCTTGTCTGTGGGGCACAGCACGTGCAATACACGGATAGTCATTCATCAGAATGGCCAGCACAGAATACTAAATTTCCACTGCAGAAAAAACAGACATCAAGATGCAGCTTCCCAAGGCGATAATGGCTGATCACCAGGGATTAGTTAAGCTGTCCCCTTTTCAAAAAGGGGTCGTTGTCATGAGACAACCACCTTTCATTATTACCTGCAGTGCAGTTACAGACTCACTGGCGGATCCAGGGGGGGGAAGCAACAGGGCAATTGCCCCCCTGCCCCCCCCCCCCCCCCCCAAGCTGCTCAGAAGTGGGGGGCGGCGGCAGGGCACAGGGAGATGAGAGCTTCCATTGTGGAAGTGTTCATCTCCATAGTCATCTGTATCGCCGTCCTCAGGACAGCGATACAGATGGCTGTGCTGAGGCAGGGGAGGGAGAGGAGTGTCCCTTTCCCTTCCTCTGATAGGCTGCCAGCCTAGTGCCTGCAGCCTATCAGAGGCCGGCGCAATGACGTCATCGCGCCGCCTGAGCCGTACAGCGCGGGACACAGGCCGGAAGAGGCCTGCATCGCTGCCAAGGAGGTAAGCATAAGTGTTTTTTTTTTTTTGTGTACAATACTGGTGGCTACTGGCACATAATGGGGGGCTCTGGCTACTGGACATAATGGGGGGCTCTGGCTACTGGCACATAATGGGGGGCTCTGGCTACTGGCACATAATGGGGGGCTCTGGCTACTGGCACATAATGGGGGGCTGTCATTACTAGCACATAGGGGGCACTATAGGGGCATCTACTGAGGCCACAAAGAATGGTTATTTTATATGGGTGCTCTGTACAGTAAAATTTTATACTGGGACACATTATGGTGGGTACTATGAGGAAGGGGGGAGAGGAGGACTATGGGGTCATCTACGGGGGGGCACTAAGAAGGGGTATTTTATACTTGCAAATTATGGGGGACACTGAGGGCATCTACTGGGGCATTTTATACTGGTACATTATGGGGGGCACTAGGAGGAAAGGGGGAGAGGAGCACTATGGAGGTATTTACTGGGGGCACTATATAGGGGTATTTTATACTGGCACATTATGGGGGCACTATGGGGACATTAGCTCAACTGGGGGCATTACAAGGGGGTATTTTTTGCACTGTCACATTATAAGGAGAATTATTTCTACTGGGGGGCATTATGGTGGGCTTTATTACTCCCCCATGGTATGACCCCCTAGTAGCAGCACCAGCCTCTCCCTGCTCTTCTATCCCTCTGCACCTTCTCCAAATCCTTATTATGAAATCTTTCTCATTAGGATAAAGCACAACATCAGCTCCACCGAGCGCCCGGCTAAAGTGTTGAAGTGGCGTCCGAGATCCCCAAGGGCCAAGTCAAGTAATTGCAAGTTTTCATGTGAAATATGTTTATGTTATACACATATAGCCTACACTGTGCCCCACAATATACAGTATACCTCTACACTGTGCCACACAATATAAAGTATACCTCTACACTGTGCCACACAATATACAGTATACCTCTTCACTTTGGAGTCTGTTCTATAAGCACCATTGTTTTGTGGCGGCAGACAGAAAATAATCTGGAAGTGCCCCTCCAGAGACCAGGCTCTGGATCCGCCACTGGTCAGACTTGGGGCTATTTGTGCCCAGCAGAAGAAAGTATTCTGAAAGGTTTACTGTGCATTTATGCAGAACATTCACTTTTCATTGGATCGTAAATTTATTTTTATGTCATTATTGTGTTAGACGCTGAGCCCGACAGAGGATTGTCTGGTATTCTAATGGGAGAGATGGCAACATGTGTGCATGTGACAGTGATCAGAACCAGAGTGATCAAAATTCAGACTCAACTGTCCCTACAAACAGCTTCACGGGTCTCATCTTCCGGGTCCCCTGTGAATGTGACCTGGTTATGTTGGAAGTAACTGCACATTCTTGCTCTCAATCCTCAGTGGTATTACACACTAAAGTAAAATATTTCCCTTCCATCATAAGAAGTGACAACTTATCAAAACAGAATTTTCAAAGTGTCTTTTACATTAAATTTGTACAGAAGAGAGTGAACTACAATTACCTAGAGGCTTTGATGGTTCCCGGTGGATAGAATGCAATTTTTTTTTCTAAAGGGTCCAGCCCCATTGACAGCTGCAGGTCATTAAATTCTTCTTACCGGTTTAGTAATAGGGCTGATTCTAGGTTTATACAAAGGCAACTCATCTGGTCGATGTAAATATAGACTCGTTCTTAGACTTGAAGATTACAGGTTGAAAACTAATTTTAAATCAGCTGGTTAAAAAACTAAACTATAAAATCCTGAGTGACGAACGCTCAGATAATTCCATTGTATGACCGACTATTGCACATACCCTGGTGGTCTCATGTCCTCATATTTTGTCCTAAAGGGGTTGTCTCATCACAAATAATCCTTTTCGTATGAGAGTTCAGCTACAGAGATCCCCATCAGACAGCTGATTTTGCTTAGTGAAGTCACAGCCAGCTAGACCTTTTCCCAGAAGTGACCACCGGTCATGGACAATACATGTCTGCCAGAATGAAAGCCATTGCTGTTATGGACAGTGGATGTAGAACCACTGTGCCAGCCAACTGGTTTGACTTTGAGCTAGTCCTGAGGCGGTCCCCTGGTTTCTTGGCGGTCCCCTGGTTTCTACCCTTTAACCTCTATAAAAGGATCAGCGCTTCGCTGTAGGGGAGCCACCAGTAATTAGCTGAGCAGGCATGTCCAGGCATTTCCTCAAATGTC
The DNA here is from genome assembly GCF_905171765.1 of Bufo bufo. Taxonomy (NCBI): domain Eukaryota; kingdom Metazoa; phylum Chordata; class Amphibia; order Anura; family Bufonidae; genus Bufo; species Bufo bufo. Next base: position 105,618,739 of record NC_053390.1, on the reverse strand, counting down.
TAGAGCCAACGAGTAAGTAGAGACCAGTGGGAATTCAGTAAGCATTGGAATTGGAACAGCAGGGGATCAATGAGTATCCATCCTTTCATTTTTTTTATACCACTCTGAGCCATTGAGAAAAAAAAAAATTCCCAACTAGATAGCCGCATTTAATTTTTTTTAGAGGAAAGTTTGAGTTAATAGAGGGAGTCTCTTATTCAGGAATCCCCATTGGCCCATTGATCTGAATGGGTTGTATGTCATTCAATTATGTTACACCGGCAGTCTGTACACATCGCCATCTCGCTCTCTCCTGAGGATATGGCTACTGGAGCACTCATTTGGCCTCTTGCTCTCTTTCCCCAGCAATCCGTGTTTGCTGGTATCCCTCTACTTCCCCCTGGCTGGCATAGCCGCTAGGTAGCACTGTCTCATCCAGTCCACACAGGTTGAGGCCTGTTTTTTGCCTACCTTTGGCTCTCTCTGGCCTTAGGGCATGTGCACACTCTTTCTACAGCTCTTAAAGGGACAGTGCATGCACCCACATTTCCCAGCCTATGGCTGGCCACCATAGAGTATTTAAGGCACCTTTCCCTGTGGGAAGATGCCTGAGAAATAGGTTCTAATAGTCTAGTTTCCTGCTAAGGTGCACCATTGCTGTTTTGCCTGTCTACCAACCTCTGCCTGTCACTGGCAACACCCTTAGGAGCAGCCCCAAGCCAAGTATGTTCAATGGCACCGACAGATCGACTTCTTCTATTGTAACACACTTACCCTGTGGTGGCCCTGGAGGGAATTGACACTGTGGAGTTCAACCACAAATTGCAATCTGGTGGCTGGGGTTTACAGCAGCAATACACATTGTGATCAGCTTACTTATAGGGGGCCCTTGTATAAGAAAATGTAGCCGTTTGAGAGCCATATCCAACACATTATCAGGACTCTCAAAGAACAAAAGACAAAATTAGTAAGAGTTATGCATGGGAGCCGCCCTAAGACAAAATGACGATTGATATTATAGGTTGTTAATATGATGAGGACAATAGTTCTTTAATGGGAGGAAATTATTTCTTTGCGTCGCATAAAATGTGACTTTCAGAATAACCAAGTTCAAACACACACCTGAGAACACAGTAATGAATTGCCCTTGGATAGAAGATTAATGTAGCAGAGGACTTGCCCTTTCTAACTTTGATGTAAATGTTAAGTTTTTTTGGCTTAACCACATAAAAGATCTTCTATGCATCCCTTGTGGTATCTGCACAATCATACATCTCAGTCCATTTCTCTTCCAAATGCTTCTTCTCCTAACACACACAATATACCTACAAATAACATATTGTCTACATCTGTCCAATGGGAAAAAACTACAGGAATTTAGTAGTGTGTAGGTACACAATATACAGTAAATCATTTAATGGATTCCTACCAGGAGAAATTTTCCCCAACTGATAAGAATACAAATATATTTATTCCTGCTAAGGGATTTTTTTCCTACTATATATTTCACAAAATTGCTAATAATCAAGGTACTTATCACCGGATATTGTGTTTTATATAAAACACGGTAGAAAGGATCCACTGATAAAATATTAACAGAGGAAAGATCTACGAGCAAATCCTTTAAATTCTTCATGAGAGCAACCCCTTCTATGAAGAACACTTTCTCAAGCTCCTGGAACTCCCAAATAATTTGTTATTGCTGGAAAACCCTTTAGGGGTAATGTCAGAAGGGGAAGAAGGAAAAAGATCCCAAAACAGGAAGTATGGTCGGAAGAGGAAACAAGTTTTTTGGAGGCGCTAGAGGCAGAGACTGATCCGGTTGTGGTTAATCTTACCAATCTTGAATTGACCCCGGACTGCATCTCAGTCCTTGACATGGGACTGGGATTCAGTCTAGTGGAACAATTCGATTCGGTTATGTTTGAGATCGACCTGTTTAGGTCTATCTGCGAATTGAACCTACATAGGTTGTTCCATGCCAACCCTAAAGGGGGAGAAAATATTAGAAAGGAAGGAGAAATCCCTACTACTATAGGCCCTTTGGGGTTTAGTCTCTCAGCTAACTTTAGTGAGAGTGAGGTGTCCTGTATAGAGTTTTTGACAAATGGTATGGATCCTAGTGAGGGGGCTACAGATCATGATATAGCATTGGTGCAGGACATCACAGGGTGGGTGGGATCCACATTTTGTCCCCCCTTGCCCGCTGGTAGTAGTTTGGAGATATTTCACCAACAGGTATTGAAAGAGATTAGGGAAATCCTCTATCCAACGCAACCTTCTTATTTGACCAGAGGTGAATGTGAAGCCTTGAAATGGCTTAGATCTCGCCAGGATATTATTTTAAAGCCAGCGGACAAGGGGGGCAATGTGGTTTTCATGACCAAGGACTTTTATTTCTGGGAAGCCAGGAGACAACTAGAGGACGATAATGTCTATGAGAAATTGAATAAAGATTCTACTCATAAGATATGTGATTTATTACAGGGTATGTTGTGCAGGTATGTGGAATTGGATGTCTTCTCTAGGAGGACGGGCAAGAGGCTGCTCCCGGTGTCCCCTTCTAAACCGTCCTGGTACTTTTTACCTAAAATCCACAAGAGTTTGGATCGCCCACCTGGGCGACCTATTGTGGCTGGTATTGGTTCTGCCACTGCTCCCCTTTCTGAATACTTGGACTGGCTCCTCCGCCCACTTCTTAAGGATATCCCCTCATATCTCAAGGACACAAATGACTTCCTCCTGTCTCTGAAATCTTTTCATTGGCAGCAGGGACATCATTTGGTCTCTTTAGATGTGGAGAGTCTCTACACTCGCATTCCATAGGAGCCGGGGGTGTTGGCGGTTAAAGAGATTCTTGAAGAGACTGATAAGGGCCCTGTTTATATCCGGTTTGTTGAAGAGGCCCTCCAGTTTGTGCTGGGAAACAATGTGTTCAGATTTGGGGAGCAGTGGTACAAACAAAAATATGGTACGGCAATGGGGACCCCGGTAGCATGTACCTTCGCCAATATTTTTTTTATATAGATAGATTTGAAGATAAATATATTTATTCCTTGGACAACCCATATCTGCACTACATACAGCTGTTTTTACGCTATATAGAAGATATATTTATCATTTGGTCAGGCACAGAGTCCCAATTCAGTGAGTTTGTCGACTATCTTAATGTACATAATGAAATGAACATGAGATTTACTTTTAAAATCGGGGGTCTTAAGTTGGAGTTCCTTGATGTACTGGTGACAGTGGAAGGTAATCAATTGGTCACCAGGGGGTAGGGAAAACCCAATTCGGCGACCAATTCATTGTGACACTATAATAGCTTCCACCCCCAAAGTGTCAGCTGTACCATATGGTCAATATATAAGGCTTAGGAGAATCAATGGCCGGGAGGAGGATTTCAAATCCCAGGCCATTGACCTTACTAAGCGTCTGTTGAAGAGAGGCTACCCCTTGAGGGATCTTCACAAAGCAATGCTAAGAGCTTCACAATTCACCCGAGATGATTTGCTGTTTGGTAAAAAGAACCCTAAGAGGGATAAAGGAAATGGGACACCTCACAGATTTATGTTTTCAATTAAATATAGTCCAATGACGGATGCCATCCGTAGGACTATATACCGTAATTGGGATATACTGAGTGGCGATGAATCCTTGAGGGTTTGACACGGAACAAACCTATAGTTGCGTTTAGGCGTAGCCACACCTTGAAAGATAGGATGGTTAGGAGTAGATATTCAGAAAGAAGGCCAGAGACATGGCTGAAGGAGTATGTACCTAGAGGCAATCGTAAATGATGGAATTGTTCATTCTGTAGATACAATCTTTAGTATAGTATAGTATAGTATGTTTTGGAAGTTTACAGCATAGGGTTAATCACCTTATTACATGTCGGAGTAGGTTCCTGGTGTACCTGATAATATGTCCCTGTGGCCGCTTCTATATTGGTAAAACCATTAGACCATTATTTAAAAGAATAAGAGAACATTTCAATTCAGTGACATCTGGTAAAGGATGTCCATGGTTGATTAAACATGTTAGAGAGATGCATTTCGGTGACCCCAGGGTTTTACCATTCTCAGGTTTGGAAATAGTCCTCTTTTTACCAATAGGGGGCGATAGACACATCCAATTACTACATAAAGAAGCCAGTTGGATTAGGTCTGAATGACCGTAATGACTTAAGTGCCTTTCTATAGGCATTGTTGTATTGTGACACCTTATTGTTAGGTTGTTTGTGTACCTTTGTATTGTATTTTATGTATTATTGGCAGCGCTGTTTGTGCGCATGTCGATTTAGGCAGCGCTGATGCATAAATGTGACGTATTGACGTCACTACGTTAGGAGGCCTGAGGAAGCGTGATCCTACATGAAGCGGCCGTTGCCTCATGGTGCCTGTGTGGCGTCCTGCACCCCTATCGTCTGCCTGTATCCTTGTACCTATGTGGAATAAAGTAAGAATTTGAATTATATCGGTGAGTGCTGTCTTTCATCCTCACACTACAAGACACTTTGTTTGGCCATACATTTTCCCTCGAGTAGGCAACCTTGAATGATCAAAACACAATGCATGGATAGGACAGTTTCTCCATTGCATAACACATAAGTGTTATAATAGGGTCTTTACGAGACATCTCCTTTAAAGAATTACAGGACCCTGTCACCATGTCCATCAATAATAAGCGTATCGCAAGGGGCCTTCACTGCTGGGACTAGGTCATTATTTAACATTAGACTATTGGTGTAATACTCCAAGAGGCAGGGGACCCTTTCTCCATTACATTGGTATGCTACTGCATACCAGGCTCTCTAGGTGGAGAACCCATTCACATCTAAAAAGTCCCTCAAACATGAGTTAAATGCAAGGGGTAGTCCACTGCCTGGATCTGCAGCTGTCATTAAATAATGACTTTGCAGCATGTTCCCATCAATGGTACATGTAACAAGTGGATGACCTGGTCTCTCTATGAACACAGAAGGGCTCCATGCAGGGGCAAATTTCTTGGTCTTGTATCACATTTGCATTAAAACTGATCCAGCTGATCCAGTAGGCTCTTCTATCCAGGAACAGCCTACCGGATCCATGAATACTGGGTGCTACCATGTGTTGCCAAAGTTCTGTCTGGACCCATTCACTATAATGGGGACCGGCGGAGGTCCAGCTGCAACCCTATGCTAACCAAATATGCCAAGGGGCGACCAGACAAATACCGCTGAGAATGGGGCTCGACGGAACCTTGGCAGTACACGGTAGCACCCGGTATTCACAGATCCGGCAGGCTGTTCCCGGCTGGAACAGCTTGCCAAATCTGTTTTAACGCAAATGTGAACCAGGCTTTACATCCATCTCCTTTAACACTTCATACAGATAGTGATGGGCATTTCTTAAGCTATTTAGGCCACTATTGTGGCGTAAAAAAAAATCTCAGATTATGACGCACACTATATTTGCTCCATAATTTCCAACTTTTTGAGCTTCTCACTATTTTCTAAAGATCTACTATACATCAGAAACTAGCGAAAAGTAGAGTTTTTGGTGAAGTAGTGCCAGAGCAGCGGCTAATTAATGAATAGGCACATCTCACTCCACTCATTCTTATGAGCCTAACTACTATTAATTTATTTTATGAACATATATAGCGCTACTATATTCCGCAGCGCTTTACAGACATTAGCATCGACTAATTACCTTCACATACCAGTAGTATAATAGGGTATATACTTTTAGTACCTCATTCCGCTATAACTAGAAATTTAAAAGCCTTCCTTTCTCCTTCAATTGAAGACATACTATACTATACTATACTATACTATAGGTCAATGCACTGGCAAACAAATGGAACAGAACACCTTTGCAGGTTCTAGCAAGATAGGTTCCCTTTAAGGCAATAGGTTATTCTATCACCAGTTTTATGGTGTCCTAACTAAGGGCAACATAAATAAGTGACTGATTCTCTTAGCAAAATGCTGGGTCACTTTCTTTAATTGACCCAGTCAATCTGCCAACATCTTGTATTGAAAAGCTCCAGCTGATAATGATGAGTCATGAATATTTATGAGCTCCTGACTCTCCCCGCCAACCTGCTGCTGATTAACAGTTTTTTTCCATATGAATCAGCAGCAGGTGGGCAGGGGAGTGGCTATCTCTCTGAATTAGGCCTCATGCACACGACCGTTTTTTTTGCGGTCCGCAAAAACGGGTTCCGTAGTTCCGTGATCAGTGTCCGTTTTTTCTTCCGTGGGTCTTCATTGATTTTTGGAGGATCCACGGACATGAAGGAAAAAGTCGTTTTGGTGTCCGCCTGGCCGTGCGGAGCCAAACGGATCCGTCCTGACTTACAATGCAAGTCAATGGGGATGGATCCGTTTGACGTTGACACAATATGGTGCAATTGCAAACGGATCCGTCCCCCATTGACTTTCAATGTAAAGTCAGGAGTCCCTATTATACCATCGGATCTGAGTTTTCTCCAATCCGATGGTATATTTTAACTTGAAGCGTCCCCATCACCATGGGAACGCCTCCATGTTAAAATATACCATCGGATTTGAGTTATATTGTGAAAACTCAGATCCGACAGTATATTCTAACACAGAGGCGTTCCCATAGTGATGGGGACGCTTCAAGTTAGAATATACTAAGAACTGTGTACATGACTGCCCCCTGCTGCCTGGCAGCACCCGATCTCTTACAGGGGGCTGTGATCCGCACAATTACCCCTCAGGTGCCGCACCTGAGGGGTTAATTGTGCGTATCATAGCCCCCTGTAAGAGATCCGGTGCTGCCAGGCAGGAGGGGGCAGACGCCCCTCCCTCCCCAGTTTTAAATTCATTGGTGGCCAGTGAGGCCCCCCTCCCTCCCCTGTATTACATTCATTGGTCGCCAGTGCGGCCCCCCCCTCCCTCCCTCCCTCCCCTGTATTACATTCATTGGTGGCCAGTGCGGCCCCCCCTCCCTCCCCTGTATTACATTCATTGGTGGCCAGTGCGGCCCCACCTCTCCCCCCCTCCTAATTAAAATCCCCCCCATCATTGGTGGCAGCGGAGAGTTCCGATCGGAGTCCCAGTTTAATCGCTGGGGCTCCGATCGGTAACCATGGCAACCAGGACGCTACTGCAGTCCTGGCTGCCATGGTTACTTAGCAATTTTAGAAGCATTATACTTACCTTCGCTGTCTGTGGCCGGCGGGGCGCTCCTCCTACTGGTAAGTGACAGGTCTGTGCGGCGCATTGCTTATAGCACAGACCTTTCACTTACCAGTAGGAGGCGCACCCGGCGGGCCACAGACAGCGAAGGTAAGTATAATGCTTCTAAAATTGCTAAGTAACCATGGCAGCCAGGACTGCACTAGCGTCCTGGTTGCCATGGTTACCGATCGGAGTCCCATCGATTAAACTGGGACTCCGATCGGAACTCTCCGCTGCCACAAATGATGGGGGGGGGGATTTTAATTAGGAGGGGGGAGAGGGGGGGCCGCACTGGCAACCAATGAATGTAATACAGGGGAGGGAGGGGGGGGCGCACTGGCCATCAATGAATGGAATACAGGGGAGGGAGGGAGGGGGGGCCGCACTGGCCACCCATGAATGTAATAGAGGGGAGGGAGGGGGGGGGGCCACACTGGCCACCAATGAATTAAATACAGGGGAGGGAGGGAGGGGGGCCGCACTGGCCACCAATGAATGTAATACGAGGGAGGGAGGGGGGCCGCACTGGCCACCAATGAATGTAATACAGGGAAGGGAGGGAGGGGGGCTGCACTGCACCAATGAATTTAAAACTGGGGAGGGGGGTCTGCCCCCTCCTGCCTGGCAGCACCTGATCTCTTACAGGGGGCTATGATACGCACAATTAACCCCTCAGGTGCGGCACCTGAGGGGTTAATTGTGCGGATCACAGCCCCCCGTAAGAGATCGGGTGCTGCCAAGCAGCAGGGGGCAGTCATGTACACAGTTCTTAGTATATTCTAACTTGAAGCGTCCCCATCACTATGGGAACGACTCTGTGTTAGAATATCCTGTCGGATCTGAGTTTTCACGAAGTGAAAACTCATATCTAAAAAAGCTTTTATGCAGACGGATCTGAGGATCAGTCTGTGTGAAAGTAGTCTACGGACACGGATCACGGACGCGGATGACAATCTTGTGTGCATCTGTGTTTTTTTCACTGACCCATTGACTTGAATGGGTCCGTTAACCGTTGTCCGTCAAAAAAATAGGACAGGAAACACGGATCACGGACGCGGATGAAAAACTGTGCATTTTCTGAGTTTTCAACGGACCCATTGAAAGTCAATGGGTCCGCAGAAAATCACGGAAAACGGAACAACGGACACGGATGCACACAACGGTAGTGTGCATGAGGCCTTAAAAAAACGCTGGACTCACTGACATCACGCTGGACTCAAATCAGCTCATTAGCATGCGGCATGTGGCATCTTTGTGTGTATATTATGAGGTAACCATCTGTCACACCAGTAAGTGAATACATCTAAGGTACTTTTTAGTAGTTAATGATTGTATATAATTAGTTAGATTATAATCAAATATCCACATGACAGGTTCCCTTAAAGCATCTCAGGGTTGCCAGTCATTGGCTGGTGAAGATTAAGAGCGGTGGGGGGCATCCTACTGGCAGACTGGAGAGACCTAGCCTGCATGTACAATAGGCCATGGCCTGCAGCAAGAAGCAAGAGGCAGAAAAGAAGATCCTGGCGGCCTGACCCACCGCAAGGGAGCTGCAGGAGGTCAGCGGGTCCGAGCCACCGGAAAAGACAGTGCAGAGTGAGCAGCGGACATGGGCCGTCGACCTAACAGGTATGGGCAATCGCAGCAGCAATCACTCATCATCTGCATGTAAATGCAACTCTCACCTCTTCTGACACGCATGAAATTATCAGGAACAAATCGTTCGTTCCTCATAAAATGACTGCTGAATCGGCCTGTGTAAAGGGGCCTGGGCACACCTCTTTCTCATCTCCTTTTATCTATCTTTTATCTTAGCCATTTCAATATACAGTGGAAATAAAAAGTCTACACAATGTCAGGTTTCTGTGATGTAAAAAAAATGAGACAAAGATAAATCACTTCAGAACTTTTTCCACCTTAAGGCCTCATGCACACGACCGTAGTTCGGGTCCGCATCCAAGCCGCAGTTTTTGCGGCTCGGGTGCGGACCCATTCACTTCAATGTGGCCGCAAAAGATGCTGTCCGCATCCTTTGCTCCGTTCAGTGGCCCCACAAAAAAAATATAGCATGTCCTATTCTTGTCCGTTTTGCGGACAAGAATAGGCATTTCTACAATGGGCCGCCCGTTCCGTTCCGCAAATTGCGGAAGGCACATGAGCGGCTGCCGTTTTTTTTGCGGACTGCAAAAAACGGAACGGTCGTGTGCATGTAGCCTTAATGTGACCTATAAATTGTACAACTCAATTGAAAAACAAATTGAAATCTTTTAGGTAGAGGGAAGAAAAAATATAAAAATAAAATAAAATGGTTACATAAGTGTGCACACCCTTAAACTAATACTTTGTTGAAGCACCTTTTGATTTTATTACAGCACTCAGTCTTTTTGGGTATGAGTCTATCAGCATGGCACATTTTGACTTGGCAAGATTTGCCCACTCTTTGCAAAAACACTCCAAATCTGTCGGATTGCGAGGGCATCTCCTGTGCACAGCCCTCTTCAGATCACCCGACAGATTTTCAATCAGATTCAGGTCTGGGCTCTGGCTGGGCCATTCCAAAATTTTATCTTCTTCTGGTGAAGCCATTCCTTTGTTGATTTGGATGTATGCTTTGGGTCGTTGTCATGCTGAAAGATGAAGTTCCTCTTCATGTTCAGCTTTCTAGCAGAAGCCTGAAGGTTTTGTGCCAATATTGACTGGTATTTGGAACTGTTCATAATTCCCTCTAGCTTAACTAAGGTCCCAGTTCCAGCTGAAGAAAAACAGCCCCTTGACATGATGCTGCCACCACCATGCTTCACTGTGGGTATGGTGTTCTTTTGGTGATGTGCAGTGTTGTTTTTTTGTGCCAAACATATCTTTTGGAATAATGGCCAAAAAGTTCAACCTTGGTTTCATCAGATCATAACACCTTTTGCCACATGCTTTTGGGAGACTTCAGATGTGTTTTTGCAAAATGTAGCCTGGCTTGGATGTTTTTCTTCGTAAGAAAAGGCTTTCATCTTGCCACTCTACCCCATACCTCAGACATATGAAGAATACGGGAGCTTGTTGTCACATGTACCACACAGCCAGTACTTGCCAGATATTCCTGCAGCTCCTTTAATGTTGCTGTAGGCCTCTTGGTAGCCTCCCAGACCAGTTTTCTTCTCGTCTTTTCATCAATTTTGGAGGGACGTCCAGTTCTTGGTAATGTCACTGTTGTGCCATATTTTCTCCACTTGATGATGACTGTCTTCACTGTGTTCCATGGTACATCTAATGCCTTGGAAATTCTTTTGTACCCTTCTCCTGACTGATACCTTTTAACAATGAGATCCCTCTGATGCTTTGGAAGCTCTCTGTGGACCATGGCTTTTGCTGTGGGATGCGACTAAGAAAATTTCAGGAAAGACCAACTAGAGCAGCAGAACTTTATTTGGGGTTAATCAGAGGCACTTTATATAATGCTTAATTCTGAACAAAGCTACATCCCCAGTTATAAGAGGGTGTGCACACTTATACAACCACAATATTTATATATTTTTTTGTTTTCTTCCCTCCACCTAAAAGATTTCAGTTTGTTTTTCAATTGAGTTGTACAGTTTATAGGTCACATTAAAAGGTGGAAAAAGTTCTGAAATTATTTATCTTTGTTTAATTTTTTTACAGCACAGAAACCTGACATTTTAACAGGGGTGTGTAGACTTTTTATATCCACTGTATATCCTTTACCCTATACTATGAACCAGCTGATGTTCCTTTGAACATATCCTTCTCCACATGGGGTGAGGATATGTATTTATGATCTGTTTGCAAATTATAAAAAGTTTAACAAAAACGTATTGTAAAAAAAAAAAAATGCTAATATTCTAAGATTCATATCCAACTTGTGGTCAATTGTAATATTGCTGATGTAAAGCAGCAGTAGTTCATTATTTTCATGAATGGAAAAGGGTATTTCTCATTGATCTTTAACACATTTCAGGGTCTGGCACGTACAGGGGTGACGTCAACATTTCCTTACTGCAAGATCTGTTTTTAATAAAAGAATTCGGCTGAATGTATCCTACTGGGCTTTTCCCTTCATTACGCTGGCTCCCTGATCCTAATACTCGTCTGACCACACAGCCATAAATATTGACCACTCCTTGATTTCAAAGGGAGTTTAATGGCGTTTGAGTCGTTAAGGGTGTGTTCTATTGGACATTTAATAGTGACACATTATCCAAGGTCAACAAGAGGTTAAAGAAGCGGCAACATTAGCAAATTGTAGAAACATCAACCGAAATATTAAGTTCCTAGTTTTTGCAGAAAAGCATGAAATCACTATAAGGGGGAAGAAGAAACAAGTGACTAATGTCCCATATACAGGCGCTTTCAGTCCACAAGTACAAAATCCTCTGTACCTTCTTAACTGGTTTTAATCCCCAAGCCAGTTAAACACAATTAATCACAATTCTTTGCCAAAATCAACACGGTGCTCTGTTGATCACTTTGAAGTCAGAGTTTGACACCTCCAGATAAGATTTTGTTGTATCATAAAACAGGCTCAACGACCTCTAAGGAAAATACATTTAAGATTCATCATGGTGGGGGTTTAGTTCCTGGAGGTTCCAGTCTTGTGGCAGTGATCCAAGTTCCAGAAATGCAGAGGAGTGGAGAGAGGAAAAAAAGGCCATTTCCTTCCTAATGCTTCCCATATGGGTTATATTGAATTTAACAGTGGGTTTTCGAAGTCAAAAATCGTATAGTCTGCCAATAGAGTGTTCTCATACATAGGGAGAGGAGGGAAGTCTTTTTTTAAGCAGGTGAATTGCAGACACGATTAGTCTTGTCCAAGGCCAAATGCCTTACTGGGCGTATGTTCATAACATTAACAAGATTAAAAACCTGGAAAATATTAAGGTAAACTCTGCAGCCAGCGCTAATCTTGTTGTTAGGAATTGCATTGCTGTCATTTCAAGGTTTTATTGGATTGACCAAAATTTTACTTTTTATTGTAATCTTGGGCAGTTACCAGGGGTGGACTGGCCATAGAACCCTACAGGGAAATTTCCCGGTGGGCCAATGCCTGGAGGAGCACCTGCCCGCTGAGTACTGGTCCCTGCACTTACTATTATCCCTGGGCGCCGCTCTGTTCTCCCGGTATAGGCTCCGGTATCTTCATAGTTAGGCTCCACCCAGGGGAACCTGCCGGCGTCTCATTCTCCCATGCTGTAGCGCTGGCCAATCGCAGTGCTCAGCTCATAGCCTGAGAGGCTTTTTTTCTCTCAGGCTATGAGCTGAGCGCTGCAATTGGCCAGCGCTACAGCATAGGAGAAGGAGACGCCGGCAGGTTCCCCTGGGTGGAGTCTAACTATGAAGATACCGGAGGCTACACCGGGCGAACGGAGCGGCGCCCAGGTATAACAGTAAGTGCAGGGAGATCCCTGGGCGCCGCTCTCCATGTCTGTATAGTTAGTTTAGATGTTTTATTCTAGTGAAAGGTCCTCTTTAAGCACCTGATCAACGGCCATCCTCAGGATGGTGCCAGTTGAATACTGTGGTGAGGGCAACAGCATTTTGTGCTGTACTGTGGAATTTGGTTCTGCAGGGGCGGTGTTTTGTGCTGTACTACAGTATTGCTGGCCCTACCTAATTCTTCTGTCCCTGCCTACTTGTGCTTGCCCTATCTACTTTTGTTGCCCCATCTTCTTTCAATTTGGACCCAACAACATGAAGCCACTTTTAGTTTTTTTCCAGGGCCACTTTAAGCTCCCAGTACATCCCTGGCAGATACATAATGCCCTAGCAGACAACATGGACCACAGCCCCACTTCCCACTTACAGAGGAGGTTTAGGCTACATTCACATGACAGTGAAAAAAAAATGGTCATAAAAAATAGACACAATGTATTTTTTTTTATGGCCAATTCAACCATTTTTGCATCCATTCTCTGGCCATTTTTAATAGGACCCACAGGAAGGTCACATGATACTCGGACGTCTTTTTTCCTTGCTTCAGAGAGCTTGTTGTTTGCAGTGGTTTCCTGCATCTTTATTGCGTAACCTTCACCAAAAGCCATCACGGCAGTGGACTATCTTATGATGTCATAACTGGACGAATATTGCACATGATGCAATGTCGACATGTACTATATAGTCACAGTCCCTATGTCACGGGGCGCCAAAGGTGCAATCGTCTCCCATCAGCCGCAGACCTGCTGCTTAGCTTCGGGAGCGAGGATCTGTGTTTGGCCTCGTTCCCTTTGTTAGCTGGGAGGCTCCCTGCTCCTAGGTCTGCCTTGAGCGCCGAGCTGATCACTCGGTGCTCGATTTGTCTGTCTGACGGTCATGTGACGCTGGCCACGTCACATGACCCTCACTCCCCACTATAAATACAGGCAGCCTGCTGGCCACAGGTTGCCTGTTAATTTTAGGTCTCTGGTGATTGTTTTGTTCCTGCATACTTACCTGATCCTGTGTTCCCTGACGATTCTCTGCCTGCTCCTCCTGTACTGCGCATCTCTCCTGGTATCCTGACCCCGGCTTCCACCTGACGATTCTTTGCGGACTCCTATTGTACTTTGTTTCTCTCCTGGTATTTGACCTTGGCTTTTCTTGACTATTCTCTGCTCATTCCTTAGTACTGCGTAGCTCTCTAGGTATTGACCCAGTTTGTTCACGTTCTGTTATTTGTCTTGTCTGTCTTCCCAGCACGTATCCTAAGTTAGGGACTGCCATCCAGTTGTCCCCTGTCATTAGGACTTGCGAGGCAAGTAGGCAGGGCCAGCGGTGAGGGTGGAGCGCAGTGGTCACTATCCTCCCCCCTGTGTGTAGTGTACGTTACCGTCACACCCTAACTGTTCTATGGTTGTACTCATAATGCACAATAATAAACTTGTTAAAGGGGTTGTCCGTTTTTCCTATATCCTCAGGATAGATCATCAATATCAGATTGGCGGAGGTCCGATTCCCGACACACCTGCAGATCAGCAGTTTGAAGATAACACAGCGTTCAGGAAAGCACTGCGTTCTCTTCACTGTTTACCTGCTCGTTGTCGACACTGCAGCGGCAGAGCAGTATACTACACAAGGGGTGCGCTTTCTTCAAGCAGCTGATCAGCAGGGTTGGCTGGAGTCGGAATCTCGCTGATCTGATATTGATGACCTTTCCTGAGAATAGGCCATCAATGAGAAAACCGGACAACCCCTTCAAGGAATGATGAAAGATCAGGTGAAACAATTTCCTCTGTCTTGTGCAAGCACAGAAATGAGAAGTCGGGTTAAAGCTGGCCATACACATTAGATAGCTGATGGCCAAACACTCATTCTGCTCAACAGGTAACAGTAAGCCATTGCCAGGCACCTCTGATGACAAATTATCTCCTTTAAGAATAAAAGGCCTTTTCTCCCCCAATATTTGTCAGGAAAGTTGGGGGGACCCCATAAATATTAATTGGTCAGCCGGTCCCACCAAAATCGGCGGGTTGGGAAATGGCCCTTTTACATGGGCTGAGGATCAAGAAAATTCTCTGGGATGTTTGTTGATGTTCATAATTGTTCTGTGTAAATGTGCTGCTGGTCACCCGATGAATGGGAAAACGCTCATTCTTTGGCTGATCTCATCTTTAATGTGGTACATAAAGTCATTGTTTTTGGGCAGCACATTGCACTGTATAAACAGGGAGCAGGGCTCATCCATCCTCATACACGATCAAGCAATTATTAGGTACGTTTGGTTCATTCCTGATAACAGTCTGTGAATCAGCCCATGAAAATAAGTTAGTCCATGTTTAATGTACAAAATGAAAATCGACATCATATAGCACGACAATCTTTTAAACAAACCTAGAACCAGAACCTGTACCTCACATGGATCCAGAGATCCATGGCAATGGTACGATTCAGAGATCACAACTGGATCCAAGTTCCACTGCACTAAAATATCTGGATCATCTATAAGATGTTTGGACAATAGAATGGCATTCCAACTAGTCAACCTCATGCCAACCATGAAGCATAGTGGTGGAAAATGCATATTGAAATGGCAGGAACTGTCATAATATTGCACGTGAGGAACGTGCTGAACAACCACCGAGCCTGAACAAAATAGGAAAGCATTTTTTACTTTATTGCCACTTGAACATGAAGGAATCTGGACTCGTTAGTCATAGAATAAAGAATCCTGCAGCTAGAGCCTTAGACAAGTTCTTGACATCCAGCATTGTGGTGGAATATTACAGCATATAAGTTCAGATTTATCTGTTACACATTCCATGTATCGTACCACCTGGACTGGCTCCTTAACTTCCTTTTTGTTTGGACTTTTAGCATGGCAAATAATCTCCCTTGACCTTCTCAGTCAAACCAGCACTGTGACAAATGAGAGTTCCCCACTCAATTAAAGCATCACATTAATGAGTAAAGGCACGGGATTTAGCCGGTTTGCTCCGGTTCTCCAGATCCAGTTGTTAAAATTACAACCGGATCGGAGAACCGTGTTGCTGGCTGAATCCCAATCCGGAGCTCGGCAGCAGAGGCAGCAGGTCAGGGGAAGATGCAGCAGAGCAAGGGAGAGGTGTCTCCCTTTCCTGCTCCTCTGATAGGCTGCAGGCACTAGGCTTGCAGCCTATCAGAGGCTGGCGCAGGCGGAGCGATGACATCATCGCATCCGCCTGAGCCGAGATTTGTACTGCGTGGGACACAGGCCGGAAGAGGCCTGCATCGCTACCAGCATGGAGGTAAGTATTAGTGTTTTTTTTTCCTTTTATGTGGCGTGCTATGGGGGCATCAACTGGGGGAGTTACTGGCACATGATGGGGAACACTATGGGGGCATTACTGGCACATGATTGGAAACACTATGGAACATTACTGGCACATGATAGGGGACCCAATGGGGGGCATTACTCGCACATGATGAGGGATACTATGAGAGCATTACTGGCACATGATGGGGGACACTATGGGGGCATTACTGGCACAGGATGGGGGGCATTACCGGCACATGATGGGGGATACTATGGGGGCATTACTGGCACAGGATGGGGGGCATTACCGGCACATGATGGGGGATACTATGGGGGCATTAGTGACACATGATGGGGGATACTATGGGGGCATTACTGGCACGTGATGGGGGATACTATGGGGCCATTACTGGCACATGATGGGGGACTCTATGGGGTCATTACTGGCACATGATGGGGGACTCTATGGGGTCATTACTGGCACATGATGGGGGACTCTATGGGGTCATTACTGGCACATGGGGGACACTATGGGTCATTACTGGCACATGATGGGGGACACTATGGGGCATTACTGGCACATGATGGGGGACACTATGGGGCATTACTGGCACATGATGGGGGACACTATGGGGCCATCTACTGGCACATCCTTGGGGACACTATGGGGGGCATCTACTGGGGATATTGCTGGCACATGGGGGACACTATGGGGGCATCTACTGGGGGCATTGCTGGCATATGGGGACACTATGGGGGCATTGCTGGCACATGGGGGACACTATAGGGGCATTACTGGCACATCATGGGGGACACTATGGGGGCATCTTATACTGGCACATTATGGGGACACTATGGTGTTGGAGGGGGGAAGAACACTATGGGGGCATATTATATAGGCACAATATGGGGGCACTAAGAAGGGGCATTTATACTGGCACATTCTGGGTGACACTATGGGGGAATCTTATACTGGCACATTATGAGGGCACTATGGGGAAGAGGAGAGGAGCACTATGTGGGCATTTACTAGGGACAATATATAGGGGTATTTTATACTTGCACACATTATAGGGGCACTATGGGGACAATAGCTCAACTGGAGGCACTGAGGGAATTTTTTTGTACTGGCATACAGAACGGGAGCATTTTTGAACTAGTGCACATTATTATTATTAAAGGTGGCAGGTGAGTTGTTAAGAAGGTAGGAGGAGGATGAAAAAGTAGGAACCTAAGATGTCTTTTGTCAAACTGCAGAGACGAGAGATGGGTGAAAAATCATCATGGCGGTCTGGTCTCAAAGGAGAACATGAAGAAAGAGAAGGTCTACATCAGAGGAGAAGTCACTTGATGTAAGAGGTATGTGGTGCTGTATTCTGGATAGCACATAATATAATATGTCAGCAAATATGTCTTTAGTGCTAGGTACAAATGTGTATAAAATGTATATGGTGTAGGTAAATCTACTGTAAGTGTAGCCTAGGTGTCATTTATATACTGTATGGTGTATATTGTATATGTGATTATGTGAGTGTAGTGTCTATATAGTCTGTTTATGTATGCATACCTACCAACCATCCCAGATCTGGCATAACTACAGTGTGGGGGGCACAATGGAGACTAAGCAGGGTTGGGACATGTACAGATAGACATTGGGAGGAGTTAGAGGTGTGGGCCAGTGCTGTAAAATAAAACTGTGCGACACTGATAGTTTAGCTCCTTAGGCTTTTTAAATGTTTTGTGGTATGTGTGTGTAGTGTATACATGGTGTATTTATGTATGTGTACCATGTACAGTATATGGTGTATTTATGTGTATGTGTGTTGCATCTATATGGTGTATGTATATGTAAACATGTGTCGTGACGTCGCGTATCTGCCGTTGAGTAGGGAACCAGTTGTTAAAAATTTGAATCCTACCCCTGGATAAGTAGTATCCTCTTCTCCAGGCATCTTTATCTAGGTCTATCAAGAGAACAACAGAACTGTCATACTGATATCTCGATTTTACATCTACTATTATACTATCAGATAACATCTTCGACTCAAAGCAGTGATGACTACTAGAGAGGGACAATATTTTGTATGTAATTTTAAATGGTATAGTACTGCTAAAATGAAAAAGCAGCGGCAAAATTTCAAAAAAATTGTTTCCTATGAGTATTGATTTAAAAAGTGAATCCTTTCTGATGGAGGTATCCATTGAAGTTCAGTTCAGTAGAAGAATCTTGGGGTGTCTAGGTGTTGTTGAACACAGATACAATACACTTTACAGAGTGACTCCTTCATTGACCTAATCTCAACAAGGATTACAAGAAAGAATATAAGATATATGACAACAATTTTATATCAATAATAGGGCAATAGTACGATTCAGAGATCACAACTGGGTCCGAGCTCCACTGCACTAAAATAATAGTACCAGAAGCGGTTGACCAAGAATATGATGGCATCACAATTATTGCTCAGTGATGTAATCACATTAGATAGTGACTTCACCATACACAGTGCCAGGTGGAGATATTGGTTGGAATATAGGTGTAGACATTAGGGGCAGGGTCTGGGTATGATTCTGTCTAAGACAATAAAGATTGGTAGATTTATTGGCCAATATACTGTATCTCCTCTCAGTCAAACTTCAAGAGCTTTTACATTGGGCATCGTTGGCATGTGTTTTCTGTGATTAACTTAATGAAAAAAATGCTTGGCAGACCTACTAAATTTTGTGAATGAATGAAAGATTATGATGTCCAGCTGGAATCCAATTTTCCTTAGCTAACTGTTAAGGAGGACATAAGATTTAAGAGAACAAAGATCCTGCATGTGTGTGGGCCACTTTGTTTCTGCTCCTCAGAAATTCAGCCATAAATCTCTAGATATTACTTTTTGAAGTTCTGCTCCATCTTTTTTTCCAGAAGTTGTGTAGGAAAAAGCACGTAAAAAAGAACAGAAAACGAAAATAACAATGTAGTAAAAATGAAAAACACTGTTCAGGATCCAAAAACACTGGACAGGCGTGGGGCTGTTTCTGGAAGAAAGCAGCCATGTTTTTCTTAGCCATTAAAAAAAAAAAAATCTAAACATGAGAAGACACAGAGATATAAAGATAGTATAGCATGTGCCTCCCACTTGTTAAGGGACCAAAAGTAATGGGACAGAATCATAATAATCATAAATCAAACTTTCACTTTTTAATACTTGGTTGCAAATCCTTTGCAGTCAATTACAGCCTGAAGTCTGGAACGCATAGACATCACCAGACGCTGGGTTGCATCCCTGGTGATGCTCTGCCAGGCCTCTACTGCAACTGTCTTCAGTTCCTGCTTGTCTTCAGCAAGTGAAATGCATGCTCAATCGGATTCATGTCAGGTGATTGACTTGGCCATTGCATAACATTTCACTTCTTTCCCTTAAAAAACTCTTTGGTTGCCTTTGCAGTATGCTTTGGGTCATTGTCCATCTGCACTGTGAAGCGCCGTCCAATGAGTTCTGAAGCATTTGGCTGAATATGAGCAGATAATATTGCCCGAAACACTTCAGAATTGATCCTGCTGCTTTTGTCAGCAGTCACATCATCAATAAATACAAGAGAACCAGTTCCATTGGCAGCCATACATGCCCACGCCATGACACTACCACAACCATGCTTCACTGATGAGGTGGTATGCTTAGGATCATGAGCAGTTCCTTTCCTTCTCCATACTCTTCTCTTCCCATCACTCGGGTACAAGTTGGTCTTGGTCTCATCAGTCCATAGGATGTTGTTCCAGAACTGTGAAGGCTTTTTTAGATGTCGTTTGGCAAACTCTAATCTGGCCTTCCTGTTTTTGAGGCTCACCAATGGTTTACATCTTGTGGTGAACCATCTGTATTCACTCTGGTGAAGTCTTCTCTTGATTGTTGACTTTGACACACATACACCTACATCCTGGAGAGTGTTCTTGATCTGGCCAACTGTTGTGAAGGGTGTTTTCTTCACCAGGGAAAGAATTCTTCGGTCATTCACCACAGCTTTTTTCCGTGGTCTTCCGGGTCTTTTGGTGTTGCTGAGCTCACCGATGCGTTCCTTCTTTTTAAGAATGTTCCAAACAGTTGTTTTGGCCGCGTCTAATGTTTTTGTTTTGATGGGTTTGTTGTGTTTTTTCAGCCTAATGATGGCTTGCTTCACTGATAGTGACAGCTCTTTGGATCTCATCTTGAGAGTTGACAGCAACAGATTCCAAATGCAAATAGCACACTTGAAATGAACTCTGGACCTTTTATCTGCTCATTGTAATTGGGATAATGAGGGAATAACACACACACCCGGCCATGGAACAGCTGAGAAGCCAATTGTCCCATTACTTTTGGTCCCTTAACAAGTGGGAGGCACATATGCAAACTGTTGTAATTCCTACACCGTTCACCTGATTTGGATGTAAATACCCTCAAATTAAAGCTGACAGTCTGCAGTTAAAGCACATCTTGTTTGTTTAATTTCAAATCCATTGTGGTGGTGTATAGAGCCAGAAATGTTAGAATTGTGTCAATGTCGTAATATTTATGGACCTGACTATATCTATATATATCTCTCTCTCTCTCTCTATATCTATATATCTATATATCTATATATATATATATATATATATATATATATATATTATAAAGCAGTAGGGCACACCAACACCTGGGCTACACACGGAGAGTTTTGATATAACGATATATTTATTGTGACACATAAAGCTATCTATTCCGACATATTAAAATACATAGCTAAAATACATAAAATACATAAATACACTATATTTATACGAAAAAATTCTCTATATTTGACCAATGTATCAGAGTCTATTGTATCAATATAGTCTCTCCAAACGAATTTCCCAACTAGTAAAGTTCAGATAGTAGAAATAATAATAATTTATGGCTGATAAGGTGCTTCACATGCTCGGCGCAGTATATTACTACTGCAAAGTCACTATGGTTGAAAATTCGCTGCCTATTAGTAAAGATAAACCGCAGTTGATTTACTCACTGTTTGTAGCTGGAGTACTGCCGGTTTAATTGTAACACTGGTGGCGTCCCACGAGTGATAAAGATCTTTTGTCACTACCAGAGCTTTGGGACGTTCTCACAGCTCTGTTTCTCCACCCCTGTGATGATGTCACTACTAGAGCTGGGAGGAGTTCTCACTACTCTGTTTACTTTTGGTTTCTTTCACCACAGCTGTTCTTCATGTGTTTGATTTCCCTCTCTTTATATCACCCCTCCTCCTATGATAGGATGTGGATTATAGTTCTCACTTCAGTTGTAGCTCTTGCTTTAGTTTCTTCACTTGTGGCTATCAGTTCACTGGACCTGTGTTCTGCTGCAGCTAGCACTCCGGATATTGCCAGCCTGTCCTTGGATCCGTCTTCTCTGCGGCTGCAACACCTCCAGCTAAGTGTGCAGACATTGTTTTGTTCCTGTTTATTTCTGACTGGATCTGAGGTGGCCACGGTTCCCTCCATATACTGAGTAGGGCACTGGTGGCCGTGCCCCTTCCACTATTGTAGGGGTTACAGTGGTCATTAGTCTTAGGCACGTGGGCATGCCTCGTTCCGCCATTGGGATCCGGGCATGTGCTTTAGCAGAATAGGGAGAGCGTTGAGGGTCGGACAGGGGTCACCCTTTATCCTCCCTAGTTCTGGGTCCAGTCAGTAGCTCTGTACTGTGTATTACTATTGTTGCTCACATACAGCCGTGACATCTTTGTAGGTTGCGGTGTAATAGGAATTTCCACCGAGTCTGTGTGAATGTTGAATCCGGGATCCTCGGTGATGTATAAAGCTGTGCTGTCCTAGAGGTCGCTTAATGGTATCCTTTTGCTGCGCTATTTAGTTGTATCACGCAGGCTATGTGATTACCAAGTGCGTATCTCATAGATAGCCGACAGGTATCCAGCTTTCCTTTACGAAGATAAATTCTCACCGATCCCATTTCTTTTGGTTCCTTTTCTTTAAGCGCTTTAAATCTTCTGATTCTATGTCTTATTTCATGGGATTTACCATACGCGTTTCAGAGTACTGCGACTCCTTCTTCAGTGGCTAAATTTCCCATAGAAATGACCTGTTTTTATATCCACCTACACAGGTGCGGTCTAAATTAATTAGCTCCAATTATGTGTAGGAAATGACGTAAGTATTTTTCTCAATTGGATTTCACAATATAGAGACATATATATGATTAAAAACTTACTTTTGTCAACTTTAAGAACATATTAAATCATCAGATAGATATAAATATATCGCTAAAATATAAGAAATACAATTAATATATTAAATATGTAAAAATGTCGGAGGTAAAATGTCCCCATATTTCATATACTTGATGGAATGGAGCAAGAGAAGAGAGCTGAGTTAAAAACGCACCCATAGCATCCTTGACTAGTACGTGAGCCCTCTCTAATTTATACTTTTCGAATATATATATAGCCCTTGAGTAAAAAAGTCACAAGCAGCCTCTGACTGTGTATCAACACACTGGGGAAGTCTCAGACAGCATGCGATAGACATTGCTGTGAGGGCTGCACTGAGATAGTAAGAAACACACTATGTATATTATAGTGCACTGTTTTAGGCTTGTCTATTGCTGCAAGAATGCCTGTGTAGTAGCTAGCTAGATAGTGGAGGTGTGTGGCACTAGCCTCATGGCATGGAGTGGCCATAAGTAGTTGTGACTGGAGCAAAGGAGCCAGAAGCAGCCTCCTAGCCCACTTATCTTGTAAGCAGCTGCAGTCTGTAGGAGTGAGCAATCACCCTAATACAAATAACTCATACTGTACCTCAACTCTGCTAACACATGACCACTTATGCAGTTGGGTCAAGGACACTCCTGCATAACCTGCTGCACTGGTTAGGGAAATACTGTGCATGCGGACCCTATAACAACCATATGGCCAGGAGACCACTGTAACATAAAGGCATTATCCAAAGCAGACAACCCCTTAAAGGGAACCTGTCACCTGGATGTTGTGTATAGAGCTGAGGCCATGGGTTGCTAGATGGCCGCTAGCACATCCGCAATATCCAGTCCCCATAGCTATCTGTGCTTTTATTGTGTAAAAAAAAAAAGAAATTTGACAGATATGCAAATTAACCTTAAAGGAGTCCTGTCCCCAAGATGAGTCCAGCGTGAAGAAGCCCAGTACCGCCCTGTATCCTCCGAATCTCTCCTCCTTGCTCCCCAACGTCACAAAGCTAGAGTGCCATAATCTCGCAAGGAGCGAGCTAGCGCATGCGCAGCGTCGGCATAGTGTTCCTTCCCTGTGCTGGCATTAGCCTCAGGGAACGAACTGCGCTCCCTGCACCTCCGCTGCTGCTTCTCCCTGTGCGCGGATGAAAACATCTGATGTCGGCGGGAGCGGGGACGAGCCTCCCTAGTATAACCCGAGATGCTAGGGAGGCTCATCCCCGTCTGCAATTGGCTGTCCCCCCGACATCGGATGTTTTTATCCGCGCACAGGGAGAAGCAGCAGCGGCGGTGCAGGGAGCGGGGACCCAGGTAAGTATATTGCGTGTGGGGGGCTTTTTATAGGATTGGATAACCCCTTTAAAAGCTAGTGAGTGATATATACTCTTTTTTTCAAATTATTTCTATTTTCTGACTAGATTTTTTTTAAGTCTATGTTCTTTAGAAGACTATAGGGCGGCCATGTAGCCTGAGGTATTGTTAACAGCCGCTAGAGATATGCCGTGAGCGGTCCGTGGTATGCCGACCTGGCATCCTGCTAAGAGCAGGAGCGCACGGAGTCATTGACTGCTATGACGCCGTGCGCTTCATGCCGCCGCTGCACTACAGTAATACACTCGTATAGATCATACGAGTGTATTACTGTAGTGCAGCGGCGGCATGAAGCGCACGGCATCATAGCAACCAATGACGCGGTGCGCTCCTGCTCTCAGCAGGATGCCAGGTCGGGATACCACGGCCATGTGCATGAGGCCTAATACTGACAATGATATAACTGCTTAAAAGTATCAGCATAGCATTAGGCTTCATGGCCACTACAAAACCTAGAGGGTGTTTAAAGAGTCCCTGTACTTTCACACTTTCATTTGATTTGATAGAGGATGGTTTAAATAGCAAATTTCTAAATCCCTGCATTTTAAAACTATGCCTGAATCCACCTGAAAAAATGGCCACTAGGGATCTCACTTCCACCTACTTTGCAGTCCACTGCCTGTTGTCAGGCAAGATCTGTTCCTAGTAACAGAGACTCAGATGGTTCATAGGAAATGGGGGCATGTCAGAGCTGGCCGAGATACTGAGCCTGATAAAAGAACTGCTTCTACACATGTTTTGAAGAGTATAGGAGCATCATGTGTGCTTTAGACTACTTTCACACTAGCGGCAGGACGTATCCGACAGCCTGTTCACCCTGTCAGATCCGTCCTGCTGCTATTTCGCCGTGCGGCCGGACTGCCGCTCTGTCTCCATTGACTATAATAGAGACTGGGGCGGAGCTCCAGCACAGCACGGCGAGAGGCCGTCGGACTAAAAAGTCAGACATGCAGTACTTTTAGTCCGGTGGTCTCTCGCCGTGCAGCACCGGAGCTCCGCCCCTGTCCCCATTATAGTCAATGGAGACAGAGCGGCAGTCCGGCTGCACGGCGAAATAGTGGCAGGACGGATCCGACAGGGTGAACAGGCTGTCGGATCCGTCCTGCCGTTAATGTGAAAGTACCCTTAAAGTGTGATCTGTCCCTAATCTCCTCTGTGAGCTCTGGAGCTGGAAACAGTAGTAAGTAAGGAAAGGACGTCACAGCCGTACACTGCTAGCAGATTTTACAGAAGCAATACGCCCCCTGCTCCTGAGTGAAATGCATCTAGCTAGCAGCTGAACCAGGGGATAATATGGCTGAAAACTCAGGTATGCTTTAAAGTCTAAGAAATTATGGGGGAGATTTATCAAAGAGGTGTAAAGTAGGACTTGTTTAGTTGCTCATAGCAACCAATCAGATACCACCTTTCATAGCTCCTTTCGAAAATCAAAGGAGGAATCTGACTGGTTGCTATGGACAACTAAGCCAGATCTATTTTACACCAGTTTGATAAATGCCCCCCTATTTTTTAAAATGAAAACTTGATTAAAACAATATGCCACTATCTGGTGAGTTCACTAAAAGAGTTCAAGAGGAGCCTGGATGTATTTCTGGAGCGTAATAATATTACAGGCTATAGCTACTAGAGAGGGGTCGTTGATCCAGGGAGTTATTCTGATTGCCTGATTGGAGTCGGGAAGGACATTTTTTCCCCTTAAGTGGGGAAAATTGGCCTCTACCTCAGAGGTTTTTTTTTGCCTTCCTCTGGATCAACTTGCAGGATAACAGGCCGAACTGGATAGACAGATGTATTTTTTCGACCTTATAAACTATGTTAACTATCTGATGACACATTCCCTTTAAGGCAACTGAAAAACACATTAGCTTGAGTTAACGGTCTTTAACCCCTTAGTGTCCACTAATACACCTTTTTATTATCACTAAGGTGCCTTGGGCTGGGCCGCTGCCTTTTTACAGATATCTTGTCTAAGGGTCTCCCTTACAGCAAAGAGCAGGCTCTTGGCTCTAGCATGACAGCCAGGCTCCTGCTCTAATGGCCTGGATTGTCAAAAGTGTCAATAATGACCATGGCATCTAAGAGGTTTCAGAAGAGGGAACTCCCTCTGTCAGGCATTGGCGGCACCATACATGAAATCGCAGGGTGCTGATGTCTTCACATGGTAACCGGGGTCTAATGAGAGCCCCCAGGTCTTCCCTCAGTGTGTGCCTATCAAGCTGTGCCAGAGGCACAGCCTGATAGCGTGCCTGTCAGTTTGTACTGACAGCATAATACAATGTACTATGTAAGTAGTAAGGTGTATTATGTAAGTGATCAGAGGATCACATTCTAAAGTCCTCTTGTGGGACTAGTAATTGGTAAAAAAAAAAAATAAAGCTCTATTTTTTTAAAAATCCACACACCTTTTTTCCATTGAAAGAATATTTTTCAATGAAAAAAATAATTGATGAAATAAAGTCCCCTCCACATATTTGGTATTGCTGCATCCATGACGACGTGAACTATTCAATTATCCCAAAATTTATCTCACATACTGAAAACACTGATGCCGGAGGATTAACCCCCTGTATGCCACGGTCACGCTGACCGCGGCATACAGGGGGTTTGCGGCAACTTGTACATCCCCATCGGGTCCCTGTGCTGCAGTGACTGGGACCTGATGGTTGCTATGGCAGCCCCGATGCCTTGCACAGGCATCGGGACTGCCAGCTACGGAAGCCCAGGAGATCCAGCCCCAAGGCTGGGTCTCCTAGGCAACGGTCAGCGTCTTACAGTGTAAGGTACTGACAGTTCAATACAGCACAATACAGATGTATTGTGCTGTATTGAAACAGGGATCAGACCCTGAAATGTGTTTTTAACAATAAAAAAAGATTAAAGTTTCAATTTAAAGCCCCTTCCCCATCGCCACATCCGTAACAACCTGCTCTAAAAAAATATCACATGATTTACCCTGTCAGGTGAAAACCGTAGAACAAAAAATAAAAACCGTGCCAAAAAATAAATTTGATGTCACTATACAATCACAAAAAGTGTAATACCAAACGATCAAAAAGTAGTATGTACCCCAAAATAGTACCAATCAAACTGTCACCTCATGCCACAAAAACTGAGCACCTACATAAAATAATTGCCCAAAAAATAAAAATAATATGGCTTTCAGAAAAAAGAGACACAAAAACATGATTTTTTTTCAAAAATGCTTTATTATGTAAAACAGAAACAAAATAAAAATAAAAGTAGTACATATCCGATATCGTCGCCTCCATAACAACATGCTCTATAAAAATAGCACATACGCTAACCTGTCAGGCGAACACAGTAAAAAACAAAAAATAAAAACTGTGCCAGAACAGCCATTTTTTTTTACCTTGCCACACAAAAAGCATAATATAGAGCAATCAAAAGTCATATATACCACAAAATAGTACCAGTAAAAGTGTCACCTTATCCTATAATTTCCAAAATGGGATTTCTACTCTAGGGGTGCAACTTAAAATTATACCAGTGAAATCTGCCCTCCTTTCCTTCCGCGCCCTGCCGTGTGCCCATACAGCAGTTTACGACCACATGTGGGGTGTTTCTATAAACTGCAGAATCAGGGTAATAAATATTGAGTTTTATTTGGCTGTTTACCCTTGATGTGCTACAGGAAAAAAAAAAGAATTAAAATAGAGAATCTGCCCAAAAAGTGACATTTAAAAATGTCATCTCCTTTTTTCTTTAATTCTTGTGGAACACCTAAAAGTGTTAAAGTTGGTAAAATCAGTTTTGAATAACTTGAGGGGTATACTTTCTATAATGGGGTCATTTATGGGTGGTTTCCACTATGTAAGCCCCACAAAGTGACTTCATGACTGAAGTGGTCCTTAAAAAAATGGGTTTCGGAAATTTTCTTAAAAATAAAAAAATTTGCTTCAAAAATTTTAAGCCTTATAAGATAAAAATAAAATTACATTTACAAAATGATGCAAACATGAAAGTGGACATATGGGGAATGTATGGTAATAACTCTCTTCGATGTATCACTAAAAACAGAGAAATTCAAATTGACAATTTCTAACTTTTCCAAGTTTTCTGTATATTTTGGATTTTTTTATAAATAAAAGGTGAATTATATCAACAAAAATTTTTCACTACTATGAAGTACAATGTATCGCAAGAAAACAATCTCAGAATGGTTTGGATAAGTAAAAGCATTCCGAAGTTATCACCACATAAAGTGACACGTCAATTTTCCAAAAAACGGCCTGGTCCTTTAAGAGGACCTTTCACTAGAATAAAAAATCTAAACTAAGCATACAGACATGGAGAGCGGCGCCCAGGGATCTCCCTGCACTTACTATTATACCTGGGCGCCGCTCCGTTCTCCCGGTATAGCCTCCGGTATCTTTATATGTTCGGCTCAACTGGGTGGAGCCTGCCGGCGTCTCCTTCTCTCAGGCTGTAGCGCTGGCCAATCGCAGCGCTCAGCTCATAGCCTGAGAGAAAAAAAAAACTCTCAGGCTATGAGCTGAGCGCTGCGATTGGTCAGCGCTACAGCCTGGGAGAAGGAGACGCCGGCAGGATCCACCCAGTTGAGCTGAACATATGAAGATACCGGAGGCTATACCGGGAGAACGGAGCGGCGCCCAGGTATAATAGTAAGTGCAGGGAGATCCCTGGGCGCCGCTCTCCATTTCTGTATGCTTAGTCTAGATTTTTTATTCTAGTGAAAGGTCCTCTTTAAGGTGAAAACTGGCAAGGTCCTTAAGGTGTTAAAAACTACAACTTGTCCTCCAAAGAACAAGGCCTCATTCAGCTTATTGATGGAAATATAAAAATCTTACAGCTCTTGAAATGCGATAATGAAAAACGAAAAATTGCTTGGTCGCTTAGGCCCCAAAAAAGCTGCTCATTAAGGGATTAACATCATCTTAGTTTAAACATGTCTCATTACAAGAAATCTTGATATTATTAAGTTTTATTTCTCCATCTAATATACAAAGTTTAGATATGAAACTAGCAGTCTGGAAAGGTCTTCAAGTTTTGGCGACATTGACATTTTCCCATTAACAGATCCATTCGAGACGTGCGAGTATGTTAGAATCCACAATTGTTTTTCTTTACGGGTTCAAATTTTCAATAACACAGATTTTTCCTAAAGGAATCTATTGGGAATGAGTGAAACATAGAGCTTTGATTGCATGTATGACCAGATGTCAACATCTTTTACCATACAAGACTCGGCAGGAGGCAGGTTAATTGTAAAGCCAGGGAGCAGGGAAATCCCTGAACGGGGAATTGCGGCCATAAGAAAATTGGCAGCTATAATCCAAACCAAAGAATTAACTCTGTGTATAGAGAGAGAGGTCCAAACGTAATTAGCAGATCAAGATCATAAAATATGGAAAAAACTACGTACACCGGCAAATACACATATGGTGCCAGTCTATAGTCATTAACCTTCTCATAGCATCTTATGATCTGACTCCGATATGGGCTTGTGCAAAGTGATAGTTTTTTAGGAACAATGAGAGATGACGTTGGGCGTATTGAACTGTCCCACAGGAAGCAGAAGATTCTCATGTCCAGCTCATAAGTTTATTTAACAGTTGGTAAAAAAATAGTGATTTCATGACAGCATTTTCCATTCTGCTTTGGATATTTTAGAAGTGTGGATGACCTTCAAGTTCCCTCAAAGGCAAGAAACAAAACATAGCAGGAGAATGTACTTCAACTTGCGTGAACCATCCCTCGAGTGCCATGTCTTAATTTTTTTTTTTTTTAAATGAGCGTCAGCATAAAGCCACCCATAAACATGAGATATTTATCTGCAGACAATTGGAAGATCCTGCTAAGGGCTCTTTCACACTTGCGTTGTTGTGTTCCGGCATAGAGTTCCGTCGTCGGGGCTCTATGCCGGAAGAATCCTGATCAGGATTATCCCCATGCATTCTGAATGGAGAGAAATCCGTTCAGGATGCATCAGGATGTCTTCAGTTCCGGAACGGAACGTTTTTTGGCCGGAGAAAATACCGCAGCATGCTGCGCTTTTAGCTCCGGTTAAAAATCCTGAACACTTGCCGCAAGGCCGGATCCGGAATTAATGCTCATTGAAAGGCATTAATCCGGATCCGGCCTTAAGCTAAACGTCGTTTCGGCGCATTACCGGATCCGACGTTTAGCTTTTTCTGAATGGTTACCATGGCTGCCGGGACGCTAAAGTCCTGGTTGCCATCGTAAAGTGTAGTGGGGAGCGGGGGAGCAGTATACTTACCGTCCGTGCGGCTCCCGGGGCGCTTCAGAGTGACGTCAGGGCGCCCCACGCGCATGGATGACGTGTCGCATGGATCACGTCATCCATGCGCATGGGGCGCTCTGACGTCATTCTGGTGCGCCCGGGGAGCCGCACGGACTGTAAGTATACTGCTCCCCCGCTCCCCACTACTACTACGGCAACCAGGACTTTAATAGCGTCCTGGCTGCCATAGTAACACTGAACGCATTTTGAAGACGGATCCGTCTTCAAATGCTTTCAGTTCACTTGCGGTGTTACGGATCCGGCGGGCACTTCCGGCAAATGGAGTGCACGACGGATCCGGACAATGCAAGTGTGAAAGAGCCCTAAGGTTACACTGAGACTTTTTGTAGTGCGACTGATTGATTTTAACTATTGAATGACAGCTGCAGCACAAGATTGCATTCAACTGAATTCATTCATTTGGACGCAGCTTCAGTTGAATAGTTAAAATCAATCAGTCGTGAGTGCGTGAAATAGATTGACCCTTGGCAGAGCAGGTTCCCGTATGTGACAATGCCTCTCAAGCTGTGCCAGAGGCACAGCCTGATAATGTGCCTGTCAGTTTCTACTGACAGCATAATACACTGTACTATGTTAGACCACATTCTAAAGTCCTCTTGTGGGACTAATAAGTAGTGAAAAAAAGAAATAAAATGTTATCACCACTAGTAAGTGGTAAAAAAATAAAAATAAAACTTTACTAAAAACAAAAAAATCCACGTTAAACACACACACACACACACACACACACACACACACACACACACACACACACCTTTTTCCAAAGAGCATTTTTCAATGGAAATTAATAATTAATAAAATATAAAATAAAGTCCCCTCCACATATTTGGTATCGCTGCTTCCATGACGACTGATTCATTTTAACTATTGAATGACAGCTGCACAGGGGCGCAGCGTGGGTAGGACCAGGGGGGCCGCTGCCCCGGGCGCCAAATTGTAGGGGGCGCCAGGCAGTAAAATGAGGGTGATGGAAGCCTATGGCTCCCATCCCCTCCGTTCTGCCTGGCCTGAAGCTTTAAGAAGCAGTAGAGCGGCGCAGGAGTCTAGGAGATCGCGATTATATCACCGAGACCTCCTGCGCCGGGTCTCGCGAGATGACGTGATGACGCGGCGCAGGAGGGCACGGTGATGTGTTCCTGACCGCCAGACCGGGACGCCCAAGCAAAGACTACAAGAGGTGATGGAGAGGCGAGTATTTTTTTTTTTTTTTATGGAGGTGGGCAGAAGGAATACAAAGGAGGCCAGTATATTTAGAAAGAATGGGCACCGTTTTATATTATACAGAGGAGCCATGATATATTATACAGGGGGCCATTATATATTATAGTTATACAGTGGGGCCATAATATATAATAATTATACAAGGGGGCCATCATATATTATACATAGGGGCCATTATATATTATAATTATACAGAGAGGCTATTATTAATGGG
The DNA here is from genome assembly GCF_905171765.1 of Bufo bufo. Taxonomy (NCBI): domain Eukaryota; kingdom Metazoa; phylum Chordata; class Amphibia; order Anura; family Bufonidae; genus Bufo; species Bufo bufo. Next base: position 105,587,536 of record NC_053390.1, on the reverse strand, counting down.
CCCTCTGTATAATTCTAATATATAATGGCCCCCTGTATAATTATTATATATTATGGCCCCACTGTATAACTATAATTTATAGTTATACAGTGGGGCCATAATATATAATAATTATACAGGGGGGCCATAATATATAATAATTATACAGGGGGGCCATTATATATAATAATTATACAGGGGGCCCATTATATATTAGAATTATACAGAGGGCCCATTATTAATAGCCTCTCTGTATAATTATAATATATAATGGCCCCTATGTATAATATATAATGGCCCTTGTATAATTATTATATATAATGGCCCCTCTGTATAATATATAATGGCCCATTTGTATAATGATTCAATATTATGGCCCCTCTGTGTAATTATTATATATAATGAGAGAGAATGACCCCTCTGTAATATTAGGATATATAATGGACCCTTTGTATAATTACTATATATAATGACCCCCCCTCCCTGTATTATTATAATATGTAATAGCCTGTTATACAGGGAGTGCAGAATTATTAAGCAAGTTGTATTTTTGAGGATTAATTTTATTATTGAACAACAACCATGTTCTCAATGAACGCAAAAAACTCATTAATATCAAAGCTGAATATTTTTGGAAGTAGTTTTTAGTTTGTTTTTAGTTTTAGCTATTTTAGGGGGATATCTGTGTGTGCAGGTGACTATTACTGTGCATAATTATTAGGCAACTTAACAAAAAACTAATATATACCCATTTCAAATTTTTTATTTTTACCAGGGAAACCAATATAACATTTTAACATTCACAAATATACATTTCTGACATTCAAAAACAAAACAAAAACAAATGAGTGACCAATATAGCCACCTTTCTTTGCAAGGACACTCAAAAGCCTGCCATCCATGGATTCTGTCAGTGTTTTGATCTGTTCACCATCAACATTGCGTGCAGCAGCAACCACAGCCTCCCAGACACTGTTCAGAGAGGTGTACTGTTTTCCCTCCTTGTAAATCTCACATTTGATGATGGACCACAGGTTCTCAATGGGGTTCAGATCAGGTGAACAAGGAGGCCATGTCATTAGATTTTCTTCTTTTATACCCTTTCTTGCCAGCCACGCTGTGGAGTACTTGGACGCGTGTGATGGAGCATTGTCCTGCATGAAAATCATGTTTTTCTTGAAGGATGCAGACTTCTTCCTGTACCACTGCTTGAAGAAGGTGTTTTCCAGAAACTGGCAGTAGGACTGGGAGTTGAGCTTGACTCCATCCTCGACCCGAAAAGGCCCCACAAGCTCATCTTTGATGATACCAGCCCAAACCAGTACTCCACCTCCACCTTGCTGGTGTCTGAGTCGGACTGGAGCTCTCTGCCCTTTACCAATCCAGCCACGGGCCCATCCATCTGGCCCATCAAGACTCACTCTCATTTCATCAGTCCATAAAACCTTAGAAAAATCAGTCTTGAGATATTTCTTGGCCCAGTCTTGACGTTTCAGCTTGTGTGTCTTGTTCAGTGGTGGTCGTCTTTCAGCCTTTCTTACCTTGGCCATGTCTCTGAGTATTGCACACCTTGTGCTTTTGGGCACTCCAGTGATGTTGCAGCTCTGAAATATGGCCAAACTGGTGGCAAGTGGCATCTTGGCAGCTGCACGCTTGACTTTTCTCAGTTCATGGGCAGTTATTTTGCGCCTTGGTTTTTCCACACGCTTCTTGCGACCCTGTTGACTATTTTGAATGAAACGCTTGATTGTTCGATGATCACACTTCAGAAGCTTTGCAATTTTAAGAGTGCTGCATCCCTCTGCAAGATATCTCACTATTTTTAACTTTTCTGAGCCTGTCAAGTCCTTCTTTTGACCCATTTTGCCAAAGGAAAGGAAGTTGCCTAATAATTATGCACACCTAATATAGGGTGTTGATGTCATTAGACCACACCCCTTCTCATTACAGAGATGCACATCACCTAATATGCTTAATTGGTAGTAGGCTTTCGAGCCTATACAGCTTGGAGTAAGACAACATGCATAAAGAGGATGATGTGGTCAAAATACTCATTTGCCTAATAATTCTGCACGCAGTGTATATCCTAATATTACAGAGGAGCCATTATATAATATACAGAGGGGGCCATTATATATAATAACTAATAATAATAAAACTCTGCAGAGATGAGACGCGGCTGAAAGAAGGTGTCATGGCGGTCTTATCTTCGAATGAAGACGCTGAGGAAAGTCTACATCACAGGAGATATCACTGGATGGATGAGGTATGTGGTGCTGTATTCTCCTGTATATTTTGTAGTGATGTATGTAATGTCCAAACACATATTTGTTTCACGGTAGGGTTGGGGGGTGGATTGAGAATTTGGCCCACCCTGCCGCATCCTGGCCCCAGACTTCAGGTCCCACTGTGTGTGTGTTCTGAATTCTGGGGCCTTATACCCATCTACTACATCATCTGTACATGGCTCGCCCCGGGTGCTGGCAACCCACGCTACGCCACTGCAGCTGCAGTCCACAAGATTGCATTCAAATGAATTCATTCATTTAGATGGAGCTGCAGTTCAATAGTTAAAATCAGTTGCCCTACAAAAAGTTACAGTGTAGCCCAGGCTAGGCCCAGGGGTATTGTGGTTACCATAAATATAACTTATGTTTTAGACAAATTCATCACCAATAATTACCTAATATAATGTAAATTTCACATATTCACCATTCAGTAGTTATAAAAGTAGTTTTATTCCTCTGCTACCCTCTGTGTTTCCTCATAAATTACCATGCCATCGACCTGCAGCTCTGAGCCTTTGTTAGGTCGCACATGCTCAGTGTGTTGCTATCAATTCTCTAGCTAAATGTCTTGTGAAACAAAGGGCGTGTCAGTGTGCTGGAGATTACTGAGTAGAGGGGGCGTGACTGGGCTGTATATCAGGCAGCCAATCAGTAACCATCAACACTCACAGCAGGAAAGCTAGGGATTGTGGGGATTGTAGTTTTGTGAGGGAAGATCAGGGGCCATGACACTCAGTGTGCTGTAGGCTCACACAGGAGCTAGACAAATGGATTGCAAGGTACTGTAAAATGAAGCTCTGGTTATATGTATAGGTATGGGTTCTGGTTGGGTTACAGCTTGCAGCCTTAAAGGGTTTCTACCACCAGAAATACCGTTATGTAGCTGGTTGACATTAGCGATGCGCCATTGTCAGCACTACATAACAGTGTGTTTGTTACATTTCTCCCTGCAGCCGTTCTGATAAAACAAGCACTTTTATAATATGCTAATGAGCCTCTAGGTGCTATGTGGGTGTAAAATCAGCACCTAGAGGCTCCGTCTACTCACGCTTTATCCCGCCCAGGTCCCCTGTTCTGCCCGCCTCGCTCCTCTTGATTGATGCCACGGTTCGCAGCATCGCTTACGAAATCCCGCGCCTGCGCCGTTCATTTCTGTATTCGGCACAGGCGCAGTGAGTGAAGGCCGCTCTCCTGATGCCGGCTTCCTCACTGTGACGTAGTCGGCGCAGGCGCAGTGAGTGAATGATGCGCTCCTGGTGCCGGATTCCTCACTGCGCCTGCGCCGACTACGTCACAGTGAGGAAGCCGGCATCAGGAGAGCATCCTTCACTCACTGCGCCTGCGCCAAATACAGAAGTGAACGGCGCAGGCGCGGGATTTCATTAACGATGCTGCGGAACGTGGCATCATTTAAGAGGAGCGGGGCGGGCAGAACAGGGGACCTGGGCGGGATAAAGGGTGAGTAGACGGAGCCTCTAGGTGCTGATTTTACGCCCACATAGCACCTAGAGGCTCATTAGCATATTATAAAAGTGCTTATTTTATCAGAATGGCTAGAGGGTGAAATGTAACAAACATACTGTTATGTAGTGCTGACATTAACGCGTCGCTAATGTCAGTCAGCTACAAATTACGTTCCTTTACTGGAATACCCCTTTAAAGGTGCCCATACACACTAGACAAACACCGCTCGAACCTGCCGATTTTGACAGGAATGGCCAACTATCTTATGTGCATGGGGTGTCCCCAATTTACCCCCCAATTTCCTGTTTTCATGGGAGAGAAGCCATTAGAAGTTACAGCTGTGGCCAAATAAAGGTTTGGCCAACAACTATCTACGGGGAATGGCCATCTTTAGATGCTTGTTTGTCCAGCTATTGCTATCGACCTCCCATACAATTGTATCCTCAACATTTGTCTGGCTGACAATTATTTAGGGTGTATCACAACTTTAAATTTGGTGAGATCAGCTGACAATCCTATCTGTATGGCCCCCTGATTCTCCCTGGGAGCTGATGTTGGGGGAGATAAGTATTGCGCATTTTGGATTTCAACGCCTGATCCTTTTGTTAGCGGGGGGGGGATAAGTCGCTGCCAAAGGACTCTGTCAGCAGCATTCTCCCATCTTCCATACACTACATATGTAGGCTCAGCTGAGTCGAGCATGCATATGTGTAGGAGGATCTGGAGAGATAGCTGGAAGCTGTTTCTGGATACTGCGGCACCGGAGACCATACAGTGTATGAGGCTGGAAGCAGAAGGATCTGTACATTGTGTAGTGGCTGTGCCAATGTACTGCAGCTCAGCTCCCATTCAATTGAATGGCATCTGAGCTTCAGAAACAGCTAATTGGTGGGGGTGCCAGGCGTCGGACCTCCATGATCTTATATTGATGATGGCCAATCCTGAAGATAGGTCATCAAGATCTGTAGCCCGGACAACCCTCTTAATCATTGTGACTATGCGAGCTGGTAACAGCGAATTCTAGCAAGATCTCTTAGATTAGGTCATCTATTCCTGATAATTTCCAGCCCCCTAGCCTCATAGCTATACATGCTTAACTGAAGCCAGAATTTCTCTTCTTTAATGACGTTCAGCAAGATCTGAGAGAAATGAAAGGAACGTGTTACTTACACGGGAAGTTATCGTCAAAGAGAGGGTCTATGTTATGCAGCAGCTCCACTCTGGGGGATGGGCTTCCTTCACTAAAACAGAATAAAGAAAAAACAAACATTATTCTCCTTCTAACATCTGCTAATTGCATTTTCTATTTTAATACTTCCTTTGTTATAACCTTAGGAAATTACTGGCTTGACAATAAACCATTAGGCACTTTTAAAAAAAAAACTCAACTGAAGAAAATGACACGTAGCTGCCCATACAAACTATTGTAGGAAAGATACTGTGGATAACATTTCTGGAGAATTCTATAAATTACAAGAAGAATAGCTGAGTACAGCGCTGCATAATATGTTGGTGATAAGCAATGGTCAAAAAACATTTCATATACAACAGATAATTATTAACAGTATGATTATCTATCTATCTATACAATGGACAAAATTGTTGGTACCCTTCCTTTAAAGCAAGAAAAACCCACAAAGGTCACTGAAATAACCTGAAACTGACAAAAGTCAAAATAAACATTTACTGAAAATCAGCAAATGGAAATCAGACATTGCTTTTGAATTGGGGTTCAACAGAATAATTTTTAAAAACAAAGTAATGAAACTGGTCTGGACAAAAAAGTATGGCACCCCTAGAAAAGATTAAAAATAATTTGACCATAGGGACATGTAAACCCCTTTAGGACATATTTCACCTTAAGGACCAGGCCATTTTTTGCAAATCTGACCAGTGTCACTTTGAGTGGTGATAACTTAAAAACGCTTTGACTTATCCAGGCCATTCTGAGATTATTTTACCAGTGGAATGAAGTACAATATGATGATATGAGTCCTAAAAAGAAAAAATTGGCCAAAAATCTTGAAAAATTAGCAGATTTCCAGGTTTCAATTTCTCTAACTTCTATAATACATAGTAATACCTACAAAAATAGATATTACTTTTCATTCCCCATATGTCTACTTCATGTTTGGATCATTTTGGGAATGACATTTTATTTTTTGGGGATGTTACAAGGCTTAGAAGTTTAGAAGCAAATCTAAATCTGATGTCACTTTGTTTTGGAGATTTTCCATTTTAATTTTTTCCAGTTACAAAGCAAGGGTTAACAGCCAAACCAAACTCAATATTTATGGCTCTGATTCAGTAGTTTACAGAAACACCCCATATGTGGTCGTAAACCGCTGTATGGGCACACGGCAGGGCGCGGAAGGAAAGGAATGCCATACGGTTTTTGGAAAGCAGATTTTGCTGGACTGGTTTTTTGACACCATGTCCCATTTGAAGCCCCCCTGATGCACCCCTAGAGTAGAAACTCCCAAAAAAGTGACCCCATTTTAGAAACTATGGGATAGGGTGGCAGTTTTGTTGGTACTATTTTAGGGTACATATGATTTTTGGTTGCTCTATATTACTCTTTGTGAGGCAAGGTAACGAGAAATAGCTGTTTTGGCACCGTTTTTATTTATTTTTATTTACAACATTCATCTGACAGGTTAGATCATGTGATATTTTTATAGACCAGGTTGTCACGGACGCGGCGATAACTAATATGTATACTTTTTATTTATTTATGTAAGTTTTACACAATGATTTCATTTTTGAAAAAAAAAATAATAATCATGTTTTAGTGTTTCTATAGTCTGAGATCCATAGTTTTTTCAGTTTTTGGGCGATTATCTTGGGTAGGGTATGATTTTTGCGGGATGAGATGACGGTTTGATTGGCACTATTTTGGGGTGCGTATGACTTTTTTATTGCTTGGTATTACACTTTTTGTGATGTAAGGTGACAAAAAATGCCTTTTTTTACACCGTTTTTATTTTTATTTTTTTGCGGTATTCACTTGGGTTAGGTCATGTGATATTTTTATAGAGCAAGTTATTACGGACGCGACGATACCTACTATTTTTTTTATTTATGTAAGTTTTACACAATAATATCATTTTTGAAACAAAAATAAATAAATCATGTTTTAGTGTCTCCATATTCTGAGAGTCATAGTTTTTTTTTATCTTTTTGGCCGATTATCTTAGGTAGGGTCTCATTTTTTGCGGGATGAGATGACGGTTTGATTGGCACTTGGTTTATTTAGCACAGTTTTTATTTTTCATTTTTTTCGGTGTTCATCTGAGGGGTTAGGTCATGGGATATTTTTATAGAGCCGGTCGATACGGACACGGCGATACCTAATATGTATACTTTTTTTATTTATGCAAGTTTTACACAATAACAGCTTTTTTAAAACAAAAAAAATTATGTTTTAGTGTCTCCATATTCTGAGCCATATTTTTATTTATTTTTTGGGCGACTGTCTCAGGTAGGGACTCATTTTTGTCAGGATGAGGTGACGGTTAGATTGGTACTATTTTGGTGGGCAAACGCCTTTTTGATCGCTTGCTGTTGTACTTTTTGTCATGTAAGGTGACAAAAAAAATTGCTTATTTAGCACAATTTTTTTTTTTTTCATGGTGTTCATCTGAGGGTGTAGGTCATGTGATATGTTTATAGAGCCGGTCGATAGGGATGCGGCGATACCTAATATGTATACTTTTTTTTTTCCCCCCTATTTTTTACCAATTTTTTTCTACTTTTTTGGGAAGGGGGGGGAAACGTTATTTTTTCAACATTTTTTTTTCACTTTATTTTTTTGTCCCACTTTGGGACTCTAATCCTTTACAATGCATTTCAATACTTCTGTATTGGAATGCATTGGCTGTATGAGTAATACAGTGTGTATTTGGATGTATTTCTGGAGCGTATAAATATTACAGGCTATAGCTACTAGAGTGGGGTCGTTGATCCAGGGAGTTAGTCTGATTGCCTGATTGGGGAATTTTTTATTCCCCTAAAGTGGGAAAAATTGGCTTCTACCTCACAATTTTTTTTTTGCCTTCCTCTGGATCAACTTGCAGGATAACAGGCCGAACTGGATGGACAAATGTCTTTTTTCGGCCTTATGTACTATGTTACTATTACTCACACAGCTTTCGGCCTGTGTGATCCAGGGGGCTGGATCTCACAGGCTCGTCACTGGAAGGCAGCCTTCCATGCCATCGGGTCCCCCCTACAGCCCCACGGGGACCCGATGGCACCGCCGCACCATAAAAAGCCGCAAACCCCAGGTCTGAATCGTCCTGTGTCCTTAAGGATCGGGACATCAGGGCGCCCTAAGTCCTAAACTGGTTAAACTAAGATGTGTCCTGCAATTAGCATCACAGGTGTCTTCAAACTTGTAATGAGTCAGTATGCCTATTTAGAGGGTGAAAAGTACAGTCACTGTCCTGTTTGGTATCATGGTGGAGACCACATTGAACATGGACCAAAGAAAGCTAAGGAGAGAGTTGTCTCAGGAGATCAGAACGAAAATTATAGACAAACATGTAAAAGGAAAAGGCTGTAAAACCATCTCCAAACCGCTAGATGTTCCTGTTGCACATATTATTCAGAAGTTTAAAGGGGTTTCACTTCAGCAAGTGGAATGCATCATGTAGAGAAAGTTAATACAAGACGCTTAGTAATGTATTGTGATTGTCCATATTGTCTCCCAGCCAGCCAAGATTCCTTTTTCCATTACATTAAACATTGCTCGTTTCCATGGTTACGACCACTCTGCAATCCATCAGTGGTGGCCATGCTTGCACACTATAGGAAAAAGTGACAGCCTTTCTGGTGGCTGAGACCGCGGGAGTGCTGATAAGCTGGTGCTTTTTCCTATAGTGTGCAAACATGGCCACTGCTGCTGGATTGCAGGGTGGCCGTAACCATGGAAACGAGCAGTGTATAATATGATGGAAAAATGAATCCAGCCAGCAAAGGAAGCAATATGGATAATATCAACACATTAGTAAGTGGCTTTTATTAACTTTCTCTATATGATACATGCCACTTGCTGAGGAGACACAACCCCTTTAAGGTCTACAGGACTCTAGAAAACCTCTCTGGACATGGCCACCAGAAGAAAATTGATGAAAAATCGAAGAGACATATAATATGAATGGTAACGAAAGAGCCCAGAACAACTTCCAAAAAGATTAGAGGTGAACTTCAAAGTCAGACCACACCATCCATGTCTTAGCCACGTAATAGAATACAACCCAGGAGGACAATACTGTTGAAAGCAAATCATAAAAAAGCCAGACCGGAATATGCCAAACTGCATATTGACAAGTCACAAAGCTTCTGGCAGAATGTCCTTTGGACAGATGAGACAGAACTGGAGCTTTTTGGCAAGTCACATCAGCTCTATGTTCACAGATGCAAAAATGAAGAACACAAAGAAAAGAACATTAGGGCACATTTATTAAGACCAGTGTTTTAGATGGCCTCTCCATAACTTCGGTGCATCCAGTGCTAGTTCTAAATGTAAGACCGCTTCCGAGCTGTCTTAAGTTTAGAGCTTTTTCTACGACTAAAACAGGAGTAGAAAGTCATGAATGAGATGGCGCAGATGGTACCGCCCTGTACCCTTCCCCGCTCATGCCAGGTCTAAAATTGTGGGCGGGGAAGGGTACGGAGCAGTACCGTTGCGGTGCCATCTGCACATGAAATACGTTAGGTGTATATCAGATTAATAAATGACACCCATTGTACCTACTGTGAAACATGGAGGAGACTTGTTTATGGTTTGGAGCTGCTTTGCTGCATCTTGCACAGGGTGTCTTGAATCTGTGCAGGGTACAATGAAATCTCAAGACTCTCATGGCATTCTGGAGCGAAATGTGCTGGCCAGTGTCAAAAATCTTGGTCTCAACAGGATAATGAGACACACAACTGAAACATCCAAGAATGGCTAAGAGCAAAGCATTGGACTATTCTAAAGTGGCCTTCTATGTGCCCCCTACACAGTAGTAATGCCCTCTCTGTGCCCCCTCAGTCTTAATAAAGTTAAAAAAAACAACAACAAAAAAAACAAAACAGTAATTACTCACCTTGTCCCTTTTCTGATAATCATATCACCTCCAGCTGTCATGGGAAGTACGGGGAAGGAAAGACAACCAAGGGGAACCACAATAAAACAACAACAGACTAGGCCCCAAACCTAGAGAGTAAAGAGGTCACCTCCTAGCATTCCCTCATACTCACCCTAAGCTGCTAACAACATGTGCAAATCTCAATGGTAGAAATTCACATGCACAGGAACCTGAGACTGCTCAAACACTGCACCAAACCCTCAGCTTAGGGAACAGGGAAAGAGGCAACCGGATCCTTCCAACCAAAGGAGCTAGTGTCTCCCTGAGGCCTAGTCAGGACAGACGCACCAAGAAAAGGGAAAGGACTTATCTTGAGATGTAACTGGAACAGGAGAACCACCACACAAGCAGAGCACTCCACAGAAGAGCTATCAGCCGCAAGGAAACAAGTGAGAGGCGGAACATATAAAGAGCCACCTGACTGATAATGAGCAGCATCTGCTAAGGGGTGGAACCTGTCAGCAACAATGACAACAAGAGATCTGTCAGATAGACTCCTGAGTCTTCCGTCTATCTGAACTTCTAAGATCTCTCCCAGGGCCGGCGGTGACACCAGCACTCTCCTGCAGTCACCTATTGCGCTGCAGCACTACGTGGGACGAGTACACAGGCAGATTTCCAGGCTCCTCCTACATCGTTCGGTCGCGCGATCTGTGTCTGTAGGACTGAATGAAGAAGCAGGGAGCAGATGTTCCCTCCTTCACCATTCAGTGTGCCGGCCTGGAGTAGGGAGCTCAGTGGTCAGCAAGTGAAAGGACTGTCAGCTCCCCGGCACTCAAGCAATGAGTGCTTCCATCGTAATTGATGGAAGCGCTCATTGCATTCAGAACCCCCCGGACAGCTGGCACCTGGAGCAAACTGACGCCCCCTTCCCCCTTGGCACGCCACTCTATCTATCTACAGTACATATCCATCCATTTATTCTATATCTACCTATCTATTATCTAATATCCATATCTATCCATCTATTTAATATCTAGGAAAAAGTACCGGTCTATCTGGTGGTCGGGACCACAGGAGTGCGCACAGGCTGGCGCCTTTTCCTATAGTGTGTAAGCATGGCCTTCACATTGTAAAGCCCCCATACAGAGTAATGACCCCTTAAATGGCCCTCCACACAGTATGATACCCCCATATTGCACAGTGATGCCTCCTTATTTCCTCCAAATTGAATACTCCCATCCCCCATGTTCCCACGATGGACAGTGCAGTTCAGTTCTGTTCTGCTCTCCGCTCTGCGTTGTCTATTGCTTTGTCTATTGCTTGCTCAGGTGTGATGATGTCACTGTATCACGCCCGCCTGCGACAAACCACTGGTGGCAGGAGAATGGTGGAGCAGTGAGATGGCTTTATCACTGTATTCAAAGCCATCAGTGACATCAGGATAATAAGGGAGAATTCACATGAGGAACTATAGGTTATCACCCAAATTCTCAAGATCTGGTTCAGCTTTATAACCAACTGAACCCAACGTAACCCTCCACTTAGGAAAATGCATAAAAACCTCCTATACACAGTTGTTTCTCCATATATAGCAATGACTTTTTTTTAGCTCTTTTATATGTTTAGTGGTCTTTAGTGCTCATTCGTTAATTTCCTCACGGATAAACAGGCTTAATGGTGACTGTTTCCATTGATCTTCCATGTAAGACAATTTTTACATTGCTTTCAGTTTAACCGTAAATGACTAAAACAATAAGCACAAGGAACAGTAATGCGTCTCCTGTAAACAATTGACTCCTCGCTGCAGCCTTGCCCAAAAAAGAACTCACATGATGGAAATAGTTTTGGACATATTGCGAGTGTTGTCATTGGAAGAGCGGAGAAATTAGGGAGAGGATTCCTTATTGGGAAGCAGTCACATGTATTGCTGCAAGATCAAACCAGCCAAGGAAATGAAACATTCCTTTCCTAATGAAAAACAATCATTTCTTTACTCACTGGAAGCATCCTCCAGAGAAATGCAAACCTGATCGACCAACTGCTGGATTGGGAGGGACACTGCCTCCTTTATAAGGGCTTATTCACATATGCAGTATTAATGCTAATGGCTGAATAACTCTGCTGGTGGTGCGTGTACATGTGAAAATATTCTTACAGGGGATGTCACTTTTAGCTGTTCCTCCCACACAACTGATGGTAAAACATCTGGGACTTCATTAGACGACCAGTCCTAAATACGGTATATAGCAGTGATGGCGAGCCTATGGCACGCATGCCAAAAGGGGGCACTCAGAGCCCTCTCTATAGGCACGCGGTTCTGTGTGGCCCGTGCGTAGGGTTGCCACCTGTGCACTATTACTAATGAGCTATTCCATTGTAGAGCGCTCATTAGTACAGCATTTGCTTCTGCTTGTGTTAAAAAACAAAACAAAAAAAACTCACCTCATCAGTTTGATCGTGCTGCGAGGAACACTTGCTGCTCGCTGGATGCGCTCCAGCGCGATGACGTTTCGCAGGTCCTGCTGCTTCCAGTCAATGCTGCAGATAGAAGGTCCTGTCCTGCGCATCCAGTGATTGTTCACCGTGGCGCGATCAAATGAATGACGTGAGTTTTATTTTTTATTTTTGCACAAGAACAGTGAGGGAGGGGCTTTAATAACACTGTGGCCTCTACTGGAGGCATTTTTAATACTGGGAACCACTAATGGAGGAAAAATTAATACTAGGGGGCACTAAAGGAGGCATTCATTTTAATGAGGGCCATTAATGGGGACCTTATTAATACTGGGAGGCACTAATGGGGGTCTTATTGATATTGGGGACCACTACTGGAGCATAATTAATACTGGGGCCACTTACGGGATATTATTAATACTGGGAGCCACTAATTGGAGGCCACTGGGGGCCACTAGTGGGACATTTTTAATACTAGGGGGCCTGTGTTAAGCCACGCCCCTACAGCCTAACTTGGCCGGTATTTTTCAGCATTCAGGTTAACTTGCCATGTTGGCACTTTGCGATTAAATAGGTGGGTTTTGGGTTGCAGTTTGGGCGCTCGGTCTCTAAAAGGTTCACCATGACTGGTTTATAGATGCTCTATTCCCTATACTTGCAAATATAATGAAGAACATAGTATTTAAAGGGGTTGTCCCTCCAGGATTCCTCTAGAAAACTCTTGCAATAAAGAAGTCATCATAACTTACCTGACAGATCCCACACCGCCCCTCTTGTCCTCCCAGCCAAGATCTGTTTACCCAGCTGCACCAGTGACATCACATTGAAAACACGTGACCGCTGCAGCCAATCACTGGCCGCAGCGGTGCACCGAATAGACCAGTGATTGGCTGCAGTCGTCAATGTGGTGTCACCGCTGCAGCTGGGTAAACAGATCATGGCTGGGAGAACTGGAGCAGCAGTGGGGGATCTGCCAGACAAGTAAAAATTAGTGTTAAGCAAACTTCTAAAACAAAATCACAGAAATATAGTGGCAAATATGGGGGAACTGCTCAAACCCCAAACACTGTAGCGTGTTTTTCATTGGGGGAGCAGTCCCACCGCATGTGGACCGCAGCAAACGACCATCCCCAGCAAAAAATGCGTACAATGGAGGATGCCGGCGCGGTCCACATGCACCACAAAGGCATCCTACACAAAACGGAGCATTGTGCGGATGAAAATATAATTATATAAATCACAGAAAAAAATGCAACAAACGAATATGCCACCGACTATACTAGTATAGTATAGTCAGTGGCATATTCAGTATAGTCAGTGGCATATTCAGTATACACTGCGTGCAGAATTATTAGGCAAATGAGTATTTTGACCACATCATCCTCTTTATGCATGTTGTCTTACTCCAAGCTGTATAGGCTCGAAAGCCTACTACCAATTAAGCATATTAGGTGATGTACATCTCTGTAATGAGAAGGGGTGTGGTCTAATGACATCAACACCCTATATTAGGTCTGCATAATTATTAGGCAACTTCCTTTCCTTTGGCAAAATGGGTCAGAAGAAGGACTTGACAGGCTCAGAAAAGTCAAAAATAGTGAGATATCTTGCAGAGGGATGCAGCACTCTTAAAATTGCAAAGCTTCTGAAGCGTGATCATCGAACAATCAAGCGTTTCATTCAAAATAGTCAACAGGGTCGCAAGAAGCGTGTGGAAAAACCAAGGCGCAAAATAACTGCCCATGAACTGAGAAAAGTCAAGCGTGCAGCTGCCAAGATGCCACTTGCCACCAGTTTGGCCATATTTCAGAGCTGCAACATCACTGGAGTGCCCAAAAGCACAAGGTGTGCAATACTCAGAGACATGGCCAAGGTAAGAAAGGCTGAAAGACGACCACCACTGAACAAGACACACAAGCTGAAACGTCAAGACTGGGCCAAGAAATATCTCAAGACTGATTTTTCTAAGGTTTTATGGACTGATATAATGAGAGCGAGTCTTGATGGGCCAGATGGATGGGCCCGTGGCTGGATTGGTAAAGGGCAGAGAGCTCCAGTCCGACTCAGACGCCAGCAAGGTGGAGGTGGAGTACTGGTTTGGGCTGGTATCATCAAAGATGAGCTTGTGGGGCCTTTTCGGGTTGAGGATGGAGTCAAGCTCAACTCCCAGTCCTACTGCCAGTTTCTGGAAGACACCTTCAAGCAGTGGTACAGGAAGAAGTCTGCATCCTTCAAGAAAAAAATTATTTTCATGCAGGACAATGCTCCATCACACGCGTCCAAGTACTCCACAGCGTGGCTGGCAAGAAAGGGTATAAAAGAAGAAAATCTAATGACATGGCCTCCTTGTTCACCTGATCTGAACCCCATTGAGAACCTGTGGTCCATCATCAAATGTGAGATTTACAAGGAGGGAAAACAGTACACCTCTCCGAACAGTGTCTGGGAGGCTGTGGTTGCTGCTGCACGCAATGTTGATGGTGAACAGATCAAAACACTGACAGAATCCATGGATGGCAGGCTTTTGAGTGTCCTTGCAAAGAAAGGTGGCTATATTGGTCACTGATTTGTTTTTGTTTTGTTTTTGAATGTCAGAAATGTATATTTGTGAATGTTGAGATGTTATATTGGTTTCACTGGTAAAAATAAATAATTGAAATGGGTATATATTTGTTTTTTGTTAAGTTGCCTAATAATTATGCACAGTAATAGTCACCTGCACACACAGATATCCCCCTAAAATAGCTAAAACTAAAAACAAACTAAAAACTACTTCCAAAAATATTCAGCTTTGATATTAATGAGTTTTTTGGGTTCATTGAGAACATGGTTGTTGTTCAATAATAAAATTAATCCTTAAAAATACAACTTGCCTAATAATTCTGCACTCCCTGTAGTCAGTGGCATATTCAGTATAGTCAGTGGCATGTTCGTTTGGTGCATTTTTTCTGTGATTTAAGCGAACTTATGTTTTAAGTTCGGCGTCTAAAGTTCGGGTTATCGAAGAATCGCGTTATGGATTCTAAATTCCGTTATGGTCCGTGGTAGCGGAATCCATAACGCGATCCTTCGATAACCCGAACTTTAGACGCCGAACTTAAAACGCAAGTTCGCTCAACACTAGTAAAGATCACTTCTTTATTGCAGGCGAATTGCCAGCAGCCTGTGAAAAAGGTCCTCCTGAGTGTTACCAGTTGGGGGGTGTTCCTGCACAGTCCTCCAGTCACTCTTTACTGGATGACACTACTGATCTCGTAGTTTCCTATACTTTCAGTCTGCTGTTCAGGCCAGACATCTCCCAAGACCAGAAAATGTTACATGCCATGTTTCTCTGTCCAACTCTGGACACAGAAAAGTTGTGAGTTGGTGCACCTTTCCTAGTAGTTGGCTCAGACAAAGAAGAATTCACATGTATCAGCTGTATCCGACCTTCTGCTACTTAAAGGGGTTGTGCCACTATTAAAAGTTATTGTAATATAATTCGGCATGAAAAAATGAATTACTTTTCTGTTTTGCCTTCAGTTACAGAAATGCTCCAGTTGTGTGATATTCTCATCAATTCACTATAACGTTGCCTGATGGCATTTAAAGGGGTACTCCAGGAATTCATAAAATACAATTAATGAAAATTCTTAGGTTTAACTTACATTTTCCCAAATACCTTTCATTTAGTTATAATGACTCTTTGTCTGGGGAGCAACCATTAGGAGAAATAAAATGGCCTCCGTCCTATTAGTCTACTTTCACACTGGCGTTTTGGCTTTCTATTTGTGAGATCCGTTCAGGGCTCTCTCACAAGCGGTCCAAAACGGATCAGTTTTGCCCTAATGCATTCTGAATGGAAAAGGATCCGCTCAGAATGCATCAGTTTGCATCAGTTCAGCAGCGTTTTGGTGTCCGTCTGATGAAACTGAGCCAAACGGATCCGTCCTGGCACGCAATGTAAGTTAATGGGGACGGATCCGTTTTCTATGACACAATCTGGCACAATAGAAAACGGATCCGTCCTCCATTGACTTTCAATGGTGTTCAAGACGGATCCGTTCTGGCTATGTTAAAGATAATACAAACTGATCCGTTCTGAATGGATGCAGACGGTTGTATTATCTGAACAGATCCTTCCATGACGGATCCGCACAAAACGCAAGTGTGAAAGTAGCCTAAACACAAAACCTGTCCTAATCACACAGCAGGACAAGTTACTTCAGAGCACTGAGGTAAAGAGCTGCCTCAACCTCCTCTCTGCTCTGCTCGTCAGGGATTATGATCCTGAATACAGCTGATAAGATCTTCATCTGAATTCCTGTGGGAATGGAGCCAATGAGGAGGCATGAAGTACAGCAAGAAAGATGGACAGGACAGATTGTGGTAATGTGTTGTAATGGAGACTGTATACAAGTGCTGCTGCTCATTACCACATCCCCACCTCCTGTGTGTACTTCATGTCTCCTCATGAGCTCCATTCCTGCAGAGATTCTGCTGAAGATCTTATCAGCTGTATTCAGAATCATAATCCCTGACAAAGTACGAGAGGAGGATGGGGCAGCTCTTTACCTCAGTGCTCTGAAGTTACTTGTCCTGCTGTGTGATTAGGACAGGTTTTGTCTGTACTAATAGGACAGCAGCCATTTTATTTCTCCTAATAATGGCTACCTAGATAAAACGGATCATTATAACTAATGAAAGATATTTAGGAATATATTTATACTACTGAGCTGGTTGCACATGCTGAGGTTCATCCTTCAACTTCCACCAGCCATATCAACTGTTAGTAGTTATGATAGTTACAGGGAGAAATCTGCAGCAGAACAGACAACCCCGTGAGAAGGACATGCTCCCTGAGCTGCCAGGCTGAAATTGGAGCAATGAATGTGGAGATCTCTGGACCCATTGTGAGGTACAGGGCTGGTTCTAGCTTTGTTAGAAAGAGATTGTCATGTTCTATATGATTATGATGTCTGATTTTTATTTTTCACCTTTAAGGGAGATTACCAAAACAGTACTACATTAGAAAATGGCTATTTATGCATTTTTGTGTGCTTTTTTGTAGGTTTCCGAAGGGAAAACTAAGCTTTAACTCTAAAGTTCCTGGTGTTTTGGGGGGAGTATATTTAGCCTAGAGTAGACTATACTATAGACAAAGGTAAAGTAATGATTGAATATTGCTAGCTCAATTACCCAACAAACCGTGGACATAGACTAGTTACAATTTACAGAAAAGCTTCTAAATATCACTGATTTTTCATGTTCAGAGAGCTCAGATAATCTAGTTGTCCTTTAAGAAAATTCAAGAATTTATATCCTTGACATTTTAGTTGTGTGATAACATTTTCTTTGGCTTTCAAACATCAAGCAATGGTAACGTGAGCATTTCTACAACTTTTATTTTAACTGCCGCTCTTGGGAATACATTACGTTTAGTGCTGCTAAGGATTACCCATGTTCATTCAGATTCCGCACACCTAGGGCGTACACACCATACAGGCAGTCCAGGTGACATAGAATCCATAAAAAGGTTTACACAAGCACTACTGATGTAAAAGATTGAATTGTCCAGGCTACAGATATTGATGACTTAACCAAGCTATGCCAAATTTGGTTCAGTACAACCGCGGCCGGCCTGGTCCTTTCAGTTGTAAAGTTGTAATATGGATGGTAAAATACAGCTGTATTAAGTGACCAAGATAACTCTATATGTCCGTTATTGGGATAAGAACACGATGAATCAATTGACTGTAAGCATCTTGAATGGCGTGACATTTTACAGTGCTAAAAGCTGACATGCCTCATTAACCCCTTGGCGACATCTACTTTAAACATGGCGCCCCTTCAGGAGATGTGCAGACGCCATTGCCGATTGGTGACTCATCCGAGCATTGCTCATGATCGGAGACAACTCCGATCAGACATTTAGCGTCTCAGATGCTGTTGTCAATTGTGATCACAGCATCTCAGAGATCATTTGGAGGGAGAGGGCAACCTCCGACGCCCGAAAAGCTTACCCACAACGAGATTGCGGAGCTGTTCAGTTGCTACGGCAGCCTGAAGCCTTCTGAAGGCTTTCAGGCCCGCTGCAGTAAAGTCAATGATTTTACCATAGACTGCTAGGGGGACTAAAAGAAAGTTATAAAAAAATTAATATATATTATATATGTATATGTATATTGGAGGGCACTCTGCTATCTGATGTTGCACAGAATGATCAGATGTGTATTTATATAAAAATACACATATTTATTATCAAAAATACATTAAAATAAAAATGGAATAGTAATAGGAATAGAAACAGAAATAAAAATAAAAATAGTTATAGATTGTTATCCCTGCACGTAACTATATCATAGTGAGCTAAACATGTCTGTTGGTTTGCAGCCTCACAATAGCAGGTTGACAATAGCTTATATGCCGTGAGGGTGCAAATCTGCATTCAATCTCTAATAAAGAAAGTATCAAGAAAAATAATTACTGTAATGACATAATCCTAAAAAGCTGATCACTCTCTCCCATTGGCCAGAAAAAAAGATAAAGATAAAAATAAATATAGATGTATATCAAATGTCCACGATTTGCAGGCAGAAAGAATTCCAATCCTCCTTTTGATATTCTTGCAACTGACATATAGTGGACAAATAACCAGTCTAATATTTATACCAGCAGGTCTTGGGTTTGTAGTCCCACTGGTAAATAAATGGACACTATGTTAGAAGTATTATTGAGTAATATTGAATCTCTTCTATAGTAATAACATGGTGTCACTTGTGTCTAGTTTATTGTTTTGTTGCCACATTAATCATTTGATATTATGGTTACAAGCACGCTGTGTACATTACCACTCTGTCTGAGCGGACCGCCTCTGTGTCCATGAATGCCCGCTGAAGATCACCGGCTCGGCTGGTGCACTTGGATCTTCTGGCGATTCCCACTGTTGCGCTATAGCGATCTATAATATTCAATTCAATGGTATGAATAGCCGCAGTTTGTATACCGCATCCTCAAATACATTGCTCCAAGGCACCAGACGCGTTTCAGAGTGACAAACTCCTTCTTCAGTGGTGAGCAGTGTGTATTTGCTTGCTGCACTTTAAAGGGTAATTCCTTAGTTGGAGGAGGAGTGATATCTATGATACCCATACATCTAAAAAAAAACAAGGACTGGAATACGTCTATAGACGGGTTTCATGCCAATCTACCACAGATAAAAAACTATTTGTATATACCTCTAAAAACCTTAATACCTAACCCTTAACTTTTTTAGATATATACAAATAGTTTTTTTTATTGGTGGTAGATTGGCATGAGCCTTTAAAATGCAGCAAGCAAATACACACTGCTCACCACTGAAGAAGGAGTTTGTCACTCTGAAACGCGTCTGGTGCCTTGGAGCAATGTATTTGAGGATGTGGTATACAAACTGCGGCTATTCATACCATTGAATTGAACATTATAGAGATCGCTATAGTGCAACAGTGGAAATCGGCGATATCTACACTTAGATCTCTCAGCCAGGAGATCCAAGTGCAACCGCACATATTTCAGTATTCGGCGGCTAATTCAAGTAACCGCTTCCCAAACACGTGGGACGCTGCACCTGCCGAGTCGGTGATCTTCAGCGGGCATTCAAACTCAGCTACTTCCTGGACATAGTGGCGGTCGGTTCAGACAGAGGCTGCTTTCACACTCGCGTTTTGGCTTTCCGTTTATGAGATCCGTTCAGGGCTCTCACAAGCGGTCCAAAACGGATCAGTCTTGCCCTAATGCATTCTGAATAGAAAAGGATCCGCTCAGAATGCATCAGTTTGCCTCCGATCAGTCTCCATTCCGCACTGGAGGCGGACACCAAAACGCTGCTTGACGAAACTGAGCCAAACGTATCCATCCTGACACACAATGTAAGTCAATAGGGACGGATCCGTTTTCTCTGACACAATCTGGCACAATAGAAAATGGATCCGTCCCCCATTGACTTTCAATGGAGTTCATGACGGATCCGTCTTGGCAATGTTACAGATAATACAAACGGATCCGTTCATGACGGATGCATGCGGTTGCATTATAGTAACGGATACGTTTTTGCGGATCCGTGACAGATCCGCCCCAAAATGCGAGTGTGAAACTAGCCAGAGTGGTAATGTACACAGCGTGCTTGTAACAATAATATCAAATGATTAATGTGGCAACAAAACAACTGCTACGATTATAAATAAACTAGACACAAGTGACACTGTTATTACTATAGAAGAGATTCAATATTACTCAATAATACTTCTAAGGCCTCTTTCACACTTGCGTTGTCCGGATCCGGCGTGTACTCCACTTGCCGGAATTACACGCCGGATCCGGAAAAACGCAAGTGTACTGAAAGCATTTGAAGACGGAACCGTCTTCCAAATGCGTTCAGTGTTACTATGGCACCCAGGACGCTATTAAAGTCCTGGTTGCCATAGTAGGAGCGGGGGAGCAGTATACTTACAGTCCGTGCGGCTCCCGGGGCGCTCCAGAATGACGTCAGAGCGCCCCATGCGCATGGATGACGTGATCCATGTGATCACATGATCCATGCGCTTGGGGCGCCCTGACGTCACTCTGGAGCGCCCGGGGAGCCGCACGGACGGTAGGTATACTGCTCCCCCGCTCCCCGCTACACTTTACCATGGCTGCCAGGACTTTAGCGTCTTGGCAGCCATGGTAACCATTCAGAAAAAGCTAAATGTCGGCTCCGGCAATGCGCCGAAACGACGTTTAGCTTAAGGCCGGATCCGGATCAATGCCTTTCAATGGGCATTAATTCCGGATCCGGCCTTGCGGCAAGTGTTCCGGATTTTTGGCCGGAGCAAAAAGCGCAGCATGCTGCAGTATTTTCTCCGGCCAAAAAACGTTCCGTTCCGGAACTGAAGACATCCTGATGCATCCTGAACGGATTTCTCTCCATTCAGAATGCATTAGGATAATCCTGATCAGGATTCTTCCGGCATAGAGCCCCGACGACGGAACTCTATGCCGGAAGACAAGAACGCAAGTGTGAAAGAGCCCTTACATAGTGTCCATTTATTTACCAGTGGGACTACAAACCCAAGACCTGCTGGTATAAATATTAGACTGGTTATTTGTCCACTATATGTCAGTTGCAAGAATATCAAAAGGAGGATTGGAATTCTTTCTGCCTGCAAATCGTGGACATTTGATATACATCTATATTTATTTTAATCTTTTTTTCTGGCCAATGGGAGAGAGTGATCAGCTTTTTAGGATTATGTCATCACAGTAATTATTTTTCTTGATACTTTCTTTATTAGAGATTGAATGCAGATTTGCACCCTCACGGCATATAAGCTATTGCCAACCTGCTATTGTGAGGCTGCAAACCAACAGACATGTTTAGCTCACTATGATATAGTTACGTGAAGGGATAACAATCTGTAACGATTTTTTATTTCTGTTTCTATTCCTATTACTATTCCATTTTTATTTTGATGTATTTTTGATAATATGTTTATTTTTATATAAATACACATCTGATCATTCTGTTCAAAATCAGATAGCAGAGTGCCCTCCAATATACATATCTTCTATTTCTACTAAACCGACGGTGGGTGCGTCGTGGAGTGTGCACCTAGACCATAATTTTAGGCTGGTTGAGCCATTGTGACATAGATTGTTTCATCCTAAAGTTAAAAAAAAGTAAACAGAAATATAAAAACTGAAGTATTAAAATCACCTCATTTCCCAATGTGCCAAATAAAAATAAACAAAAAAATAATGTATCTGAAAATGGTCAAAAACTTTATATTTGATTTTTATGTGAAATGAAGCAACCAAAAAACAGCAATTTAATTTTTTTTTATTTCATTACTCTGTTCACCATATGGGAGAAATACTTTTATATTTTGTTTGAAATCTCTTTTTATTAATCAAACAAAGATCATCAGTTCAGAGCATACATATACCATAAGGTGATACGCATCACATTCCAGCAGGGCTTGAATCTTCAAAGGCAACGCCTAACAATACATGCCATGATACGGTAATCACTCGGCTAGAGCTAAAAGGCTCTTAAGTGAATGATCTTACAAAAACGTACATTCAGAAAATTAACAAGCCCAACATTGTGTCAACCCGGTATCCAAATTATCGTTAACTTGATAGTATCATGAAAGCCAACAATGTCTACATCAACTAAGACATGGTATGAGTGATTCATGGAAAGAGAGGGCAGTTCCAGCGGAGACTATACAAATAAAGAAAGGAAAGCGGAAAATAAGAGACGAAGGAGAGCGGACCTATAGGACAATTGTTGGAGGCAACCTCCCAATTGTACTATAAGGAAGACTAAACCCCAGGATATTATGGAAGACTAGCTTTGTAATCTAACCACGGCTGCCAGAGCTTTAGGAAACTCTCTCTACAATGGTATGTCCACCCTATCAGCTCTTCCATTTGACATATCTGATGGACCCTATCTCTCCACATTTCTAGCGTTGGAGGATCAGTTGATCTCCATTTTACTGGGATTAGGAGCTTTGCCGCCATAAGAAGATGAGTGATCAAGTTATTTTTCCCTGGGCGAAAATTAGATGTGGGCATCCAAAGCATCACCAGCTGAACTGTGAGCTTTAAATTTGTGGTACAAATCTTATTTATGGCCCCTTCGACCTCATCCCAGAAAGAGCGTACAATCGGGCAAGACCACCAAATGTGGGAGAGGGACCCGGTGCCAATTTTGCACCTCCAACAAAGATCAGTGGGAAGCAGCTTAATCTTAAATAAATACTCCGGGGTTCTGTACCATCTTAATGCTATCTTGACTGAGTTCTCTTGTATCTTTATACACTTAGAGAATCCATGCGAGCATTTTTGGATCCACTTTCTGTTAGTGTCGTTCGCTGGAAGGTGAAGTTCTTTTTCCCACTCCACTACCCACGGTGGCGTACTTGAGTCCCTTGTAGTAAGTATTTGTCTGTAAATGAGAGTAACACATTTAACGTGCAGTTTTGGCAAAAGAATAAAATTCTCCAACCAAGTCGGATCATGTCGTGGGATGAGATCAGAGGTCAAAAACTGCTTGCAAATAGTCTCGAAATCATTTCTTTGGATGAAGTCACTTCTAGGTGTGGCATCTCCTAATAAGGCAGTGTAGAAGCCCGAGGTCGCCTGAACTCTCTTTAAATCTCCTACTTTACAGTGGGATAAGGAGACCCATATATCTGAAGGGGATTGTATCTGCGGGTGCATCAAAATGAGGACTACTGGCAAGGGGGCCAGAGGAGAGATCCTGGCGTGGCCAGAGGAGAGCTCCTCAGATCTAAGGCAAACCCTAATTAAACCTTTGGTGAGCTCACTATCTACTCTAGTCCCTTCTCCTGGCTTCCCAGGAATCCACAACTTGCGGAACACTTCCTTACCTAGTAGGGCTAACTCTAAATCTATGTGCATATAGTGAGTCTCATGTCTGACTAACCTGGACCATCTTTCTAAACTAATGGCTTGGACGTAGGTTGTTATATCTGGTAGGGATATGCCTCCTTGCTTTTTCCTACGAGAAAGAAGTCTCAGGGATACTCTAGGACGACCTTTATCCCAAAAGGTATCTGCTCATGACAGCCTGCAATTTATTAATATAAGTACCTGGGATTGATATGGGGAGAGCTCTCAATGTATACATAATCAGAGGGAGGATGTAGGTGGTTAAAACGTTTTTTTCTACCTAACCAGGAGAGGAAAGGCGAATAACTATTTGAGAGAATAGAAGTGACTTTTACTTTTATATTTTGACTCAAAATATAAAAGTATTTCTCCCATATGGTGAACTGAGTAATGAAATAAAAAAAAATAAAAAAAAAACTTAAATTGCTGTTTTTTTTTTTTTTTGTTTTTTTTTGCAGAAAATGATACATGTTGGAGATGTGGGTCCCAGACAGGTACACTAGGTCATATCATGTGGAGGTGCCCTCTAATTCGTCCGTTTTGGGATCAGGTCGAACAAAAAATCAATAAAATCTGTGGCACTACAATAGAATTGACACCTCATTCAGTTCTTCTATGGCTTCCCTCCAAGAAATGGAAACCCTCAAAGTTTGACTTACCCACTCTGCTTGTTCAATCAGAAAGGTTATTAATACCAATTAATTGGCTTAGTACTTACCCTCCTTCACTAAAAAATTGGTTCGAAAAGATTGACCAAGTTTTCCTGATGGAGGAACTTGCTAGCTGGGCAACCATATCTCACTCAAGGTTTCAGAGCCTGTGGAATCCATGGAAAGTGTTCCGCGACTCAAGGATCTTGTAGAAGCTTCCCATAATTGCACCTAACATTCCGCGCCAACTTGAACTCTAATTTTGAACTTATGGCTAATATACATGAGAGTTTATACTGCCCAATATATAGAACATGCAATGAGTGTGTAGCTTGTCATTTAGCTTGTCATTCATTACTGATTCATGGTACCTATGCGTGAGTAGTTTTCTGGTATTATTAAGATGCTACCAACTTTGAATGAGACATAATTTTTTCATAACCTGTATACTGCTCCATATAACTTTATAAGCTGAGCTGCTTATCCTTATCCTTATTTGTAATCTTTAATAACATTTGTCATGAAGTTATAATACAGTTTATGCTATGTTCCCACTCAGCCTTTTTCCCCACATCTTCTTTACCCTCCCCCTCTCTTTATTTTCTTTCACCCTTCTTTTTCTCCACCCCTCCCCCTCTCATCTTCATCTCTTTTTTGGGTCTCATCAGTATCACACGATATTTGCTAGACTTTAAAATGCTATTATTATTATATCTTCAATGTCTTGTCTAACTTTCATGTCTTCTTAAATAAAAAGAGATTTGTTAAAAAAAAAATTGCTGTTTTTTGGTTGCTTCATTTCACAAAAAAATCAAATATAAAGTGATCAATAAAAACATATAAGTAACACATACACCAAAATTATACCAATAAAAAAAAAGCCCTCACACAGCTCTATAGACAGAAATATACCGTAAATAATTTGAGTATTAAAACATAAGAAAAACTATATAGCTGTAGTATTGCTGTAATCGTACTACCTCCAAAATAAAGGTAATCTATTATTTTCACTGCCCAGTGAAGGCTGTAAAAACAGAACCAGTAAAAAAAAAACTAAATGTCTGAATTGCGTTTTTTTTTTCTTCCAAATCCACCCTATTAAAAAAAAAAAATAAAGTTTCCTAATACATTACATGGAATATTAAACGGTGCCATTAGAAAGCACAACCTATCCCACAAACAATAAGCCCTCATTGTGGTTATGCAAATGGAAAAAATTAAAAGGTTATGGTTCTTGGAAGGCAGGATGGAGAAAAATGAAAACAAAAATATGAAAAATTCTTTATGGCGTTTAGAGTCATAAGGGGTACTGAATATGAATACACATAGGAGGGTATTTATTTTACACCTGGTGCCACAACACAAAAATTTGCACTTTTTTCAATTTTACGTTGCTCTCACCACTAGGGCTTAGAAGAGGGGCAGGACCACCCTTGGTCCAACAGATTTCTTCTATTTTTTAAACAGAAACTGGAGTCAATTTTTGTGTGAATCTGGATTGGCTTTCTGTTGTATGGGCTGCCAGAAGATGCATCAAATTTCTTAAAGGAGGTTTCCGCTTTTGTAAGGCCTCATGCACACGACCGTATGTGTTTTTCGGTCCGCAAATTGCGGATCCGCAAAAAAAACAGATGACTTTCCGTTTTTTTTGCGGATCCATTGAAATAATGCCTATCCTTGTCTGCAAACTAGAAAAAAATAGGACATGCACTATTTTTTTTGCGGAGCAACGGAACGGACATACTGATGAGAACAGTATCGAAATGAATGGGTCCGCATCCTATCCGCAAAAAAAACGGAACGGACATGGAAACAAAATACGGTCGTGTGCATGAGCCTTATCTTGATGACCTATCCTCAGGGTACGTCATCAATATCAGGTCTTTGGGGGGATCAGCTGTTTGGGGAGAACGCAGAGCTCGTACGAAGATTGGTCATCAATATAACAAAAGCGGACAACCCCTTTAAGAGGCCTGCACCTCTGTAATAAATTTCACACATCATACTCCAGTGCACTTCTAAATAAGACTAGCATATAAAAGACAGTCTTAATTAAGACCCCCGTAGAGTTATAGTTATTCTTTCCTTCTGCATATGGTCAAGTTGTCAGCCTGGATCCCATGGCTGCACTGAATTACATTTGTCTATTGTCTACTGACTTACACACAGCGATGGTCATGAAGAGGGCGAGCTGACGAGGGTGAACTAATTACTATTTCATCAATGTACAAATTGTACAAAATAGGAATCCCTATTAATAACATCGCCCAGGCTGACCAGGCTATAGTATTGACCTGACACATCAGTTTTTTTAATTGTCACTTCTGGAACCTAAAATCTGCAGACCATTAAAGAACTGAATGATAAAAACTCTGTTTGGGCTATAGAACATGTGGGATCCAGGGTTGACAACCGTGCAGAAATTCCTGGACAATCCGTAAAAATTGGTTGACTTTTTTCCTGTTTCATGAAAAATAATAGAGGTGTCCGATTTTTCTAGGCGGCTGGTGGTTGACTAGAATATTTTGGTGGCAATTATCATCATTTCACAGCTCTCAGTAACTGCTGGTCATGATTTATTATCAGTATATTAAGCTATAGACGTGTATTATTTATAATATTTATCATTCATTATGGTTCTCCAATTTGTCGTAAAAAATGTTGTCTCTCCGTGATTTTGAGAGAAGTTGTCCAGAAAGAAAGAAAAATTCTGGTTGGCAACTCTGGTTGGATACTGGGTGGCTGATTTTCACAGCATTAGGTCTCATGCACACGGCAGTTGTTGTGTTCCGTGTCAGTTGTTCCGTTTTCCGTCATTTTCTGCAGACCCATTGACTTTCAATGGGTCCGTTGAAAACTCGGATAATGCACAGTTTGTCATCCGCGTCCGTGATTCCAGTCCGTCAAAAAAATTACCTGTCCTATTTTTTTTCCACGGACAACGGTTCGCGGACCCATTCAAGTCAATGGGTCCGTGAAAAAACACGGAGGCACACAAGATTGTCATCCTAGTCTGTTTTTTTCCTATCATTTGCAAGGCAAACTTGACTTAGATTTTTTTTCACTTTCCTTCATGTCTGGTGATCCTCCAAAAATCAAGGAAGACACACGGAAACAAAAACGGAAACGGATCACGGAACAACGGAACCCCGTTTTGCGGACTGTGAAAAAATACTGTCGTGTGCATGAGGCCTTAGGCCTCATGCACACGGCCATTGTTTGGGTCCGCAAAACGACGGCTCGGATGCGGACCCATTTATTTTAATGGGGCCGCAAAAGATGCGGACAGCACTCTGTGTGCTGTCCGCATCCGTTGCACCGTTCCGTGGCCCCGCAAAAAAAATAGAACATGTCCTATTCTTGTCCGTTTTGCGGACAAGAATAGGCATTTCTACAATGGGCTACCCGTTCCAGGCACACTGTCGTGTGCATGAGGCCTTAGGCTACATGCACACGACAGTTGTTTTTTGCAGTCCGCAAATAGCGGATCCGTGTTCCTGTTTTTTTTTTTTTACATCCACATCCATTCCGTTTGTCCGCAAATGTTGTAGGTTGTGTTTCAGTGTGTCTTCAGGTTTTTTTTTGCGGTCCGCAAAAAAAACCTGAAGGCTGTAATTCTTGAAATTTTATATATACAGGTTTCCCAGCAACCATCCGCAAAAAAAAAACGGATGCGGATGACATACGGATGGCTTCCGTTGGTCATCCGCATTTTTTTCGGACCCATTGACTTCTATGGGTCCGCAAACCGTTTTTTGCGGACAAGAATAGGACATGCCATATTTTTTTTGCGGACGTGAAACACGGACAGCGGACGTGGACAAGAAATGGATGAGTCCACCGCATTTTTAACGGATCCATAGAGATGAATGGGAAACCATCCGCAAACCACTGCCGTGTGCATGTAGCCTTATCCTGTCTAGTCTCATAATACTTTTCAGTTTCTTTCTTTGTTGCTCACATGTGTTACTTTATTTGGTTTACACTTCTTCTTTGGGTTATCTTGAAAGTCAAGATGGAGGAATATTCAGTTCCAGCTAGACTATCCTTAAAGTATACTTCTAGTGAAAAATAAGCACTTCATACGCTCTTGTCCTCTGGGACAGCAGTTCTGTGTTGTTAGCGCTGCAGATCCTCCTCCTTCACTCATGGGCGGCCATGTGACAGATACAGTACAGCTGCCGCCCAGTCCTGGTCCCTCTTTCTTTATAACACTGCAGACACAGCTTTCTACAATCAGCGCCAATGCAGTTACGATTACAGGACTTGATTAGCTATTGTCTACAGACACACAAATAGATTGAATAGCCTTTCTGGGTAATATATTAGTCATTTTAGCTGTAACTACAATCTATTTATCCCCAGCAGGTAGGGGCTAATAGGCTGCATCCTATTCTTTCCCATAGGCTGCATTCACATGACTGTATGTGTTCTGCCCTCCGCAAAACACGGATCCACAAAAATCATGGCTGACATCCGTGTTGCATCAGTATATCTGTGGATCCATTGTAACAATGCCTATCCTTGTCCGCAAAACGGTCATGATCTTTTTTGCGGGACTACGGAACGGACATACGGATGCGGACAGCACACGGTGCAGATCGGATGTAGACCAAAAATACGGTCATGTGAATGCAACCATATGGAAATGAACAGTGTGCAGCCAGAAACTAAATGAAGCTAATACAAAGCGTACAACATTTTTTAAATTCTAGATAAAAGATTAGCAGTTGCACGTTTTACCAGGTTGTTAAGTGGATCATGATAGGTATGCTTGAAGAATACTAAATAAGAGGCTAATAAACTCCCTTTACCTTATCACAAGTATAAAAAAACTACCTGATGGTTTTCCACACATTGAATCCATCCAAGGGCTTGGTACCATTAATAGTTCCTCCAGACAGATGCACTAATGTTGGCAGCCAGTCCGAAATATGGATCAGTTCTTTACTAACGACACCTTTCTGCTTCAATAAGGGGCTTGTGACAAAGCCAACTCCTCGTACTCCACCTTCCCAAAGGGTCCACTTTCTTCCACGTAAAGGCCAGTTGTTGCCACCAGCCAATGTCTGCCCACCATTATCTGTAACAGAAAAAAGTTGGGAAAACAATATGTCACGCTTGATTAGTACTACAATGAAATGGGCACACAAAAAATAAAAATTAGCCCACTTCCAGGCACTGCTTGGCACCTACCTGTGACTGAAGGTCCCGCTTCTCCTATCCCTTCCTGACTCATGTACATTTTTTACTTCTTTGCACCTGTGGAGAACATTTGCCTGTGGAAGGGACCAACTTGAAATGGGCCTTCTCTCCAGGATGTCTCCGGTATGTACATCATTGATCAAATTGGGGCCTTGATTTATCAAGACAGGTGTGTGCTATGCTGGTCTTAATGGGCTTCTGGAGCAGGCATTTCATTTATGATGAGGCACAGACTTTGTCATAAGCTAGATGCCTCTCCTGGCAGTTCGTGTGCCAAACTGAAATCTACTCCAGTCCGCAGCTGGCGTAGGCATCAGTTATTATTTATGCCAGTTCCTGGTGTAAATTATTGTACAGGGTGGGCCATTTATATGGATACACCTTAATAAAATGGGAATGGTTGGTGATATTAACTTCCTGTTTGTGGCACATTAGTATATGTGAGGGGGGAAACTTTTCAAGATGGGTGGTGACCATGGCGGCCATTTTGAAGTCTGACATTTTGAATCCAACTTTTGTTTTTTCAATAGGAAGAGGGTCATGTGACACATCAAACTTATTGGGAATTTCACAAGAAAAACAATGGTGTGCTTGGTTTTAACGTAACTTTATTCTTTCATGAGTTATTTACAAGTTTCTGACCACTTATAAAATGTGTTCAATGTGCTGCCCATTGTGTTGGATTGTCAATGCAACCCTCTTCTCCCACTCTTCACACACTGATAGCAACACAGGAGAAATGCTAGCACAGGCTTCCAGTAGCTGTAGTTTCAGGTGCTGCACATCTCGTATCTTCACAGCATAGACAATTGCCTTCAAATGACCCCAAAGATAAAAGTCTAAGGGGGTCAGATCGGGAGACCTTGGGGGCCATTCAACTGGCCCACGACGACCAATCCACTTTCCAGGAAACTGTTCATCTAGGAATGCTCGGACCTGACACCCATAATGTGGTGGTGCACCATCTTGCTGGAAAGACTCAGGGAACGTGCCAGCATAAGTGCATAAAGAGGGAAACACATCATGTAGCAATTTCGCATATCCAGTGACCCCCTTAGACTTTTATCTTTGGGGTCATCTGAAGGCAATTGTCTATGCTGTGAAGATACGAGATGTGCAGCACCTGAAACTAGAAGAGGGTTGCATTGACAATCCAACACAATGGGCAGCACATTGAACACATTTTATAAGTGGTCAGAAACTTGTAAATAACTCATGAAAGAATAAAGTTACGTTAAAACCAAGCACATCATTGTTTTTCTTAAGAAATTCCCAATAAGTTTGATGTGTCACATGACCCTCTTCCTATTGAAAAAACAAAAGTTGGATTCAAAATGTCCGACTTCAAAATGGCCGCCATGGTCACCACTCATCTTGAAAAGTTTCCCCCCTCACATATACTAATGTGCCACAAACAGGAAGTTAATATCACCAACCATTCCCATTTTATTAAGGTGTATCCATATAAATGGCCCACCCTGTAGATGTTCCAAGGCCAATGGCTCGCCTATGCCCCACCCTCACTATACCCCCTTCGTAGACAGGCGAGGGTAGCGTAAAAATGCCAGTTCAGGCTAAAAATGTTGCAAAAGCATTTAAAAAAGTCACAAAGCAGGGTTTTCTGGTGTAGGGTAAATGATAAATCCCCCCCTGTATGTTTAGACTTCTGACTATGGGATTGAAGGATTATAAATAGACAATGGCTCCTCTAATTAACAGGCAACGTCTCTTTCCGTACGTTGTGGTCAAGCTCCTTATAATGGCATGCTGTGCCTATTAAGCATCGGTGTTTAGCCTATGGCAGCTTACATCTGACTAATAAAAACCTGACAATTCATTAATTTCTTGTCTAAGTAACAAGGCTTTTTTGGTTCCTGTAATTATTGTGAAGGTGTCTTTACAATTTGAATTGACTCCATGTTTTGCAACCTTGACCTCAACCAACCTAGACTTTTGCCCATGGTAAGCCATCATCTGTCCCTCCAATCACCCGTCTGAAGAGGCCACGGAGCTCTGGTAAATACTTAGACCTCTTCCTGGGTCAGTGATGTCATGTTCATCAGTCACATGGCCTACGCGCAGCTCAGTCCCATGCAAGTGAATGGGGTTGAGCTGAAATACAGAGCACAGAACTGTGATTGGTAAGCTGCAAGGAGGCTGCAGCACTCACCAGAGTGCCGCGGCCTCCACAAACAGCTGATCGGCAGGGGTGCGGTAGTCGGACCCCCATCAATCACATATTGATGGCCTCTCCTGAGGATGGGACATCAATATGAAAGTCTCAGACAACTCCTTTGAGGTGAGGAACTGACAGTCGAACAACCATTTTAGTACAGTAGTACATATACAGAAAATAAATGTATAACACAGAATTATATATAAAAATACAACAAACACATGTTCTCTATGTAGAGCAAGGTTTTTCACTCAGCCATGACATTTATGTGGATCAGTGACATTCTCATTTTCCAGGGAGGATAATTATAGGATTGCACATACATATGTAAAGGACAGAGGACGGGTGGGTACTTTTCACTCTACTCATTCCAAGAATACCACATTATTAGGTCTTTCATATGGCTGGTAAATTGCTGAAAACTAAGCAGAAAATAGTTACAAATAACACACCTAAGAAAGGTATAGGAAGTGACCATTCACTTTCCAGCTGAATATGCCTGTGCTTTCTATCGTCCACATTACAAACTGCAATTTAACGTATTCATGTAAGAATATAAAATAAGTGTATGGACGTTTTTCTTAAAGTGGTTTTCTAATACTTTTAGGCCTCCTGCGCACAAACGTATTTTCTTTCCATGTCCGTTCCGGGGTTTTTTTGCGGACCGTATACGGAACCATTCAATTTAATGGTTCCGCAAAAAAACGGAAGTTACTCCGTTTGCATTCCGTTTCCGTATTTCCATTCCACAAAAAAAATAAAAATAGAACATGTCCTATTATTGTCCACATTATGGACAAGGATAGTGCTGTTCTATTAGGGGCCAGCTGTTCCGTTCAGCAAAATACAGAATGCACACAGACGTCATCCATATTTTTTGTGGATCCGTTTTTTGCGGACCGCAAAATACATAGTCGTGTGCATGAGGCCTTATACTGATGACCTATCCTATAGTGTAAAAAGTATGAACCTTTCTGACATGGCAATAGGAATAAAATTATGACAAAAAGTTAAGGACTCTAAAAGACGTTTTAATCAGCATGCTTTAAAGTATGTGTTCATGCAGATGGCAGAGGGAGCATGCACACACTTCTGATACACAGCTGTTACTGAATTCACCCACATGTGTGGCCCTTTGGCCTCTTTCAGACGGGCGTTGCGGGAACACGCGCGATTTTTCCGCGTGAGTGCAAAACATTGTAATGCGTTTTGCACTCGCGTGAGAAAAATCGCGCTTGTTTGGTACCCGAACTTCTTCACAGAAGTTCGGGCTTGGGATCGGTGTTCTGTAGATTGTATTCTGAATCCCGAATGCTTAGTAAAATAGCGCTGGAGGGGTTAAAAAATAAAAATAAAAATTTAACTCACCTTAATCCACTTGCTCGCGCAGCCGGCATCTCCTTCTGTCTTCATCTTAGCTGTGTGGAGGAACAGGACCTGTGGTGACGTCACTCCGGTCATTACATGATCCATCACATGATCTTTTACCATGGTGATGGATCATGTGATGGACCATGTGATGACCGGAGGACAGGTCCTGTTCCTCCACACAGCTAAGATGAAGACAGAAGGAGATGCCGGTTGCGCGAGCAAGTGGTTTAAGGTGAGTTAATTTATTTTATTTTATTTTTTTAACCCCTCCAGCGCTATTTTACTATGCATTCGGTATTCAGAATGCTATTATTTTCCCTTATAACCATGTTATAAGGCAAAATAATAATGATCGAGTCTCCATCCCGATCGTCTCCTAGCAACCGTGCGTGAAAATCGCACTGCATCCGCACTTGATTGCGGATGCTTGCGATTTTCACGCAACCCCATTCATTTCTATGGGGCCTGCGTTGCTTGAAAAACGCAGAATATAGAGCATGCTGCGATGCAACGCACAAGTGATGCGTGAAAATCACCGCTCATGTGAACAGCCCCATAGAAATGAATGGGTCGGTATTCAGTGAGGGTGCAATGCGTTCAACTCACGCATCGCATCCGCGCGGAATACTCGCCCGTGTGAAAGGGGCCTTTAAGACGGATAAACCTACATGTGTTGAGTGAGTCAGGGGTGTAGCTGTAGGTGGTGCAGGGGTAGCAGTCTCTACCTGTCCCATGAGCCTGAGGGGGCCCAAAGAAAACACCAATATTAACTCCTTAATAAGGACACAGCCCTATTTCACCTTAAGGACCAGGCCATTTTTTGCAAATCTGACCAGTGTCACTTTAAGTGGTGATAACTTTAAAACGCTTCGACTAATCCAGGCCATTCTGCGATTTTTTTTTCCCGTCACATATTGTACTTTATGACACTGGTAAAATGAAGTTAAAAAAAAAATAAAAAATTATAAAAAAATACCAAATTTACCAAAAATTTGTAAAGAATTGCAAATTTCCAAGTTTCAATTTCTCTACTTCTATAATACATAGTAATACCTACAAAAATAGTTATTACTTTACATTCCCCATATGTCTACTTCATGTTTGGATCATTTTGGGAATGATATTTTATTTTTTGGGGATGTTACAAGGCTTAGAAGTTTAGAAGCAAATCTTGAAATTTTTCAGAAATTTTCAAAAACCCAATTTTTAGGGACCAGTTCAGGTCTGAAGTCACTTTGCGAGGCTTACATAATAGAAACCACCCAAAAATGACCCCATTCTATAAACTACACCCCTCAAGGTATTCAAAACTGATTTTACAAACTTTGTTAACCCTTTAGGTGTTCCACAAGAATTAATGGAAAATAGAGATACAATTTAAAAATTTCACTTTTTTGGCAGATTTTCCATTTTAATAATTTTTTTTCCAGTTACAAAGCAAGGGTTAACAGCCAAACCAAACTCAATACTTATGGCCCTGATTCTGTAGTTTACAGAAACACCCCATTTGTGGTCGTAAACCGCTGTACGGGCACACGGCAGGGCGCAGAAGGAAAGGAATGCCATACGGTTTTTGGAAGGCAGATTTTGCTGGACTGGTTTTTTTGACACCATGTCCCATTTGAAGCCCCCCTGATGCACCCCTAGAGTAGAAACTCCAAAAAAGTGACCCCATTTTAGAAACTATGGGATAGGGTGGAAGTTTTGTTGGTACTAGTTTAGGGTACATATGATTTTTAGTTGCTCTATATTTCACTTTTTGTGAGGCAAGGTAACAAGAAATAGCTGTTTTGGCACCGTTTTTTATTTTTTGTTATTCACAACATTCATCTGACAGGTTAGATCATGTGGTATTTTTATAGACCAGGTTGTCACGGACG
The DNA here is from genome assembly GCF_905171765.1 of Bufo bufo. Taxonomy (NCBI): domain Eukaryota; kingdom Metazoa; phylum Chordata; class Amphibia; order Anura; family Bufonidae; genus Bufo; species Bufo bufo. The sequence goes on along the minus strand of NC_053390.1, from coordinate 105,552,571 downwards.
CGGCGATACCCAATATGTTTTTTTTGTTGTTTTTTTTTTACGTAAGTTTTACACAATGATTTCATTTTTGAAGCAAAAAAAAATCATGTTTTAGTGTTTCCATAGTCTGAGAGCCATAATTTTTTCAGTTTTTGGGCGATTACCATGGGTAGGGTATGATTTTTGTGGGATGAGATGATTGTTTTATTGGCACTATTTTGGGGTGCGTGTGACCTTTTGATCGCTTGCTATTACACTTTTTGTGATGTAAGGTGACAAAAAATGGTCTATTTAGCACAGTTTTTATTAAAAAATTTTAAGGTGTTCATCTGAGGGGTTAGGTCATGTGATATTTTTATAGAGGCGGTCAATACAGACGCGGCGATACCTAATATGTATACTTTTTATTTTATTTATGTAAGTTTTACACAATAACCGCTTTTTTAAAACAAAAAAAATGATGTTTTAGGGTTTCCATATTCTGAGCCATAGTTTTTTTTATTTTTTGGGCGATTGTCTCAGGTAGGGGCTAATTTTTTGCGGGATGAGGTGACTTAGATTGGTACTATTTTGGTGGGCAAACGCCTTTTTTATCGCTTGCTGTTGTACTTTTTGTGATGTAAGGTGACAAACAAATTCTTTAGCACAGTTTTTTTTTTTACGGTGTTCATCTGAGGGGTTAGGTCATGTGATATCTTTATAGAGCCGGTCCCACTTTGGGACTTGAACTTTTGGGGGTCTAATCCTTTACAATGCATTCCAATACTTCTGTATTGGAATGCATTGGCTGTATGAGCAATACTGTGTGGATTACTCATACAGCTTCCGGCCTGTGAGATCCAGGGGGCTGGATCTTCCAGGCTCGTCACTGGAAGGCAGCGCGATGCCTTCCATGACATCGGGTCCCCTCTACAGCCGCATGGGACCCGATGGCACTGCCACACGCCACCACCGCAATAGGTAAAAGCCGACATGGGGGGTGGGGGGGTCACGGGACCCCCCCGCGCATTTAGCCGAGGTGCCTGCTCATGCGCAGTCGGACTCAAGCGCGATCCTGTAACTGAATCGCGCGTGAGGAAGAGAAGACAGGCAGGAATCGGGGACGGCGCATGCGCGCTTCAGTTACAGGATCGCGCTTGAGTCCGACGGCGCATGCGCCGCCTGTACAAGCGCGGTCCCGGCGACTGAGCCAGGTGTCCGTTACACTACTTAGAGGAGGGGTTAGGGCAGGGGAGTTACAGCCCGGAGTGAGGGAAGGGCTACCCCCTTGACTTCTAGCGTGACTTCAGGAGCTGGAGACGAGGACTTTATAAGTAGTTTTTTTCATGAATATACATCCCAGGAAAGCGGCACAAGAATGCATTGAAACACAATGAGGATAATCTATAAGGTACTGGTAATAGTTTATTAAGTGAAATCCTGGTGAAAGGTTCGCTTTAACCGCCTCACGTCCGCCCATAGGATATAAACGTCCTATGGGTGGACGTCTATTTCTGACAGCACGTTTTAAAACGTCCTGTCAGAAATAGCAGCTGCACGCTAATCGTGCAGCTGCTGATCGGGTTGCCCGCTGTCAGTGACAGCAGGGCAACCCAGAGATAAGGCAGGGACAGTGCCCAGGTGTCCCTGCCTTCACGATCGCTGCAGACACAGCGCTCACCGAGCGCTGTGTCTGCAGAGCAGGAAGCGCTGTGCGCTTCCTGTTCCGGCCCGGCGGTCATGTGACCGCCGGGACCGGAGAGTGCAGGGGCTGTGTGAGGTCTCTCAGAGACCTCGATCAGCCCTGCTGTGAGGCTGTACAGCGCAGGATTGCTGCTGTACAGCCTCTATAGGGGTGCATTTCCACTGTAACTGGGGCTACTATGTCAGCCCCAGTTACAGGAGAAATCAAATAGTGAAAAAAAAAAAAAAAAAGTGAAGTAAATGTCCCCCAGAGGTCTTGTATGACCTTATGGGGGACGAAAAGTGTAAAATAAAATAAAAATAAAATAAAGTGTTGAAAAAATAAAATAAAAAAAAGGTTCACATGTAAAAAAAAAAAAAATCCCAAGTAAGGAATAAAAAAAAAAATAAATAAATAAATAAAATAGACATATTTAGTATTGCCGCGTCCGTAAAAACCAGCTCTATAAAAATATCACATGACCTAACCCCTCGGGTGAACACCGTAAAAAATAAATAAAAAAAACTGTGTCAAAACAAGCAATTTTTGTCACCTTGCATCACAAAAGGTGCAACACCAAGTGATCAAAAACGCGTATGTCCCACAAAATGGTACCAATAAAACCGTCACCTCATCCCGCAAAAAATGAGCCCCTACATAAGAAAATCTCTCAAAAAATAAAAAAACTATAGCTCTTAGAACATGGAGACACTAAAACATCATTTTTTTGGTTTCAAAAATGCTATTATTGTGTTAAAGTGAAACAAATAAAAAAAAGTATACATATTAGGTATTGCCGCGTCCGTAAAAACCAGCTCTATAAAAATATCACATGACCTAACCCCTCGGGTGAACACCGTAAAAAATAAATAAAAAAAACTGTGTCAAAACAAGCAATTTTTGTCACCTTGCATCACAAAAGGTGCAACACCAAGTGATCAAAAACGCGTATGTCCCACAAAATAGTACCAATAAAACCGTCACCTCATCCCGCAAAAAATGAGCCCCTACATAAGAAAATCTCTCAAAAAATAAAAAAACTATAGCTCTCAGAACATGGACACATTAAAACATAATTTTTTGGTTTCAAAAATGCTATTATTGTGTAAAACTTTAATAAATGAGAAAAAGTATACATATTAGGTATCGCCACGTCCGTAACAATCTGCTCTATAAAAATGTCACTTGACTGAACCCCTCAGGTGAACGCTGTAAAAATAAATAAATAGAAACTGTGCTAAAACAACCAATTTTTTGGTCACCTTGCCCAATAAAGTGTTATAATGAATGATCAAAAAATCATATGTACCCAAAAATAGTACTAATAAAACTGGCACCTTATCCCCTAGTTTCCAAAATGGGGTCACTTCTTGGGAGTTTCTACTGTAAGGGTGCATCAGGGGGCTTCAAATGGGACATGGCATCTAAAAACCATGTGGAGTTCCTTTCCTTCTGCGCCCTGCCGTGTGCCCATACAGCAGTTTACGACCACATGTGGGGTGTTTCTGTAAACCGCAGAATCTGGGTAATAAATATTGAGTTTTGTTTGGCTGTTAACCATCGATGTGTTAAAGAAAAAAATTTATTAAAATGGAAAATCTGCCAAAAAAGTGAAATTTAAAAATTTGATCTCCATTTTCCTTTAATTCTTGTGGAACGCCTAAAGGGTTAACAAAGTTTGTAAAATCGGTTTTGAATACCTTGAGGGGTGTAGTTTCTACAATGGGGTCATTTATGGGGGTATCCACTATGTAGGCCCCACAAAGTGACTTCAGACCTGAACTGGTCCTTATAAAGTGGGTTTTGGCAATTTTCTTACAAATTTGAAGAATTGCTTCTAAACTTCTAAGCCTTCTAACGTCCTAAAAAAATAAAATGACATTTCCAAAATGATGCCAACATAAAGTAGACATATGGGGAATGTTAAATAATAACTATTTTATGAGGTATCACTTTCTGTTTTGAAAGCAGAGAAATTGAAATTTAGAAAATTGCGAATTTTTCAAATTTTTGGGTAAATTTGGGATTTTTTCATAAATAAAGGTGAAATATTTTGACTCAAATTTATGACTATCATGAAGTACAATGTGTCACGAGAAAACAATCTCTGAATGACTTGGATAAATAAAGGTGTTCCAAAGTTATTACCACATAAAGTGAGATATGTCAGTTTTGCAAAATTTGGCCTGGTCAGGAAGGGGGCAAAGGGCCCAGATGGGAAGTGGTTAAAGGGGTTGTGCCAAGCATAACGTTTACACCCCATCCAGAGCCTAGGGGATAATTAACTGATCGTGGGGGTCCGGCCCCTGGGACCCTAACCAATCCGAGAATGGGGGTCTAATGTTCCTGTTCTGATGGAGCGGTATGCAGTTCTCTAGGATCTTGCTGAAAAGATCCCAGTTCTGTACTCCTATCTCCTTCAGTCCCACAGAGAATGAATGAAGCAGCAGGGCGCATGCTCGGCCTACTGCTCCATCAGGACAGTAACATGGGACCCCCTTCTTGAGATTGTGGGGGTCCTAGCAGAAAGACCCCCACCAATCAGTTAGTATCATACTCATCACAACCCCTTTAAAGGGACACTGACAGGCCCTATAAGCATATTTAGTTATTCCTATGCAGTCATAGATCTATTAAAGTGTATTCCAATGATATAAGAGTACCCCCTGTCCGCATTGTAAACCATGTAAAAACAACTTTATATTCATGTCAATCACATTTCTTTATGCCCAAGGGGCGTTTTTTCTCATACCTTTGTGCCCAGTCGCGCCTCAACTGGCGATTCTTACCGCCGCCCAGCTCATTATTATTCACTGCGCTGGGCGGCTCTTACATTCCCCGATCCTGTCAGAAGAGAGAAGAGTTTCTTGGCCGGCGCAGGCGCATTAACGATCTGAATTTCTGAAGACATCAGCGCTCTAACGCGCTGGATACGAGTGCCTTGGAGGAGAGATCGGACGCAGGCGCATTCAATTACAGGCTTGGGAGGGTGCCGGCGCATGCGCAGAAGGTCCGATTGAGGCCGATGCCCATAAGTCTCCATCGAGCATGCGCGGGAACTGACAGGATCGGGGAATGTAAGAGCCGCCCAGCGCAGTGAATAATAATGAGCTGGGCGGTGGTAGGAATCGACAATTGAGGCGCCGCTGGGCACAAAGGTAGGAGAAAAAACGCCCCTTGGGCATAAAGAAATATGATTGACAGATGAATATAAAGTTGTTTTTACATGGTTTACAATGCGGACAGGGGGTACTCTTATATCATTGGAATACACTTTAATAGACCTATGACTGCATAGGAATAACTAAATATGTTTATAGGGCCTGTCAGTGTCCCTTTAAGGTTTTTTTTCACATCTGTGTAGGATGATCCATTACAGATTCTGTAACAGGATAGGTCATCAGTATCTGATCGGTGGGGGTCTGACTCTTGGCACCCTTGTCCATCAGCTGTTTGAAGACACTGCAGCACTCACTTTCTAGGACCGTGATGTCACGTTTATTGGTCACATTGCCTAGGCGCAGCTCAGCCCCTTTCAAGTAAATGGGGCTGTGCTGCAATACAAAGCTAAGCCGCTATCCAATGCGGGGAGCTGTGCATGGCAAGCTGAGTAGAAGCCTCTTGAAACATCTGTTCCATGGGGTTGCCGGGAGTTCGACCCTCCCTGATCACTTGGATAGGTCGTCATTATTAAACACATGGACAACCCCTTTAAAGGCTGTGTACACCTTCGGAGGCAAAAAAATGAATGATTGTATACTCATTTTCGACTAAAAAAATTTCTTAATTTTGCCTTTATTACAAATATTGAGTTGTTCTGTCACAAAGGGTTAACTGTTTTTCTTTGTGACTGGTACTGGTACCTTATCTCTAAACTACTAAGAAGTCATAAACACTTATTTAAGCAGCATTATAAGATAACAACTAAGCTATGAGTGTTTAGGAGGTCATAGAGCAGAAATAAGGAGTCTGTCAGCTCCTGGTCTGACGGAAAAGACAGAAAATCCAAAGGATGCTACTAGAGAATGTCAGCTCTGTACAGAAAAAAAAAAAAAGGACTCCATATTTTTAATAAAGACCAATTAAAAAAAATATTTTTAGCTCAAAATGAGTACGATGCAATAGTTAAAAAAAAAAACCCCAAAGGTGTACATAGCCTTTAACTTTAAACTCAGTTCTTTTCCTTTGTATTCCACTGAAAGTGCTTGACAGTATGAATACAGCCCTTCACTTTGAATAACATTACACCACGTGTACTTATTATCCAGACAGGGCGAAATATCAGTCATCCACAAGCACATGTGACAAGCCTCGGCTGTGCGGTGCTGCCGTTTATGGCCCTTTATAATACTCACAATGAGCTATGTTTGCTCCATCTTCTCTGTTTGTAATTGCTTCTCACTAGTGATGTAACTGTGCAGATATTCACTTCTATTTTCAACTTGGACACAATAAGACATCATGTGCGCCTTCAGCGCTGAAAAGGACACAAACGATTTCAAACTCAACATATTTTAAAGGAGCTTGAAAAGAAAAGTTTGCTGGTGTCTTGAAGGGGCAAGGATTTTAATACGGATGGCCTATCTTCAGGATAGGCCATAAACATCAGATAGGTGGGAGTTCGACGTCCTACACCCCCTCCGATCAGCTGCTTTAGAGTAGAATCCTTCACTGGAACTACAAGGCTTCGTCCATAGTAGTGTAGTGGGTGACGCTGGTTACTACAGCGCTGCTCCCATTCTCTCTCTCAAGGAAAATTGTGGAGGGATGATATAACAGTTTCAGGGGCGGACTGGCCCCCTACAGGGAAATTTCCAGGAGGGCTGATTCCCAAGGCCTCCTCATGGTCACCAGCTGTGTACATAAAAATCTGATGCTCTCAGCATTCTTTTAGGGGCATCAGGCACTTATTCACCTGACTAGGGACCGCAGGTGCCCTCCTGAATTCAACTGTATTGCCATGGTCAGAACGATGATACAGTATCATACTGTGGCGCGGGTGCAGTATTTTGTGCTGCACTGTGGTATTTGGTTCTGCTGGGACGGTATTTTGTTCTGCACTATGGTATTGCTGGCCCGCCTACTTGTGTTGGCCCTGTCTTCTGTCAATTTGGATCCAACTACAACATAGGCCAACTTATTTTTCCTTTCTTTTTTTTTTCAGGGCCACGTTAAGTTTCCAGTCCGCCCCTGCATAGTTTTGTTTATTAGTGGAATTACTGGGGCTGGGTATAAGTGACTGTTTCTTTGCAGAGGAGGAAGACAGGAGTAGGGGTTCAAAAGAGCTGTCTGCAATGCACTCCTGGGATATATAGGTGCTTGATTAAAACCTGTGACTTTCACCTACAGAAAGTAATGAGAGCAAAGCTGCAGATAAGTGAGAAAAGAAGCTAAAAAGAGAAAAATATACAGCGGTTTTTGCATTAACACCCTTAAAGATTTTTACTCCCCACGTTCCAATAGCCATAACTTTTTTATTTTTACATGCATTTTTTAATGCCGCCACTTAATTTACCAAGTCTTGTATTGTAAAAAAGGAAAAAAAAAAATCTTTGTAGGGTAAAATTGAAAAAAATAAAAATAAAAAAACGGTTTTTAGAGTTTTGACATCATGGCGTTCACTATGCGCTAAACATTACATGATGTCTTTATTCTATGGCTCACTACCATTGCAGCGATACCGTACTTGTATAGTTTTGATTTAAAAATCAAATCCCGAAGTTATTCACCGAAGTCACACGAGACTTCGGTGATAACGCACTTCGCCTCGACGGAGTGCATACATTTTGATGATGTACAGAGACTGATCTCCTGGTCAGTAAGGCCTTTTCAAGCCTGATCTTTAAAGTGTTAATTCATGGGATTACTCCTTTAAAGGGGTTTTCCCAGAGTTTTTTTTTTTTTTACGTATGACTTATCCTCTGGACAAGTCATGAATATCTAATAGGTGGGGGTCCGACACTTGGTACCCCCTCTGATCAGGTCTGTGAGAAGGCACCGGGGCTCACAGTAGTGCCGCAACCTTCTCTGTTTATCAAGCACAGCGCCATCTATTGTACAGCGACTGTGCTTCGTATCGCAGCTTGGCCCCATTCACTTCCAGAGGATAGATCATCAGTAAAAAAAAAAAAAAAAAAAAAAAACTCTGAAAACTGCTTTAACTTGTAGCAAGAGATACACCATACTATATATAGAGCAACGTGCAATTAATTCAATTCTGGTGAAATAAAGATTAAAGGGGTCGTCTCAGGAGGACAATCCCCATCCCTTTGCCCTACTAGGACATATAATATTCACAGAGAGGGTCTTCGGCTTGGGATCCCCTCTACAAGTTAGAATAGAGAGCAAACATGGAACAGCCGCTTCCAATCTGACTGAAGACAGCCATTTGAATAACTGCCATGTAGTATTACATTAACCCTGCAGAGGTTGCTGCAGGGGAAATGTCTGGCTGGCCTGCAGCTTCCCTCTTACCTCCCAGCAGTGGAGAGGCACGCATTAAAGGGGATGTCTGTAGTGAGATAATGCCTTTAAAAGGACACTATTTATAAAGTTGGAAAGAGTAGAAATACCTATGCCATGAAAAATGGTAGCATCTAACCATATACTGTGTAAACCTATCATCAATGGTTAAAACAATCATGAATAAACCTACACACTAAAAAAGTACCGTAAATCTACGGCCCCCGTGGCTTTTATTGTTCATTCACATTTACATGCAGTTCATATGCAGCCCAATTCTATAGACAAATGTCCTCCAGGAACCCTGCAGGAACTGTGGTAGCAGAAAGACTGTGCCCCCCCAAAAAAACCTGGTGATTTAAGTGACTATTCCAGGAACTTGGTAAATTCACGTAAAGTGAGTGCTATGAGTTCTGCTTTGACATGGTGCCAGTCGCGGAATGTTTTGGCTGGAGAAGACTATATCTGGGTGTTGCATTCTCAAGAGCGTCAGACGCTCAAATACCAAAATTAGTATCTTGGAGAAGTATCTGTTCCAAGATTGTAATCAATGTAACAAAGAAATATTAGAGACGGTTATAGGACTATGTTATTACTCTGCTGCAAATAGCTTCTTTACTGCTCTGATATTTAATTAGATGCCTCATGTTACAAGCAGATCTAGAAAAGGCAAATGCTATTATCTTCTTCCAGACCAAAACAGTATAAATAGAAATGTTTAAAATTACTGCACATGAAGCCTTTCTAGTATATCTATATATAACAATCTGTCACCTTTATGTAGTCCTCAATAATTGTATTGCCTTATTTTCTCTGACCACGTTTCACCTTGCGCTGTTCAGACTTATGAAATTAATGGAAAGCCCAAGGCTGGGTTTCCATGTTCCACCCACCAATGAGGTCAATGGGTGCAAGATTTGCAAGGTGTTGGGAGGTATGACTATATAAGGTTAAAGGAGCATTCCAGTTTTTACAAGTTATATCGCTGGAAGACCTACTGCTGGGGACACCATACTCCTCGCAGCCCCGCGAAATTAACGGAGCAGCAATTGAACATGCAAATTGCCACTCTATTAATCTCTATGGGAGTTCTGGAAGTAGCTGAGCCCATGTACTCGACTATCTCTGGAACTTCCGTATAGATGAATGGAGCAGGAGTGCGCATGCTCGACCTGCTGCTCCATTTATTTTGGGGGGCCCCAAGGGGTACAATGTCCCCCTTCTCATAGCTATACATTTCCCCCTTAGTAGAAAAAATTTGGCATTAAATGTTGGCCATTCCAATGAATTTTTGAGCATGCAACACATGGACAGGCCAGGACCTCTAGAGTCAAACTGGTCCTCCAAACTGGTGAAACTTGTGTGAGCCCCCTTTAAATCTAGTATAAATATATGTCTCTCTTCTTAAAGGGAATCTTTCACCTGGATAATCGATATTAAGGCAAACATATGTCCTTACAGCACTTCAGACCTTCTTTCCATAGGTTTTCTTTTTCCTTGGAGCTCGCTTTATATCTTCATAAAAATCCATTTGGTGCCCAGAGGGGCATTGTTTTCATTCAAAAGGTGCCCAGGAACGCCCTCCATAGATTGCCCAGGCCCGCACTCCTCTCACACACTACGCCACCAGTATTGCCATCACGCCCCCCCCCCCCGCTACATCGCTAGTAGCCGATAACCCTGCCCACCCTTTCCCTTCAGCATCACCAACAGGCGCAGTGCCAAACAGTGCTGGCTCCTGCGCTCTTCTTGTTTAACTGATGGCATCAGCCTCAACTGTTTCACTGGGCATGTGCCGTGACGTATTGTATGAGCGGAGAGAGAGGCATGCTTGGGCTCTGTAGTGGGGACTCTGTAGTGTAGTTTTTCAAAGAGTGGTGAGCTGTCTATCTCTTGATTGAACTGTAGTGGGGGCCGGCCTGGGCACTCTATGGAGGGCGTTCCTGGGCACCTTTTGAATGAAAAGAACGCGCCTCTGGGCACCTAAATGCCTCATTAGCATAAGTATAAAAGTGGATTTTTATGAAGATATAAAGCGAGCTCCAAGGAAAAAGAAAAACCTATGGAAAGAAGGTCTGAAGTGCTGTAAGGACATATGTTTGCTTTAAAGGGAATCTGTCACCTGGTTTGAGCATATTAAGCTCCCCTCCGCTTCGTCATATAATTTATTCAACATACGAACCTTGCTTCATCCTTTCTTGCGCATGAAATCTCGCGCAGCCGCAGTATCGCCGACTGCCTGCGCCTGTCCAATCCTACGGCTCCTGAGGGCAACAGCCTCAATAGTTTCACTGGGCATGCGCCAAGCCCAGTGACGTAATCAGAGCGCTGTTGCCTCAGGAGCCGTAGGATCGGACAGGCGCAGGCAGTCGGCGATACTGCGGCTGCGCGAGATTTCATGCGCAAGAAAGGATGAAGCAAGGTTCGTATGTTGAATAAATTATATGACGAAGCGGAGGGGGCGGCGCCGTTCAGCTCGGCTGTGGGAGGAAATTTATTTATAAGGAGGCGTGCTGGGCTTGAAATAAAGGCCAGCTGGGCACTGCAGGGGGCGTTCATTAGCATATCTGAAAAATCGCTTTTTTATCTAAATGACAACATGAATAAAAGAAAGAAGACCCTTGCTGGAAAGAAGGTAGTTTATTGAACATTGTAATGGTAACAGCTTAATATGCTCAAACCAGGTGACAGATTCCCTTTAATATGGATTATCCAGGTGACAGATTTCCTTTAATGGATGATCAGTGAAAAAAATCTGAACACATTTGAATTACCAACCAAACATGTGACAGATTCTGTCAGTACACACACGACTTATCACCATAAGACATCCTCGTTGCTTCAAGCACCTCTCACTTCCTCTTACTTCGTCTGCCCGGAGCAACATGGCTACAAGTCGAAGGTCCTTTGTCGCTTATTGGGAACTAAATAAACAGAACAATCTGGAGTTCATTTAAAGATCCTGCCAGTTGCCATATCAGGATACAGCTGGGAAAGATTTTAAGTAAAAAAAGAAAAAAAGAAGCTAAATGTGAACAATAGGACTGTGAAGCTTAGTGGCAGCGAGCACAGGAAGGCTGTGTAGACGGCTTGGCAGACAGCTGTCAGCCATTCCAACAACAATCGTAAAAGCCAATCAAAACGAGCAGTGTCTGAGTGCTCACTGAGCTTCAAAAGAAAGTAATAACAGAATGGAAAGAAAATGACACGGGCATGGGTTCTAAACCACGGACAAGGACATGACCACGCTCCTCCTTGGCACAAAAGCAATAACATGACTTTAGTAAAGAAAATTATGTAAGGCAAGAAAGAAAAATATGAAGAAAAAAAAAAAAAAAAAAGAGAAAAACACACTATTTCTGGAATGCTAAAAAGTGGTTGTTCCAGATGTCACTATTGATGACCTATCCTCAGGATACAGAGCCCCAACTGCTATAAAGATATGTAATGTCCCGAAATGCCATTACCATTCCTTGGCATCTTGTTACAACTTCCTATAGGCTAATACAAAGTGTCATCTAATGCAGTAGTGTATTTATCTTCACCGTGCATATTTATTCATGTAAAACTGTTATGTTAATTTAATTGCCTGGTCTACCAGCAGATGGCGGCAACATTGGCAAGGTTAGTTTCCCCGGGGAGGAAACTCCTTGTTCCATTCCAGCCCTCTCTAGAGAGGGAAGAGTTTAGTTAGTGAGTAGGTTACTCTACTCTACCCCCTCGTGGGGAGAGGTTGTGTGAGGAGTTCGTCTGACTTAACCCCTGCTAGGGGAAGGCAGCAGGCCTGGTCCTGTCTGGACAGGTTCTGTTAGTCCTACGCCAGCCTTATCACTGGACGTTGTGCACACCCAAGCATAAGGGTGCTTGAGGTACTCCTAACCAGGACAATAAGTTCCTAGGATTAAAGTAAGAGACAAACTACAGCTAACCTAAGTCCCAGCAGAAGAGGAAAAGTTCCAATTTAACCCAGCCAACATAGCAGAGCTGAGAGAGCTACCGCATAGTAGAGCTGAGATTGTTGCAGAGAAGTATTTGCCTGCCAGAATATGCCAATACCTGCTGATGACCAAGATACCATTTGGAAACTGTTTGGATTACAGTTTATGCCAAGTGAAGCTGTGTTCAACGTTACTATGAGTCCGGACTCCATTTATTCTACTTATTCATCATCCAAGTTCAACTACCCTTTTTGCACTGCTTCGGACCACTTCACATCTGGGATCCAAGGATATCCAGGTAGGAACATCGTGACATGGGTATATAACATCTACAGAGACATTGTAGGCCACTCTACACCACTTTGGCAATCCTACCCTGGGTACCAACATTACCATCTACAAAGGGGACTCCATGTCCTCGTTGCTTAACCGCAACTGGCGTCACGTTTACTTGCTCTATAAGAGGGACATATTTCGTAGAAACCTCCTAAGGGGCAAGGGATACCCCAGGTGCTTAGTGGGCCTGTTGCAGATACATTAAAGGAGTTTTCTGGGATTACTGTTTTTGTAACAGAGATGCTCATGTACAGTTTGCAAACGGACACAAAGGTTTTTACAAAGTTTGAGCTTCCGTTTTTATGGGGGCAAATTGTGTTAAAGGGGTTGTCCCATAAAAATATTCTGACTTCTGGTTCCGGCGCTGGGATGCGAGCAGCGGAGTGAAGGAGCTCCGGCGCTCTCCCACCAACAAAACATCCCCGATCACCCTGAGAGGAAAGGGGGGGGGGGGGGTCATTAGTGAACACCCGGAACACCCAGCCTACCGATCCACTCGGTTAATGGACCGCTATCTCCTGCGGAGCGGCACAAAGAAAATCTTGCACGGCACAGGAGCGAGAGCAATGCTGAGCAAAATGGCGGAGGCGCGCCCCTCCTCACCAGGTCCGGCACCCCAGGAAAACAGTGAGTCGCAGACACAGCACAAGGAACAATCAGCCCCAGCCAATATCAATTATAAATCGCTGGCCATAGAGGTGGCTACACATTTGGCCCCTGACATAAGAGATACACTCTCTAAGACACGGTCAGTGTCACTTCAGCAGCTTCATGATGCAATAAATCAGCATGATACTAAACTGGAGGAGCTGGAGCAGAGAATGCTGTCTCTAGAGGATAATAACGCTAAATATGCTCAGTCAATCAATGAGCTATCCAAACAAAATGCTATCCTGAGGGAACGGGTTGAGGACCAAGAAAACTGATCCAGACGCAACTTGCGACTACTTGGCCTCCCAGAATCAGTCAAGCCCCAAGCTCTTAAGAGCCTTTGTGAATCAGATCTACCACAGGCACTAGGGCTGGGAGGCTGCCACAAGGTGGAAAGGGCCCATAGAGTGGGTCCCGTTGCGGAGGTGCGACATGGTCAGCCAGGAGGGTCACAAAATGAAACACCAAGACCCCACCAAGTGATAATGAAATTCTTGGACTATTGTGATAAGGAGGCAATATTCCGAGCTTTTATGTCCAGGAAAGGCCCACTGAAATTAATGGGCCATACAATCCTGTTATTCGCGGATTACTCATCGTCAGTAGCAAAGAAAAGAAGAGAATTTAGCCAAGTCTGTTCAACGCTACACAAGAGACAGATAAAGTTCCAGCTTATTTATCCCGCTAAACTCTGAGTAACACATGCGGATGGATCTGTCATTATCTTCCATGAACCGGCAGCAGCGGAGGAGATGATGGAATTCCTACAGAATCGGAAAGAAGATGGAGATGAGAAGAGGGAACGGAGAGGGGGACCCCCTAAAACAGGAGCGACATGGAAGGGACACTCCCAGAAGGGAGACGGACAGTGACCATCGACACAAAGAACGAGGTTATGGGAATCTAAGGGGGAAATCGCCCGACCATAAGGAAGCGTCTTTCCCGAGGAGATGAGTTAAACTTACTCTGGTACCATGCAAGGGTACAAATATCCTTTTTTGATTGCAATATAAGCGGCAGGGGGGAAACCCTCAATTGCGAACTGGACCATATAGTTAAATCATATCAAGAGTTTAGCGGTCACAACCGCATTGGTGTTATCACTGGTTACACAATTTGAAATGTGTTTATTAGGAGGGTGAGCTACATCCTACGTTAAAGTTAATATGTGATGGGAGGGATTAATCTGCAAATTGGAAGCAGCAAGAGGTTACTGGGTAGATATCTTTTGATAAGGTAGGAGAGTACCGCAACCCAGAAAAAAGGAAGTTATGAAAACAAGTGTTTTAAGTTGGAGTTTACTCTTATCACGGGGGGGGGGGGGGGGGGGCAAAGTTTTTCTGTATTGGGAATCTTTATAATATATCCATACGCCTCTTTGGGTTTCTACGGGCTACTGATCTACTAGTGGGATATCTACACTTAGCAAGACATGAAGGTGATCTCTTGGAATATAAAATGCCTGAAATCACCACATAAAAGGTGGATGGTCATCAGACATCTTAAGAAACTCAGGCCAGATGTTGTTCTCCTTCAAGAGACTCTCCTAGGAATGACTGACTTTGATAGGATGAGAAAATCCTGGGTGGGCAAAGTGGTGGGGTTTCCATCACCTAACCGTAAGGCAGGATTATTAATACTGATCAATAAGCAATTGAAATTGTAGTGTATTACAGCATTCAGCGGACACTCAAGCTAGATGGGTACAGGTACTCCTACAAGTACAGGAAACCCAATATAGTATAAATAACATTTATGGCACAAACGCTAATAACACCTCTTTCTTTAAAGCCCTAGAGGCGACTCTACTAGGAGATTCTTGTGTGAACAAAATCATTGGAGGGGATTTTAATTCGGTAGTAAATGGGGAGGAAGATAGGAGACATGCAGGAGACAGAATAGGAACTAATGGACCCCAGGATAAGGTATTGAAACCCATGATCAACAGCGTTGGCCTATAAGATCCATAGCGCCAACTTTACCCAGACGACAGGTGTTTTACTTTTTATTCACACTCCCAGAAATCGTGGTCTCGCATAGACTATATATTCTTACCCCATTCGCTGATGCATAAGGTGGAAAGGGCGGAAACTGAAGATATCATAATATCTGATCATGCACCGGTTACAGTTACCCTGACAGATACCTACCCCAGAGGCCCAGATTATATCTGGTGCTTCCCTTCTCATTTAGGTTCCAGGGAGGAGTTTCAGGAGAAACTGGGCATCTGGTGGGAGGATTACAAATCGGAGAATCAGGCCCACATTACGACTCCTGACTTGTTCTGGAATGCATCAAAGGCGGTAATAAGGGGTAGAATCATAGGCTATGTTACCGAATAAGGAAAAAAGCGCAAATTCTATTCAGCCAGGCTAGCCAGAAGGTTAGAGAAACCTATATTAATTTTACCATCGATCCTTCAGAAGTTAATAAGAGGAAGTGGGTGGAAGAACGTCAGACGTTCGAGAAATGTGCAAAGGACAGGGAATCTCCAAGAACTTCGGAAATGGAGGCCAGACTGTATAAATATGGGAACAAATCTGGGAAAATACTAGCCAATTTGGTGAAAGGCTTGCGACAACCGCAATATATCTCTTGCTTGAAGAGTCCCGAGGAAAACCTAGTACATAATCCAGCGGAAATTAACTCAATAGTGGGGAAGTATTATGAGAACTTATATAAAGATGAGGCGCCGTTCGACTTGTCTGATTATCTTCTAGACAGAATGCGACTTCCTAGACTTAATGATGACCAACTCAGTGCCCTGAATTCAGAGATCTCACTGAGAGAAATACAGGAAGTGATCAAACATTTGGGTAATTCAAAAGCCCCAGATCCAGATGGATTCACAGAGGAGTATTACAAGATACTGTTAAACCAGGTCTCACCAGTTTTATTAGAACTGTTTAATGGAGTCCTCCAGGGTCATAGATCATTAGATAAAGAAAATGTCATATACAGTCAGGTCCATAAATATTGGGACATCGACACAATTCTAACATTTTTGGCTCTATACACCAGCACAATGGATTTGAAATGAAACGAACAAGATGTGCTTTAACTGCAGACTGTCAGCTTTAATTTGAGGGTATTTACATCCAAATCAGGTGAACGGTGTAGGAATTACAACAGTTTGCATATGTGCCTCCCACTTGTTAAAGGGATTCTGTCACCTCGTTTAACCAAAAATCCGATTTTAAAGCATTCATGTAGCACAGCTTACCTTGAATAGGCTGTGCTCTTTTATCTTCTAATCCGTCCAGTAGTTTTTGATAAAATTGACTTTTATCTTTATGTAAATTAGCCCTGAAGGTGCCCAGAGGGGGCGTTATGTTAGCTTTAGTGTGCCCAGTACCGCCCCTCTTACTGTGCACAAAACGCCTTCCTTCTGACTGCCTTACCGCCCACAGCCTCTCATCCCTCTCCTCCCTCTCCTCCCCCTCCCTCACGGCCGAACGTACTCTCGCGCAGGCGCAGTACCCACTGAGGGCTGCGCCAGTGCGATCTGCAGGAGACTGAGGGCATGAGCTTCATCTTTGTCACTGGGCATGCGCCGAGCCCAGTGACGTCAGATGCTCGCTCTTCCCTCAGTCAGCCTGGTGAGGAAGCGCAGAGGATTGCCGATCGGCTGATGCACCCTGCGTTTTCTCCAGCCTGTCTGCCTGCCAGCGATTTCCTTCCCCACCCTCCCTCCTGGAAAGAAATCAGTATTTTTTTGGAGAAAATAGGTATTATATGAACAAAAGGTTTATTGTTTATCGGCAATCCTCTGCGCTTCCTCACCAGGCTGACTGAGGGAAGAGCGAGCATCTGACGTCACTGGGCTCGGCGCATGCCCAGTGACAAAGATGAAGCTCATGCCCTCAGTCTCCTGCAGATCGCACTGGCGCAGCCCTCAGTGGGTACTGCGCCTGCGTGAGAGTACGTTCGGCCGTGAGGGAGGGGGAGGAGAGGGATGAGAGGCTGTGGGCGGTAAGGCAGTCAGAAGGAAGGCGTTTTGTGCACCGTAAGAGGGGCGGTACTGGGCACACTAAAGCTAACATAACGCCCCTCTGGGCACCTTTAGGGCTAATTTACATAAAGATAAAAGTCGATTTTATCAAAAACTACTGGACGGATTAGAAGATAAAAGAGCACAGCCTATTCAAGGTAAGCTGTGCTACATGAATGCTTTAAAATCGGATTTTCGGTTAAACGAGGTGACAGAATCCCTTTAAGGGACCAAAAGTAATGGAACAATTGGCTTCTCAGCTGTTCCATGGCCAGATGTGTGTTATTCCCTCATTATCCCAATTACAATGAGCAGATAAAAGGTCCAGAGTTAATTTCAAGTGTGCTATTTGCATTTTCAATCTGTTACTGTGAACTCTTAAAGGGCTTCTGTCACCCCACTAAAGTCATATTTTTTTTTTTGGGCTAGTTAAATTACTTATATTGCGATATATGAAAATATAATGGTCTTACTTCCTTTGATTCAGCAGTTTCTTCTAAAAACAAAGTTTTATAATATGTAAATTAGGTCTCTACCAGCAAGTAGGGCGGCTACTTGCTGGTAGCAGCTGCAGAAAACCGCCCCCTCGTCGTGTTGATTGACAGGGCCAGCCGGGATCTCCTCCTCCGGCCAGCCCTGTCGGCATTTCAAAAATCGCGCGCCTGTGTTCATTCGGCGCAGGCGCTCTGAGATGAGGAGGCTCGCCTCCTCAGCACTCCCTCAGTGCGCCTGCGCCGATGACGTCTTCTATTTCGGTGATGTCATCGGCGCAGGCGCACTGAGGGAGTTCTGAGGAGACGAGCCTCCTCATCTCAGAGCGCCTGCGCCGAATGAACACAGGCGCGCGATTTTTGAAATGCCGACAGGGCTGGCCGGAGGAGGAGATCCCGGCTGGCCCTGTCAATCAACACGACGAGGGGGCGGTTTTCTGCAGCTGCTACCAGCAAGTAGCCGCCCTACTTGCTGGTAGAGACCTAATTTACATATTATAAAACTTTGTTTTTAGAAGAAACTGCTGAATCAAAGTAAGACCATTATATTTTCATATATCGCAATATAAGTAATTTAACTAGCCCAAAAAAAAAAAAATGACTTTAGTGGGGTGACAGAAGCCCTGATGAGATACAAAGAGCTGTCACTATCAGTGAAGCAAGCCATCATTAGGCTGAAAAAAATCAACAAACCCATCAGAGAGATAGCAAAAACATTAGGCATGGCCAAAACAACTGTTTGGAACATTCTTAAAAAGAAGGAACGCATCGGTGAGCTCAGCAACACCAAAAGACCTGGAAGACCACGGAAAACAACTGTGGTGGATGACCGAAGAATTCTTTCCCTGGTGAAGAAAACACCCTTTACAACAGTTGGCCAGATCAAGAACACTCTCCAGGAAGTAGATGTATGTGTGTCAACAATCAAGAGAAGACTTCACCAGAGTGAATACAGAGGGTTCACCACAAGATGTAAACCATTGGTGAGCCTCAAAAACAGGAAGGCCAGATTAGAGTTTGTCAAACAACATCTAAAAAAGCCTTCACAGTTCTGGAACAACATCCTATGGACAGATGAGACCAAGATCAACTTGTACCAGAGTGATGGGAAGAGAAGAGTATGGAGAAGGAAAGGAACTGCTCATGATCCTATGCATACCACCTCATCAGTAAAGCATGGTGGTGGTAGTGTCATGGCGTGGCATGTATGGCTGCTAATGGAACTGGTTCTCTTGTATTTATTGATGATGTGACTGCTGACAAAAGCAGCAGGATGAATTCTGAAGTGTTTCGGGCAATATTATCTGCTCATATTCAGCCAAATGGTTCAAAACTCATTGGACGGCGCTTCACAGTGCAGATGGACAATGACCCAAAGCATACTGCAAAAGCAACCAAAGAGTTTTTTAAGGGAAAGAAGTGGAATGTTATGCAATGGTCAAGTCAATCCCCTGACCTAAATTCGATTGAGCATGCATTTCACTTGCTGAAGACAAAACTGAAGGGAAAATGCCCCAAGAACAAGCAGGAACTGAAGACAGTTGCAGTAGAGGCCTGGCAGAGCATCACCAGGGATGAAACCCAGTGTCTGGTGATGTCTATGCTTTCCAGACTTCAGGCTGTAATTGACTGCAAAGGATTTGCAACCAAGTATTAAAAAGTGAAAGTTTGATTTATGATTATTATTCTGTCCCATTACTTTTGGTCCCTTAACAAGAGGCACATATGCAAACTGTTGTAATTCCTACACCATTCACCAGATTTGGATGTAAATACCCTCAAATTAAAGCTGACAGTCTGCAGTTAAAGCACATATTGTTAGTTTCATTTCAAATCCATTGTGGTGGTGTATAGAGCCAACAATGTTAGAATTGTGTCGATGTCCCAATATTTATGGACCTGACTGTATCAAGCTGTTGCCTAAGCCAGGAAAAGATCCCTTGCTTCCCGGGTCTTACAGGTCAATATCGCTAATAAACGTAGATGCTAAAATTCTGGCCAAGATTGTTGCAGATCGTCTTGCCAGATTATTACCGCAACTAATAGGACTGGAGCAGGTAGGGTTTGTTCAGGGAAGATCAGCAGTAAAAAAACATCAGAACGGTGCTGACGATCTTAGACCGGGTGCAATACATGCCTGAGGAGGGAGAACTTCCAGCCATGCTCACTTTGGACACAGAAAAAGCTTTTGATAATGTCAGGTGGGCATGGCTGGAGGCGGTCCTAGATAAAATGGGATTCACAGGTGCATTCAGAACTTCTGTCCCAGATGTATTGTAATGCACGAGCTAGGGTTTATACTCAGGGTTTCCTGTCTAGGCCTTTTAACTTGCTGAAGGGGACCCGACAGGGCTGCCCACTATCACCCCTTCTTTTTAATCTGGCTTTGGAACCACTGGCCAGAGAGCTGTGCAGCTCTAATGTTTTTGATGGAATCAAGGTGGGGGATACTCAGATGAGAGTAGCGTTGTTTGCAGACTGTGTCATATTGTTTTTGGCCAAACCAAGGGAACATTTAGGGAGAGTGTTCGAGTTGTTGAGGAGTTTCGGGAGTTACTCTGGGTATACCATCAATGTCTCCAAATGTGAGTTGTTACTCCTAACACATGGGGACAAAGGTTCTTACATTAAATCTTCGGGATTCGGTATTTCTCAGGCAGCATCACAAATCACCTATTTGGGAATCAAGATAGGTAAATCCCGCATTCCATTTATCAACTGAACTATCCACCCCTAATAGCCAAAACAAAAAAATGACCTGGATAGATGGCAAAATTTTCCCTCGTCGCTGGTTGGCTGTTGTCACCTGGTTAAGATGATGGGAATGGCGAAACTACTATACCCTCTACAGACCATTCCTGTTCTCCTGCGCCATGCAGATACTAAAGGGTTAGAGAGTAAGTTTATACGCTTTATCTGGAATGGAAAGAAACCTAGAATATCCCTGAGCAAGTTAAAACTGCGGAAGGAACACGGAGGCCTTAATTTCCCAGATATTCGGGGTTACAATATAACCTGTCTTAGCAGACACATATTGGACTGGTTTAACGGCACGTCTTTCTATTCCAATCTTGATATAGAGAGGCAGTTGGCTGCGCCTTGGGATCTGATGGCTTTGCTACATACTAGAATACCTAAACTCCCATGGGTGGCAAGACAATCAATAATCCTAAGGGATACCATCATAACATGGAAAAATGTTAGGAAACTATTTGGTCTATCCTATCAGTTCTCTAGACATCTCCCCCTACACAATAATCCTGGGTTCATACCAGGACAAAATGAAAAATCTTTTAGATATTGGGCAACAAAGGGAGTAGTGAAAATGGGAGACCTCTTTCATGAACGGGAACCCAGGTGGGTGACTGCAGCGGAAGTGGCGGATAGATGGAATTTGGAAGGCCCAAGTTTATTCCCTTATATGCAAGTGAGGAGTTATGGGAGGAGCCTAGTTAATGACATGTCCAAAGAATTGCGAAAGAATAAATTAGATTTTTTTATAGAGAACAAAAAAAGTAAAACATCCATTTCAGTATTATATAGTGTTTTGAGAGATTTGTGGAAAGACTCTATTTCTGAAGGGTTATTCAAAAAATGGGGCAATATACTGGACATTGATGACGTACAGCCGGTGGTACGTTCAGGCATTATTGCTTTAAATAAGGCAGTACAAAGTGAAAGGATGAGAGAAACACAGTTTAAGATTCTTCACCATACATTGTATGGTTTTAATTTACCTGTGACAGTGGCAAAGCCGGACAGAATTACAGCTTGTCCCAAATGTAACTCCCCAAAAACAGATCTATTCCACGGTTTATGGAGTTGCCCGATGTTGAGAGAGTATTGGAAGCAGATGACCCTCATTTTGAAACAAACATGCAACCGTCGAACAGATTTAACACCGACATTAGCTGTACTTCAGGCAGAAGTCAAGGTGAAACCTAGAGTTAGGGGAGTGGAAGAAGAGGTAGGACTCAAGATGTTGGGGCATAAGGTGGTTCTACAGGCCAAACGATGCTGGTTATCAAGGTGGCTTGACCCAGAGATACCGAATGCTGAAATGTTACTCAGTCAACTACGGCAAATATTCCACTTAGAATGGCTAGACGCCCTTACTAGAAAATAAATCCTGGGGAAAAAACTTTATAAGACTTGGAGAAAGTTCATTTTGGAGCATATTCCAGATTCGGAATACAGTACATTGATGGAGCCATTCCAACTGTCTTCATGGTACCTACTAGAGGATCTAAAGGGTCAATTAGGTAGATTAAAAATATGAGGTTGAGGACTGCCCTATCTTGAATGAGATCAGTGATAAGTGAATCATGTCTATGCGGAAGAGGTAGATCAGGTGAGCAGGTGGGATATTTAGAGAGGTGTGAGGTAAAGGGGATCTGGGGGGGGGAACAAATATGTTAAAAAATTAATTTGTCATGTTGCCAGACTGTATTATCCAACTTGTACTGACAATACTGAACTGTATAATCAGGGCCGGTGCAATGATTTTTGCCGCCCTAGGCAAGATAAAAATTGCCGCCCCCCCCTTATCAGATGATCTGCCCATATCATGACATCACATATGTTCCACCCATTTCTCAGCATTAAAATTAATAGAGTTATATGTTGCAATAAAGCCCCCTATTAAGAATGGTGGAGAATAACTACCATAACAAGCCATAGCTAAAGAAACAAGCCTGGGGCGAAAAACAATAAGGCCCCCCCCCCCCATGACACTTGATGACTTTTACAGAAGAAACTGTATATTGTGTGGCACGGTGTTTTCTATATGTGTATAACATAAACATATTTCATATGAAAACTTACAGTTACTTGGCTTGACCCTTGGGATCTCGGACACCACTTCAACACTTTGGCTGGGGGGCTCGGCGGAGCTGATGTGTTTTATCCTAATGAGAAAGATTTCATAATAAGGATTTGGAGAATGGGCAGAGGGATAGCAGAGCAGGGACAGGCTGGTGCTGCTACTAGGGAGCTCATACCATGGGGGAGTAATAAAGCCCACCATAATGCCTTCCCCCCCAGTAGAAATAATTCTCCTTATAATGTGATAGTTCAAAAAATACCCCCTTGTAATGCCCCCAGTTGAGCTAATGTCCCCATAGTGCCCCCATAATGTGCCAGTATAAAATACCCCTATATAGTGCCCCCAGTAAATGCCCCCATAGTGCTCCTCTCCCCCCTCTCTCCTAGTGCCCCCCATAATGTACCAGTATAAAATGCCCCATATATAGTGCCCCAGTAGATGCCCTCAGTATCCCCCATAATTTGTAAGTATAAAATACCCCTTCTCAGTGCCCCCGTAGATGACCCCATAGTACTCCTCTCCCACCTTCCCCATAGTACCCACCATAATGTGTCCCAGTATAAAATGCCCCTATACAGAGCCCCCATATAAAATAGCCGTTCTTTGTGGCCTTAGTAGATGCCCCTATAGTGCCCCCCAATCATGTGCCAGTAATAAGAGCCTCCCCACCATCATGTGTCAGTAACAAGAGCCCCCCCTATATCATGTGCCAGTAGCCAGAGCCCCCCCTATATCATGTGCCAGTAGCCAGAGCCCCCCTATATCATGTGCCAGTAGCCAGAGCCCCCCTATATCATGTGCCAGTAGCCAGAGCCCCCCTATATCATGTGCCAGTAGCCATAGGGCCCCCCCTATTATGTGCCAGTAGCCATAGGGCCCCCCTATTATGTGCCAGTAGCCATAGGGCCCCCCTATCATGTGCCAGTAGCCATAGGGCCCCCTATCATGTGCCAGTAGCCATAGGGCCCCCTATCATGTGCCAGTAGCCATAGGGCCCCCTATCATGTGCCAGTAGCCATAGGGCCCCCTATCATGTGCCAGTAGCCATAGGGCCCCCCCTATCATGTGCCAGTAGCCATAGGGCCCCCCCTATCATGTGCCAGTAGCCATAGGGCCCCCCCTATCATGTGCCAGTAGCCATAGGGCCCCCCTATCATGTGCCAGTAGCCATAGGGGCCCCCCCTATCATGTGCCAGTAGCCATAGGGGCCCCCCTATCATGTGCCAGTAGCCATAGGGCCCCCTATCCCTATCATGTCCCAGTAGCCAGAGCCCCTATCATGTGCCAGCCAAGTAGCCACCAGTATTGACAAAAAACAAAACAAAAAAAACTTATACTTACCTCCCTCTTCCGGCCTGTGTCCCGCGCTGTACGGCTCAGGCGGTGCGATGACGTCATAGCGCCGGCCTCTGATAGACTGCAGGTACTAGGCCGGCAGCCTATTAGAGGAAGGGACACACCTCTCCCTCCTCTGCCCTGCTGCACAGCCATCTGTATCGCTGTCCTGAGGACGGCAATACAGATGACTGGAGATGAGCGCTTCCACAATGGAAGCGCTCATCTCCGTGTCCACAGTCCTGACTCCTGCCTATAGTTAGTTGCGGACCGGCGCCCCTAAGGACTCTATGGAAGCGCCAGCCCTGCTTACTAGAGCGGCGGCGCAGCATGAGGGGCGCCGCCGGCCACTTAACGTTTTTTTTTTTTTTTAACCGTACGGTTCCAGCGACCCCTGCTAAATTGCAGCCTAGGCGGCAGCCAAAATTGCCTTGCAGGTGGCGCAGGCCCTGTGTATAATGCATTGGATATGTGATCCTTTCCGAATGTATTGTTGCACTTGTATCTATGACATGACAATAATAAAATATTGTTTAAAAAAAAAAAAAAAATCTAAAGTTTTGAAAGAAGCACATGGATCTGAATACTTTTGTAATTGCACACAAATTTAAAATTTAGCATAGCCACTGAGCTATTTAATACAATGTATCTGTATAGCGCCACCTGCTGTTTTTTTTTCCTTATTTCTTTGTCCTGCTCACTGAGAAGGCCGCACATGCTCAGTATCATCCTTCAACTGCCTCCTGAGTTGTGATAGGAAGAGCATGGGCACGCCCCCTGAGCTGTAGCAGAAAAGACACTCCCCTTGAGCTGTCAGCTTGATATAAATATAGCCGAGCAATGAATGTGGAGATCTCTGGATCCATGTGAGGTACAGGGCTGGTTATAGCTTTGTTAGAAAGAGATTGTCATGTATATGATGTCTGATTTTCATTTTTTACATCAGTCATGGCATAACCCCTTTAACTTTAGATTGTTATGAAGAGTGATCAGATGAATTCCAATTAATTACAAAATAATTCCCTGCCAGGAAAACTAACTTTTTATTATTTATGATTTATTTTATTGCATAATTGATGTAAAAAATGACAATCTCTGTTTAAGTTAGAACCAGCTCTGTACCGGACATGGAATTGTTCTGCTAGATTTATTTCAGACTGACATGTCAAAGGGTGTGTCCTTTCTCAAGAGGCATGTCCTCTCTGCTGTAGCTCTTTCCCTGTAACTGCCACAGCTTTTAACAGAAGGTATGGCTGGTGACAGTTAAATATTTAAATTAAACATGTGTGACTAACTCAGTGAGGTGGACAGAGAAATAAGGAAACGACTAAACAGCAGGTGGCGCTAAACAGACAGATTTTATTGAACAGCTCAGTTGCTATACAAAATATTTAATTAGATGCAATTACAAAAGTATGCTGGTTTAAAAAATGTAGAATATTTTTCTTGGCACAACCCCTTTAATCACAAAAAACTAATATCTCCACTGCATTTGAATCCTGCCACAAAATGACCTGCTAACATAATTTCAGTGATCTTCTCGTTATATTGGGAGAAAGTGTTAGCAAAGAAAAGGCAACTGATATCACAGTCATGCTGACTGAGTTACAAGAGCAGACTAGTTGCTTTAAAAAGGGGGAGGAGTGCTTGAAATCATTGTCTTCTTCTGTTAACCATGGTTGCCTCCAAAGAAACACACGCAGTCATCATTGCTTTGCATTAAAAGGGCTTCACAGACAAAGACATTGCTGCTTGTAAGATTGTACCTAAATCAATCATTTATATGATCATCAAGAACTTCAAAGAGAAAGGTTCAGTTGCTATGACGAAAGCTTCAAAGTGTCCAAGAAAGTCCAGCAAGTGCCAGCATCATCACCTAAAAAGGATTTAGCTACGGCATCAGGACACCACCTGCACAATCTCAGGAATGGCAGTAGGGAGGTGTGAGTGCATCTGCATGCACAGTGAAGCAAAGGCTTTTGGAGGATGGCCTGGTGTCAATAAGGGCAGAAAATAAGCCACTTCACTCCAAGAAAAACATCAAGGACAGACTGATATTCTGCAGGAAGTATGGGGAGTGGACTGCAAATGACTGGGGTAAATTTATTTCCTCTGATAAAGCCCCTTTGGGACATCTGGAAAAATGATTATCCGCAGAAGAAAGGGTGAGCTCTGCCATCAGTTTTATGTCATGCAAACATTAGAGTATCCTGAGATTTTCATGTGTGGGGTTGCTTCTCATCCAAGGGAGTGGTCTCACTCACAATTCTGCCTAAGAACACCGTCATGAATACAAAACGTCCTCCAAGAGCACCTTCTCCAAACAATCCAGGAGCAATATGGTGATGAACAATGCTTTTTTCAGCATGATAGAGCACCATGTCACAAGTCAAAAGTGATGACCAAGTGTCTTGGTGAACAAAACATTTAAATTTTGGGTCTAAAAAACACAGATCCCACTGACAACATGTGGTCAATCCTCAAAAGCACAGAAATTATGCTAAACTCAAACCACAGATTAGGCAAAAATGGGTTACCATCAGTCTGGATTTGGTCCAGAAGCTGATATGCAGCATGATATGGCGAATTGCAGAAGTCTTGAAAAAGAAGGGTCAACACTCGAAATATTGAGTCTTGGCATAAACTTGATGTATTTGCAAAAAAAAGCTAGAAAAAAAACCTTAGGAAATGCTTATAATTGTACTTCAGTATATCATAGAAACATTTGACAAAAAGATTGAAAAACACTGAACCAAAATTTGTGTCAGTCTCAAAACTTTTGGCCCCGACTATAGGTACTTACTAGAGATGAGCGAATTTCTCAAAAATTCGATTCGGCCTGTTCGCCGAATTTTTCGAAAAAATTTGGTTAGAACCGAATTTATAAATGGCGAATCGCGTTAAAAAAGGGCTATTTCCTGGCTGCAGAGATCCTTTATAGTGGTGTAGAACACTGTGCCTTACAGTAACACGCATAGTGAGTCTGCTGTGGTTGTGAAATAATACTGTGAGTCAGTATGACATGCAGATGACAGGCGTCGCTCTTACAATCACTGAACACTTTACTTATTTGGGCAGTCATGGGGCCAAAACTGACCAAATAACTCAAGTATGAACTCAGCCTTACAGGTCGATGTTAGCGCCAAGAAGAAGCGCACTCCTTTTATACCGTCACCAGCTGATTCCACATAGATGTCTAAAGAACCTGTTCTATTAAACGCTTATACAAGTAGAGCCCCCCCGACAGAGTGGTATCAGCAGTAAGTTTGTATTGACGTCACTGATTATTTTGCCCTTACTCTCATCCGCCTTCACTCGGTCAGTAATCCATCAGTATTGCTAATGTCACAAAAAACAGGAGTGGATCCAAAACAAAGATGACACGTGAATGGAATATTTGCATATCTTCTGTGTTCTGTACCCACTCCTGCTTTTGGCTACCAAATCACAAGCTAATTCTGATGGGACCATACAGGCCTTACAGCTGCTACACAGACAGGATCCGCTGTGCGTCTCATTTTTTCCTTCCTTCTGACAGATCAGCAGAAGGGTCAAATAAATGATGATGTCAGCCAGGCCGAAAATAGTGGCCCAGTCATGAAGTGGGGAGAGTGGGAACAGCATGAGAAGTCCACAGAGTGTCACGGAGCGGTGTGGTAAATACACTCCACACTGAACACAGAAAATAAGGGAACAGGTATAAGGCCTGGAACCTAGGGAAAGGGAAATGGTCACACCTAGTAAGTCCCTATGCCGAGCCCTGACTGCAATCAGTATGAACAGACCTAGATGGTAGGAATGTTCATATGCAGGAACCTAAGCCCTCTCACCCTAACAGGGCCCTGCAGATAGTGACAGGACAACGGACGGCCTATTCCTTCCCAGATGAAGGAATAGGAGACCCCCCTCAGGCCTAATATCAGCAGGTAGGGGAAAAAAAAACAAAGAAGATAAATTTAACTTCCAAAAGTATGCAGACGAGCAGGAACTCGGAGAGAACTAACACCAGGACTTCCACAAACAAGGAGCTATCAACCACATAGCATGATGGGTGAGGCCAGACTAAATAGAGGAGAAGGAATGACCACTTAAGCTACACCTGAGACAAGAGGTGTGGTCCTCCCCAGCAACAACACAGAAAAGTGAAACCAAAGAGGCTGTCAATCACGTGCAGCCAGTCTCCTCGATCTTCTAGTTCCTGTCACAGGTGGGATCGTGACACAAAGTGGCCATATGACATAGTGGTGAGGTGGAAGCAGCATGAGGAGACCACAGAGTGGCCCAATGACAGTGTGAAGGTGGCGGCAGCATCAGGAGGCCACAGAGTGGCACAATTACAGAGTGGAGGTGGCAGGCAGCAGCATCAGGAGACCACAGAGTGGCAAGTTAACATCAGAGTCCACCACTTGGAAAGGGAGGGACTGCAGCACAAGGAACTTGGACAGGAGCACGTTCAGCTTCTGCGCCGTTGGAGGAGTGCACGCATACTGTTGTCGCTTAGGTGATCGATTGCTGACGGAATGACTGATGAGGAGTAGGAGCAGGAGCATCAGGACCAGCAGATGATGGGAAGGACAGACAGCTCCCTTCGGCTGAGGTTGTGGAGCCTTGACTGCCTGAAATCGGCTGCGTGCCACTGGGTGATGCAGCGGTTGCTGCGGCAGCCTAGACCACCACATTGGAGCCACGGTTCTCCCAGGCCACTTTATGGTGATGCTGCATATGACGACGCAGGGCTGTGGTGCCAACATTGGCACCCTGGCCACGCTTCACCTTCTGCCCACAGATTCTACATATGGCCATGTTCACCTCCTCCGGCGGCTTAACAAAAAACTGCCACACCGTCGAGTAGGTGATTTTACACCCAACACTACGCACTGACTGACTGCTACCACCGCTGCTTCCGTGAACCCGTGCACCACTACTTTCGGGGCAGGGGGCAGGTAGGCTCCTGCGAAGCGGGTGGTCTACCCCGGGCACTTTTGGCTACCGACCTCCCACTGCTACCACCCTGCTGACTCCCGGCCACGCAAGTGACTTGCTGGCTCCACCACTGCCTCACGGGCAAGCTGTTACCCTCTTCTCCTGATGATGATGAAGCCCCTAATTCATCCGGCTCCCAAGTGCGATCAGCTACATCATCATCATCGAGTACTATCTGCATGTCACTGATGTCCTCCTCAATGGTCTCTGGGTCAGGAGCCTCACCGCTCGCAACACCACCTCCCACACCACTCTCCTCATCACTACTTATCCACCTAGCGGAGGAAGCAGCGGATGTCTCCTCCAGATCTTGGCTGGCCAGTAGCTGCTGACTGTCCTCTAGTAGCTCGTCCTCGCTGTATAGTGGGGCTGAGCCCACAGCATATAATACTTTTCTGGCTGCGGGAACAGAAAACGACAGAGGCAGGTTGAGGGCAGGTGAGAGCACAGGGCCTGCTCCCGAGCCATGCCAACTAAGGCTTATAAAAAAAGAGATCCAGGGTCTCAAGGTCAAGAAATTCCAGGAGGGATTTGGTGGATTTTTAAAATATCTGACGAGAGGACGCACACGAGATATCTGGCATCTGACGAGAGGACGCACACGTAATACATCACTTTCATTGTCCACATCATCTACCAACAGTCAGGGATGTGGGGAGCATTTTTTAGATGTGCGCAGGGGATCCGGAGAAAGAGGTGGCGAGGAAAGCTGGACCTCCCGCATAAGAACACCATCTACAAAATGAAAAACGGGACAGAACAACTCTTTGGGGAAACGAGCAAAGAGGTATTGAAGGTAATTAACCTTTTTAATATCACTCTCACACAACTCCAATTATCAGTCCTGTGGAGGGGTCTGACTTTTTCTCCGACAGGGAAATTTGATTACTTCCTGTCGGTGAAGGACTGGAGCTCTTCGCAAGAAATTTATGTTTTAAATTTTTTTTCAGCAGGGGAGATAGTCAGGCTGACTTCTCCCCTCTGGAACTTCAGACTCTCAGCGACCTCTAATCTCTGTTGGATGAACAGGAATTAGATGATACATCTAAGTTTCCTAGACATCTGCACCGCCGATCTCAGCATTGGCCCCCCACGAAATCTTGTCCAGCGACTGACATTTTTGTCAAGCTGGTTAAACACGATTTTGAGAAGCTATGCGATATTAGATTTCATGATAATTTAAGCAAGGAATTGAGGCTTGCTCTGAAAGAACTGAAAAATATGAAAGATGTCATAAAACCAGCTGATAAGGGGGGCAATGTTGTGATCTGGCCAGTGCAGCTGTACGAAAAGGAGGCTTTTCGTCAATTAGGAGAAAAGTCTTGCTATCGTAAATTGGACTGTAGTCCAATGGTGCAATACAAGCTAGAATTGGATGGGATACTTAGGAGAGCACATGAAAGTGGTATTATCAGTGCCAAAATGTGGGAGGGTTAGGTGACGGATTTCCCAGTCCTTCCCACTTATTATCTACTTCCCAAAGTACATAAAGATCCTAGGTCACCACCGGGAAGGCCTATAGTATCCGGTATTGGGTATCTACAGAGGTGTGTAGAAACTTTACCTTCCTTTGTTCGTGACCTGGATAGTGATATGTTCCTTGTTACGTGCGACGTCGAGTCCCTGTACACGTCCATCTACCACGACCATGGGCTATGAGCGTTGAGATTTTTCCTGGAAACAACTAGTCTTGATAGGGACCTTATTGATCTGATCATGACGTTATTAGAGTTTGCATTGACACATAATGCATTTATATTCAAGGACCGTTTTTTCCTACAGCTCCGGGGAACGGCTATGGGGGCGACTTGTGCCGCCCTCATATGCTAATCTTTTCCTGGGGCTGTAGGAGAGAGAGATATTCATGAATTCGGGGGGTCACGACGCCGTGGTCGAGGTATATTGATGACGTGTTGTTTATCTGGCAGGGCTCGGCGTTGCACTTGGAAGAGTTTTTACATGGTCTTAATGACTAATTATAATATCGAGCTTACTTGGAATTATAATGTGGACCATGTGGAGTTTCTGGATCTTGCGATCGTGGTGGAGGATGGAGGCTTCCTGGGCTTTGATATACACAGAAAACCTACCGCCACCAACTCCCTGCTTCTTTCTTCCTCCTCTCACCATCCACAGGTTTCTCGAGCTATACCCGTTGGCCAGTTCTGTAGAGCTAGGAGGGTCTGTTCTAGTGAGGGTAAGTTTGAGTGACAGGCAGCGGACCTATCACTGAGGTTTCAAGAGAGGGGTTATAGTAAAAAAGTGATTAATAAAGGCTATGTTAAGGCCAAAAACCTCTCTAGGGAGAAGTTGTTGGGTCATGCTAACCAAAAAAAAAAGGAGGAGATCATGGCTTCCCCAGATTTATTACAAACTTCAATACTCAATGGAGACAATTGCAGGCTATCCTCCAGAAACATTGGCAAGTCCTCCGTACGGACAAGGACTTGAAGAGAGTGATCTCGGAGAGACCACTTGTCACTTGGAAGAGGGCAAAGAACCTAAGAGACATGGTAACCAAGAGCCACTATGTGGCCCTGAAGAGAAGTGGCCTTTTTGGCGACAAAGGCCCACAATGGGAATCTTTCCCATGTGGTAGCTGTACTGCATGCCGCCATATGGTCAAGACAGATAAATTAGCCAATTCTGGTACATCATATCTCCTGCAAAACAGAGGCGCCTCTCTTCTTAGGCCACCGCCTTACCATAGCGCTGGCCATACAGGGCCATAGAGCCCCTTATCACTGCAGCGTCCTGCCACCCACTAAGGGTTCTCCAACTTCATGCTTTTTTCCTTTCATCTATGCGGCTCATACCGGTTGTACTGAAGAAGGCTATACGCCGAAAAACGTTTTTGACTGGAACCGCACTTTAATTTATAATAAAAGCATTATTCTTGAAAACGAAGTGGAGTACAGGAGTCTGAATTCTATCCTGCAAAAAAGAGGCGGTCATCTATTACGCGGAGTGCCCTTGTGGTTTGATCTATATAGGGATGACCACGAGGGCGTTCAAGATTAGAGTATTAGAACATATCCGAGACATCAGGGGAGGTTTAGATCACTGAACAAGAAAAACTCAAGAAGTTGAAACCGGTGGCAAAACATTTTAGGGAGGCCCACAATTGTAATCCCAGAGGAATCTCCTTTAGAGGGATTGATCGCGTAAGATTGGGAATTAGGGGAGGAGACAAAGCGTTGTCTCCTCCAAAAAGAAACAAAATGGATGGTTCTGCTCAATACCGCGACTCCTCATGGATTGAATGAGGCTTTGAGTTTCAAATCTTTTCTTTAGGTATTTTTATATAGATTTTAAGTGATTCTAATTTTTACATATTTTCTTTTGTAGCCGTATGGCCTTATGATTATCTGAACCACTATTTTTGGGATGCTACAAGAGGGATGGACTGCATGGATTAAGAGCATGAAGATGAATCGTTGCTGCAATACTATAATGGGATTTTTGATAGTATATGTGGTTGATTTTTGCACTTTATCACTTTATATTTATTAGATATTTGATTTAGTTGCTATTGACATGATCACAAGTATTTTTGGTTGTTGTCGCACTATGTCACTTTAACTGTTGTGGTGCCAGTATTTGCTGACACCATTATGATCATGAGTATCTGATTGTTGTTGCACTAGTGTATGTCACTTTAATTGTTATGGTGCCAGTATTTTTGACACCATTATTATGAATTGTCACTTGTATGTATTTATTATAATATTGTTTATATTATATTAGTTTTATCTGTTCATTATTCATTTTTCACTCCATATATGAATTAGTAACCTGTGTGAAGTTGGCACCCCATGTTCTTAAATTTCAAAAAGAAATACACCATTCGTTTGTGCTGGTTTGTGCCGCAAAAATGAACGTTTGCGCTGCTTTGGTTTCCGAGATGTCACTTTAACTGTAGGTAGGGGTCCGCCACCTTGGGGTCTCATCATCATCGCTAGATGATGAGGACGCAGATGACAAAAGGAAAGTGGGGTCATCCTCGTCCTCACTGGGGCTCTCGGACTCGGAGGCAAGCTGGGCGTATGCCTCCTCAGCCCAGAACATCCGGCGGGCCATAGGGGAGTGTGTGTGTGCGTGATAAACTTTATTTTGTGTGCGTGTGTGTGGGGGGACGGGTGTTTGCGAACTTATCCTAAACCTAACAGACAAAAAAAAAATGGCCAAAAAAAATGGGAAATCTTTTTTTTTTTTAATTCAAACTCGCTGATCAACCGTCTGAAGTTGATCATCGGTGGGGTGTGCGATGCGCGAACAGTGTCCGGACGCTAAGAGTCCTGGCCACAGTTAGCGTATGCAGAAAAAAAAAATAATAATATGCTTGTGCCCCAAAAATAGTTGCGGGAGGGGAGGGGGGCAAGCTGCAGCACACCTGGGGGGTCTAGGGTCAGGGTTAAAAACATGGGGTGCAAATCAAGCGTGCAATATCTCGGAAACCAAAGCGGCGCAAACGTTCATTTTTGCGGCACAAACCAGCACAAACGAATGGTGTATTTCTTTTTAAAACTTAAAAACATGGGGTGGAAAGTGGGCGGGGTTTCAGCAAATCAAGCGTGCAATATTTCGGAAACCAAAGCGGCGCAAACGTTCATTTTTGCAGCACAAACCAGCACAAACGAATGGTGTATTTCTTTTTGAAATTTAAGAACATGGGGTGCCAACTTCACACAGGTGAATTAGTATCATTATTATTAATTTTGTATGATTTATTGTAAGATTTGATACTATGCACTATGGTTTAATTAAGTAATTTATGTAATTTTTGATGTTTGGTTATCGTATTCAAAGATGTATCCCATGCTATGCTGAGACCGCCTGGTAATATATAGGTGGATGTCTTTACTTCTCTGTTTATATTTATATTTATTTTTCAGATTATATTTGAGTGGTTCGTATCTCCCATATGTTGGATTCCATATTATAGGGTCTGTGCGCCGGGTATATTATTATTTATCTGGGTATCTTAGTTACCTGATCAGCTGATGCAGAGCTCTGCCGTGATGCGCTGTGCGCCGTGTCACGTGGGGACGCCGATACGTATCCTTGGGAGGCGGGCTGGAACGCATGGCTTGCGTTCCACCCCTCCTCCTGATGAGTACGGCGTCTCCATTGTTGGCTCGGCGTGCATCACCAGGTATGAAGAGCTCGATATTAGGCAGCAGCTGCTTTTGATTTATACTGATATTATATGCACCTGGCACTTGTGGGAGATCTAAATAGGGGCTTATGGCTACATGTTATTTACCTCCCGACGAAGCTGAGGCGAAACGCACGTCGAGGTTCCTATCCTGACCTGCGCTGCTCTTCTCACCCCAATCATGTCCTGCGGTATACATTGATTTGATTATTATTATTTTCCTCTTGGCTCATTTCACCCTCTTACTATAAGGTTTTTTCATTGCTATTTCTTGGCGGATTTACTTTTTCTCCTGCTCTTACATTTAGCCATTGCTGTACTTCTGTCTTTGGCTATTGGCTCTATTGAGTGATAGGCTTCACCCTAGAGTTTTGTTCTTTTTAGGGATTTGTACACGTTTAGTGTGATTTCCTTATATGCTTTACTTTTTTAGTTTCTTTTTATATTTGGCAAAACTACCATTGATATAACTTTTTTGATTTGATCATGTATGCATTCATAACTTAGTTGTGCTTGACATGGTTAACAACTTTTGGTGGGTGATGGCGGCATAGGCCAGTAGATTCTGGCACTGCCTTTCTGCTGGTGCTCCCTGCTATTTTTATTTCATTATGTACATTATGATATGTTATGAATTTGTTGTAATAAAATGAACTATAATTTATGAACATGTCGTTGTTTGTTTGTAATCAACACTGTAGGTATATATTGTTTTTTTTTAAATTTTGCCCAGATTCATTGTTTCACATATTGAGGCTTGTTTTTGGTTTTTCAACTAAGGGTTATGTCTGACAAACCCACCGACTCTTGGCTGGGGGTGTCTGATGTCACTTGGGACGAAGTGGATGATGGAGTCAACCACTCAAGAACCGCTGGGTTGCTGGTCAAGACACGACTGCTAGATGACACCGGGAGCTTAGGCCTCTTGCTGCGACTTCTGCTGCCACGCCCCCTTACTCTGCTGCGACCTGTGCCTGCGACAGAAACATTTAGGCCTCTTATTTTTTTCCACTTATACACTCCACAAAAGTCTTTAGAACATATAACTGCACCGCTGAACGGCAAATATATTTATCTTTTTTCCACTTATACACTCCACAAAAGGCTTTAGAACATATAACTGCACCGCTGAACGGCAAATCTATTTTTTTGTGTGCCACTAATTCACGCCAAAAAGGGCTGCAATTTTAGCACTTCACCACACAACAGCTAATAAGCCCTTTTTTCCACACTAATACAAGCCAAAAAATGCTTTAGAACATATAACTGCACCACAAAAGGGCAAATAGGACGCAGAAATATTTCCTTGTAATAAACCCGGTTAATGGCTGTATCAAACAGCACTTGCACCCCAATAACAAGAACGGTCTGCTGGAATTACAGAGCTGTATAGTGGCAATTTGGATTCCCAGTCAGTGCAGCAAGGTGTAATAGGATTGTTCCTATTACCCAGGCTGTAACCTCCCTTAATGAACCCTGTTCTACATAAATGCTGTGGAATGATTCCTCCCTATCCTTTCCCTGCACCTTGAATAATTTTTCCCTGAACTTGTAAATAGTTTTTTTTTAGCACAATGAAGTCTTTCCTAGCACTGTCTGTAGCGCCTGCTGACGTCTCTCCCTGTACTAAGTACACTGGAAAATGGCAGAATCAAAGATGGCTGAGGCTATTTATAGGGCTGTGACATCACAGGGCTGGCTGGCTGCCGATTGGCTGCATGCATGGCATTATGGGTGATCCCGCGTTCCCAGAGTTCCTTGCTCCGTGTCCTCACATATGCAGCAGCCATTTCAGGAAAAAATGCTATTCGTTACCACAAAACGTGAGGAAATTCGGATATGGTGTGAATCAAATTTTTCCTTAAATTCGGATCAAATTCCACTTAGTCAACTTCCATTCGCTCATCTCTAGTACTTACCTCATGGGCATCTTTCTGATGCTTTATTTATTTTTTATTTTTTTTTTAACAATTTGGACTTGTGTAACCAATTTGGACTCTCCTGACCATTTAACCACCTCCGGACCGCCTAACGCAGGATCGCGTTCCGGAGGTGGCAGCGCTGCGCACAGTCACGCATATACGCGTCATCTCGCGAGACGCGAGATTTCCTGTGAACGCGCGCACACAGGCGCGCGCGCTCACAGGAACGGAAGGTAAGAGAGTTGATCTCCAGCCTGCCAGCGGCGATCGTTCGCTGGCAGGCTGGAGATGTGTTTTTTTTAACCCCTAACAGGTATATTAGACGCTGTTTTGATAACAGCGTCTAATATACCTGCTACCTGGTCCTCTGGTGGTCCCCTTTGTTTGGATCGACCACCAGAGGACACAGGTAGCTCAGTAAAGTAGCACCAAGCACCACTACACTACACTACACCCCCCCCCCATCACTTATTAACCCCTTATTAGCCCCTGATCACCCCTAATCACCCCTGATCACCCCATATAGACTCCCTGATCACCCCCCTGTCATTGATTACCCCCCTGTCATTGATCAACCCCCTGTAAAGCTCCATTCAGACGTCCGCATGATTTTTACGGATCCACTGATAGATGGATCGGATCCGCAAAACGCATCCGGACGTCTGAATGAAGCCTTACAGGGGCATGATCAATGACTGTGGTGATCACCCCATATAGACTCCCTGATCACCCCCCTGTCATTGATTACCCCCCTGTCATTGATTACCCCCCTGTAAAGCTCCATTCAGATGTCCGCATGATTTTTACGGATGCACTGATACATGGATCGGATCCGCAAAACGCATCCGGTCGTCTGAATGAAGCCTTACAGGGGCATGATCAATGACTGTGGTGATCACCCCCCTGTCATTGATTACCCCCCTTTAAAGCTCCATTCAGATGTCCGCATGATTTTTACGGATGCACTGATAGATGGATCGGATCCGCAAAACGCATCCGGACGTCTGAATGAAGCCTTACAGGGGCATGATCAATGACTGTGGTGATCACCCCATATAGACTCCCTGATCACCCCCCTGTCATTGATTACCCCCCTGTCATTGATTACCCCCCTGTAAAGCTCCATTCAGATGTCCGCATGATTTTTACGGATGCACTGATAGATGGATCGGATCCGCAAAACGCATCCGGACGTCTGAATGAAGCCTTACAGGGGCATGATCAATGACTGTGGTTATCACCCCATATAGACTCCCTGATCACCCCCCTGTAAAGCTCCATTCAGATGTCCGCATGATTTTTACGGATGCACTGATACATGGATCGGATCCGCAAAACGCATCCGGTCGTCTGAATGAAGCCTTACAGGGGCATGATCAATGACTGTGGTGATCACCCCCCTGTCATTGATTACCCCCCTGTAAAGCTCCATTCAGATGTCCGCATGATTTTTACGGATGCACTGATAGATGGATCCGATCCGCAAAACGCATCCGGACGTCTGAATGAAGCCTTACAGGGGCATGATCAATGACTGTGGTGATCACCCCATATAGACTCCCTGATCACCCCCCTGTCATTGATCACCCCCCTGTCATTGATTACCCCCCTGTAAAGCTCCATTCAGATGTCCGCATGATTTTTACGGATGCACTGATAGATGGATCCGATCCGCAAAACGCATCCGGACGTCTGAATGAAGCCTTACAGGGGCATGATCAATGACTGTGGTGATCACCCCATATAGACTCCCTGATCACCCCCCTGTCATTGATTACCCCCCTGTAAAGCTCCATTCAGATGTCCGCATGATTTTTACGGATGCACTGATAGATGGATCGGATCCGCAAAACGCATCCGGACGTCTGAATGAAGCCTTACACGGGCGTGATCAATGACTGTGGTTATCACCCCATATAGACTCCCTGATCACCCCCCTGTCATTGATCACCCCCCTGTCATTGATCACCCCCCTGTCATTGATCACCCCCCTGTCATTGATCACCCCCCTGTCATTTATCACCCCCTGTCATTTATCACCCCCTGTCATTTAGCACCCCTCTGTAAGGCTCCATTCAGATATTTTTTTGGCCCAAGTTAGCAGAATTTTATTTTTTTTTTCTTACAAAGTCTCATATTCCACTAACTTGTGTCAAAAAATAAAATCTCACATGAACTCACCATACCCCTCACGGAATCCAAATGCGTAAAATTTTTTAGACATTTATATTCCAGACTTCTTCTCACGCTTTAGGGCCCCTAGAATGCCAGGGCAGTATAAATACCCCACATGTGACCCCATTTCGGAAAGAAGACACCCCCAGGTATTCCGTGAGGGGCATATTGAGTCCATGAAAGATTGAAATTTTTGTCCCAAGTTAGCGGAACGGGAGACTTTGTGAGAAAAAAATTAAAAATATCAATTTCCGCTAACTTGTGCCAAAAAAAAAAAATTTCTATGAACTCGCCATGCCCCTCATTGAATACCTTGGGGTGTCTTCTTTCCAAAATGGGGTCACATGTGGGGTATTTATACTGCCCTGGCATTCTAGGGGCCCCAAAGCGTGAGAAGAAGTCTGGTATCCAAATGTCTAAAAATGCCCTCCTAAAAGGAATTTGGGCACCTTTGCGCATCTAGGCTGCAAAAAAGTGTCACACATCTGGTATCGCCGTACTCAGGAGAAGTTGGGGAATGTGTTTTGGGGTGTCATTTTACATATACCCATGCTGGGTGAGAGAAATATCTTGGTCAAATGCCAACTTTGTATAAAAAAATGGGAAAAGTTGTCTTTTGCCAAGATATTTCTCTCACCCAGCATGGGTATATGTAAAATGACACCCCAAAACACATTCCCCAACTTCTCCTGAATACGGCGATACCACATGTGTGACACTTTTTTGCAGCCTAGGTGGGCAAAGGGGCCCATATTCCAAAGAGCACCTTTAGGATTTCACAGGTCATTTACCTACTTACCACACATTAGGGCCCCTGGAAAATGCCAGGGCAGTATAACTACCCCACAAGTGACCCCATTTTGGAAAGAAGACACCCCAAGGTATTCTGTGAGGGGCATGGCGAGTTCCTAGAATTTTTTATTTTTTGTCACAAGTTAGTGGAAAATGCTTATTTTTTTTTTTTTTTTTTTTTCATACAAAGTCTCATATTCCACTAACTTGTGACAAAAAATAAAAACTTCCATGAACTCACTTTGCCCATCAGCGAATACCTTGGGGTCTCTTCTTTCCAAAATGGGGTCACTTGTGGGGTAGTTATACTGCCCTGGCATTCTAGGGGCCCAAATGTGTGGTAAGGAGTTTGAAATCAAATTCTGTAAAAAATGACCTGTGAAATCCGAAAGGTGCTCTTTTGAATATGGGCCCCTTTGCCCACCTCGGCTGCAAAAAAGTGTCACACATCTGGTATCTCCGTAATCGGGAGAAGTTGGGGAATGTGTTTTGGGGTGTCATTTTACATATACCCATGCTGGGTGAGAGAAATATCTTGGCAAAAGACAACTTTTCCCATTTTTTTATACAAAGTTGGCATTTGACCAAGATATTTATCTCACCCAGCATGGGTATATGTAAAAAGACACCCCAAAACACATTCCTCAACTTCTCCTGAATACGGGGATACCAGATGTGTGACACTTTTTTGCAGCCTAGGTGGGCAAAGGGGCCCACATTCCAAAGAGCACCTTTCGGATTTCACAGGTCATTTACCTACTTACCACACATTTGGGCCCCTAGAATGCCAGGGCAGTATAACTACCACACAAGTGACCCCATTTTGGAAAGAAGAGACCCCAAGGTATTCGCTGATGGGCATAGTGAGTTCATGGAAGTTTTTATTTTTTGTCACAAGTTTGTGGAATATGAGACTTTGTATGAAAAAAAAAAAAAAAAAAAAAAATCATCATTTTCCACTAACTTGTGACAAAAAATAAAAAATTCTAGGAACTCGCCATGCCCCTCACGGAATACCTTGGGGTGTCTTCTTTCCAAAATGGGGTCACTTGTGGGGTAGTTATACTGCCCTGGTATTCTAGGGGCCCAAATGTGTGGTAAGGAGTTTGAAATCAAATTCAGGAAAAAATGAGGAGTGAAATCCGAAAGGTGCTCTTTGGAATATGGGCCCCTTTGCCCACCTAGGCTGCAAAAAAGTGTCACACATCTGGTATCCCCGTACTCAGGAGAAGTTGAGGAATGTGTTTTGGGGTGTCTTTTTACATATACCCATGCTGGGTGAGATAAATATCTTGGTCAAATGACAACTTTGTATAAAAAAATGGGAAAAGTTGTCTTTTGCCAAGATATTTCTCTCACCCAGCATGGGTATATATAAAATGACACCCCAAAACACATTCCCCACCTTCTCCTGAGTACGGAGATACCAGATGTGTGACACTTTTTTGCAGCCTAGGTGGGCAAAGGGGCCCATATTCCAAAGAGCACCTTTCGGATTTCACAGGTCATTTTTTACAGAATTTGATTTCAAACTCCTTACCACACATTTGGGCCCCTAGAATGCCAGGGCAGTATAACTACCCCACAAGTGACCCCATTTTGGAAAGAAGAGACCCCAAGGTATTCGCTGATGGGCATAGTGAGTTCATAGAAGTTTTTATTTTTTGTCACAAGTTAGTGGAATATGAGACTTTGTAAGGAAAAAAAAAAAAATAAAAAAAATCATCATTTTCCGCTAACTTGTGACAAAAAATAAAAAGTTCTATGAACTCACTATGCCCATCAGCGAATACCTTAGGGTGTGTACTTTCAGAAATGGGGTCATTTGTGGGGTGTTTGTACTGTCTGGGCATTGTAGAACCTCAGGAAACATGACAGGTGCTCAGAAAGTCAGAGCTGCTTCAAAAAGCGGAAATTCACATTTTTGTACCATAGTTTGTAAACGCTATAACTTTTACCCAAACCATTTTTTTTTTACCCAAACATTTTTTTTTTATCAAAGACATGTAGAACTATAAATTTAGAGCAAAATTTCTATATGGATGTCGTTTTTTTTGCAAAATTTTACAACTGAAAGTGAAAAATGTCATTTTTTTGCAAAAAAATCGTTAAATTTCGATTAATAACAAAAAAAGTAAAAATGTCAGCAGCAATGAAATACCACCAAATGAAAGCTCTATTAGTGAGAAGAAAAGGAGGTAAAATTCATTTGGGTGGTAAGTTGCATGACCGAGCAATAAACGGTGAAAGTAGTGTAGGTCAGAAGTGTAAAAAGTGGCCTGGTCTTTCAGGGTGTTTAAGCACTGGGGGCTGAGGTGGTTAAATAAATCACGCTGATTTTCTTCCATCCTGTATGTAGCACATCCTGTTGCTGTGTCCAACCAAACCCATGATGCACTTCTCCTTTCTCTGCAAGCATGGCCCCCAACAATGCCCAGCTAGTTTATAGCTCCTCCCACCCAGCTAATTACATAGACACTCCCCTATCACTGCCCCACCCATGGACATAACAGAGATGCATGGACATGGTCATGTGATCACAGCCCAGAACAGAAGATAGGAGCAATAAAAGGTAAAAAAAAAAAAATACATTACAAAATTACAGCTTTATAAATGAATTTTTTAAAGGATGCAAACTGGTAAAACCCTTTAAGAAATGAATCCATGCAAAATTTTCAGGCAGGTGCCAGTGAAATATCTAGTGGATGTAAAAATGGTTTATCCACGTTAACCCTTCTATCTCTGCATTAACATTCATTGTGAATATTCTTGGCACGGTTTGATTTTAATTTGATTGAAGCTTTTTTCGAAGCCAAAAACAAAAATCTATTCCAGAATCCTGACATCTGATAACTAAATTTATGAGGAAAATGTAACATCTGTTCTTTTCATAAGCAGTAATACAGAGGTGTAAAGCAAAGGCATACTCTCTGCTCTAAAGGGCTTTACTGGAAAGAAACCAGTATTTAAGAGGTCTGGAATGACACAAAACAGCTGATCTTTATATTTACAGCCCTACAGGTTTATGTGGAGAGCTGCGGAAATAACCTGCAATTACTATTCTAATCTACAGAATATTTACTGATGAATCATTTATTAATTATGGTATTCATTTCCTATATGTTATGATTCACAACAATATAGAACAAATGACACTTATTTGTAGGCAACTTTTAAGAAACAGCAGCCAATGTCAGCATCTTTTTAATATAAGTCCAGGTTTTCTGCCAAAAACCCAATCGTAGATTTCAGTGGCAATCCGAAACAACATCTGCATATGCAACATGCAGAATCTGCTGCAGAATCGCCTCACTACATTAAAAAGGGTGAAATTGCTGATGAATATAAAGATTTGGGCAATTTCCATGTTGAAAAATTCTACTGCACGTAGAACGATGTTTTGGCACTCTTATGACACCTGGAGCACCCACCCAGATACACATTTGGTCCTTAATCGTCTTATTACTGAGCACTGGTTATTCACCCCTGTGTAAAGCGGACCCACAAACTTGGTTAAAGGGGGTCTCCACAAAAGGCATTACTATGCAAAAAATAGGGCATTTCAAATTAAGTATTATTGGAATTAGAGATGAGCGAATCTATTTGCAGATTATATATATACACATATATATATAATTGTGTGTCATTTTTTTATGACGTGTTGTCAGCTGGGAGAGAGAGTCTTTAGAAGTTTAGTCAGATGCTTCTCCGCAAAGAAATGTTGGTGTCCACCTCCTTTTTCTCTAATCTAACCCATAGGGACCTGGGTTAGTCACCAGGATTAGAGTAAGGGTAGTATCCCCTCAGCTACTGTTGAATGCTTACTACTTTTCTATACATTAAAAGATATTCTGCAGCTTTTTTTAAACTGACTCAACACACAAGGGGGATTTTAGGGAGTCTGGGTTGGAGTACTTTGCAACAAATTTATCAAACTGT
This sequence comes from Bufo bufo, assembly GCF_905171765.1. Taxonomy (NCBI): domain Eukaryota; kingdom Metazoa; phylum Chordata; class Amphibia; order Anura; family Bufonidae; genus Bufo; species Bufo bufo. The sequence goes on along the minus strand of NC_053390.1, from coordinate 105,509,931 downwards.
GCATTTTGTTTGTTAGATCTGGCACATTTTTAAATGTAACATTCCAATTTTCTTTAACTACCCACCTACTGGAGTGAGCATGCGTTTACTGGAACTTTTTATTTAGTTCAAAATACTAACAAATACATACAAGGCTTCCCACAACCTGTCCCCTCCCTACATCTCTGAGCTACTTTCCTGATACATCTCCACACGCAATCTCCGATCCTCACAAGACCTCCTTCTCTCCTCTTATCACCTCTTCCCACAATCGCCTCCAAGATTTCTCCAGTGCATCCCCCACACTCTGGAACTTGCTACCCCAACATATCAGACTCTCACCTACAGTGGAATCCTTCAAAAGAAACCTAAAAACCCACATCTTCAGACAAGCCTACAACCAGTGACCCTGCAGCCTCTATACCGACATGACCAGCTTTACCCTCTCCTACTGTGTCCTTCTCCCATACCATGTAGATTGTAAGCCCTCACGGGCAGGGCCCTCTCTCCTTCTGTACCAGTTTGTATCTCGTCTTGTTCATGCTTAGTGCAATTGTCTGTATTATGTATGTATACCTCTTCTCATATGTACAGCGCTATGGAATGAATGGTGCTTTAAAAATAAATAATAATAATGATGTCACAAAAATACAGCGGTAATTAAGAAACAGCGATATAGCCATATCGACGATTCTTGATACAGTGGCATATTGCATATACCGGTATATTGCCCAACACTAGACCAGGCCCTCCAATCAGGCTTCCAATCTTTATTAGACCTCAGATCAGAACCCCCAATCAGACTCCCAATCTGTATCAGACCAAAAATCAGACCCCCAATTTTTATGAGACCTGAGATCTTGACACCGCTCCCTGGTGCTCTCCTGGGCGCCGCGCTGCACTGCGACCTAATGCTGCACAGTGTAAGGTCATAGTGCACACCCAAGTGCACAATGTCCTGATGCTATAAGCAGTGAGGGTGCAGTGCAGTGCCCAGAAGAAGACCACAGAGCGGTGAGTGCAGCCAGCTATAGCAGCGCTACCGTCACCACTCTCAGTCCCTCTTGCATACTAAATGAACGCTTCAAGAATGAAAATGCTCATTAGTATTCACTTTATAAGACGCACTGCAAACTCCCCCCCCCCCCCCACCCCCACCACCACCACCACCACCACCACACACACACTTCGAAAAACATCATCTAAAACACACCATTCAGAAGAATGGAGATAATCAATTTTTCAGAATTGAAAGAAAAAAAGGCCTACTCTTTCATGGTTAAAACTGGTAAAAAAGAGGTGGAAAGATTAATATATTCCTCAGAGAAAGAGGTATCAGACCCCTGTAGAAATAAATCTAGACCTGGAACCCTTGGTTTAGAGGTAGAGGCAGAGGAGGTTATAGTCTTTTTTAGAGAAAGAGACCCTATACCAGTGGTGGCGAACCTGCCAGAGGCGGCACTCAGAGCCCCAGAGCCCTCTTTGTGGGCACCCTGGGAAAAGTCTATGGTGTACCAATATACCTTAGACTATTCCTGCCATTCATCAGTGCAGGGTGCGCTATAAACGGCACAGGCAGCACATTGAATGTAGGCAGGATATTATAGCTAAATGATAAAGTACATGGAAGATTTACTATACTGGTATTCAGGTTAAATTGCCGTGTTGACACTTTGCAATAAATAAGTGGGATTTGAGTTGCGGTTTGAGCACTCGGTCTCTAAAAGGTTCACTATCACTGCCGTATACCACTTATGCAACAGAACAACAGGGGCTGGATTAAACCAACTTGGAATATGAAAGTACAAATTCACATATAATTAATTTATCCTCTAGATCTTTATCTACACTGGATGTTTGTCTGAAGGGTCTTTCTTTTGTAGCTACCAATAAATTTGATTTGTCAAGGACATACATTTTTTGCCATAAGTAAAAACCATTTTAATGCACTTGATGTTGGATCTGGGCATCAACCCTGAAGATATTCCAGGGGTTAAAACCCTTTTTGAATTAATGCAAACAGATGAGACATTGTGGGGGGAGGGGGCACTCCCCTTTACGGATCTTAAGAACAAAAGGAGGACATTTCTTCCAAGGTAATCGCTTAAATCATTGATCACCACAGAACAGAACAAACCTTTAGTGATAAAACCATGAAATAAGGGGAATATTTCATTATGCATCAAGGGCACTATAAACAGATGTGTATTTCCCCCTTGTCTGATCAGGGGTGCCATGAGGTCCTACTTGGGAATTCCTGGGGGAATTAGGAGGCATCCTAAGTGAGGAATGGATTAATAGTTTGTTTGATGCAAATAAATATGAATTTCTTCTTCCTTTGCACCCACCTACTTTCTATGGCCTCGCTAAAGATCACAAGGGTGTTAAGCGTCCTAAGGGGAGACCCATATTGGCTTAAAGGGGTTCTCCGGGAATTAAGAAAATGCAAATACTTAAATATTACTTTATTAGAAATATATTACCAAATACCTTTCATTAGTTATAATTAGAGATGAGCGAATCGAATCAGACAAAGTGGAATTCAATCCGAAGTTCAGGAAAAATTCGATTTGCAACCAATGTGAATTTCCTTGCGCTTCGTGGTAACGAATCACTATTTTTCCTAAAATGGTGGCTACAATGGCGGCTACGCGTGTGAGGACATGGGACAAGGAACTCTAGGAAGGCGGGCTGACCCATAACGCCATGCATGCAGCCAATCAGCAGCTAGCCAGCCCTGTGATGTCACAGCCCTATAAATACGGCAGCCATCTTAGAGTCAGACATTTTCCAGTGTTCTGACTGCAGGCACAGACGTGAGAAGGCGCTAGGGACAGCAATAGGAAAAACTTCATTGTGGAAAAAATAAAAAATAAAATAAAAAATTATTTATAAGTGCAGGGAAAGGATAGGGAGGAATCATTTCACAGCATCTTAGTGCAGGGAGAGACGTCTGAAGTTGCTAGGGACAGTGCAGGAAAAACCTCATTGTGACAGACAAAAAAAAAAAAAGCGATTTACAAGTGCAGGGAGAGATTATTTGGGGATCCAAATAGCCATTATACAGCTCTGGCATTCCAGCAATTTGTTCTTGTTATTGGGGTGCAAGTGCTATGTTGAAAAGCCTTTAGTGGCTTATATCTATGGAAAAAGATATATATATATACGCATTTCACTTCTGCAGTTATTTGTGTTGAAAGAGTTTAGTGTCCTATTTCAGTACAAAAAGAAAAATATACACGCATTTTACTTCGGCAATTATATGTGGTGAAAGCGTTCACTGTCCTATTTCAGTACAAAAAGGAAAAATATATACCGGGTACGCACTTCACTGTTTTCACTCAGTTTTTCATAAAAGAGCTGTGTTTTAGAGGACAAGTGGAGGTTATATACCTATTTCCAGGGCAATTGGACTAACTTTGGTTTGGAACAAATAGATCTGAATAGATCGGGGAATCTGAAATAAACTGAATATTGGAAGATTCACTTATCTCTAATTGCAGTATACATGCGATAAAAAACATTGTAAGGTATTTAAAGGGAACCCGTCACCTCCCAAAACCATCCCAAGCCGCCAGCAGTACCTGCGTGTAGCCAGCAGTGTGTTTCTGATGATGCCTTTCATCCTGAAGGCAGATGCAGCAAAAGTACTGAAAACGTTATTTTATCCCCTGCCGGCAGCGGCCTCCTTGCTTCAAGTCACGGTAACCACGCCCCCTTCCCTGCCCCTTCGCTTTGACTGACATCGCTTATGCAGAGAGTTTGGCAAAGCCAGCCGAACTGCCAGCTGTCAGTCACAGCGAAGGGGGCGTGGTTACCGTGACTTGAAGCAAGGAAGCCGCTGCCTCCTTGACTTCAAGCATGTGTGGAGAAGCATGCCGGCAGGGGATAAAAGAACGTTTTCAGTACTTTTGTGTCATGGTAGGTGAGGGAAGGGAAGCAAACCAAATACAACACACCAGGCTAGGCCCCAAAGCTAGGGAACAGGGAAAGGTCACCACCTGACAATCCCTGAGTCTTTCCCTGACTGCTGATAACATGAACAAATCCTAAAGGTGGAAGTGCTCATGCACTGGAACCTAAGCCTAGGTGAAACTGTAACAAACCCTCAGCTAGGGAGCTGGAGATAAGACAACCGGATCCTAGCGCAAGATGCAGGAACCAGCGTCTTCCTGAGGCCTAGCCAGAACAAACAAAAGGGAAGGAGTAGGACTTAGCTTAAGACGGACGGGGAGCAGGAGATCCACCAAACACCAGGTGAGAACTCCAGAAGCAAACATAAACCGCAAGGGCTATAGTGAGAGGAGGGTATAAATAGCACCACTAAATAGCTAATGAGCAGAACCTGTAGGGAGGTGGGATCCTGCCCAAAACCACAACAAAGAGAAACAGAACAATCTGTCAGATAGACTTACGTGTAGCAAGTCTGTCAGATCTTCTCAGGCCTCTCACAGGGCAGGGCAGGACATTTTGCTGCATCTGCCCTCAGGGAGAAAGGCATCATCAGAAACACACTGCTGGCTACACGCAGGTACTGCTGGCGGCTTGGGATGGTTTTGGGAGGTGACAGGTTCCCTTTAATGTAAACTACATTTTCCTCTCTGGTAGAGCCTCCTTGCTGTTTATACTTCTGATCCATCTTTTGGACGCATATGCTCTCTTTCTCCTCTCTTAGCTGGGGTAGTGATCCCATAGTGAAGCAGCTGTTTCTTTCTTTCATTTGTCCCTACTTCTAAATCCATAGTCTAAAACAGTGAAGAAGGAAATTGGGAGGGGTATTGTATACATAGTGTTATTTATTAGTGGAATCGCTTGGACTTGTGTGTAAAGGGACTATTTTCTATGGCAGGGAGGAAAGGGTTAACAAGAGCTGGCTGCAATGTACTCCTGGGCAATGCAAGTGCTTGACTGTTAAAAAAGGGAAGAGACATATCCTCCAGATAATGAGGAAACAAAAAAAGGTGAAAATTACACTGGAGGGCAGGAGTTTTTGCATATATATATATATAATTGTGTGTCATTTTTTTATGACGTGTTGTCAGGCTGGGAGAGAGAGTCTTTAGAAGTTTAGTCAGATGCTTCTCCGCAAAGAAATGTTGGTGTCCACCTCCTTTTTCTCTAATCTAACCCATAGGGACCTGGGTTAGTCACCAGGATTAGAGTAAGGGTAGTATCCCCTCAGCTACTGTTGAATGCTTACTACTTTTCTATACATTAAAAGATATTCTGCAGCTTTTTTTAAACTGACTCAACACACAAGGGGGATTTTAGGGAGTCTGGGTTGGAGTACTTTGCAGCAAATTTATCAAACTGTGCATTTTGTTTGTTAGATCTGGCGCATTTTTAAATGTAACATTCCAATTTTCTTTAACTACCCACCTACTGGAGTGAGCATGCGTTTACTGGAACTTTTTATTTAGTTCAAAATACTAACAAATACATACAAGGCTTCCCACAACCTGTCCCCTGCCTACATCTCTGAGCTACTTTCCTGATACATCTCCACACGCAATCTCCGATCCTCACAAGACCTCCTTCTCTCCTCTTATCACCTCTTCCCACAATCGCCTCCAAGATTTCTCCAGTGCATCCCCCACACTCTTGAACTCGCTACCCTAACATATCAGACTCTCACCTACAGTGGAATCCTTCAAAAGAAACCTAAAAACCCACCTCTTCAGACAAGCCTACAACCAGTGACCCTGCTGCCTCTATACAGCCATGACCAGCTTTACCCGCACCTACTGTGTCCTTCTCCCATACCATGTAGATTGTAAGCCCTCACGGGCAGGGCCCTCTCTCCTTCTGTACCAGTTTGTATCTTGTCTTGTTCATGCTTAGTGCAATTGTCTGTATTATGTATGTATACCTCTTCTCATATGTACAGCGCTATGGAATGAATGGTGCTTTAAAAATAAATAATAATAATAATAATGATGTCACAAAAATACAGCGGTAATTAAGAAACAGCGATATAGCCATATCGATGATTCTTTTTGGTTCAATAGTTTTTTATTGAATGTTTCAAAATACAGTAAACATAAAGCCTCGGGCATTCCCGATTGGCAAACAATAAAGAGTAACAATACAATTACAATTACAAACAATGCCTGTTGTCAGCGAATTTTTTTTGACTTGAAATATATGGCTACCTAAGTCTGAGAGTTTTACACCAATGGCTCATTTATCTGAAGATTCTATAGAATCTATAAGTTCTATAAGGTCCTCCCTTCCCAGCCAGCGACGACAGTAAACTCAACATATTTTCTAAGGCTATACCATATCCCACTTCCAGCTAACTTAAAACCGGGTGCTATACGTAGAGTCTGACCATGGTTTCCAGTTTTGGAGGAATTTATCATACCCTACTCCTCCCATAGCTATAATTCTCTCATATGTATACGAAGTATTAAGTGCCGCTATTAATTCCGGGATATCTGGTATATCTTGGGTTTTCCATCTACGCAGCAGTAATAGTTTCGCTGTTACACAGAAGATACAATGAATGGCCCTTAAGCGGACCGGTAGAGTCATATCGATGATTCTTGATACAGTGGTATATTGCATATACCGGTATATTGCCCAACACTAGACCAGGCCCTCCAATCTTTATTAGACCTCAGATCAGAACCCCCAATCAGACTCCCAATCTGTATCAGACCAAAAATCAGACCCCCAATTTTTATGAGACCTGAGATCTTGACACCGCTCCCTGGTGCTCTCCTGGGCGCCGCGCTGCACTGCGACCTAATGCTGCACAGTGTAAGGTCATAGTGCACACCCAAGTGCACAATGTCCTGATGCTATAAGCAGTGAGGGTGCAGTGCAGTGCCCAGAAGAAGACCACGGAGCGGTGAGTGCAGCCAGCTATAGCAGCGCTACCGTCACCACTCTCAGTGCCTCTTGCATACTAATGAGCGCTTCAAGAATGAAAATGCTCATTAGTATTCACTTTATAAGACGCACTGCAAACTCCCAAAACCCCCCCCCCCCCCCACCCACCACCACCACCACACACACACTTTTGGGGGGAAGGAAGTGTGTCTTATATAATCAAAAAACATCATCTAAAACACACCCTTCAGAAGAATGGAGATAATCAATTTTTCAGAATTGAAAGAAAAAAAGCCTACTCTTTCATGGTTAAAACTGGAAAAAAGGAGGTGGAAAGATTAATATATTCCTCAGAGAAAGAGGTATCAGACCCCTGTAGAAATAAATCTAGACCTGCCTGGAACCCTTGGTTTAGAGGTAGAGGCAGAGGAGGTTATAGTCTTTTTTAGAGAAAGAGACCCTATACCAGTGGTGGCGAACCTGCCAGAGGCGGCACTCAGAGCCCCAGAGCCCTCTTTGTGGGCACCCTGGGAAAAGTCTATGGTGTACCAATATACCTTAGACTATTCCTGCCATTCATCAGTGCAGGGTGCGCTATGAACGGCACAGGCAGCACATTGAATGTAGGCAGGCTATTATAGCTAAATGATAAAGTACATGGAAGATTTACTATACTGGTATTCAGGTTAAATTGCCGTGTTGACACTTTGGAAAAATATATATGCACTTCACTGGTGCATTTATTTCTGGAAAAATAGTTTAGTGGCCTATTTGAGTACAAAAGGGAAAAAAAAAATATACACACTTCACCGTTAAATTTATTTGTGGTGAAGGGATTTACTGCCTATTTCAGTACAAAACGAAAAATATATACGCATTTCACTACTGCAGTTATTATTTCAGTCCAAAAACAAAATATATTCAGCGTTCACTTTTGCAGTTATATGTGGTAAAACCTTTAGTGACGTTTTTCGGTAGAAAGCGATACATTTATTCTGCGTTCAGCGCCGCAGTTATACGTGGTAAAGTCTTTAGTTGCGTATTTCAGTAGAAAACGAAAAATGTATGCTTATAAAAATGTATCCTTATTAAGGAGGGGTCCACGAGTTCACGGAAGCAGCGGCGGTAGCAGTCAGTCAGTGCGTAGTGTTGCTGGTAAAATCACCTACTCTGTGGTGTGGCAGTTTTTTATACAGCCTCAGGAGGAGGTGAACATGGCCATATGTAGAATCTGTGGGCAGGAGGTGAAGCGTGGCCAGTGTGCCAATGTTGGCACCACAGCCCTGCGTCAACATATGGCCCGAGAGAACCGTGGCTCCGATGTGGTGGTCCAGCCTGCCATAGCAACCGCTGCATCACCCAGTGGCACGCCGCACCAGATTTCAGGCAGTCAAGGCTCCACCATCTCAGGCGAAGGGAGCTGTCTGTCGTTCCCATCGTCTGCTGGTCCTGATGCTCCTGCTCTTCCTAGTCTCGATTGCCAAGAGACAACAGTATGCGTTTACGCATCCAATGGCACAGAAGCTGAACGCGCTGCTGTCCAAGTTGCTGGTGCTGCAGTCCTTCCCTTTCCAAGTGGTGGACTCTGCACCTTTCAGAGAACTGATTGCTTGTGGTGAGCAGAGGTGGAGAGTCCCAAGCCTCTAGTGACGTAATTCGGTAACAAAAAAAAAAATTTGTTCAGCGTCACAGTTATACAGTATGTGGTAAAACCTTTTGTGACGTATTTCGGTCGAAAAACAAATTATTTCAAACGGTCAGCGCTGCGGTTATATGCGATAAAATTTTTAGTGACGTATCTTGATGAACTTCGCGACTCTTTCAGGCTCAAAGCTATCTTGACGCTTTGTCTTCTCATTGTCTGTAGCTACTAGAGGCCTGTTCATGCCAGGCAGGTTCCCCCAGAAGTATCTGGATCGATGAGCAGCCGATAACGCACTTGCATCAATCTTGATCAAGGTGGAGAGAAATTGTTTTTTGGAATGCTTTCTCCATCGTAACCACGTCGTCGAATAAACTGGCGTATTCTCTCCTGTCTTAGGCAACACTTAATTTGTTATTATTCAATTTATTAAATAGTGAATATTAAATTGAACCAAAACTTTATTAAAATTATAAGAAAGTAAACATAAATTCACCAATATATTATCCCAATCTTCTAGGGAAATTCACAGACAATCACTTTGCCAAGCTTTTTGTGCCGGAGAACGTGTATTATTAAATGCTGTTTTAAGCAACACTTTATAAATTTGAGAAATGTTAACCTTCTGTTCTGTCCCATATTCCCTATAAATGAATAGACAAAGCGGCCACTCTGTGGCCTCCTCATGCTGCTGCCAACTCCACAATCTCTCGTCGTCATGCCACTCTGTGGCCCCCTCATGCTGCTGCCACCTCCACACTATGTCACTTTGCCATTCAGTGGCCTCCTGATGCTGCCGCCACCTCCACACTCTGTCATTGTGCCACCCTGTGGCCTCCTCCTGATGCTGCTGCCACCTCCAGACTGTCATTGCGCCACTCTGTGGTCTCCTCATGCTGCTTCCACCTCACCACTATGTCATAGGTCCACTCTGTGGACTTTTCATGCTGTTCCTACCCTCCCCACTTCATGACTGGTCCACTATTTTGCCTTTTGGCCTGGCTGACATCATTTATTTGAAGCTTCTTCTGATCTTTTAGACGGAAGGAAAAATGAGACGCACAACAGATCTTGTCTGTGTAGCAGCTATAAAGGCCTGTATGGTCCCATCAGAATTGGCGTATGATTTGGTAGTCAAAAGGAGTGGGTACAAAACACTGAAGACATACAAATATTCTATTAATGTGTCATCTCTGTTTTAGATCCAGTCCTGTTTTTTTGGGCATTAGCAATACTGATGGATTATTAAGCAAATGCTGACCAAGTAAAGGCGTATGCTCAACAGACAGGATCCGTAGACATCTATGTGGAATCAGCTGGTGACGGTGTGAAAGGAGTGCGCTTCTTCTTGGCACTAACATCGATCTGTAAGGTTGAGTTCATACTTGAGTTATTTGGTCAGTTTTGGCCACGTGACTGCCCTAATAAGTGAAGTGTGCAGTGATTCTAAGAGCGACGCCTGTCATCTGCATGTCATACGGACTCATAGTATTATTTCACTATCAAAGCAGACTCCTTAAGCGTGTTACTAAAAGGCACAGTGTTCTACACCACTATAAAGGCTCTTAGCCGTTTTTTAACGTCATTTGCCGTGAATACATTCGGATCGAACCAAATTTTTCACGACAAATTCGGCGAATCAAATTTTTGAAAAATCTCATCTCTAGTTAAAATGGCTCATTTTGTCCAGGGAGCAATCATTAGGAAAGATAAAATGTCCGCCATCCTACTAGTCCACACAAAACCTGTCCTAATTACACAGGAGGACAAGTTAAAGAGCTGCGCCATCTTCCTCTCTTACTTGTCAGGGATTATGATCCTGAATACAGTTTAATATGATCTTCAGCTGAATATCTATGGGAATGGAGTTTATTAGGAGACAAAGTACAGAGAGGATAGTGGGGGTGTAGATAATAAGTAGCAGCTCTTGTATGCAGTCTCCATTACCACAGACTGTACTGTCCTTCAGTGATAGCCAGTTCGCCGTGTTCGCCCGCGAACACATGCGGGCTGCCATCTTAACTAACAAGTCCGGAGATGCACAGGTAAGTCCTTACCTGTGCCTGTGCCGGGAGCCGGTCTGAAACAAATGCGGTCACCGGGATCAGGTAGTTCGGAGATAAGCCCGATGAAGGCCCCCGGCGGCTGTTCTCGGAACTGCCTTCTCCCGGTGACCGCATTTGTTTCAGACCGGCTCGCGCACAGGTAAGGACTTACCTGTGCATCGCCGGACTTGTGAGTTAAGGTGGCAGCCCGCATGTGTTCGCGGGCGAACTGGCCATCACTGCTGTCCTTCCTCTCTGTATGTCATATCCCCTCATGAACTCCATTCCTTTCAGAGATTCAGCTGAAGATCCTATTAGCTGTATTTTGGATCCTAATACCTGACAAGTAGGAGATGAGATGAGCAGTTCTTTACCTCAGTGTTGTAAAGTAACTTGTCCTGCTGTGTGATTAAGACAGGTTTTGTTGGTACTAATAGGACGGCGGCCATTTTATTCTCCTAATGATTGCTCCCTGGACAAAATGAACCATTCTAGCTAATGAATTGTATTTGGGAATATAATTATACTAAAGTAATATTTAAAGTATTTTCATTGTCTTAATTCCCGGAGAACCCCTTTAAACTCTGTTACAAAGAATGCAGGCATATTTGTGGAAAGTCTACCACCCTACATATGAGAGACTATGGATTTACCATTGGTGGGAGCACTGACATTGAGGCCCTCTATTGATTATTATTGAGGAATGAAAGTGGTTGGACATTTGCTTTTCACAAGAGGTTGTCCATACTGTGCCCACAGCAACTTTGTATTGGGCATTCTGCAGTTCATATTGACCCAGAACTACTTTGTTTTTGATGAAGGACCTACCACCAGCTCAGGGGCACTGCGATGGGAAGTTCATGTGCACCTACATATGTTAATTTGCTCCTGGGATGATGGGAGTATTCTATGATCTTCACTGAAGTAAGAGCAGAGGTCACCAGGAAGATCTCACTGTGGGCAAGGCATATTGATATTCTGGTTATCTGGAAATGCACAAAGGGATGAAAATGTTGAATATGTGAATATAGGTTACCTGAAAACTGTATAGGCCTGATATTCACATATGAGTTAGATGAGGTACGTATAGCATTTAACCAATAGCTATTTAAAATGTATTGACATCTCTCTTACATTGGCAGATCAAATGTGATCAGGTCTATAGATTAGAGCAGATAACGCATTGGGAAGTGGGGACACCTCACCTCTTCTGCAGGATTTGGGCCCCTTGGCAACAGTATAGACACCACGCCCTGATTGACTAATCAATTACACCCTGATTCCATCGCAACCTTCCTAATGGCAGGTCGGATGTGCTAGAAACAGATTTTTGCTGGTTGCTTCTGGTTTGTTTCCTCAGCCCTGGTCTTCTTCTAACATGACAGAGAAGACATTTCCACACTAGTTTAGGCAAAACAAAATTCAATGAAATTTTGGCAAATCAACCTGAAGTAATCGTCAGATAATCTGAAAGGTCAGGATATCAATCATAACAATTAAAAATAGAGAAAAAACTGCAGACTTCCCGAATCCCTTCACATGACTATTATCTCATGGAAAATAAATAATTTCAGTTAACAGTCATGAAAGCCATGTTGCAATCATTCTGATCTATTTATACATAAGAATGGAGAACTATAAGGAATCATACCCGATGGCCTGGATCATGTGTTTATGTATCTAGTGGTGGAGCTCTGTTTAGACTACCAGTAAATGCTTAAGATGATGGATGAGAAATCACAAAATACATCATGTCATTAATCCTATTGGCTCATCCCAAAGATGTCATCTGCTTCTTGTTCCACTGGAAGTCTGAGCATATGAAGGACATTTTTTTGGGTTGATCTAGTATGTAAAAATACCTCTCCTCTAGAAGGAAGAAAACTGTCTCTCTTGTCAATAGAGTAGTGTTCTGGTTAACCAAGTGAGATTCCTGTGTAGTGGCGCTTGACAATTCGAATGCATCTTTATAGATACACACAAGATTTTCGTACCTGGTGTCCAAAGATTAGAATCTGGATCTTTCAAACCTTTATGTGTGGAGTCTATATCACTCTTGAGTCAGTATAACATTCAGTTCACATTAAATGAAGGGACAACAGAAGAACGAGAAGACCACTGTGCGTTGGAACAAGAATAAAATTGTGTATCCTGAAATTTTCACCTTCGGTCTAAAGCTGGCCATTCACATTAGACTAAGGTCAACCAAACAACTCGGAGGGATCAGCCAACCATCTAATGTGTAATAGATATTAGGCTGACACTTCAATCTTCGGAGAAGAAAATTGTTCAAAAGAAAAAAGCCACCACCAGAGGTTTTCTGAAAGCTTCTTCTCACTTAGAACAAATGGATGGTCTTTTGAACTGAGCTGATGCATATGGGGAGGTTGGGAAAAATAACTGTTGGCTGCCCAGTTTTTAATTACAGAACAAAATTAATAAAACTGGAAAAGTATTAGATTTTTTTCCCAGTACCAAACATCAATCTTTATTCCTCCCACTACCAACAACCTAGGCCTGTAGGTTTGAGATATTACAACACCCTTAGAGGGGTGTACCAGGGATTGAAATTTATGACCTATCCACATCATGGGGGAAAAGTGATCAATGAGGGTCAGATCGCTAGGACCCCCTCCAATAGCAAGAATGGGGGTCCCATGTATGAATTGAGTGGCGGTCGACGATGCGTACTGCTGCTCTACTCAAATGTCTATGGCGCTTTTCAACAATGATTTCAAAAGTTGTTAAAAAAAATAAAAAAAAACACAAGAATTTATAATCGACAAATAAGATCTGATGCTGAGGACTACATCACAGACATTAAACAATTCAGTTCCTTTCTTTCTCTCCCACTGGTTTGCTGGGATGAGTCAATGACCATCCAGTGTTGCAGACCCTCACATTAGCTGAAACTTCACAAGCCTGTGGTATATATGGTAAGATGAACAATTTATGACTGAAAAGTACATGGTCAAACCAGAGGAGTAAAAAGAGAGAGTACAACATATGGTGAGATAATTGTCTAACAAAAAAATAAGAGAGAGGGGGAGACCAGGCTTGTAATTATCATGATGTGAGGCAAGTACAGAAAACCATTTAAAGATGGAACACAGGAGGTGAAGCATGTGAGCTACGTATGTGCAACCTGGCTGGACCTTAGCCCACACAGAATGTGCAACCACCGGCACAATTCACTGAGAGTAAAATACTGAACAGCCAAATACTGTAAGGTCTCTGTGCTGCCACAAGGTGCTCCATATCCTGCACCTTTTTTAAACATGGGCAAAGCTCCTTTGAAAAAAGGCTTGTATTCTTATACACATTATTTAAAGATATCAGACCTGACGAGTACATCTACATTTAGCCATGTAATTCACAGTGTATACGGATGCAGCTTCCCATAATTTAACACATTTTCAATTCAAATCAGAGCACACGATTAAGACTAATTGCTGAACTAATCTATCCGAATTTCGGGGGAAATTCAATTTGCCTCAAAGCCGAATTTCCTCCTGCTTCGTGGTAGTGAATAGATTTTCCCTGAATGGTGGTAAAAAAAATCAATCATACGTACCTCATCCGTTTGCTCTCGACGGGCCGCCATCTTGATCTCGCACAAAATACAGTGTGCTGTGATGTATGGTGTCACCATGCAGGCCGTCGAGATGACATCATCACGGACCGTGTGAGATTTTGCGCTAGATCTTCAATCAAGATGGAGGCGGGCGCCTCTTTGCGAGCAAATGGATGAGGAAAGTATGATAATTATTTATTTTTATTTAATTTTACATTCTGTTTTTACTGTCAGCTCAGCTATGAACATTGCATCTGAGGGGTACAATGACAGGGGGGCGGCGCAATCGCTGCTCCCTGTCATTGCACCAACTGCTTACAAAGAAATGCGCTTCGTGACAAAGTAATTCATCACAAAGCAAATATATTTTGTAAAATTCGGCGAAGCAGAGACAAACCCCTTAAGGTGGTGTTAAAGAGGACCTTTCATCGGTCCAAACATTGTGAACTAAGTATCATGACATATACAGTGGCGCCAAGGGATCTCACTGGACTTACTATTATCCCTGGGCGCCGCTCCGTTCTCCCGTTATGTCCTCCGGTATGTTCGGGGACTTGGTTATAGTAGGCGGAGTCTGCCCTTGTTCTGCTGGGCGTCTCCTTCTCCTAGGCTGTAGCGCTGGCCAATAGCAGCACATAGCTCACAGCCTGGGAGTTTTTTCTCCCAGGCTGTGAACTCTGCAATGCGATTGGCCAGCGCTACAGCCTAGGAGAAGGAGACGCCCAGCAGAACAAGGGCACACTCCGCCTACTATAACCAAGTCCCCGAACATACCGGAGGACATAACGGGAGAACGGAGCGGCGCCCAGGGATAATAGTAAGTCCAGTGAGATCTCTTGGCGCCACTGTATATGTCATGATACTTAGTTCACAATGTTTGGACCGATGAAAGGTCCTCTTTAAGACAACAGCTATTGCATGTACCTAGCTGGGTGAAGCTGCTATCGCAGACTAATAGATTATATATTTATGTTATACACTGTATGTTTCTAATATTCATGTATGATATGTGGCCCAATAACCCATAGTATGAATTTAGAAAGTCACATTATGGAGTGACTCTGCTGCTTCTTTCCGGTGATCACTCATGCAGTCAATAAGGACACATTCCTTGGAGGAGTGAAATGTGATATGTATGGAAGCAGATTAGTTATAATTTGATATCTGAGAATTTAAGACACCATCCTATTACACAGAATATAATGTATGACAAACATAAATTCATCACAGCTTTAGATTTTCAACTTTCCTGATATCCCCGATGGCTATAATAGAGATAATAGACTGCTAAATGATTAAATTTACAGTCCACACATAAATCTGCACTGATTACTAACACAAAGATTACATTATAATAAAACACGCCAAATACATGATGATGGCTGTGCTGCTGAAGGTCACACAGTTTTGGTAAATCATCGTGTGTGATAATTAATCTTTACTTTTAGTTGCATCATGTGATGTCATTTCTGATAGAAAGGTTGGGAACTTTGACGATCCAGACATACAGTACGTAAAATTAGTTTCAAAGCAAGCATACCGCCATGTAGGGTCGATACCCTGCAACATAACCATATTTTTCTTATCACCCATGTAACTCGGTCACTGTATGTTGATGCGAGGGGATCAGAGACCCTGAAGGAGAGCGAGTCAGAGCCCAGCTGTGAGCACCAGGTAACTATCATTCCCACCGCGGGTCCAGCCACCCTAGGGGGTCCGCAGAAAATGTCCCCTTTAATGTGATTGAGCTGAGATTGACAAAGTATAAACTGCTAGTGGTGATGGGTCAATGATTACACAATCAAGGTGGTGCACCCTTTATTTTGGGTTCTGCAGCAGGGTCACATTAATACTGGGTGGCATCTCCTCTAGCTGCGATACAGGCTGCCACTCTGGCATGGTAACGGTCATACAGATGCTGGATATCCTCCTGCGATTATTTCAAACTCTTTCAACTTGGACCTATAGTTCTGACAAGGTGATTTTTGCTCCAGTGCATGTGAGGTTTGTTGCCCCATCTAGTCCTAGACATTCTTGATGAGGGAGAGATCTGGTGAACGAGCTGGCATGGGGAGCTGCTGGATACCCTGAAGCAGTGGCATACCTGCAATGTAGGCAGACCAAGCAACTGCTATAGGGCCCAGAGGGAAGGGGGGCCTGGCACTGAACTTCTTCTCTTCCCAGTGTGAAAACACTGCATTATCAATAAACTGCCACTAGGGGGAGCTCAATGCGAAGAGATTATTACAGCTTTCCTGGTAATTGAATACATTCCTAGGCACTGAGCTCCCTCTAGTGGTGGCTGCAGGCAAACAGCTTTGCAATAGAAGGGAAGTAGGAGATATATCAATGTATTTATACCAGAATGAGCGTCATAATTTTGAAGCACTTGCTCCACTTTTTCCGACATAAAATTCAGATAAAGTGGTTGAGGCATAAGTCATTATTTTTCATTACAGTTTGTATTTAATTAAAATTTCTTCATTAACCACTTCACATCCAGGCCTAATTTTGCAAATCTGACATATGTCACTTTATGTGGTAATAGCTTAGGAACGCTTTTACTTATCCAAGCCATTCAGATATTGTTTTCTCGTGACACATTGTACTTCATGATAGTCATAAATTTTAGTCAATAGATTTCACCTTTATTTATGAAAAAAATCCCAAATTTGCCAAAAATTTTGAAAAATTCACAATTTTCTAAATTTCAATTTCTCTGCTTTTAAAACAGAAAGTGATACCTCATAAAATATTTATTACTTAACATTCCCCATATGTCTCCTTTATGTTGGCATCATTTTGTATATGTCATTTTATTTTTTTGGGACGTTAGAAGGCTTAGAATTTTAGAAGCAATTCTTAAAATTTAAGAAAATTGCCAAAACCCACTTTTTAAGAACCAGTTCAAGTCTGAAGTCACTTTGTGGGGCTTACATAGAGGATACCACCACAAATGACCCCATTGAAGAAACTACACCCCTCAAGTTACGTAAAACTGATTTTACAAACTTTGTTAACCCTTTAGGTGTTCCACAAGAATTAAAGGAAAATGGAGATCACATTTTTAAATTTCACTTTTTGGCAGATTTTCCATTTTAATCCATTTTTTTCTTTAACACCTTGAGGGTTAACAGCCAAACAAAACTCAACATTTATTACCCTGATTCTGCGGTTTACAGAAACACACCACATGTGGTCGTAAACTGATGTAAGGGTACACGGCAGGGTGAGAAGAAAAGGAGCGCCATATGGTTTTTGTAAGACAGATTTTGCTGAACTAGTTTTTAGATGCCATGTCCCATTTGAAGCCCCCTTAAGCACCCTTACAGTAGAAACTCCCAAAAAGTGACCCCATTTTGGAAACTAGGAGATAAGGTGCCAGTTTTATTGGTACTATTTTGGGGTACATATGATTTTTAATTGCTCTATATAAAGTTTTTTGTGAGGCAAGGTAATCAAAAATGGCTAGTTTTGGCAATGTTTAAATTTTTTTTTTTTATACAACATTCATCTGACAGCTTAGATCATGTGCTATTTTTTTTTATAGAGCAGGTTAAGGACGCAATGATAGCAAATATGTCTACTTTCTTTGTTTGTTTCAGTTTTACATAATAAAGCATTTTTGAAAAAAAAATGTTTTTGTGTCTGCATTTTCTGAACGCCATATTTTTTTTATTTTTCTGCCGATTATATTGTGCAGGGGCTCGTTTTTTGCAGGAAGAGTTGACGTTTTTATTGGTACCATTTTTGTTTTGATCATTCATTTTAACACTTTATGGGGCAAGGTCACCAAAAAAATTGGTTGTTTTAGCACAGTTTTTATTTATTTGTTTTTACAGCGTTCACCTGAGGGGTTAGGTCATTTGACATTTTTATAGAGCAGATTGTTACGGATGTGGCGATACCCAATATGTATACTTTTTCTTATTCATTTAAGTTTTACACAATAATAGCATTTTTGAAACCAAAAAAATTATGTTTTAGTGTCTCCATAGTCTGAGAGCCATAGCTTTTATATTTTTTTTATCAATTGTCTTAGTTAGGGTCTCATTTTTTGCGGGATGAGGTGACTGTTTTATTGGTACCATTTTGTGGGACATACGCCTTTTTGATCACTTGGTGTTGCACTTTTTGTGATGTAAGGTGACAAAAATGGCTTTTTGACACAGTTTTTATTTTATTTTTTTCATGGTGTTTATCGGACTTGGTGGATCAATACCTAATATGTCTATTTTATTTATTTTCTTCTATTTAAAAAAATATATATTAAATTCCTTACTTGGGGAATTTTTATTTTTACATGTGAAACCTTTTTTTAATTCTTTTAACACTTTATTTTTTATTTTTTTATTATACACTTTGCGTCGCCCATAAGGTCATACAAGACCTCTGGGGGAAATTTAACTTCACTTTTTTCCACTATTGATTTCTCCTGTAACTGGGGCTGACATTGCCTTCTCTAAGGGTTGCCCTGCTGTCACTGACAGTGGGCAACCCGCTCTGCAGCTGCACGATTAGCGTGCAGCTGCGATGTCTGAATGGACGTTCAGAAACGTCCATTCAGAGATAGAGATCCACCTCCCGGACGTTTATAGTCAACGGGCGGACGGGAGGTGGTTAAAAAAAGGTGGAAATTCATCAGAAATATGGGGCATTCTGCACTGCCTGGCAGTGACTGATGCATGTGCAGTGTCCCACTCGTGATCGTGGGCACCGCAAACTAGTTTGATTGTGTTTTATCGTCATATATTATGGCTGTATGCTGTACTTCATCTGATATTCACCCATGTCACTATGTGATTCTATGTGTAAGATCCTTTGTACAGGCCTAGTTAGGGTGCACTACAATCGTTTCTTCACTAGATGGGGCAGTGTTACAGTGTATATATAGCTTAGCTCAGGCTTAGTTAGGCAGTCTAGTTCAGTTCTTTTCCTGAAGTCTAGTCAGTGAGCAGCTATGATGTAGCTGCCTGCTAAAGAGAGACCTCCTGCCTCTCTGCTCTCTCCCTGTTGGCTCCACAGTCCAGGGTTAAAGGCTATAAGATTCAGCCTAGAGGTGAGAAATCTACTTCTATAGCTCGCTCCTCCGGGGTGACCAGTGATAAGCTGCAAACAGCAAGTATTCAAGGGGACTAGTATATTTTATTCAAGTCAAAAGGATAGCAAATGGCCATACTCAAAGGCTTCCCACGCACCTTTGCAATTAGGTGTAGGACACAGCTTCCAGCATCCACACCTCCAGTTTAAATCCTGAGGACAGTTAGGCCAACTGTCAGAAAAGCACTGAAAATAGAGGTTCAAGGATTCTGAAAACCACCTTTAATTCAGGTTAGAATAAGTCGAGAGTTAATACCAGCCTAAGACTTTTATACTTCAAAAGCCTAGTCCAAAGCAGCAGTAGCTTTTATATATTATATATATATGTATATATATATATATATATATATATATATATATATATATAAGACAAAGAGCCTGTTTTATCTGAGGACTTACAATATCCTACCCCCGTATGCATGAGAGACTGTATTTCATATCTGAATGTACTAGAGACTGTTTTATACTTGGATGTAACCGTTATCAGGAGCAACGTTCAGTAAAAGCTATACGCTGGATTGCACCATCCTTGTCTCAGTCTCCAATTCCTCAGGTAACACTACAGTAAATGGTTGTACCACCATAAAAGGTACTGGCGTCACGACTACAAGGGACCTTGCCATAGGCACATTAATACAGACCATCAAGGGCACCTCGAACCACCATCTGGCCTGTGTCCCTTACACCAGAGTGTGCCCCAGAGAATTCCTGTGTCGTTCTCCTCATCACTTGTGCAGGCCTGCCCAGGGACGACATAACCGTGAGTAACCAGAACTGTATTTACCTTGGCCCACCTAATGCTCACACCGTGACCTCACATACAATTCCCCTGTCGGTCTGGATCACTGCACATGCATACTCAGAAACTGGGTAGGACAGGAGGGCCCATACTAAGTTTTGCTATGGGGCCCTATGAGAACTGTGTATGCCTTTCCTCCATTGAAAATGTCTGGGACTGAATGGGGCGACAGATATCCAATGCTCAGCAGCCAACAACCACCTTGTGGGAACTACAGGTTCAAGTGGAAAGAGCTTGGTATTACATAGCACAGGAAGATATCCAGCATCTGTATGCCCGTTACCATGCCAGAGTGGCAGCCTGTATCACAGCTAAAGGAGATGCTACCCATATTAATGTGACCCTGCTGCAGAACCCAAAATAAAGGGTGCACCACCTTGGCTGTGTGATCATTGACCCAGCACTACTAGAAGTTTATACATTGTCAATCACATTATGTTTTCCAGGTGCTCTTTTTAATTTTGACATTATATACACACACACACACACACTAGGGCTGCAACGATTAATCGACTTTATGGATAATATTCGATAACGGGATTCGTTGTCGAAGAATCCAGTTATCGAATAATCGCTGATTCGTTGCTATGCGGGTGGGCGGTTTACTTAAAATCAGCGCATCTTTATTTTACCTTACAATAAAACTCCAGTAACAGGCAGAGCGGGCGGCGGCGTAACGTCACTTACTCACGTGACGCGCCTGCTCCGCCTCCTTCATTCATAAAGTGGGCAGAGCAGGTGCGTCACGTGAGTGAGTGACGTTACACCGCCGCCCGCTCTGCCTGTTACCTAAGCTTCATTGTAAGGTAATAAAGATGCGCTGAGTAAAAGTTACTGCCAGAATAGTCTGCTGTGAGCAGCGGGGCCGGGGCTGTTATGGGGAGGGAGATCTGTGTATGGCACTGCTATGGGAGGGGGATCTGTGTATGGCACTGTTATGGGGAAGGGGATCTGTGCACTGTTATGGGGAGGGGGATCTGTGGATGACACATATAGCATAAGATGCTATATGGTGTCATCCACAGATCCCCCCCCCCCTCCCCATAACAGTGCCATCCACAGAACCTAAACCCTAGGAGCCCTGAAATGCCCTAAAGGTAGTGGCAGGGAATGAGACTACTTGTTCCTTCCCAGGTGAACGAACCAGAGTCTCCCTGAGGCCTAGTAACAACAAGCACAAGGGAACAACCAACTACAAAGAGCAGTACAAACTTATCTTACAGAAAATGGATGAGCAGGGACATAGGTAAGGTCCACACACCAACTCTTCCAAATCCAAGCAGAGAATATCAACCGAATGTTATGAAGTGTGAACCCAAACTAAATAGTGAAGCAGTAATGACCGCGGGCTGCACCTGACAAGGAGGTGTGGTCATTACTAAACCACAACACTGAGAATCAAGAGACAACAGACTGTCAGTTAACCTCACGTGCAGTCAGTCTCTCTGATCTTCTAACCTCTGTCACAGAAGGTACCGTGACAGTAATATATATCTCACACATAGAGTACATACATTACCTTCCACATGTAAGTACATTAGACAGTACTCTCGGTTTTGCCAGATGAATTATTAGGATGGGGTCTCCTAAGGACAATGCTAAGGAGTCACAGCAGGTAAGACTACAGAGACAGAAGGACACTTCCCTGGCCATTACTGATGATACTTTTCATGTTCCTAAATTAACTGTTCTGTCATTTATTTGTTGTGGATGTGATTTAAAGTTATTTAAATGCCTGCGATTATCAAATCCAAAAATGCAATTTTCACCCACAGACAATTCCTATACAAGCAGGGTGGAGATCTACTCCTACTGGAAGTTACTAGGGGAACAACTTAGGCCTCATGCACACGACCGTTGTGTGCATCCGTGGCCGTTGTGCCGTTTTCCGTTCTTTTTCGCGGACCCATTGACTTTCAATGGGTCCGTGGAAAAAAAAAAAAAAAAACGGAAAATGCACCGTTTTGCAGCCGCATCTGTGATCCGTGTTTCCTGTCCGTCAAAAAAATAGGACCTGTAGTATTTTTTTGACGGACAACGGTTCACGGACCCATTCAAGTCAATGGGTCCGTGAAAGAACACGGATGCACACAAGATTGGCATCCGCGTCCTTGATCCGTGGCCGTAGGTTACTTTCACACAGACAGATCCGAAGATCCGTCTGCATAAAAGCTTTTTCAGAGATGAGTTTTCACTTTGTGAAAACTCATATCTGACAGTATATTCTAACACAGAGGCGTTCCCATAGTGATGGGGACGCTTCTAGTTAGAATATACTACGAACTGTGTACATGACTGCCCCCTGCTGCCTGGCAGCACACGATCTCTTACAGGGGGCTGTGATCCGCACAATTAACCCCTCAGGTGCTGCCCCTAAGGGGTTAATTGTGCATATCATAGCCCCCTATAAGAGATCAGGGGCTGCCAGGCAGGAGGGGGCAGACCCCCCTCCCTCCCCAGTTTGAATATCATTGGTGGCCAGTGTGCGGCGCCCCCCCTATTGTAATATTATTGGTGGCCAGTGTGCGGCCTCCCCCCCTCCCTCTATTGTAATATCATTGGTGGCCAGTGTGCGGCCCTCCCGCCCCCCCCCCTATTGTAATATCATTGGTGGCCAGTGTGCGGCCCCCCCTCTATTGTATTAATATCATTGGTGGCCAGTGTGCGGCCTCCCCCCCCCGATCATTGGTGTCAGCGGAGATTCCGATCGGAGTCCCAGTTTAAACGCTCTGGGGGTCCGATCGGTAACCATGGCAACCAGGACGCTACTGCAGGCCTGGTTGCCATGGTTACTTAGCAATATTACAATATTAGAAGCATTATACTTACCTGCTGGCTGCTGCGCTGTCTGTGTCCGGCCGGGAGCTCCTCCTACTGGTAAGTGACAGGTCTGTGCGGCGCATTGCTTAATGATCTGTCACTTACCAGTAGGAGGAGCTCCCGGCCGGACACAGACAGCGCAGCAGCCAGCAGGTAAGTATGATGCTTCTAATATTGTAATATTGCTAAGTAACCATGGCAACCAGGCCTGCAGTAGTGTCCTGGTTGCCATGGTTACCGATCGGAGCCCCAGAGCGATTAAACTGGGACTCCGATCGGAATCTCCGCTGACACCAATGATCGGGGGGGGGGGGGGGGAAGAGAGGGGAGGCCGCACACTGGCCACCAATGATATTAATACAATAGAGGGGGAGCGGGGGGCTGCACACTGGCCACCAATGAAATTACAATAGGGGGGGGGGGGCGACGGAGACGGCACACTGGCCACCAATGAAATTACAATAGAGGGGGGGAGGGGGGCCGACGGAGGCCGCACACTGGCCACCAATGAAATTACAATAGAGGGGGGCCGGGGGGCCGCACACTGGCCACCAATGATATTCAAACTGGGGAGGGAGGGGGGTCTGCCCCCTGCTGCCTGGCAGCCCCTGATCTCTTACAGGGGGCTATGATACGCACAATTAACCCCTTCAGGTGCGGCACCTGAAGGGTTAATTGTGCTGATCACAGCCCCCTGTAAAAGATCGGGTGCTGCCAGGCAGCAGGGGGCAGTCATGTACACAGTTTGTAGTATATTCTAACTAGAAGCGTCCCCCATCACTATGGGAACGCCTCTGTGTTAGAATATACTGTCGGATATGAGTTTCACGATGTAACTCATATCCGACAGTATATTCTAACATAGAGGCGTTCCCATGGTGATGGGGACACTTCAAGTTAAAATATACCATCGGATTGGAGAAAACTCCGATCCTATGGTATATTAACTCCTGACTTTACATTGAAAGTCAATGGGGGACGAATCCGTTTGAAATTGCACCATATTGTGTCAAACGGATCAGTCCCCATTGACTTGCATTGTAATTCAGGACGGATCCGTTTGGCTCCGCACGGCCAGGCGGACACCAAAACGACTTTTTTTATGTCCGTGGATCCTCCAAAAATCAAGGAAGACCCACGGACGAAAAAACGGTCACGGATCACGGACCAACGGAACCCCGTTTTGCGGACCGTGAAAAAATACGGTCGTGTACACAAATGTTTTATCTCCAGTGTTCTTGTCCAAGACAGGCGTCTCATCCATATGGGAATAATACCTCTTCTAGATTTTCCTGAAGGTAGACTCTTTCACTGCAATAAAATCTGAATCTGACAATGACAGAATACAGACCATGCATGCATTTTATAGGAAAGGGTCATTTTATTTAATTTATACAGCTTTCCTGTTATTAGGTTTGTTTTGTAGTTTGACAATGGGAATCAGTCTAGTTTTAGACTTTTCTTATTTGGAAACTATTTTTCTTGCTTGGACTATCCCAGTATAGTTATACACCGAAGACAACTCTGTTCCTGCTTGTTTTCCACTTAGGAATACTGTAATGTCAGAAAAAATTGTCATTGGTCTGGTTCCATTTTTGTAAAGGTTAGGATAATAGGGTGCGTGCATGGTTGTGGTCTAACTGCACGTTAGATAATAGTTGTGCTCCCAATATTTACTGTTACAATATGGTTTCTACATTGTAGTAGATTATACAGTTTCTCCATGCACGTAGTCACGTGACTCAGGTGCCATACTGGAAATGGTCATTGGTACAGAAGTTGGAAACTTGAGTTAGAAATGGTACCCCAAGCTTGCCAAAAAGGGAGGTCCACTGACAAATTGACCATACTAGATACTTTGCATATTCAGACGGATCTCCATACAGCATTAATCTGAAGTTTTAAGTGAAGTGATTTCGGATGTAGCAGCCGAAGCTCGCTTCACTCATCACTAGTTATATCCAAGCTGTGTGGGAGGAAACATTAGGCGGAGACAGCAAGTGGATGACAGGGGGGTGTAGTGGGCAGAATTTTGGACCCAGGGAAGGGTGTACTAAGCTTTAACATTTCTGCCTGATCTTGCAGCACACAGCACTATAGGTGGTGTTGTGGCTGCTGCTCATCTGCTCCCACAACCTGGAAGTTGGGGATGTAAACAATGGAGGGCAGCGATGTTGGGTGTCAGCAACCCACCAATCTAACATTAAGATGTATCCTTAAAGGGGTTTTGCCACTTTAGCAAATAGCATTTATTATGCAGAGAAAGTTTCCATGGTTACGACCACCCTGCGGTCCAGCAGCATGGCTGTGTTTGTACACTATAGAAAAAAGTACCAGCCTAGGTGAGCTCCCACGGTCCCGGCCACCAGAGAGGCTGGCATTTTTTCTCAGTGTGCAAGCATGACCACCACTGTTGGATTACAGGGGGGTCGTAACCATGGAAACGAGCAGTGTATAATGTGATAGAAAAATGAGTCCAGCCAGTAAAGGAGGCAATATGGACAATCACAATACATTAGTAAGTGTCTTGCATTAACTTTCTCTACATTAAAAAATGGATGCGGACAGCACACATATAACATTCGTGTGCTGTCCACATTTTTTTGCGGCCCCATAGAAATAAATGAGTCCGCATCTGATCCGTAAAAAATTCAAACCTAAAATACGTTTGTGTGCATGAGGCCCAAGTGTGTATACATATGTACATAGCTCTCAGTCACTGATAGTTTACCGGGGGCAGTCTTAAAGGGGTTGTCTCACTTCAGCAAGTGCCATTTATCATGTAGAGAAAGTAAGTACAAGGCACTTACTAATGTATTGTGATTGTCCCTATTGTTTCCTTTACTGGCTGGATTAATTTCTCCATCACATTATACACTGCTCATTTCCATGGTTACAACCACCATGTAATACATATAAGAAAAAATGCCAGCCTCTCTGGTGGCCGGGACCGTGGCAGCTCACGTAGGCTGGTACTTTTTTCTATAATGTACAAGCACGGCCCCTGCTGATGTATTGCAGGGTGGTCGTAACCATGGAAACTTTCTCTGCTTAATAAATGCTATTTGCTGAAGTGGCAAAACCCCTTTAAGCTCAAAAGACCCCTTTAAATGTCTCAGTCATGTTATATATTTAAAACCCATGCATAATAATAGGAAGTGTTGCATTTTCCAAACATACCGAATACACCCAGTCTACGCAACACTCTGTGCCTTAAGAAGCATGGACTCCGAGCTGATAGCTCTTGCTGGAACTGATACATTGCAGCAAACCCTCAGGGCAGGAGATATATTTGTGCTACTGATGTGTTTAGCTCCTAATGCACTAATGATATATATATATATATATATATATATATATATATATATATATATATATATTTTTTTTATTTTTTTTTTACAAAAACTGTACAACTCCTACAGTAGCACTCAATCAGGGATGGACCTTCCCCATAGTTGGTCATGCATCTTTGCTACCTTAAAAAAATAAAATAATAAAGTATAGGGAATGGAGTTGACTTTTCTGTCAATTTCTTAAACATTTTAGTCAGATAGTTCTTCTTTTTTCTTAGCTTTTCATCCAGGAAAAGCTGGGTGACAGCCAAGCTCATAGGCAGAGGGGTAACTTGAGCTCCACATGAGCCCCAGTGGAAAATCTGTATCAGTGGCCCCAACTGTAAGGGTGGTTTCGCACATGGCTTTAAAAATAAAATAAAAAAAAAGTTGCAGTTTTTTCTTTTATACCAGAACCAGAAGTGGATTCAAAAGCAAGAGGAAATATAAAAAGGAAGGACTTATACTTTTCCATCCTGCTGAACTCACTAAATGGCTTTGGCTCAAAAAACGTCATCGAAAACTGCAGTGGCAGACTGTGTGAAACCATCTTAAAGGGGTTGTGCCACCATTAAATGTTATTCAACTATAATTCAACATGAAAAACTACTTACTTTTGTAATTTACTTTCTGTTACAAAAATTCTCAATTTTTTGAGATACGGGTGAAACTCGTAAAATTTTTATATCGTGCAAAAGTCCATTTATTTCAGTAATGCAACTTAAAAGGAATTGCATTAAGGCTACTTTCACACTAGCAGCGGGTCTGCAATACAGGGGCACTGGCCGCGTGCACACTGCATCGCGGATGCGGACCCATGCACTACTTGAATGGGTCCTTTATCCGTCTGCACCGCAAACAAGTTGAATGGTTCTGGATCAGTCTGCCGAATCTGCACGGATGTTGCTTGTGCATTGGGCACCACAAATTGCGGTCCCCAAAGCACAAAACGGCCGATCAACGGCCGCGGCCGTGTGCATGAGGCCAAATAAACAGCAATTCTATCTATTTGTGCAGCTACAGCCAGGTCCATAAATATTGGGACATTGACACAATTCTAACATTTTTGTCTCTATACACCACCACAATGGATTTGAAATGAAACGAACAAGATGTGCTTTAACTGCAGACTGTCAGCTTTAATTTGAGGGTATTTACATCAAAATCAGGTGAACGGTGTAGGAATTACAACAGTTTGCATATGTGCCTCCCACGTGTTAAGGGACCAGAAGTAATGGGACAATTGGCTTTTCAGCTGTTCCATGGCCAGGTGTGTGTTATTCCCTCATTATCCCAATTACAATGAGCAGATAAAAGGTCCAGAGTTCATTTCAAGTGTGATATTTGCATTTGGAATCTGTTGCTGTCAACTCTCAAGATGAGATCCAAAGAGCTGTCACTATCAGTGAAACAAGCCATCATTAGGCTGAAAAAACAAAACAAACCCATCAGAGAGATAACAAAAACATTAGGCGTGGCCAAAACAACTGTTTGGAACATTCTTAAAAAGAAGGAACGCACCGGTGAGCTCATCCACACCAAAAGACCCGGAAGACCACCGAAAACAACTGTGGTGGATGACCGAAGAATTTTTTCCCTGGTGAAGAAAACACCCTTCACAGCAGTTGGCCGGATCAAGAACACTCTCCAGGAGGTAGGTGTATGTATGTGAAAGTCAACAATCAAGAGAAGACTTCACCAGAGTGAATACAGAGGGTTCACCACAAGATGTAAACCATTGGGGAGCCTCAAAAACAAGAAGGCCAGATTAGAGTTTGCCAAACGACATCTAAAAAAGCCTTCACAGTTCTGGAACAACATCCTATGGACAGATGAGACTAGGATCAACTTGTACCAGAGTGATGGGAAGAGAAGAGTATGGAGAAGGAAAGGAACTGCTCATGATCCTAAGCATACCACCTCATCAGTGAAGCATGGTTGTGGTAGTGTCATGGCGTGAGCATGTATGGCTGCCAATGGAACTGGTTCTCTTGTATTTATTGATGATGTGACTGCTGACAAAAGCAGCAGGATGAATTCTGAAGTGTTTCGGGTAATATAATCTGCTCATATTCAGCCAAATGCTTCAGAACTCATTGGACGGCGCTTCATAGTGCAGATGGACAATGACCCAAAGCATACTGCAAAAGCAACCAAAGAGTTTTTTAACCACCTCCGGACCGCTGTACGCACAGACGCGTCCTGGAGGTGGTTGTTTAATTCCTCCTGGACGCGCCGGCGCGTCCTCTCGCGAGACGCGAGATTTCGGTCACAGCCGGCCCGCGCATGCGCATCGCGGGCCGGCAAAAGTTAAAGGACTATTGCATCAGCAACCTGCCAGCCAATGATCGTCGCTGGCAGGTTGCTGATTTTTAAAAAAAATCGAATCACAAGCCAGATAACAGATCATATTAGTAAATATGATCTGTTATATGGCTTCTCTGCTCCTCTGCTGGTCCTTTTCGTCGGTTGGATCCAGCAGAGAAGCAAACATCACTGAGTACACACCAAACACTGCCCTTAGCCCCTGATCACCATCCATCACCCCCATCATCCAAATTAACCCCTTGATCGCCCCCTGTCAATCACTTAGTGAAAGACAAAAAGTGATCAGTGTAAACTGACACTTTTTTTTTCTCACTAGTATTGGCTGTTAGGTTTTAGGGATAGTTTAGGCCCCTTGGTTAGGTAGTTAGCATCAGTTAGCGCCCACCCCACCGCACCGCAGTCACTTTTATTCGCTGTTTAGCGTATCGCTAATCAGCATTTGTACTTTTATAGTATCTGTAAGTGATCAAAACTGATCACGGTCAGATCTATAATAGTATTAGTGTCACTTTAGTTTCCCCTCCACCCAAAACGCAGTGTTTGCCTGATCAGGCCTGATCGGTCGCTCACACGTGCGTTCACCCACGCCCGCCCCACCGCAGTGACAAAAAATTTTTTTTTTTTGATCACTGCACATTCACTTTACACGCTCTGCGGCGATAAAAAAATCAGTTTTGATATTTTTTATCAACCGCAGCGGCCTCCGGTACTTCGCTAGCCTCCCCTTTGTAAGACAGGCTTGCTTTTTTTCTTGGGTAGTCTCAGGGAATACCCCTAAATTTAGTAGTCCAAATGTCAAACAGGGGGTATTCTTCTGAAGTGGCCTACAGGATTCTGACCCAGTCGGATGAGGAGTGGGAACCCTCATCTGACGAATCTAGCGGGTCAGAATATGAACCTGTAGAAAGCAGTGGCTCTCTGACCCAAAGTTCGGACGAGGAGGTCCCTGGCAGCACCAGGCGTACCCGGCCCCGTGTCGCTAGACCACAGGTTATGCAGGATCCGCTTCAAGAGCAGCAGAGTGGGGCTGTCGCTGCCTGATCACGTGGTGAGGCATACACCAGCAGCGCAGCCCTTCCTGGACCTAGTACCAGCACTGCCGTACAACCTGGTGAAGTAGCGAGCACCAGAAGGGCAGTTGAAGCTGGTACGGTGGCACGTGCACTAGTTACCCCGTCGCAGCCACCGCACAGACAGGCCCGTAGAGCCCCTAGAATCCCTGAGGTGCTGGCAAACCCTGATTGGCAGTCACCAACTTCAGCCGCACCAGTAGTTCCCCCTTTCACCGCCCAGTCTGGAGTTCGGGTTGAGACGGCTCAGATCAGTACGGCCCTGGGATTTTTTGAGCTGTTCTTGACTGCGGAGCTCTTGGACTTAGTCGTGGCAGAGACCAACCAATATGCCACACAATTTATAACCGCAAACCCGGGAAGCTTTTATGCCCAGCCTTTCCGGTGGAAACCAGTCCAAGTTTCCGAACTTAAAATTTTTCTGGGCCTTCTCCTCAACATGGGCCTGACAAAAAAGCATGAATTGCGGTCATATTGGTCAACGCACCCAATTCATCACATGCCCATGTTCTCTGCTGCTATGTCCAGGACACGATTTGAGGCCATCCTGCGTTTCCTGCACTTTAGCGACAACACCACCTCCCGTCCCAGAGGCCACCCAGCTTTTGACCGGCTCCACAAAATTCGGCCCCTCAGACCATTTCAACCAGAAATTTGCAGATTTGTATACCCCTGAGCAAAACATCTGCGTAGACGAGTCCCTAATACATTTTACCGGGCGCCTTGGCTTCAAACAATACATCCCAAGCAAGCGTGCCCGGTATGGGGTCAAATTGTATAAGCTCTGTGAAAGGGCCACAGGCTATACCCACAAATTTCGGATCTATGAGGGAAAAGATCAGACCCTGGAGCCGGTCGGTTGCCCTGACTTGGTGTCACCCTTATTCGGCAAGGGGTACCATCTTTATGTGGACAATTTTTACACAAGTGTGGCCCTCTTTAGGCATTTGTTTCTAGAACGGATTTGCGCCTGTGGCACCGCGCGAACTAGTCGCGTGGGCTTCCCCCAACGGCTTGTAACCACCCGTCTTGCAAGGGGGGAGAGGGCTGCCTTGTGTAACGAAGAACTGCTCGCGGTGAAATGGAGAGACAAGCGTGACGTTTACATGCTCTCCTCCATTCACGCAGACACGACAATACAAATTCAAAGGGCAACCCGTGTCATTGAAAAGCCCCTCTCAGTCCACGACTATAATTTGCTCATGGGAGGGGTGGACTTCAATGACCAGATGTTGGCTCCCTATTTAGTTTCCCGCAGAACCAGACGCTGGTATAAGAAGGTGTCTGTATATTTAATTCAATTGGCGCTCTACAATAGTTTTGTTCTCTACAGTAAGGCTGGGAGAACACGATCCTTCCTCAAATTCCAGGAAGAGATCATCGAGAACCTCCTTTACCCAGGAGGTTCCGTGGCCCCATCCACCAGTGTAGTTAGCCGTCTACACGAGCGACATTTCCCCAGTGTCGTTGCTGGTACCTCAACCCAACCGCCACCCCGAAAAAAATGTCGTGTCTGTAGCAGGAGTGGAATAAGGCGTGACACCCGCTATTTCTGTCCTGACTGTCCGGACCACCCTGCCCTATGCTTAGGAGAGTGTTTCCGGAAGTACCACACACAGGTACACCTAGCATAGGGATCACATCTCACCAGGACAGGCACACAGGGCTATTAGGGCCCTTTCTCTCACAGCTGCTGCAAACCTCTCCTTTCACCTGGGATAAAGTGCATAACGTACTTCGCCACATCTTTGGGCGATTTGCGCTTTGCACATTGTCCCATGGGGAAGGAGAGGTTTGTTCTATAAAGGTAAAAAAAAAAAAAAAAAAAAAAAATTACCGGTAAGTAAAAAAATTAAAAAAGTTTAAAAAAGTTAATATGTTCTGTTCTAAAGTTAATAAAGTTATTGCTTTGCGGCCTGGTTTTTTCTTTTTTTTTTTTACCTTCCAGGTGGACCAACCGATCGACCAGCTGCAGCACTGATGTGCATTCGGACAGAAGCATTGCGCTGCTGTCAGATTACACACAAGTCTGTGTATGCGGCGCTGCAAGACGAGATTTCTCCTCTGCAGTAAAAGATATGTTTGCCGAGGCATATGAGCTGAGGAGGTGGCGGTGTTCATATACTTTGGCAAACACTTTGAATATATAAAAAAAAAAATCCCGGCAATGATTTATTCATCCACATCGATTGATGTGAATGGAGAAATCTGGTTTGCCAGGGCATACGAGCTGAAGTGGGTATGGATGTTGGGCGGAGCTCCTATGTCCTGGCAGACGCCTTTCCCCTCCTTTTTCTTTTTTTGGCAGAGATTTTTTCATCCACATTGATCGATGCGAATGAAGAAATCTGTGCCGTTCATTTTTTTCTTTCAGCCCAGAGGCTGAACGGAAAAAAAAAATCTCATTACCTGTATGCTCAATATAAGAAGAATAGCAGAAACTCCTAATGCTGGGCATACATGTAATGATTGCGGAGACCCTCAAATGCCAGGGCAGTACAAACACCCCACAAATAACACCATTTTGGAAAGAAGACACCCCAAGATATTCGCTGAGGGGCATATTGAGTCCATGAAAGATTGAAATTTTTGTCCCAAGTTAGCGGAAAGGGAGACTTTGTGAGAACAAAATCAAAAAAATCAATTTCCGCTAACTTGTGCCAAAAAATTTTTTTTTCAATGAACTCGCCATGCCCCTCATTGAATACCTTGGGGTGTCTTCTTTCCAAAATGGGGTCACATGTGGGGTATTTATACTGCCCTGGCATTTTAGGGGCCCCAAAGCGTGAGAAGAAGTCTGGTATCCAAATGTCTAAAAATGCCCTCCTAAAAGGAATTTGGCCCCCTTTGCCCACCTAGGCTGCAAAAAAGTGTCACACATCTGGTATCTCCGTACTCAGGAGAAGTTGAGGAATGTGTTTTGGGGTGTCTTTTTACATATACCCATGCTGGGTGAGATAAATATCTTGGTCAAATGCCAACTTTGTATAAAAAAAAATGGGAAAAGTTGTCTTTTGCCAAGATATTTCTCTCACCCAGCATGGGTATATGTAAAATGACACCACAAAACACATTCCCCACCTTCTCCTGAGTACGGAGATACCAGATGTGTGACACTTTTTTGCAGCCTAGGTGGGCAAAGGGGCCCACATTCCAAAGAGCACCTTTCGGATTTCACAGGTCATTTTTTACAGAATTTGATTTCAAACTCCTTACCACACATTTGGGCCCCTAGAATGCCAGGGCAGTATAACTACCCCACAAGTGACCCCATTTTGGAAAGAAGAGACCCCAAGGTATTCGCTGATGGGCATAGTGAGTTCATGGAAGTTTTTATTTTTTGTCACAAGTTAGTGGAATATGAGACTTTGTATGGGAAAAAAAAAAAAAAAAAAAATCATCATTTTCCACTAACTTGTGACAAAAAATAAAAAAAATTCTAGGAACTCGCCATGCCCCTCACGGAATACCTTGGGGTGTCTTCTTTCCAAAATGGGGTCACTTGTGGGGTAGTTATACTGCCCTGGCATTCTAGGGGCCCAAATGTGTGGTAAGGAGTTTGAAATCAAATTCAGTAAAAAATGACCTGTGAAATCCGAAAGGTGCTCTTTGGAATATGGGCCCCTTTGCCCACCTAGGCTGCAAAAAAGTGTCACACATCTGGTATCTCTGTATTCAGGAGAAGTTGAGGAATGTGTTTTGGGGTGTCTTTTTACATATACCCATGCTGGGTGAGATAAATATCTTGGTCAAATGCCAACTTTGTATAAAAAAATGGGAAAAGTTGTCTTTTGCCAAGATATTTCTCTCACCCAGCATGGGTATATATAAAATGACACCCCAAAACACATTCCCCACCTTCTCCTGAGTACGGAGATACCAGATGTGTGACACTTTTTTGCAGCCTAGGTGGGCAAAGGGGCCCATATTCCAAAGAGCACCTTTCGGATTTCACAGGTCATTTTTTACAGAATTTGATTTCAAACTCCTTACCACACATTTGGGCCCCTAGAATGCCAGGGCAGTATAACTACCCCACAAGTGACCCCATTTTGGAAAGAAGAGACCCCAAGGTATTCGCTGATGGGCATAGTGAGTTCATAGAAGTTTTTATTTTTTGTCACAAGTTAGTGGAATATGAGACTTTGTAAGAAAAAAATAAATAAAAAAATCATCATTTTCCGCTAACTTGTGACAAAAAATAAAAAGTTCTATGAACTCACTATGCCCATCAGCGAATACCTTAGGGTGTGTACTTTCCGAAATGGGGTCATTTGTGGGGTGTTTGTACTGTCTGGGCATTGTAGAACCTCAGGAAACATGACAGGTGCTCAGAAAGTCAGAGCTGCTTCAAAAAGCGGAAATTCACATTTTTGTACCATAGTTTGTAAACGCTATAACTTTTACCCAAACCATTTTTTTTTTACCCAAACATTTTTTTTTTATCAAAGACATGTAGAACAATAAATTTTGAGCAAAATTTATATATGGATCTCGTTTTTTTTTGCAAAATTTTACAACTGAAAGTGAAAAATGTCATTTTTTTGCAAAAAAATCGTTAAATTTCGATTAATAACAAAAAAAGTAAAAATGTCAGCAGCAAAGAAACACCACCAAATGAAAGCTCTATTAGTGAGAAGAAAAGGAGGTAAAATTCATTTGGGTGGTAAGTTGCATGACCGAGCAATAAACGGTGAAAGTAGTGTAGGTCAGAAGTGTAAAAAGTGGCCTGGTCATTCAGGGTGTTTAAGCACTGGGGGCTGAGGTGGTTAAGGGAAAGAAGTGGAATGTTATGCAATGGCCAAGTCAATCACCTGACCTGAATCCGATTGAGCATGCATTTCACTTGCTGAAGACAAAACTGAAGGGAAAATGCCCCAAGAACAAGCAGGAACGGAAGACAGTTGCAGTAGAGGCCTGGCAGAGCATCACAGGGGGTGAAACCCAGCGTCTGGTGATGTCTATGCGTTCCAGACTTTAGGCTGTAATTGACTGCAAAGGATTTGCAACCAAGTATTAAAAAGTGAAAGTTTGATTTATGATCATATGCAAACTGTTGTAATTCCTACACCGTTTACATCCAAAATCAGGTGAATACCCTCAAATTAAAGCTGACAGTCTGCAGGTAAAGCACATCTTGTTTGTTTCATTTCAAATCCATTGTGGTGGTATATAGAGCCAAAAATGTTAGAATTGTGTCAATGTCCCAATATTTATGGACCTGACTGTATATGGTGGTACAGACCGAATACATAGATTCGTCATTCAGGAGTCTGGAGAAGCTGGATGACCTACTCTATAAGGGCCGTCATTGTCGCCCCTTGGCACCCCAAGGATCATGCTGGGAAATTATCATCTCCTCATACAAGAGAGTGCATGGTTATTGATAGGACAACTCTACCAATCGTGATTTATTTATTTTTTTACACATTTTTCTATTAGTTTATTCAGCATCCAGATCTTTTTTCCAACACAGATCCTGCAAATAAACTAACCCCATTTACATCCACACAGTCGTGACCCCCCTGCCACCTGCGCCATCAATAGTCCCTTTGTATCATCTCCGGCATATGTGGCCGAATGAAAACTCATTTACGGTCACAGTGAAGACTGAGGAGCTGATTTTGCCAGGCTACCTGTGGAGCTGCTGAGAACGATCCGGCTCAGAGTCCGCTCAGCATGTGGACGTGGAAAACACCTGCCTTCTCATGGTTACCAGCACATTAGAGAGGGACATGCTGCGACTCTCAATACTTTCCGCCCCTGGTGCGTGTCACAATACTGCTTCAGCTCGGCAGGTCACAGGCGGCAGGCAGGTGTTCTGTGCCCTGGCAAATTATCAAAGCACAATACCAATCCACTAGGAGGAAATGTTCTCTATGCCAACGCACGGATAAATAAAAATACTATCCTGTAAAATGAATGCCAAAAATACGAGTGTAGTCTTCACTACAGAGACTGCCATCCATTTCTAATTAAAGGGGCTGTTCACGCGCTCTAATAGAGAATGCAATGTGACTTGCTCTGGAGGACTTGGTGTAACTTTGTATCACTTGATCTCCCATTGATGTCAATGGGTGCCATATAACAGTACATTTGCCCTACATCAAATTTGGACATGCGGTGTTACAGCCGATAGCCCTGAGCCCTACACCCTCATTTAGCCTGACCTACCTACTGAGAGCTCTACAGGGATCCAACACCAAGGGAGAGTTCACATCACTGTTATTTTTCCGTTCTTCTGATCCATTAAAAAAAAAAATATATATAAAAAAAATAAATGGATTCTGTAAAAAATAGGGATTCTGTGCATCAGGTATGCACAATTGGTATCGGTTTGAACAATTTCCATCTGAGATCCATTTTTTTTACGAAAAAAAAAAAAGTCCTGCATGAAGTACCAAAGCAATATAGTCCACTGTAACTGAAACTTGTGGTGCAGACAGGTATTTGGCGGGAGCTGATGCCGGCATTAGCAGCTTTTAACTATGGGTGCGGAAACCCACCCAGCATAGATCAGCCCTGTGATAGGTCTCAGAGGCTGTGGTCAACGACAATATGATGGCAGTGCCAATAGTATATGGAGGTTAAGAGACCCTTTTAGTATAAAAATACGTGAACATCAAACTCCTGAAAGATTAGCAAAATTATTGCTACAGGCGTATACTCATTTTTCTCACCTAATCTTGTATGGAATATTATTGGTGGGCAGGGTGGATTTTATTTAAATCCAAGTTTTCTACAAACACTAATTCTTGCTGGTATAACTTATAATATGCAAGTAGATGAAGATTTTTAGAATAACAACTTATCATATTAGTTTGATTAGGTTGATTCTGTATTCGTAGGCTTGTAGAAGTTAGGATTAAGGTATTTTTCTCAACTCTGTTCATGTTATAACATTTTTGCTGTGAAGAAGAGGCATGTGATCTCTGCTGAGTCAAATTCAGTTTTGAGTACTGCAAAAGTAAACCAAGCATCTGTGATAATATCTTGTAGGCAGAGAAACTGCCCAATAATCTTACAAAAACCTCTGGAAGAGCATGACATTGTAAATGGATTAATGGAATTTATTTACCAAAAAAATTAAACATATACAGCCTTATTCTACATAATTATACTAATTTTTATTTCATGATGGAATAACCTTTGGATGGTAATATATTTTCCTCAAAAAGCATTTTATATATAAAAAAAAAAAAAAAAAATCAGATTTAAATTAAAAAAATCAAATTAAAATAAAAATCGTTTTTTTTTTTTTTTAAATCATTGATTTTTATCCACCCTGTTGGTGGGGTACTTAATAGCTTTTTAGATTACAACTATCCAGGGCTGATTATCAACTTGTGGGCTTATAATTATGAGTACTCATTGTATGGGCTCATTTGCGCAGTATGAAGAGTGTCAGACTGCCCATCCAGGAGGAACCTCTGGGGAACAACAGACACCTATTAGAACCAGCCTACATAGGTCCAGCAGGAGACAACCACATCAGAAACTTGAAGTCAGTCATTGCCTCTTAGTCTGTTTCTCATGGGTTTAATTGTCCAGCAGGACAATTGTTAAGATGCAGGAAGTTATATGCATACAATAGAATTATAAGTGTGGCTACACATGTTCTGTATGTGCACTGGTAGGTCCAGGTTGCCTAGCCCGGGGATGGCTAACCTCCAACACTGTGGTGAATCTACGACTCCCAGCAGTTCCATTCATTTATATGGAGTTCTGAAAACAGCCAAGAAAGTATGCATCTTGGGAGTTGTAGTTTTACCACACCTGGAGTGCCGAAAGTTAGCCATCACAGCCCTAGTTTGACACTAGATTTAAACATCTCCTTCATGTATGAATCCAAATGTTTGGTCTAGACTAGGCATCCTCAAACTGCGGCCCTCCAGCTGTTGCAAAACTACAACTCCCAGCATGCCCGAACAGCCTGCAGGTATCAGCCTACAGCAGGGCATTGTGGGAGTTGTAGTTTTACAACAGCTGGAGGGCCGCAGTTTGAGGATGCCTGGTGTAGACAATTGGCTTTCCCTTACCTTAAAGGGGTTTTCCCCATCTCAACATTTGTGGCATATTGCTAGTATATGCCACAAATGTCAGGCAGGTGTGGGTCCTAACCCTGGGACCTGCTTCCGTCTCTAAAATGTGGCCTCCGAAGTGAAGGGAGATCAGCCCTGAGCATGAGCAGCCACCCTTTATTCCACGCTATGGGAGCACCAAAACTAGCCAACCATTGGTTCAGTTATTTCCAGCAGTCCCATAGCATTGAATGGAAACTTGGCCATGCATGCACGGTGTGCTCTTTATCAGGCCCCAGTCTAGTGAGAGGAGCAGGTCCCAGAGGCGGGACCCACACCTGTCTGACATTTGTGACAATCCTAGCGATATGCCACAAATGTTGAGCTAGGAATGCCACTTTAAGTGGGTTTTTTTTGTTATCAGAAAAAGGGAGATTTTTAGTTTAGACTCCCCTTTATTAGCAGGAGCCAAGAACCACTTCAAGCTAGAGGGTGGTTGTCATCTGCTGAAATAAGTGGATGCCAATTAATATCAATTAAATTAGTTTTCCCATAAAAGATATGCATTACCTATCCACAGGAACCCCATTGATTATTAGAACAGTCCTCCTGTTACTCCTCACAGGAACCCCACTGATTATTACAACCGTCCTCCTGTTACTCCTCACAGGAACCCCACTGATTATTACAACCGTCCTCCTGTTACTCCTCACAGGAACCCCACTGATTATTACAACCGTCCTCCTGTTACTCCTCACAGGAACCCCACTGATTGTTACAACCGTCCTCACAGGAACCCCACTGATTATTACAACCGTCCTCACAGGAACCCCACTGATTATTACAACCGTCCTCACAGGAACCCCACTGATTATTAGAACAGTCCTCCTGTTGCTCCTCACAGGAACCCCACTGATTATTAGAACAGTCCTCCTGTTGCTCCTCACAGGAACCCCACTGATTATTAGAACAGTCCTCCTGTTGCTCCTCACAGGAACCCCACTGATTATTACAACCGTCCTCCTGTTACTCCTCACAGGAACCCCACTGATTATTACAACCGTCCTCCTGTTAGGCCGGGTTCACACGAACGTGTGTGACCCGTGCCTGTGAAGCGGCCCGCAAATAGCGGGCCGCAATGCTCGATCGCCGGCCGTAGGTCAGCCGCATCGGATCGCAGACCCATTCACTTTAATGGGTCTGCGATCCGGCCGTTCCGCTAAAAGATAGAACAAGTCCTATCTTTTAGCGGAACGGAAGTACGGGACGTAACCCCATGGAGGCACTCCGTAGTGCTTCCGAGGGGTCCCGTCCCGTGCGGCCGTTCCGCGATTCCGGATTAGCGGACCCATTGAAGTGAATGGGTCCGCATCCGTGATGCGGAATTCACACGGAACTGTGGCCGTGTATTGCGGCCCGCGATTTGCGGGCCGCAATACGGCCACGGATCACACACGTTCGTGTGAACTTAGCCTTACTCCTCACAGGAACCCCACTGATTATTACAACCGTCCTCCTGTCCTCCTCACAGAAACCCCACTGATTATTACAACCGTCCTCACAGGAACCCCACTGATTATTAGAACAGTCCTCCTGTTACTCCTCACAGGAACCCCACTGATTATTACAACCGTCCTCCTGTTACTCCTCACAGGAACCCCACTGATTATTACAACCGTCCTCCTGTTACTCCTCACAGGAACCCCACTGATTATTACAATTGTCCTCCTGTTGCTCCTCACAGGAACCCGACTGGAACAGTCCCCCATTGCTCTTCAACATACAACCATGGTTACAGTGCACAAGGTCGACTGCCGCTCCATTCAAAGACTATGGAACTGACAGAGACTTTCGTGGGAAAACCCATTTAAGACTGTGCAACTCTACCCATTTATTCCAGGAATAGCCGATAACCAGTAATTACTGCTGGCCCCATAACATAATAAATGATGATCCAAAAGTATACCATTGCACTAACTGGCAGTCCCTACTCGGGCCGGAGACAATAGGTATACTGTGTAATATGTTGGTGGTATAGAGACAATGGGCTGTGTTCATACAGTGGAAAACTGTGCTACAGATTTGGAGTGTGAATGCTGTGATCAGAGCAATGATTAGCCCCAGAGAAGGCTCATGTCCCGTCTTGATGCAGATTTCAAATCTGTGTGTAAAAAAATAAAAATCTGCGAGCGTCAACGGCAGCGTGGATTCCCATTGAAGAGCAATGGAAGGCAGAATAGACACATTATGGTGCAAAGTCCATGTAAAAAGTCTGTGGTGTGGACATGCCCCGACAGCGAGAGGATTGCTGCGGTATAATAGGGTTCTATGGCATTAAATGCTATCTGCAGTAAAGATATAGAAAGAAACGTGTGGGTGTAGGGTAAAATAAATCGGCTTGAAATGGATCAACCTGACTCCATTCATCAGGCAGAAGAAGGTCGATTTATGAACAAAACCCTTACCTAGAGAGGCTGCTGAATGTTCCTGCGGATCTAGACTGCCGTGTACTGGATTCCTATCAGACGGTTTTTACTTAATTGGATCGATATGTTTGGCTCCACTAGCTGCCAAAGACAGCCGAGAACTATTAACCGTTTCACAATCACGTTCCCCCACAAGTGCCTGACAACTAGATCCTGTGTACTGAAGAGGACCCGACACCTCTCCTGTCATGTCTGTTTTAGTATTCCCCTGTAAAAACAATTCTGGAGCATCTATGCTTCTAATTCTGCACTGTGCCACTCCTTTATTATTCCTCCCAGAAATATGTGAATATATTGACCCCTGGGTGTTACTATTCCACTTGTCAAAGGAGTGTGTGCACAGAGAACGCTCATTGCAAAAATATCAGGCAGTGGCTACTTTCACACCTGTGTTCGGTGCGGATCCGTCTTCTATCTGCACAGACGGATCCGCACCGATAATGCAAAACGGATCCGTCCTCACTTACATTGAAAGTCAATAGGGGACGGATCTGTTTTCAATTGCACCATATTGTGTTCGTAAAAACGGATCCGTCCCCATTGACTTACAATGTAAGTCAGGACGGATCCGTTTGGCTCTGCATCGTCAGGTGGACACCAAAACACTGCAAGCAGCGTTTTGGTGTCCACCTGAAAAGTGGAACGGAGACCAAACTCAGCCAAACTGATGCATTATGAGCGGATCCTTATCCATTCAGAATGCATTGGGGCTGAACTGATCCGTTTGGGCCGCTTGTGAGAGCCTTGAAACGGATCTCACAAGCGGACCCAGAAACGCCAGTGTGAAAGTAGCCTAAGGCCTCATGTACACAACTACATGTATTTTGCAGTCCGCAAACTGCAGATCCACAAAATACGGATACCGTTGTATACGCATTCTTTGCGGTCCATGTTGACTTCAATGGGTCTGTGGTCGACATTTTGCAGCCAAGTATCGGACATGTTCTATCATTTTGTGGAACAGGCATAAAGATGCAGAAAGCAGCCAGACTGTCCATTGTTTTCTGCATCTGTATGTCCGTTCCGCAAAAAGAAAGAATATGTCCACAAAATGTGGACAACAGACCCATTTGTATTAATGGGTCCACAAAAATAGGGTGGACATGGTCATGTGCATGGGGCCTTATGGACACATCCCAGCTCGTAACACCCAGTTGGCAATATCTTCATAAATTTCTAGGAGGAGTAACAGAAGAGCATACAGTTCACACGATCCGGATTTATTATTTTATGTGGAATACAATTATTAACTAAAACAGACAAGTCAAGAGTACTGACTGGTCCTCTTGCGTTAGTGACAGGTTTCAACACCTAAATTACGGCAAAATAAATTTTTCACATGGATTCCATATCAATGTGTGAGAAAAAAAACCCTATGTGAGCATGTGCATAAAATCAGAGGTATACAAAAGGTATAACAATGGCCATATCAGATCTATTAAGTGTTCTTGCATGGCAAGACCACTTACTGTTATCTCACATATACACTGCGTGCAGAATTATTAGGCAAATGAGTATTTTGACCACATCATCCTCTTTATGCATGTTGTCTTACTCCAAGCTGTATAGGCTCGAAAGCCTTCTACCAATTAAGCATATTAGGTGATGTGCATCTCTGTAATGAGAAGGGGTGTGGTCTAATGACATCAACACCCTATATTAGGTGTGCATAATTATTAGGCAACTTCCTTTCCTTTGGCAAAATGGGTCAAAAGAAGGACTTGACAGGCTCAGAAACGTCAAAAATAGTGAGATATCTTGCAGAGGGATGCAACACTCTTAAAATTGCAAAGCTTCTGAAGCGTGATCATCGAACAATCAAGCGTTTCATTCAAAATAGTCAACAGGGTCGCAAGAAGCGTGTGGAAAAACCAAGGCGCAAAATAACTGCCCATGAACTGAGAAAAGTCAAGCGTGCAGCTGCCAAGATGCCACTTGCCACCAGTTTGGCCATATTTCAGAGCTGCAACATCACTGGAGTGCCCAAAAGCACAAGGTGTGCAATACTCAGAGACATGGCCAAGGTAAGAAAGGCTGAAAGACGACCACCACTGAACAAGACACACAAGCTGAAACGTCAAGACTGGGCCAAGAAATATCTCAAGACTGATTTTTCTAAGGTTTTATGGACTGATGAAATGAGAGTGAGTCTTGATGGGCCAGATGGATGGGCCCGTGGCTGGATTGGTAAAGGGCAGAGAGCTCCAGTCCTACTCAGACGCAAGCAAGGTGGAGGTGGAGTACTGGTTTGGGCTGGTATCATCAAAGATGAGCTTGTGGGGCCTTTTCGGGTTGAGGATGGAGTCAAGCTCAACTCCCAGTCCTACTGCCAGTTTCTGGAAGACACCTTCTTCAAGCAGTGGTACAGGAAGAAGTCTGCATCCTTCAAGAAAAACATGATTTTCATGCAGGACAATGATCCATCACACGCTTCCAAGTACTCCACAGCGTGGCTGGCAAGAAAGGGTATAAAAGAAGAAAATATAATGACATGGCCTCCTTGTTCACCTGATCTGAACCCCATTGAGAACCTGTGGTCCATCATCAAATGTGAGATTTACAAGGAGGGAAAACAGTACACCTCTCTGAACAGTGTCTGGGAGGCTGTGGTTGCTGCTGCACGCAATGTTGATGGTGAACAGATCAAAACACTGATAGAATCCATGGATGGCAGGCTTTTGAGTGTCCTTGCAAATCAAGGTGGCTATATTGGTCACTGATTTGTTTTTGTTTTGTTTTTGAATGTCAGAAATGTATATTTGTGAATGTTGAGATGTTATATTGGTTTCACTGGTAAAAATAAATAATTTAAATGGGTATATATTAGTTTTTTGTTAAGTTGCCTAATAATTATGCACAGTAATAGTCACCTGCACACACAGATATCCCCCTAAAATAGCTAAAACTAAAAACTACTTCCAAAAATATTCAGCTTTGATATTAATGAGTTTTTTGGGTTCATTGAGAACATGGTTGTTGTTCAATAATAAAATTAATCCTCAAATATACAACTTGCCTAATAATTCTGCACTCCCTGTATATTCTTATTAATATAGCCCAATTTACCAACTCCTCCCACAGTTTTTACACTACATAGACAGTAATATACCGAAACGTGCGGATTGTTCCCGATTGGTGTGCTATTACTTTGTGGAACATTTCGCTGAATGGTTTCACGAAATATCAGCGTTTTTGTGGCGAAATTGGTCCCATAGGAATGAATTGCGGAATGTTCAAAACTAGAGTGGGAGCTGAAAAATCAGGACATGATTTCTAAACTGCCACCACTCCCTTATTTTCAAGACCACCTACACAAATCTTATATCAAAACATTCAGCTATCCCTGCTGCCACTAAAAATGGCCACGGCCAAGCCATAGTCCTGATAGTCCTGACCATTTGTTTGCAACTCACGCCGCCCATTGACATTCATTGAAACTCCACTCTAGCCACCTTAAATTTGAAGGGCAATGTCTAAACTGCGACTGTGCCTTCATTTTTAATATTTCAGAGACATACTATGCATCAAAATGTAGGTCTGGGTCTTGTGATTCTCACAATATAAAGCTTTTCGCTACAACCGTTTGAAGATGGCAACCGCCAGTGAAGTGAGCAAGTTGGAGCAGATTGTTTTTAACCGCTCTTCTCTGCCCTTGCTGTAGAGTAAGTTGCCATAGGAACCCAGGTGTGTGAGCAGCCAGCAGAGTGACAAAAGCTAGAGTGTGAGCTGAAAAATCAGGACATGATTTCTAAACTGCCACTGCTCCCTCATTTTCAAGCCCACCTACACAAATCGGCTGCTAATGTTTTTATAAATGTATGTTTTAATATAACTGAGAAGCACTTTGGGCAACAACATTGCAATTAAATGTGCTATGTAAATAAATAAAAGTTGAAATGCATTTCTCACTCTATCAAGCTTGCCATGTG
Source organism: Bufo bufo (assembly GCF_905171765.1). Taxonomy (NCBI): domain Eukaryota; kingdom Metazoa; phylum Chordata; class Amphibia; order Anura; family Bufonidae; genus Bufo; species Bufo bufo. The sequence goes on along the minus strand of NC_053390.1, from coordinate 105,465,972 downwards.
CACTTTTTAAATTTGATCAATCAATTGGTTAGTGTAATGTTTACTATCTTTACTCACTCCAAACACTCCACACAGTTACTCTGCCCATTCCATAAAGTTACTCTGCCCAGTCCAACCTTTCCACAGTTACTCCAGCCACTCCAACCACACAACAGTTACTCAAGCCACTCCACCCAGTTACTCCACCCACTCCAGTTGTAGACTACTGGTGGAGGCAAGAACACTTCACACAATTTCCCCAGAAATTATAGCTTTTCTAGTTACATTAGCTATCCACACAACACATGCCTGTTAAAGGGGTTGTACAGGATTTTACTATTGATGGCTTATGCTTTAGGATAGGCCATTACTATGTCATTGGCAGGGGTCTGCATCCCCTGATCACCTGCTCTGCAGTAGCTCCAGCACCAGAAGTACACAGCTCTATCCATACACTTCAATGGGAACAGTGCTGCAGTAACCAGCTCCGTCCACTACACAATGGACAGAGCTGTGTTATGACACTAAAGATAATGCAGAGCAGCCGATTGGAGGGTGTGAGTGTGCTAGACCCCTGCTGACGAGGGTAGACATCAGAAGTAAAATACTGGACAAACCTTTTAAAGGGGTTATACCATGACTAATGTAAAAATGAAAATCATACATAATCTAGTACATGACAATACCTTTCTAACAAAGCTAGAACCTGCCCTGTACCTCACATGGAGCCAGAGATCTCCCCATTCACTGCTCAAATTGCTCTGCTAGATTTATTCCAAGCTGTCAGCTAAAAGGGCGTGTCCTTTTTCAGGGGTGTGTCCTTTCTCCTGCAGCTGTTAGATAGACAAGGCGGCAAATCATAATGAGGTGGTTATTATGGGGGACTTCAACTACCCAGATTTAGACTGGGAAACTCAAACTTGTATATCTCATAAAGGAAACAGGTTCTTGGCAATAACCAAAGACAATTACCTCTCCCAACTGGTTCAGGACCCGACTAGACGGACGGCCATACTGGACTTAGTATTAACCAATAGGCCTGACAGAACAACAGACGTGCAGGTTGGGGGACACCTGGGAAATAGTGACCATAAAGTAATAACCTTCCATTATCATTCAAAAGAGCGTTTCTACAGGGAGGAACAAAAATACCAAACTTCAAAAAAGCTAAATTTAGCCAACTAAGAGAGGCCATAGGCCTAACTAACTGGGACAAAGTCCTCAAAAATAAAAATACTGCCACAAAATGGGATATCTTTAAAAGCATCCTAAAATCTCATTGTGAGAGGTACATACCGTATGGGAATAAAAGGTTAAGGAACAAAAATAAACCAATGTGGATAAATAGAACTGTAAAGAAAGCAATAAATGACAAAAAGAAAGCATATAAATCCCTAAAACAGGAGGGTAGCACGGAAGCACTGAAAAACTATAAAGGAAAAAATAGAACATGTAAAAAACAAATAAAAGCGGCCAAACTAGAGACCGAGAGATTAATTGCCAAAGAGAGTAAAACTAACCCTAAAATGTTCTTCAATTATATAAATGTTAAAAAGTATAAATCTGAAGGTGTCGGCCCTTTAAAGAGTAATGAGGGGGGAGTCGCAGAGAGCGACGAGGAGAAAGCAAAGCTGTTAAATATTTTTTTTTCCAGTGTATTGACTGAGGAAAATAAACAGTCAGATGAAATGCTAAATGTAAAAATAAATTCCCCATTAAAAGTGTCCTGTCTGACCCAGGAAGAAGTACATCAGCGACTTAAAAAGATCAAAATAGACAAATCACCAGGACCGGATGGCATACACCCCCGTATCCTAAAGGAATTAAGTAATGTCATAGCCAGACCCTTATTTCTGATATTTGCGGACTGTATACTGACAGGGAATGTCCCACAGGATTGGCGCATGGCAAATGTGGTGTCAATATTCAAAAAGGGTCGAAAAACAGAGCCTGGAAACTATAGGCCGGTAAGTTTAACATCTGTTGTGGGTAAACTGTTTGAAGGTTTTCTGAGAGATGCCATCTTAGAGCATCTCAACGGAAATAAGCAAATAACACCGTATCAGCATGTCTTCGTGAGGGATCGGTCATGCCAAACTAATTTAACCACTTCACATCCGGGCAATTTGCCCCCTTCCTGACCAGGTCTAATTTAGCAAATCTGACATATGTCACTTTATGTGGTAATAGCTTTGGAACGCTTTTACTTATCTAAGCCATTCAGAGATTGTTTTCTCATGACACATTGTACTTCATTAGAGTCATAAATTTGAGTCAATATAGTTCACCTCTACTTATGAAAAAATACAGAATTTACCAAAAATTCACAATTTTCTAAATTTCAATTTCTCTGCTTTTAAAACAGAAAGTAATTCCTCATAAAATATTTATTACTTAACATTCCCCATATGTCTCCTTTATGTTGGCATCATTTTGTAAATGTCATTTTATTTTTTTAGGACGTTAGAAGGCTTAGAATTTTAGAAGCAATTCTTAAATTTTTTAAGAAAATTGCCAAAACCCACTTTTTAAAGGACCAGTTCAGGTCTGAAGTCACTTTGTGGGGCTTACATAGTGTATACCCCCTCATAAATGACACAATTATAGAAACTACACCCCTCAAGTTACTTAAAACTGATTTAACAAACTTTGTTAACCTTTTAGGTGTTCAATAAGAATTAAAGTAAAATGGAGATCCAATTTTAAAATTTCACTTTTTTGGCAGATTTTCCATTTTAATCCATTTTTTCTTTAACCCATCGAGGGTTAACAGCCGAACAAAACTCTATATTTATTACCCTGATTCTGTGGTTTACAGAAACACCCCACACTTGGTCGTAAACTGATGTAAGGGAACACGGCAGGGCGCAGAAGAAAAGCAGCGCCATATGGTTTTTGAAAGGCAGATTTTGCTGAGCTGGTTTTTAGATGCCATGTCCCATTTGAAGCTCTCCTGACGCACCCTTACAGTAGAAACTCCCCAAAAATGACAGCCCTCTGGGGGGCACTTAACTTCACTTTTTTTTTTCCAGTATTGATTTCTCCTGTCACTGGGGCTGACATAGTAGCCCCAGTTACAGGGGAAATACACCCCCCCAGAGAGGCTGTACAGCACTATACAACGTTGTACAGCCTCAGTGCAGGGCTAAATCGAGGATTGTAGAAGACCCGACAGCTCCTGCACTCTCCCGACCCCGGCATGACCGCCGGGCCGGGACAGGAAGCGCATAGCGCTTCCTGAACTGTACACACAGCGCTCCTGGGAACGGTCCCTGCCTTCTCTCTGAGTTGCCCTGCTGTCACTGTCAGCGGGCAACTCGCTCTGAAGCTGCAAAATTAGCATGCAGCTGCCTTCTCTGAATGGACGTTCAGAAACATCCATTCAGAGATAGAGATCCACCTCCCGGACGTTTATAGTCAATGGGCAGACGGGAGGTGGTTAATCAGTTTCTATGAGGAGGTAAGTTCTAGACTTGACAGTGGTGAATCAATGGATGTCGTATATCTGGACTTCTCCAAAGCATTTGACACTGTACCGCATAAAAGGTTAGTATATAAAATGAGAATGCTCGGACTGGGAGAAAATGTCTGTATGTGGGTAAGTAACTGGCTCAGTGATAGAAAACAGAGGGTGGTTATTAACGGTACATACTCAGATTGGGTCACTGTCACTAGTGGGGTACCTCAGGGGTCAGTATTGGGCCCTATTCTCTTCAATATATTTATTAATGATCTTGTAGAAGGCTTGCATAGTAAAGTATCAATTTTCGCAGATGACACTAAACTGTGTAAAGTAATTAACACGGAAGAGGACAGTATACTACTACAGAGGGATCTGGATAGATTGGAGGCTTGGGCAGAGAAGTGGCAGGTGAGGTTTAACACTGACAAATGTAAGGTTATGCACATGGGAAGGAATAATGCAAGTCACCCGTACATACTAAATGGTAAAACACTGGGTAACACTGACATGGAAAAGGATCTAGGAATTTTAATAAACAGCAAACTAAGCTGTAGAAACCAGTGTCAGGCAGCTGCTGCCAAGGCCAATAAGATAATGTGTTGCATCAAAAGGGGCATAGATGCCCGTGATGAGAACATAGTCCTACCACTTTACAAATCACTAGTCAGACCACACATGGAGTACTGTGTACAGTTCTGGGCTCCTGTAAACAAGGCAGACATAGCAGAGCTGGAGAGGGTTCAGAGAAGAGCAACTAAAGTAATAACTGGAATGGGGCAACTACAGTACCCTGAAAGATTATCAAAATTAGGGTTATTCACTTTAGAAAAAAGACGACTGAGGGGAGATCTAATTACTATGTATAAATATATCAGGGGGCAGTACAGAGATCTATCCCATCATCTATTTATCCCCAGGACTGTGACTGTGACGAGGGGACATCCTCTGCGTTTGGAGGAAAGAAGGTTTGTACACAAACATAGAAAAGGGTTCTTTACGGTAAGAGCAGTGAGACTATGGAACTCTCTGCCTGAGGAGGTGGTGATGGTGAGTACAATAAAGGAATTCAAGAGGGGCCTGGATGTATTTCTGGAGCGTAATAATATTACAGGCTATAGCTACTAGAGAGGGGTCGTTGATCTAGGGAGTTAGTCTGATTGGAGTCGGGAAGGAATTTTTTATTCCCCTAAAGTGGGGGAAATTGGCTTTTACCTCACAAGGTTTTTTTTTCCTTCCTCTGGTTAAACTTGCAGGATGACAGGCCGAACTGGATGGACAAATGTCTTTTTTCGGCCTTATGTACAGTTGTGGCCAAAAGTTTTGAGAATGACACAAATATTAGTTTTCACAAAGTTTGCTGCTAAACTGCTTTTAGAGGCTTTTATCGACAATTACATGACATTTATGCAAAGAGTCAGTATTTGTAGTGTTGGCCCTTCTTTTTCAGGACCTCTGCAATTCGACTGGGCATGCTCTCAATCAACTTCTGGGCCAATTCCTGACTGATAGCAACCCATTCTTCCATAATCACTTCTTGGAGTTTGTCAGAATTAAGCTACTTTCACACTTGCGTTTAGAGCGGGTCCGTCTGTTATCTGCACAGACGGATCCGCTCCTATAATGCAAACGCTTAGATCCGTTCAGAACGGATCCGTTTGCATTACCATGAACAAAAAAAAAAAAAAATATTTTTTTTTTTTGGTTCATGATAATGCAAACGTATCCGTTTTGACTTTACATTGAAAGTCAATGGGGGACGGATCCGTTTGAAAATTGAGCCATACTGTGTCAACTTCAAACGGATCCGTCACACAGCGTTCAGGTGTCCGTCTGCTGAGCGGAGCGGAGGACAAACGCTGCCAGACTGATGCATTCTGAGCGGATCCGCCTCCACTCAGAATGCATTAGGACTGGACGGATCCGTTCGGGGCCGCTTGTGAGAGCCTTCAAACGGAACTCACAAGCGGAGCCCCGAACGCTAGTGTGAAAGTAGCCTTAGTGCGTTTTTGTTTGTCCACCCGCCTCTTGAGGATTGACCACAAGTTCTCAATGGGATTAAGATCTGGGGAGTTTCCAGGCCATTGACCCAAAATGTCAACGTTTTGGTCCCCGAGCCACTTAGTTATCACTTTTGCCTTATGGCACGGTGCTCCATCGTGCTGGAAAATGCATTGTTCTTCACCAAACTGTTGTTGGATTGTTGGAAGAAGTTGCTGTTGGAGGGTGTTTTGGTACCATTCTTTATTCATGGCTGTGTTTTTGGGCAAAATTGTGAGTGAGCCCACTCCCTTGGATGAGAAGCAACCCCACACATGAATGGTCTCAGGATGCTTTACTGTTGGCATGACAGGACTGATGGTAGCGCTCACCTTTTCTTCTCCGGACAAGCCTTTTTCCAAATGCCCCAAACAATCAGAAAGAGGCTTCATCGGAGAATATGACTTTGCCCCAGTCCTCAGCAGTCCATTCACCATACTTTCTGCAGAAGATCAATCTGTCCCCGATGTTTTTTTTGGAGAGAAGTGGCTTCTTTGCTGGCCTTCTTGACACAAGGCCATCTTCCAAAAGTCTTTGCCTCACTGTGCGTGCAGATGCGCTCACACCTGCCTGCTGCCATTCCTGAGCAAGCTCTGCACTGGTGGCACTCCAATCCCGCAGCTGAATACTCTTTAGGAGACGATCCTGGCGCTTGCTGGACTTTCTTGGACGCCCTGAAGCCTTCTTAACAAGAACTGAACCTCTTTCCTTGAAGTTTTTGATGATCCTATAAATTGTTGATTGAGGTGCAATCTTAGTAGCCACAATATCCTTGCCTGTGAAGCCATTTTTATGCAACGCAATGATGGCTGCACGCGTTTCTTTGCAGGTCACCATGGTTAACAATGGAAGAACATTGATTTCAAGCATCACCCTCCTTTTAACATGTCAAGTCTGCCATTTTAACCCAATCAGCCTGACATAATGATCCCCAGCCTTGTGCTCGTCAACATTCTCACCTGAGTTAACAAGACGATTACTGAAATGATCTCAGCAGGTCCTTTAATGACAGCAATGAAATGCAGTGGAAAGTTTTTTTTGGGATTAAGTTAATTTTCATGGCAAAGAAGGACTATGCAATTCATCTGATCACTCTTCATAACATTCTGGAGTATATGCAAATTGCTATTATAAAAACTTAAGCAGCAACTTTTCCCATTTCCAATATTTATCTAATTCTCAAAACTTTTGGCCACGACTGTACTATGTTACTATGTTGGAAGTTGAGGGATGGAACTAAGCATGTGCTTCCATCTCAGTGAGCAGGACAGAGAAATTAGAAAAAGAACAGCAGGTGGCGCTGTACAGATAGATTTCAGTGAATAACTCAGTAGTTGTAATACATTTCTAATTACATGCCATTACAGGAGTATTCAGATCCAGGTGCTGGATTGAAAACTGTAGAATATTTTTCATGGGATAACCCCTTTAAGGAATTACCTGACACTCTGATAATTTTTTCCTAAGAGGGGGAACATTACATGAGTTATTTGGCGTTTGAGGCTCACATTATGAGAAGTTGGAAAGGATCAGAGATGCCAGGCATATATTTCGCCTCCACACTTATGTCCTATGGGTACTGTCCTCACTCCAGATGTATTTTAACAAAGAAGAAAATTCTTCAGACAGAAAAAACAGTTAACTATATCCAAAAAAATAAGAGGATGTGATCTGGCTCTCCCACAGAACTTTCCAAAAAGTACAAGAAAAGCCTTTTCTTGCTCAAAAATGTGGTAAGATATTCAGGACTCTGGAGGATCAGAAATAATAGCAGCCTTTCAGGGAATATCATGCTAACTTTACACCGATTTCAGTACGGTAGATAGGCCAGCATGCTAATTTGGCGACAATACGGCATTATACTACTCCAGACAAATAGAAGCCAGCGCTATATACTGCATGCATTGCTCCATGTCTACATCCATATTATGCTACTGAAGTAGCCTCCACTCCCACACATCCAGCTGCACAATGATAAATGCCAAGATGAGAGCACGCCATTAGATCTCTGCCATCTGGCTGTACTGTGCGTGTAAATAACCCACTGTGTGCCGGACAGACTGGCAATTAGGGAGGACGGGTCAGAGATCACGTCCGGGGGAGACATCCTAAATGTCTGGGCTACTGTAGACTCACTGGAACAAAGCCAAATATCAGGGGGACGAGATTAGCAAGCCGTAAAATGTATATTATAGAAATCCCGGCCGTCCTCTGCTTCTGCTTGTCAAGAAAATCCTTCCATTTTTGGGAAGGTTATTGTAATATGGAATAAATACATAAATAATAGGAAGTATTGGTAACAATGCAAATATCAATCAGAACAAAGACGCCAACTACTGATAAGGGTCATGGTTAAACCCACCCAAAAGGATCATAACTGGCATTAGTGCCGGGCAGAAAACCATAACACGGAGCGTTTTTCTGTCCAGCGTTTTCAGTTTATTGACACTGGACCAGTGCACGTAAATGTTGTGTCTGACACCAGCATAAAACTGATGTAAGAAAAAAAAAAAAATGCATTTCCATTCAGGGGGAACAGTTTAAAAATTTGAGATTGCCAATTGTGAGACAAAATGGTAAACGAGTGACCTCTAGTGGCTATTAACACACACAACACGTCTTTACATCTAAGCCTCCGTATAAGGGCTCATTCAGACGGCCGTAGGTTCTGTTCTGCATTTTTGCGGAACGGGTGCGGACCCATTCATTTTCAATGGGGCCGCAAAAGTTGCGGACAGCACACCGGGTGCTGTCCGCATCCGTTGTTCTGTTCCGCGGCCCCGCAAAAAATATAGAGCATGTCCTATTCTTATCCGCAATTGCGGACAAGACAAAAACAGAATAAAAAATTGTAATCACCCCCTTTCCCAATTTTACTAATAAAAAATATGAACATCATTGTTATTGACGCATCTGAAAATGCTCAAACTATTAAAATATAATTATCATTTAATTCATTCATTATACGATGTGATGACATTTTCACTGCCTGGTTCTGTCAAAGTGCAGAGGGCGCAGCAGTTGCAGAGAGAGCAGAGCCTCTAGGTGTAACGACAACGCCCCCGTTGCTCCTAGAGGCTCATTTGCATATATTAAAACATCATTTTTATCAGTAATGCGGACACATATGAACATGGGACCAACACAGATGTCTTCCCCTGCCAAGCGCACATGTAACAGGTCAGCCAGTGTCATAGGGACAAATCTGCTGACAGATGCCCTTTAAACTGTTGGCTGTGTTCTCGGTGGCTTTGGCCAACTGTACACTAATGTGTTTGGGGACCTTTAAAAAGGAAAAAAAACTAATGAAATAATAAAAAAAATGGGGGATGCTTTCTTTACCTCTCTAATTCGGCCAAAAACAACAGTGAGTATTTCTAGGTAGGGAATAGCATTAGGCTAGTTTATATTAGCGCTAAAATGTTCCAGCAGCAGAAGAGTCTGCCGGGGGTTCATCACATCCGGCATAACCGGAACCTGCCGCAGCACCGACAGGAACCCATTGACTAAAACAGGACCCAGGGGCATCTGACCAGTTTTTTTGCATCAATGCCCAGATTTCAAGCAGCAGTTTTTGTGTGGCCGAATCCTGGCACTAATGCCGGAAACTATAATCAGACCCGCAGGAGATCTGGCCTGTTAATGGGCTCCAGCAGGCAAAGCAGGGTTGCCAACCGGAATTTTTTTTCTTCAGCTGTAAAATGATGAGAATTACCACCAAAATAATCCAGTCACGAATCACTAGCCTTAAAAAAAAAAATCAAAAAAAAATCATGGACAATATTTTTTCACTAAGGTCCCTTTTACACGAGCGAGTTTTCCGCGCGGGTGCAATGCGTGACGTGAACGCATAGCAACTGCACTGAATCCTGACCCATTCATTTCAATGAGTCTGTGTACATGAGCGTTGTTTTTCACGCATCAGTTCTGCTTTGCGTGAAAATCGCAGCATGTTCTATATTCTGCGTTTTTCACGCAGCCCTGGCCCCATAGAAGTGAACGGGGCTGCGTGAAAAACGCATTGCATCCGCAAGCCTAAGGCTGGTTTCACACGGGCGTTGCGGATTGGGGCCGGATGCGTTCAGGGTGCGTTCAGTGAAACTCGCACTATTTTGCAAGCAAGTTCAGTCAGTTCTGGCTGCGGTTGCGTTTAGTTGTTCAGTTTTTTCCGCGCGGGTGCAATGCGTTTTGATGCGTTTTTCACGCGCGTGATAAAAAACTGAATGTTTACAAACAACATCTCTTAGCAACCATGAGTGAAAAACACATCGCACCCGCACTTGCTTGCGGATGCTTGCGTTTTTCACGCAGCCCCATTCACTTCTATGGGGCCAGGGCTGCGTGAAAAACGCAGAATATAGAACATGCTGCGATTTTCACGTAACGCAGAACTGATGCGTGAAAAACAACGCTCATGTACACAGCCCCATTGAAATGAATGGGTCAGGATTCACATGCAATGTGTTCACGTCACGCATTGCACCCGCGCGGAAAACTCGCTCGTGTGAAAGGGACCTAACAGAAGAAATTTCTGGACGGTTGACAACCCAGAGGGAAAGGTAGTATCCGGCCATGGCGGTGAACTCCGGCAGGCTGTTCCTCTGTGAAACTAGCCTTAGAAAATATTCATATAGATAGATAGATGTACACCCGGATAACTCTGGTATATACGCTAGTAGATAATAAGGTAGATTTACTCTCTTTTCTACCCATAGCGACTAATCACATCTTAGCTTTTATGTTACCATAGCAATATAAGCTGATATCTAACTGGTTATTATGGGCAACATGATGGATTTTGACGGAGATTCTGTCACTCATGCAGATGCAGTTTCTAGCGTCGACTGTGTAAAGAAAAGACATGTCCTTTCCTGGAGCAGTCAAGACCATAAACTGCAGCCTCTCATGCAAAACAATAGGAGGGGGATTCTGCGCAGGCTGTGAACATCCCCTTAAAAGGTTTTGATAAATGAGACCTTAATAAATGAAACTCTTCATATTTACCTGTAGAGAATATGAAAACGGTGTTGTCCCAAAGTCCATATTGCTTTAACGCATCAGTGACATTTCCTACCGCTTCATCCAGAACGGACACCATCCCTGCATAATGGCGCCTGTTCTGGTCATGGATGAAAATGTACGGCTCTAAATATTCCTGTGGAACCTGAAGAGGCGCGTGAACTGCTTGATACGGCAGGTAAAGGAACAGAGGCTGCAAGAGAAGGAGGACATCGTTCAGAAAGATCAATAGAGAAAGTTTATTCTTCATGCTCATCTTACAGTGAATGTCCGCTTCTTTAATTTAACCCCTTAAAGGCTATGTACACATTTGGGGGCAATTTTTTTTTTTTATTATATCATTGTACTTAATTTGAGCAAAAAATTTTTTTTTAAGTTGGTCTTTATTAAAAAATATGGCATCCTTTTTTCTGTACAGAGCCGACATGCTCTGGTAGCACCCTTTGGATTTTCTGTCTTTTCCGTCAGACTAGGAGCAGATGGACTCCTTATCTCTGCTCTCTGACATATTATAAAAACTCATAAGAATGTGGCTTATAAGTGTTTATGACCTCTCAGTAGTTTAGAGACGAGGTTTATTAGGTGACCGGCACAAAGTGAAAGTACCAGTCATACAGCATATCTTCCAACTGTCCCGGATACGGTTGAACAGTCCCGGATTTGAGTGTCTGTCCCGGTACGGGTGAGCTATGTCCCGCTTTCTGGCTGCTGTCTCTGCTTCCATAGGAAGCAGAGACAGTTGCCTGTAGTATGATGAGGCAGAGAACCAGCATCGGCTCCCTGTTTCATCATTCCCCCCCCCCCCCCCGCCGGCTCTCCACACCTCTCGTCTGTGCGGGGGGCGGGGACGGCCGGCAGTCAGCCTCGGCTCCACCTCCTCCAGAGACAAGAGCAGCCGATTTCCTGCTGCTGCTAGGATCAAGGTAAGTATGTGGTGTTAATTTTTTTTTAACTTTCTGTGAGAGGCACATAGCTAGATGCATTGCCGGGGGCACATAGCTGGACGCATTGCCGGGGGCACATAACGGGGCGCATTACTGTGGGAACAGCTGGGCATAATTCCGTGAGGGGGTACAATGTGGGCATAAATACTGTTCAGTGGCATGAAGGGGGAATAATTACTATGTGGGGGCATTAAGAGGACTGTTTGAGATTAGGTGCATAGTTATGTTTTGGGCGGAGTTAGAGGAGTGGCCTAGTGTGGAAAAGATTTGCCGCGGTGCATTTTGCGTGCCACACAATGTGTCCCTCTTTGTTCATTTAGAAAGTTGGGAGGTATGATGCAGCTAGAGAAACAGTTAACCATTGTGACAAAACAGCTCAATATTTTTAATAAAGACTAATAGAAAAAAAAAATTTGGCCAAAAATGAGTAAAAAGCAATCATAAAAAATAAATTAAAAAATTCAAATCTGATTGATTTCCAATCGATCTTTTCATTTTCCAAATGAGCTCAGAAAAATGAAAGGTGAAATCTGAAAATCTGATTGGTTGCTTTGGGCAACTAAGCCAGTTTTCCTTTGCACCAATTTTGACAAATGTCCCCCCTTGTTCTTTACATTTGTGGTAAATGTTGGTCAATAAAAATATCAACAAAAAATGTTTAAAAAAAAGTTTCTACTTTTAAGACAGACATTCATAGCTCACAAAACAGTTACCAGATACCATTTACCGTAGGCATCAGTGTTCTGTTTATTTTTTTTAGGGATGTTAAAAGGCTTATAGGTTTAAAAGCAATTTTTCAAATTTTCAAGAACATTTGATATTTTTCAAACCTATTGTTTGGAAATGGAGATGAAATGTAAAAAAATTTTTTTTTCAGATTTTCAATTTTAACCCATTCTTTTAAAATATAGTGTCTAATAAAACTCAATATTTGATACCATAATTCAGCGGTTTTTAGAAATATCCTATATGTGGTCGTAGTGTGGTACTTGACTCAAATACTGGCCTCAGAATGTTTTTCAGGCACCATTTCAGGTTTAAAGAGGCTTTCAGGTGCCAAAACTTAAGAAACACCCCCCAAAAGATGTACCGTATTTATCGGCGTATAACACGCACTTTTTCCCCCTGAAAATAGGGGAAAATGATGTATGCGTGTTATACGCCGATATTCATTGCGGCCCGGCAAAGATGCAGCATCACAGACTGTGCTGTATGAGCCGGGAGAGAGGAGGGGCTGGAGTCCGTAACTAGGGGCGGGGCCCGGTGCAGTCACTGTACTCTTACACCGGGCCCCGCCGCTCACCCAAAGTATTTATAAACGTGAATCCTTATCCTGTTATTAAGCTGCCCTCTCCCATGTTCCCATGTTCTCCTGTATCCCCATAGCACTTACTTAAGCTTCAATAGCAGGCAGAGCGGACGGCAGCAGTAACGTCACTCACTGACGTTGAGCGCCTGCTCCGCCCCCTTTATGAATGAAGCAGGCGGAGCAGAAGCGCGACGTCAGTGAGTGACGTTACTGGTGCCGTCTGCTCTGCCTGCTATGGAAGCTTAAGTAAGTGCTATGGGGATACAGGAGAACATGGGAACATGGGAGAGGGCAGCTTAATAACAGGATAAGGATTCACGTTTATAAATACTTCGGTGAGCGGCGGGGCCCGGTGTATTGGGGGACACTGTTATGAGGGGGATCTGTGGATGACATATAGCAGTGTCATCCACAGATCCCCCCCATAACAGTTACATCCACAGATCCCCCCACCCCATAGCAGTACAATTTGAAATTTAATTTTTTTTCCTGAAATTTCCCTTAAAATGAAGGTGCGTGTTATACGCCAGTGCGTGTTATACGCCGATAAATACGGGTAATTTTGGAAACTACACCCCTCAAAGATATCATCTAGAGGAGGGGTGCACAACCTGCGGCCCGGGGGCCACATGCGGCCCTTGATACCATTCTGTGCGGCCCCCAACCATCTGGTAACAGACATGTATGCCTATGTCTTGTGGCTGCTTACATGTATTTCTGCCATTAGATGGGAGTCCTGGAAGTGTAACTAGACATTAAAGGGATTCTGTCATCAGAAATTACTCCTATAAGCTAAACATATAGCGATGTCCCTTGTAAATCACTGAATCCTAAAGTGAGTTTATCAAATGCCCCTGTGGCTCTATATTCATAAAAAAGAGGTTTATATCACCTGTCAATCACTTCAAATTGTGTCCAAGGGGACGTCTCATGGTGAAAGGTGCCCGGCTGCAGCCATCTTGTTTAGGTGCCCAGCGCCGCCTTCTGAGCTGAAATCGCCGCCCTCCCTTTCATTCGATCCGCCTACCTTAGGTGACTAACCTTCCTTGTGCCCAGCCACGCCCGCCTGTGAAGGAGCCCAGCACCGCCTATGTCTCCTCCTTTCATCAACGATAGATAGCGTAATCTTGCGATGCGCGAGCTCGCGCATGCGCAGTTCTTTCCCTGAGGCTGATGCCAGCACAGGGAAGGAACACTATACCGGCACTGCGCATCGCGAGATTACGGCTATCTATCGTTGATGAAAGGAGGAGACATTGGCGGTGCTGGGCTCCTTCACAGGCGGGCGTGGCTGGGCACAAGGAAGGTTAGTCACCTGAGGTAGGCGGATCGAATGAAAGGGAGGGCGGCGATTTCAGCTCAGAAGGCGGCGCTGGGCACCTAAACGAGATGGCTGCAGCTGGGCACCTTTCACCATGAGACGTCCCCTTGGACACATTTTGAAGTGATTGACAGGTGAAATAAACCTCTTTTTTATGAATATAGAGCCACAGGGGCATTTGATAAACTCACTTTAGGATTCAGTGTTTTACAAGGGACATCGCCATATGTTTAGCTTCTAGGGCTCATTTCTGATGACAGAATCCCTTTAATGGTATATAATGTGTGTTCAATATGCCATAAGTACAATATTTCAGTTGTTAATACACCTTTAAATTTAAATTTCGGCCCTCGTCATTGGTTAATTCTGGAAATGTGGCCCCCTACCAGGAAACGTTGTGCACCCCTGATCTAGAGGAATACTGAGCATTTTTACTCCACCAGTTTCAAAGAATTTATTAGAATTGGGCCATGAAAAAGAAAAAATATAATGTTTTTAATAATATATGGTTTTAATTTCACAAGGATTAACAGGAGAAAAAAAAATATATAAAAATCACCCCGAATTTGTTACACAATTTCTCCCAAGTAAAGCAATATTCTATATGTGGTCATAAACAGCTGTCTGGGTACACGACAGGGCTCAGAAGGGAAGGTGCGCCATTTGGCTTTTTGGAGCATGGATTTTGCTGAAGAGTCATAACTTATTTGCAGATTCAGTTGTCTGCAAACCTAGTTCTAATGGGACTACACAGCTTCATCCATTATTTAGTGGATGGAGCTAGTTACTAAAGTGCTGTCCCCATTCACTACAATGGGAGCATTGCTCGCCTATGATGTTAAAAGGGCGAGATTCACATCTTGCCCCGTGATACCTAGTACAATGAGCATTGTACTGCAACATATGAGTGGTAATATATCAGACAAGATTTATATGTAAAAACTCCAACTTTGGTACCAAATCCAATATAATTATTAGCCTGCAGAGGGAAACGCAAGTGAGCAGAAAGATGAAAGTAATATATTCTGAATCTGTGTCTTGAACAATCCATCTATTACAGTAGACCAGGGGGGGTAACAGATTATTTTAAAATACGAACTTCTCCTTTAAAGGGGTATTCCGGTTTGCAATTTTCAGCATCAATTGACAGGAAACAAAACACGTTATCACTTACTAATAGTGATTGCTTATCTGTAAAGCCCTGTTTTCCTGCACCTTCGTGGTCACATGACATTTTCCACTGTGTTGGTTCCCTATCCCGAAGACATCACATTTACATCTGAGGCATGCCAAGGCCTGTAACCTAGTGACCCCTTTCCTGGATCCTGCCCTGTAGACGCGATGTCAGCAATGATGCTGTGCCTTAGAGTGGGGTTTATCCAGCAGGGCTTCAAGCAGGCTTGGATCCAGGGCTGTCATCAGAAACTTCAGAGCTCCATACAGACAAACTGTGCCCCCCACCCACCTTTTTATTTATGCCGTTTACTAATCACCATAAATAATATGTTCACTATATTGTACAGGTTATTATGGATTCCAGGGATGCTAAATACTAAAAATATTTAATAAAAAACAGTAATACTATAAAGGCATAAAATAACCCTCTCTTTACAGCAGAGCTTTTCTATAGAGGAGTGAGTAAGGCAGCTGTTCAGTGTACAGAAGCTCTGGGGTTCAAATCTCACTGACACCTGTAAAATAATCTTAATAGAAAAAGTCAGGTCAGAAATATAGAATTTTTACTATCCAACCTTTTTCTTTTATGGTAAAAGTTAAAATTTTCTACAAAGTTGTTACAAAAATAAATAACTAATCAAAAAACGTAAAAGCTTTTGTAACATCCTTAGTCTGAAATATCGCAAACCAGTATTGGTCATCCCTCAATCATAATAAGCTGTACAATATAGTGAATAGGGTTGTTGTGGGTATCGAAATATCGATACCCAATCAATACTTTTGTCCCGGTATCGATAAGATACCGGGATTTGACATTTATCAATACTGACTGACTGCTGTCAGCGCGCACGGTGTTCTCCTCAGCAGCACAGGGGAGAAGGCGTCACTCTCTCCCTTCCCCCCGTGCCGCTGCTGCCAATAAGAAGAAAGAGGGGTGGAGGAGGGGCGGGCGCACTGCACCACCAATGAAAGTTAACGTTTAATACAAATACAGGTGCTGGCAGCAGAATCACATAGCCGCGATCAGCGGCAGTTAACCCCTCAGGTGCGGCACCTAAGAGTTAACTGCCGCTGATCGCAGCTCCCTGCTATGTGATTCTGCTGCTGGCACCCATCTCCTGTATTAAAGGTTAAAGGGAATTTGTCATCAACCTCATAAAATAGTGACAGAAATGCTGATGTCAGCGGTGTGTCACTCAGGAGCTAAAAGTAAGTGGTTGCTGAGAACCAGCATCATAATCATTGCAACTCAGGCTTTGAAAAGAGTCACATCTACCTGAGAAGAGTCCTGGTTATTATAATCTCCTGCTCTCTCACCCATCTGCTGATGATTGGCAGTTCTCTTCTAAGGAGAAAACTAGGTAGAAGCCTGTCAGTCATCAGTATGTGGGCGGGGGAGCAGGACTTCATGAATAACCAGGACTCTTAGGTGGCTGTGACTCTTTTCCAGGCCCGGTCTGCAATGATTGTGATGTTGGTTCTCGGCAACCACTTATTTTTAACTTTTAAATGACAGACCGCTGAAATCAACTCCCCTGTCTCTACTTTATGTTGCTGTTAGTATGGCCATCATAAAGTTGATGACAGGTTCTCTTTTTTCATTATTGGTGGTGCAGTGCGGCCGCCCCCCCTCCCTCCCCAGTATTAAAAACATTGGTGGTGCAGTGCACCCCCCCCTATTAAAAATCATTGGTGGCGCAGTGCGCCCCCATCAACCCCCCATTAAAATCATTGGTGGCAGTGGCCACAGGGTCCCCTCCCCTCCTCCTTATTGGTGGCAGCTTCTGATCGGAGCCCCAGCAGTGTAATCCTGGGGCTTCTATCGGTTACCAGGACGCTACTGAAGCCCGGGCTGCCATGGTCAGCGCCCTGCTGCTGTGTGCACTATGCACAGGGATGCAGAGAGAGTGGGGAGTCCTATTCACCCTGATAGAGCTCTAGTAGGGTGAATAGGACAAGGATGAAAAGATCCAAGGATGAAAAGTAAAAAATAATAATAAAAAAGTATAAATCACCCCCTTTCCCAATTTCACATATTAAATATATACACAATAAATAAATAAACATAACACGACTTCCGAAAAGTCCAAACTATTAAAATATATATATATATAAAAAAAAAAAAATCTCCTATGCGGTGAACACCGGAACAGAAAAATAATTAAATAAATAAAAACTGCGCGATTCGCCATTTTTTTTTTATGCGAAATGCACGCGGCTTTTTTGGCGTTTTTTTTTTTTTGCGTGGTATCGAAAACGAATCAAAATTTTGGTATCGCAACAACCCTAATAGTGAACTCATTATGGTGCTTAGTAAATGGCACCATTTTCTTCCCCTCTCATTTCAGTAATACACTATTTAGTATTCTACCTGTGAAGAAAATTCAGCTTTCCAACAGAGCAGGTGTGTAATGTAATGGTAACTCTTCTGTCTGCCACACAGAAGGCCTGGGGTTCAAATCCTGATGAAGACCTGTTAAATCCGACTTCTATCATACAGTAAGGCTTAGGGCTGGTGTTATTTTTAACCGGAGAACCCCTTTAACTTAGCAGCAGCCACCAATTGCACCCATGTACTCACCGTTTGAGGATTGTGATTAGCTATGAGATCCACAGCTCTTTCGGTAAATAAATGCGTGGAGTACTTCTTCTCATAACCTTTGGCTGCTACTTCACCATCTCGGAAATCAAGAGCGCACACCGTTTTATTCACACCCTTGATTTCATAGCATCTGTCATGGGTATAATAATCCTCGCTGCCCAGAAGATATCCTGAAGTACAAATACAGAAAGTCAGAAGCAGGTAAAATAATGGCGGCATGCATGGACTTCATTCTAGCATAGTGGAAATTGATTAATTCCTTAGGGTCCATTCACACGTCCGTAATTTGGGTCCGCATTAGTTCCGCAATTTGCGGCCCCATTCACTTTCAATGGGGCTGGAACGGATGTGAATCGGCATTTCCAGGATCCGCATCCGCTTTTCCGGGATCCGCAATTCCGTTCCTGAAAAAACTAGAACATGTCCCATTCTTGTCCGCAATTGCGGACCAGAAAAGGCATTTTCTATTATAGTGTCTGTGATGTGCAGTCTGCAAATTGCGGACCGCACATTGCAGGTGTCCGTGTTTTGCGGATCCGCAAAACACTTACGGACGTGTGAATGGACCCTTATCGATATTCATTAAAATGTCCAGATGATACATCATTGCTGAAGCGTTTCGAAGCGTTACAGTTGCTCCTCATGAGGAGAAATGCAACTGCATTCAAAACGCGTCAGCCTGGTTTCATCTGTAACTCTACATCCTAAAGCTTTCAAGAGATTGTTTGCAGATGCTGGGTTACTTTGCATTTCCTAGGTAAAAGAGCCCACTACAACCATCGGGGCTTTTAAGGAAAGTAGTTTTCTTAAGTTCTGTTGGATGTAAGACTTGTATCAGTCATGCCCCCTAATGGGTACAATCAAGCTTGGCACTAAAAACAAGTTTGCCATTAGAGGTGTTGTTCGGTCTTATTTAAAAAAAAATCTGGCACTATGAACATGGGCGCATGCAGTGCTTGTGACCACAGATGGGAGGTTACACTTCAGGTCTGTTGGAAACCTTAGTCTTATTGCTGGAATGGAGTGGCATTCAATAGGCAAGTGTGTCTTTTTCCTTTTTTAAACACCTTCCTGGACATAAATACTAGGGGAGGGGTTAAACAACCCCTTTAAATCACTGTATAATTAAAGGAGTATTCCAGTAATGAGGTATTTCATATCTAGTGGATAAGGGCTAACTGCTCGATCAGTGAGAGGTCCCCTATCCGTATGGAGCAGCAGTCAAGGAAGCACACCACCCCTTAGATCTAACTCTATGGGACTGCTGTTCAGTTATCTCAAGCAGTCCCATACAGTTTGAACAGGGTTACATGGTTACATGTGGTTGCAAAATATAAGTTCGCAATTTCGCACTTCTACATTACAACTGTTCATGAACGCGTTCACGTTCTGAACCGCTAGGTTCCACGAATGCAACTCGATGGTCAGCAGAAATCCATTCCTGAGGGATCTTTGTGCAAAAGCCTTAAAGGGGTTGTCTAGGACTTTGATATTGATGACCTATCCTCAGGACAGCCCGCACCTCTGCAGATCAGATGTTACCTTCTAGTTCTGGTGCCGAAAGTACAGAGCTCTGTCCATTATGTAGTGGATGGAGCCGGTATCTGCGGCACTGCTACCACTGAATGAACTGCAGTTACAAGCTCTGTCCACTACACTATGGACAGCGCTGTGTAGTTTCAGCATCAGAGCTACAACTAAACAGTTGATTGGCGGGGATGCAGGGTGTCGGACCACCACTAATCTGATATTGATAGCTTACCCTAGTTGTGTACGGTTGATATTCTGAGTTGCAATAAGACCACATTCGGACGTGGCTGGACATTTTTTTGTGGATTATTTTATGCGGATTCCACAATGAAAAATTTCATTGTACAGTCTAATAAATGTGAGTGAGGTCTTTTTATCGGTACGGATTTGAAGACATGCTGCAGTTTTTCAAATTATCATCATGACTATACACACCTCCATTGTGGAAGAGCTCATTAGTACAGAAGGCCCAGGGAGCGCGGAGTAAAGCCAGCACCACTATACTCACCACTCCCTGGGCGTTCTGTACTAATGAGCATTGCTGTTGGCTTTACTCGCCGCTCTCTGGTCTTCTTTACCTGTATCCTGATAGTGTGTGTATAAGAAAGTAAGGTCCCTTTAAATTGATTCTGAAGGGAGGAAGAAATTTGCCTGTTCTGCCTACAGCACCAAAATACCTTACCCTTTATAGTCTGGAGCAGATACGAATATTAAAATTAGATAGTGGTCATAGACATCTCCTTCTCTTACAAGCCAAACTCAAGTCATTAACAAGTAGCTGCTCACATTCTTGCAAATCTGAAAGGCCACCATGTCACTCTCTATTTCCCCTGCAGCAAAATGATCAGGTGGAGGGAGAGAGACAGAGGAAGAAACTGCAGCTTCATCCCCCTCTTCCCCATCTACTATTTTCTGTATTAGCCTGGACACATATGGAGGTTTCAGAATATTTCCGGAGACCCCACAGTAAGAGAAAAGAGAACTACACACTGCTGGAAAATGAAGAATATTACATGTCCCCTGTTCAGAGCAAGTTGTGGGCATATACCCTGGACGAATAGCCATGATATATACAACTGCATACCTCTCGTGTGAACTCCCAATGCAGAGCATATTCTGAAGTACTACAGGAAATACAATGTGAATAGAGGCTCTCATTCATAAATTCACATGTATTACTGATTTCATGCCAAGGCTTCCTGTCTTTCAGTGAGACATGGCGTCCTTCCAGCACACGTGTACCCATCATTGTGGAACTTTACTATCAATACCATCTATACAACTGTTGTCTGGCACCTTTAGGCTATATTCACTAGATTTTAGAACAAATTGAAGTCAAAGGGGCGATTCACATGGCAGCTTTTTTTAGTGGCCTGTGAATAGCAGCCGTCAAAAAATAGGACATTTTGTCACTGACAGACCCCATTGAAATAAATAGGACAATTTTTAACAGCTGTTAGACAGGAGTACACCCATCTAAAGCCGTTAACAATGGGTACACTAGTGTAAAATGGCCTTTTAAGTGTTAAAAAAAAAAAAAAGAAAAAAGAAAAAAAAAAGAAGACTCATCCACTTCCACGCGTAAGCCGGTCACTCCTCACTTGAATCTGCCCTCAAGCACAATGCCGTCCCCACGCGATCATGCTGGGAGTGCGGGTGCAGGTCCTTCAAAATCAAGAGAAGAGCAACTGCCTCCACGCATGCAAATGGATGAGGTGAGCGATTTTTTCTATTCTGCTAACAAAACAACATTACAGCTGAGGACCACTATGGAGGTGTCACGGACGTCCCGAGACATACGGACATTCCCCTGACAGGTGGCAGGAGATCGGTGAGACTGGCAACACCTGGTTTGATCTGACATGTTTTCCTTTTGGATCAAATGACGTCTGTGTTGTTTCTGGTCCTTGCCACACCTTCTTTCCCCAGATGTGGCTATTGTGGTCATTTTACCTTCTCTATTTAGTGTTGTTTCTCCCACTATGCTTTGCGGTTTATAGCTTCTGTTGGACTTGTGGTTAGCCTGTGTTTGATTCTCGGCTGAGTTCCTGGTGCTACCAAAGCTTCATGGAAGATAAGTGTTTCCTTTCCCTTTTGTATTTTGTTTATATATTTGTGTGTGTTGCCTTTCCCTGTTTATCCGGTGTATGAACTTGCCCACCTTTGAGGCCTGTTCATACTAGTAGTCTGTCAGGACTGGAGGTTGGGTTTTCTCTAGGAGGTGTCCATTTTCCTTCCCTAGTTTCCAGGCCTTATTCCGGTATCCCCTTTCCCTCCCAAGCTCGGAGTGATGTTTTCCTCCCACACACACACGAGCGTGACAGGGGGACATTATTACTGCTGGGGGCCACTATGGGGAACATTATATATACTCCAGGGATTGGGATTTTATTAAAAAAAGCCAATGAAATTGATCCATTTTTAACGGACATGAAAAACGGCTATATAAATGGACAGACGGACAGAAAATGGATGTAAAAATGGCCATGAAAAACTAACAGTGTCTGTTATTATTTAACCCCTTAGTGACCAGCCTGTTTTGGGCTTTACTGACCAAGCGTCTTTCTTCCTTTTTTCAACGTCGCCTTCCAAGATCTATAACTTTATTTTTCTGTCTATATACAGCCAGGTCCATAAATATTGGGACATCGACCCAATTCTAACATTTTTGGCTCTATACACCACCACAATGGATTTGAAATGAAACAAACAAGATGTGCTTTAACTGCAGACTGTCAGCTTTAATTTGAGGGTATTTACATCCAAATCAGGTGAACGGTGCAGGAATTACAACAGTTTGCATATGTGCCTCCCACGTGTTAAGGGACCAAAAATAATAGGACAATTGGCTTCTCAGCTGTTCCATGGCCAGGTGTGTGTTATTCCCTCATTATCCCAATTACAATGAGCAGATAAAAGGTCCAGAGTTCATTTCCAGTCTGCTATTTGCATTTGGAATCTGTTGCTGTCAACTCTCAAGATGAGATCCAAAGAGCTGTCACCATCAGTGAAGCAAGCCATCATTAGGCTGTAATAACACAACAAACCCATCAGAGAGATAGCAAAAACATTAGGCGTGGCCAAAACAACTGTTTGGAACATTCTTAAAAAGAAGGAACGCACCGGTGAGCTCAGCAACACCAAAAGACCTGGAAGACCACGGAAAACAACTGTGGTGGATGACCGAAGAATTCTTTCCCTGGTGAAGAAAACATCCTTCACAACAGTTGGCCAGATCAAGAACACTCTCCAGGAGGTAGGTGTATGTGTGTCAAAGTCAACAATTAAGAGAAGACTTCACCAGAGTGAATACAGAGGGTTCACCACAAGATGTAAACCATTGGGGAGCCTCAAAAACAGGAAGG
The DNA here is from genome assembly GCF_905171765.1 of Bufo bufo. Classification (NCBI taxonomy): domain Eukaryota; kingdom Metazoa; phylum Chordata; class Amphibia; order Anura; family Bufonidae; genus Bufo; species Bufo bufo. Next base: position 105,443,227 of record NC_053390.1, on the reverse strand, counting down.
CCAGATTAGAGTTTGCCAAACGACATCTAAAAAAGCCTTCACAGTTCTGAAACAACATCCTATGGACAGATGAGACCAAGATCAACTTCTACCAGAGTGATGGGAGGAGAAGAGTATTGAGAAGGAAAGGAACTGCTCATGATCCTAAGCATACCACCTCATTAGTGAAGCATGGTGGTGGTAGGGTCATCGCGTGAGCATGTATGGCTGCCAATGGAACTGGTTCTCTTGTATTTATTGATAATGTGAGTGCTGACAAAAGCAGCAGGATGAATTCTGAAGTGTTTAGGGCAATATTATCTGCTCATATTCAGCCAAATGCTTCAGAACTCATTGGACGGCGCTTCACAGTGCAGATGGACAATGACCCAAAGCATACTGCAAAAGCAACCAAAGAGTTTTTAAGGGAAAGAAGTGGAATGTTATGCAATGGCCAAGTCAATCACCGGACCTGAATCCGATTGAGCATGCATTTCACTTGCTGAAGACAAAACTGAAGGGAAAATGCCCCAAGAACAAGCAGGAACTGAAGACAGTTGCAGTAGAGGCCTGGCAGAGCATAACCAAGGATGAAACCCAGCGTCTGATGATGTCTATGCGTTCCAGACTTCAGGCTGTAATTGACTGCAAAGGATTTGCACCCAAGTATTAAAAAGTGAAAGTTTGATTTATGATTATTATTCTGTCCCATTACTTTTGGTCCCTTAACAAGTGGGAGGCACATATGCAAACTGTTGTAATTCCTACACCGTTCACCTGATTTGGATGTAAATAACCCTCAAATTAAAGCTGACAGTCTGCAGGTAAAGCACATCTTGTTCGTTTCATTTCAAATCCATTGTGGTGGTGTATAGAGCCAAAAATGTTAGAATTGTGTCGATGTCCCAATATTTTTGGACCCGACTGTAGCTGTAGTTTGTAGTTGTAGTTTTAATGGCGTCATTTTGGGGTACAAATAACTTTCTGATTTAACTGTTTCTGGGAGAGAGGTGGGAAAAAACAGCAATACTGCCACTAAGTTTTTACGTTGTAAATTTTACAGTGTTCATTTTTGGGTATAAATAACATAATATCTCTATTCTCTGGGTCAGTACGATTACAGTGATACTAAATACACACACACACACATATATATTATTATTATTATTTTTTTTTTACGTTTTGTGCAATAAAAGGAAGTCAATCTTTTTCCATCGCCGCTTCCCAAGACCCATAACTTTTTTATTTTTCTGTTATGTGAGGGCTTGATTTTTGCAAGACGACTTGTAGTTTTCATTGGTATAATTTTGGAGTAAACTTATGCTTTTTGATCGCTTGTTAAGTTTTTTCGGTGGCAACCAAGAATAAATTAGCAATTCTGTCAATTCTTTTTTTTTTTTTTTTTTTTTTTTTTTTACGACGTTCATTGTAGGGGACAATTTACATGATATTTATGTAGTGTGGGTTATCACGGACGCAGCGATACCAAAGATATGGGGGGGGATTTTTTTTTTACATTTTAAAGCGTATTTTCAATGAAAAAAAAAAAAAAGTATTTTTTTTACTGGAATTTTTTTATACTACTTAATATTCCCACAAGGGGACTATTACAGACAACATTTTGATTGATTTTAAAATACAATGCACTATGATTATCCCTACAGTACATTGCATTTAAATGTCAGTTCTATACTGACATTGACCAGCAGGCTGCGCCAAGGAGGCACAGCCTGCTGGAAAATACTCAAGGCTGGTTTGGGGCATATATCAGACCTCAGCCAGCCTTTACACACATCGGCATCCCACAATCGCATTTGCGGGGTGCCAATGGGAGACGGATGCCTGCGGCATGTAAAAGGTTAAACAGCCCTGATCGGCACTCCTAGAGCAGGAGCCCGCGCTCCCCACTGCAAGGGGGAACAGTGACGTGCATTAGGCTTAAAGGGGTATTCCCATCGCATACAATGGGGGCATATCACTAAGATATGCCCCCATTGTCTGATAGGTGCGGGTCCCACCTCTGGGACCTACACCTACAAGGAGAACGGAGTGGGCAGAGCTGTGGCTGGAGGACCCCGGGTTTCCCGGGGTCCGTCCATCACCAAGCGCTGCTCCCATACAAGTGAATGGGAACGCACCGCACACGTGTGGCCCCTGCTCCCATTAATTTCTATGGGGCAGATGGAAATCGCCGAGCGCTCGGCTATTTTTGGCGGCCCCATTAAAATGAAAGGAGGGCGGCTGCGCATACGCCCTCCATTTATTTCTACGCTCTGTTCCGGACCTGTCAGACAATGGGGACATATCCTAGCAATATGCCCCCATTGTATGTGATGGCAAAGCTCCTTTAAGGCATAACGCTATATTGACAGTAAAAAAAAAAAAAAAAAAAAGTTGTTAACCCCTTAGTAACCACCGTAAAAAGGCGTATGGGTGGTCAGTAAGGGGTTAATAGCCTTCAATGTAGAGTTATGCCTTAACCCTAATTCACACGTCAGTGTTCCACGGACATATCCTGTACGTGTTCTCCATGGACAGCACACGTCCCCATTCATTTTAACGTGTGTATTCACACATCAGTTTTTTTACCATGGTCTGTGATTTTAGCACAGATGCATGCTCTATTTTGTCCATGTTTCACGGATCACGAGGAAGAGATGCTTTGAAAATTATTTTCCAGCCGTGCAGTGTCCGTAAAACACGGATAACACACAGAAAGCAAAAAACAGACACATGGATCCATCACGGACATCTTCACGGAGGCATCGCTGACCACCTTTTCACGGATTTAGGCACTGACACGAACGTGTGAATGTGCTTTATTCACATGTCCATGTTTTGGTCAGCGATTTCCATCAATGATTGTGAGCCAAAACCAGGACTGAAGCCTCCACAGACATAAGGTGTATGAGAAAGATCTGCTCCTGTTCTGTGTTTAGAGCCGCACCTTTGCTGTCCGCATCTTTTGCGGCCCCATTGAAGTGAATGGGTCCGCATCCGAGCCGCCAAAACTGCGGCTTGGATGTGGACCAAAACAACGCCCGTGTGCATGAGGCCTAAGGCATCATTGTATGAGGTACCTTACTCCTGAGTCCTTATATACAAGCATAGCAAATGTGGTGCCAGTATTCAAAAAGGGTCCAAAAACAGAGCCTGGAAACTATAGGCCGGTAAGTTTAACATCTTTCGTGGGTAAACTGTTTGAAGGTTTTCTAAGAGATGCTATCTTGGAGTGCCTCAATGAAAATAAGCAAATAACGTCATATCAGCATGGCTTCATGAGGGATCGGTCACGTCAAACTAATTTAATCAGTTTCTATGAGGAGGTAAGTTCTAGACTTGACAGCGGCAAATCAATGGCTGTCGTGTATCTGGACTTCTCCAAAGCATTTGACACTGTACCACAGAAAAGGTTAGTATATAAAATGAGAATGCTTGGACAGGGAGAAAATGTCTGTGGGTAAGTAACTGGCTGAGTGATAGAAAACAGAGGGTGGTTATTAACGGTACATACTCAGATTGGGTCACTGTCACTAGTGGGGTACCTCAGGGGTCAGTATTGGGCCCTATTCTCTTCAATATATTTATTAATGATCTCGTAGAAGGCTTGCACAGTAAAATATAAATTTTCGCAGATGACACTAAACTGTGTAAAGTAATTAACACTGAAGAGGACAGTATACTACTACAGAGGGGTCTGGATAGATTAGAGGCTTGGGCAGAGAAGTGGCAGATGAGGTTTAACACTGACAAATGTAAGGTTATGCACATGGGAAGGAATAATGCAAGTCACCCGTACATACTAAATGATAAAACACTGGGTAACACTGACATGGAAAAGGACCTAGGAATTTTGGTGAACAGCAAACTAAGCTGTAGAAACCAGTGTCAGGCAGCTGCTGCCAAGGCCAATAAGATAATGGGTTGCATCAAAAGGGGCATAGATGCCCGTGATGAGAACATATTCCTACCACTTTACAAATCACTAGTCAGACCACACATGGAGCACTGTGTACAGTTCTGGGCTCCTGTGAACAAGGCAGACATAGCAATGCTGGAGAGGGTTCAGAGGAGGGCAACTAAAGTAATAACTGGAATGGGGCAACTACAGTGCCCTGAAAGATTATAAAAATTAGGGTTATTCACTTTAGAAAATGCGCCGCGGACTCTGGCAGAGGGACGGCAAAGTGCGCAGGCGCGGGATCTGGCAGAGGGACGGGTAGGATTGCGGAGGCGGCGCTGAGCTGTAGAAGGCGGCGCAGAAGACAGCGAAGGCGGCGCTGGGCACCGGACGGCGAGGGGTGCTGCCGGGCACCCTGTATTAACGGACCTCCCCTTGGGCACCTTAAGTGAGTGATTGACAGGTTATATAAACCTGTTTTTTGGGTAAATAGAGCCACAGTGAAGTTTAATAAGGCCAGCTTAGGATTATTCTTATTACTCCAGGCATGAGCATATGTTTAGGTTATAGGGGTAAAATCTCATGCTACAAGAGGACATAGTTTTAAATTAGAGGGGCAAAGGTTTAAAAGTAATATCAGGAAGTATTACTTTACTGAGAGAGTAGTGGATGCATGGAATAGCCTTCCTGCAGAAGTGGTAGCTGCAAATACAGTGAAGGAGTTTAAGCATGCATGGGATAGGCATAAGGCCATCCTTCATATAAGATAGGGCCAAGGGCTATTCATAGTATTCAGTATATTGGGCAGACTAGATGGGCCAAATGGTTCTTATCTGCAGACACATTCTATGTTTCTATGTTTCTAGAATCCCTTTAAGTTGTATTACTGAAATACATGAACTTTGCATGATATTCTAATTTTTCGAGTTTTACCTGTATATCAGGGGTCAGTACAGAGATCTCTCCCATCATGTATTTATCCCCAGGACTGTGACGAGGGGACATCCTCTGCGTCTGGAGGAAAGAAGGTTTGTACACAAACATAGAAGAGGATTCTTTTACGGTAAGAGCAGTGCGACTATGGAACTCTCTGCCTGAGGAGGTGGTGATGGTGAGTTGACTAAAAGAGTTCAAGAGGGGCCTGGATGTATTTCTGGAGTGTAATAATAGGCTACTAGAGATGGGAAGTTGATCCAGGGAGTTATTCTGATTGCCTGATTGGAGTCGGGAAGTAATATTTTCCCCTAAAGTGGGGAAAATTGGTTTCTACCTCACAGGGGTTTTTCGCCTTCCTCTGGATCAACTTGCAGGATAAGAGGCTGAACTGGATGGACAGATGTCTTTTTTCAGCCTTATAAACTATGTTACTAAACGCATTGTAATAATTTCCGGTAGATTCTCAGGTGGCCCACCTCTAAGGGGTAGTCCTTCCTTCCACTGTGGGATACCCTGGGGGATCCCTGTAAGGTATTTTACCTGTGAGTCGTTTATTCTTTGTATTTTTGTTTTGTGTACCTTTCTCTATTATTGTGTATATATATAACCCATCCTGCATAACTAACTACAGACCAGTCTCCAATCTCTAAACTCCTGGAGCGCCTGGTCTACTGGTCTGGCCTCATCCGCTATCTCTCCACTAACTCTCTCCTTGATCCATTACAATCTGGTTTCCGCACCCTACATTCTACAGAAACTGTCCTCACCAAAGTGACAAATGACTTCCTGACAGCAAAATGCAACGGTAACTACTCTCTGCTCATTCTCCTTGACCTCTCTTAAGCTTTTGACACTGTAGACCATCATCTCCTACTCACTCCAATAGATTAGCCTAAAGGACACTGCCCTCTCCTGTTATTTTTTTTTTCATATCTCTCTGACTGCTCTTTCAGGGTATCATTTGCTGGCTCCACTTCTCCTCTCCCTCTTGCTGTGGTTCCTCAGGGTTCAGTCCTAGGCCCTCTCCTCTTCTTTCTCGACAAAGCCCCAATTGGACAGACCATCAGCAGATTTGATTTCCAGTACCATATCTATGCTGATGACACACAACTATACACATCATCCCCTGACATCACCACTGCTGTATTACAGAACACTAGTGACCATCTGTCCACTGTCTCTAACATGTCCTCTCTATCTGAAACTGAATCTTTCAAAAACTTAACTTTGTGTCCTCTCCATCTACTAACCTACCCAAACCTGATATCTCCCTCTTCGTGTGTGGCACCATCATCCCTCCTATGCAGCACGCCTGCTGTCTCTGTGTTACATTTGACACAGATCTTTCATTCACCCCCTATATTCAATCTCCTTATATCTGCATCTCAAAAACATCTCTAGAATCCGCTCCTTTCTCACTACGGAAAAAAAAAAAAAAAAAATTCATTGTTGCCCTGATCCATTCCCACCTCGATTACTGTAACTCACTATTAATTGGCCTCCCCCTCACCAGACTCTCCCCTCTCCAATCTGTCCTTAATGCAGCAGCCATGGTCATCTATCTGTCCAACCGCTACTCTGATGCCCCCGCCCTGTGCCAGTCATTGCACTGGTTGCCCATAGAGTACAGGATTCAACTGCTTGTTCTCACTCACAAAGCTCTCCACAGTGCTGCACCCTCCTACATCTCTTCTCTCATCTCTGTCTACCACCCTACCTGTGCTCTTTGCTCTCTAAAAGGATTTTTGACTGACATCCACCATAATCTGAACCTCTCACTCCCGGCTTCAATACTTCTCCCGAGCTGCACCAGTTCTCTTGAATGCCCTACCTGAAGAAATTAGGTAGAATCACAATATACACAGTTTTAGGAGCTCCCTAAAAAACACATCTTTTTAGAGTGGACTATCACATCCACTGATCTAACCCCTCTCCATATATAGACCATTTATCATAATTTCCTGAACCTCCACCACACCCATGCACACAGAAGCACTACAGGTATTAGATGGCTGGCCCATTGTACAAAACAAGCACTTTTACCTTTTGTGTCACCCCTATCTCCTCATAGATTGTAAGCTCTTGTGAGCAGGACTCATTTCTCTTGTTCTTATTATTGACTTGTCTGTTGCTATGTTATTTTTGACTGTTTGTACTTGAACCTCCTGAGTGTAAAGCGCTGCGGAATATGTTGGCGCTATATAAATAAAGATTATTATTATATATATATATATATATATATATATATATATATATATATATATATATATATATATATATATCCGTCTCCATAGTTTAACAAAAGTGGTGTTTCCACATTAGGACGTCTGTTTTGGTACTCAATAAATTTTAAATAATTACGTAATTTTTGGTGTCTACAGAGTTTCTTTCACATCAAGTTAAACAAGATTGTGGTACTGTGAATTATTTCATGTCTCCCAAGTTTCCCTCTTTTGAAAAGATAGTCCCTCTTTTTGACCCAAGTCCCTCTGTCCCTCTTTGCTCCTTAAAGGGTTTTTCTCACTTCAGCTTCAGCTTCATTTATCATGTAGAGCAAGTTAATACAAGCCACTTACTAATATATTGTGATTATCCATATTGCCTCCTTTGCTGACTGGATTAATTTTTCCATCACATTTTACGCTGCTTGTTTATATGGTTACGATCACCCTGCAATCCATCAGCGGTGGCCGTGCTTGCACGCTGTAGAAAAAAGTGCCGTCCTCTCTGATGGCCAGGACAGTGGGAGCGCACATAGACTAGTGCTTTTTTCTATAGTGTGCAAGCACGGCCACCGCTGATAGATTACAGGGTGTACAGTCGTGGCCAAAAGTTTTGAGAATGTGAAAACTAATATTTGTGTCAAAGTTTGCTGCTAAACTGCTTTTAGATCTTTGTTTCAGTTGTTTCTGTGATGCAGTGAAATATAATTACACGCACTTCATACGTTTCAAAGGCTTTTATCGACAATGACATTTATGCAAAGAGTCAGTATTTGCAATGTTGGCCCTTCTTTTTCAGGACCTCTGCAATTCGACTGGGCATGCTCTCAATCAACTTCTGGGCCAATTCCTGACTGATAGCAACCCATTCATTCATAATCACTTCTTGGAGTTTGTCAGAATTAGTGGGTTTTTGTTTGTCCACCCGCCTCTTGAGGATTGACCACAAGTTCTCAATGGGATTAAGATCTGGGGAGTTTCCAGGCCATGGACCCAAAATGTCAACGTTTTGGTCCCCGAGCCACTTAGTTATCACTTTTGCCTTATGGCCCGGTGCTCCATCATGCTGGAAAATGCATTGTTCTTCACCAAACTGTTGTTGGATTGTTGGAAGAAGTTGCTGTTGGAGGGTGTTTTGGTACCATTCTTTATTCATGGCTGTGTTTTTGGGCAAAATTTTAAATGAGCCCACTCCCTTGGATGAGAAGCAACCCCACACATGAATGGTCTCAGGATGCTTTACTGTTGGCATGACACAGGACTGATGGTAGCCCTCACCTTTTCTTCTCCGGACAAGCCTTTTTCTAGATGCCCCAAACAATCGGAAAGAGGCTTCATCGGAGAATATGACTTTGCCCCAGTCCTCAGCAGTCCATTCACCATACTTTCTGCAGAAGATCAATCTGTCCCTGATGTTTTTTTTGGAGAGAAGTGGCTTCTTTGCTGCCCTTCTTGACACCAGGCCATCTTCCAAAAGTCTTCGCCTCACTGTGCGTGCAGATGCGCTCACACCTGCCTGCTGCCATTCCTGAGCAAGCTCTGCACTGGTGGCACTCCGATCCCGCAGCTGAAACCTCTTTAGGAGACGATCCTGGCGCTTGCTGGACTTTCTTGGGCGTCCTGAAGCCTTCTTAACAAGAATTGAACCTCTTTCCTTGAAGTTCTTGATGATCCTATAAATTGTTGATTGAGGTGCAATCTTAGTAGCCACAATATCCTTGCCTGTGAAGCCATTTTTATGCAACGCAATGATGGCTGCACGCGTTTCTTTGCAGGTCACCATGGTTAACAATGGAAGAACAATGATTTCAAGCATCACCCTCCTTTTAACATGTCAATTTTGAAAAAACAAAAATAGGGGTAGGGAGGAGGTATAGGAAAGGCGCCAAACCGAGCAAAAATGCACTAATTTTTTTTTATCATGGTGCTAGAGTGCTAGCATAATATATATATATATATATAGGTCAAAGACTTCTACATAAAAAACCCTTTCATGTAGAAAACAAAATAGAATAAAAAATAAAAAAATGAAAAATAGAATAAAAAATAATAATAAAATAATAATAATTATTAACAATTGATAAAGATAAAGCCACTTGCTCCTGATGAAGGGGAAACATTGATCCCCGAAACGCGTTGAGCCACTTATCTGCTAATAAAGGTGATTTGATCAGAAGCACACTGCCTTGCTGCCATCATTCACTAAGACTCTACACACGATCCTGGCCAGGGGGGAATCGTCACAGGTGTTTTATGCTTATCCTGCTGACGACCCCCCAGTGAAGTAAGTACCTCACTGGATGTTTATTCATCCATTTCATTCCTTTCTTTTAACCTTGGTTTTTAACCTCCACCTTTAACCCTCTGTGTTCACCACAGCAGGGACCGCATTTATTTCAACTATTTTATTCCAATGATAATTTTTTTTTTTTTATTAATAATTTTTTATCTTTATCAATTGTTAATTATTATTATTTTATTATTTTTTATTCTATTCTATTATTTTGTTGTTTTCTACATGAAAGGTTTTTTATGTAGAAGTCTTTGATATATATATATATATATATAATGCTAGCACTCTAGCACCATGATAAAAAAAAATTTTGTGCATTTTTGCTCGGTTTGGCGCCTTTCCTATACCTCCTCCCTACCCCTATTTTTGTTTTTTCAAAATCTACATTGAGTGCCCTGCTTGGACACTTTTTTTGGCTGCCACCCTTGCGCTACTTAGACTTCAGTCACCACCACTGTCAGCGCCTACTGTCAGACACAAGGGGATTTTTTCTCTCTAGATCCTTTAGTGTCTGAATAAACTTCCTCCTTTTTTCCTTCTTTTCATTTAACATGTCATCTGCCATTTTAACCCAATCAGCCTGACATAATGATCTCCAGCCTTGTGCTCGTCAACATTCTCACCTGAGTTAACAAGACTATTACTGAAATGATCTCAGCAGGTCCTTTAATGACAGCAATGAAATGCAGTGGAAAGTTTTTTTGGGGATTAAGTTAATTTTCATGGCAAAGAAGGACTATGCAATTCATCTGATCATTCTTCATAACATTCTGGAGTATATGCAAATTGCTATTATAAAAACTTAAGCAGCAACTTTTCCAATATTTATGTAATTCTCAAAACTTTTGGCCACGACTGTACATAACCATGGAAATGAGCAGTGTATAATGTGATGAAAACATGGATCCAGCCAGCAAAGGAAGCAATATGGACAACCACAATACGTTAGTAAGTGCCTTGTATTAACTTCCTCTACATAATAAAAGCTTTTTACTGAAGTGACAACTCCTTTAAACCCCGCCAATGCAGTTCTGACAGTGCTGGGTACCCGCTGCACCCCACTTCCCTCTACAAAGCAGGAAATGACTGTGAATTCTGCTCAGCCAATCAGCGTCTGCAGCTACGACCCGCCTCAGCCAGTGATTGGGCCTTTGACACAACGAGTCATAAGTGTCCTTTTTTGCCCATCCAATAAAACATTCTAACTATAGACATGCATTAGATATTAAATGGGGTTTTCCAAGGCTTTTCTACTGATAACCTTCTGACTAGGTCATCGGTATCTGATCGGTAGGGGTCTAACACCTGGGATCCCCACTGATCAGCTGTTTGAGAAGGCACCTGCGCTTGCAGTAGCGCTGTAGCCTTCTCACAGCTCACCAAGCACAGCGCCGTCCATTGTATAGCGGCTGTGCTCGGTATTGCAGCTCAGCCCCATTCACTTCAATGGGCTGGACTGCACCTATGCCATGTGACCAATAAATGTATATTATCCACCTTCTTGTCCCTGTTTTACCTAAAGAGCGCTGTCTCTAAGCGGTTCCTCCCCCTTCTCTGACAGTGCGTCGATCCATGCGGGCCACGTGACGTCTTTGTCGGCCCATGTGACATGGCTCGGACTCACTGTGGGGGCGGACCGCTCTTCGTTCACCAGCGGGGGTAGGTGGAGCTAGCACATGAGCGGCCGCTTCACGGAGCGTGGTTCCTGCTAGAGAGGGACCGCGCACCTTCTATCTTTATGTACATTGAAACAGAGTTGCAGTCTTGGTTACAGTACGGGCTCCTGTACCAAGCAGAGCTGTACCAGTACTTAGATATGTAGAGTTGTATCAGTACTTAGGGCCTCTGTACTAGTATCTCATTAGGTCTAAGCATTCTCGCAGCCTGTCAGCTGTTCCTATAGCAGCGTGTGTGACGGTCTGCACCTTGCTCCTGCTGCTCAGACATTGTAGCGGGACACACTTCATGTATTCGCTACAGACCAGTTGTTAATGAGATAGACCTTGCAGCAGTGATTGTCTAGATTGACTGGGGCATAGGTTGGCCCAGGGTCTATGGCGTTTCTTACCCTGTGGCTATGATAACAATACCTGCCCAGCCTGCGTGGACAATGATGCTGTAGGGTAGTAACAAAGCGTAGTTTTATTTAATTCTTTACCCCCACTACCTAGTGACTTAATAAAGATTTTTGTTTTGGTCCCTTTTAACATCCCTTTTTCCTTGTCAGCATATTCAATTCAGGGGTGTATACCTGCGATGTTCTTGTACAGACAAGTGACAGACAGACACCACATTAAGGCCGCTTTCACACGAGCGAGTTGTACACTTCAGACTGAGTGTGAGCATAAGACCGCTCTCGTCCTGAACTCCTAGCACTGCAGGGTCACATAGCATTATATTGATTTATGATGCTATGTAACCCTTAGGCTGGGTTCACACGGGCGTTGCGGGAAAATGTGCGGATGCGTTGCGGGAACACCTGCGATTTTTCCGCGCGAGTGCAAAACATTGTAATGCGTTTTGCACTCGCGTGAGAAATCGCGCATGTTTGGTACCCAAACCCGAACTTCTTCACAGAAGTTCGGGCTTGGGATCGGTGTTCTGTAGATTGTATTATTTCCCCTTATAACATGGTTCTAAGGGAAAATAATAGCATTCTGAATACAGAATGCAAAGTAAACTAGCTGTAATTAATGCTCACCACAGGTCCTGTTCAGCAAAGGAGACAGAAGGAGATGCCGGGCTACGCGATCAAGTGGACTAAGGTGAGTTAATTTTTTTTTACATTTTTTTAACCCCTCCAGTGCTGTTTTACTATGCATTCTGTATTCAGAATGCTATTATTTTCCCTTAAAACCATGTTATAAGGGAAAATAATAATGATCGGGTCTCCATCCCGATTGTCTCCTAGCAACCGTGCGTGAAAAACCGCACCACATCCGCACTTGCTTGCGGATGCTTGCGATTTTCACGCAGCCCCATTCACTTCTATGGGGCCTGCGTTGCATGAAAAACGCAGAATATAGAGCTTGCTGCGATTTTCACGCAACGCACAAGTGATGCGTGAAAATCACCGCTCATGTGAACAGCCCCATAGAAATGAATGGGTCGGTATTCAGTGCGGGTGCAATGCGTTCACCTCCCGCATCGCATCCGCGCGGAATACTCGCCCGTGTGAAAGGGGCCTTATAGTTCTGGAATGTATTGGATAACACTGACAGCATTATGTCACTTTTCTCCAATACATTCCAGACCTCTAAGGGTTACATAGCATCATAAATCAATATAATCCAAGGAGACCCTGGCAGTGCTGCGAGGTCAGGACGGGAGCTGTCTTATACTCACGCTCCGAGTCTGAACTCGCTCGTGTGAAAGCGGCCTAAGAGTCAGATTAAGGATAAGAAATTAAGTAAGACATTACCAAAGTAAGTGTCGAATCCTCTACGGGTCGGAAGGCATTCTTTTTTATATAGGCCAAGGTGCCATTTTCCCACCATGTGTGTGGCATATCCGGCTTCCTTCAGTAACTGGGGCAGCAGCTTTTCATCAAGAGGTAGACAGTGGGGCTGACACGGCCATATTATCTGATGCTGCAGCCCCGTGTGAATCTTGGGGGACAAAAATTTAGAAAAAAAAATAAAATCAGCAGCAAGATCAATAGGCTGTATATAATAAAATATGTATAAAAGAAAGCGAGACGTGTGCTATACGAGCATATATACAGCTCAGCAGGCTTCACTACAGGTCTGGGCTTCACCCACTGATGGCATATCACTAGGATAGGGTTTTTTTTTGGTTTTTTTTACAGCTTTTGGTAGTGTTCTTTTTCTAGAGTTATACCAAGTCCTATAAGCAGGTCACAGCCAGAGAATAAAAAATTTTTTTAAAAAAAAGCCATCAAAACATCACACTTTAAAATTCATGCTAATTAATGCATTTTATATTTGGTAGACTTGAAAGCAAGATCTGATTGCACACAAAAAAATTATAATAATCTGCCGAACATGCCATGAATAGGGATGAGCCAACTTGTGTTTTCAAGTTCGGCGTATAAGGTTCGGGTTATCTAAGAAATCTGTTATGAATTCCGCTACTACGGACTATAACTTATGGTCCGTGGTAGTGGAATCTATAACGGAATTCTTAGATAACTCAAACCAAAACCTTGTACGCCAAACTAAAAAAAAACACGTTCGCTCATCCCTAGCCATGAAAAAAATGGCACAGTTGGACTTTATGCAATGGAGTCGAATCGATCGATCTGCACCAGTACTAAGGCATAATAGGGTTACAGATGATGGCACATGCTATGTTCATGCAAAAAAAAAAAACGGCAACTTTTCTCGCTGCTAAGTGGACGGAGTGAAATACGGTGGGAAAGGCCAATAACCCTCTAACAGATTTATTATTACTAAAAAAGTTAAAAGCAAAATTAGAGCAAATTCAAGCCTCCTCATAGCCGGCATCAATTTAGTTTTCGGTCTTTAGAACAGCCCCAAAAACGCCACATTTATGAAGAGGCAGTTATATTAAAGGCTGTCTGTGCCGTTTCGTAAATTGCGGAACACGCACGGACGCCATCAGTGTTTTGCGGATCCGCGATCTGTGGACCGCAAAACACACCACGGTCGTGTGCATGTAGCCAATCACTGATCAAACACTGACTGTGGAAGTGGCCTTAAAGCCTGTATTACACCTGTCGATTTTTTGGCAGATGATCGCTCGTTAGCGATCATCCTGCAGTGTAAGGCTAGGTCTACACGACGAGATGTGTCGCGCGACAATTTTTATACTGATAATCTATGGTGTCGCACTGCAACATGCGGCGACTGCAACACGACAGTAGCAGAAAATCCATCCAAGATGGATTTTTCTGCGTCTGCCGTGTCGCAGTCGCAGCATGTCACAGTGCGACACCATAGACTATCATTAAAAAAATTGTCGCGCGACATTGGTGCAACATCAAAGTCGCGCGACACATGTTGCAATGTAGTTGTGCCCTATGTGTTACGCGACACGTCGTCGTGTAACCCTAGCCTAAAGCTTCATTCACACGTCAGTGATTTGCATCAGTGATTTTGAGCCAAAACCAGGTGCGGCTCTAAACACAGAACAGGTGCAGATCTTTCCCTTAGGCTAGGTCTACACGACGACATTTGTCGCGCGACAATAAGTCACGCAACAGATAGGGCACAACTACACTGAAACATTTGTCGCACGTCATTTTGTTGTACCATTGTCGCACGACAATTTTTATAATGATAGTCTATGGTGTTGCAATGAGACATGCTACGACGCGACAGTCGCAGAAAAGTCCATCTCGAATGGATTTTTTGCGACTGTCCCGTCGCAGTAGCATGTCGCAGCATAGACTACCATTATAAAAATTGTCACACGACATTGTTGCGACAAATGTCGTCGTGTTAACCTAGCCTTATACCTTATGTCTGTGGAGGCTCCAATCCTGGTTTTGGCTCACAATCACTGATGGAAATCACTGACCGAACACTGACGTGTGGAGAAGGAAACTGTTGCTATTACATGCAGCGATCTCCTCCACAGTATAGGGAGGAGTGATTGTTGACACTATTGCTCGTCCCCACACAGAATCATTATTTGCCTGATTAGATGGTGCGATCTGCCCACATAAGAGATGTGATTACCTGATGAACGAGTAATCGGCAGCACCATTACACAGGAAGATAATTGCTAACGAGCGTTCCTGAGAAAGCTTATTAATGATTATCTGCGATTGCGTTTGAGTTCAATCAGATTCCACTTTTCATTTTCCGAAGCAGCTGTCCATAATAAAAGGTGGAATCTAATTGGTTGCTATGGGCAACTCAACTAGTTCCACTTTACACCAGTTTGATAAATCTCCCCCCAAATACCGAAGACTTTACAAATAACTTCGCCTCATCGGAGGCCGTACATGTTACACGGATCTCCATGCAGCATTAATCCGAAGTTTTGAGCGAAGCGACTTCAGATCTAGGATCCGAAGGTTGCGGCACTCATCACTAGCCGCACGGACAGCACACAAACGACACCGATGTGCTATAGAAATGTACGGGTCCTGGTGCGATCTGCAAAATATGCGGATGGGTCATGGACCAAAAATACTGTGGTGTGCATGAGGCCAAGGTGACCCCGAATGTCCGCAGTGCCCAGAATCAGCATAGTGCTGCTTTTAGTTTATCTACTGCCCCAATAATAAGAGAACTATGGATGCTATGGGCAACAATGCCGAGCTAGATAGATGAAGCCCAAATCAAAAGCATCCCCCCTGAGTAACCCGCTCCCGAGATCACATGACCAACTCCAGTCACATGACCCGAGAACTTTTGCACCCCCCTGCCCGGGCTGACCTGGTACCTGCCGCTCAGCAGCTGGCTGCGGGACGGGGTGCACAGCGGCTGCACGTAGTAGGAGCCCAGCTCCACGCCTTGGCTTCTCAGACTGTCCAGAGTCGGGGTTCTGATCTCGGAGCCGTGGAAGCTCACGTCATTAAAGCCCAGGTCGTCCGCCAGGACGAAGACTATGTGCGGTGGAAGGGCAGCAGTGGTGGTGGCATCCTGGCAGAGCAGCAGCAGCCCGGCCCAGAGGAGCAGCATCCCCGGCCCTGCCATGCTGACTACTAGGGGGACAGTGCTGCTCTCAGGGAAACTTCTGCAGGAACTGACAGCTCCGGCCCGCCCTGCACCCTCCTCCCTCCTCCTACACAGGACAGCTTTATGTCCGTGATGAACTGTCATAGAGGGAGTCATGTGCTGTGTACACCTCAGCCAGGACTATGTATAACAGTACTGTGTACACCTCAGCCAGGACTATGTATAATGTATAACAGTGCTGTGTACACCTCAGCCAGGACTGTTTATAATGTATAACACTGCTGTGTACACCTCAGCCAGGACTATGTATAATGTATAACAGTGCTGTGTACACCTCAGCCAGGACTATGTATAATGTATAACACTGCTGTGTACACCTCAGCCAGGACTATGTATAATGTATAACAGTGCTGTGTACACCTCAGCCAGGACTGTGTATAATGTATAACACTGCTGTGTACACCTCAGCCAGGACTATGTATAATGTATAACAGTGCTGTGTACACCTCAGCCAGGACTGTGTATAATGTATAACACTGCTGTGTACACCTCAGCCAGGACTGTGTATAATGTATAACACTGCTGTGTACACCTCAGCCAGGACTGTGTATAATGTATAACAGTGCTGTGTACACCTCAGCCAGGACTGTGTATAATGTATAACACTGCTGTGTACACCTCAGCCAGGACTGTGTATAATGTATAACACTGCTGTGTACACCTCAGCCAGGACTGTGTGTAATGTATAACACTGCTGTGTACACCTCAGCCAGGACTGTGTATAATGTATAACACTGCTGTGTACACCTCAGCCAGGACTATGTATAATGTATAACAGTGCTGTGTACACCTCAGCCAGGACTGTGTATAATGTATAACAGTGCTGTGTACACCTCAGCCAGGACTGTGTATAATGTATAACACTGCTGTGTACACCTCAGCCAGGACTGTGTATAATGTATAACACTGCTGTGTACACCTCAGCCAGGACTATGTATAATGTATAACACTGCTGTGTACACCTCAGCCAGGACTGTGTATAATGTATAACACTGCTGTGTACACCTCAGCCAGGACTGTGTATAATGTATAACACTGCTGTGTACACCTCAGCCAGGACTATGTATAATGTATAACAGTGCTGTGTACACCTCAGCCAGGACTGTGTATAATGTATAACACTGCTGTGTACACCTCAGCCAGGACTATGTATAATGTATAACACTGCTGTGTACACCTCAGCAAAGGACTGTGTATGATGTATAACACTGCTGTGTATGTATAATACTGCTGTGTCCACCTCAGCCAGGACTGTGTATGATGTATAACACCGCTGTGTACACCTCAGCCAGGACTATGTATAATGTATAACAGTGCTGTGTACACCTCAGCCAGGACTGTGTATAATGTATAACACTGCTGTGTACACCTCAGCCAGGACTATGTATAATGTATAACAGTGCTGTGTACACCTCAGCCAGGACTGTGTATAATGTATAACACTGCTGTGTACACCTCAGCCAGGACTATGTATAATGTATAACAGTGCTGTGTACACCTCAGCCAGGACTGTGTATAATGTATAACACTGCTGTGTACACCTCAGCCAGGACTGTGTATAATGTATAACACTGCTGTGTACACCTCAGCCAGGACTATGTATAATGTATAACACTGCTGTGTACACCTCAGCCAGGACTGTGTATAATGTATAACACTGCTGTGTACACCTCAGCCAGGACTGTGTATAATGTATAACACTGCTGTGTACACCTCAGCCAGGACTATGTATAATGTATAACACTGCTGTGTACACCTCAGCCAGGACTGTGTGTAATGTATAACACTGCTGTGTACACCTCAGCCAGGACTATGTATAATGTATAACACTGCTGTGTACACCTCAGCCAGGACTATGTATGATGTATAACACTGCTGTGTACACCTCAGCCAGGACTATGTATGATGTATAACACTGCTGTGTACACCTCAGCAAAGGACTATGTATAATGTATAACAGTGCTGTGTACACCTCCGCCAGGACTGTGTATGATGTATAACAGTGCTGTGTACACCTCAGCCAGGACTATGTATAATGTATAACACTGCTGTGTACACCTCAGCCAGGACTGTGTATAATGTATAACACTGCTGTGTACACCTCAGCCAGGACTGTGTATAATGTATAACACTGCTGTGTACACCTCAGCCAGGACTGTGTATAATGTATAACACTGCTGTGTACACCTCAGCCAGGACTATGTATAATGTATAACACTGCTGTGTACACCTCAGCCAGGACTGTGTGTAATGTATAACACTGCTGTGTACACCTCAGCCAGGACTATGTATAATGTATAACACTGCTGTGTACACCTCAGCCAGGACTATGTATGATGTATAACACTGCTGTGTACACCTCAGCAAAGGACTATGTATAATGTATAACAGTGCTGTGTACACCTCCGCCAGGACTGTGTATGATGTATAACACTGCTGTGTACACCTCAGCCAGGACTATGTATAATGTATAACACTGCTGTGTACACCTCAGCCAGGACTGTGTATAATGTATAACACTGCTGTGTACACCTCAGCCAGGACTATGTATAATGTATAACACTGCTGTGTACACCTCAGCCAGGACTGTGTATAATGTATAACACTGCTGTGTACACCTCAGCCAGGACTATGTATAATGTATAACACTGCTGTGTACACCTCAGCCAGGACTATTACAGGACTGTGCACTGCAGGAGTTCTTCCTCGTGTGCAAGTTGCAAGAAAAAGTATGTGAACCCTTTGGAATGATATGGATTTCTGCACAAATTGGTCATAAAATGTGATCTGATCTTCATCTAAGTCGCAACAATAGACAATCACAGTCTGCTTAAACTAATAACACACAAAGAATTAAATGTTACCATGTTTTTATTGAACACACCATGTAAACATTCACAGTGCAGGTGGAAAAAGTATGTGAACCCTTGGATTTAATAACTGGTTGAACCTCCTTTGGCAGCAATAACTTCAACCAAACGTTTCCTGTAGTTGCAGATCAGACGTGCACAACGGTCAGGAGTAATTCTTGACCATTCCTCTTTACAGAACTGTTTCAGTTCAGCAATATTCTTGGGATGTCTGGTGTGAGGTCATGCCACAGCATCTCAATCGGGTTAAGGTCAGGACTCTGACTGGGCCACTGGGCGTATTTTCTTTTGTTTAACCCATTCTGTTGTTGATTTACTTCTATGCTTTGGGTCGTTGTCCTGTTGCAACATCCATCTTCTGTTGAGCTTCAGCTGGTGGACAGATGGCCTTAAGTTCTCCTGCAAAATGTCTTGAAAAATTTGGGAATTCTTTTTTCCTTCGATGATAGCAATCCGTCAAGGCCCTGACGCAGCAAAGCAGCCCCAAACCATGATGCCGCCACCACCACACTTCACAGTTGGGATGAGGTTCTGATGTTGGTGTGCTGTGCCTCTTTTTCTCCACACATAGTGTTGTGTTTTTCTTCCAAACAACTCCCCTTTGGTTTCATCTGTCCACAGAATAATTTGCCAGTACTGCTGTGGAACATCCAGGTGCTCTTGTGCAAACTGTAAACGTGCAGCAATGTTTTTTTTGGACAGCAGTGGCTTCCTCTGTGGTATCCTCCCATGAAATCCATTCTTGTTTAGTGTTTAACGTATCGTAGATTTGCTAACAGGGATGTTAGCATATGCCAGAGACTTTTGTAAGTCTTTAGCTGACACTCTAGGATTCTTCTTCACCTCATTGAGCAGTCTGCGCTGTGCTCTTGCAGTCATCTTTAGGCTCCATTCACACGTCCGCAAAATGGGTCCGCATCCTTTCCGCAATTTTGCGGAATGAGTGCGGACCCATTCATTCTCTATGGGGACGGAATGGATGCGGACAGCACACAGTGTGCTGTCTGCAGCCGCAATTGCGGAGCGCGGCCCCGATTTTGGGTCCGCAGCTCCGCAAAAAGATAGAGCATGTCCTATTCTTGTCCGTAGATTGCGGACAAGAATAGGCATTTCAATGGGGGTGCCGGGCTGGTGTGTTGCGGGTCCGCAACACACCACGGACGTGTGAATGCAGCCTTACAGGACAGCCACTCCTAGGGAGAGTAGCAGCAGTGCTGAACTTTCTCCATTTATAGACAATTTGTCTTACCGTGGACTGATGAACAGCAAGGCTTTTAGAGATACTTTTATAACCCTTTACAGCTTTATGCAAGTCAACAATTGTTAATCGTAGGTCTTCTGAGAGCTCTTTTGTGCGAGGCATCATTTACATCAGGCAATGCTTCTTGTGAAAAGCAAACCCAGAACTGGTGTGTGTTTTTTATAGGGCAGGGCAGCTGTAACCAACACCTCCAGTCTCATCTCAATGATTGGACTCCAGTTGGCTGACTGTCACGGCTGAGGATGGGGAAAACCCTCAGCCGTGCGATGCCAGAAGATGAATGGTCGATGCAAGGCCAGGACAGGAATCAGGTCACTTCCTATCAATCCCTAATTCTGACCTTGTCTCCTAGCCGTATGAACCGACCCTGATGGTGGGAGGGCTCATACTCCGGAACCTAATATTCCTACTCGCCCTCAGGGTGACCCTGGACTAGGAGAAGGGTAAGACTACCTGTTCCTCCAGGATACGGACGAACAGGAGTCTCACTGGCCAAGCCATAAAGAAAGGGGAAACATAAACAGACATATGGCAAGGGCAGGTAAGTGAAACAAGAACCACACCTACCTGCCACAGACACAGAGCCTGGAACCCATGTGCAAGTGCTGCTGTCCACAACAACACAAGGAACACAGCACACACCACACATCACACGGGAACCCAGGAAACCATAAGCTGCAATAAATAAAGAGACCAAACACACACCTTCATAACACCATGTAACATAAGCTATGACCACAAGGGTGGCCCCCACTGGCAGATGGTATATCACAGGAGGATGACTCCAGCTAGCCATGGCTGAAGTACCCCTCAGACTACTGATCTTCACTGAGGCTTTATAGCCCATGTAGCCAGACACAGACACACCCAGTGCACACATACTAGGAAGGAAGTTAACCCTTCCAACACAAGGCAAGGGAAGACGGCCACTTAAAAGGGGAAGTACACACAAACACAGACTTCACCTGTTGCCACGGGCAACGGCATGCGTGGCAACCATGTCCTGGGGATCAGCCAGAAGGCCGAGACACTGCCACCGCATGCATACAACACTAAACGTAGTCACGAGCAACCAAGTGAAGGAAAATGTCACTAAGCACACCATAGGCCGTGACACTGACACCTCACTCCAATTAGCTCTTGGAGATGTCATTAGTCTAGGGGTTCACATACTTTTTCCACCTGCACTGGGAATGTTTATATGGTGTGTTCAATAAAAACATGGTAACATTTAATTCTTTGTATGTTATTAGTTTAAGCAGACTGTGATTGTCTATTGTTGTGACTTGCTGTGTTCTTGCAACTGTATATACTGTGTTCATGCTCTGTTCACACCTGTCAGTTTGTTTCTGTGCAACTTGAAGCTCCTGGGCAAATGCAAAATTTGTAAGTGGTTCCCCAGCAGCCGTGTGTCATTTATAGTAGTGGTATCTGCAGGATGTTTATGTGCCAGATACTAATGCTGAAGGCAGGGCTGGCTTGGTGCTGTGGCCCTCATCTCACCTGCTCCATTAATTAATCAGAGACTGGAGGAGGAGGACAGAAGGTGACAGCTTCTGGGGCAGTATATTGTGGTTCTGCTGGGACTGTATTTTGTGTTGCACTATTGTATTGCTGACTGCGCCTACTTTGTTGGCCCCACCTTTTGGACTCGCCTACAACATGGGTTGACTTTTAGTAAAAGTATATGGAGAGATTTGTGCCTCTTCTGTGTTTTGGACCCGCTCCTGGTTTTGTCTTACAAAGGGCTCTTTCACACGGCCGTGCCGTTTTTTGCGGTCCGCAAATTGCCTATCCGCAAAAATGGATGCTGTCCGTGTGCCTTCCGCAATTTGCAGAACAGAACAGGAGGCCCATTATAGAAATGCCTATTCTTGTCCGCAAAACGGACAAGAATAGGACAGGACTCATCATTTTTGCGGGGCCACGGAACAGAGCAATGGATTCGGACAGCACACAGAGTGCTGTCCGCATCTTTTGCTGACCCATTGTAATGAATGGTTCAGTATACGGACCGTATGCGGAACGCAGAAAACAGCCCGTATACGGAACGCAAAATACGTTTGTGTAAACGAGCCCAAATACTGATGAAAAATACTGACCAAACACTGACGTGTGAAAGTGGCCTGAAGATCGCCTATACTGTGCACTACTATAAAGCAAATTGAGTAGTTGGCTCCCATGTCCTGGTAAATTACTTCCACAGACAAGCTTTTCCCCTTCAATGACACGGGTACAGGTGGACTCCACTAGAATGCCATCGAAGGGACGAAAACTGCATAAAATAATTAATGATGATGTACTTACCTGGTAAATCTCCAGTGCTCCTGGACGGGTGACGTGACCCCTGCAGCCAATGACGGGCAGTTTATTGCGACTGTTCTGATGGCCCGTGAGAAAACTAGAATAGTTCAAGATTTGGCTATTCAAGATCACCCCATGTCAATCAAACTGGAGGGGGTGCGGCAGTTGCAGAGAGAGCAGAGCCTCTAGGTGTAACGGCAACGCCCCAGTTGCTCCCAGAGGCTCATTTGCATATATTAAAACTTTTATTTTTCTCAGGGGAACATGGGACCAACTCAGCTGCCAAGCGCACATGTAACAGGTCAGCAAGTGTCATAGGTAAAAATCTGCGGACAGATGCCCTTTAAACTGGTAAAAAAAAAAAATGGTATATATGTGGTGTAAATAATTTGCGATTTTCTGATGATACGTTCCCTTTAATAAAAAATGATTATGCAAGAGATTATTGAGAAACCCATAGGATACCAGTGCTGTAAGGCGCTGGGACTATGACTTAAATTTCAGCGCTGTACAGCCCAGGTGCGCTGATTGGGCGGGTACAGGAGCTGCACCCGCCCAATCAGCAGCAGGGGTCCGGCTATCATTGTTAGCCGTGCTCCTGCTGTGTGCACCAGTGAAAACATTGATGCCGGCGCATTAATCCTAGCTGTGCCTCGGTCAGCGCTGATCGCAGAATGTGCGATGTCTTTGCAGGGTCCCCATGCTGTGGTGATGGGGACCCAATGGCTGGAAAGGCAGTCCGATGCCAAGCAGGCTGTATGTGTATTATACACTTACAGCAATGCATTACAATACAGATGTGTTGTGATGCATTGTAGAGGGGATCAGACCTCAATAGTTGAAGTCCCATGGTAGGACAAAATCTAAAGTAAAAAAAAAAAAATTAACATTGTAAAAAATGTTATATAATAAAAAATTTAAAGTTTCAAGTTTCCCAAAATTAAGTTATAAAAAAATAGGAAAAAAAAGAAAAGTAGACATATTAGGTATTGCCGCATCCATATCGACCGTATCCACCCTGTCAGGTGAAAAACTGTGCCAAAACAGCCATTTTCTGGTCACCTTGCCTCACAAAGTGTAATACCAAGTGATCAAAAAGGCGTATGTACCTCAAAGTGGTACCAATCAAATTGTCATCTCATCCTGGAAAAAATGAGACTCTACTTAGGACAATTGCTAAAAAAAAATATGGCTCTCAGAAAATGGCAACACAAAAACAAGATATTTTTCTTGTCAAAAATGCTTTTACTGTGTAAAACTTACCCAATGTGTCTATTATTTATTTTTTTGTTAAGTTTTACACAGTGAAAATATTGTTTTTGTGTTGCCATGTTCGGAGAGCCATATATATTTTTTTTTTCTAGCGATTGTCTTAGGTAGGATCTCATTTTTTGCAGGATGAGATGATGGTTTGATTGGTACCACTTTGGGGTACCTACGCCTTTTTGATCGCTTTGTATTACACTTTGTGAGGCAAGGTGACCAGAAAATGTCTGTTTTGGCACTGTTTTTCACCTGATGGGATGGATCAAGTGATATTTTTAGAGTCGGTCGATATGGACGCGGCAATACCCAATACTTAATATGTCTACTTTTCTTTTTTTTCCTATTTTTTTTATAACTTAATTTTGGGAAACTTGAAAGATATGCCCCCTCAGGTGAGGTGAATGGTGTAAAAAAATAAGTGTAATAAACCAAGTGATCAAAAAGTCGTATGTACCCCAAAATGGTACCAATCAAACGGGCATCTCATCTTGCAAAAATTGAGACCCTAATAAATATGGCTCTCAGAACATGGCAACACAAAAACAAGATTTTATGCTATTCAAAAATGCTTTCACTGTGTAAAACTTAATAAAAATAATAGACTTACTGGGTATCACTGCGCCCATAACAACCTGTTCTATAAAAATATCACATGATATACTCTGTCAGGTGAACGCTGTAAAAATAGATAAAAACTATCCCAGAACAGTCATTTTTTGTGACCTCGCCTTTCAAAATATCGAGTGATCAAAAAGTCATATATATACCCCAAAATGGTACCAATGTAAAGTTATCTCGTTGCAAAAAATTAACCCCCACATAAGACAATTGCCCAAAAATAAAAACCAATGGCACTCGTAAAACAATCCATCAAAATCTGCGCTGCAAAAGCCATATGTGTCACGAGGGTATCAAGAGCCTTGTCTGACTCCGTTATACCCGGGGTCAGGAGGTCGCAGCGGGTGGCTGCGCGCTCTATATCTAAAGATCACGTTGTTTCTTAGTGATTGTTTTCTGTGTTTGCCTTGCTATCCTTTTTGTCTCAATCAGGGATCCGTAGCTTCTCCTCCTCAGCTGTTTCTTGTCTGCCACTCCCAACCTCCTTATATTCTCCCTTCACTCTTCTCTAGTTGCCAGTTATAGAGCTTCCTGCCTGGACATCTATACTGACCCACTGGAGTTGTGAATCCTGGTTGTCGTTCCAGAGTGCTACCCTCCGGATCCCTGTTGGGCTTCTTGTTGTCTCCTGTTGTCGCCCACCTGGGGTTATATGTTGAGTTTGTATTGTCTGTCCTTCCCTTGGTGTTTTCCTTTAGAGCTAGTGGTGCGGACTAGTGTTCCCACCGCCCTGTTCACTATCTAGGGCTCAGCTTAGGGAAAGCCAGGGCTTTAGGCACGTGATCGGCGTACGGGTGAGGAACCCGTCTAGGGACGTCAGGGCAGCCAGGTGCCAGCCGCTAGGTGAGTCAGGGGTCACCACCTTCCCTCTCACTTGGGCAGGGCCTTCCTTGTTCCCTCCCTCTGTGTCACGTATGTGATAGTCACGCCGACCGTGATATTATAACTGGCCTTTACTTTTTGAGAGAAAAAAAAAATAATAATTGTTTTTTTTTCTCTACTTAGAATCCAATATGGATCCTATTGCTGCCTTGGCAAAACAGCTTCAAGGCCTGTCTTTGGAGGTGGCAGGATTGAAGGCGTCTGTCCTCCAACAACAGCAGCAAATGCAGCAGACCGCACCCCCAGCGGTTGCTATGGGTAACCAGGTTGTTACAGAACCCAAGGTTGTTCTTCCTGACAGATTTTCTGGGGGAAGGGACAAATTTGCAACGTTCCGTGAGGCCTGCAAATTATACTTTAAGTTGCGCCCTTACTCCTCAGGTAATGAAGAACAGCGGGTTGGGATTGTCATTTCCCTGCTTCAGGGGGATCCGCAATCCTGGGCGTTCTCGTTACCCCCTGGTTCCCAGGCTCTCCGGTCAGTGGAGGGATTTTTTGGGGCTTTGGGTCTCATATATGATGACCCTGACCGAGTCGCCCTGGCTGAGTCGAAGTTACGGAGACTCCTACAGGGAGATCGGTCAGCAGAGGAATATTGCTCAGAGTTCTGTAGGTGGGCTACGGATACTCAGTGGAACGACCCGGCTCTCAGGAGTCAGTTCTGCTCTGGGTTATCTGAAAGGGTTAAGGATGCACTGGCGCTTTATGAGACCCCCCTTTCCCTTGATGCTGTTATGTCCCTCTCTATCAGAATAGATAGGCGTCTTAGGGAGAGATCGAAAATTCCTGAGCAATTGGTTACCTCTCCCAAGCAACAGTCAGCCTGTACTGACTTAGATGAGCCTATGCAGCTAGGCGGAACTTCTCGTCAGGTCCGTCCTCCTGAGGTTCGCCGTAGGGGGGGGGGGCTTGTTTTTTCTGTGGGGGGAAGGGTCATTTCATTAATGTCTGTCCCTCCTTTCTCAAAAACAAAAGACCGTCGGAAAACTACTAACCCCAGGCTGTGCGGAGGATGTCAGCCGGGGGGTATACGTTTCCTCCATACGAACATCTCAATTTGTGTTACCAGCGGTTATTGTTTTTGGTGTTAAGACGGAGTCTATTTCTTTTTTTCTAGACAGTGGAGCAGGGGTAAATTTGATTGATGCCCATTTTGCCCGCACTATGGGTTTATCTCTCTGTACGCTGCAGAGACCTATTCCCGTATTCACTATAGATTCGGCTCCTCTGTCTCAGAGAAACCTCACCCACATTGTTCATAATTTACACCTTCGGGTAGGGGACCACCATAATGAGTGTCTTTCATGTTACGTTCTGGAGGGCCTTCCCTCTCCTGTGGTATTGGGTCTTCCCTGGTTGGTAGCGCACAATCCAGTGGTGGATTGGCAGGCCAGGGAGATATTGGAGTGGAGTGAGCATTGCAGAGAGAATTGCTTAAATAACAATTGCTTAATCGCCTCCATAGCTTCCCTACCTACATTTATTTCGGACTTTGAGGACGTTTTTTCTGAAAAGGGTTGTCAGAAGCTACCACCTCATCGTCCTTATGATTGCCCGGTTAACCTGATTCCCGGTGCAAAATTACCCAAGTCCAGGTTGTATAATCTTTCGGGTCCCGAGAGACAAGCCATGAAAGATTATATCTCCGAGAGTCTGGCTAAGGGACACATCAGACCCTCTTCTTCACCCGTGGCTGCAGGGTTTTTCTTTGTTAAAAAGAAAGATGGGGGCCTGCGTCCTTGCCTAGATTTCCGTGAGCTAAACCAGATAACCATAGAATAAATAAGGGTGAGCACTCGACAAATGGCACTTGGAGATTAAAAGTTTAATTAAACACTAAAATATAATAAAATAATATACTGCTAGATGAAGGATAAAACGGTATAGACAATTTCATATATAAACAATTCACATGTGTTCATAATTCGCATAAATATGCATAAATATACATTAGACCTATTCAGTATACGTGACTTTTGATATAGGTTGGTTCAATCAATAGCCTGAATAGGTGATCCCATTCAGCTGTTTCTTGAAACAGTTGGATAATCAGTTGATACAGCTCCAGTAATAATGTGTTGATATATATTTGTTCACTCAATGTCCTCAATAAGTGATCCTATTCAATTGTCTCTTACAGCAATTTGTGCTGGATAATAGATAAAGGCACCTCCAGTGACGTCATTCAATGTCATACAAATTAGTTTGATTTGGCGTTTGCTGGTTTCCAATATAGTGCCGGCCTAACCGGTATAAGAGCAGATTGCGGAGGTAACAGAGTCTTACCTCCCTCGTGTCTGGTCTCCAATATAGTGCCGGCCTTACCGGTATAGGGACAGATTGCAGGGGTAGCAGGATCTTACCTTCCTCGTATCTGTCCCAAACTTTCCTCTCATCCGGTGCGGGTGCCGCAGGACGCAGCTAGCCTGGCTCTGCACGCTGCTTCGTGAACTCACCCACTTCTCGCGGGAGTTGAGGTTCTCTTCCGGGTTAGTCCGATCACGTGATCTGTATCCAACGTAACAGCATAAACAAAGTAACGGTCTTTTCCAGGTTATTAAATATCTCGCATGGCCATGCAGATTATTGCGGAGGTATTTTCTTCTTTATAACAGCGATCCAGCCCAGACGCGTTTCGGGAGCTCTGCTTCCCTTCATCAGTGGATGAAGGGAAGCAGAGCTCCCGAAACGCGTCTGGGCTGGATCGCTGTTATAAAGAAGAAAATACCTCCGCAATAATCTGCATGGCCATGCGAGATATTTAATAACCTGGAAAAGACCGTTACTTTGTTTATGCTGTTACGTTGGATACAGATCACGTGATCGGACTAACCCGGAAGAGAACCTCAACTCCCGCGAGAAGTGGGTGAGTTCACGAAGCAGCGTGCAGAGCCAGGCTAGCTGCGTCCTGCGGCACCCGCACCGGATGAGAGGAAAGTTTGGGACAGATACGAGGAAGGTAAGATCCTGCTACCCCTGCAATCTGTCCCTATACCGGTAAGGCCGGCACTATATTGGAGACCAGACACGAGGGAGGTAAGACTCTGTTACCTCCGCAATCTGCTCTTATACCGGTTAGGCCGGCACTATATTGGAAACCAGCAAACGCCAAATCAAACTAATTTGTATGACATTGAATGACGTCACTGGAGGTGCCTTTATCTATTATCCAGCACAAATTGCTGTAAGAGACAATTGAATAGGATCACTTATTGAGGACATTGAGTGAACAAATATATATCAACACATTATTACTGGAGCTGTATCAACTGATTATCCAACTGTTTCAAGAAACAGCTGAATGGGATCACCTATTCAGGCTATTGATTGAACCAACCTATATCAAAAGTCACGTATACTGAATAGGTCTAATGTATATTTATGCATATTTATGCGAATTATGAACACATGTGAATTGTTTATATATGAAATTGTCTATACCGTTTTATCCTTCATCTAGCAGTATATTATTTTATTATATTTTAGTGTTTAATTAAACTTTTAATCTCCAAGTGCCATTTGTCGAGTGCTCACCCTTATTTATTCTATAGCTACTGTTTTTTGACCAGAGGGTGGGTGTCCCTCTTGCGGGTTAGCAGCACCAATTCTGTGATCACGTCCTCAGTGAGCCACCATTTTTCACTATTTGTTAAACCAGATAACCATCCGAGACCCATACCCTCTTCCTCTCATTCCTGACCTTTTTAATCAGATTGCGGGTGCTAGGTGGTTCTCCAAACTTGATCTTAGGGGGGCCTACAATCTGATTCGTATCAGGGAAGGGGATGAGTGGAAGACAGCTTTTAACACCCCTGAGGGGCATTATGAAAATCTAGTTATGCTTTTCGGTCTGACCAATGCCCCCGCTGTCTTCCAACATTTCGTTAATGATATTTTTAGTCATCTCATCGGCAGGTTTGTTGTCATATACCTAGATGATATCTTAATTTATTCGGCTGATCTGAAAACACATGAGGTGCATGTCAGGCAAGTACTTCAGGTCCTACGGACGAATAAATTATATGCGAAAATTGAAAAATGTGTCTTCGCCGTTCAGGAAATACAGTTCCTGGGATATCTATTATCTGCTTCAGGTTTCCGTATGGATCCTGGGAAGGTCCAGGCAATTTTAGATTGGGATCTTCCTGAGAACCTTAAAGCCCTACAACGGTTTTTGGGTTTCGCAAATTTCTATAGAAAGTTCATTAAAAATTATTCAGTGATCGTTAAACCCCTTACCGACATGACTAGGAAGGGGACTGATTTTTCTAAATGGTCTGACGCCGCTAAAAATGCATTTTCCTCTCTAAAAGAGAGGTTTACCTCGGCACCTGTTCTAATTCAACCTGATGTCTCCCAGCCTTTTATTGTTGAGGTAGATGCGTCAGAGGTGGGAGTGGGGGCTGTATTGTCTCAGGTTCCATCTCCTGGCAAATGGCGCCCTTGCGCTTTCTTTTCCAAAAAATTATCTTCTGCAGAGAAGAACTATGATGTTGGAAATAGGGAACTGTTGGCGATTAAGCTGGCGCTTGAAGAGTGGCGTCACTTCTTAGAGGGAGCAATCCACCCCGTCACGGTGATTACGGATCACAAAAACCTTCTGTACCTAGAATCGGCTAAGCGTCTCACCCCTAGACAAGCTAGGTGGTCGCTATTCTTTACCAGATTTAACTTTGTAATCGCCTATCGTCCTGGGGCAAAAAATACCAAGGCAGACGCGTTATCTCGTAGTTTCCCTGGAGGGGGTAATGCTAGTGATCCGGTACCTATTTTACAAAGAGGAGTGTCTGCTGTACACTCTGTTCTAGAGGGAAAGGTGTTAGAGGCCCAGGGGGACGCCCCGGCCTCTTGCCCCTCAGAGAAATTGTTTGTACCGTTAAACCTGCGTCTTGAATTATTAAAAGAACATCATAATTCGGCACTTGCTGGGCACCCGGGTAGTAAAGCAACTTTGGAGCTATTATCTCGTCGTTTTTGGTGGCCAAGGTTGCGTCAGGATGTAATGGATTTCGTGTCTACTTGCTCTACTTGTGCACGCGCGAAAGTCTCTCATACACGTCCAGCAGGGTCTTCATTGCCTCTTTTTATCCCCAATAGGCCATGGACACATCTGTCAATGGATTTCATCACTGACTTACCGTTGTCTGCGGGTAAAACAGTTATTTTGGTAGTAGTAGACAGGTTTAGCAAAATGGTACACTTTATTGCGCTACCCGCACTTCCTAATGCTAAAACTCTTGCTCATGTGTTTATCAGTGAAATCGTGAAGCTTCACGGGGTCCCTTCCGATGTGGTTTCGGATCGGGGAACCCAGTTTATTTCTAAGTTTTGGAAAGCTTTTTGTTCCCGTTTGGGGGTACACTTGTCCTTTTCCTCAGCTTTCCATCCTCAGTCGAATGGACAGACTGAGCGTACCAACCAAAACCTAGAAACATATTTAAGGTGTTTTGTGTCTGAAAACCAAGAGTTGTGGTCATCATATTTACCGTTAGCTGAGTTTGCCATAAATAATCATTATCAGGAGTCCACTGGCAAGTCACCATTCCTTGGTGCATACGGTTTTCAATTTTGTACTTTCAAAGAGGGGGGGTCTTCTGGGGTTCCCGAAGAGGAAAGGTTTTCTTCATCTCTTTCTTCGGTATGGCAGAAGGTGCAAGTTAACTTGAAAAAGATGAGTGGTAAATATAAATGCATGGCCGATAAGAAACGGTCGCCAGGTCCGGACCTAGGGGTGAATGACTATGTGTGGTTGTCTACTAGGAATATTAAGTTGAAGGTTCCCTCTTGGAAACTGGGCCCTAGGTTCATTGGTCCTTATAAAATAGTAGCCGTCATTAACCCTGTGGCTTTTCGCCTGGAGCTACCTCAGACTTTTAAGATCCATAACGTCTTCCATAAATCGTTACTCAAGAAGTATGTTCCACCTCTAGAACCATCACCGCTGCCACCTCCTCCTGTTATTGTGGATGGTAATCTGGAGTTTCAAATAGCCAGAATTGTTGATTCTCGTCGGGTCCGCCGCTCTCTTCAGTATCTGGTGCATTGGAGGGGTTACGGTCCCGAGGAAAGAATGTGGGTTCCAGCGTCAGAGGTAAACGCCAACAGGTTAATTCAGGCTTTCCATGCCTCTCATCCGGAGAGACCTGGTCCTGAGTGTCCGGAGGCCCCTCGTGAAAGGGGGGGTACTGTCACGAGGGTATCAAGAGCCACGTCTGACTCCGTTATACCCGGGGTCAGGAGGTCGCAGCGGGTGGCTGCGCGCTCTATATCTAAAGATCACGTTGTTTCTTAGTGATTGTTTTCTGTGTTTGCCTTGCTATCCTTTTTGTCTCAATCAGGGATCTGTAGCTTCTCCTCCTCAGCTGTTTCTTGTCTGCCACTCCCAACCTCCTTATATTCTCCCTTCACTCTTCTCTAGTTGCCAGTTATAGAGCTTCCTGCCTGGACATCTATACTGACCCACTGGAGTTGTGAATCCTGGTTGTCGTTCCAGAGTGCTACCCTCTGGATCCCTGTTGGGCTTCTTGTTGTCTCCTGTTGTCGCCCACCTGGGGTTATATGTTGAGTTTGTATTGTCTGTCCTTCCCTTGGTGTTTTCCTTTAGAGCTAGTGGTGCGGACTAGTGTTCCC
The DNA here is from genome assembly GCF_905171765.1 of Bufo bufo. Taxonomy (NCBI): domain Eukaryota; kingdom Metazoa; phylum Chordata; class Amphibia; order Anura; family Bufonidae; genus Bufo; species Bufo bufo. The sequence goes on along the minus strand of NC_053390.1, from coordinate 105,411,394 downwards.
ACCGCCCTGTTCACTATCTAGGGCTCAGCTTAGGGAAAGCCAGGGCTTTAGGCACGTGATCGGCGTACGGGTGAGGAACCCGTCTAGGGACGTCAGGGCAGCCAGGTGCCAGCTGCTAGGTGAGTCAGGGGTCACCACCTTCCCTCTCACTTGGGCAGGGCCTTCCTTGTTCCCTCCCTCTGTGTCACGTATGTGATAGTCACGCCGACCGTGATAATATGGCGCTCCATCCTTCTGAGTCCTGCCACGTGCCTCCACAGCAGTTTACCACCACTTATGGGTTGTTGCCGTATTCAGGAGAAAATGGCTAACAAATCATGGGGTGCTTTTTCTCCTGTTACCCCTTGTGAAAATAAAAAATTTGGGGCTAAAGCAACATTTTATTGCTTTTCATTTTCACAGCCAAGTTTTTCCAAATTCCGTAAAATGCTTATGGGGTCAAAGTGCTCAGTACACCCCTTTAATATATCCTTTGAGGGGTGTAGTTTCTAAAATGGGGTCACTTTTTGAGGGTTTCCACTGTAGGGGTACGTCAGGGTCTCTTCAAATACAAATTGGTGCCCAAACACCATTCTAGCAAAATCTGCCTCCAAAACCCATATGGCACTTGTTTCCTTCTGACCACTGCCATGTGCCCCGACAGCAGTTTACTACCACATATGGGGTATTTCTGTAAACTGCAGAATCAGAGTAATGTATATTGAGGTCCTAGGGGCTCAATACTGGAAAAAAACTGATCAGTTTTATCCTAATGTATTCTGAAGGGAGAGCAATCTGTTTAGTATACATCAGGATGTCTTCAGTTCAGTCACTGTACGGTTTTTGGACGGAGAAAATACCGCAGCATGCTGCAGTATTTTCTTCGTCCAAAATCCCGGAACGCATGGCAGATCCGCCATTATTTTCCCTTGAAATGCATTAATGCCGGATCCGGCCCCAAGTGTTCCGGAAAAACAGATCCAGTTTTGCGTTCTGCGCATGCGCAGACCTTTCAAAAATGCGAAAAAGATAAATACCGGTTCCGTTTTTACGAATGAGAACCGGAGAGACGGATCCGGTATTGCAATGCATTTGTGAGACGGATCCGCATCCGGATCAGTCTACAAATGGTATCCGTTTGCATACTGATTGCCAGATTGGGTTGCGACGGAACTGCCTGCCAGAATCCGACAACGCAAGTGTGAAAGTGCCCTAAGAAAAAATAAAGAATCTACATTTTAGGACATGCTGCTGGAATTTACTTTCTCTCTTGCTCGCACAAGTTCTGTAGAATAGACAGATGGACATCTATTTGTCCAAACTAAACATCTTCCATAGTGTGTGTGTGTGTGCTGAACTACTGCTCAGCTCTGAAACTTGATTCAGAGCCTGAGAATATAAAAACAGGATTTAAACAACTGAGAATGATTCACATTTGTGGGGGACCAGCCCAGTCTGATATGTGAGTCTATTGTTCCTACTACACTCAGGGAGGCAGAAGAGACTATGCAAGCATTGCATTTTTAAAGTGTTAAAGGGGTTGTCTCACTTCAGCAATTTATTATGTAGAAGAAGTTAATACAAGGCACTTACTAATGTATTGTGATTGTCCCAATTGCTTCCTTTGCTGGCTGGATTCATTTTTCCATCACATTATACACTGCTCGTTTCCATAGTGATGACCACCCTGTGATCCATCAGTGGTGGTCGTGCTTGCACACTATAGGAAAAAGCTCTAGCCTATGTGCTCTCCCACAGTCCCGGCACTTTTTCCAATAGTGTGCAAGCACGGCCACCACTGATGGATTGCAGGAAGCTCGTAATAATGGAAACGAGCAGTGTATAATGTGATGATCTGTTTTTTTCTTTATTTTTCTGTTCTTCTGACCGATCAGAAGAAAGGAAAAATAATCAGTGATGTGAACTCCCCCTAATAAGTTTGGTCCTTGTATGCTTTACAGGAATCCATAGCCTTTCATAAAGTGTTTAACTCTTTGACTGTGGGAAAGCAGTTACATACACTGAGCACACAAATTGTCTCAATTCCGATAAACTTTAGTTTCTCCTCCTAGACATAGAACCTGTTCCCATAAACACTCACCAGTTCTTCAGATCTGACCATCAGCACTATGGCTGATGATTAGAAGCTTTATAAATGAGGGAAGGAGAGCCCCTCTTGTGTTCTTCAAGCTATTTAACAAAATGTTACTGCCTCCATCTGATAATTATTATCATTGACCAAAGAGACCTTGGTAAGAACAAGCTGTGCAGGAAATTGCAGATATCAAATGTAGATGTAGTGTTAGGGCACTTTCACATGAGAGCTATTATCTCTGTTGTTCTGCTCCATTGTAGGACAATGAAAGATAATGGAAGTGCTGGAATCAGTTTCATTGACTATATAATGGGGTCTGCTTGGTTTCCGTATTTTTTTTTTTTGTGGACAAAAAAGTCTTGCATGCAGGACTTTTCTCTTTGCTATTTTTGACTAACTCTGTGCCAGAGCCTCCAACGCAGATGTGAACATGCCCTTAATTGTTTTCTATCATGTAGTTTATTTTGGCACAAAAATGTGTAAACCTTCTGTAGATGATACTTAAAAAGATTATCTAGGAATTTGATATTGATGGCTCATCCTCAGGATAGGTCATCACTATCTGACTTCCAGCATCCCTGCCTATTCCAGTGAGCGCTATGGTCTCCTCACAGTTTACCAAGCACAGCGCTGTCCTTTGGATAGTGGCCGTAATTGGTATTGCAGCTCAGGCCCATTCACTTGAGCGGTGCCTAGGCCACGGGACCAATGTATGATGACATCACTGGCCTAGGAAGTGGCTAAGTGCCCGAGGAGCACTGCAGCCTTTTCAAAGAGCTTTACAGTGGGGGTGCTGGGAGTCGATAACCACTTTTAACCCCCAGTGTTAATCAGACCTTAGCTCAGAAAAGACACCTATAGTTAATAAAACCCCCAATTAGACCTTAGATCAGGGGTGGCCAACCTTACAGACACAAAGAGCCAGAAAAAAACAAAACGTATGACTGCCAGTAGCCACAAGCTATACATTTACACAAATATGCGTGCACACGACAGTATTACTGCAATTGAGTTATCAAACAAGTGCATTTAAACCACCTTTCCTACCTGTAATGTAGACAGCTTTAGTGAGACTTCTGGCAATCTTTGTTTTTCACAATGTGTTTCAAGATTTCTCAGATGAATGTCCATGCACAGATGACCGCCCTATGCTCAAGATGACCGCCCTATGCTCAGATGACCGCCCTATGCTCAGATGACTGCCCTATGCTTAGATGACTGCCCTATGCTTAGATGACTGCCCTATGCTCACATGACCGCCCTATGCTTAGATGACTGCCCTATGCTCAGATGACCGCCCCATGCTCATTTGACCGCCCCATGCTCATTTGACCGCCCCATGCTCAGATGGCCGCCCCATGCTCAGATGACCGCCCCATGCTCAGATGACCTCCCCATGCTCAGATGACCTCCCCATGCTCATTTGACCGCCCTATGCTCAGATGACCGCACCATGCTCAGGGGTTAACTGCCGCGGATCTCAGTTACCTCTCATAGAGGTCGGGAGCCGGCTATGTGATTCTGCAGCCAGCACCCGCCTCCTGTATTTGAATAAATGAGTGAGTTAACTTCATTGGTGGCAGTGGCCACAGCCCCTCCCCTCCTCTTCCCCTCTGTGTTCTCATTGGTGGCAGCAGCTGCAGCACAGGGGGGAGCGGGGACTGCTTCCTTCTCCCCTGTGCTGCTGATATTTTGATACCTGTGAGCGACATCCCTAGTACAGGAATAGCTGGCCCGCTCCCCTGCGAGCCGCATATGTAGAGGAGAGCGCGCTCCTCTGCGAGCCGCAAATTAAGGTGCGAGGGGCCGCATGCGGTTTGCGAGCCGCGGGTTGGCCACCCCTGCTTTAGATCATACTCCCAATGTTAGGACCCATATTCAGACATTCAGATTACACCCCCCAATTTTAGGACCCCTATTCAGACACTCAGATCAGACCTCCAATGTTAGAACCCCTATTCAGACACTCAGATTAGACCCTCATTCAGACCCCCATGTTAATAAGACCCCTATTCAGACACTAAGATCTGACCCCCAATGTTAATGAGACCCCTATTTAGACACTCAGATCAGACCCCCAATGTTAGAACCCCTATTCAGACACTCAGATTAGACCCTCATTCAGACCCCTATGTTAGTAAGACCCCTATTCAGACACTAAGATCAGACCCCCATGTTAATAAGACCTCTATTCAGACACTCAGATCAGACCCCCAATGTTAGAACCCCTATTCAGACACTCAGATTAGACCCTCATTCAGACCCCAATGTTAGTAAGACCCCTATTCAGACACTAAGATCAGACCCCCAATGTTAATAAGACCCCTACTCAGACACTAAAATCAAACCCCTAATGTTAAGACCCCCCATTTAGACCTCAGATCAGACCCCCAATGTTAGGACCCCCCTATTCAGACCTCAGATCAGACCGGCATGTTAATAGGAGCCCTATTCAGAGACTAACATCACACCCCAATGTTAAGACGCCCATTCAGACCCCAGATCAGACCGGCATGTTAATAAGACCAGTATTCAGACACTCAAATCACAACCCCATTCAGATCAGACCCAAAAAAAAGAATCAACTTACCTGTCCTGCTCCAGACGCCACCGCCGCTCCGGGGGATCTAGCACTCTTCCTGCCGCGCTGTGCACAAGTCACAGCACGGAGCCGACAGAAGACCATGAAGCAGTGAGTACAGAGCCTGGAAAGCGCTGCATTCACTGCTTCCCGGTCCTCATGTACTAATGAGCGCTTCCATAATAGAAGCGCTCATTAGTATTCGCCCCATAAGACAGAGTTACATTTTACTGCCACTTTAGAGTGAAAAAAAAGGGTGTCTTACTGGGCAAAAAATACAGTATATTAATTGGTGTGTTCCCAATAATATTTCTTAACAAAATAATTGTATAAAAAATGTAAAAGCGAGCCTGTCATCAGTTTCATGCTGCTTGAAGCAGGAAATCCTGATTCAGGTTTTATTCTGAAACCATTCAAAGAAAAAATAATAAGAGTGACTCGGAGAAAATAATCCAATGTTTATCATCTTCCTAGTAACATAGGGGGTCATTTATTAAGACCAGCATTTTAGACGCTAGTCTTAGTAACCCTGTGGGCTGGCGCTGGCCTCTGCATAACTTTGGCGCATCCACCGCTGGTCTAAATCTACGCCTGCTACCTTGCTGGCTTAAATTTAGACCATTTTCTATGCCTAAAACAGGAGTAGAAAATCATAAATGAGCTGAGCCGGCCCCTTCCCACACCACACCTTTTTAGACCTGCCATAAACGTGGAAAAGTCGCAGATTGCGGCGCAAATAACCTTTATCACCTCCTCAGGCAGAGAGTTCCATAGTCTCACTGCTCTTACAGTAAAGAATCCCCTTCTATGTTGATGGAGAAACCTTCTTTCCTCTAGTCGTAGTGGATCTCCTGGGTATAAATAGATGAGGATCTGCCCTGGTCAGCTTCATTGACAGGTCTCTTTCTATTTGTGTATAGGGAGAAACCTGCCAATCAAGTCAAACTTGGCAAGGAGAAGCCACTCAGAGGACTGCTCCCTGTTCCCAACTCGTTTTTAAACCTATGTGCCTCTCTGTCATGCAAGAACACGTCAGGGTTTCATGCTGCCCATGGTTTGGACAGCATGGAAGGCATGACATTGTTGTCTATCTGCCTGGACCAGTCGTCAAAAACTGAGTGACCATGCAAACATGGCACCAGTCAGGGAGGCCACCAAGAGTCCTATGACAAGTTGAAGAGTTATAAGCTTCTGTGGCTGGCATAGAAGGGACTGTACATCCATTGACCGTTAGGTTCAGCACTGCGCCACTTGGGTTATTTTCATGTAAAATATTGCACTGTACAAATGCCTTGCCTAAAGTTGGCCTAAATCACAACACAGGAGAGCTGATGTGCGCCATCTATTATGCCTCATTCACACGTCAGTGTTTGGTCAGTGATTTCCATCAGTGATTGTGAGCCAAAACCAGGTGTGGCTCTAAACACATAACAGGTATAGATCTTTCCATTTATACCTTATGTCTGTGGAGGCTCCAGTCCTGATTTTGGCTCACAATCACTGATGGAAATCACTGACGTGTGAATGAGCCTTTAACGGGATTACCCCATGACTAATGTAAAAAAAAAAATGTAGACATCATGCCGAACATGACAATCTCTTTCTAACAAATCTAGAGCCAGCCCTGTACCTCACATGGATCCAGAGATCTCCCCATTCATTGCTCGGCTAGATTTATATAAAGCTGACAGCTCAAGGGGCGTGTCTTCTCTGCTGCAGATAAGGGGGGCGTGTCTCAGCTCTGCCTATCACAGCTCAGGAGGCAGTTGAAGGATGAAACTGAGCATGTGCGGCCATCTCAGTGAGTAGGTCAAAGAAATAAAGGAAAAAACAAACAAACAGCAGGTGGCGCTATACAGATGCATTTGATTGAATAACTCAGTGGCTATGCTAAATTTGTAATTACAAAAGTATTGAAATCCGGGTTTTTCGTGGGACAACCTATTTAAAGAGAGACGACCACAGCCAGATTCCTCAGAACCACTGGTCTGCACAGTGATGTTATGGACCTTGTGATGCATAAAGAGTATGCCAAATCAATGGCACAGGAGAAGCTGAAAATAACAGGAAATGTCCTACTGGCAGATTACAGTCTTATGAATTTTAGCAAACCAAGAAGAAACCGCTGTTAACAGATCTTATGAAATGTTCCCTTTTCTGAATAAAAGCTCTGAGCTGTTGATTTAAGCAATCCCTCTAGATGAAATGTGTCTCAGCCAGATAGAGCAGGCCGGGCTGGTGTAAGAACTTCTGTAACTCTTCATGCCTTGCTGTAATAGAAGGCTCTACAGGAACGTCTGTTCTAGATATGGTTGTTTCACTGCTTCCACTAGATAAGTAAGCTTGATGCAATGAAGAAAGGTGAAGCCGAATTCATGTAACTTCCTTCTCAGCCTCTTTTTTTTGTATCTTCTAATACTATGATGTTACCATAGTTGAAAACTACTAGGTAATTATCAGGGTCCTAAAGGCTATACAAGATTAGAAAAACGTGGATTATTTTTTTCTGGAAACAGCGCCACACCTGTCCATGGGTAGTGCCTGTGTCACGGTGGGGAATGAGGAAAACCCCCCACCGTACAATGTCAGGTATAAAGGGGAAGCAGCTAGGCCAGTATGCCGGGATCAGGTAACCTCCTAAGGCGTCCCTAATCCTCACCCTAACTCCTGACCGTATGAGCGGACCTGAATGGTAGGACGGCTCATACCCAGGATACCTTTGGCCCTGAGTCGCCCTGATAATCCCTTTCATAGGAGCAGGGGAGAGACAACCTGTTCTTCCAAGACATGGAAGAACAGGAGTCTCAAATGGCCTAGTTGCAAGGAAAAGTAGGAGACTGTATGCAGTAACTAAATTGGCAGGTAAGTACACAGAAACACACTTACACCAAATAGGACACCGTACCAAGAATACCCACACACAGGAATCCAGCACACCAGCTACTGCCTGGACCCCATGCCGCAAGTTACACGGCATCCCCAGGCAGCGCTGCATACAGGCTTATGGTTCACCCCTCCGGGAAACCAGCCCCCTTCCGGAGGTACACAACACAGGAACAAGTCTAGCAAACATGCTGGACTACAAACACCAAGGGACCAGAAATGTAACAACCACTAGACAAGACAACAACCACCCATATATAAACATCACCAAACATATGCAAGGGTAGTAAAGGGAGGACAGAGGGATGACAACGGAGAGACATCGCAGGAGACATTGATGTCCCACTAGGTGGCCCTTAAGGACTGGGTAGACAGAATCATAGAAACATAGAATGTGTCGGCAGATAAGAACCATTTTGCCCATCTAGTCTGCCCAATATACTGAATACTATGAATAGCCCTTGGCCCTATCTTATATGAAGGATGGCCTTATGCCTATCCCATGCATGCTTAACCTCTTCACGACCGCAATCTGTATATATACGTGATAGCTGCACATACCCCGTGCAGCTATCACGTGTATAGACGTCAAGCCAGCTCTTTAATCCAAGCGCTGCAAAGCGCTTGGATTAAAGCTTCTGCCCGAGCCCTGCTGCTGTCACGGACAGCATACAGTCTAGTAATGCCAGCAAGGGGCCAATCAGAGTGGCCCCTTGCCGGCAATCGATCCGATTGGTTAGTCTGTGCAGACTAACCAATCGGATCGCGGCAGTGTTAAAATGCCGGTTTCAGGCTCTGATCTGCGCTCTGCAGATCACAGCCTGAAATCGGTAATGTGTCCTGAAGCCCCCGATCTGTGCCCCCTTCTTGTCCTTCTTCTTACCCTGCCCCCGATGCGGTCCGCCCCCTCCTGCCCCGATCTGTAATAAATAAAATGCTGCGCCCTGCCCCCGATGCGTCCGCCCCCTCCTGCCGCCATCTGTAATAAGTAAAATGCTGCCCCCGATGCGTCCGCCCCCTCCTGCCCCGATCTGTTATAAGTAAAATGCTGCCCCCGATGCGGTCCCCCTTCTGTGAGTGATGGCGGCGTCTCCATTCCTGAGCCGCCGCCATCAGCAGCGTGTGTCAGCTCTATGCTGACACTGCTGTAACCGCATAGATGCCGCAGTAGCGGCATCCATGGGGTTAATAGAGGGAGGGGGCTCCCTCTCTCTCAACCATCAGGGCTGCTGCGATCGCAGCGCCCGATGGTTGCCATGGCAACCGGACGCTTTGCAAAGGCGTCCGGTTGCCATGGCATAGGCGTCCGGTGCTGCCACCTACAGGCATCTGATTGTATTATACTTTGCAATGCAAAAGCATTGCAAAGTATAGTACAACCATCAGCCCCACTGGATCTTCAAGATCCAAGAGGGAACTGATAAAAAAAAAATTGAAAATAATAAAAGTAAAAATAAATAAATAAAAATGTAAAAAAAAAAATCCTTTTCCTATAAAAAAAAACTAACAGAAACCACACATATTAGGTGTCACCGCGTCCGTAGCGACCATCTCTATAAATATATCACATCATCAACCCCGTCCAATAAACACCATAAAAAATAAAAACGGTGTAAAAAAATAAGCCATTTTTGTCACCTTACATCACAAAAAGTGCAACAGCAAGCGATCAAAAAAGGCGTATATACCCCAAAATAGTACCAATCAAACCGTTACCTCATCCCGCAAAAAAAGCCCATATTTAAGACAATCGCCCAAAAAATAAAAAAGCTATGGCTCTCAGACTATAGAGACACTAAAACATCATTTTTTTGGTTTCAGAAATGCTATTATTGTGTAAAACTTAAATAAATAAGAAAAAGTATACATATTAGGTATTGCCACATCCGTAACGATCTGCTCTATAAAACTGTCACATGACCTAACCCCTCAGATGAACGCTGTAAAAAAAAAAAAAGGTTCCAAAACAGCCAATTTTTTGGCCACCTTGTCCCATAAAGTGTAATAATGAATGATCAAAAAATCCTATGTACCCAAAAATGGTACCAATAAAAACCTCAACTCTTTCTTCAAAAAATGAGCCCCTGCACAAGACGATCGGTAGAAAAATAAAAAACATATGGCGTTCAGAAAACCAATCCAGCAAAATCTGCCTTCCAAAAACCATACGGTGTTCCTTTCCTTCTGCGCCCTGCCGTGCGCCCTTACATCAGTTTACGACCACATGTTGGGTGTTTCTGTAAACCGCAGAATCAGAGTAATAAATATTGAGTTTTGTTTGGCTGTTAATTCTTAATGTGTTAAAGCAAAAAATTTAATAAAATAGAAAATCTGCTAAAAAAGTGAAATTTAGAAATTTCCTCTCCATTTTCCTTTAATTCTTGTGGAACACCTAAAGGGTTAATAACGTTTGTAAAATTGGTTTTAAGTAACTTGAGGGGTCTAGTTTCTACAATGGGGTCATTTATGGGGGTATCTACTATATAGGCCCCACAAAGTGACTTCAGACCTGAACTAGTCCTTAAAAAGTGGGTTTTGGAAATTTTCTTAAAAATTTTAAGAATTGCTTCTAAACTTCTAAGCCTTGTAACGTCCTAAAAAAATAAAATAACATTTCCAAAATGATGCCAACATAAAGTAGACATATGGGGAATGTTATGTAATAAATATTTTATGAGGTATCACTTTCTGTTTTAGAAGCAGAGAAATTGAAATTTAGAAAATTGCTAATTTTTATTTATTTTTGGTAAATTTGGGATTTTTTCATAAATAAAGGTGATATATATTGACTCAAATTTATGACTGTCATGAAGTACAATGTGTCACGAGAAAACAATCTCAGAATGGCGTGGATAAGTAAAAGTGTTCCAAAGCTATTACCACTTAACCACTTAAGGACCACAGGTTTATACCCCCCTAAAGACCAGGCCCTTTTTTACAAATCGGCACTACACTACTTTCACCGTTTATTGCTCGGTCATGCAACTTACCACCCAAATGAATTTTACCTCCTTTTCTTCTCACTAATAGAGCTTTCATTTGGTGGTATTTCATTGCTGCTGACATTTTTACTTTTTTTGTTATTAATCGAAATTTAACGATTTTTTTGCAAAAAAATGACATTTTTCACTTTCAGTTGTAAAATTTTGCAAAAAAAACGAGATCCATATAGAAATTTTGCTCTAAATTTATAGTTCTACATGTCTTTGATAAAAAAAAAATGTTTGGGTAAAAAAAAAATGGTTTGGGTAAAAGTTATAGCGTTTACAAACTATGGTACAAAAATGTGAATTTCCGCTTTTTGAAGCAGCTCTGACTTTCTGAGCACCTGTCATGTTTCCTGAGGTTCTACAATGCCCAGACAGTACAAACACCCCACAAATGACCCCATTTCGGAAAGTACACACCCTAAGGTATTCGCTGATGGGCATAGTGAGTTCATAGAACTTTTTATTTTTTGTCACAAGTTAGCGGAAAATGATGATTTTTTTTTATTTTTATTTTTTTCCTACAAAGTCTCATATTCCACTAACTTGTGACAAAAAATAAAAACTTCTATGAACTCACTATGCCCATCACGAAATACCTTGGGGTCTCTTCTTTCCAAAATGGGGTCACTTGTGGGGTAGTTATACTGCCCTGGCATTCTAGGGGCCCAAATGTGTGGTAAGGAGTTTGAAATCAAATTCTGTAAAAAATGACCTGTGAAATCCGAAAGGTGCTCTTTGGAATATGGGCCCCTTTGCCCACCTAGGCTGCAAAAAAGTGTCACACATCTGGTATCTCTGTATTCAGGAGAAGTTGAGGAATGTGTTTTGGGGTGTCTTTTTACATATACCCATGCTGGGTGAGATAAATATCTTGGTCAAATGCCAACTTTGTATAAAAAAATGGGAAAAGTTGTCTTTTGCCAAGATATTTCTCTCACCCAGCATGGGTATATGTAAAATGACACCCCAAAACACATTCCCCACCTTCTCCTGAGTACGGGGATACCAGATGTGTGACACTTTTTTGCAGCCTAGGTGGGCAAAGGGGCCCATATTCCAAAGAGCACCTTTCGGATTTCACTCGTCATTTTTTACAGAATTTGATTTCAAACTCCTTACCACACATTTGGGCCCCTAGAATGCCAGGGCAGTATAACTACCCCACAAGTGACCCCATTTTGGAAAGAAGAGACCCCAAGGTATTCGCTGATGGGCATAGTGAGTTCATGGAAGTTTTTATTTTTTGTCACAAGTTAGTGGAATATGAGACTTTGTATGAAAAAAAAAAAAAAAAAAAAAAATCTGCATTTTCCACTAACTTGTGACAAAAAATAAAAGATTCTAGGAACTTGCCATGCCCCTCACGGAATACCTTGGGGTGTCTTCTTTCCAAAATGGGGTCACTTGTGGGGTAGTTATACTGCCCTGGCATTTTCCAGGGGCCCTAATGTGTGGTAAGTAGGTAAATGACCTGTGAAATCCTAAAGGTGCTCTTTGGAATATGGGCCCCTTTGCCCACCTAGGCTGCAAAAAAGTGTCACACATGTGGTATCGCCGTATTCAGGAGAAGTTGGGGAATGTGTTTTGGGGTGTCATTTTACATATACCCTTGCTGGGTGAGAGAAATATCTTGGCAAAAGACAACTTTTCCCATTTTTTTATACAAAGTTGGCATTTGACCAAGATATTTCTCTCACCCAGCATGGGTATATGTAAAACGACACCCCAAAACACATTCCCCAACTTCTCCTGAGTACGGCGATACCAGATGTGTGACACTTTATTGCAGCCTAGATGCGCAAAGGTGCCCAAATTCCTTTTAGGAGGGCATTTTTAGACATTTGGATACCAGACTTCTTCTCACGCTTTGGGGCCCCTAGAATGCCAGGGCAGTATAAATACCCCACATGTGACCCCATTTTGGAAAGAAGACACCCCAAGGTATTCAATGAGGGGCATGGCGAGTTCATAGAAATTTTTTTTTTTTGGCACAAGTTAGCGGAAATTGATATTTTTAATTTTTTTCTCACAAAGTCTCCCGTTCCGCTAACTTGGGACAAAAATTTCAATCTTTCATGGACTCAATATGCCCCTCACGGAATACCTGGGGGTGTCTTCTTTCCGAAATGGGGTCACATGTGGGGTATTTATACTGCCCTGGCATTCTAGGGGCCCTAAAGCGTGAGAAGAAGTCTGGAATATAAATGTCTAAAAATTTTTACGCATTTGGTTTCCGTGAGGGGTATGGTGAGTTCATGTGAGATTTTATTTTTTGACACAAGTTAGTGGAATATGAGACTTTGTAAGAAAAAAAAATAATAATTCCGCTAACTTGGGCCAAAAAAATGTCTGAATGGAGCCTTACAGAGGGGTGATCAATGACAGGGGGGGTGATCAATGACAGGGGGGGTGATCAATGACAGGGGGGTGATCAGGGAGTCTATATGGGGTGATAACCACAGTCATTGATCACGCCCCTGTAAGGCTTCATTCAGACGTCCGTATGCGTTTTGCGGATCCGATCCATCTATCAGTGCATCCGTAAAAATCATGCGGACATCTGAATGGAGCTTTACAGGGGGGTAATCAATGACAGGGGGGTGATCAGGGAGTCTATATGGGGTGATCACCACAGTCATTGATCATGCCCCTGTAAGGCTTCATTCAGACGTCCGGATGCGTTTTGCGGATCCGATCCATCTATCAGTGGATCCGTAAAAATCATGCGGACGTCTGAATGGAGCTTTACAGGGGGGTAATCAATGACAGGAGGGTAATCAATGACAGGGGGGTGATCAGGGAGTCTATATGGGGTGATAACCACAGTCATTGATCACGCCCGTGTAAGGCTTCATTCAGACGTCCGTATGCGTTTTGCGGATCCGATCCATCTATCAGTGCATCCGTAAAAATCATGCGGACATCTGAATGGAGCTTGACAGGGGGGTGATCAGGGAGTCTATATGGGGTGATCACCACAGTCATTGAGCATGCCCCTGTAAGGCTTCATTCAGACGTCCGGATGCGTTTTGCGGATCCGATCCATCTATCAGTGGATCCGTAAAAATCATGCGGACGTCTGAATGGAGCTTTACAGGGGGGTAATCAATGACAGGAGGGTAATCAATGACAGGGGGGTGATCACCACAGTCATTGATCATGCCCCTGTAAGGCTTCATTCAGACGTCCGGATGCGTTTTGCGGATCCGATCCATCTATCAGTGCATCCGTAAAAATCATGCGGACATCTGAATGGAGCTTTACAGGGGGGTAATCAATGACAGGGGGTGATCACCACAGTCATTGATCATGCCCCTGTAAGGCTTCATTCAGACGTCCGTATGCGTTTTGCGGATCCGATCCATCTATCAGTGCATCCGTAAAAATCATGCGGACATCTGAATGGAGCTTTACAGGGGGGTGATCAATGACAGGGGTGTGATCAATGACAGGGGTGTAATCAATGACAGGGGGGTGATCAGGGAGTCTATATGGGGTGATCACCACAATCATTGATCATGCCCCTGTAAGGCTTCATTCAGACGTCCGGATGCGTTTTGCGGATCCGATCCATCTATCAGTGGATCCGTAAAAATCATGCGGACGTCTGAATGGAGCTTTACAGGGGGGTGATCAATGACAGGGGGGTGATCAATGACAGGGGGGTGATCAGGGAGTCTATATGGGGTGATCAGGGATGATCAGGGGCTAATAAGGGGTTAATAAGTGACGGGGGGGGGGTGTAGTGTACTGTAGTGGTGCTTGGTGCTACTTTACTGAGCTACCTGTGTCCTCTGGTGGTCGATCCAAACAAAGGGGACCACCAGAGGACCAGGTAGCAGGTATATTAGACGCTGTTATCAAAACAGCGTCTAATATACCTGTTAGGGGTTAAAAAAAACACATCTCCAGCCTGCCAGCGAACGATCGCCGCTGGCAGGCTGGAGATCAACTCTCTTACCTTCCGTTCCTGTGAGCGCGCGCGCCTGTGTGCGCGCGTTCACAGGAAATCTCGGCTCACGCGAGATGACGCCTATTGGCGTTAGCGTAGCCTGGGGGAGCCGCCGCAATGACGCCTTTCGGCGTTACAGTTGCGGGAAGTGGTTAAAGTGACGCATGTCAGATTTGTAAATTTTGACCTGGACACTGGGGCATCAATGACCTTTGGTCATGAAAGGGTTAAACTCCTTCACTGTATTTGCAGCTACCACTTCTGCAGGAAGGCTATTCCATGCATCCACTACTCTCTCAGTAAAGTAATACCCAGGAAAGGAGCAGAGCTCCAACACCAAACAAGGCTGGAGTACCACTGCCCCCAGCCAGGAAGCCACAGATAAAGTCAAGCTAGTGGCCACACCCAGGACAGACCTAAATCCCCACTAGTTAGATGATTAACCTCTCGCTCACCAAACCGCAGAGAGACACACCTTAAAGGGGAAATGCACGTGCAAACCGACAACAACACGTTACCACCGGCAACCTGTCTGCACGGCAACCGCGCCACGGTCAAACAACAATATGACCGTGACAGCCTGGCATTGCAACTTTGCTCCATTGAAACGAATGGGCTGATTTGCAGTGCCACACGCAACCTCTGGACAAGTGTGGTGTTGTATGTGGGAGAAAGTGGCCAAACAATTTTAAGTGGGAATTATCCTTGCCACTGATGGTCACGTTTGGGCTTTGCTGTCCTACAATGAGACTGTAATTACTCGGCACAACCTAGAATTCTGACAAGGACTTAACCCTTTCAATACTATTATATAATATGAGCTTCCTTTCTAATTATCATTGTTTATTTCTTTTAAAGTAAACGGGAGGTGGGCTGCAGGAACTGAGACAGCCACTGAGCATTGGATGGAGCTGTGCTTCAGGCTCCATTCAAATTAGTAGTTCTGGCATCAGCGACTGCAGGGAACAGCTGATTGGTGGGGGTGCTGGGTATCAACCCACCACTGACCAGATATTGTTGACCTATCCTTGACATAGATCCTCAATATCAGGAGCCCAGAAAACCCCTTTAATAGGAAGACTACTATGGCAGGCCTAGGAGCCTTCACAGGGTGCCCGATTAAATGTCAGAGCGAGCCTCCTCCTTCTGACTAACCGCTGAGAAGCCATGGTCGCTATTGTCCAAGACATCTTAGGGGTTAAATCACCAAGATCTGAGTTATCTCCAATCCTGGTCATCAAGAGCCGGTGTCGGCCTGCTCCGTACTCTTCCACCAATGTGTGGCAGTAGATGTTAATGAACGGCAAATGTTGCCAAGTGCATAATTAAGCTTCTTAACCACTTAAGGACCACAGGTTTATACCCCCCTAGTGACCAGGCCCTTTTTTACAAATCGGCACTCCACAACTTTAGCGGTTTATTGCTCGGTCATGCAACTTACCACCCAAATGAATTTTTACCTCCTTTTCTTCTCACTAATAGAGCTTTCATTTGGTGGTATTTCATTGCTGCTGACATTTTTACTTTTTTTGTTATTAATCGAAATTTACCGATTTTTTAGCAAAAAAATGACATTTTTCACTTTCAGTTGTAAAATTTTGCAAAAAAACGACATCCATATATAAATTTTTCTCTAAATTTATTGTTCTACATGTCTTTGATAAAAAAAAATGTTTGGGTAAAAAAAAAATGGTTTGGGTAAAAGCTATAGCGTTTACAAACTATGGTACAAAAATGTGAATTTCCGCTTTTTGAAGCAGCTCTGACTTTCTGAGCACCTGTCATGTTTCCTGAGGTTCTACAATGCCCAGACAGTAGAAAAACCCCACAAATGACCCCATTTCGGAAAGTAGACACCCTAAGGTATTCGCTGATGGGCATAGTGAGTTCATAGAACTTTTTATTTTTTGTCACAAGTTAGCGGAAAATGATGATTTTTTTTATTTATTTATTTTTCCTTACAAAGTCTCATATTCCACTAAGGCCTCTTTCACACTTGCGTTGTCCGGATCCGGCGTGTACTCCACTTGCCGGAATTACACTCCGGATCCGGAAAAACGCAAGTGTACTGAAAGCATTTGAAGACGGAACCGTCTTCCAAATGCTTTCAGTGTTACTATGGCACCCAGGACGCTATTAAAGTCCTGGTTGCCATAGTAGGAGCGGGGAGCGGGGGAGCAGTATACTTACAGTCCGTGCGGCTCCCGGGGCGCTCCAGAATGACGTCAGAGCGCCCCATGCGCATGGATGACGTGATCCATGCGATCACGTGATCCATGCGCTTGGGGCGCCCTGACGTCACTCTGGAGCGCCCGGGGAGCCGCACGGACGGTAAGTACACTGCTCCCCCGCTCCCCGCTACACTTACCATGGCTGTCAGGACTTTAGCGTCCCGGCAGCCATGGTAACCACTCTGAAAAAGCTAAATGTCGGCTCCGGCAATGCGCCGAAACGACGTTTAGCTTAAGGCCGGATCCGGATCAATGCCTTCCAATGGGCATTAATTCCGGATCCGGCCTTGCGGCAAGTTTTCCGGATTTTTGGCCGGAGCAAAAAGCGCAGCATGCTGCGGTATTTTCTCCGGCCAACAAACGTTCCGTACCGGAACTGAAGACATCCTGATGCATCCTGAACGGATTACTCTCCATTCAGAATGCATTAGGATAATCCTGATCAGGATTCTTCCGGCATAGAGCCCCGACGACGGAACTCTATGCCGGAAGACAATAACGCAGGTGTGAAAGAGCCCTAAGGGTACTTTCACACTTGAGTTTTTCTTTTCCGGCATAGAGTTCCGTCACAGGGGCTCTATACCAGAAAAGAACTGATCAGGTATGTCCCCATGCATTCTGAATGGAGAATAATCCGTTCAGTTTGCATCAGGATGTCTTCAGTTCAGTCGTTTTGACTGATCAGGCAAAGACTTGCAAGACTTGCCTGAATGCCGGATCCGGCATTTTTTCCAATAGGAATGTATTAGTGCCGGATCCGGCATTCAGAATGCCAGATTCGTCCTTCCGGTATGCGCATGCACAGACTGAAAAAAAGGTGAAAAAAATAAATGCCGGATCCGTTTTTGCCGGATGACACCGGAAAGACAGATCCGGCATTTCAATGCATTTTTTTCGACTGATCAGGCATTTTTAAGACTGATCAGGATCCTGATCAGTCTTACTAATGCCATCAGTTAGCATACATTTTGCCTGATCCGGCAGGCAGTTCCGGCGACGGAACTGCTTGCCGGATCTCTCTGCCGCAAGTGTGAAAGTAGCCTAACTTGTGACAAAAAATAAAAACTTCCATGAACTCACTATGCCCATCATGAAATACCTTGGGGTGTCTTCTTTCCAAAATGGGGTCACTTGTGGGGTAGTTATACTGCCCTGGCATTCTAGGGGCCCTTATGTGTGGTAAGTAGTTTGAAATCAAAATCTGTAAAAAATGGCCGGTGAAATCCTAAAGGTGCTCTTTGGAATGTGGGCCCCTTTGCCCACCTAGGCTGCAAAAAAGTGTCACACATCTGGTATCGCCGTACTCAGGAGAAGTTGGGCAATGTGTTTTGGGGTGTCTTTTTACATATACCCATGCTGGGTGAGAGAAATATCTCGGCAAAAGACAACTTTTCCCATTTTTTTATACAAAGTTGGCATTTGATCAAGATATTTATCTCACTGTCACGACTGTGACTGATCCAGACCGGTCTGGGAGGAGAAGGTCGCAGTGACTTGCTACTCGCGATAGCTTGTGAGTTTGCTCCATGGTTCAGGGTATGTCATCCAGGTTTTGCCTTGTGAACCTTTTTGTCCTGACTGGGAGTTTGTAGGCATCCTTCTCAGGTGAGTCCTGTCTGCCACTCCCAGCTACTATATTAGTTTCAGTTTCACTTGCACTCATTGCCAGATATAGTCCTTACTTCCAGTTCTATTCTGACCTTTGAAGGAGATCGTTTGATGGTGTTGCTGTGGAGCTCTTGTCCGGCGTGGACTGTCGTGATTGGGATCGCCTTCTCTGCTCGTGACTGGATAAGTCTATCTCTGCTATAGTTTGTTTGTTGCTGTCTTCCCCTGCTGTTCTCCTAGACATGAGTGATAGTGACTAGTGCTCCCATCGGCCTTTCCCCACTCTAGACTTGTTAGGGTGACTGAGGGTTTAGGCATCCTGCTCGCCGCACAGGTTCACACCCCGTCTAGGGTATCAGGGCAGACAGGTGCCAGCTTAGGGTTAGTCAGGGGTGGCCATACTATTCCCATCCGTAGATAAGGGTCCCCCTTCCCCTCCGTCTGGTGCGACACGACTGCTGCTGGGATAGCGGTCGTGACAGTATATCTGGCCTTTTAAAAAAAAAATAAAAAAAAGTGACATTTCTTTTTTTTCTTTTTTTTTTGCTTGCTGTTTTGCTTTGTATTTTTCTGTTCCACTATGGATCCGGTTTCGGTTTTGGCGAAACAATTACAGGGATTATCCCTTGAAGTGGCAGGATTAAAAGCAACAGTGCTGCAGCAGCAGCAGCCATCCTTGGGTTCCACCGTTGCTACGGGAAACCAAGGTACTCCTGAGCCAAAAGTGGCTTTACCTGATAGGTTCTCAGGAGGGAGAGACCAATTTGTAACCTTCAGAGAAGCTTGCAAATTGTTCTTCAGGTTACGCCCTAGATCCTCCGGCGGTGAGGAACAACGGGTGGGCATTGCAATTTCTCTCTTGCAAGGAGATCCGCAGGCTTGGGCTTTCTCCCTACCATCAGACTCTCTGGCCTTACGATCAGTGGAGGAGTTTTTTGAAGCCCTGGGTCTCGTATATGATGACCCGGAGTCTAAGCTACGTAGACTTCGGCAAGAGAACCGGTCTGCTGAACTATATTGTTCCGAATTCCGTAGGTGGGCTACTGATACGTTATGGAATGACTCGGCCCTTAGGAGTCAGTTCTGCCAGGGGTTGTCTGAAAAATTAAAAGACGCGCTGGCGGTATACGAGGTCCCTGGGTCTCTGGAGGCTGCTATGTCTCTGTCCATAAGAATCGACAGACGACTCAGGGAGAGACTATTAAATTTTACGGAGGCCTCTATAGGGCAGGGATCGGTTTGTTATGATCCAGTCGAACCAATGCAAATAGGGGGCGCCACTAGACGGGTGAATCCTCCTAAGTTCCGCCGTAGGTCAGAGGTTTGTTTTCGTTGTGGGGGGATGGGTCATTTTGTAAAGGTTTGTCCCTCAGAACACAAGAGACCACAAACAAAGGAGCTGCCGGAAAACTAGAGTCCCCAGATTGTGCGGAGGATAACAGTCTGGGCGTATTCGTTTCCTCCATACGCATGTCTCAGTTTTTGTTGTCCGCTACCGTTGAGGCGGGCAATAAGACTGAGATCTGTTCCGTCTTTTTGGACAGTGGGGCGGGGGTCAACTTAGTGGATTCACGGTTTGCTCAGGCTCTGGGTTTTACTCCGGAACCGATACGCAGAACTATTCCTGTTTTTGCCATCGACTCCTCCCCTCTTACTCAGAAAGAGTTAACTCAGATCATCCATAATATCCATCTGCAGGTAGGGGACCTCCATAAAGAGCATATCTCTTGTTATGTCCTGGACGGTCTTCCGGCTCCTATGGTATTGGGGCTTCCCTGGCTGGTGACTCACAATCCAGTGGTGGATTGGCAGGCCGGGGAGATTGTGGAGTGGAGTGAACATTGTAAGGACAACTGCTTGAGTAGTAGGTGCTCTACACTCTCTGTAACATCTTTACCTGCCTTTCTGTCAGATTTTATGGATGTGTTCTCTGAGAAGGGTTGTCAGGGGTTACCACCTCATCGTCCATATGATTGCCCGATTAATCTATTACCTGGGGCAAAACTACCTAAAACCCGGTTATACAATCTTTCTGGCCCGGAGAGGAAGGCTATGAAAGATTATATTTCGGAGAGTTTGGCTAAGGGACACATCAGACCCTCTTCTTCACCTGTGGCTGCAGGGTTCTTTTTCGTTAAAAAGAAGGATGGGGGCCTACGTCCTTGCCTGGATTTCCGGGAATTAAACCGGATAACTATCCGAGATCCCTATCCTCTTCCTCTCATTCCCGACCTCTTTAATCAGGTTGCTGGTGCTAAATGGTTCTCCAAAATGGATCTCAGAGGAGCCTATAACCTGGTTCGCATCAAAGAAGGGGATGAGTGGAAGACGGCTTTTAATACTCTGCAAGGGCATTATGAAAATCTGGTCATGCCATTTGGTCTTACTAATGCGCCTGCGGTATTCCAACATTTTGTCAACGATATTTTTAGTCACCTTATCGGGAGATTTGTTGTGATATATCTTGATGACATCCTGGTCTATTCCCCGGATCTGGATACACATAAGATCCATGTGAGACAAGTGCTGCAGATATTAAGGGCCAACAAATTGTTTGCTAAGTTAGAAAAATGTAAAAGAACTGCCATTTCTGGGGTATGTGTTGTCAGATTCAGGTTTCCGCATGGATCCAGAGAAAGTCCGGGCGATTATAGACTGGGATCTGCCTGAGAACCTGAAGGCATTGCAACGCTTCCTGGGGTTTGCCAATTTTTATAGAAAGTTTATAAAGAACTATTCCTTGGTGGTCAAACCACTGACGGACATGACCCGAAAGGGATCCGATTTTTCCAAATGGTCACATGCAGCCAAAACTGCCTTTGCATCTCTGAAGGAGAGATTCACCTCGGCCCCTATTCTCGTACAGCCAGATGTCTCGCTTCTTTTTATTGTAGAGGTTGACGCATCTGAGGTGGGGGTGGGAGCGGTACTATCTCAGGGCCCGTCCCCTGGTGAATGGCGTCCGTGTGCTTTCTTTTCGAAAAAATTGTCTACTGCAGAAAGGAACTATGATATTGGCAACAGGGAACTTTTGGCTATTAAGTTGGCTTTTGAGGAGTGGCGTCATTTTTTGGAGGGGGCGGTTCATCCCGTCACGCTGATTACTGATCACAAAAACTTATTATATCTGGAATCTGCTAAACGTCTCACCCCTAGACAGGCTCGGTGGTCATTATTTTTTTACTAGGTTTAATTTTGTAATAACCTATCGCCCGGGGGCAAAAAATACTAAGGCGGATGCATTGTCTCGAAGTTTTCCTGGAGGGGGTGATGTTGAGGTACCAGAGCCCATTTTGCAAAAGGGGGTGGTGGTCTCTGCATTACACTCAGGTTTAGAGGGGAGGGTGTTGGAAGCTCAGGGGGACGCCCCGGCCTCCTGCCCCTCGGGTAAACTGTTTGTGCCAGAAAATTTACGCCTGGAGATACTAAAAGAACACCATGACTCCACACTGGCAGGACACCCAGGTAGTAGGGCAACTTCTGAATTAGTGTCTCGTCGGTTCTGGTGGCCTAAGTGGCGCCAGGAGGTGTTGAATTTTGTGTCTGCATGTGCTACCTGTGCTCGTTCTAAGGTAGATCATACTCGTCCGGCAGGGCGTCTTTTACCTCTAGCCATCCCCAACAGGCCTTGGACGCACCTATCAATGGATTTCATTACGGATCTACCAGTATCAGCGGGGAAAACTGTTATTCTTGTAGTTGTTGACAGATTCAGTAAAATGGTGCACTTTATTGCTCTTGCCGCATTGCCTAATGCTAACACACTGGCTCAGGTTTTTATTGACCACATCGTGAAGCTTCACGGGGTCCCTTCCGATATTGTTTCGGATCGTGGTACCTAATTCGTTTCTAAATTTTGGAAAGCTTTTTGTTCTCGTTTAGGGGTTCATCTGTCGTTTTCTTCATCTTTCCATCCACAGTCCAACGGTCAGACTGAACGTACCAATCAAAACCTAGAGACATATTTGAGATTCTTTGTTTCCGAAAATCAGGAGGAATGGTCATCTTATTTACCGTTAGCCGAGTTTGCCATTAATAATCGTCGTCAAGAATCCACCGATAAGTCACCATTTTTTGGTGCGTATGGTTTCCATCCTCAGTTTTGTACGTTTAGTGAGGGGGGGCCGTCTGGGATTCCCGAGGAGGAACGATTTGCGTCTTCACTTTCTTCAGTGTGGCAGAGTGTACAAGAAAGTTTGAAGAGAATGGGTGGTAGATACAAACGTGTGGCTGATAGGAGGCGCTCTGAAGGTTCGGACCTTGGGGTGAATGACTTGGTGTGGTTGTCTACCAGAAATATCAAGTTGAAGGTTCCCTCATGGAAATTAGGTCCAAGATTTATTGGTCCTTATAGGGTAATTAAGATCATTAACCCGGTGGCTTTTCGTCTGGAGCTACCTCAGACTCTAAGGATCCATAATGTCTTCCACAGATCTCTGCTTAAGAGATATGTAGAACCTCCTGAACCATTGCCACTACCCCCTCCACCGGTGGTTGTTGATGGCAGTCTTGAGTTTCAGGTAGAAAAGATTGTTGACTCACGATATGTTCGCCGCTCTCTTCAGTACCTGGTGCACTGGAGAGGTTATGGTTCCGAAGAGAGAATGTGGGTTCCAGCTTCAGAGATAAAAGTGGACAGACTCATTCGGGCTTTTCATAGCTCCCATCCGGAGAGGCCTGGTCTTGAGGGTCCGGGGGCCCCTCGTAGAAAGGGGGGTACTGTCACGACTGTGACTGATCCAGACAGGTCTGGGAGGAGAAGGTCGCAGCGACTTGCTACTCGCGATAGCTTGTGAGTTTGCTCCATGGTTCAGGGTATGTCATCCGGGTTTTGCCTTGTGAACCTTTTTGTCCTGACTGGGAGTTTGTAGGCATCCTTCTCAGGTGAGTCCTGTCTGCTACTCCCAGCTACTATATTAGTTTCAGTTTCACTTGCAGTCATTGCCAGATATAGTCCTTACTTCCAGTTCTATTCTGACCTTTGAAGGAGATCGTTTGATGGTGTTGCTGTGGAGCTCTTGTCCGGCGTGGACTGTCGTGATTGGGATCGCCTTCTCTGCTCGTGACTGGATAAGTTTATCTCTGCTATAGTTTGTTTGTTGCTGTCTTCCCCTGCTGTTCTCCTAGACATGAGTGATGGTGACTAGTGCTCCCATCGGCCTTTCCCCACTCTAGACTTGTTAGGGTGACTGAGGGTTTAGGCATCCTGCTCGCCGCACGGGTTCACACCCCGTCTAGGGTATTAGGGCAGACAGGTGCCAGCTTAGGGTTAGTCAGGGGTGGCCATACTATTCCCATCCGTAGATAAGGGTCCCCCTTCCCCTCCGTCTGGTGCGACACGACTGCTGCTGGGATAGCGGTCGTGACACTCACCCAGCATGGGTATATGTAAAATGACACCCCAAAACACATTCCCCAACTTCTTCTGAGTACGGCGATACCACATGTGTGACACTTTTTTGCAGCCTAGGTGGGCAAAGGGGCCCACATTCCAAAGAGCACCTTTCGGATTTCACCGGCCATTTTTTACACATTTTGATTTCAAACTACTTCGCACGCATTTGGGCCCCTAGAATGCCAGGGCAGTATAACTACCCCACAAGTGACCCCATTTTGGAAAGAAGACACCCCAAGGTATTCCGTGAGGGGCATGGCGTGTTCCTAGAATTTTTTATTTTTTGTCACAAGTTAGCGGAAAATGATGATTTTATTTTCTTTTTCTTTTTTTTTCTTACAAAGTCTCATATTCCACTAACTTGTGACAAAAAATAAAAACTTCCATGAACTCACTATGCCCATCACGAAATACCTGGGGGTGTCTTCTTTCCAAAATGGGATCACTTGTGGGGTAGTTATACTGCCCTGGCATTTTAGGGGCCCGAATGCGTGAGAAGTAGTTTGAAATCAAAATCTGTAAAAAATGGCCGGTGAAATCCGAAAGGTGCTCTTTGGAATGTGGGCCCCTTTGCCCACCTAGACTGCAAAAAAGTGTCACACATGTGGTATTGCCTTACTCAGGAGAAGTTGGGCAATGTGTTTTGGGGTGTCATTTTACATATACCCATGCTGGGTGAGATAAATATCTCGGCAAAAGACAACTTTTCCCATTTTTTTATACAAAGTTGGCATTTGACCGAGATATTTCTCTCACCCAGCATGGGTATATGTAAAATGACACCCCAAAACACATTCCCCAACTTCTCCTGAGTACGGCGATACCAGATGTGTGACACTTTTTTGCAGCCTAGATGCGCAAAAGGGCCCACATTCCTTTTCGGAGGGCATTTTTAGACATTTGGATCACAGACTTCTTCTCACGCTTTAGGGCCCCTAAAATGCCAGGGCAGTATAAATACCCCACATGTGACCCCATTTTGGAAAGAAGACACCCCAAGGTATTCAATGAGGGGCATGGCGAGTTCATAGAATTTTTTTTTTTTGCCACAAGTTAGCAGACATTGATTTTTTTTTTTTTTTTCTCACAAAGTCTCCCTTTCCGCTAACTTGGGACAAAAATTTTAATCTTTCATGGACTCAATATGCCCCTCAGCGAATACCTTGGGGTGTCTACTTTCCGAAATGGGGTCACATGTGGGGTATTTATACTGCCCTGGCGTTTTAGGGGCCCTAAAGCGTGAGAAGAAGTCTGGAATATAAATGTCTAAAAAATTTTATGCATTTGGATTCCGTGAGGGGTATGGTGAGTTCATGTGAGATTTTATTTTTTGACACAAGTTAGTGGAATATGAGACTTTGTAAGAAAAAAATAAAATAAAAAATTTCCGCTAACTTGGGCCAAAAAAATGTCTGAATGGAGCCTTACAGGGGGGTGATCAATGACAGGGGGGTGATCAGGGAGTCTATATGGGGTGATCACCCCCCTCTCATTGATCACCCCCCTGTAAGGCTCCATTCAGACGTCCGTATGTTTTTTACGGATCCACGGATACATGGATCGGATCCGCAAAACACTTACGGACATCTGAATGGAGCCTTACAGGGGGGTGATCAATGACAGGGGGGTGATCAATGACAGGGGGGTGATCAGGGAGTCTATATGGGGTGATCACCCCCCTGTAAGGCTCCATTCAGACGTTCGTATGTGTTTTGCGGATCCGATCCATGTATCAGTGGATCCGTAAAAATCATACGGACATCTGAATGGAGCCTTACAGGGGGGTGATCAGGGAGTCTACATGGGGTGATCATCCCCCTGTAAGCCTCCATTCAGACGTCCGTATGTGTTTTGCGGATCCGATCCATGTATCAGTGGATCCGTAAAAATCATACGGACATCTGAATGGAGCCTTACAGGGGGGTGATCAATGACAGGGGGGTGATCAATGACAGGGGGGTGATCAGGGAGTCTATATGGGCAAAAAAAGAGGGTTAGTCAGCACCTCCCAGTGCGCAGGTGCACGCCGCCATGGCAAAGACCTAGAGGAAAAAAAGGAAACAATGCGGCAGCACTCTGCAAATCAGACAAAGTACAACAATGCTTACAAAAATTGTGGTGCTAATACTACGCTTAAAAAGCGAGATGCTTGGTCAATGTATTTTGTACAAAACCATCTAAGCCCGTATGCCAAACGTCAAGGCGATCTCTGTTACACGGGTCCTAACACTAAATACTACCTGTTATGCGCCATAATGACCGCCATAAAATTCAGGGAGTGTTGGACCCACATGCATGTTGGATCCACTCTGCCTTTTTCCGTTTTTTGTGCCAAAATGGCCTCCATTACAAGGGATGCAGGTACCAACATGCATGCTGAGCCCACTCTATACCCTTCCTGGTGCTAAACAGCTTCCAATGAATGTAGTGAGAGCAGGCCACAGCTTTATACTGAAAATAATTAAAATCAGCCTATGGGGCAGACAGGCTAATCAGGAGTGCACGACTCGCTGGAGTGCCACATCTCCAGCATTGTAAATCTGCAAAAAAAGAGGGTTAGTCAGCACCTCCCAGTGCGCAGGTGCACGCCGCCATGGCAAAGACCTAGAGGAAAAAAAGGAAACAATGCGGCAGCACTCTGCAAATCAGACAAAGTACAACAATGCTTACAAAAATTGTGGTGCTAATACTACGCTTAAAAAGCGAGATGCTTGGTCAATGCATTTTGTACAAAACCATCTAAGCCCGTATGCCAAACGTCAAGGCGATCTCTGTTACACGGGTCCTAACACTAAATACTACCTGTTATGCGCCATAATGACCGCCATAAAATTCAGGGAGTGTTGGACCCACATGCATGTTGGATCCACTCTGCCTTTTTCCGTTTTTTGTGCCAAAATGGCCTCCATTACAAGGTGTGGCACTCCAGCGAGTCGTGCACTCCTGATTAGCCTGTCTGCCCCATAGGCTGATTTTAATTATTTTCAGTATAAAGCTGTGGCCTGCTCTCACTACATTCATTGGAAGCTGTCTAGCACCAGGAAGGGTATAGAGTGGGCTCAGCATGCATGTTGGTACCTGCATCCCTTGTAATGGAGGCCATTTTGGCACAAAAAACGGAAAAAGGCAGAGTGGATCCAACATGCATGTGGGTCCAACACTCCCTGAATTTTATGGCGGTCATTATGGCGCATAACAGGTAGTATTTAGTGTTAGGACCCGTGTAACAGAGATCGCCTTGACGTTTGGCATACGGGCTTAGATGGTTTTGTACAAAATGCATTGACCAAGCATCTCGCTTTTTAAGCGTAGTATTAGCACCACAATTTTTGTAAGCATTGTTGTACTTTGTCTGATTTGCAGAGTGCTGCCGCATTGTTTCCTTTTTTTCCTCTAGGTCTTTGCCATGGCGGCGTGCACCTGCGCACTGGGAGGTGCTGACTAACCCTCTTTTTTTGCAGATTTACAATGCTGGAGATGTGGCACTCCAGCGAGTCGTGCACTCCTGATTAGCCTGTCTGCCCCATAGGCTGATTTTAATTATTTTCAGTATAAAGCTGTGGCCTGCTCTCACTACATTCATTGGAAGCTGTTTAGCACCAGGAAGGGTATAGAGTGGGCTCAGCATGCATGTTGGTACCTGCATCCCTTGTAATGGAGGCCATTTTGGCACAAAAAACGGAAAAAGGCAGAGTGGATCCAACATGCATGTGGGTCCAACACTCCCTGAATTTTATGGCGGTCATTATGGCGCATAACAGGTAGTATTTAGTGTTAGGACCCGTGTAACAGAGATCGCCTTGACGTTTGGCATACGGGCTTAGATGGTTTTGTACAAAATGCATTGACCAAGCATCTCGCTTTTTAAGCGTAGTATTAGCACCACAATTTTTGTAAGCATTGTTGTACTTTGTCTGATTTGCAGAGTGCTGCCGCATTGTTTCCTCGGAGTCTATATGGGGTGATCACCCCCGTCATTGATCACCCCCCTGTAAGGCTCCATTCAGACGTCCGTATGTGTTTTGCGAATCCGATCCATATATCAGTGGATCCGTAAAAATCATACGGACGTCTGAATGGAGTCTTACAAGGGGGTGATCAATGACAGGGGGGTGATCAGGGAGTCTATATGGGGTGATCAGGGGTTAATAAGGGGTTAATAAGTGACAGGGGGGTGTAGTGTAGTGTGGTGCTTGGTGCTACATATTACTGAGCTACCTGTGTCCTCTGGTGGTCGATCCAAACAAAAGGGACCACCAGAGGACCAGGTAGCAGGTATATTAGACGCTGTTATCAAAACAGCATCTAATATACCTGTTAGGGGTTAAAAAAATCGCATCTCCAGCCTGCCAGCGAACGATCGCCGCTGGCAGGCTGGAGATCCACTCGCTTACCTTCCGTTCCTGTGAACGCGCGCGCCTGTGTGCGCGCGTTCACAGGAAATCTCGGCTCACGCGAGATGACGCCAATCGGCGTTAGCGTAGCCTGGGAGAGCCGCCGCAATGACGCCTTTCGGCGTTAGCGTAGCGGTAAGTGGTTAAGGTGGGTTTACATGGGCCGAGCTAAAGCCGTTTGACGGCTGCTCGCTCAGTGGAGGTGAAGCTTTGCATTTACATGCAGGGATCTCCTTTACAGTAATGAGGATCAAGGATCACAATTGTAATCGCTTCTCGCCATATAGCTGCGTTGTTTCCGGGAAGCAGATCGCTGTTTAGACCATATGATCTGCTGTCCGGGAACGATAATTTATGTCCCTACACGAACAACAGGATCATCTGATGAACGAGCTTTTGCTCGTTCATCGGGTGATCTGTGGCAGATTTAGACGGACAGATTGTCGGGAACAATCGTTCACAGGTACAGTCAGGTCCATAAATATTGGGACATTGACACAATTCTAATAATCTGCTTGAATAATGAGCTGTGTAAATCCACCTTTAGATGCAAGAAGGAAAAATTTTAATCTTTCAACTCGTATCTACGCAGCATTTTGGAGACCAAAAAAGCGAAGCACTGGCCCCTATAAAAATGTATCAGGATCCGGTATTTATCCATATCCAGTGGATAGAGGATAAGTTTGTGGGGAAACCCCTTTGATTAATGCCAAGTTTACACTTCAGTTATTTGGTCAGTTATTTCCATCAGCGAGGCAAAACCAGGTGCGGGTCAAAAACACAGAACAGGTGCAGATCTTTCCATTATATCCTATCTCTGTGTAGGCTTCACTTATGGTTTTGGCTCACAATCACTGATGGAAATAACTGATCAAATAACTGGAGTGTGAACTTGGCCTAACAGAGAATTTCAAACCTATTTATAAAAAAAGTTAACAATCCCTAACACAAAATAAAAATTTTATATAATTATATGTAACTTCCGAGATCTTTGATTTATTTGATGTAAGCAGTATTTGCAGTGTATTAATTTAGGCTTGGTTTATTATCTTAAAGGGAATCTGTCACCTATTTTGACCATATAAAACCGTTAACATAGCAATGTGCAATAAAGTATCTTCTTACCTACATGTGTCTTCTTTCTTTTATTCAACTTTTCATTCCTATTAAAAAGCGATTTTTCTGATATGCAAATGAAGTCTCAAGGTGCCCAGAGGGGCGTTATTACTCTGCTCTAGTGCCCAGTAACGCCCCCCTGCAGTGCCCAGCCCGCCTTTCTTCCAAGCCCAGCACGCCTCCTAAGAAATAAATGTCCTCCCACATACTTGCCTACGGCGCCGCCCCCTCCCCACTACGTCATTTCATTTATTCACTGCACGCACCGGCCCTTGCTTCCTCCTCTCTTGTCCTCCGAAATCCAGCGCAGGCGCAGTATCGCTGAGTGCCTGCGACTGCACGATACTCCTGCTCCAGAGAGCAACAGCCTCACTAGTGTCACTGGGCATGCGCCGAGCCCAGTGACGTAATCAGAGCGCTGTTGCCTCTGAGAGATTCTAGAGGAGGAAGCAAGGGCCGGTGCGTGCAGTGAATAAATGAAATGACGTAGTGGGGGGGGGGGGGGGGGGGGCGCCGTAGGCAAAGAGAGGAGGGAGCACAGACGATGCAGTGAATAAATTACATGACGTAGTCAGGGCCGTCTTTGCCACAGGGCAAAAGGGGCAGCTGCCCCGGGCCCAGTTGCTCCTGGGGGCCCAAGGGAACTCTGTTTCCCGACTCCCATTCATTAGTGACTGCGTCGCTAGGTTAAAACATTCAGGGCCTGGGCCCCTGATGTTTTGTCCCAGGCCCCGAATGTCCTGCCTGCCTGCTAGAATCGAATACACTGGGTGTAGAGGTGAAGGACCTGTGGTGACATCACAGGTCATGTGATCAGCAAAGCAGGCTGTGATAGGATGACCTGGATGATGTCACCATCATGTGACCAGTGCAGGGTTGGACCGGAGTGAAGAGGAGGAAGAGCCTAATGCTGATGTCTGATGAGGACTGGAGAGGTAAGTGAAGGGACAGGGAGAGGCAGAGCAATGCTGGGAGTTGTAGTTATTTAACTGGGATGTATGTTAGGGCTGAAGGGAGGGATGTTATTGACATGGAACTGTGTGCTTGAGGTGGCTGGGGGAGGGAGTGATGTTATTTACATGGGACTGTATGTTGAAAGTGGATGATGGGGGGGGGAATGATGTTTATGTACATGGGACTTAATGTTTAGGCTACGTTCACACTTGCGTTTGGGGATCCGCTTGTGAGATCCGTTTCAAGGCTCTCACAAGCAGCCCCAAATGCATCAGTTTAACCCCAATGCATTCTGAATGGATGCGGATCCATTCAGAATGCATTCGTTCGGCTCCGTACGGCGTTCCGTTTTGGAGGCGGACCCCAAAATGCTGCAAGCAGCGTTTTTGTGTCCGCATGGCCTTGCGGAGCCAAACGGATCCGTCCTGACAATGTAAGTAAATGGGGACGGATCCCTTTGCATTGACTCAAAATGGTGCAATTGTAAACGGATCCGTCCCCCATTGACTTTCAATGTAAGTCAGGACGGATCCGTATTGGGACTTAGAAATTCAAATCCAATACAAACGAATCAGTCCAGAACGGATGCATTCGTTTGTATTATCGGTGCGGATCCATCCTGTACATGTACAGGACAGATCCGCACGAACGCAAGTGTGAAAGTAGCCTTAGGGGGTGATGTTTACATGGGACTGTGTGTTGGAGGCGGCTGGGGAGGAGGTGATGTTATTTACATGGGACTGTATGGTGGAGGGAGGATTATAACTGCAGGGGGCACTGCAGATCCAGGGGACATTATAGGCGGTCTTATTACTACTGGGGGCTCTATAGGAGGGTCTTATAGATCTGCCTTATTTCTACTAAGCGCACTATGGGGGCCTTATTACTACTGAGGGGTCTGTAGGGAGCTTTATTACCACTGGGGGAACAATAGGGGGCCTTATTTCTACTGGGGACTCTGTGAGGGTATTATTAATATGGGAGGGCTCTTCTAATAATGGGGGCATTGTTGAGGAGCATTATCACGGTTGGGGCAGTGTTACTATTGAGGGCATTCTAGAAGGGAATTACTATTGGTGGGACTATAAGGAGCACTATTACTATGGGGGGCAGTAATGTTTCTTCAGGATAGTATTTGGGGGGGGGAAGGGGCGTAACTAAAGGCTTATGGGCTCCGGTGCAAGAGTTCAGCTTGGGCCCCCCTTCCCTCAGTGCTTTGTGTGTCTTCTTATGCGGCACAAGTGTCTTTGGGCCGCTTCATGCTCCTGGGCCCGGTAGCGACTGCTACCTCTGCACCCCCTATAGCTACACCCCTGGGGGGGGGACAAAGCAAGCAGCAGGATAACACTGTGGGGACTCCAGTTGGGGGATAATGATAGAATGTGAGGAAGCTAAGATGTCTGTGTGTCACACTCTGCAGAGACGAGGCGGCTGAGAGAAGTTGTCCAGACCGAGTGGAGAAGATGATGAGAGAGAAGATCTACAGAGAAGATGATGACAGAGAGGAGACGTCACCTGGAGGCTCTGGACGTGACAGGTAAGTGCTGCTGTATAGCAAGTACAGCAAAGTGCGGGGGGGCGGGATCCAGGGGGCCCAAGTAAATTCTTGCCCAGGGTCCAATCAATATTAAAGACGGCCCTGGACGTAGTGGAGGGGGCGGCGCCTTTCGGCCAGTATGTGGGAGGACATTTATTTCTTAGGAGGCGTGCTGGGCTTGGAAGAAAGGCGGGCTGGGCACTGCAGGGGGGCGTTACTGGGCACTAGAGCAGAGTAATAACGCCCCTCTGGGCACCTTGAGACTTCATTTGCATATCAGAAAAATCGCTTTTTAATAAGAATGAAAAGTTGAATAAAAGAAAGAAGACACATGTAGGTAAGAAGGTACTTTATTGCACATTGCTATGTTAATGGTTTTATATGGTCAAAATAGGTGACAGATTCCCTTTAAAGGCACTCTGGAGAAATCTGATACACTCTGTTCTATCTATTGCAGGTCCTGAAGGGGGTGGTGCATGACTTCTGTCTTTGGTGTTCTTTTAGGCACTCCCCCTCAGGCCCCGTATAGTTTTTGCCGTGGTTGTTAACTTTCGAGTCTGCTGACCCGCTCGCGGCTTTGCTCTGTTGAATGGAGCTAAGTCACGAGCGAACAGCTGCTGCAGCTTCAAGGGACTTGTCCCTTCTTGGTGCAGTCATGGCTTTAAACCACCACCCCATGATCTTCAGTGCTGCCTCCCATTGAAAACAATAGGAGGCATACACCATGTGGCGGCCGCCGGAATATTGGAGCAATGTAGGTGCGAAAATTCTGCTGGCAAAAACACCATGTGCAAGTGCCCTGTTTTACCTTGAGGATTCCTTTAATTATTAACATTTGTTCTTAAAAACCCATACCAAAAGATCTAAAAATAATCCTATAGGCCATTGCAGAATAGTCTATGGCGCTGATATAGCTATATACTTGTGTATGATCAGGGTTTGTGGAACTCCTTCTATCTCTGATCATTTCTGCATCTCTCTAGTAGACGTCCATTGCATTAATATGAGGCTTGTCACCAAAAAAACACACAGGTGCCGCAGAAGCCATCTTCATGGTGAAGTCTTCATGGTGACCATGTTGGCTGTACATAGTTAGAGATTAGCACCGTCCCCTTTTTTCTGCATGCGGTTCCTGGTTGGTTCAGTGAACACAAGTGGTTCTTGTATTACTGTGGCCGGGTAGTGCTTGCCAAGAAGTTCCACCTCCAGTTTTCGTCCAGGCGCACTCAGCTGGATAGGCACATAGGCAAAAGCCAAACTCTTGTTGGTGGAGTAACTAAAGGTTCCTGATGTGGTGTTACCAACAACCTGAGAAAGAACAGTTCATAAGATTTCATTAAAAAGTCTGCATAAATCTTATTTTAGGTCAAATTATAATGTCATCGTTTTCAGTCGGTTCACTGCAAAAATTCTCAAGAACTATTTTTATCTAGGCTTGTACCGACAGGACACAGAGATTATCAGCCATAGAACCACATGCATTGACATTAGTTTTGGATGGTCACATGACTCTACATGCTTGAGAATAAAGGATTGGACGTATTGACATTCAGCATGTCCCATCCTTTGCTTCCCAGACATCTGACCAATCTGCCTCCAATGTCTACTTGACATTTAATGCTTATCAGATGGTTGGATAGTCAGCAGGGTTGGCCAATCTTCATCTAGTTCATATAGCCACCTTTAAAGGGGGTTTCCAGGAGTGCAATATTGATGACCTAGCCTCAGGATAGGTCATCAGTATCTTATCAGTAAACGCTACAGCCACCTCTCGGAATACCAAGAACAGTGCCATACATTGTATAGTGGCTGTGCTTAGTATTGCACCCAGGCCCATTCACTTGAATGGGACTGAGCTTCACCTAGACCATTTGACCGATTAAATGGGACATCACTGACCTAGGAAGAGGTGATCAAATACTATTTTCTGACTTATCCTGGAGATAGGTTATCAATATTTTACTCTTAGAAAACCCCGCTAGGTATAGAACACCAACTAATACGATGATATTAAACTAAGTATTTGTAAGGTAATATCCACTTATCATGTAAAATAAAATATAGCAAATTCACTAATCCTTTGCTTCTGCCTCACATTACCTCCTGCATACATTATATATAAATATTTTTGTGTTAAGTGGCCCTTTTTTTGTCCAGTTCATCTATTTTAAAGGAATACTCCACTCATTAATTAGCATTTAGGGCTCCATATGTTAATACAGAGTCAAAGATTTCCAGAACTCTCCATCTGATGCTTTCTCAGGGATCATATACTCTGCTACAAGGAGGTCATCAATGTTTTATTTTTAATATATCAAGAACATAAAGATGTTATGAAACATAACGAATTAACGTTCGCCCACCAAAGATCCTGCTTTGCATCTGACTGTGAGGTGACTTTAGAAACTTTAAACTTATTCCTTGGTCCTTGAGTAGAGAATATCACGTTGCCTGTTCTCAACAGTACATCAGAAATCGGAAAATCAGGTTTAATTACCTTACCAATGAATCCCGCTATACTCGTCGGTTCTACAAAATGAGCCACGTATAACTGAGCTAAGTAGATGTGTCACATTGATCTTACGCTGTCTTAGTGTTGCATTTACTGCTATGAAGCCCTCCATCTGGTCTACGGGCACAGGGTGTAATCTCGACCTTAACCTTCATCTTGCTCGCTGCACTGTGTTCAGGTAGGTTAAACATCTTCTTTAGTTACAACATGAATCTTAAGACAAGTTCAAAACGTACTAAATAGTGAAGCACGAGAAATGCAGTATGAAAATCCTCATAGCCACCGTCTCAACATAGACTTGGACTTCTATAAAACCATCGCAGATAATAAAAATGAAACTCCTTTACATTGAATCCAAAATGTATATTGAAAATAACTCAACTAATACGATGATATTAAACTAAGTATTTGTAAGGTAATATCCACTTATCATGTAAAATAAAATATAGCAAATTCACTAATCCTTTGCTTCTGTCTCACATTACCTCCTGCATACATTGTAGTAAAGTGTAGTACCTACAGGTACAATGCTACCAGAGGTACCGTAGGATTGGGCCAGTCACAGCCCAATTGTTAACAGGTTAAGGACCCAGGAAAAGAATGCTCGTCCTAAAGGGCCGGTACTTAGTGCATTCTCGTTCAGCTGTCCTTCCTCCCCACCGCGTGCGGTGCCGCGATCAGCTGTTACTGACAGCCAGATCCCTGCTGCATCCACCAGCATTGGTGATGATGCAGATGCCGGTGGATTAACCCCTCATATGCCTCGGTCGGCGCTGACCGCGGCATATGAGAGGTTTACGCTCCCTCACCTCATCCATCGGGTCCCCGCGCTACTGTGACGGGGAATCGATGGTTGCCATGGCAGCCCCAAGCCATTCCAAGGCTTAGGGCTCGGCATGTACGGAGGTTAAGAGGCCCAGCCGCCAGGCTGGGTCTCCTAGGCAACTGTTAGCGTCTTACAGTGTAAGGCACTAACAGTTCAATACAGATGTATCGTGCTGCATTGAAACAGGGATCAGACCCTGTAATGTTGAAGTCCCAGAGTGGGACAAATAATAAAGTGGAAAAAAAAGTTAATAAAATTAAAGTTTTTTTCAAAAAACAATTAAAAGTTTCAAGTAAAAAAAATAAAATAAAAAGCGTCCTTTTCCCAAAATAAAGTAAATAAAATAAGGAAAAAAAGAAAAGTAGACATATTAGGTATCGCTGCATCCGTATCCACCAGCTCTATAAAAATATCACATGACCTGACCCCTCAGGTTAATAAAAACTGTGATAAAAAAGCCATTTCTGTCACCTTACATCACTAAAAGTGCAACACTAAGCAATCAAAAAGGCGTATGCCCAACAAAATAGTACCAATCTAACTGTCGCTTCATCCCGCAAAAAATGAGCCCCTACCTAAGACAATCGCCCCAAAAAAAAAAAACTATGGCTCACAATATGGAGACACTAAAACATTTTTTTTTTTTGTTTGTTTTAAAAATGCTGTTATTGTGTAAAATTTAAGTAAATAAAAAAAGTATACATATTCGGTAAGAACCTGCTCTATAAAAATATCACATGACCTAACCCTTCAGGTAAACACCGTAATTTTTAAAAAATAAGAACGGTGTAAAAAAAGCAATTTTTTTGTCGCTTTACATCACAAAAAGTGTAATAGTGAGCGATCAAAAAGTCATACGCACCCCAAAATAGTGCCAATCAAACCGTCATCTCATCCCGCAAAAATGGTACCCTACCTAAGATAATCACCTAAAAACTGAAAAAACTATGGCTCTCATAATATGAAGACACTAAAACATGTTTTTTTTAAATTATATTGTGTAAAACTTAAATAAATAAAAAAAAGTATACATATTAGGTATCGCCGCGTCTGTAATAACCTGCTTTATAAAAATATCACATTACCTAACCCCTCAGGTGAATAACGTTAAAAAAACAAAAACGGTGTAAAAAAAAGCAATTTTTTGTCACCTTACATCACAAAAAGTGTAATAGCAAGCGATCAAAAAGTCATATGCACCCTATAATAGTACCAATCAAACCGTCATCTCATCCTGAAAAAAATTAGCCCCTACATAAGACTGTCGCCCATAAAATAAATAAAACTACGGCTTTCAGAATGTGGAGACACAAAAAAATATTTTGTTTTTCAGAAATGCTTTGTTATGTAAAACTGAAGCAAACATATTTGGTATTGTCGTGTCCGTGATAACCTGCTCTATAAAAATACCACATGATCTAATCTGTCAGATGAATGTTGTAAATAACAAAAAATAAAAATGGTGCCAAAACAGCTATTTCTTGTTACCTTGCCTCACAAAAAGTGTAATCTAGAGCAACCAAAAATCATATGTACCCTAAAATAGTAACAACAAAACTGCCACCTTATCCCGTAGTTTCCAAAATGGGGTCACTTTTTTGGAGTTTTTACTCTAGGGGTGCATCAGGGGAGCTTCAAATGGGACATGGTGTCAAAAAACCTGTCCAGCAAAATCTGCCTTCCAAAAACCATATGGCATTCCTTTCCTTCTGCGCCCTGCCGTGTGCCCGTGCAGCAGTTTACGACCATATATGGGGTGTTTCTGTAAACTACAGAATCAGGGCCATAAATATTGAGTTTTATTTGGCTGTTAACCCTTACTTTGTAACTGGAAAAAATGGATAAAAATGGAAAATCTGCCAAAAAAGTGAAATTCTGAAATGTCATCTTTATTTTCCATTAATTCTTGTGGAACACCTAAAGGGTTAACAAAGTTTGTAAAATCAGTTTTGTATACTTTGAGGGGTGTAGTTTCTAAAATGGGGTCACTTTTTTTTTAGAGTTTCTACTCTAAGGGTGCATCAGGGGGGCTTCAAATGGGACATGGTGTCAAAAAAAAGAGTCCAGCAAAATCTGCCTTCAAAAAACTGTATGGCATTCCTTTCCTTCTGCGCAATGCCGTGTGCCCGTACAGCAGTTTACGACCATATATGAGGTGTTTCTGTAAACTACAGATTCAGGGCCATAAATATTGAGTTTTGTTTGGCTGTTAACCCTTGCTTTGTAACTGGGAAAAATGGATTAAAATGGAAAATCTGTCAAAAAAGTGAAATTTTTAAATTTTATCTCTATTTTCCATTTATTCTTGTGGAACACCTAAAGGGTTAACAAAGTTTGTAAAATCAGTTTTGAATACCTTGAGGGGTGTAGTTTGTAAAATGGGGTCATTTTCGGTGGTTTCTATTATGTAAGCCTCACAAAGTGACTTCAGACCTGAACTGGTCCCGAAAAAGTAGGTTTTAGAAATTTTCTAAAATTCTAAGCCTTCTAACGTCCCCAAAAAATAAAGTGACATTCACAAACTGATCCAAACATGAAGTAGACATATGGGGAATGTAAAGTAATAAATATTTTTAGTAAATTTGGAATTTATTTTATAAATAAAAATTAATTTTTTTGACTCAATTTTCCCCCTGTCATGAAGTGCAATACGTGATGAGAAAACAATCTAAGAATGGCCTGGATAAGTAAAAGCGTTTTAAAGTTATCACCACATAAAGTGACACGTCAGATTTGCAAAAAATGGCCGGGTCCTTAACCACCTCCGGACCGCTGTACGCACAGACGCGTCCTGGAGGTGGTTGATTCATTCCGAGTGGACGCGCCGGCGCGTCCTCTCGCGATGGCCGAGATTTCCTGTGAACGCGCGCACACAGGCGCGCGCGCTCACAGGAACGGAAGGTAAGAAAGTGGATCTCCAGCCTGCCAGCGGCGATCGTTCGCTGGCAGGCTGGAGATGTGATTTTTTTAACCCCTAACAGGTA
The DNA here is from genome assembly GCF_905171765.1 of Bufo bufo. Taxonomy (NCBI): domain Eukaryota; kingdom Metazoa; phylum Chordata; class Amphibia; order Anura; family Bufonidae; genus Bufo; species Bufo bufo. The sequence goes on along the minus strand of NC_053390.1, from coordinate 105,373,357 downwards.
TATTAGACGCTGTTATGATAACAGCGTCTAATATACCTGCTACCTGGTCCTCTGGTGGTCCCCTTTGTTTGGATCGACCACCAGAGGACACAGGTAGCTCAGTAATATGTTGCACCAAGCACCACACTACACTACACCCCCCCCCGTCACTTATTAACCCCTTATTCACCCTTGATCACCCCTGATCACCCCATATAGACTCCCTGATCACCCCCCTGTCATTGATTACCCCCCTGTCATTGATCACACCCCTGTAAAGCTCCATTCAGACGTCCGCATGATTTTTACGGATCCACTGATAGATGGATCGGATCCGCAAAACGCACACGGACGTCTGAATGGAGCCTTACAGGGGCATGATCAATGACTGTGGTGATCACCCCATATAGACTCCCTGATCACCCCCCTGTCATTGATTACACCCCTGTCATTGATCACCCCCCTGTAAAGCTCCATTCAGATGTCCGCATGATTTTTACGGATCCACTGATAGATGGATCGGATCCGCAAAACGCACACGGACATCTGAATGGAGCCTTACAGGGGCGTGATCAATGACTGTGGTGATCACCCCATATAGACTCCCTGATCACCCCCCTGTCATTGATTACCCCCCTGTCATTGATTACCCCCCTGTCATTGATCACCCCCCTGTAAAGCTCCATTCAGACGTCCGCATGATTTTTACGGATCCACTGATAGATGGTTTGGATCCGCAAAACGCACACGGACGTCTGAATGGAGCCTTACAGGGGCATGATCAATGACTGTGGTGATCACCCCATATAGACTCCCTGATCACCCCCCTGTCATTGATTACCCCCCTGTCATTGATTACCCCCCTGTCATTGATCACCCCCCTGTAAAGCTCCATTCAGACGTCCGCATGATTTTTACGGATCCACTGATAGATGGATCGGATCCGCAAAACGCACACGGACGTCTGAATGGAGCCTTACAGGGGCATGATCAATGACTGTGGTGATCACCCCATATAGACTCCCTGATCACCCCCCTGTCATTGATTACCCCACTGTCATTGATCACACCCCTGTAAAGCTCCATTCAGACGTCCGCATGATTTTTACGGATCCACTGATAGATGGATCGGATCCGCAAAACGCACACGGACGTCTGAATGGAGCCTTACAGGGGCATGATCAATGACTATGGTGATCACCCCATATAGACTCCCTGATCACCCCCCTGTCATTGATTACCCCCCTGTCATTGATCACCCCCCTGTAAAGCTCCATTCAGATGTCCGCATGATTTTTACGGATCCACTGATAGATGGATCGGATCCGCAAAACGCACACGGACGTCTGAATGGAGCCTTACAGGGGCGTGATCAATGACTGTGGTGATCACCCCATATAGACTCCCTGATCACCCCCCTGTCATTGATCACCCCCCTGTCATTGATCACCCCCCCTGTCATTGATCACCCCTCTGTAAGGCTCCATTCAGACATTTTTTTGGCCCAAGTTAGCGGAAATTTTATTTTTTTTCTTACAAAGTCTCATATTCCACTAACTTGTGTCAAAAAATTAAATCTCACATGAACTCACCATACCCCTCACGGAATCCAAATGCGTAAAAAAATTTAGACATTTATATTCCAGACTTCTTCTCACGCTTTAGGGCCCCTAGAATGCCAGGGCAGTATAAATACCCCACATGTGACCCCATTTCGGAAAGAAGACACCCCCAGGTATTCCGTGAGGGGCATATTGAGTCCATGAAAGATTGAAATTTTTGTCCCAAGTTAGCGGAAAGGGAGACTTTGTGAGAAAAAAATAAATAAAATCAATTTCCGCTAACTTGTGCCAAAAAAAAAAAAATTCTATGAACTCGCCATGCCCCTCATTGAATACCTTGGGGTGTCTTCTTTCCAAAATGGGGTCACATGTGGGGTATTTATACTGCCCTGGCATTCTAGGGGCCCTAAAGCGTGAGAAGAAGTCTGGGATCCAAATGTCTAAAAATGCCCTCATAAAAGGAATGTGGGCCCCTTTGCGCATTTAGGCTGCAAAAAAGTGTCACACATCTGGTATTGCCGTACTCAGGAGAAGTTGGGGAATGTGTTTTGGGGTGTCATTTTACATATACCCATGCTGGGTGAGAGAAATATCTTGGCAAAAGACAACTTTTCCAATTTTTTTATACAAAGTTGGCATTTGACCAAGATATTTATCTCACCCAGCATGGGTATATGTAAAATGACACCCCAAAACACATTCCCCAACTTCTCCCGAGTACGGAGATACCACATGTGTGGCACTTTTTTGCAGCCTAGGTGGGCAAAGGGGCCCACATTCCAAAGAGCACCTTTCGGATTTCACAGGTCATTTACCTACTTACCACACATTAGGGCCCCTGGAAAATGCCAGGGCAGTATAACTACCCCACAAGTGACCCCATTTTGGAAAGAAGACACCCCAAGGTATTCCGTGAGGGGCATGGCGAGTTCCTAGAATTTTATTTTTTTTGTCACAAGTTAGTGGAAAATGATGATTTTTTATTTATTTATTTTTTTCTTACAAAGTCTCATATTCCACTAACTTGTGACAAAAAATAAAAACTTCCATGAACTCACTATGCCCATCAGCGAATACCTTGGGGTCTCTTCTTTCCAAAATGGGGTCACTTGTGGGGTAGTTATACTGCCCTGGCATTCTAGGGGCCCAAATGTGTGGTAAGGAGTTTGAAATCAAATTCTGTAAAAAATGACCAGTGAAATCCGAAAGGTGCTCTTTGGAATATGGGCCCCTTTGCCCACCTAGGCTGCAAAAAAGTGTCACACATCTGGTATCTCCGTACTCAGGAGAAGTTGGGGAATGTGTTTTGGGGTGTCATTTTACATATACCCATGCTGGGTGAGAGAAATATCTTGGCAAAAGACAACTTTTCCCATTTTTTTATACAAAGTTGGCATTTGACCAAGATATTTCTCTCACCCAGCATGGGTATATGTAAAAAGACACCCCAAAACACATTCCTCAACTTCTCCTGAATACAGAGATACCAGAAGTGTGACACTTTTTTGCAGCCTAGGTGGGCAAAGGGGCCCATATTCCAAAGAGCACCTTTCGGATTTCACTCGTCATTTTTTACAGAATTTGATTTCAAACTCCTTACCCCACATTTGGGCCCCTAGAATGCCAGGGCAGTATAACTACCCCACAAGTGACCCCATTTTGGAAAGAAGAGACCCCAAGGTATTTCGTGATGGGCATAGTGAGTTCATAGAACTTTTTATTTTTTGTCACAAGTTAGTGGAATATGAGACTTTGTAAGAAAAAAAATAAAATAAAATAAATCATCATTTTCCGCTAACTTGTGACAAAAAATAAAAAGTTCTATGAACTCACTATGCCCATCAGCGAATACCTTAGGGTGTGTACTTTCCGAAATGGGGTCATTTGTGGGGTGTTTGTACTGTCTGGGCATTGTAGAACCTCAGGAAACATGACAGGTGCTCAGAAAGTCAGAGCTGCTTCAAAAAGCGGAAATTCACATTTTTGTACCATAGTTTGTAAACGCTATAACTTTTACCCAAACCATTTTTTTTTTACCCAAACATTTTTTTTTTATCAAAGACATGTAAAACAATAAATTTAGAGCAAAATTTATATATGGATCTCGTTTTTTTTGCAAAATTTTACAACTGAAAGTGAAAAATTTCATTTTTTTGCAAAACAATCGTTAAATTTCGATTAATACCAAAAAAAGTAAAAATGTCAGCAGCAATGAAATACCACCAAATGAAAGCTCTATTAGTGAGAAGAAAAGGAGGTAAAATTCATTTGGGTGGTAAGTTGTATGACCGAGCAATAAATGGTGAAAGTAGTGTAGTGCAGAAGTGTAAAAAGTGGCCTGGTCTTTCAGGGTGTTTAAGCACTGGGGGCTGAGGTGGTTAAGGTGAAATATGGCAGGGTCCTTAAGGGGTTAAAGGGAACCTGTCACTAGGTCTGGGGCTCTGTACAGCAGAGTGCCAGAATCTGCTGCTGGACTCCACTCTGGACTCTTCTCTGGAGATTTAACACCTAATAATGAAACAGAAATTTACGAGAAAATATAAGGGGAGCTTTATCAAGTGTGATGTGAAGGAGAGCTGGTATAGTTGCCTATAGCGACCAATCAGATTCCACCTTTCATTTTTCAGAGCTCCTTTGGAAAATGAAAGGTGGAATCTGATTGGTTGCTATGGACAACTAAGGCCTCTTTCACACGACAGTATGGCTTTTTCAGTGTTTTGCGGTCCGTTTTAAACGGATCCGTTGTTCTGTTTTTTGTTTCCGTTGTGTTTCCGTTCCGTTTTTCCGTTCCGTTTTTCCGTATGGCAAATACAGTATACAGTAATTTCATAGAAAAAATTGGGCTGGGCATAACATTTTCAATAGATGGTTCCGCAAAAAACGGAACGGATACGGAAGACATACAGATGCATTTCCGTATGCATTCCGTTTTTTTGCGGACCCATAGACTTTAATGGAGCCACGGAACGTGATTTGCGGCCAAATATAGGACATGTTCTATCTTTCAACGGAACGGAAAAACAGAAATACGGAAACGGAATGCATACGGAGTACATTCCGTTTTCTTTGCGGAACCATTGAAATGAATGGTTCCGTATACGGACCGTATACGGAACGCAAAAAACGGCCCGCAAAACGGGAAAAAAAAAAACGGTCGTGTGAAAGAGGCCTAAGGCTGAGTTTACACTTCAGTTATTTGGTCAGTTATTTCAATCAGTGATTGTGAGTCAAAACCCGTAGTGAAGCCTACTCAGAGATCAGGTGTAATGGAAAGATTTTCATCTGCTCTGTGTTTTTTAACCCGCACCTGGTTTTGGCTCACAATAACTGATGGAAATAACTGATCAAATAACTGAAGTGTGAACTGTGGCCTAAACCAGTTTTCCTTTACACCATAATAAAAAATAAAAAAAGAACTGGCACAGGCAGAAGTTTCCGCTGGGCAGCCGCTCTCTGGCTTCTCCCCAACCAACTTGATTAACAAGTCTCTCCCTAATGGTAAGGAGAAACCAGTCAATCAAGGATAACCAAGCAGAAAAAGAAGCCACCAAGCAGACTTTTTTGTCCATGCCCTTCTCTGGGAATGAAGAAAATAAAATTACTGAAAATACTTAAATATTACTTTATTATAAATATATTTCCAAACACATTTCATTAGTTATAATAGCTTCTTTTGTCTATAGAGCAATCATTAGGAGAAATAAAATGGCCGCCATCCTATTAGTGCACACAAATCCTGTCCTAATTACACAGGAGGACAAGCTACTTCACAACACTGAGGTAAAGAGCTGCCTCATCCTCCTCTCTGCTCTTTTTGTCAGGGATTATGACACTGAATGCAGATGATAAGATCTTCATCTAAATCTACAAAGAGGAGGTGGGGATGTGGCTGATGAGCAGCAGCATTTGTATGCAGTCTCCATTACCACAGTCTGGAAAAAGAAAGGTGTTCAGGAGCAGCACAGCAAGCGGCTAGTGTAGAGCAATGGTGGAGGTCATGCAGCAGCTGGGCAGGAGATCACAGATCCAAAGCAATCCATAGGTATGTAGAAAAAGTAGAGGGCCACAGCAGCATATCCATGCTGCTGTGGCCCTCTACTTTTTCTACATTACCACAGTCTGTCCTGTCCGTCTTCTCTACTTCATGTCTCCTCATGAACTTTATTCCTACAGAGATTCAGCTGAAGATCTTATCATCTGTATTTAGAATCATAATTCCTGACAAGCAGAGAGGAGGATGAGGCAGCTCTTTACCTCAGTGTTGTGAAGTAACTTGTCCTGCTGTGTGATTAGGACAGGATTTGTGTGTACTAATAGTTTGATAGTTTGTGAAGGATAAAGAATGAAATTGTGTTATGTGTATATTCTAAAATCAAATACAAATTGATACTCCACAATTATACTACTAACACTAATTGATCCTAATCGGATGAACATTATAACCACGAGTACACACCAGTATTCATAACGCTATCGATCATCTTTATGTGGGACTTTGCACGTTTGGCCATTTTCATATATGGACAACCTATTTCTACAATACTATCTCCACGATTATTTTATTATTTTTAGGTATATTGTTTTTAGTACAGGATCTCTATTGACAAGTGTGTGTATTTTATATTGAATTTTACCATTATGGATTATTGTTTTTACCATTATTGATATATTAAAGGTGCTTCCAGTGTGAAAAGGATAGTGAGTGCCGATCGTCTATTTTTATTGTATTTATTTCACATGATTGGAGGTGTCATATTGATCTGAGCACCTACCATTTTGTCTGGGTCAGTTGTGCCACCCTTAATATATATTGCTATTATTTCCACATGTTGGGGTTGGTACATGACACCAGACCATGCAGCCAGTAGTGGGCAAATTGTAGTCATACCGTACATAGACATAGATACAGCCACTGCACATTGAGAAGCCACCAGGACAATACATTCATGTGTAGAATCTATTCATTCATTTATATACATCAGGATAGTGATTTCCAATTCTGAGTGGTTTTCTAAATATCTGGAGGTGGTTTTACCTCCCATGACCTACCATCCGATAATTGATTTATGGTCTAATTACTTTGTTTTTGCTTTTTGATATTAGCGGATAGTCATGAAAAGGCCATGTCCGGTACACAGCTCTGATTTCTATGGGGTAGGAGAAGATTTCCAATTCACTCGCTCTGATTAAATTTCTCTCACCTTCCCATCGTGCCAGATGCTTTCATTTCCCTCAGGATCAACGTTATCAGTTTCCAAGGTGAGATACACCAGTTTCCTCTGAAGCCCCTTTTCCTTTATTTGCTGCAGGGCCTGCTTGCCAATGAAGTCCGCTTGCTGAAAGCACATGAAATTAATGATGATAAATGACTGTCCCTGAGGCGGACACGTGCACTCAGGCATTTACATACATACATCTATAGATTCACCTAAAAGTCACCCAAGCGTCACAATCAGTGAGTCAATATAAAGGCACATATAATAATGAAACAACAGCAACCTGATAGGACGGAGGTGAACCTTTTTCTGTACTGATCACTTCTCTGTTGTCACCATTGTTTACAATGCTGAGCAGCTCAGTGTGGGAGGAAGATCATTTACGGATGAAATATTATTCATGCCTTTAGTTGTTTTCAGAGGTATATATCAATATTAGGGCTCATGCACACGAAAATATTTTTTTTCCATTTCCGTTGCATTTCTTTACAGGTCCGCATTCTTTTCAATTGGTCCGGAAAAAAAACGGAAATGGCTCAGTGTGCATTCCGTTTTCGTATGTCCGCATGTCCATTCAGCAAACAAATAGAACATGTCTAATTCATATGAGTCATAAAAGTGTTGAAATACACATTTCATATAGACATTTGCAAATTAAGTATGTAGATACAGGTAGTCTTCACAATTCCTATCTGTAAAATCGTGAGCTGAATAATACATCGGGTGTACTTAACTGAGCAGAAATGTCATATGAATGGATAAATTGAAGATCAGAAACCGAGATTGAAAAAAGAAAAAAGGAAACCGATTAACGAAAATAGAGAAGGAAAGAAGAGAGGAATGAGAGCGAGGGGGTAGGTAATATGTGTCTGAAGAGTTGATTCCGTAAGATCGTGATTTATTTAACAAAAACCAACATATCAAGCGCCAGTAGAGAAAGAAACTCTGGAGAATCCTGTGAGTCAATCCAGCACGCCCAAGTCTTTAGATACTTTGAGGGCTGATCTGATGCATCTCAAGAAATCTCTTCCATTCTGGCAATGCATTGCATTTCCTGAAACCATTCCCTCATGGTAGGTACATGTGTTGTGCGCCAATGCCGAGGTATAACAGATCTAGCTGCTGTAATGCAGAATCGCAATAAACTCTTCTTTTGAGAAGCAATGGATCCCGGCAAGATGGAGAGGAGCGCCGTCTGTGGAGAGTTGTCCACCGTTTTCCCAGTAATGCTGGGGAATATGTCAAAAACCCCATCCCAGAATGGCTTTATCATTTCACATCCCCACCATATATGCAACATAGTACCTTTGTCTTTGCCGCAACGCCAGCAGGAATCAGGGACAATAGGAAAAATCCTATGTAGTCTAACCGGATATCTGTACCATCGTGATATTATCTTATAGTTTTTTTCCTGAGCAGAACATGCCATTGTAAGAGAATAAGAACGCTTTTTGTAGATCAGTGCGTTCTATTTCGGTACCTAATTCCTTTTCCCACCCCTTGACAAAATCAAGAGTGTCCTTGTAATAGTCTGTCAGTAGGTTCCGGTAAAGCTGGGAGATTAGGTGTGTCGGTGGAAAGGACTGAGTAAACAATTTTTCGGTCTCCGTTAAAGCGGATCCTTTTAAACATCACTCCCCCTTTGGATGAAATGTATGACTTCAGTTGTTCATATTCCAGCCAGAAGATTCGTGTATTAGGGAATTTCGAGGATATCGTGGAAAGGGGTGGTAAAGGACTTCCCTCCAAAAGATGATGAAAACGAGGATCATCTAATTAAAGTAGAAAAGCCTATTCGTGGTTGAAGGTGTCCCCATACAAATCGGGTAAATGCTGTTAATTTTCGGAAAAAGTAGGAAGGTGGCGTTAATGGAATAGCTTGGAAAATGTAGAGGAATTTGGGTAAAATATCCATTTTAGTACGTTTATTCGCCCAAACATGACAGTTTTTTTTTTAAATTAATGACAGCTCTCTCTCTCAATGTTTTGTCTAAAAGGGGAAGATAGTTTAGATTAAATAAATGGTTCCCATCCACTGGTATATGTATTCCTAGATACTGGGATTAGAGTAATTCGATTAAGGAATCTCGGTCCCAACCCAATTTGCTTCTCAGTGGAATCTAAAAAAGTCCAATGAACCCTGTCAAATGCCTTTTCGGCATCTATCAATAACAGGCATAAGGGGGATGTTGCAACCCTCGCTACATTGGTAAGAATTAGAGACTTAATCGTATTATCTCGTACTTCCCTACCCCGGACAAAGCCTACTTGATCTGTGTGTATTATATTTGGTAGTGTAGGTGCCAATCTATCTGCAAGGATCTTGGACTATATTTTAATGTCTATGTTGATCAAAGAGATCGGTCTATAATTTGAAGACAAGGAGTGATCTTTTCCTGGTTTGGGTAATACACTAATGTGTGCCTCCAGTGATTGTTTAGTGAATGTGGATTCTGAGCCAATACTGTTGAAGACTTTTGCTAGGAAGGGGGAAATAAGGTCACTAAAGTGTTTGTAAAATGCTGTTGTAAACCCGTCTGGGCCTGGGTACTTCCCGGATGGTAAGTTCTTAATAATAGTAAGAAAGGAGTAGTGAATAGTGATCTGGATTAATTAAGACTTAACTTTTGATATATTATAAAATAAGATATATCCCTCAAAATATACTAGAGGTTGAGTACACAATACAATTTTCCACAGTCCCACACTCGGGGGGCTCTTTGGAAACAAAGATAGCTGTGTCTACACTTATACAATCAGTGTCGGACACTAGAAGGTAGCAAGAGCTGATATGCACTAGCACCTTGGGTGCACAAAAACAAGGTAGCAGCAATCAATGTATACTGGCACCCTATGTGCACAATTCAAGCAATAATGCAGAAAACAGCATATAGCAGTGTATACATAATGCACAGCGACATACAGAAAAAAACAACAGAAAACATACAATGATTAGGTGCAAAAAGAGACACTGTGCAGCAAACATACACAGCTGCACCTATATCATAAGGTGCACGGCGGCACCGTTGAAACCCAGTGTCCTACCCTACAGATGGTGGGTACTCCAGATACCTCCGTTCCATTGTTCCTTGTTAGGGTGGTCCGGTTTGACAGAAGAGAGTCTTCACGATGTGGGGGGATCACAGGAAGGTGTTCCTATTTATCCCTAGACGACCCTCAGGGCCCTACAATAGTCCTGTTAGTCTAACCACGGGGTATCCCACTAATTGGGCCCCCGTCCGGAACCTAACCCTGGAATTGCATTCCCTATTTTGCCCTGAAAAGATCCCAACATGCACGTTTCTGAGGCAGAAACAATCCTCTCATCAGGGGAATATGTAAAATGGGCCAAAATATGATTCGCTTGCCGGAGACGATATTCACCACCAAGCAGTTGCTGGGAGTAGTACTCACCAGCAAGTACAAAAACCACTGGGAGAGATGGCTCCCAGATGGAGTAGAATGCACAGGTAGGTGCAAAACATAAAGGGAAAGAAAGAAAGGGACAGATGAAATACCCCCTCCCTTCGTTGTGGTACACAATTTGGGGCCGCAGGCATTGATGTTACCTGGCTTTTCTGCAGGAGCCCGCCGATCTTTTAAAGCGTTGCATCGACATGTGCACGCGACGTGCAATATGGTGACGTCAGCCGTCACAAGATGTCAAAACGGCGCATGCGCATCGACATATGTGCGCGACGCGCAGTATAGTGACGTCAGTCATCGCAGGATGTAGAGGCGGCGCATGCGCAGAAGAATTTGCCAGGACCCAAAGTGTAGCGTGCATGGAGCGGTGCTTGGTGCGCCTGCGCCAGTGGCCAATAGTGAAAGTAGGTAACCGCGCAGGTGCGTCGCCTCCAATATATATGCTACAACTTAAGGATACACTGCCGGTTTCGCCGGGCATCGCAGCTCTCATGCTAATATCAATAGCATGAGAGAAGGTTCCACAGTATATGAAATATAGGCATGGGGGCACTGTCCACCAATTGCATACTGTGGACACATGTTAAACATAAAGGGGACACAATATAAATACATATATAGTCCATACATACGGGCATTGATATAAGAGCACCGTATGGGTGTGCATTGATGGGCATCGGGATGTATGTCCATACAGTGTACACCTAAACAAACACTGATATGGGTATGTAATAGATGGAGAATGGTATTTGTGGTGGTTTGATGTTTTAATTTCTTAACCGTGGCCAAAAAAGGAGACTCAAAGGGGGGATGGTGGGCACCATGGAAGGTAAAGTCCATTCTACCAAAATATGGAGAAAAATTCATCATTAGGACAGATATTACAGGAAGCAGCCAAAATGGAGATGTTCGTTCAAACCTCTAGGGCAGGGGTACTCAACTAGTTTTATTAAAGGTCCACATACCTGGGTCTGCAGTCAGGTGAAGGTCCGAGCTGAACGCCAACAGTAAAGATGCCATGCGATCATGTGATCCATGCGCGTGGGGCGCTCTGACGTTATAGTGGAGCGCCCTGGGTAAGTCCCAGAATTAGTAATGGCCACATTAGTGCCCCAGTAAGAATAATGCCCCCAGTAAGAATAATGTCCCCATTAGTGCCCCAAGTAAGAGTAATGCCCCCATTAGTGCCCCCCTTCTCTGCTTTTGCAAAAAAATAAAATAAAATTTGCATTCACCTGGCTGCGGTGAACATTCGCTGCTGACTGCAAGCTCAGGAACGGTGCTCCAACGTGATGACGTCTTGTAGGTCCTGTCTTGAGCTTCTAGTCAGCAGGGAGTGCTCTCCACAGCGTGAGCAAATGGAGGTGGAGGTACCGTAATTTTATTAATTTTTTTACTAGCACAAGTTGCAGTGGAGGTAACGGCTGTACTAATGGGCGTTCCATGATGGAAGCGCTCATTAGTAAGGGTACTTTCACACTTGCAGAAGGACGGATCCGACAGGCTGCTCACCCTGTCATATCCATTTTGCCACTACTTCGCCGTGCCGCTGCTCTGTGCCCATCGACTATAATGGGGATGGGGGCAGAGCTACGGCGCAGCACGGTGAGAGGCCGCCAGACTAAAAGTACTACATGTCCGACTTTTTCGTCTGGCGGCCTCACGCCGTGCACTGCCATGCTGCGCCGTAGCTCCACTCCCGCTATAGTCAATGGGGAGTGGCAGTCCGGCGAAATAGCGGCAGGAAGGATCTGACAGGGTGAACAGCCTGTCGGATCCGTCCTGCCGCAAGTGTGAAAGTACCCTAACAGTCCTTACAGGAAAATTCTGGCACCGGCAAGGGAACTAAAATACCAGCCTTGCTGGTGAACTACTGGCCGGGTGGCAACCCAAGCCACAGAACAGACATATGATAGTTTTGTTCCGCATCCAATTCCCATTATTGGGGGATTGGATGCGGCCCCTTAATTACAATGGGGCCCCAAGAGATGCAGACAGCACACTGTGTGCTGTCTGCATCTTTTTCCGCTCCATTGAAACTAAGGGGTCCGCATCCAATGCCCCAATAATGGGAATTGGATGCGGAACAAAACTATCATGGTTTGATGGGGCTTTATCACTTTATTTAATCAGGTTACCTAAAGAAGATGGCCCAGGGGAGATGGGAACATGACACTGGAGTCAGTGACGTGTTCCCGCCTCTCTGTAGCCCTCTCCACGCCCCCCTTACTTTCCAAATGTGACATTTATATCATTGGTGGCAGTGGTGATGTCCCTCCCCTCTCCAGCAGCACGTAAGTGTCCTTTGGAGCTTGAAGCTCCCTTATGTGCTGCCGCTGCTGCAGGGGAGGAGGGACCTGTGAGCGCACGGAGGGAGAAAGCTCCCTCCACCTGCAGGTGTCGGATGAAAGCGCTGGTGCCTGCATGTGGAGGGAGCCGTCTCTCACTGCGCCCCTGGGAAGGAGGAAGTTTGCCGGTAAGCTCCGCCTCTTGCACGTACCAGAGTGTGCAGGAGGAGGAGCGCTATATGTGGAGGGAGCCGGCCTGTCTCACTGCGCTCTGGGACAGGAGGAAGTGCGTCGGTAAGCTCCTCCTCCTGCACGGCACAGTGTGCAGGAGATAGTGATGGGAAGTTCGGATCTTAGGTGAATCGGTTCATTTGAATCAGCTCATTCGGATCAGAATCGGATCTTCGGTTCACTTAGCGAGTCAGACTGCTGAGCTGACTCGCAAGTGAACTGAAGACTCTAGGTGCCGGTGCGCATGCGCAGCTGCTGACTCAGTCAGTGACACTGCAGTGAGTCGGCTCTTCAGCTCTCTGAAGTTGAACTCGTCTCTGATTAGTATTGAGTGAGTCAGGAAGAGTGATTTTTTTAGAGTAAAGGGAAGCTGAGGCTGACGTTGGACAGGCGGACAGGAGGAAGCTGTCACTGTGGTGTGCAATGTGAATTGTTGTCTGTTGTGCATTGTTCCCCACAGTGACAACAGTCTGACACTGACAGTAGTACAACGAACCAAGTGATGTGAAATGTGAATGCACAGGGAAAACTATGTGCTGAACTGTGTCATCTGTCCCTTCTCTTATCTCTCTGCTCCTGTCCCTTAACCGCCTCACGTCCGCCCATAGGATATAAACGTCCTATGGGTGGACGTCTATTTCTGACAGCACGTTTTAAAACGTCCTGTCAGAAATAGCAGCTGCACGCTAATCGTGCAGCTGCTGATCGGGTTGCCCGCTGTCAGTGACAGCAGGGTAACCCTAAGACAAGGCAGGGACAGTGCCCAGGTGTCCCTGCCTTCACGATCGCTGCAGACACAGCGCTCACCGAGCGCTGTGTCTGCAGAGCAGGAAGCGCTATGCGCTTCCTGTTCCGGCCCGGCGGTCATGTGACCGCCGTGACCGGAGAGTGCAGGAGCTGTGTGAGGTCTCTCAGAGACCTCGATCAGCCCTGCTGTGAGGCTGTACAGCACAGGATTGCTGCTGTACAGCCTCTATAGGGGTGCATTTGTCCTGTAACTGGGGCTACTATGTCAGCCCCAGTTACAGGAGAAATCAACAGTGAAAAAAAAAAAAAAAAAGTGAAGTAAATGTCCCCCAGAGGTCTTGTATGACCTTATGGGGGACGAAAAGTGTAAAATAAAATAAAAATAAAATAAAGGGTTGAAAAAATAAAATAAAAAAAAGTTTCACATGTAAAAAAAAAAAAAATCCCAAGTAAGGAATAAAAAAAAAAATTAAAAATAGAAAAAATAAAATAAAATAGACATATTTAGTATTGCCGCGTCCGTAAAAACCAGCTCTATAAAAATATCACATGACCTAACCCCTCGGGTGAACACCGTAAAAAAAAAAAAAAAAAACTGTGTCAAAACAAGCAATTTTTGTCACCTTGCATCACAAAAGGTGCAACACCAAGTGATCAAAAACGCGTATGTCCCACAAAATGGTACTAATAAAACCGTCACCTCATCCCGCAAAAAATGAGCCCCTACATAAGAAAATCTCTCAAAAAATAAAAAAACTATAGCTCTTAGAACATGGAGACACTAAAACATAATTTTTTTGGTTTCAAAAATGCTATTATTGTGTTAAAGTGAAACAAATAAAAAAAAGTATACATATTAGGTATTGCCGCGTCCGTAAAAACCAGCTCTATAAAAAGATCACATGACCTAACCCCTCGGGTGAACACCGTAAAAAAAAAAAAAAAAACTGTGTCAAAACAAGCAATTTTTGTCACCTTGCATCACAAAATGTGCAACACCAAGTGATCAAAAACGCGTATGTCCCACAAAATGGTACCAATAAAACCGTCACCTCATCCCGCAAAAAATGAGCCCCTACATAAGAAAATCTCTCAAAAAATAAAAAAACTATAGCTCTCAGAACATGGACACATTAAAACATAATTTTTTGGTTTCAAAAATGCTATTATTGTGTAAAACTTTAATAAATGAGAAAAAGTATACATATTGGGTATCGCCACGTCCGTAACAATCTGCTCTATAAAAATGTCACTTGACTGAACCCCTCAGGTGAACGCTGTAAAAATAAATAAATAGAAACTGTGCTAAAACAACCAATTTTTTGGTCACCTTGCCCCATAAAGTGTTATAATGAATGATCAAAAAATCATATGTACCCAAAAATAGTACTAATAAAACTGGCACCTTATCCCCTAGTTTCCAAAATGGGGTCACTTCTTGGGAGTTTCTACTGTAAGGGTGCATCAGGGGGCTTCAAATGGGACATGGCATCTAAAAACCATGTGGAGTTCCTTTCCTTCTGCGCCCTGCCGTGTGCCCATACAGCAGTTTATGACCACATGTGGGGTGTTTCTGTAAACCGCAGAATCTGGGTAATAAATATTGAGTTTTGTTTGGCTGTTAACCATCGATGTGTTAAAGAAAAAAATTGATTAAAATGGAAAATCTGCCAAAAAAGTGAAATTTAAAAATTTGATCTCCATTTTCCTTTAATTCTTGTGGAACGCCTAAAGGGTTAACAAAGTTTGTAAAATCGGTTTTGAATACCTTGAGGGGTGTAGTTTCTACAATGGGGTCATTTATGGGGGTATCCACTATGTAGGCCCCACAAAGTGACTTCAGACCTGAACTGGTCCTTATAAAGTGGGTTTTGACAATTTTCTTAAAAATTTGAAGAATTGCTTCTAAACTTCTAAGCCTTCTAACGTCCTAAAAAAATAAAATGACATTTCCAAAATGATGCCAACATAAAGTAGACATATGGGGAATGTTAAATAATAAATATTTTATGAGGTATCACTTTCTGTTTTAAAAGCAGAGAAATTAACATTTAGAAAATTGCGAATTTTTCAAATTTTTGGGTAAATTTGGGATTTTTTCATAAATAAAGGTGAAATATTTTGACTCAAATTTATGACTATCATGAAGTACAATGTGTCATGAGAAAACAATCTCTGAATGACTTGGATAAATAAAGGCGTTCCAAAGTTATTACCACATAAAGTGAGATATGTCAGTTTTGCAAAATTTGGCCTGGTCAGGAAGGGGGCAAAGGGCCCAGATGGGAAGTGGTTAATCTTATCACTGCTGCAACAAGAGCCGACAGCCTCTACCTGTTCTACATTCTGACTCAGGGCTCTTTTAACTCAATGAATCGAATGAGTCACTAACTGAGTCGGATCTTTAGGTTCTTTTGACTCGTTCCATTCATTTAGACTCCCTGACCCTGCACTACTCCGAGGACTCGAGTCAGAGCTGCAGTGTGCTGTGCTTGCCTCGCCCCCTCAGCTCTGGTCGGTGATTGGTTGGTGGGCGGGGAGGGGTGGGGCTGGCAGAAGCAGCTTCCACTCTAAGATCATATTACTGACTCCTCCCAGTCCCGCCCTCAGGCTCCTGCTGCCAGCGTGAGGTGAGCTGAGCGTCTCTGTCAGCATTGCTGTGTGCTGTGACTGAGCTGAGCCGGTTCAAACGGATCGGATCACTCTGAACTGAATCGATTGGAGGAGCGCTCTGAAGGATGGCCGGGGTCCGAACAACTGGCGGCCGCGGTCCGTATTTGGACCGCGGTCCGCCAGTTGAGTACCCCTGCTCTAGGGGATACTGTGTCAAGTTGGAATGTCCAGCGTGCTTCCCGCTGTAGTAGACGGTCCCAATCACCACCACGTATAGGCGGTGGGATTTTGTCAATGCCTATAGCCCTAATACAGCAGGGGTCCCCGCCGTGGGTGTCATTCACATGCCGGGATACTGGTGTGTCGCGCTCATTCGTGATGTCACCCAGGTGCTCCCCGAGGCATCTACGAAGCTCTCTTTTGGTCTTTCCTATATATATTCAAGTCCGCACACGCATGTGATCTTATAGATCACACCCCGTGTGCGGCAATTGATGAAATCCTTAATGGTAAAGGACTTCTGCAAATTTGAGCTGAAGAAAGTTTTGCTGCTTTGTAGTATCTTGCAGGCCACACAGCCACTGCACCTATAACAGCCATTGCGCTTGCGGTCCAACCATGTGGTCCCTTGAGTGGCTGGGGTGTAGTGGCTGTGGACAAGCATATCTTTGAGGCTACTGCCTCTCCTAAAAGAGATCTGCGGGTAGCTGAAGACGGTCTCTTTAATTTCGGGGTCCATCAGTAAGACGGACCAATGCTTGCGGAGGATGTCCCTGATCTGTCCTGATGCCTCATCGAAAGTTGCGATGAGGCGGATCTTTTTTTTGGTCTCTTCTTTGATCTTGGGGACCAGGAGATCGGACCGTTTTGCTAAAAAAGGCGGTCCGGTATGCTGGTTTTAGGACATCATTGGGATATCCTCTAGCAAGGAACCGTTTTTGTAAGACCTTTGCTTGATCGACGAACTCTGACTTACTGGAGCAGTTGCGTCTTAGGCACAAATATTGACTTTTTGGTATGCCTCTTTTCTGAGAGAAGGGGTGGCCACTGTCCCAGTGTAGTACAGAGTTCGTCGACCTAGGCTTCCTGTAAATTGTAGTGTCAAGCTCATTTAAGGCACCTCTGGATACTTTGATATCCAGAAACACCAAATTGTCCTTGTTTGCTTCTGATGTGAAGCGTAATCCCACTTCATTGGAGATAAGTTTACGTACAAACTCCAAGAAGGACTCCTTCGTGCCATTCCATATGACAAAGATGTCGTCTATGTACCGCGTCCACATGAGTATGGGCCCGGTACATGACGACATTGTGTCACCAAAGACCTTTGTTGCCTCCCACCAGTCCAGGAGCAAATTGGCATAGGACGGCGCACAAGAACATGCCATTGCCGTGCCCCTGAGCTGGTGGTAGGTCCTGGTATTAAAAAGGAAAAAAATATGCGTTAAGAGGAACTTTAATAGCTTCAGCACAAATTGATTATGTGCCCTGTACTGGGTTCCCCTCATGTTGAGGTAATACTCGACTGCCCTGAGTCCTGCCTCATGGGGTATGGAGGAGTATGGGGCCTCAACATCTATACTGCCCAGGATGCTGCTATCCTCAATGGTGACATCATCAATTTTCCTCAAGAGGTCCATACTGTCGCGAATGTAGGATGGCAGGCATACCACAAAAGGCATAAGGATGCGATCTATATATATGCCTGCATTCTGACATAAGCTGTTAATCCTGGAAGCTATTGGACGCCCTTTGATGGGGCTAGTCCACTTGTGGATTTTTGGGAGACTGTAAAATGTCGCCATGGTCGGATTCTTTGGGTAGAGGATGTCGAATTCTTCCTCCGAAATAATTTTTCCTCATTCAAAATCCCCTTTAGTTCCCCCAGAAAGGCCACAGTGGGATTACATGAAAGTACCGTGTAGTTGTTCCTATCATTGAGAAGTTGTTGACACATGTTTACATAGTCCGTGGTGTTTAGTATCACAGTATTTCCACCCTTGTCGGAGGGTTTAATAGTAATACTGGGATCTCTCTTCAGGGACTGTATTGCATTCCATTCCTCAGCCGAATAGTTACGACTAGGAGAGGAAGGTCGAATATCTGCAAGGTCCCTGCAGACCAATTACAAGAAAACGTCCAGGCAGGAGACTTCGCCTGCAGGTGGAATTTTTTTGCTACTGTTCCTCAAGATGGTGAAGGGGCCTTCCCCTTCATTTTCGTCCAAAACATCAGACAAACCATGAAGTAGTTTAACAGAGATCTCTCCGTTCATTGCTCCAATTGCTCTGCTAGATTTATATCAAGCTCAGGGTGTGTGCCATTTCTGTCTCTCAGGGGAACATCCTTTCTTCATATTTTTTGGGGTTTGGGGGGGTTTATATGCCTCTCACAACACTTAAAAAAAAATGGCCAGGGATTTACTATAATTTACGTAAGAAATCAGCTCATAGCTGGTGTAGGTTTTCTATTCTAGCACATAGACTGCTAGAAGATGCACCCAATTCATTAAGCATCCATTAATAAATCTGATGCACCTTACTGCAGCACTTTTTTTTTTTAAATAAGACTTAAAGGGCTTCTGTCACCCCCCATTGTGCAATTTTCATTAGCCGACATTAGCTATTTGCTAATGTCAGCTGAGTGCAATCATACATGTCCTACCTTTTATCATATGCAAATTTCTTCACTACCAGCAAGTTGGGCGTGTACTTGCTGGTAGCTGCCGCATCTGCCGCTTCTAGACACGCCCCATCTCCTCTTGATAGACAGGGCCAGTGAGCGCTCTCCTACTCCCGCTAGCCCCGTCTGCTGCTGAATTCCCGTGCCTGCGCCGTAACGTTCCGCGCAGGCATACTGAGTGAAGGACGGACGCTTGCCAGCTCCTTCCTCATTGCACCTGTGCCGATTACGTCACACTACACCCGGAAGAGAAGACTGCCGATTATCGCTGATGCCGGCAGTCTTTTTTTCTGGGTGTAGTGTGACGTAATCGGCGCAGGCACACTGAGGAAGGAGCTGGCAAGCGCGCGTCCTTCACTCGGTACGTCTGCGCTGATCAAGGAACGTTACGGCGCAAGCGCAGGAATTCAGCTGCAGACGGGGCCAGCGGGAGGAGGAGAACGCTCGCTGGCCCTGTCTATCAAGAGGAGATGGGGCGTGTCTAGAAGCGGCAGCTACCAGCAAGTACACGCCCAACTTGCTGGTAGTGAAGAAATTTGCATATGATAAAAGTATGATTTTTACAAGAAATAAGCCACAGACAAAGGTAGGACATGTATGATTGCACTCAGCTGACATTAGCAAATAGCTAATGTCGGCTAATGAAAATTGCACAATGAGGGGTGACAGAAGCCCTTTAATAAATTCCCCACTCATCTAAACCAAAGTACATACCTGTTATATCATTATCAGCCACTAGGGAGCAGTGTTGTGCACCGCATCTGACCAGTCCCAGGCAGATATTTCAGTTCCATTTGTAAAGCAGAATAGAATGATAACAGTATGCCTGATCACACCCTCTAAACATTTCAGAGGGACACTAAATTGTTTTGTGAAATATCCACTTTTCCATGCATGTCCCTGTTCTACAGTAGGTTCTAACTGATAGATTAGTGCAAAAATCTATTGATTAGTTCCGCCACAGACACAACACTTGGGAAATATGTTTTTTCCCCACCTACCTTGTTTAGCTTTATAAAGTAGTGCAGTCCGGCCTCCAGAGGGTTTGTGTCACAATTCATCTTAAAAAAGAAAATAGAAGCAAAATATTGATGTTTTTTGGATTATGGTTTATTAGAATTTCACAAAAAGGGTCCATCAACTCAGAATCACACCTACAATACGTCCCTTATTACAACCCCTCACATATTATTGACAGTATTGGTGTCACCTTTTGTGGCAAAGGACCTTTTCAGACCCCTCAGGAACAATATCCATTTAATTTTTTAATGCTATTTTACCCTTCTTTTCTGAGCAGCTAGCTTTCCAAGACTAGTCAGCGTTATTCTCTAGCCGTGTGCTCCTGTTATTCATACTGATGACAGCATACTTAATGAATAATGGCAAATTTGTGGGAGGTAGTGATGAGCCAGTGTATTTATATGTACATTACAGTTTCCTTTAGGGTCCATTCACACGTCCGCAATTTCGTTCCGCAAAATTGCGGACCCTTTCATTTCTATGGGGCAGCACGATGTGCTGCCCGGATCCGGAATTGCGGATTCACACTTCCGGGTCCGCAATTCCGATCCCGAAAAATATAGAACATGTCCTATTCTTGTCCGCAATTGTGCTATTTAGTGCCGGCGATGTCCGTGTTTTGCGGATCCACACACACGTGTGAATGGACCCTTAGTGGCTCTTTGCCCCGGCTATGAGGGGGGTGTCATGAGGAAACCTACTTTTGACATCCATATGCATGAATATGTCCTAAAAAAATCCCCTTTTAGTCTCCATTCAGACGTCCGTGTGTGTTTTGCGGATCCGCAAAACACGGACACCGACAATGTGCGTTCCGCATTTTGCGGACCGCACATCGCCGGCACTTAATAGAAAATGCCTATTGTTGTCCGCAATTGCGGACCCGGAAGTGCGGGTACGCATTTCTGGATCCGGGCCGCACATCGTGCGGCCCCATAGAAATGAATGGGTCCGCAATTCCGTTCCGCAAAATGCGGAATGGAATTGCGGACGTGTGAATGGAGCCTAAGGACATGTTCACACTGTACAGACTGATATGGTTTACCTGTGGATTAAAACTCGTATTTCACTCATTTTAATTTGCCTTCTGCTGGGAATCCACAGCAGATTCATGCTGCAGGTTGTAGGTTTTTACATCACGCCCTGAAACTCGTCACATTGTACTGTATAGAAAAGGGGTAGGCAAGCTCCGGCACTCCAACTGTTGTGAAACTACAACTCCCAACATGCATACTTGTTCTGCTCTTCTAAGAACTCACATAGAAAAGAATGGGGCATGCTGGAAATTGTAGTTTCACAACAGCTGGAGTGCCGAAGGTTGCTGATCCCTGGTATACAATCTGATACGAAAATTCACAACCAATCCCCCACGTGTGAATGTGTGAAGAACACTCATAAGTTGTCATCCACTTTTCCTAAAAACTGAATAGCAACGGCTGACTATAATATATCAGAAGAGGACAATGCAAGGAATTGAGCCCATGTATTACATAAACAGCAATTCATCCATATGGCTGCTGTGTAATACTACATTTTCCTGGTGGCAGCCCCTGCAGGAGAAATGGAGACGTTCCTGGCTGGCCATGCATCTTTTGGCAGCTGTTTGCTAGGGGTGTTGGGAGTTGGACCCCGCTGGCAGCTCCAAGCTGAAAAGCAGCTGTCTGATGATTTAAATTGATGATCTCAGGACAGGGGTGTAACTACCACAGCGGCAGACCATGCTACTGCTATGGGGCCCAGGACAAGAGGGGGCCCAATTGGGATCATCCCCTCTTCTACAGGGGGTGAAAACTTGGTCAGGACTCTACCCTCTAAAGCAGGGGTGCACAACCTGCGGCCCGGGGGCCACATGCGGCCCTTGATACCATTCTGTGCGGCCCCCAACCATCTAGTAACAGACATGTATGCCTATGTCTTGTGGCTGCTCAGATGTATTTTTCATGTATTTCTCCCATTAGATGGGAGTCCTGGAAGTGTAACTAGACATTAATGGTATATAATGTGTGTTCAATATGCCATAAGTACAATATTTCAGTTGTTAATACACCTTTAAATTTTAATTTCGGCCCTCGTCATTGGTTCAGTCTGGCAATGTGGCCCCCAACCAGGAAACGTTGTGCACCCCTGCTCTAAAGGAACAACGTTTAGCAAATGAGGCAGTGGAAAAAATGGCACAAGGGTCATTGAAAGGGTTTTAGGCGGAAACCCTTCTGTCCAGTTTGGGGGGCCTGGTTTGATCCTTGCTATGGGGCTCTTAATTCTATATGTACGCCACTGTCTCAGGAACAGCATATACAGGACAGGTGATAACTGTATAATTGATTACTGAGACCCTCAGCAGTTGGATGAATGGGGGTCCCCGAGTTCCCCATTTGAATGGAATGGTAGGCGAATGTTGGTCCTAAGTTTCATTCACTTCTAGGGGACTGATGCACCGTACACAGCACATTATTAGTCCCATAGATTCACAGTAAATGGAGCAGTGGGCCTACAGTACATGTGTACCACCATGACATTCAAATGGGGGACTCAGGGACACCCAGTGATCAGACATTTGGATGTTAAAGGGGTTATCCAGGAAGGGATAATGATGACCTATCCTCTGGTGAGCATGGCAGGCTCCAGACAGCACAATGCCGTACATTGTATAGTGGCTGTGCTTGGTATCTCAGCTCATCCCCATTGACTTCAATAGGGCTGAGCTGCAAATAGGCCATGTGACTGGTGTACAGTGATGTCACTGGCCTAGGAAAAGACCGCAGCACTCACGAAACGTTGGCCTCTTCTAACAGTTGATCAGCTGGTAATGTTAATTATCAGCCTCAGGATAGGTCATCGGTATCAGATCAGTGGGGTTCCAACTCCTGGCATCCTCGACAATCAGCTGTTTGAAGGAGCCATGATGCTCACATGAGTGCTGCATGCTCTTTAATGTCTACCTGCACACCGTCTCCTTTGTAGCACCGCTGCAGGATAATTACAGCTGTTCATCCTATTCACTTAATTTGGAAAGGAAGCTGTAATTACACTGTACCACCACTACAAAGCAGACCGCGAGCAGGTAAACATTGTAGAGGATTCAGTGTTCACACGAGCATCGTAGTCCCTTCAAACAGCTGATGGCCGAAGGTGCAGAAAATCAGACTCCCACTGATCTGATATTTATGATCTATCCTGAGAATCAATATATGTAGTCTTTGCAACACCTTTTAAATTACTTTATTTTACATTACATATATACAGGGTGGCCCACGAAAAAAGTAGCCCGCCTCCAGCGATAGCATGACAAGATGAACGAGCAAGTGGACAGTTTTTTCTATTTTTTTTATTACCCACAAGTCACAAAAAATGCTGAAAATGGTCCCCGGTCTATGCATCTTTGGGCAGGTCAGATGATGTTGGCTGATACTGCGTGCAGCTCTTCAGCAGTGATGCTGTAGAAGAAAAAATGTTGTGCTTTTTCCAACAAGATGGGGAACATGCCGCACCTCGCGGAACTCACTGGACGGATTCATGAACTGTTTACTGAGGAGCGAACTGTGAGCAAGGGGTTATGGCCACCACGTTCCCCAGACTTGTCCACATGCCATTTTTTTTCTGTGGGAAAATTTAAACCAGAAAGCGCCCGCTAACAATCCACATCCCCGGGAGGAACTCAAGCAAAACATCACAAACACCATCCGCAGCATCCCAAGCAGTACCAGCCAACATAATCCGACCTGCCCAAAGATGCAGAGACCTGAACGGGGACCAATTTCAGCATCTTCTGTGGCTTGTGGATAATTTAAAAAAAACTTGCTTGTTCATCTTGTCATGCTATTGCTGGAGACAGGCTACTTTTTCATGTGCTACCCTGTATAAAAAAAAACGTAAGCAGAAAAGAGTACAAAAAAAAAAATCGGCATAATTCACCTTTGTAACACTTTTAAGAATAAAAATATCAGTGAGTCTTTCCTAGACCTGGATACATGTATCTTACCTCTGCTCCCCAGGCACGGAAACCTTTCTCCAGTCTTAGCACATTCATGGCATATGTACCAAAGTTATCAATCCCTTCTTCGTCCCCGGCCTGCATGATCTTGTTGTACAGCACCGATGTGTCCTGCCTCTTGTGGTACAGCTCCCAGCCCAGCTCACCTAGGGCGCATCACCAAGGTCATTGACTCAACGGAAAAGACAAATGATAAAAACACAAAAAAAACTGTGGAAATAATTTCTGACATCTTCATGTTAGAAAATGGCAGAATACAGTTTTAGATCACAAAGAGAAGCTGATATTGGATTGTATCGTTTCTCTGTGAGGGTTCATGGGGCCTTCAATCCCCCTCCACCACCTAGTCAATGTCTGCATTGCTCTCTAAGCTTAGTAACTAGGAAGGAATCTCATGTGATCGCAATATCACAACTGTAAGCTGCATGACCTGTGCAGTACAGTCAGGGAAGTCTTCAGCCTTCTGTTACAGTAAATGGATGAGAGGGGACCTGATCCCTAAACCACCAAAGACTACCAGTGATATAAAGCATTAGTTCCTAAACCTGAAAAGATAATATGTGTAGATATCTAACGCTTACTAGGCCACCAGGAATAATATGTATTAACCCCAAATCCACTATAGAACCTCAGGGATAGTATGTATTAAGTCATACACTACCCTAGATCCTGAAGGATGTTCTCTATTATAGCTGTTATCTACCAGCTAAACGACCCTAAACCTCCACAATAACGTATTCACCTGAAACCATACCAGGCCTCAAGGATATTTGGTCATAATCACTAAACCACCAGGGCTAATATATTAACCACCAGGAAAACTACAAATAAATTATGAAAGGTGCAGTCTATTTAAGTTGTGTTCTCACCTGTGTAGGATATTCTTACGGCTGTTACTGGGATACCAGCGATATTCATTCTTCTACCATGTAGAAATTTGAATGCAGATTCACTCAAGTCCTCAGATGTTAATTTTTGAAGAACCTTTCTGGATAGCGGTCCTGCTACTCCGAGAACTCCCAACTCGTCTGTCACATTCGCAATCTCCACATTATACTTGCCTTGTGTTGCAAATTCTTCTATCCACCTGTTAATACAGAATACACATGAAAGCACCTTTGAACACTATCTTACATATATAAATAATATGCCAAAAAATTTACTAATTTTTGTAAATACATTTCATTGTTCATCCTGAAATGAGTTGCAGCCTGTAGTACTGTCCAGAGCTTCATTCCAGGCAGACATAGAAAGTAGTGGGCCGCTGTGCAAGAATTGTGTGTGGGCCCTGTTTAACAATTTATGTATCAAGAGTTCAGGGCTCTTCATAGTGCTCCTTAGTCCTTCCTATGACTCTCTAGTCACGGTTTTATCTGATGGATCAGAATCCATCAGTAATTTTGAGCTAAGGGAACCTTGGTGATTTTTGTTATTGTGATATGGGCCCCCCTTGTATTAGGTTCCTCCACACCAACGGTATATCCACCCCTGTTTCATTCACAGTTCCGCAGCTTCTGGGTTGATATTACTCAGGATTCCTTGTCTACATTTAAGGCTGGGCCTAAGACATTTCACCAAATATCAAAGTGTAGTATGAAGTTACAATAAGGAAAATGGCACTAACATGCGGCAACACAGACAATTTTACTAAATGAAATACATTCAAGAGGGTGCAGCCTTCTGGAGCAGTAGCCGTCCGGCCTCTAGTGGGATAGCACATTTGTCTCCTGCAGAGAGGCAGAGTTCTTTTAACAATGCGGACAATTCAGTCCACAGTTTGGGGCAGGATCATAACTCCCTATGTGACAGCCCATGGGACCTCCCTGATACAGGGGTATTGTGACAGTTCGGCTTTGCAGCTTGGACAGTGTGCTCCTAGAGACAGCAGTGGTCTACGATGTGATGCCTTTTCTCCTACAGAGTCTGTCTAGAGTCTAGACAATCGGCTACAAGTTAAGATGCCCCTAGCACCAGCTTTGGCTCCCTAATGCTTCTAAGCTGGAGTAGCACACGTCATCACACCATATGGCCGGTTAACACAGGGAGACTTGCACAGCTACAGCGTGCATGACTCCAACTGGTGGAAAGTGCTGTCCTTTATATATCTCTAACCCCACCTAGTAGAATGTCACAGACACAGCATCATCGGGCCTCTGTGTTCATTCTTTGAAGAGCTACAGGGCATACGCCTGATTACTCATGTTTACAGGAGAATCACTATGCCTTACAAACAGTGATCTCAACAGCACAACACTATTTTGCCTTGAGGGCCCCTAAAGGAGGCCATGTGACCAAAAGGTCTTACAATGCAGCTTCTCAGTGGCAGTGGCAGTATAGCTATAGAAATATACATAAAAAACTATATATAACATATAAACTGCATCATAGATTTGCCCTAAGTCCAGGGCCGGTGTAACCATATAGGCGAACTAGGCGTTCGCCTAGGGCGTCGGCCTGCTGGGGGCGCCCTGGTGGGCTCCCCCTGACTGGGGCTGCAGGCCTGGGCAAGTGGCTCTTGAGCTGCCCCTAGTGCCGTTACAGGGGGGCCAGGAGGTGGAGGTCCTTCTTGAATATGGCAGAGCAGGCATTACCGGAGGAGAGGAGGCGGGCGGCAAGGAGGCTGTTCTAGCAGCTCCCCACTCCTCCCTCACGCGCCCTCTGTGATGCCGGAATATGACATCATTCCGGCCCCGGCATACTAAACGGTGCGCTGGAGGACTGAGGAGCTGCACCACACTGGACCCCAGGGAGGTGAGTGTTTAAGTGTCTGCCTGTGTATTTATGTCAGTGAGTGAGTGTATGTATGTCTGTCTTTCTGTCAGTAAATGTATGTGTGTCTGTCATTGAGTGTCTGTGTGTATGTCAGTGAGTGAGTGTATGTCAGTGACAGTGGATGTCTGTCGGTCAGTAAGTGTCTGTATGTTTGTCAGTGAGTATATGTGTGTGTTTGTCTGCCAGTGAGTTTCTGTGTGTTTCAGTGAGTTTATGTGTGTCTGTCAGTGAGTTTCTGTGTGCGTCATTCAGTGAGTGTCTGAGTGCGTGTCTGTCTGTCAGTGTGTGTGTGTGTGTCTGTCAGTGAGTGTGTGTCTGTCAGTGAGTTTCTGTGTGTGTGTGTGTGTTTCAGTGGGTAGGTGTATGTCTGTCAGTGAGTGTCTGTCAGTGAGTGAGTGCGTGTCTGTCTGTCAGTGTGTGTGTGTGTGTGTGTGTGTGTGTGTCTGTCAGTGAGTGAGTGACATGAGGGGGGCGGCAAAATGGATCTTTGCCTAGGGCGGCAAAAATCCTTGCACCGGCCCTGCCTAAGTCCCATGTGAGGGATGCCGCACATGCACTTGTGTGTTCCCATGCTGGTCTAGGACACTGATATACCCTTCGCCACCAATCATTGCACCTGTGTCATATTTTATCCCAGTGCCATATTGGAAAAAGCACAGCAAATATCACTGTATTGTACACAAACACACCTCTATATTACATGCACACAGCTTGTGTGTTGTCTTACTGTAAAGTAATACTGCAGCTCTGTTACACCTTCTGTCGCTCAAAATTGATCTTAAAGTGTAACTGCCATTTCACTACCAAAAATTAAATTCCTAACATATGGGATGCTGAAGGGAAGATATTCATGCATTTTTCTGCTAATTTTCCCTTTCTGATATCTGTATTCAGCCCTTAGCAACCATATTTCTCTGTGCCTCTATTTTAGCAACTTCATAAGATGGCCTCTGCTGCTCTTCCTGTGATGATCTTTGCCCTTCCTTGAGGCCATCCTGTATTTCCCTCACTTCCCATAAGCCCTTGCTCTCCTCACATGAACTAGCAGGACCAATCAGAACATAGATAACTTCCCACAGTACAGAGCAGTGTGTATCCTCACATACAGCTAATCGGAGACAAGCCCTGCAATTACATTAAATCAGTAAGCATTTATTTTAACCCCTTAATAGCCAGCTGTCCCTCATTCTCTTCCAGACTGACAGGGAAGGGGGGGGGGGGGGGGGGTGCTTTAGTTGCTTTTATCTCTGGTTTGGTACCAGCTAGGGCTTTCTATTGTCTGAAAGTTGACATTCTAAGCTTTCAGACAATACCAGAATGACATAAATCTGTTCAGTACAGGGGAAGATATCAATGATAGAAATCGATATGCTGTGAATGAAGCTGAAAGTAAAAGCAGATTTTACCCGCAATTATTCCCGACTCCATTTCTAATAGTGATTTCTCCTCTGATGCTTGGACTAGAGTTGTCATTCTGGTCTTGAATGAAAGCCCGGACTGTCAGCTTTCAAACAAGACAAGAAAATATCACCATCTAAAGCAGCCCTCCCCCCTTCACTTTCTGCCTCAGCCCACCTCCAGGCTGTCAGGGCTGAGCTCCTCCTCCCAGAACTCATCCGTCTCTTGTTATAATACTGAGAAGACGGACTGCACACGCGCTGTGAGATGAGAGCTGCTGAATAGGGAAGTAGCATGCATTTGTGGGAGTTTTTAGCAGGTAAAACTGAAAATGATCACATTTTAAATAAAAAAAGCACTTATACAGCAGGGTGTACTATACCATTAGGGAATAAAAAAATGAAACTGCAGTTACACTTTAATGTAAAATGGTG
Source organism: Bufo bufo (assembly GCF_905171765.1). Lineage (NCBI taxonomy): Eukaryota > Metazoa > Chordata > Amphibia > Anura > Bufonidae > Bufo > Bufo bufo. Next base: position 105,344,998 of record NC_053390.1, on the reverse strand, counting down.
TTTAAACTTTGACATAACCATTTATCACCATGTGCTTCATGCCTGTCTGCGATATACAGTACAGACCAAAAGTTTGGACACACCTTCTCATTCAAGGAGTTTTCTTTATTTTCATGACTATGAAAATTGTAGATTCACACTAAATGCATCAAAACTATGAATGAACACATGTGGAATTATATACATAACAAACAAGTGTGAAACAACTGAAAATATGTCACATTCTAGGTTCTTCAAAGTAGCCACCTTTTGCTTTGATTACTGCTTTGCACACTCTTGGCATTCTCTTGATGAGCTTCAAGAGGTAGTCCCCTGAAATGGTTTTCACTTCACAGGTGTGCCCTGTCAGGTTTAATAAGTGGGATTTCTTGCCTTATAAATGGGGTTGGGACCATCAGTTGCGTTGAGGAGAAGTCAGGTGGATACACAGCTGATAGTCCTACTGAATAGACTGTTAGAATTTGTATTATGGCAAGAAAAAAGCAGCTAAGTAAAGAAAAACGAGTGGCCATCATTACTTTAAGAAATGAAGGTCAGTCAGTCAGCCGAAAAATTGGGAAAACTTTGAAAGTAAGGGCTATTTGACCATGAAGGAGAGTGATGGGGTGCTGCGCCAGATGACCTGGCCTCCACAGTCACCGGACCTGAACCCAATCGAGATGGTTTGGGGTGAGCTGGACCGCAGAGTGAAGGCAAAAGGGCCAACAAGTGCTAAGCATCTCTGGGAACTCCTTCAAGACTGTTGGAAGACCATTTCAGGGGACTACCTCTTGAAGCTCATCAAGAGAATGCCAAGAGTGTGCAAAGCAGTAATCAAAGCAAAAGGTGGCTACTTTGAAGAACCTAGAATATGACATATTTTCTGTTGTTTCACACTTGTTTGTTATGTATATAATTCCACATGTGTTAATTCATAGTTTTGATGCCTTCATAGTCATGAAAATAAAGAAAACTCTTTGAATGAAAAGGTGTGTCCAAACTTTTGGTCTGTACTGTATGTGTACACGTTGGTAAAAAGTAAAACTACAGTAACTGAGATATAATGTCATCTTCTGTTGAAATATCATATTTCCGTTTCTAGGGTGATTTCACGTCATCATGTACATATATGAGAAATGCACTTTCCCTGTGATTTTGTAGAGATGTTTGTCTTAAATATAAAATACCCCGACACAGGACCAGGGTGTGGCGCTGTCATTGGAAGAAAGAGGACATGTTTTTCTAATCCTGTAAAATTCCATTAATTTCAAATTACACATTAAAGGGAATCTGTTACCAGGATCTTGGACTGTTATCTGCTGTAATACACGAGTAGAACCCCAGTACCCCAGAATAGGTACTTGCAAAATTGTTTCTTGTTTTTTTTAAATTTATGTATTGTACTACCCAGTATAGTAGATCAGTCAGGGTTAACAATTCTGACTCTACCCTAGTTCAGTCAGTGTGTGAGCCTAGTGCTACATGAGGATGTGAGAGGAGCTCCATGTGCTCACTCCTTGGAGATTTGCATCAAGAAAGTCATCTGTACTTTACAGTACTCTGGAGAGGAAAGAAAGAACCAAGAAGGTTCAGAATCTGCATGGTCGATCATTGGAGTCAGTCAGTAAGGTATTTGCTGTTTAAGGCTGATGGAGACTTTACTGCAGAGAGACATTGCTAATACACCCTTCCACATTTTTACATGGTCCTGTCCAGTTGTATCTTAATCCTGCACCCCTTGGCTGGGAATTACAGCCATCATTGCTGAGAAATATTGCCAGCCTTAGAGAGAGACTTTGGAGAGATAGAGGGAAGGAGTACTACAACCCCGTCCTTGCTTACATCCATCCATTGCTATCAGGAAAGATTTGCACTGTGAATTGTTTGGAACTGTGTTTTGATACATTTGGATGTACTACAACTCCTGGTCTTTACTTTAGTAGAGAGAGACATGTCTATTTTCAATAACTGGCTTAGTTACCATTCGCCAGCCACAGCACCTACATCTCTTGCCTTGCACCCGTACAACACTCATAACACCAAGGGCACCCTAACTACAATCAGGCAGGAGCCCCAACATCAGGGTGTGTACCAATGAAAGAAAGGGTGCATCCTCCTGTCATTGTCCGGCTCTAGGGATCGTCAGTGTGACTGAGGATTTCCACAGTGAATAACTTTTTCAGCCAGAGCCACTACCACTCCCATACTTTGCTCCTTTGGGGCTTGTGGCAATTACTGCAGATTCCAGACTACTATTTAATATTTTCTCATGTATTAAAGGGTTTCTAACACCAGAAATACTGTTATGTAGCTGACTGACATTAGTGTCCGCCTGCTGAGCGGAGCGGAGGACAAACAGTGCCAGACTGATGCATTCTGAGCAGATCCGCCTCCACTCAGAATGCATTAGGACTGGACGGATCAGTTCGGGGCCGCTTGTGAGAGCCTTCAAACGGAGCTCACAAGCGGAGCCCCGAACGCTAGTGTGAAAGTAGCCTAACATTAGTCCCTGCAGCCGTTTTTGTAAAAAAAGCACTTTTATTATATGCTAATGAGCCTCTAGGTGCTATGTGTGCGTAAAATCAGCACCTAGAGGCTCCGTCTACTCACGCTTTATCCCGCCCAGGTCCCCTGTTCTGCCCGCCCAGCTCCTCTTGATTGATGGCATGATCCACCGCATGGTTGGCGAAATCCCGCGCCTGCGCCGTTCACTTCTGTCTTCGGCGCAGGCGCAGTGAGTGAAGGCGGCATCAGGAGAGCGGCCTTCACTCACTGCGCCGAAGACAGAAGTGAACGGCGCAGGCGCGGTATTTCGTCAACGATGCGGTGGATCGTGCCTTCAATCAAGAGGAGCTGGGCGGGCAGAACAGGGGACCTGGGCGGGATAAAGCGTGAGTGGACGGAGCCTCTAGGTGCTGATTTTACGCCCACATAGCACCTAGAGGCTCATTAGCATTTTATAAAAGTGCTTTTTTTACAAAAACGGCTGCAGGGACTAATGTTAGAAACATACTGTTATGTAGTGCTGACATTAGCGCATTGCTAATGTCAGTCAGCTACATAACAGTATTTCTGGTGGTAGAAACCCTTTAAATACAGACTATGCCAATGCTTGAGTTCCAACTCGCTCCCTCCATATACAGTATATGGCATTCTGATTGTTCCTGATACTCTTGAAAGTGTTTCTTTATGGGAATCCATGAAATGCTGGACATACCTCAGGTCATGTAGTTCTGATCCAGATCCAGTAATGAGTAGAAACTCTCCAGGGGACAAGTGTAAAACAGTGAGCTCAGCATAGACACGGCCTCTTGGAGTCAGCATGTGGCTTATATTTGTGAAACCCTCCTGTGTAAAAAAAAAATGCCAAATCTTGGTTATAATAATGTAATATCTTCTATGGACACTCTCATAATTGGTTAAATGTCCATCCACCATTACAACTAATTATATTGCTCCAGTGCTTCTAAAATAAAATAATGGGTAAACTTTTCGATACTTTTGAGTTCACAGCTCCTACAAAGACTTCTTTTGCTCCATGGTAACAGATTGCAAACTGATCTTGTGTAGTGATATCCTGTGGTCAAAGTCCCTTCCATCTCTCCCGTATTTATTGATCACCTACCGAATACACTGCCTGTCCAAAGAAAAAGTCGCCACCAGAAAAAAAACCTTTAGCTTTGATAACGGCAAGCATTCGCTGCGGCATTGTTTCGATAAGCTTCTGCAATGTCACAAGATTTATTTCCATCCAGTGTTTCATTAATTTTTCACTTGCATTGATGATGGTAGAGTCTGACTGCTGCGCAAAGCCTTCTCCAGCACATCCCAAAAATTCTCAATGGGGTTAAGATTTGGACTCTGTGGTGGCCAATCCATGTGTGAAAATGATGTCTCATGCTCCCTGAACCACTCTTTCACAATTTGAGCCCGAAGAATCCTGGCATTGTCATCTTGGAATATGCCCATGCCATCAGGGAAAAAAAAATCCATTGATGGAATAACCTGGTCATTCAATATGTTCAGGTAGTCATCTGACCTCATTCTTGGAGCACATACTGTTGCTGAACCTAGACCTGACCAACTGCAGCAACCCCAGATCATAGCACTGCCCCCACAGGCTTGTACAGTAGGCACTAGGCATGACGGGTGCATCACTTCATCTGCCTCTCTTCTTACCCTGATGCGCCCATCACTCTGGAACAGGGTAAATCTGGACTCATCAGACCACATGACCTTCTTCCATTGCTCCAGAGTCCAATCTTTATGCTCCCTAGCAAATTGAAGCCTTTTTTTCTGGCCTCACTGATTAGTGGTTTTCTTACGGCTACACAGCTGTTCAGTCCCAATCCCTTGAGTTCCCTTCGCATTGTGCGTGTGGAAATGCTCTTACTTTCACTATTAAACATAGCCCTGAGTTCTACTGTTTTTCTTCGATTTGATTTCACCAAACGATTAAGTAATCGCCGATCACGATCATTCAGGATTTTTTTTCCCCACATTTATTCCTCAAATACGATGGGTCCCCACTATCCTTCTAGTTTTTAATAATGCGTTGGACAGTTCTTAACCCAATTTTAGTAGTTTCTGCAATCTCCTTAGATGTTTTCTCTGCTTGATGCATGCCAATGATTTGACCCTTCTCAAAAAGACTAACATTTTTTCCAAGACCACGAGATGTGTCTTTTGACATGGTTGTTTAAGAAATGAGAAGAAACTCATTGCACCAGTTTGGGTTTAACTTGTTGCCAGCTGAAAGATAATCGCCCATGCAGTAATTATCCAATAGGAGGCTCATAACTATTTGCTTAGTTAAATCCAGGTGGACAGGCAGTGTATATTAGCAACTACAAGATATGACTACCCAATTTAACATCCCAAATTTTAGGTCCTTGATCTGCATACCAACTGTATACTACAGAAAACTAGGATAGTTTTCATTGAAGACCATTTAAAAAAAAATCTTCATGATGGAATCTCTAACACAGATGTGAGGCTAGCCATTATGTGGAGTACAATCCACCACCACAGCATGGGATATGTGGCCACGTAAATTTCAACTGTCCTTCTACATAAACAAGAGTGTGAAACCTAGAATGGAGATTACAACCTGAGAGAAGAATATAAATCCAGCAGGTTCAAGATTTGAGCAGTTTCATTTGGGTGAATGGATGTTTGAAGGAGAATTTAATACTAGGTAAATCCATTTGCTTATTGTAACATACCTTGGTCAATTGAGGGGGTCTTTTTTTGCTCATTTCTACTTAATATATAACCAGTAAAATATACTTTACCTAAAAAATATATAATTTACTCCATCTTACTTCCCCATTACTAACCTTTGGAATCGTGTTTGCAAACAGATGATCCAAAAACTTGATTGCGTCCTTCCCTTTTACAATAAATTTGCCAAATGGTGACAGGTCAATCACTCCCACTTTTTCCATCACTTGGTTATATTCTCTTCTCACTGGCTCAAACCAGTTTGTTCTCCGAAAACTAGGTCTAAAAAAAGTAAGCAAAACATGCAAAAAATGTCACAGTGAGGAACAGAAGTACGGTATTTGAACACCCTGCAATTTTGCAAGTTCTCCCACTTAGAAATCATGGAGGGGTCTGAAATTCATATTGCATGTAGTTCACACTCTGAGAGACAGAATTTAAAAAATAATAATCAGGAAATCACATTGTATGATTTTTTAAGAATTTATTTGTCTTGCACTGCTGAACATAAGTATTGAACACCTGAGAAAATCAGTGTTAATATTTGGTACAGAAGCCTTTGTTTGCAATTACAGAGGTCAAACGTTTCCTGTAGTTCTTGACCAGGTTTGCACACACTGCAACAGGGATTTTGGCCCACTCCTCCACACAGATCTCCTCTAGATCTGTCAGGTTTTGGGGCTGTCACTGAGCAACACAGAGTTTCAGCTTCCTCCAAAGATGTTCTATTGGATTTAGGTCTGGAGACTGGCTAGGCCACTCCAGAACCTTAATATGCTTCTTACGGAGCCACTCCTTGGTTATCCTGGCTGTGTGCTTCGGGTCGTTGTCATGTTGGAAGACCCAGCCACGACCCATCTTTAATGCTCTGACTGAGGGAAGGAAGTTGTTGCTCAAAATCTCACAATAAATGGCTCCATTCATCCTCTCCTTAATACAGTTCAGTCGTCCTGTCCCCTTCGCAGAAAAGCATCCCCAAAGCATGATGTTACCACCCACATGCTTCACAGTAGGGATGGTGTTCTTGGGATGCAACTCATCCTTCTTTTAACTCCAAACACGACGAGTGAAGGGTAGACCAAAAAGTTCTACTTTTGTCTAATCTGACACACATGACTTTCTCCCATGCCTCCTCGGGATCATCCAGATGGTCATTGGAAAACTTCAGACGGGCCTGGACATGTGATGACTTGAGCAGGGGAACCTTCCGTGCAATGCATGATTTGAAATCACGACGGCAAAGTGTTGTACCGACAGTGACCTTTGAAACTGTGGTCCCAGCTCTCTTCATGTCATTGACCAGCTCCTCCCTTGTAGTTCTGGGCTGATTCCTCACTTTTCTTATCATCAGTGATACCCCACGAGGTGAGATCTTGCATGGAGCCTCAGTCCGAGGGAGACTGACAGTCGTCTTTAGCCTCTACCATTTTCTAACAATTGCTCCAACAGTTGACCTATTTTCACCAAGCTGCTTGGCAATTGCTCCATAGCCCTTTCCAGCCTTGTGGTGTCTTTTGACGGCTCTTTGGTCTTGCCCATGGTAGTAGTTGGCGTCTGACTGACTGTGGGGTGGACAGGGGTCTTTAAAGAGCTCAGACAGGTGCTACTAAGTGAGATTAATAAATGGAGTAGAGGTGGACTTTTTAAAGGCATAGTAACAGGTCTTTGAGAACCAGAATTCTTGCTGTTTCTCAGGTGTTCAAATACTTATGTTCAGCAGTGCAAGACAAATAAATTCTTTAAAAATCATACAATGTGATTTCCTGATTTTTTTTTATTTTATTCTGTCTCTCAGAGTGGGAATGCAACTACATTGTGAATTTTAGACCCCTCCATGATTTCTAAGTGGGAGAACTTGCAAAATCGCACACTGTATGTATAAATAAAAAAATCAAACCTGCAGAGCATGATGAACAGCTACCCTGAAAAGTTTTGTTACTGTCCAAAACTTAATTTTAAAACGTATTTTCCACAAGAAAAACAGTGCAGAAAATCTGCGCAAAATATGCACCATATGCATATAACCTTAAAAAAGGAAAATATTTTTTTATAATCTCAGAAAACACTTTGAAGTAAGCAAAATTATAATGTCCATTTTGATAGCAAGATTGAAAAAGTCTGCTTACAGCTGAAATATAGCTGTTTTTCATACTATGTCAGTTATGGTAGTTTGTATTTTTTTTATGAACATCTTTATTGAAGGTTTTAAACATTTTTTAAAAGTAGATATCAAACATAGTATAAGGCGAGGCAAATCAATAACAGGAGTTAAGAACTATTCTGTCAGTCGAGGCATAACTATTATACATTATACACTATCAGTATCTGCGAATTGTACAATGTCCTTACCCATTATGTGCCCATTCAAAAAAGGCGGGGGGGGGGGGGGGGGGGGGATTAAAAAATTTGTATGGGGCCCCAGACCAGCCTTTTCTAGTTACTCCCCTGCTTCTTAGAGCTGGTTGTCCTACCAAACTATGTAATCAGTGGAAAAGGGCCTTCATAAGAGAGATAACCAATAATCCAGTGGTCACTCTGGCTGAGCTCCAAAGATCCTCTATGCAGATGGGAGAAACTTCCAGAAGGTCAACCATCACTGCAACACTCCACCAGTCTGGGATTTATGTCAGTGGCCAGAGCGAAGCTTCTCCTCAGTAAAGGACACATGAAAGCCCACCTGGAGTTTGCATAAAAAAGCATCTAAAGGACTCTTAGTGTGAGAAAGAACATTCTCTGGTCTGATAAAACCAAGATTGAACTTTTTGGCCTCAATTCTAAGTGTCATGTCTCATGCTCATCGCCTTCCCAATACCATCCCTACAGTGAAGTATGGTGGTGGCAGCATTATGCTGTGGGGATGTTTTTCATGGGGCTGGGACAGGGAGACTTGTAAAGGCTAAGGGAAAGCTGAATGGAGAAAAGTAATTAAAGTGCTCTGGACCTCAGACTCTGCTGAAGTTTCACCTTCCAAAAAGAAAATGACCCTAAGCACACAGTCAAGAGGCATAATAAATAACCTTGGGTCCCCCTAGGCCATGACCACTTTCGACAGCAAGTTCAAAAATTCTTATGATTGGTTTACCTAATGGACATGGCTAATTCACACACTGTTTTCACAGTACAGGGATAATGATGTAATTATAATGGGATTATCACTCTGCACACAGGGTAACCATGGGAATCAATGTAAAAAAAAAATCTATGCCACCTTACATACATTGCACCACTAACTACACCTTTTGAGTGGAAATGCCCCCCCCCCTTCATTGTTGGGCCCCATAGCATCCATCCTGTACTTACTTGTATTCAGTATCATCTCCTGGCTTGTAGAACCAGTGAGGTTGTTCCCACCCTGCGTGGAAGCCCATGGAGCATTTAGTCTTGAGCTCTTCATAAACTCCACTTACTCTTTCAGTTGGTCTTCCAGCAAACCTTTCCTCCTTAGGATAACCAACTAGGTCAAGAAATAAGACGCCAATGTTTTACATTTTTGGAGCTTTTGTGAGTATGGAGAATGACAATATAGACCCCCACATTCTTGAGATGTCCTACTGTACATGGGAGAAGGGCAACATTCCCCAAGGATTTGATTCGTACGGGAAAGTGGATCTCTAAAACACGAGGGGCCTAGCCAGATCAATAGGTTATTTCTATAATTAGGGGATAATCTTAATGCCAGAAGTCTTGGTTAAAAATTCAAGAGGCAAAAGGTCAAATAAAATTGAACCTAGGAGAAATCTTGACATTCTTAGCCAAGTTCTGCATAGAGTGCGATTGTTTTAAAGGGTTTGTCCAGCGGATATTTTTTTAAAGGTCCAGAACGGTGCACAATAATTAAGCCATGCTCACGTTCCTGGTCACCAGCTTCTTCCATTCAGATGCCTTGGCGTCAACAACCGATTTTGATTTCTTGGTCTTTCTCAAGACACAGGCCCATCTCAGCCAGTGATTGACTGAGCGGTCATTTGTCCAGAGGGACCAGGAAGTAGAGTCCAGTGGGGTACCAAGAAGCACTGGAAGCGGAACTGGGGGGCAGTAAGGTAAATATGACTTATTTTATTATTTCAGACAGTTCTGAGCCTTTAGAAAAATTATAATCAGACAAACCCTTTAAACAAATCTAAAAAGATTTTTAAAGAAACCCCTTAATTATTTATAAAATTTCAGAATGCTCAAACTGATTCAGAAATATAGAATAAAGACATACCAATGTTGTTCAATCCATACGACTCCCTTGCTTTCAGGGCTGTGTATTTTGTCGTGGTCCATTTTCCATATCTATTTGGGTCCAGTTCAATGAGGTCAAAAGGAGGCTCTTTCCCAATGATCCAGTCACTCAGGAATTTTCCTATTCCACCAGCGTGAATGATGCCATATCTATAAGCATAATCATTACAGTACGTGATAACTACTGATAGCAAATTATCTGAAATACAGTTTTAAGAATCCTCTTTTAGGCCCCATTCACACGTCCGCAATTTCGTTCCGCATTTTGCGGGAACGGAATTGTGGACCCATTCATTTGTGCTGACCGGATACAGAATTGCCTACCCGCACTTCCGGGTCCGCAATTCCGTTCCCGAAAAAAATAGAACATGTCCTATTCTTGTCCACAATTGCAGACAAGAATAAGCATATTCTATAAGTGCCGGCGATGTGCGGTCCGCAAAATGCGGAACGCACATTACCGGTGTCCGTGTTTTGCAAAACACGCTACGGACGTGTGAATGGACCCTTAAACGGATTTTCCAGGATCACAATATTGATGGACTTTGCTCAGAATAAATTATCAATATCAGATCGGAAGAAGTACAACTCTCAGCAGCCCCACCACTCAGCTATTTGAAGGGGCCATGATGCTGCAGCCTCTTCATTGTTTTCATCAGACTGCTTGCATGCCACCTACTTAGTGGCAGCATTGCAGGGCACTGAAGCTTCGTCCCATTCTTGCCATATCCTGCAATGCTGCTCTGACAGTGCTTCCTCTGTTCTTACTTCTAGAAAAATAAATAAACTGGGTGTTACGACTTGGGGGGGTGTCCCTACACAACGGACACTGTCCAATTGGTGCTGTCAGTGTCAGGCTGTGTAAGGATGCGCCCCTTTGACAAGCTAAATGGTAACATCTAGTTGTCAATTTATAATTTTCTATGATGAATAAAAGAAGAACAGTACAGCACAGAGATATAAGAAAAGGTGTTCCAGAATCCTTTAGAATCAGTAGAGCTGAAGGTCTTCTTTCATGATTATTTGAACATTTTTAATATGCACCAACATCAGTATTCACTTACCCAAAACCGGTGGCCACCCAGTAATTTTGGACGCCTTGATGCGGTCCAACCATGGGAAGTATATCGGGAGAATATGTAATAGGTCCAGAAACAATATTGATAATATCTGCATTTCTCAGCACAGGAACCATGTCCATAGCTGCCTCCACATGCTGCATGATCCTGTCCAGATCAGACTCAAATAATTCTTTTCCAAAACCTAGGAGCATAGTAAAATTTGATTGTTCAATAGTTTCAGGCCATGGAAGGACAACATCTTGCACTGATCCAGGGCAATCACAGCAATTACATGGGTATTAATGAGCACAGCTACAGTACTCCTTCTTTAGGGCGCATTCACACGCTCATGGGACAGCCGTACCCATTTTGTGGGCTGTAAACTATGAATCCGCAAAACACGGCACTGGCTCTGTGCACCGCGCTTAATGGTGCAGACCCATTGACTTCAATAGGTCCGCGATCTGCAAGATGCGGCCAAAGATAGGACACGTTCTATCTTTTGCGGCATGGAGTCACGGACCCGAAAGCACATGGAAAGGCTTATAATTTGCATATAGAGTAAAATAGGTATTCCAGGACTTAAATATTTCTGACTTATCTCCAGAATTGGTCATCAATATTCAGTCGGTGGGGGTCCAACACTCAGCAAGTTGAGCAAGTTTGCAAATGCTTTAAAGTGGGCTTGTTACCCAAAGTGTTGGCAGGTTTAATAAACAGTATTTTACAAACAGGCCTGTGCTAGTAAACAAGAAATGTACAGTTCTCCACCCTTCTAGACGGGGACTATGGCTGCCACGTGTCTGAATGTATAAATGACTGCTGGAAGATTTTAATTATGTTTGACTGATGAGTCACAGCATGTCTAATGGACAATTTTTGCATTCACAATTCTACAGGTGTCACAGATGAAATCTCCCATCATTCCCTGCTGTAATTTATACTACAGGCATATCCCTTCTATTATATGAGAGGAACATAAAGGGGTTATCCAATTTCCGAAACATTCCCCCCATGTGCCGGGCCCCTTACAGGTAATATAGTTACCCCGCTCCTGGTCCCCGCACCGCCACTTCTCTCTGCACACAGATGAAAACATCCGGTGTCGGGAGAAGGGAGCAGCCAATGGGAGGCGGAGACGGGGACGAGCCTCCCTAGGATCACCCGCTCTTCCCCGTCCCCACCTGCCATAGGCTGCTCTACCCCCCCCCCCCCATCCGTGTGCAGGGAGAAACAGCAGCGGCGGTACAGGGACTGAGAGCAGGGAGTGGGGTAAATATATTACCTGTGAGGGGCCCGGGACATGGGGGATGTTTCAGAAATTGGATAACCCCTTTAACTGTTAGGGTTGTGTCTGACAACAATGTTGACTGTTTCCAGTAACAACCAACAGAACTGTGAGTGCAGCTCTGGAGTATATTACAGGTTGCAATAAATAAATAAGTAATGCAATGTATTTACCAAGTTACAATGTATTTATAAGTTACTGTTTAGACAGATTATACCAACATTGTAAAGGGAGTCTGTCAGCAGTTTTGACTGCTAAACTGCAGGCAGCACTAGCTAGGGGCTGGGGAGAGAAAGGCAAACATATGATTTGCAGAGCTTTTATCAGGAGTGGGGTGAATACAAACTTGTATTCTGCTATATTTTGTTCCTGCTAATGCCCTGGATCACTGACCTTTGCCTGTTTCTTTGACTTTGCCTCTGACATGACCTCCTGGAATTTGACTTGGCTAGTCTGTGACCTTGCCTTGCCTGCGGACTTTGTCTCGGACGTTATCTCCTGGATTTACTTTGTTGGTTATCAATTTTCTTGTCTGGTTTTCACTTCTTACTACTCTTTTCCCTTTTTGGTTTAGGCCCCTGCACTTAGCTAAGAAGGGACTGCCGTCCAGTTGTGGGCCGTCACTTAGGACAGATCGTGTAAGTAGGGAGGGACAATGGTGCGGGTGGAGTACAGGCTGCACTGTTCCCTACCCCTTGCAATGGCATAATCATAAACCTGACTGTCAACAAAAGATTTTTCCATTCTCTTTACATGTATATTTTAGTAAGTTCCTCTTGAAATACCAATTTTGGAGCACAGTTTTTAAGGAGGCTGCATTTTGCTATACCTCTTTGAAATGCATGAGTAAATTGGCTAGAGCGTGTTATACAGTGTTATTCACTCAGCACTGACGTACCCCACTAACATAATAGACAGTAATACCCAGTTGTCAATGAATTCTTTTTCCAGGAGAACTAACAGAGGAACAGCACAATGCAGAGTTCTAAGAAAAGGTATGGGGGGGGGGGGGGGGCATGAATTGACAACGATTACAAATTTCAGGAGAACTGGATGATAATAGTTATTTCCACTACAGCAAACTAATGGTGAATTTGTAAAATAATTGAGTTTATCATTGATGGCCAGTAGAAGATCTCTAATGTCCACATCATTGATATGTTTAGATACCTGGTGGGACTCCATTTGTCACCCAGGAATCTTGTAGTTTCATCTTTTCTTGACTCTCGTAAGGACCAAATAAAAGCCCATCACGCTCCTGGCGCAAGTAATATGAGCCTTCTAGGTCTCTAATAACTGGGAGTTCCGTCTTTAAGGCTTTCACTTCAGGAACTGTTCCAGTAACCACATACTGATGGTGCACAGGGATAAGAGGATGGTCAAGTCCTAAAAGCTTCCCGACCTCTCGAGCCCAGAATCCTAGGAGATAAAATGTCACAGATATATTAATAGACATCAGGATAGTGAAGTACAAAGTATTTTAGTCAAGACAGAAGGAGGTTATTTTACATTTCTGACCCTGAATTCCATAATTATCTGACCATGTCCAGTGACACAGATTTATTTTTGTTAAGACTATGACATAGAAAATAATCTGGGGTTGGCACTGCCGCTTATGCGGGATCGTGTGGAGTTCAAGTATCTCCCCTTGTGTGGCTTAGGTGGTGCTCAGCAATTTATAATGTATTCACATATGAGATATAGAAGAATACATTTGCGGCACTCACCGGATTCCTTCGCAATTCTTTTTATTCATTATTAAAACATAGTCACTGGTGTAGGCACTCACTCAGTTTCAAGCAAGGGCCGTTTCCCGCTGACCGCCCTTCGTCAGGCCTCCTACCATGATGGAGGTGGGAGGCCAGACAAAGCGTGGTCAGCGGGTAACGGCCGTTGCCTGAAACTGAGTGAGTGCCTACACCAGTGACTATGTTTTAATAATGAATAAAAAGAATTGCGAAAGAATCCGGTGAGTGCCGCAAATTTATTCTTCTATACCTCATATGTAATTGAACACAACCACGTCAAGATGGTCAGGCTAATGATATCAATTGTGAGCTAAACCCTTAAATCCAATAACAATTCACAAATAATGCGTAGCTTAGGTAAAACTTAACATTTAATGTTTACATGTAAAATAATAGGCCCAAAAAGTTTAATAAAAATGTTGCATTGAATACAACTCAAGAACTGCATATGTGTAATAAATTGCAGTGTAGCTGTATATGAGGGAGGGACCCAATGAAGGGATAGCAACACAGAAAGAGTGAGAGGAAAAACAGACGGAAGGACACAGTGCTGAGTCTCAAACGCTAGGTGTCCCTAAGTCTGTCTCTGTCCCCACCCGAACTGGATTTTTCTAGAGCTTCAATGGAAAATCCATTTATTAAAGCGTACCTGAGTTTTCAAAAAAGGTTTGCATAATGCGCCCCTAGCGCCCATAACTTTACAGCTTTTTTTAGGTGGATGCAGGCTGATGTTTTTAATGAAGCGATTTAGAAAGTTGCTAGTTACACCATTCTCTATTAAATTAAATTGCGTGAAAGGACAGGGACTCTTTCAGCCAGTTTTAAAATATGTTCACATATGGATCCAAGCCATACAAAAGCCAACACATTTTGGAAAACTGCCCTAATCATAGCTATAATTTCTGAAGTCACTCCATGTGTTCTCCTTCCTATTCTGGCTCTTAACTTCTCCTTTGTTTGAATTTTTAGCATGGCAAACTATCTCGCTTAGCTATCTCTTTCTCAATCAGATCATTCACTGCAATGAAAGAGCACCCCCCTCTCCGTAGTGATTCTATTAAAGCATAAGACCTTAAAGAGGTTATCCAACCCCTATAATGACCCCCATTGCCTGTACCCTTCATATACATTATACTTACCTGCTCTCCGGCACCTGCATCGCTCCAGATCCCTGCACGGCCGCCGCTGCATCTACCCTTCGCTCAGAGCAAAACATCCGGTGATGGAAGGAGCAGCCAATAGCAGACCGCAATGGGGACGAGCCTCAATAGCGTCACTCGTCATGCTAGGGAGACTTGTCCCCATCGCAGGCTACTATTGGCTGCGAAGCGCTCGTTCATCGGGTGAAATGATTGGAGTCCCGAGCAGCTGTCTACACAACACTCTGCTACTCAGGAGAAGTGCTTCACCTCCACTTAATGAGCAGCTGACTATCGGGAAGGAACGTTTCCTTCCCAACAATCTGCTGCTCCTCGGATAGTGTAAATGTGCCTTTACACTAATCAACGCAATGCTACTCTGTGGGCATTTTTATCTATAGAGCTGTCATACTGTTATCCCAATACTCACTATTATGATGAGGATTACCCTGCAGATAACATCTTCCCCTCACAACAACAGTAAACTGACAATGGATTACTTATCCATATGGGAGGCCTTAACATGTGTGTTGACTGCTACAGGACAATATTTTGTATGTAATTTTCAATCACATAGTACTGCTGAAATGAAAAGAAAAACAGTAAAAATTCTTTAAAAAAGTGTTTCTGCAACTACTGAATAAAAAAAACCTCATTCTGATAGAAGTGTCCTTTAAAAGGCAGTTAAGCGTATGAACTAGTTACCTCTATCACAGAAAAGACACAAACCTTCTCCGAAGATGGGGTTTCTTGTACACATCATTTATACCATTTTCACTATATTGCACTTATTGTTTCTTTAAAATGCCACAAAGGCAAAATCCTGCAATTTCATCATGACTTGTTGGAGACGATATTGCTGGGTCTGCAGCTAATTGTACACTTGGATTTTCTGAAATAACCTAAAAGCAGAGGACTGCCAAGAAGCGGCCTGCTCTAGTTTATTCTGGTTTTGCTATTTGGACTTGGCACGGAGTCGTCTTTACTAAACAGTTAGGAGATCCAAGTGAGGAAACATGAATCCAGCTCTACTTGGCACCGATATGACATGGGCGAGAATCTGTGGTGTGGAGGAGGGGGATTGAGGGCTTACATGAGCACAGGAGAATATACTGCTGCAAACTTAGATCAGCTCAGTCCTCAGATGGTGTGAGAATAAATTCCTTTGAAACTGGATATTTTCTATCATTGTTAGTATGCCGACATCAATAGAGGATATTGTACAATGCACCTAAAATCTAAAGTTTTCTGCAGGTACAAAATCCAATCTCCACGACACATTTTTCTCCATTGTAAAAGTCACACCACTTCTGTATGAATCATGTCAGATGATGATAAAGAGGAGCTGAGCAGATTTGTAGGAAAAGATTCAGTAAAACCTGTATTTTATACATTTATATCTTTGCTTTTTGGCACTTCCTGAACAGCTATCGGTACAGGTAGCAGGTACCGATAGCTGTTCCCAGGGTAGCTATTACAGGGTTTACTAAATCTTTTCCCATATATATCGATCTGCTCAGCTCCTCCTGCTCTATAACGTGCTGCCTGTAGATTGCGCTGCAGTTTGTGGTGACAGGTTCTCCTTAAGGCTACATGCACGCGAACGTTGTTTGTTTCCGTGTCCGTTCCGTTTTGTTTTGTGGATAGGATGTGGACCCATTCGTTTCAATGGGTCCGCAAAAAATGCAGAAAGCACACCGTGTGCTGTCCAGTGTCCACATCAGTATGTCCGTTCCGTAGCTCCGCAAAAAAAATAGAACATTTCCTATTCTTGTCCGCTTAGGCATTGTTACAATGGATCCGCCAAAAAAAAAAATGGATGTCATACGTTTTTTTTTTTTGCGGATCCACAATTTTCAGACCGCAAAACACATACAGTCGTGTGCATGTAGCCTTAGGCTACATTCACACGATACACTGTCAGTTTTTAATGGCCAATTTGCATCCGTTTTCAATGGCAGCTAAAACAGATTCATTTCATTGGCTTTTTTTTAACATCCCAACCCCTGCAGTGCTCTCACCGTACACATAATGCCCCCCATAGTGCCCCCTGAACATTACATAGCCCTCATAATCCCCCTTGTGTGAAAAATTGTCCACCATAATGCCCCCTAGTATGAATAATGGCCCCTATAGTGCACCCCCATATGAATAATGGCCCCCATATTACCCCCAGTGTGAATAATGCCCCCCATAGTGCCCCCGAATGCGGGCACATATGTACTGTACATGGGACGAACACAGATGTCTCCAGCTGCCAAGTGGACATGTAACAGGACAGCCAGTTTCGTAGGAACAAATCTGCTGACAGATGCCCTTTAAGGTCAATTGTCAACAAATTTCCATAGTCCAAAGTACCCTTGGTCCAGGGCACTACACACGTAGCTGGTTTCTGCAGTGATACGTTCCCTGCTCCATCCACTACACACAATGGATGGAGCTGTAATTGTGGCACCAATTCTACTGCAGACCAGCTGATCGGTGGAGGTGCAGGCTGTTGGACCTCAACAATCAGATATTGATGGCCTATTCTGAGGATAGGCCATGAATATGAAATGGACCCGATAACCCCTTTAAGTAACATTGCCGGATTGAACAGGAATATGTTCAATAACTAATAGGACAGCTCATAGGACAGCCTTCTTTCTGAGCCTAAAATGTATTCATTGCGCTTGTAATTTCTCCTTATGAGCACAGGCTGCAGGAAGCAGAAACATACAACTAGATGTGCCCCATGACATTGCAGTAGTGTGCCACATTGCAAAATCACAAGCATTTGCCGCGGTTTTGCATTGTGGTTTTTAAACAACGTTAAAAAGTGCAAAACAATGGCAAAAGTATGAAGTTTTACCATGCAGTAATTAACCATGTGGTGAAACAGATATGCACCCATAACCAAAAACTGAACGAGCATATTTATGTAGGAGTCTGGAAAAATGAATTAATGTCAGCCGGCAATTATTCAATGTGTTTGGCTACACTGAGGTTCTACCCAAGATTTGATAGGTTAACCCTTTCAGTAAATTTTACAGTATTTGATCCTTTATGATATTCATATCTGTAGGCCATCATTCTTGTAGAGTTCTATAGCCGCCATGTCTATCTTACTTCATCTGAAGATTCATGGTGCTTGACGAGTAATGATTATTAATGTCTCTTTACAACCCTTTATATTTATATATGATACCACCAGTGATTTATCGACAAGCCTGCGCATACAGTATACGCCATCATGGGCGAGTACTACCTACTTCATTAAAGGGTCTGAAGTGTCCAGACATCTTGAATTCATAGATTCCAGGAAGACCACCAAGAGAAGTGTGAAAAATCTGATACAGTAATTGGTTCCCATAATTAAAGCTGGACATGCAGATTCAATAGCTGTTGGCCAAATGATTGTTCGGCTGACGGCTATCTCTCCTGACTCCCTAACAACTCCTCCATACACTAACACGTTCGGCTCAACTGAACATGTATGTATATTCTATGGGGAGAGCGGAGAAAGCCGCTGCCAGACACTTCTCCTCAGGCTTATCTCCCAGGAGAACAAAAGGTTCAGGCAGCAATATTCATTTCGCCTGACCATTCTCTCCTTAAAATCATCTTTGGAGGAGAGTCAAGAGCTCCTCACGCAAATTAAGGTGTCTGCCAAATCCACCTTTCTTGGCAGTTTCATCCGATAATACATTTATGTGTATGGTCACCTTAACACTGGAGATGGAGAGTGTTCTGAAGAGGAGAACATGTAAAGGGGTATTCCCATCTCAGACATGAATGGCATATCACTAGGATATGCCATCAATGTCAGATAGTTATGGGTCCCACCTCTGTGACCCACCCCCATCTCCAGAATGGGGCCCTCGATGTGCACATGCGTGGCGTTCTCTCCATTCACTACTATGGGAGTTCTGGAAATAGCTGAGTAAGTGCATTTGGCTATTTTTTGAGGTTCCATAGCAGTGAAAGGAGAATGCACCTAACATGCTAGACCACCACTTTATTTTACTGCTATGAGACTGCTAGAAATCGCTGAGTCAGCACTCTGCTATTTTAAGGGCTCACATAGCAGTGAAGGAAGGGTGGCCACACTTGCTCTCCTTCACCTCAGTGGCCCATTCTGGAGATAGGTGTAGGTCCCACCTCTGGGACCCATTCCTATCTGACATTGATGGCATAGCCTAGCGAGATGTACTGTGCATGTGCCAATTGTACACTCTACAACCATTGTGCGGTACTGCAGGGCCAGGCAAGAGGACGATGATGAGTCCTGGCCCTGCCAGTCAAATGAGGTGGACAGTGGACAGTGCCGGAAAGAGGAAGAGCTGAGGTGCACTGAAGGGCAAGAGCCTGGCCCTCAGTGCACTGAAACCCTCCTCTGCATATGAGGAATGTTGCAACAGATTTTACAAGACGGGCGTTCTTTTAATAAGATGGATTAACCCTTCCATGCACTATGCCTGGTATAATAGGTTTGATCCTACTGACAGATGCTCTTTAAAGTGACCAGCCTGAAGTAGACTGCCCGCTCAGCTTCCTATTAGAACAGGACACCACTAGATCCTGGAGAAATGAGTAATTGTGAGCAACAGCTGTAGTAACTGTATACAGTCAGATGCTGTCATATCAATGCAGAAATAGAAGCCATATGTAATACAAACCATTAGGTCCGCATAAGACCAGTAATTCACATAGAATATGAGATCCAGTAACTACATACGTGCCATAGTCCATACCAATCATAATCCCCATATAATACCAGCCATAGTATAATATGACAAGTATATAAACTAGGCCTAGTCACATTGCTCCAAGTTTCCGGTTACGGGCACAGGCATGGCCGCTTACTTGCCATTTTTTATTAATTAGCAGATTACACTGTGCTACAGTTTGTCAATGGGCAGCAGCGCATTAGAGTGACTTGGGCACACCAGGACCATTGTGTGCATAGCCTTCTTTAATGCTCTGTTGACTTTTTCTTACATGTTCTTATATTTTGCTGCTGCCAATATTGGGGGATACAGTTTTGCATGTCTTCCATTTCAGTTTATTACATTTTTATTTTAATGGTAGTACTAGCCAGAGATAAAAAGTGCAAGAAGAAGTAAAGCAGTGAGTATCCTCTAAAATAATTGGTATTATTTAGCAACAATCTGCCCAGCACTATGGTTTAATAAGTAATACAAGTAAATGTCTTGCCAGTGCTGTTATTTAATCCCGCTCCATGCAATTGGGGTCAACTCAGTACAGACATCATGAGAATTGTGATCTCAGGACATAAGCACATTTCTGGAGCCCACTTACTTATTATACTGCAGCTTTTATATGACTGGGAAAATAGAATTGTCCTCAGGAGTTCAATTACATTCCTTAAGAAAGTTGCACTTCTGAAAAGCAGATTTAATTCACATTTAACCTAGTCTCTGGGTCTTCAGTTATACACACTGGAAGTCAAAATTCTACATGTATAGCTTTCTATGTACAAAAGGAACTGGGGTTAAAGGGTTAGTGCAGCCGGTATATAGTGATGAGGATAGGTCATTACTATCTGATCGGTGGGGGTCCAATTCCTGGCACCCCCACTGATCAGCCGTTTCAAGAGGAGGCGGCACTTGTACAAGTGCTACTTCCTCTTTAAGATTACACTGCCCATCGTCTCGGAAGTCTTGGTGGCACAGTGCAATTACAAGTGCTTAATCCATTTACTCGAAGTAAGAAGACAGTCAGTATAATCTTGAAGGGAAGCAGTGCTCGTGCCGAGTCGGACCCCCACTGATTAGATATTGATGACCTATCCTGAGAATAGGTTATCAATATGTACTGGCTACACAACCCCTTAGACTATCAAACATGCCTTTTGTGAAGCTTTTATTCTCAGGAGTAGTGTGCATATGTAGCTTTATTCTGACAGGTTCTGCTCCTACACTGAAGAGGGAGCTTCGCTGGGAAGTGGTTTCTGCATTGAGCTGCTTTACAGCCCCTTTTCTGCATGACAGCTGTAGCATCCAACCAATAGAGCAGTACAAATGTCTCTCAGAGCAGTAGGGAGGGGCCGTGAAGTAGTTCTGTCAGGATAAGGCGACTACTGTCACACACAAACAGGGATAGTGCAGCCCCAAAACTTCTCGAACCTACTATCCCTACCTACTTGAATGGTCACCCTAGGCAGTGTACCCATAACTGATCGGCAGTCCCTATACTGAAATACATGCAAGGACAACACAGAAACAGGGAACAACAAACAGACAAATAATCCGAGAGTAGTCGTACGTTAAAGAGTCAAAATGGCAGTTGGACTAAGAAGTACAAAAAATGCCAGAAGCAACAAGAAAACCAACACACTAAAAAGTCACAAACCAGGAGATCAATACAATACCAAATTGCCAGAAGCCAAAATTGTAGTCACTATACCAGTCCAGAAATCCAAAAGCCAGAGGACAAGAAATTCACTGGCAGGCGCCGGCCTTATATAGTGAGGAGCGAACAGCTACATGCTAGCGTCGCTGCACGCCAGGTGGGGATACCGGCTGAACATCATGATGCTCTGGAGCCCCAGTGCGCCTCATCATTGGCCCGGGGCTCCGATGTCAGAGCGGGCTGCCCAGCTGATCTGGTTTCCCTAGCAACCAGATGCTGCCCTGGCAAGCAGATGCTGCTGCCGCATGGAGGCAGCGGCGGCCGGGGGAACCATAACAAGTTCAATGCAGAGAGCACTTGACACTAAGGCTCCACCTCCAGTGTACTTGCAGTAACAGAACCTGGCAGAATAAAACTGCCATTCAGAAAGTTCATACTACAGACAAAAAAACACAGAAAAAGATTTTTTTTAAAAACCTGCATAATATGATAAATGAATATGCTCAATATGCACTAACATAATAGATGCAAATATTATATATAGACTAAGCCCTCACTCTAGACTCTCAGCCAATATATTTTGATCAAAACACTTCTGTGCCCGTCTACCAGCGCCAAGGTGGTCTCAGTCAGGCAGGACCTACTCTAAAACCTATCTCTATGCCATCAAGTCTCAATGCGCTCCTATTATTCCACCTTGGGAGTAGCAGTTTTTTGTTCACTTTTGCCCACCTATCCCGCAGGCTACCTTGATTAGGTGGTACATATAGGTGTGCGTGCTTCTCCTCTCATTGGATGCTTGACTGCACACAGAGGTAACTAGGAGCAGCACACTATATGTGCAGAGTCTGCTCTCCTGAATATAGGTAGGTTTAGAGTAGGTCCTGCCTGACTACCTTGGTGCTGGTAGGCGGGCACAGATGTGTTTTGATCAAAATATATTAGCTGAGAATCTCATATTTTATCACATCAGAGTGAGGGCTTAGTCTATATATAAAATTTGCTTCTACTGCATTATTTTCAGTGATTTTTTAATCAGAAAGTTTATAGAAACAACCCTTTGATCTTAGGGTACTTTCACACGTTTTTTTTTTTTCCCGGCATAGAGTTCCGTCCTAGGGGCTCTATACCGGAAAAGAACTGATCAGTTTTATCCCCATGCATTCTGAATGGAGAGCAATCCGTTCAGGATGCATCAGGATTTCTTCAGTTAAGTCTTTTTGACTGATCAGGACAGAGATAAAACCGCAGCATGCTACGGTTTTATCTCCAGCCAAAAAAACGGAACACTTGCCTGAATGCCGGCATTTTCTTCCATAGGAATGTATTAGTGCCGGATCTGGCATTCAAAATACCGGAATGCCGGATCCGTCCTTCCAGCGGACTGAAAAAATTTGAAAAAAAATGAATGCCGGATCCGTTTTTTTACCGAGTGACACCGGAAAGACGGATCCGGCATTTCAATGCATTTGTAAGACGGATCAGGATCTTGATCAGTCTTACAAATGCCATCAGTTGGCATACGTTTTGACGGATCCAGCAAGCAGTTCCGGCGACAGAACTGCTTGCCGGATCACTCTGCCGCAAATGTGAAAGTAGCCTTATAGGTTGTTGTTTGTATATATTTAATGAGTTTTATTACATATGTAATATTCAAGTGAAACTGGAAACTGTGATATAAGAAAAAATTGCCCAATAACAAAATACAAATACCATGAGAACCTATTACTTAGACATCTAGATTGTTTGTGCTGGTAAACCTGATGGGAATACCTACCGGTAGCATTCACAATCCTTTGTGCATGAATTGTCCCATGAGGGGTCCCCACGTTCCAGGTCCCATCAGGTCTAGGTGTTAGATTAGTGACCTGTGCTGGAAAGTATAACTGTGCACCGTATTTTCTGGCCCCTGATGCAAGGGCCATAGTCAGGGAGTAAGGGTCAATATGACCATCTCCAGGATTGTGCAATCCAGCTAAGACCTGTGGGAAAATAAAGAGATGGTGCATGTAGCATAAATTAGAAATGTCTATAGTAGAATACCAGATAGTGGGCAATATATACAGTACTAAGACAGGCTTTGCAAATTAGCAGTCTGTTGGCACAAAACAAAACAAATTTATTAAAGGGAATGTGCCACCAAAATGTTTTTCTGCGAGGAAAACCAGATAGTGATACATCTGTTTTTATTTTTTGATTGCAGATATTTTTTTTTCAATTTCCTGAACATGATTATGAGGGAGGCCATTTTGCCTGATCTGTTATTCACAACATTTTGAATTACCCTTTACAGTAGCCACCATGGACCATTGACACAATGGACAGGAGGGGACCTCTTTGACTTCTGTTGGAGAATTTTCTAGGCATGCTTTGTGACCTATGCAGAGGTCAGGAGGGAGTAGATAAGCTGTGATATCACCTATTGTGAATGGTGGATCCTCTGTTTATGTATATATAAATTCTTTAAAATATGTTTAAAGGGGTTGGCCCATCATAGACATTGGGGCCATATCGCTAGGATATGCCCCCAATGCCTGATGGGTGGGGGTCCCACTGCTATCCTTAGAAAGAAGACTGAAAAGTGACGGAGGGCGAACCACGCATGTGCGGCCACCCTCCATTCATTTCTATGGGAGTGCTGAAAACAGCCAAGTGCTGGTTCGGCTATTTTCATAAGCCCCATAGAAGTTAATGGAGCGGTGGCCGCACTTGTGTGATGCACTTCCTATTCATTTTAATGGGACTTCTGAAAATAGCCGAGAGCGCTGCTTGGCTATTTTAGACACTCCCATAGAAATGAATGAGGATGGCTGCGAATGCGTGGTGCTCCCTTCGTCACTTTGTGGGCTCCATATAAAGATATTCTAGCAATATGTCACCAATATCCAAGATGGGACAACCCCTTTAATATAAAAACATGATTTAAACAATAGGTAATTATCTGATGATGCATTCCTTTAAGAGGCACAGGCCACTTAATCAATCTGGCACATCTTCAGGAAGTCCATGCACCAGAAACTCCAATTTCATATAATTCATTTTGGGCAAATCAGACAGACAGACAGAGACTCGCACGTAATAATCCGCTGGAAAATAGGCATGCAAGCCAGTTTTTCTTCCAAAAGGACAAGAATATTGAATATCCCCATATTGGGGGACAGTTATGATCAGAAATACGCCTATATTAGGTGTCTTTCTGGCGCAGATTGCACCACAGCCTGTGACTTTTCCCCGTCTGCATCCGTTATGAACGGATTTGGTTATATTATCTTTAACATAGCCATGACGGATCAGTCATGAACACCATTGAAAGTCAATGAGGGCCGGATCAGTTTTCTATTGTGTCTGAGAAAACTGATCCGTCCCCATTGACTTACATTGTGTGTCAGGACGGATCCGTCTTGCTCCGCACCACATTGTGGACAAAAAAACGGTGCTTGCAGCGTTATTCTGTCCGTGATGGGGACGCAACCAAACGGAACGGAATGCATTCTGGTGCACTTTGTTCCGTTCAGTTCAGTTTTGTCCCCATTGACAGTGAATGGGGACAAAACAGAAGCGTTTTCCCCCACTATTAAGATCCTATGACGGATCTCAATAGCGGAAAGGGAAAGCACAGATGTGAAAGTAGCCAAAGCTATGTAAAGGCCAGCGCAGGGGCTTATTAATCACGGCTTCTAAAACGCCGGTCTTAATAAATGACTCCCATTATGCTTCTCTGAATAAGACATGCAAGTCTTTTTTTCTTTCAAAAGGGAAAGAAAACTGAGTGGCTTTCGTTGGGGTCTTGGGGGTGCTTTCCCATTAAGGAGGCCACCTAGTATGCGTGAGTATTATTGCTCTTCATTTCTGGGGAAAAATCTATACAGATTAGCATTAGTTACCTGAACAAGCATCAGATAGGGACATAGGGTTAGCGTTCTTTTCCTTGAAGAAGAAAAGCTAATTTGAATATCCTTCCCAGAAACTCAAAGGTATGCAAATTAGCTTTCCTTTATGAAAACGCACTGATTGAACAGATCGAGGCTACCACCAAGGAAGAATCTGGTGGTAACCGCAAACTGTTCAATCTGTGCTTTTTCCTAACTACATTTTCTCCAGGTGGTAGCCTCCAACTGTTCAATCCATGTTTTTTTCTCTCTCTGCCTTTACTAGTACTTTTGATTTGGTTAGAACTGATGTGTACCCAAATAAAATAAAAATTTAAAATAATTGCTGAATTGCACCCAAAATGAATTTCAATAAATTTGCTTATCTCTATACCACATGCAACTCAGGTGCTTGACTGTCTCATGTGAGCTACTGCTCAACCACAGAAAGGGAAGAAAAGTCTCCAGTTAGTAAAAGAGTAAAAACTGTTTTGCATGTGTGGGATAATAGTTCTGCTTGAATAATAAGCAAGTACAATCTAATACTTAGCCATAAGGCTACTGTAAATGAAAAATGCCTCTTCATCCCCTGGGCAGCAGAGTTTCAGTAGTCTGTATCAAGTCTGTCAATAAAAATATTCCCTTTTAAGAAATGAAATAATTGTTGATATTGGCTTTGTTAGTACTTCTACCAGCTGCACACACAAGGCTGCAGGTACAGGAGGCGATGGCCAGTCATCTGCTCATTGGTGCCTCACATGGTGCTGGGAATTCCTGCTCTGAGACAGAAGCAGCTGCTCCATTCACATTTTTGGCACATAGTTGTTCCCAAAACTGATCCAGAGAACACACTGATTAGATGCAGCCAACAGTACACATTACACGCAGCACTGTTAATAATTCCTGATGGCTAGCTTTTTGGGCTTACACCCCCTTTAATAAAATGGTTGCATTGTACATGTCCCAGAACAGGGAATATATTTGTATCTGTAGCTTTAGAAATGTAGTCCCACAAAATAAAATGACTGGTTGGTTCGATTACCAACCAGTGCATTGTGGTATACTATTTTAGGGGCCCTACACACACAAATTTGCTCAGTTATTTTTTTGCTCATTGAAAAAAAATGCCATAAAAACCTATGAGGTTTTTATGGTGTTTTTTTCAGTAGAGTTTTTTTCTCTTGCATTTTATTCTCTGTGGAAGTGATGTCGAACTGCTAGAAAAAAAAACACCAGAGCTCTGACATGCTGTGCTTTAAAGAAATGCCAGAGATCCCAAAAAAACAACAACAATTAAACATCATCTGTCAGCATGATCAACCCTTTTAAACCAGGCATGCTGCCTGTTAGGGTCGATCATGCTGATTAAAACAATACCTTTGTTATATCTGTAGGTAGACTTTTTCCAGAGATAGCTACATTTTTAGTAATATGCAAATGAGTCAATTCGAACACTAAGGGGATGGTCAGAGCTCTTGGAGCACTACTTTTGTAACAACTCTCTGCTCTGAGCACTCCCCCTCCCCCTGCCTGATTGTCTAGCCCTGTCAATTAAGGGGGGGGGGAGTGCCTAGATCAGGGGGTGTTACAAAAGCAGTGGTCCAAGGGCTCCGGCCAGCCCCTTGGTACTTGAACCCGTTAATTTTCATATTAGTTAAATTGCAGCTATCTCGGGAACGGTTCTACCTGCAGATATTACAAAGGTATCATTTCAATCAGCTTGATCAACCCTACAAGCTGGTATGCCTGGTTTAATAGGGTTTATCATGATGACAGCTGCTCTTTAACAAAAATGCCAATACCAAAAAAAGCTTGTGTGTCCTACATTTCATATTTCCCATAGAACTTCAGCTTACATACAAAAATTTACAAATGTGCAAAAATAAAAATAGGAAATTTGCAGAAAAATGCTACTAAAGCCTTTGTGTGAAGCCAGAATTAGGGCTCTTTCACAGGAGCGGATCCCATGCGGGTAATCCGCTGCATGAAAGAGAGCCAAGCCCCGTTCCGGACAGCAGAGACATGAAGCATTAACCTTACTGAGGTCCTGAGACTTCATCCAGGTGTGACCGTTCTTGTTTTTTGCATCCAGCTGAAAATACATGAACAGTGCTGCCCAGTCTTCTGTGGAGATGAAGGACACGGAGCTATGCAAACATTTAGACTAAGGCTGTTCTTCTCACATATCAGGAGTCCTGACATGGCTCTGTGTGCTCTCAACTTGTAAAGTACTTTTTCTATTGGGCACAGTGCCTTTATGTATTGGTTTAATACTTGATCTCCTATGTGAACTGCAAAGAAAAAGGGGGTCAGTCAGCACATCCCGAAGCGCAGGTGCATGTTGCCACAGCCGAAACTATGTGCGCATGGGGATGTGCTGACTGACCCCCTTTTTCTTTGCAGTTTGCATTGGAGATGTGGCTGACTCTATTGGTTTGGCTGTAACCTGCTCTCCCTGCGTTCATTGGAAGCCCTCTGGTTCCCTGAGAGGTAAGGTTTAGAGTGGGCTCAGCATGCATGTTGGAACTGCATTCCTTGGATTTAATGGAGGCCATTTTTGGCACCAAAAGTGGCAAAAGGCAGAGTGGACCCCGCATGCATGTGGAACCTGCATTCCCTGTATTTTGCGGCAGCCAGTATGCTATTCAACAGGTAGTATTTAGTGTTAGGTTCCTGTCCTATAGAGATTGCCTTGACGCCGGCGGACAGGCACAAATAATTTTGTACAAAATGTATTTGCCAAGAATTTTATATTTGTAAAATGAACATAGTATCAGCACCAAAACATTTCTTATAATTATGGCATTATTGTATATTATTTGTTTTGCAGAGTGCTGATGCATTGTTTATTTGTATTTGATCTCCTGTGTGGCTGCTGGTCATAGATGCTCTGAGTTAGGTTTTTGTTGAAAATGAATTGTAGACTTTGGTATAGTTTAAAACTGTTTTCCAGTCTCTTGATATCGATGACTTACCCTCAGTATAAGTCATTAATATCCAATCGGTGAGGATCCGACATGCCGCACCTCCACCAATCAGCTGTTCCTTGCAGCCCCTGAAACTGTCAGTTTAAAGCTCTGCTACCATTGAAGTGAATGGTAACGGAGCTGTAGTAACTCAGTACAGCCATTATACTTTGAACGGAGCTGAGCTTCCTGTTTCATTCAAATTGCCAGTTTCAGACACTGTGCCACACATTATACAGTATACCACTACACTGTGTAGTCTTGTGGCAGCGAACAGAAAATAATCTGGAAGTGCCCCTCCCGAGACCAGGCTCTGGATCCGCCACTGCCCCCCAGTGGGTGTTCGTGCATTGTGGCCCGCAATTTGCGGGCTGCAGCACGGCCACGGGGCGCACACGTTCGTGAGCAAGAGGCCTTATAGTTCTTCTCCCTGTGCCTGCAGTCTTTCTCTTCACACAACCAAATCAGTTAGAAGTTATACTCCAGCTGGTTGGGTTCCTGCACCTCCATGAAAGGTTTTCACTTTGGCGCTCAAAATTACATCACTTAATACCTGAGTGTTTAATAGCCAATTTAAATGGAAAATGCTACTGTGTGAAGCATGATCACTTCAGTGTCATGTATTGTTTGTCCGGGAAACTCACTTTCACACTGGGAAATCTCTTGTTATCTCTAACAGATATTTTGCCCACATTTATATAGTGCCCCAGAGCAGGGATACTTTGAAGTCTAGACATTTGTGGACATTTGCCCCTGTTTTCCCTACGCAAAGTCAACAACTCCTTACTTTATTTCATTTTAAAGGGTTAACTTGCACTCACTTAGGGCTCATGCACACGAATGTGTATGCCTCATGCCAGTGCTGTGGAGTGCAAACTTGAATGGATCCGCGATCCGCAAGAGATAGTCCACACCACAAAAAAATAGGACATGTTCTATTTTATTGTGATGTGGGGGCATAGACCAAAATCCCACAGAAGCGCTTGATAGTGCTTACGTGAGCATCCAATCTGTGCCTTTGCTCCACAGCACTCCGTATCTTGCGGATTGCGGACCTATTCAAATCAGTGGATCTGGATCTGTGATACGGAGTTCACACGGTCGGTGCCTGTATATTGAGGAGCCGCTGTATACGGGACACAATATGGGCACAGTGCACACACATTCGTGTGCATGAGCCCTTATACTGTTTAATACCCTGTAACTGCACTTTATATGTTTGTTGTGATATATATGCTGTTCATTTGCACAGAACTGTGGAAAGGGTTAATGAATACTGAGAGACTTATGGGATTTTCTAGCTAATAATGAGAAGCTAGTAATTTTCCACAGTTACCTTAAAGGTTAAAGAACAGTATATTTTTCAGGGGAAAAGCCAAAATTGTTTACCACCAAAACCAGACAGACTGACCTTTTGCATGTCTGGTTCATCTATGTTATTATGTCTAGACAAATGCTGGCTGCACGTTTACCCTATACCCGGCAATCGAATAAGATCACCTATCTGGGGACAAGCCAGAGCTCCCCTCTGTTTACCCATAACTATATTCCCCTGTTGGCCAAAACCTGGCAACTTATTCAACAATTTTTCAAGCCCATGATCACAGTAGGGTAGCAATTGTCAAAATGATGATTCTCCCTTTTATTTTATACACATTTAGGACAGTTCTTATCTCTCTTCCTAACCCCTTTCTCAGTAACCTCAGGAAACTTCTCACAGATTTAATTTGGGCCGTTCGAAAGCCCAGGATACGATTTACCGCTATGTGTTGGTCCTGGAAGGGATAGGTGAAGAATGGGTCCCGGATATGAAGAAGTATTAGGGTACTTTCACACTTGCGTTGTTGGATTCCGGCAGGCAGTTCCGTTGCCAGAACTGCCTGCCGGATCCGGAAATCCGTTTGCAAACGGATAGCATTTGTTTCCGGATCCGGCTGACAAATGCATTGAAACACTGGATCCATCTCTCCAGTGTCATCCGGATAAACGGATCTGGTATTTATTTTTTTCACATTTTTAAAGGTCTGCGCATGCGCAGATGGGCAAATCAGATCCGCATTTCCAGAACACTTGGTATTGGATCCGGCATTAATAAATTTCAATGGAAATTAATGCCGGATCCGGCATTCCGGCAAGTGTTCTGGAGTTGTCTCCCATTAAATACCGTAAGAGCGATTGAACTGAAGACATCCTGATGCATACTGGACGGAATGCTCTCCATTCAGAATGCATTAGGATAAAACTGAAGCGTTTTTTCCTGGTATTGAGCCCCTGTGACGGAACTCAATACCGGAAAACCTTAACGCAAGTGTGAAAATACTCTCATACTGCTGTGGCTCTTGAGCAGATTAGATCATGGTGGGAAATACATACAGAGAAACGCTGGGGAAACATTGAGCGCATTGTTTTGAATGAACCCTTGATTTTTTTACTGTTTTCTCCTGAGATTCCTCGTAAAGGCAAGGATATACCTCTGTCCAGCCTTACTGTCATTGTCATTTTAAGGATAAACCAAAGGTCTTGAGGTGTAAACTGCCTTTGGTGTGCTTACCAGCATATGTTCCAGAGATTGATCAGACTCCAGCACACATTGGCCATATTTTCCCATTATTTTCAACATTATATTGTAGGGGATGTGGTTCTCCAGGAACCTATTTTCATACATGGTCGGAGTGTCCTAATATCTATGCTTTCTGGACTGCGACTTTTGCATTGATATCACTGGTGACAGGTTGTAGGCTATCCTGATCTGCCTTCTTAGCTTTGTGTTTCTTAGGCCTATCACATATGCACATAATTTTGGGTCAAATTATACTAGCAGCTGGACTTTTGATTTCTGAAGTATGGAAAACTGCTTCTACAGTTGCAGTCCCTGAATTTATTAATAATGTACAATTTACCTACAATATGGAGAGGACTATTGCATATAGGCAACACTCACTCCATAGATTTGCTAAATGTTGGGCTCTCTGGACTTCTTACCATAATGCAGCAGGTTCATCATTACTTTAAAGGGATTGTCTTTCCATATATATTGATTACCTTTCTTCAGGACAGGTCTTCAATATCTGATTGACGGGGATCCGATACCTGGCACCCCCGCCAATCATCTGTTCGAAGAGGAGGCGGCACTTCATGTTACACTACACATTATCTCCTGTGGTGCGGCGGTGTAGTGTAATTACAAGTAATCACTCCATTCAAGTGAATTACACTCGCTTCCAAGACGACGGGCAGTGTAATGAAGAGGAAGTAGCTCGCATGGAGCGCAGCCTCATCTTCAAACAGCTGATCCGACACCCCAACCGATCACATATTGATGGTCTATCCTGATGATAGATCATCAAATATATATGGCATGACAACACCTTTAATATTTCATATATTACCACCGGGTAGGCAGTGATTTCTCCGCTTAAGGGTGGGCGAGAAGGATTGACCAGTGGCTTATACATATTACTGTTTTGATCTTTTATACTATGTGTATTTCCTTTGTTGGATACATGCTACTGCGATTTGAAAGCTTGTATATCATGCAGTAGTTTTGTGTGATCATATATGTATACATTTTGTTGTTAGTGTTGATTTATTTTTCTATATACCAATAAAAATTTATATTTAAAACAAAAAGATTGTTGTGTACTATTGTTATGTACTATATGATGTCTGATTTTCATTTTTTAAATTAAACCTTTTAAAGCTTATTTTTTTTAAAAAAATAATATATCACTTGAATATAAGCCAAAATGACAAAAAAATATCATATTATCACATCAAGGCCATAATGAAGGCATTATCACACTAAAGTAATACTGTATGGATATGGTTTTAGGTGACTTCTGAGCAATATCAAGAATAACATACTGTGGAGTCAAAGGTGGAAGTATGTATAAAATAATCTTATACTGTGACATGACTGGGGAATCTGGAGTGGATAGAAGGGAGGCATGGACACAAAGGGATGCACTCAATGAGAATGGGGAAAAATATGTGAGAGGAAATAAAAGATGGAGGTAGAGAGATTCTGTAGAGCCCTAAGGAATCCAAGGCTGGAGGACCAAAAAACACCTACATACATACTTGCAGAAGTAAGCACAGTAGAAGGCATCAGTTAGTTTTAGAAGTGTTTGAATATGAGGATACTAACTCATCACTTAACATACACTATAAAGATAGTAGGAGTAAGAATGACTTTCGACCTTATGAAAGTAGTTTGGGTTAGATCTGAGTATTGGGCCCCTATACAGCATGTGTATTGTATCCAGGGTTGACAATCTCCTTCTATTTTTTCTGGACAACTGAACTAAAATTTACAGCCCAAAATGTTTATGGATACATGCCCCATCCCTTTAAATAGAACACACTTCCAAATGCACTGACCTATTGCCCTTGAATCACAAGTACAGCAGTGTTCATCAGCCATCTAACACAAAAATTAATCCAAACCACAAAAAAGATACAGACCGACAAACCCCATACTGAATGAATATATAACAGAGAACCCTAAAAATCAATATACAACTCCCCCCCATACATACAATGAATGGAGACCACAGAAATTCTGCACCCCATTGGGGATGATGAGAATCTGTGTACAGTGCTGTAGTATAAATGGGTACTGTATGAATAACTGGAAATAATTTATTGGTGCCTCAGATTAAAGCTGTAGACCTCTATGGACATCATACAGATGATACAGGACTTTATGGACACATGTACAAGAATAAACAGACCTTCTATGTAAGATCAGAATTTTTTGGCCCAATAAAAATTGGAGGTATCAGAATCTTTGTGTTGCTTTTGTATCCCATTTACTTCTTGAATTTCAGTAAGCTGTCACGGTACTTTCTGTGACAGAGGTTCGAAGATCGGAGTGACTGACTGCACGTGAGGTTAACTGACAGTCTCTTGATTCTCAGTGTTGTGGTTTGGTAATGACCACACCTCTTGTCAGGTGCAGCCTGTGATCCATACTGCATTCCCTACATAGTTGGGTCTCACACTTCATACCATGAGGTTGATATTCTCTGCTTGGATTTGGAAGAGTTGGTGTGTGGACCTTACCTGTGTTCCTGCTCATCCATTTTCTATAAGATAAGTTGTACTGCTCTTTGTATTTGGTTGTTCCCCTGTTCTTGTTGTTACTAGGCCTCAGGGAGACGCTGGTTCGGTTATCTGGGAAGGAACCAGTAGTCTCATTCCCTGCCACTACCTAGGGTATTTCAGGGCTCCTAGGGTCTAGGTTACGGTGTATGTATTTTCCCACCTTCAGGGTCTATACATACTGACAGGAGTCAGGGCCAGGTTTAGGGGCTTCCTAGGAGGTGACCTTTTCCCTCTCCCTAGCCTTGAGTCCTAGTTCTGTGTCCCTTCCCTCCCCTGCATTTGTGACATAAGAAGAGCAACTGGGGCATGTGCCCAGGGTGCTGATTACCAAAGGGCCATCAACAAACAACTTTGCCTGGGCCAGGGTATTTACATACAGGGTAATGGCCAGGGATGCCAACCTCTTCTTAATTTTTTTCTGGACAATGGATCCAAATCACGGATCTACAAAATACAGATCCTGGCCGTGTGCATCCTGCACTTTCCATCGTCCATATAGAATAGGACATGTTCTCTAATTTGCAGAACAGCCGCATCCGTGTTCTGTCCACATCCATGTGGCCAATACGCAAACGCTTACTTCTGCCGGCATAGAAATGATTGGGTCCATTTCGAACCACATAAAAATGTGGATAGGGCATGGACGAAAAATATAGTCATGTACATGAGGCCATATACTCCCCCTTTTTCAGGAACCTCCACATCATACCCTCAAATTACCCTAAAACACAATAGACTAGTGTGAAAAAGCATGGTGCCTGCATAGAGGCTGACCCGGAAGCAATGTAGAATTGATAGGGGTGTCTCTAGGAAATCCAATGCCAGTATGTACAGATGAATATGGAGAATATAGTGGTAGTGAAGAAGGGCTGGGCTGCTCCGTTCCTTAGGCTGACACAGGTGTACCTTCAGTGGACATATGGGGGGGTTCTCATATATTTATGTAAAGTACTTCAAAGGTGTTTGGCACTTTATATCTTAGAGGTTAAAACTCTCTGGATTCATATAGCCAGCTGTATGACATTTAGCACTCTCCACAAGGCAGCTTCAGTGAGCCACAGGTGGGGTGGAGAGGATGAGAGTAGTACATCGCTAGGTCGCTCCCTGGGCTCTGCAGTGATAGGAAGGTTTCACCCTTTCTTCCCTTTCACGGCACATCCTGGTTTTGATGCTCCTACCTTATGTTAGTGAGCCCTTACTTTATGTTATATACGTTTTCAGGTGCAAGGCAGGGTCCTTAAATAATGTGACAGAAATGAAGGCGTTTGTGCATGCAATGAGGAGTAGCTAAACAGAAGGCCCTGGTATAATGGGAGCCTGCAGCTTATTGCTATCTCCAGTATGCAGAGAAGTCTGTGGCCACAATGTAATTTTCTGACAAATACTCTGCACTTTGCCTTATGTGGTCATTCAACTTTCTGCAGAACACAGCAGTTCTTTCCTCAAGGGCTTGCATATATGATGTCACTTTGCTGCTTATTAATCCAGTATTCCCTGTTGCTGCACAAATATCCACAGTGTACACTACACTGAATTACTTCCTCTTAGAGAGTAAAGGGTGGTGCCAGCCTTGCCTAGTAACAGTAGCTAGGAAACTACCACTCTCTCCTTATACAGCCTGTGGGACGCACAGTGCACAGAATACAGTGACATTAACACTTGCAGTGAACAACTGCACAGTAGGGATCGACCGATATTGATTTTTTAGGGGCGATACCGATACCGATAATTTGTGAACTTTCAGGCCGATAGCCGATAATTTATACCGATATTCTGGGAAATTTTCATTTTTGAGAAAAAAAAAAATTCATACACAAATCTGCTGAAAATTAATATGTTTATTGTTAATGTGTATTTTTTTGTTTATTGTTAATGTGTATTTTTTTTTTTATAAGTCTTTTTCATTTATACTTAATATTTTTTTTTTTTTTTTTTACTAACTTTTAGCCCCCTTAGGGACTAGAACCCTTCTCCTATTCCCCCTGATAGATCTCTATCAGGGTGAATAGGAGCTCACACTGTCCCTGCTGCTCTGTGCTTTGTGCACACAGCAGCATGGAGCTTAACATGGCAGCAAGGGCTTCAATAGCGTCCTGGCTGCCATGGTAACCTATCGGAGCCCCAGGCTTACACAGCTGGGGCTCCGATCGGAGGAGCAGGGGAGAGGGGATCCTGTGGCCACTGCCACCAATGAGTAAAACTGGGTGGGGGGGGGGGCGCACTGCACCACCAATGTTTTTACTATTGGCCGGGATTGGGGTGGGGGCGCACTGCGCCACCAATGATTAATACTGGGGGGCTTGGGGGGGGGGGCGCACTGCACCACCAATGAAGATAAGTCTCTCAATCATTCATATACAGGAGGCGGGAGCTGGCTGCAGAATCACATAGCCGGCTCCCGACCTCTATGAGCGGTAGCTGCGATCCGCGGCACCTGAGGAGTTAACTACCGCGGATCGCAGCTATCGCTCATAGAGGCCGGGAGCCGGCTATGTGATTCTGCAGCCAGCTCCCGCCTCCTGTATATGAATGAATGAAAGGCTTATCTTCATTGGTGGCGCAGCGGCCACAGCCCCTCCCCTCCTCTTGTCTTCTCTTCTGTCATTGGCGGCAGCGGCAGCAGCAGCAGCACAGGGGGAGGAGACACTGCTTCCTTCTCCCCTGTGCTGCGGAGGGAACACAGAACGCGCTGAGAGCAGCGCGTTCTGTGTTCCCCATACGTTATCGGTATATCGGCAAAATAGATGCCGATACCAATAACGTTCAAAATCCTCAATATCGGCCGATAATATCGGCCAAACCGATAATCGGTCGATCCCTACTGCACAGCGGGTGCTCTTTCCTGGGCCACAGTATATAAACCACAGCTGCTCCCCTATAGTCAAGCACTGAACTGTAATATCACCACTCACCCTGTGCTGCCACAGCTGAAGTCCAGAATCCAGAATGTAGAGTAGTAAGAGGGTAGTACTGGTAATGCCAAAGACAACATACAGCAGGGCAGCTGTATACTGCTATATCCAGGGAGTAAGCTGGTTTCACATGATGAGTGACGCTACCCACCGAATGCCACAATCAAGACTCCTTGTCATCTACATTTGACGCAAAGTTACTTTTTATTACCTTATCTATGTTTAGCAGAGGAAACAGTTCCTTCACTTTTTCTGGTCCAATCAAATACTGAGGATTTGGATGCCATCGGCCCCTTGTCATCTGGTACCGGAGTTCATCCACACGAGTTGGAGTTGAAGCAATTCTGATACTTCCTGGTTGATGGAAGCCAACAGCCTTTAAATACAGAATAGTAATTATGTCCTCACTGCTGAAATCATAATCAGTAACATGCTTTATCTAAGGCAATGAGAGGAAATCCACAGGAAGATATACAGTATATACACAGCTCAAAAAAATAAAGGGAACACTTAAACAACACAATGTAACTCTAAGTCAATCACACTTCTGTGAAATCAAACTGTCCACTTAGGAAGCAACACTGAGTGACAATCAATTTCACATGCTGTTGTGCAAATGGGATAGACAACAGGTGGAAATTATAGGCAATTAGCAAGACACCCCCAATAAAGGAGTGGTTCTGCAGGTGGTGACCACAGACCGCTTCTCAGTTCCTATGCTTCCTGGCTGATGTTTTGGTCACTTTTGAATGCTGGCGGTGCTTTCACTCTAGTGGTAGCATGAGACGGAGTCTACAACCCACACAAGTGGCTCAGGTAGTGCAGCTTATCCAGGATGGCACATCAATGCGAGCTGTGGCAAGAAGGTTTGCTGTGTCTGTCAGCGTAGTGTCCAGAGCATGGAGGCGCTACCAGGAGACAGGCCAGTACATCAGGAGACGTGGAGGAGGCCGTAGGAGGGCAACAACCCAGCAGCAGGACCGCTACCTCCGCCTTTGTGCAAGGAGGAACAGGAGGAGCACTGCCAGAGCCCTGCAAAATGACCTCCAGCAGGCCACAAATGTGCATGTGTCTGCTCAAACAGTCAGAAACAGACTCCATGAGGGTGATATGAGGGCCCGACATTCACAGGTGGGGGTTGTGCTTACAGCCCAACACCGTGCAGGACGTTTGGCATTTGCCAGAGAACACCAGGATTGGCAAATTCACCACTGGCGCCCTGTGCTCTTCACAGATGAAAGCAGGTTCACACTGAGCACGTGACAGATGTGACAGAGTCTGGAGACGCCGTGGAGAACGTTCTGCTGCCTGCAACATCCTCCAGCATGACCGGTTTGGCATTGGGTCAGTAATGGTGTGGGGTGGCATTTCTTTGGAGGGCCGCACAGCCCTCCATGTGCTCGCCAGAGGTAGCCTGACTGCCATTAGGTACCGAGATGAGATCCTCAGACCCCTTGTGAGACCATATGCTGGTGCGGTTGGCCTTGGGTTCCTCCTAATGCAAGACAATGCTAGACCTCATGTGGCTGGAGTGTGTCAGCAGTTCAGATGCTATGGACTGGCCCGCCCGATCCCCAGACCTGAATCCAATTGAGCACATCTGGGACATCATGTCTCGCTCTATCCACCAACGTCACGTTGCACCACAAACTGTCCAGGAGTTGGCAGATGCTTTAGTCCAGGTCTGGGAGGAGATCCCTCAGGAGACCGTCCGCCACCTCATCAGGAGCATGCACAGGCGTTGTAGGGAGTTCATACAGGCACGTGGAGGCCACACACACTACTGAGCCTCATTTTGACTTCTTTTAAGGACATTAGGTACATCAAAGTTGGATCAGCCTGTAGTGTGTTTTTCCACTTTAATTTTGAGTGTGACTCCAAATCCAGACCTCCATGGGTTTAAAAATTTGATTTCCATTTTTTTATTTTTGTGTGATTTTGTTGTCAGCACATTCAACTATGTAAAGAACAAAGTATTTCAGAAGAATATTTAATTAATTCAGATCTAGGATGTGTTATTTTTGTGTTCCCTTTATTTTTTTGAGCAGTGTATATATATTGGGGGGATTCCCTCTGGTAGTTAGAATAAGCGGGCGCAGTACAGAGGCAGAATACAAGTTCGTAAATCAAACTTCAGTGTTTATTCACACATGGTGCCAAAAAAAAAAACGTCACTTTTGCAGTGTTGGTGTTACTTCACACCCAATGGCAAGTTAATATAACAAAAAGTCACCTTGGTGGCAGTTCTGCCTCAGAAAGTCCAAATACAGGCTTTAGGCGGCCTGTTCCCCTGACATACGGGTCTCAGCTCTCCAGCCCAGCACAGGCCTCAGATCCCAGCACACAGAGATGGCTTCTGAGCCCAGCTGCCTATTTAAGGACAGCCAGGTGCTGCCAAAACCCGGACCGGCCGGTCCAGTATTTGACCTCACCTGGCTGTAAATCAGCCCAGCATGCTGGGAGGAAAATACCTGTTTTCCCAGACCAAACCTCTCACTGTGTAACTATATACAGTATATATATATATATATATATATATATATATATATATATACCTACTTTGATGTGTTCAGATGCTGGTTATAGATCTAGCTGTTTCTCATACAGAGGACCTACCGGACCAGCATGCTGGGTGGCTTATGGGTTTCTCCTTCACATGTCTGTCTATTCAAATTAGGGAAAAACATATTTCATCAAAACCCCAATGATAGTGTGTAGGGCTAAATCTTTTCCTTGTCTCCCAGTTTGCACTTTTTCTATTGCTGTGTAAGGTAGTGAGTGGAGTAACCTTATATTTGGTTCTGGTCAGCAAATTCCCCCATCCAAAACACTGAAGGAGGGAAAAGAAGATCCCATTGTATGCGGTGACATGGCTAGCGCATCATCTGCGGTGACATGGCTAGCGCCCTGTATATAAGTGTCCGACAGTGCCATTATTAGGATGAGTGCAAAGCATATGACACATGATGGGCTTTCATCCTCCAGCTGGGGGAGAGAGCAAAGTGGTTCCTGCTGCAGCTGCAGTGCCAGGCTTGCTGAGAGAGGCTGTAGAGTTGTAACAGCATCCTTCTATAAAGGAGAGCATTCTGCTGCTCATGTTAGGTAGCAAGGTAGCACAATCACTGGCCTTTAGGGGCAGCTGCTGATGTGGTGAGGCCACAGACAAAGCCTAAGACGATGACCAAAGTGCCAGGTAAGGAGCTGGGTCCTCTCAGAAGTAGGGTTACTGCCGCTGAGGTGGAGGAGTTAAACTCCTTGTCCATGTGTCAGGGAGGTCACCCTTAGGACATAAACTACTATAGTCGACTGTAAATATGGAAACGACTGTACTGTATATGCCCTGAGTGGCTGCAAATAAGCATACTGGGGGATATTTATTAACTGGCGTTTTCCACACTGATCTTAACTCCCTCTGCGCTGCTGGATGAAGCGCCAAAGTTTTATAGAGGCAATTTGTTTGGCGCTTCCTCCAGCAGGCCTTTCAACAGATTTAAATCTACACCAGCTCCCTTCTGGTGTAGATTTAAGCCATTTTCCACACCAAAGACCAGCATCTAAAATCATAAATGAGCCGGGCCTGCCGCCCTGCCTGCTTCTCTGCCCACGCCATGCACCCATTTTTCGACACTTATGAAAAGTGGCGTGAGCGGGGGAAAGTTCCATATTTTGCTGCAAAATGGCATGCAACAAAATCTGCGACTTTAATACGCCACTTCTGTGGGGTATATCAGTTACTAAATGTCCCCCCACTATGCCTTTAAGAGACTTATGTTCTGATGAAATGTCGGCTATAGTACTCCACCCTCCCCTGGAGTATGAAAATATATATTTTAACCAGTAAGGTTCTGTGTGCTGCAAAATAATTTACGTTCCTCCGCCTGCCTTATTTCCACAAAATCTAAAGAACTCATAAGGTTCACCTTCGTCTGACCACTTGCAGATGTGGTTTATATGACTTCCTTCACTACTCTCCTGTCATGGGCAACTGTCTGCTCTGGATATGCCTGTAGGCACACTAGGCCTGTACCTATAGGCGGCCCTGGGTGAAGGACACCTACTGATTGGTGCATTTATATATATATATACACTGAATAGTATACAGTCACATGTAAAATCTGGGAGAGGTTAGTAGATATCTTTTAGATCCTTGACTGTATAGCTTTTAGGGAACAAACCTGAAGTAAATCATCACATGTTTATGTCCTGCAAAGTATCTGCAATCCTACAGTGGCCTACTGTCACGGCGGGCATGCACTCAGTATAACAGATAACGCACCAACCAGGTTCTGGGCGAGAGACAGGGGAAGGGTCACCTCCTAGCTAATCCCTGACCTCTTTCCCTGCACTGCTCAGCCCACCTACAGACTTTTAAGGTAGGTATGAGGTGTCCCCGTGCCTGGGCTGACAAAACCCTGAATTCCCTGAGATGGTGAAGTGGAGAAAAAGGAGCAGCCTGCTCGCACAGAACCTGGATGGGATAGATGACACAAAACAACCAAACTTGAAATAACACTTATCTTCCTGAGCTGGAACAGACAGCCAACCTTCCTTCCTTCCTAGCTTCCAAGACCACAATGATGAGTATAATCCGCTCAGAGCACTGGGCTGGTATACTATTTAAACTAATGACCCCACCCAGTGCACTTGATGAGAGGCGGATCCAGCACAGCTCCAAAACAAACACTAAACTCGTGCTGCTATCCTGGCCGACCTTCGCACATCGTCAGAGTGGGGCATGACACCTACAGGTAGAGGAGGTCCTATAGGTGAAATGCACATTTCACTGGGATTTTTAGATAGGACTCGAGAGGAATAGAGCCTAATAGGACCATAAACACCTGAAATGATTTCTGATATGATATAATGTGATTGTAATGCCAATGTTCAGCATACCTGTCCAGTCTCTTCTTCTAGGACTTCGTAAAGCTTGATACTGTTATAATGGATCTTCTTCAGGTTTATCCCAGGATGAAAATAAGTTGTTAGGCCAGCCTGAAGATGAATAGATGGAACACAAAGAGAACCTGTCAAAAATTCCACCTGGCATTAGCTTGGCACTAGTTATTTTAGTACTGCTAACTAACATGTAAAACCCATCCTAATACCAGAGTCTTCAAATTATTTGCTGTTTATTAAAATCCATGGCGGCTTGTCATTCCAGAAACAGCGCCACACCTGTTCACACATTGCAATGCAACCCCATTCACTTCAGAGGAGCTGAACTGCAATACCAGACACAATCCCTAGATTAGTGTGGTGCCATGTTTTCATGGACAACCCCTTTAAAAGGCTTTTCAGGGAGTGCAATACTGATGGCATATCTTCAGAATAGGTCATGAATATCAGAATGGTGGAGGTCTGACTCCCAGCAGCCCCACCAAGAGGCCATCGGTGAGTAATGTGCCCACCTCAAAGAATAACCAAGCCTAGCGCTATACATTGTATTGATATTGCAGCCCAGGCCCATTCATTGAATGGGACTGAGCTGCAAATAGCTCATATCGCCAATGAATGTGATGTCACTGGCCTAGAAAGCAGCCATGGCGCTCACCAGCCTCTTCAAATAGCGAATCGGCGGGGTTGCCGGGAGTCGGACCCCCACAGATCAGATATTGATGACCTAATAGGCCATCAATATTGAACTCCCAGAAAACCCCTTTAACACTAAAGTTACTATTGGATTCTCATACACAATTTCATTTTAGGGAAAAGGAAAAAAAGACAGTACTTACTGCATGCCATGTAGATCCGGCTGTAAGCTCTGACTTCTCCAGTAACACCACATCTTTCATGCCAGCCTTGGCAAGATGATATGCCAGGCTGACCCCCACGCATCCGCCGCCAATGATAACTGTCTCTGCAGTGTCCTTCCATCTCTTTCCCAGAATGGAAGACGCGCT
Source organism: Bufo bufo (assembly GCF_905171765.1). NCBI lineage: Eukaryota > Metazoa > Chordata > Amphibia > Anura > Bufonidae > Bufo > Bufo bufo. The sequence continues at coordinate 105,303,226 of NC_053390.1, read as the reverse complement.
TTCCACATTGCTATCATACACAGAAAAAAGGGAAATTAACAAGTACAGTGAGAATCTATTCTATGGACATTTTGCTGGGAGAATATATAGCAGTCATAATCAGAGAAGGTGTAAAACGCCCCGGTTAAATCCACCAAATGATAAGAAGCTGGCCTGCATTGAGGTTTACATCCCACCCCTGACATGCATGGAGTAAAAGAGGAAAAAGTTGCAGTAAATTTTTTTAACCATTAGTCCCACAAGTGGACAGGTGATCTTTTGATTGCTTCTATAATGCACTGTGCTGCTTATGAAGTACAGTATATTATACTGTTAGTGCTACATTGACAGGCCCCAGCATTCTGTGCCAGAGAGGTGCAGCCTGATACGGATATACTTCAGGCAGGGGTAGGGCCTTCATTAGGCCCCAGGCTTAACACCCTGCAATCTCATTTGGATGGTGCCAATGGGAGACAGAGGAAGCCCCTCCCTGTAAACCACTTAGATGCCGTGGTAGCTATTGACCACGACATCTAAAGCTGGGTTCACATCACCGTTATGCATTCCGTTATTGTTTTCCGTTATAACATGGTTATAACGGAATCCATAAGACGGAAATCAAAATGGAAGTCTTTAAGAGGCATTCCGTTTTGATCCGTCATAATAGAAGTCTATAGGCTGCATAACGGATCCGTCTGGTTTCCGTTATGCAGGATGGAAAAAAAAGTCATATGAAAAAAAAAAGATGCTAAAACTCACTATATAGGCAAAAACACCTCAAAAACTGCTGATCAAGTGAGATGTTTCTTGAGGGGTTGCCAGGACTGAAACTCTGTGTGAAGGAACCATATAGAAGCAGCATGCCAAATAAGTTTGGCTGCTTTCACACAGTTTTTTGCTGTCATTTTTTGCACTTTTGTGTTTTTAGTGCCGTTTTCTGCAACTGCAATTTTTTGGTGCATTATTTTCTGTTAAAATGTCTATTTCAGATGTTGGAGGTCTATGGGAAATATGAAATGCAGGACACACAAGCGCTGTTAGGCCTATTGCACACGACCGTATGGCTTTTTCAGTGTTTTGCGGTCCGTTTTTCACAGATCCGTTGTTCCGTTTTTTGTTTCCGTTGTGTTTCCGTTTCTGTTCCGTTTTTGTTCCGTTTTTCCGTTCCGTTTTTCCGTATGGCATATACAGTATACAGTAATTACATAGATAAAATTGGGCTGGGCATAACATTTTCAATAGATGGTTCAGCAAAAAACGGAACGGAAACGGAAGACATACGGATGCATTTCCGTATGTGTTCCGTTTTTTTGCGGACCCATTGACTTGAATAGAGCCACGGAACGTGATTTGCGGGCAATAATAGGACATGTTCTATGTTAAAACGGAACGGAAAAACGGAAATACGGAAACGGAATGCATACGGAGTACATTCCGTTTTTTTTGCGGAACCATTGAAATGAATGGTTCCGTATACGGACCGTATACGGAACGCAAAAAACGTCCAGTAAACGGGGAAAAAAAACGGCCGTGTGCATGAGGCCTCAAGCTCTTGGCATTTTTTTTTACTTTTTTGCAACTTTTAGGCCTCTTTCACACGGGCGTTGCGGGAAAATGTGCGGGTGCGTTGCGGGAACACGCATGATTTTTCTGCGCGAGTGCAAAACATTGCGTTTTGCACTCGCGTGAGAAAAATCGTGCATGTTTGGTACCCAAACCCGAACTTCTTCACAGAAGTTCGGGCTTGGGATCAGTGTTCTGTAGATTGTATTATTTTCCCTTATAACATGGTTATAAGGGAAAATAATAGCATTCTAAATACAGAATGCATAGTAAAATAGCGCTGGAGGGGTTAAAAAATAATAATTTAACTCACCTTAATCCACTTGATCGCGGAGCCGGCATCTCCTTCTGTCTTCATCTTAGCTGTGTGGAGCAACAGGACCTGTGGTGACGTCACTCCGGTCATCACATGATCCATCACATGATCTTTTACCATGGTGATGGATCATGTGATGGACCATGTGATGACCGGAGTGACGTCACCACAGGTCCTGTTGCTCCACACAGCTAAGATGAAGACAGAAGGAGATGCCGGCTCCGCGATCAAGTGGATTAAGGTGAGTTAAATTATTTTTTATTTTTTTTAACCCCTCCAGCGCTATTTAACTATGCATTCTGTATTCAGAATGCTATTATTTTCCCTTATAACCATGTTATAAGTGGAAATAATAATGATCGGGTCTCCATCCCGATCGTCTCCTAGCAACCGTGCGTGAAAATCGCACCGCATCCGCACTTGCTTGCGGATGCTTGCGATTTTCACGCAACCCCATTCACTTCTATGGGGCCTGCGTTGCGGGAAAAACGCAGAATATAGAGCATGCTGCGATTTTCACGCAACGCACAAGTGATGCGTGAAAATCACCGCTCATGTGAACAGCCCCATAGAAATGAATGGGTCGGTATTCAGTGCGGGTGCAATGCATTCAACTCACGCATCGCATCCGTGCGGAATACTCGCCCGTGTGAAAGGGGCCTTAAAAAATGCAGTATGAGGGAGCTTTTGGTGATTTTCAGGGGGTTTGATAGCACATTCTCCATAGGAGAAAAACGTCATGAAGACACACTGGGGGTCATTTATCATTTTACGTTGATTTTTAAAATCCCCATGGCCGTTGGAGACCCTAGCTGGAGTAGATTTCAATTGTCATTTATGCCAGGAAACTGAATTGCTGGTCCGTTGGCACCACCTTTAACATGCCCCCTCCCTGCCCCCACCACTAGAAACATCAATTGCACCTTCACTTAGGCACAATGGTGTTCAAAAAGTCACAAACTTAGGACATTTTTACACAGGTTTATGGCATAGGAGGTAATAATAAGTGACTCCCACTGTGCAAAAAAAAAAAAAAGTGCCTGAAAAGCCACCACAAAAAAGTGGCAAAAAAAACCTTTTGCACTTATTCAGGCATTTTTACTAGTAAAAACTAGTCAAATTCATGTGTGTAAAGACCCTTAATTCTTAGATTAAGGCTTTTTTCACACGACTATATGGCTTTTTCAGTATTTTGTGATCCGTTTTTCACGGATCCGTTGTTCCGTTTTTTGTTTCCGTTCCGTTTTTGGGTTCAGTTTTTCCATATGGCATAATATAGTATAGAGTAATTACACAGAATAAATTGGGCTGGGCATAACATTTTCAATGGATGGTTCCGCAAAAATGGAACGGATACGGAAGACTAACGGATGCATTACCGTATGTGTTCCGTTTTTTTTGCGGACCCATTGACTTGAATAGAGCCACGGAACGTGATTTGCGGGCAATAATAGGACATGTTCTATCTTTCAACGGAACGGAAATACAGAAACGGAATGCACACAGAGTAAATTCCGTTTTTTTTGCGGAACCATTGAAATTAATGGTTCTGTATATGGACCGTATACGGAACGGAAATAAACGGCCCGTAAACGGAAAAAAAAAACGGTCGTGTGAAAGAGGCCTAACTGCATCACAAACAAACGCTAACTGGACAGTATTTTAAGCACAACATACCGTTTAATATAAGCACTCGTCATTTGGGTCACTTTCTTGCACACATCAAAATGCAGAATTAAGTTTGTCATCTGGCACAACTAGGATGTGTCATGTGAAAACATTCTGCATTATCTTAGATAGGATGGAAGGGCTAATAAGAACAGAAAAAATTGCTTAAGACTGAGCTGTAATACCGGATGCAACCTATAAACAAGAGGGGCGCTGTTTTTTTTTTGTTTGTTTTTTTAATCTCATACAAACCTTTAAACCTCTGGAGAGCTATCCTAGGGCAGCCCAAAAGAGTAAAAAGTGACATTCAGCCCTGCTACCTCTGCAGTTGTGTAGTACGTGCACTGACATACATACATGTGTGTCACCCACCTCTCTTTCTTAGGACCTGTGCTGACTGTCCTCCCGGGTTCTCGCACACAAGTGACCACAGCGTGTACCCTGCCCCTGCCTGGTAGTAAATGATCCCTCTTCTGCAGCAGGAGCCTGGCATGCTGCTGGAGCCTCATCTTGCTGGGAGTGCTGAAAGCAGGTGGAGGAACACTGACACCCCTTCTTATTCCCTGTCTCCATATGCAACCCGAAAATTTAAAAAAAAAGAAAAAGAAAACAAATAGTGAGAGAGATGACGAATTGCCAGGATCCGCCCTCCTGCTTCACAAATCAGCACAACCCTCATCAGTCCTGCAGGAAAACAACAACCCCAACCATGGTCACGATCTGTTAAACATTGCACAGGACTCTCGTGTTTATTTTACTTCTGACTACTGGACTCTTCAGCACCAACCGAGAAAATATGTTGTCTCAACCGGAGGTTCATGGTAACAAGGTTTATAGGGATGACCCAAAGCAGATTTAACCCTTTAGGCGTTAGGCATTGCTTGGTACATGTATCCAAAAGCTGAACTTACGTACAGAAAACTTTTACAATTTTTGTTGACTTTTTATACATGTACTATTGCACAATGCCGGTTAGAAGAATCTTCTCGCCCTGCTACTAGTTTGCATTTTACAGTTATATTTTGGCAAGAACTGGTTAACTTTTCCGAAAGAACAAATTGTGTTTGCACTGCAGATAACTGATCTGTGTCTCTTATGTAGTGTCTGCCAACATGTGGAGTATGAAATATCGGGAGGAGGTGGGGGAGAAGCCCACAAATCAGAGAGAAGAAAACAGGCTCCTGCGGCCACACCCGCCTACCGCTCTATATAAGAGATAGAGCCGCAATTGACGCTACCACCAAAATCACCCACCGCAGGGATGGCACCAACTGGAGCTAAGAGTGGCCAGGGCAAAAAGGTAAGTCACATAACTGAGCTCTGCTATCCTCAGTTACATGTTCTGGGAAGTTTTGTGGGCTGAGAACAGTATCATCCATGATGACCTCCATGCCAGGAGATGACACCTGACCGCTACACCTGTACTTTTTATATGGCTAGTCGGCAATAAAATCAATGATTGCATGTAAATGTAAACCTACACTTATATAGTAAGAATGGAAAAAAGAAATACGTTGGGTCAGGTGAAGCATGTAACCACTTCGATTTGTAGTGTGATTGAGGCTACGTTCACATCTGCTTTGCGAAATTCGGCAGAGGAACAGCCTGCAGAAGTTCACTGTATCCAACATAGCCGGATAATAATGCTGTGAACCCCCATGACTACAACGGGATACGACAGGGATCTGACCATAAATGGCAGCTTTTGGCCAGACAAAAAAGTCCTGCATGCACAACGTTTTGTCCGGCCAAAAGCTGGCATTATGGCGGAAGGAGGTTGGATCCCATTGTAGTCAATGGGGATACAGTGGGTTACGGCATTATCTGGCTATTCCGGATACAGTGAACCCTGTTCCTCTGCCGGGCTTCACAGCGCAGATGTGCACGTAGGGAAACCTGCTTAGGCTGGAGCTACACCTAGACTCTTTGTAGCACTTTTAATTGATTTTCACTGTTGGTGACAGCAGTAAACTGACCTGTATGCAATCATGTGCACTGCTGTCACTCAATAAAATCAGTTAAAAGTGCTACAAAAGGTTCAGGTGCAGCTCCAGACTTAGGGCTCGTGCACACAAACGTTTTTTGCGTTCCGTATACGGGCCGTATTTTGATTCTGTATACGGAACCATTCATTTCAATGGGTCCGCAAAAGATGTGGACAGCAACTGTGTGCTCCGTTCTATGACCCCGCAAAAATTATGAGGCATATCCTATTCTTGTCCGTTTTGCGGGGTAGAATAGGCATTTCTATAATGGGCCTCCTGTTCCGTTCTGCAAATTGCGGAAGACACATGGGCAGCATCCGTTTTTTTAGGGATCCGCAATTTGCGGACCGCAAAAAACGGCACGTCGTGTGCATGAGCCCTTAGGCCTCATGCATACGGCTATTGCCGTATTGCGCCCCGCGTACGGTGGGTCCACAATACACGGGCACCGGCCGTGTGCACCCCGCATCACGGATGCAGACCCATTCACTTGGGAGATGCGGTGCGGAACGGAAGCACGGATCGGAAGCACTACGGAGTGCTTCCATGGTGTTTCTGGCCGTGCCTCCCTACCGCAAAAAAATAGAACATGTTCTATTTTTTTAGGGTGCGGGTGGATCACGGATCCATTCAAGTTGAATGGGTCTCGATCCGTCCCGGCCGCCGCACGAATGTTGCCCGTCATTGGGGACTGCAAATAGCGGTCCCCAATGCATGGAACGGCCGCACTACGGCCGTGTGCATGAGGCCTTAGGCCTCATGCACACGACCGTTGTTGTGTTCCGTTCCGCAAAATGGGGTTTCGTTGTTCCGTGATTTGTTTCCGTGTGTCTTCCTTTATTTTTGGAGGACCACCAGACATAAAGGAAAGTAAAAAAAAGTCTAAGACAGGTTTGCCATGCAAATGATATAAAAAAAACGGACGCGGATAATGGAGTCCATTATGTTTCCGCTCAGAAGATGGTTTTGGAGCGGAGACAAAAGTTGTGTCTGCAGGACTTTTGTCTCCGCTTCAAAATCATCTTCAGAGCGGAAACCTAACGGACCCCATTATAGTCTATGTGGTCCGTAGGCTCCATTCGGATCCGCTTTCTATTGTGCCATATTGTGTCAGTGAAAACGGATCCGTCCCCATTGACTTACATTGTGTGTCAGGACGGATCCGTTTGGTTCAGTTTCGTCAGACGGACAACAAAAAGCTGCAAGCACGGTTTTGGTGTCCACCTCCAAAGTGAAATGGAGACAGAACGTAGCCAAACTGATGTATTCTGAGCGGATCCTTATCCATTAAGAGTGCATTAGGGGCAAAACTGATCCGTTTTGGACCGCTAGTGAGAGCCCTGAACGGATCTCGCAAACGGAAACCAAAACGCCAGTGTGAAAGTAGCCTTACGGAATACATTGTGTGGTTTGAAAATTGCTTCCAAATTGCTGCAGCCAACTGAGTATTCATGGATGGATTTAATTACTGGAGATGTAATCGCTGTGAAGTGAGTAGTTTTTTATAATTTTTTTATTCCCGCCTCATGCTGGCATTTCAGAGCTATGTCCAAGCTACTTTTTTCCTCAATAAAGTAACGTAAAAATCTCTTGTCATTGAAATCTCTGTGAAATCACTGCATAATCTCTAGCATTTAAAATGCTTCAGCTACTAACGTGCCTGCAGCGATTTGGAAGCTATTTTTAAGCAACCCTTTGCATTCCCGATGGCCAGCCATTTTTTTCGCAGTGTGACAAAGTCTAGGTCCAGCCTCAGCCTAAGGGCTCATGCACACAAACGTATTTTCTTTCCATGTCCATTCAGGTTTTTTTTTGCGAAAAACAACAACTGAACTTACTCCGCGTGAATTCCGCTTCCGTATGTCCGTATTCCCGTTCTGCAAAAAATAGAATATATCCTATTATTGTCCGCATTACGTACAAGGATAGTACAGTTCTATGAAGGGCCAGATGTTCCGTTCCGCAAAATACAGAATGCACACGAATGTCATCCGTATTTTTTGCGGCTCCGTGTGCATGAGCCCTAGGGGGTTATGCACACAAACCTATTTTTTGTCTGTGTCCGTTCTGTTTTTTTTTTTTTTGTAGCCCGTATGCGGAACCAATTATTTCAATGGGGCCGCAAAAAAAAACTAAATGACTCCGCATGCATTCCGTATCACTATGTCCGCAAGTCCGTTCTGCATAAAAAATAGAACATGTTTATATGACCGTCACATGGATGTCATCCATCTTTTTTGTGGATCTGTGTTTTGCGGACCGTAAAATACATACTGTCGTGTGCATGAGCCCTAAGGCCTTATTCACACGTCAGTGATTCACAGACGTGTGCTGTTCGTGTTCTCCACGGACAGCACAAATACCCACTTATTTTAATGTGTATATTCACACATCAGTATTTTAGCACGGTCCGTGGTTTTAGCACTTAGCACATGCTATCCCTGTTTTACAGACCATTTATAGGAGATGCTTTGAAAATTATTCCTCACCTGTGCAGTGTCCGTGGAACACGGATGACACAGGGAGAGCAGAAATAGGACACACGGACCAAACACTGATTCTTCATGGAAAACTTCATGGATGAATCACTGACCATCTTATCATGGATTTCAATGTGTGAATAAGCTACTTTCACACTCGCGTTTTGTGCGGCTCCATCTTGTATTTGCACAGACGGATCCGCACCAATAATGCAAATGCTTGTATCCGTTAATAACGGACCCGTTTGCATTATTCATAAAAAAAAAAAGTCTAAGTCAAAACGGATCTGTCTTGACTTACATTGAAAGTCAATGGGGGACGGATCCGTTTTCAATTGCACCATATTGTGTCAGTCAAAAACGGATCCCTCCCCATTGACTTACATTGTAAGTCTAGACGGATCCGTTAGGTTCCGCATAGTCAGACGTTCACCAAAAAGCTGCAAGCTGCATTTTAGTGACCGTCTAAAAAGCGTAACGGAGGCCAAACGCAGCCAAATTGATGCATTCTGAGCGGATCCTTATCCATTCAGAATGCATTGGGGCTGAACTGATCCGTTTTAGGCCGCTTGTGAGAGCCCTGAAACGGATCTCACAAGCGGACCCAGAAACGCCAGTGGGAAAGTAGCCTTAGGCCTAATATGGGGTAAATTTAAATCTTCAAGGGCTTTTCCTATCTTTGTCTTTGGACTTCGTCTTTGGAGATGTCCAAACTTCTGTAGGTTTTGGAAGGATGGTAATGAGACTTACTGTATAGCAAGTTTTTTTTTTTTTTAAATGATGCTTCTCTGTCTTTGGGGTATGTTCTCCCCTTAAATGCTTGTAAACCGGCCTATGAAGCTATTACTGTGTTTGATGTCCAAGTGATTGGTGAAATAAAATAGTTTTCTGAAAAACCATAGCCTTCTCTCTGCTTTTCCTAGGCGGAGTGACGTCACGTTCATGTTTCACATGGCCTAGGAACATTTCAAGTGAATATAGCTGAGCGCGATACCAAGCACAGCCGCTATACAATGTATGGCGATGTGCTTGGTGCCTTCTCAAAACCCCCACCAATCAGATACTGATGACATATCCAAAGGATAAGTCATCAGTCAAAAAATCTCAGAAAACCCTTTTAAATATCACGTAGTAGAAAACTGTATGACTAGACCCAAGTCATTCTTTTTTGGAGGGACAGTCCCAACTATTGACCAAGGTGCCTCTGTCTCTCTTTGCTATCCCTTTTCTTGATCTGTACACCTTTTCTTGATTTTCATCAGCTCATTTACTATATTGATCCAGAGAATATCTTTCAGGTTTAAGTCTGTATATCTGTGCCCGCCTTGCATATTATTATTGTTATGGCAGTAGCCCAAGCCCACATCTGCTCCACTCCTCCTCAGTGAGCATGGCCACCATTCTGCTCACTGCTTTTGTTTTCTGGTGGCTCAGATCCACGGGCATTTCCTGCCTGCCATTGTGCACATGAGCGGTGATTTTCACACATCACTTGTGCGTTGCGTGAAAATCGCAGCATGCTCCTCTTCGTGCGTTTTTCACGTAAGGCAGGCCCCATAGAAATGAATGGGGTTGCGTGAAAATCGCAAGCATCCGCAAGCAAGTGCGGATGCAGTGCGATTTTCACGCACGGTTGCTAGGTGACGATTGGGATGGGGACTCGATCATTATTATTTTCCCTTATAACATGGTTATAAGGGAAAATAATAGCATTCTGAATACAGAATGCTAAGTAAAATAGCGCTGGAGGGGTTAAAAAAAAATAAAAAAAAATTTAACTCACCTTAATCCACTTGTTCGCGCAGCCGGCATCTCTTCTGTCTTCATCTGTGAGGAAAAGGACCTTTGATGACATCACTACGCTCATCACATGATCCATCACCATGGTGATGGATCATGTGAATGACCATGTGATGAGCGTAGTGACGTCCTCAAAGGTCCTTTTCCTCACAGATGAAGAGAGAAGAGATGCCGTCTGCGCGAACAAGTGGATTAAGGTGAGTTAAATTATTATTATTATTTTTTTAACCCCTCCAGCCCTATTTTACTATGCATTCTGTATTCAGAATGCTATTATTTTCCCTTATAACCATGTTATAAGGGGAAATAATACAATCTACACTACAACTAACCCAAACCTGAACTTCTGTGAAGAAGTTCGGGTCTGGGCACCACATTCAGTTTTTTATCACGCGCGTGCAAAACACATTGCACCCGCGCGATAAAAACTTAACAACGGAACGCAATCGCAGTCAAAACTGACTGCAATTGCGTACCTACTCGTGCGGGTTTGCCGCAATGCACCGGGACGCATCCGGACCTAATCCGGACACGCTCGTGTGAAAGAGGCCTAAGTGTCCCTCTGACTGTCCAAAAAGTTGGGAGGTATGAGGTGTTATGAGGTGTTATATAGACCTTGTAAATGGAGCTATGTGTACAATATGTGTATATTACTGCATATTATGTATAGACTCCTGTTTATGCATCTCTATTACTTATGATATGACTTTTAAAAAATATGTGTACAATTAGTTAAAAATTTTGTACAGTTCTGCCAAAGCAGTGAAGGCCAAACATCTCTAGAACATATTGTGCTCTGCATATTTGCTCTCTATTTTCTACATCGAGAATATAAAATACAGCGTTTTGGTTACATATAGGCCTGTGGATCATCATTTCTAATGAATAGCATAGGGAAGAAATTCTGCCAGTATTTGTTCTATATTGTTTAAAGGGCTAGCTCTTAAAATATGGTTGCCATATTTAAAGTGCAAGTCATGGTATGGTCCATACAGTGACTTATAAATTATTCTGTGTTCTATTAACCATAATGCAAGTCAGTCACCGGATAGTGGCTAATGTGCTAATAAGGAAGGCATGAATTATATTCAGAGCGTTTGTCACATCCCTTATCCCATTTGGCAGTGTTCTTCTAGCCCATTTGAGACATTTGGAATTACAGTATGGCTTCAGTGGTTACTGTTTTACTCCCCTATATAAGTTTTACAGAGATTTTTTACAATTCAGTTTTCATGCAGAAGTCTGTTTGGAGAGGTAGCGTTGTCTACCTAGTGACTGGTGTCAGAAGACTTTCCAATGTTTTTGTGTCTCAACTGTAGACAACGCTGGTGGCCTGAGAAACTATGCACCGACCAGAACCGCCATCCATGTGTATTTCCTCAGACAGGTAAACTTGGTGGAAACAAGGTTTAATCTTTATAAATCATTTCAGGGCCTACTGGAGCGTCTCGATGCAGGAGAAGTGGTTATCGGAGATGGGGGCTTTGTGTTTGCCTTGGAGAAAAGAGGTTATGTGAAAGCTGGACCATGGACCCCTGAAGCTGCAGTAGAGAACCCAGAGGCAGGTAAGGGTCTACTGGTGGTGAGTTTGTCATTATCATTATTTAATACATTTATATAGCACCAAGATTTTCCACAGCTCTGAAAAACGCACAATACAGAACATGCTGCGATTTTTTTTTTTTTTTTTTCTGAACGCAAAAATAATGCGTGAAAAACAGCTTGTGTGAAAGAGGCCTTATATTACGTCTTGACAGTTGATAGGTGTTAAGTTTGGGACCTTTACATTGGACAAGAATAGGAAATGTTAAATTTTTCTGTGGGTGCTGCGGAATGGACATACGGATGGTCTGCTGTCCGCATCTTTTTCTGACCCATTGAAGTGATTTTAGGTGAAAAATTCCTTCCCGACATTCAGAATAACTCCCTGGATCAACGACCCCTCTCTAGTAGCTATAGCCTGTAATATTATTACACTCCAGAAATACAGCCAGGCCCCTCTTGAACTCTTTTATTGTACTCACCATCACCACCTCCTCAGGCAGAGAGCTCCATAGTCTCACTGCTCTTACCGTAAAGAATCCTCTTCTATGTTTGTGTACAAACCTTCTTTCCTCCAGACGCAGAGGATGTCCCCTCATCACAGTCACAGTCCTGGGGATAAATAGATGATGGGACAGATCTCTGTACTGCGACCTGATATATTTATACATAGTAATTAGATCTCCCCTCAGTCGTCTTTTTTCTAAAGTGAATAACCCTAATTTTGATAATCTTTCAGTGTACTGTAGTTGCCCCATTCCAGTTATTACTTTAGTTGCCCTCCTCTGGACCCTCTCCAGCTCTGCTATGTCTGCCTTGTTCACAGGAGCCCAGAACTGTACACAGTGCTCCATGTGTGGTCTGACTAGTAATTTGTAAAGTAGCATGACTATGTTCTCATCACGGGCATCTATGCCCCTTTTGATGCAATCCATTATCTTATTGGCCTTGGCAGCAGCTGCCTGACACTGGTTTCCACAGTTAAGTTTACTGTCAGCTAAAAGTAACCAGTAAGTTGTCTGGCTGAATTCTCATGGATCAGTGTAGTAGTAGACAGGTCCACACGAAGAGTAACTATATCAGACTTCTCAGTCCTTTTCCTGTTTTTCAGTACGTCAGCTGCACAGGGAGTTCCTCAGAGCCGGCGCAAATGTAATGCAGACATTTACCTTCTACGCCAGTGACGATAAACTGGAGAACAGAGGGAACTACGTGGCAGAGAAAATCTCAGTAAGTGTGTAGGTGGTGATATCCTTTCCTGTTTCCTTCATGTACAGAGTAGATCATTCGCGTAACGGCTGGGGCTGCAGTGATCTCAGTTGCAACTGGGCCCCAGAGGATAGCGCATCCTCATGCATTCCTGCACATCAGGCCCTTAAGGGCCCGGCACAGAGGACCAAACACTAAGTAACACCGGGGCTAAGTGATCGGAGTATTGCATACTTGGAGACCTCTCCTCCCCTTTATCCAGCAACAACTCACAGAGTTCCCATTGATGAGAGCTCCGTACTGTGCTGAAGCTGTACAAATGACACTGCTGTGAGCAGTGGCGTACATAGAGAAGTAAGGGCACCGTAGCAAGGATATATCCAGGCCCCCCACACAGGACAGAAGGGTTTCCGTCTAAACCCCTTTCAGTGAACCTTGGGCCATTTTTTCCACTGCCTCATTTACTAAAAGTTGTTCCTTTAGACGGTAGAGTCCTGACAAAGTTTTCACCTCCAAAAGAAGAGGGGACGATCCCAACTGGGCTCCCTCTTGCCCTGGGCCCCATGGCAGTTGCATGGTCTGCCACTATGGTAGTTACGCCCCTGGATGTAAGCATCGAGGACAAGATGTGGCTCACACAGGGGTTTTGCTGGTGTAAAAATGTCCCAAATTATGGCACCATTTATTTCAAAGTGGTCAAAAAAGGGGCGGGTTTAGCGGGAGGGGGCAGTGCTTCCCACAGATTTATTAAAACTGGCGCCAGGAAAGTGGTGTGAGTTATAGCTGAAGTCTAGACAGGCTCCTCGCTGTTGTAGATTTGAGTTTCTGGCCCACAAAAAGCCAGATATACACCTAATTTATTAAGAAGCATCTGCCTTAATAAATTAGGCACATCTAACTCCAGCACATAATCTCTGCCATAGTTACCTGTTTTATTTCCATGCCTTTGCTCATAGACTTCTCCATAGGACTAGTAAAAATGCAGAAAAAAGCATGTGAAAATTTATGAATGAAAAAAAAACATTGGGGACAATTTATCAAAACTAGTAGAAAGAAAAATTGGCTTAGTTGCCCATAGCAACCAATCAGATTCCACCTTTCACTTTTCAAAGGAGCTCTGACAAATGAAAGATGGAATCTGATTGGTTGCTATGGGCAACAAAGCCAATTTCCCTTTACTCTAGTTTTGACAAATCAACCTCATTGTGTGTTTTTTTACATGAGAAAAAATGGAAGGTTGCCTTAGAAAAGTGAACAAAACACAACGCCCGGTCAATTATGCCACATTAACAGACTTGAAAGGGTTATTCTCATTTTGACCAACCATGGAGTAACCCTCATATGGCTGGAGTTACAGAATCAGCCAAACACACTGAGGTATGCTGTTTCTGAGGTAATGGTAATTCTGATCTGATGGAAAGAAAACCAAGCCACCCATCTGCCATCGGCTTACATTCCCTTTAAATGGGATTAATCCAGAGAGGGTGTCTCCTTGCTGGACATGAAGTTGAGGAGATCACCAATGTCATAGTTGCCAACTGTCCTGAATTTGCAGGGACTTTCCCTGATTTTCACAGTCCCGGTAAATTTGGGCTGTCTCAGGCTGAAAATGGGCATGGCTTATATAAACCAGCAGGGTGGGGCGTTCCAGGGTAGGTCCTTAGATGTCCTGAATTTTTCCAACTAAAATGTTGGTAACTATGCCAATGTACAGATGAGAAAGTCTGCGACACTTTCGAATAACGATGCATTTCAAATAGTGATGGTTCTTCTTCATATTCTAAAGGCAGACTTTATGCTATGCTGTAATAATCTGCTCCATATCTCCACTAACAGTACTACTAGGAAATATTTGCCTATTTTCAGGGTCAAAAAGTGAACGAAGCAGCTTGTGACATCGCAAGAGAGGTTGCAAATGAAGGTGATGCATTGGTTGCAGGAGGTGTCAGTCAAACCCCTTCATATCTGAGCGGCAAGAGTCAGTCTGAGGTGAAGGCTATATTCCGAAAACAGCTGGATGTATTCATAAAGAAGAACGTGGACTTTCTCATCGCTGAGGTAACATGAACTTTATACTATTTAGCTGCTTTACAGGCTTTTGAGAAGGATTCTTAAGTTCATGACAGGACTCCTAGGAGATACAGTAAGAGTCCTGTTGACCTCGCCTACACACAGTTTTTTACTCCGAAATCCTGCCCCAAATCGTATAAACCTATATAACTCAGAGCTCAGCGTCTCTCCCCCTATCATATCCTCATCTTAGATAAGGCAGCAGAAATCACCTGACGGTTCCTCTATTAGGGCTCATTCAGATGACCATATCCATTTTGTGCGGATATGGTAACCAGGGATACCAGCCATGTGCGTTCCACATTTTGCGGACTGGAACGGCTAGCTCTATGATAGAAATGCCTATTCTTGTCCGCAGTTGCGGACAAGAATAGGACATGTTCTATCTTTTTTGCTGGGCCACAGAACGGAAGTACGGATGCGGACGGCACACGGTGTGCTGTCCACATCTTTTCTGGCCCCATTGAAATGAATGGGTCCTCATCCATTCTGCAAAATTACGGAACGGATGCGGACTCAAATATACAGTCGTGTGAATGGGCCCTTAGTTTCACACTTCCTAATCTAGCAAGGAGGTACGTTTAGTTGATAATGTGTTAAAACACAGATTTTCAAGTTTTGTGTTTTCTATTATATTTATTCCCTAGCTATGTTAGTTTTTTTTTGTGTATTGATGTTGGTTATGGTTTTTGGTTATTTCCAGTACTTTGAACACGTGGAAGAAGCTGTCTGGGCAGTAGAAGTCTTGAAAGAGTCTGGAAAACCAGTTGCAGCTACATTATGTATTGGTCCAGAAGGAGACTTAAGTGGTGTACCCCCTGGAGAGTGCGCAGTAAGGCTGGCAAAAGCTGGTACGTTTCATGATGAACTTTCCATAAAAAATTCTGTGTGGCACATATCTCCTTCTATTTCATTATTTCATGTAGACCTGGCCACGGCATGATTGGAGTGTGTCCTCTACAAGGTCCTATCACCTTAAGAGGACCAGTCACCACTCCTGACATGTCTGTTTTAGTAAATAGCTGTATTCCTCATGAAATAACAATTTTTCATAACTGTGTTTTGCTGCTCCTCTGTTATTCATCCCAGAAATGTATGAAGAAATTACCAGCTAGGTTTTTTCCATTCCCCTTTGTCAAAGTGATGTGTCCGTACATAGTATGATACAGTCAGCACGGAATGGATAGTATTAGTCTGTGTAAGGATGCACCTCCAACTGCTAACACCCAATTGTCAATTTATTCATAAATGTCCAGGAGGGATAACAGAGGACTTGCACAAAACATAGCCAACAGCCCCTCTTTAAAAAGCCAGATGCGTAACTTGTGACACCTCCAAGCCCTAGAGCCTGAGCGGGTCTAAAAGGATGCAAAACACGGATGCCGGCCATGTGCATTCCGCATTTTGAGGACCGTATTTGGCCGGCGCTATATAGAAAATTCCTATTCTTGTCCGCAAGAATAGGAAATGCTCTAGGACATGCTCTATATTTTTGCGGGGTCGTAGAACGGAACTACGGATGTGGACAGAACACTGTGTGCTGTCTGCATCTTTTTTTGGCCCCACTGAAATGTATGGATCCGCACCCGTTCCGCAAAATTGCGAAACGGATGTGGACCCAGAATTAATGTGAATGCACCCTTATTTGGAGTCCCGTAATATTGTCACGGATGGTGTACAGGAAACAAGACAAAACCATATAAACAATGTCTCTCTGGATCCACAACTAAGGAACAAAGGGAGACCCCTGCAATAGACCTGCCGCTCTCCCTCACTGCTCAGCCTATGCGAACACCCCAAAGGTGGATGGGCGCATATCCACGTTCCTCGGCTATCTATTACCTGAAGACCCTACAATAGTGAGGGGACACGACCACCGGCTCCCTACACTGACACGGAGGGAGTCAGGGTCACCTGGATCCAGAAAAGAGATAAACATAAATACATAAACAGCACTTAACTTGCAGACGACTGGGAACAGCATGCACACACACTCCAGGAAGTTGTATCAGCCGCACACTACTGCATTATGGGGAGGAATTTAAAGGGCAGCAATCAGTCCGACTGCATGACAGCTGAGATAGACTAACGAGATGAAAAACTAAACCAAAACAAAGAAATTCAAGGAGGAGGATCTGAAATGCTCCTATGAGCGCTTCTCAGCTGTCTGGCTGTGACAGTACCCCTCCCTCTAGGAGTGGACTCCGGACACTCAGAGCCCACCTTCTCAGGATGGGACCTATGGAAAGCCCTGATGAGACGAGAGGCCTTAATGTCCGTCACTGGGACCCACATCCTCTCCTCAGGACCATAACCCTCCCAATGAACGAGGTACTGGAGGGAACCGCGGACAAGACGAGAATCCACAATCCTAGAGACCTGAAATTCAAGATTTCCATCAACCATAATCGGAGGAGGAGGCAAAGGCGAGGGTACAATAGGTTGAACATAAGGTTTCAATAAGGACTTATGAAAAACATTATGGATCTTCCAAGTCTGAGGAAGATCAAGACGGTAGGCAACAGGATTGATGACAGACAGGATCTTGTAAGGCCCAATAAACCTAGGACCCAACTTCCAGGAAGGAACCTTCAATTTGATATTCTTGGTAGACAACCACACCAGATCACCAACATTCAGGTCCGGACCAGGCACACGTCTCTTATCCGCCACACGCTTATATCTCTCACTCATGCTCTTTAGATTATCCTGAATCTTTTGCCAAATAGATGACAAAGACGAGGAGAATCTGTCCTCATCAGGCAAACCAGAAGAGCCCTCTCCCGAGAAAGTCCCAAACTGCGGATGAAACCCATATGCACCAAAAAATGGTGACTTATCAGAGGACTCCTGACGACGGTTATTTAAAGCAAACTCAGCAAGGGACAAAAAAGAACACCAATCCTCCTGATTCTCCGCCACAAAACAGCGCAGATATGTCTCCAGATTCTGATTGACGCGCTCTGTCTGGCCATTCGACTGCGGATGGAAAGCAGAAGAGAATGACAACCGAACCCCCAAGCGAGAACAAAAAGCCTTCCAGAATCTGGAAACAAACTGCGTGCCCCTATCAGAGACTATGTCTGAAGGAATCCCATGCAATTTGACAATGTGGTCAATAAATGCCTGCGCCAGCGTCTTAGCATTGGGCAAACCAGGAAAAGGGATAAAATGCACCATTTTGCTAAAACGGTCCACCACCACCAGAATCACAGACTTCCCCGAGGAACGAGGCAAGTCCGTTATGAAGTCCATGGACAGATGTGTCCAAGGACGGGAAGGAATGGGCAAAGGAAGGAGAGGACCTGATGGCCGTGAATGAGGGACCTTGGCACGAGCGCAAGTCTCGCAAGCTGCCACAAAACCCTCAACCGACTTACGAAGCGCAGGTCACCAGAATCTCCGAGCAATGAGATCCAGTGTGGCTCTTGCCCCCGGGTGCCCAGCAAGGACCGTATCGTGGTGTTCTTTAAAAATCTTGTGTCTCAAAGCGAGAGGCACAAACAACCTCCCAGGAGGACAAAGATCAGGAGCTTCTGACTGGGCTGCCTGCACCTCTGCCTCCAATTCAGGAAAAAGAGCAGAGACCACCACACCTTCAGCCAAAATGGGACCCGGGTCTTCAAAATTCCTACCTCCCGGAAAACAACGTGACAGGGCATCTGCCTTCACATTCTTAACCCCAGGGCGGAACGTAACAACAAAATTAAACCTTGAAAAGAACAAAGACCATCTGGCCTGTCTCGGGTTCAGACGCTTGGCTGACTCCAAGTAGGCCAGATTTTTATGGTCAGTAAACACGGTAATAGGGTGTCTGGCTCCCTCTAGCCAATGGCGCCATTCCTCAAAAGCCAACTTGATGGCCAACAATTCCCTATCTCCCACATCATAATTTCTCTCTGCGGAGGAGAGTTTCTTTGAGAAAAAGGCACACGGTTGCCATTTGGCAGGAGAGGAACCCTGAGACAAGACCGCACCCACCCCTACCTCAGAAGCATCAACCTCAACTATGAAGGGTAACGAAATATCAGGTTGTACTAGGATGGGAGCGGAAGCAAAACTCTCCTTGATATTAGAAAAGGCCTTACGCGCCTCTACCGACCAGGAAGAAAAATCTACCCCCTTTCTGGTCATATCAGTGAGTGGTTTAACAACAGAGGAATAATTCAAAATAAATTTCCTGTAATAATTAGCAAAGCCCAAAAAACGCATCAGCGCCTTCTGATTCTCAGGAAGCTCCCACTCAAGCACAGCGCGGACCTTCTCGGGGTCCATGCGAAAACCAGAAGCGGAGACAAGAAACCCCAGAAATTGGATCTCTGGAACCGCAAACACACATTTTTCCAGTTTCGCGTATAATTTATTCTCCCGCAGGATGAGCAAGACCTGACGTAAGTGTTCCTTATGAGTCTTGAAATCAGGAGAAAAAATCAAAATGTCATCCAAATACACTAATACAAATTTTCCCATTAAATGATAAAAAATGCTGTTGACGAAATGCTGAAAAACGGCTGGGGCATTCATCAAACCAAAAGGCATAACCAAATTCTCAAAATGGCCCTCAGGGGTATTGAAAGCCGTCTTCCATTCGTCTCCTTCTCTGACCCTAACCAGGTTGTATGCCCCTCTTAGGTCTAATTTGGAAAAGACTTTAGCCCCAACAACCTGGTTAAACAGGTCCGGGATCAGAGGAAGCGGATAAGGATCACGAATAGTGATACTGTTCAGCTCCCTGAAATCCAGACAAGGTCTTAAAGAACCATCTTTTTTCTTAACAAAGAAAAAACCAGCGGCAACAGGTGACTTCGAGGGTCGTATGTGTCCTTTTCTCAGACTCTCAGAGATATAAGCACGCATAGCGAACCTCTCAGGTTGGGAGAGATTGTATAAATGAGATTTAGGCAGCTTGGCGCCTGGGATGAGATTAATAGGGCAATCATACTCCCTGTGCGGAGGCAAACCCTGAACTCCACTCTCAGAGAAGACATCCAAAAATTCAGAGAGGAAAGGTGGTACAGTCTTAGTAGAAACCTCAGAAACAGATGTTATGAGGCAATTCTCTCTGCAAAAGTTACTCCAACCATTTATTTGCCTCGCTTGCCAATCAATGGTGGGGTTATGTTTAGTGAGCCAGGGTAGCCCCAACACTAGAGGAGTAGGCAAAACGCTAAGGACGAAACATGACACATCCTCAACATGAGCATCACTCACAATTAAACGGATATTGTGAACTATGCCCTTTAATGATTTCTGAGAAAGTGGAGCTGAATCAATAGCAAAAACAGGAATATCTTTTCCCAAAGTGCATACCTGGAAACCATGAGTTATTGCAAATTGATTATCAATGAGGTTGACAGCTGCTCCGCTATCCACAAAAATCTCACAAAAAATGCTCTTGCTCTCTAGCGCCACCCTAGCAGGCAGGACAAAACGGGAACTACAAGCAAACGGGAAACCTTCAATTTCCGCCTCAACCCTGCCAATAGTAACAGACGGAACATTTTTAAAAGATTTTTTCCTTTTTGTCTCTTTATTGCTCCCAGAAAACTGCCTGAATCTCCTAGAGGGACAAACATTTGCCAGATGATTTATACCTCCACAACAAAAACAAACCCTCCCCTGCGGGCTGAATCTTCTATTGTCAGAGGCAATCAACCCCAGCTGCATGGGCTCCTGCTCAGAAGGGGCTGACAGCGACTGAGACCCCTGTGCACAGAATGAGACCGCTGCACTGTCCCGGGACTGAGTATGACAGGAAGGAGAGATCTCTCCTCTCTCTCTAAGACGCCTGTCAATACGAACAGCCTGAGACATAGCAGAATCCAAGGAGGTAGGTCTCTCATGAAAGGCAAATGCATCTCTCAATCCCTCTGAAAGACCATAGCAAAATTGACTTCGGAGTGCAGCATCATTCCAACCCGTATCTGCTGCCCATCTCCGAAATTCTGAGCAGTATATCTCTGCGGATTGTTTACCCTGGCATAACAGACGTAGTCTAGACTCAGCCAGAGCAATACGATCCAGATCATCATATATCTGACCCAGGGCTAAAAAGAATTCATCCACTGAACGGATGGGCCGTGCACCCTCCGGCTGCGAAAAGGCCCAGGACTGAGCGTTACCCCTGAGCAGTGATATAATGATCCCCACCCTCCGTACTTCATCACCAGAAGAATGGGGAAGAAGGCGAAAATGGAGTTTGCAAGCCTCTCTAAAACGCACAAAATTCTCACTACCCCCGGAGAACGTATCTTAGGCTCAGCACAAACTCCATGAATGCAAGCTGAACCGGTCACTTGAAACTGAGAAAAAGTCTTACGGAGATCAGCTACCTCCAAAGCAAGACCCTGAAAGCGTTCAGCCAAAAGTGAAACCGGATCCATGCTTGAGACGGTTTTGGGCGGCTGATAATGTCACGGATGGTGTACAGGAAACAAGACAATTCCATATAAACAATGTCTCTCTGGATCCACAACTAAGGAACAAAGGGAGACCCCTGCAATAGACCTGCCGCTCTCCCTCACTGCTCAGCCTATGCGAACACCCCAAAGGTGGATGGGCGCATATCCACGTTCCTCGGCTATCTATTACCTGAAGACCCTACAATAGTGAGGGGACACGACCACCGACTCCCTACACTGACACGGAGGGAGTCAGGGTCACCTGGATCCAGAAAAGAGATAAACATAAATACATAAACAGCACTTAACTTGCAGACAACTGGGAACTGCATGCACACACACTCCAGGAAGTTGTATCAGCCGCACACTACTGCATTATGGGGAGGAATTTAAAGGGCAGCAATCAGTCCGACTGCATGACAGCTGAGATAGACTAACGAGATGAGAAACTAAACCAAAACAAAGAAATTCAAGGAGGAGGATCTGAAATGCTCCTATGAGCGCTTCTCAGCTGTCCGGCTGTGACAAATATGAATGACAATGGGGGCAGAACAACTTTAGGTTATCCAGCTGTACTTTTTTTTAAGCAAGTTCTGTCAGCTTGTAGCCGTCTACCACTTAGTGTAATAGTGATATATTCTGTCTGCCCTTGAATATTACACTATGGGAAATACTGGCAGGTTGTCCTGTGAATCGACTGGTCCCATCTGAGACATAATTGGGATTTTAGCCACATATTTGATCACACGCTCATTATCAATGGTAATTTCCACTGTGCAATTGTATCGTAATGCAGGAGCCTCTGTGGTCGGAGTGAATTGTCATTTCGACCCAATGACCTGTGTGGCAACCGTGAAGCTGATGAAGGAAGGGTTGGTGGCAGCCAATGTCAAAGCCCACCTGATGACACAACCACTGGCGTATCACACACCTGACTGCGGCAAGCAAGGTTTCATTGACCTGCCAGAATTTCCTTTTGGTAAGTACAAAGATTAATACAACATTGGAGCTCAGAGATGAGTAAATAACGCGCTCTTATTATAATAAGATAGTTGTGTTACAATAACAGCTTCAGTTGTCTGGAAGAGCAGCGTTATCAGCACTGGAAATCCACTTAGTGGCTTAGTATCAGGTTCATATTTTTGTACTGTGTAGGAGTCCCTTTTGACCTCAGAAAAGCCTGAATTCTCCTGGATTTTGAGATTCTGTTTATGGATTTAAAGGGGTTGATCCCAAAAATATTCTACAGTTTTCAATCCAGCACCTGAATTGCATGTAATAAAAAATGTAGCATAGCCACTGAGTTATTCACTGAAATCTATCTGTATAGCGCCACCTACAGCCCAATGTGTGCTGTCCGCATCCTTTCCGTCCCCATTGAGAATGAATGGGTCCGCACCCGTTCCGCAGAATTGATGAACGGATGCGGACACATTCCACGGAAGTCTGAATGGACCCTTAGAAAGAGATTGTCATGTCGTATACGATGTCTGATTTTCATTTTTTACATTAGTCATGAGATAATCCGTTTAACTAAAGGATGACAAACTTGCTGCAAATTTGACAGGTGCACATTCATGCTGTAAATCTGCAGCCTTACCATGTCACAAAAATGTTCTATTGATGGGCACCACGTCAACTATAGGCTTAACTAGTGTTCTATTGGTATTAAGATGGTTTTCAAGGAACAAATACCTCTTAAAGGGGTTATCTAGGAATTGATAATGATGACCTATCCTCAGGATAGGTCATTATGATCACATCGGCAGGGGTCTGAGTGCTGGCACCCCCGTCGATCAGTTGTTTCAGGGAGCCGCTGTGCTCACCAGAGCTCTGGTGAGTGATGCAGGCTCCTGGCAGCTTTCCAGGCACAGCACCATACATTGTATAGTGGCAGTGTCTGGTATTGCAGCTCAGCCTCATTGACTTTAATAGGACTGAACTGCAACTAGGCCATGTGACCAACGTATGGGGACGTCGCATGGCCTAGGAAGTGGCCGTGGTGCTCACGGAGCGTCAATCTTTTCTAATAGCTGATAGGTGGGGGTCCCGGGTTTCAGACCCCTGATGATCTGATATTGGATTAGGTTATCAATATAAATTCCCAGATAACCCCTTTAACCGAAGGCCCCTATCCTGCATTGCTTAGATTCATACCTGCTCACTACAGCTCCGGTGCTGTGCATTGGCTTCTGTTCCTTCAACTTCCGGTCTCTCGCTAGTTTTCTTCTGACCAGGGCATGGACATGGTAAGGTACACCACAGCAGCCAATGACAGGCTTCACCAGTGACAAGTTGCTTGGGGACATATAACTGCTGAAACATCAAAAGTGACCATGTCCACATCCTGGCCAGAAGGAACCAAGCCGAGGACTGGAAGATGGATGAACTGGAGCAGTGGGGAGCAGGTTAATTATTCATGGGCAAACCACTTTGAGAGTACTTAATGCAAAGAAAACTTTCCCAACTTATTTAACTTATAAACCATTAACCATTAGTTTAATCGATGATGTGTAATGTAAATTCCTGACCTAATTGTTTATCTGGGGTGACCGTGTACATATATATATATATAATATGGTTTATGATTAGTCAACTTATACACAATATACTATATATTTCAGCTCTGGAACCACGAATTGTGTCAAGATGGGACATACATAAGTATGCCAGGGCAGCCTACGATCTTGGAGTCAGGTATATTGGTGGCTGTTGTGGTTTTGAGCCATACCATACCAGAGCCATAGCAGAAGAGCTGGCCCCAGAAAGAGGATTCCTACCAACTGGTTCAGAGAAACATGGCAGCTGGGGAAGTGGACTGGACATGCATACTAAACCCTGGGTTCGAGCAAGGTATGCAACCAAGATATATAACATAGCTATTAATCCTGTGATATATTGTATGCATGTGCTCTCCTAACAGTGATAGGACTGCTTACCTTCTGTGTCTAAAGGTGCCCTTACACATTAGATGAACCTTGGCTGAACCCATCAATCTTGGTAGAATCTGAAGCCCATGTAACATCTATGGGTGGGTTCTCGCCTCCCCCCCCCCCTTCCCCTCTCCGATAGCAGATGTCGGGAGTAAGTAAGATCTGGCATGTTGCATTTCAACGGGTGGCAGTGGCTTTATCCCCTCTCCCTAATGAGAACACATGCATGCTCGGTTGAGCTTGTATGGAGGGATCAGGAGGAATAGATGTGTAAGGTGATGGCAGCTTTTGGAAAGTTAGGTTCCATATTCACAGCAACTTCTTTGCAACCACCTTCTCCCAGTGTAAACCCCACTCCTGTGACCATTCAAGATCACTCTCTCAGACCAGGCCAGGTACTTGGTCTGTCCGTTTCCTACACATATATACTGTATGTCATGTCACTGTATATAGTTACTGTCTATAATGTCATATGTATAATACTGTTGAGAGGGCCCTGACAATAAAAAAATTTTAGTCCTCCTCCTGGGTAGGCCCCTTCTGAGTTCAGGCTCCATAGAAGCTGCTTCCACTATAGTTACGCCCCTGCAGGGAATTCTGAGTTAATACAGGGGGTCCTCTGGTCAGGATTCTAATAATTTCCCCATTTTGGAGAAAGCTACAAATAGTATCTCTTGCTCTGGAGGACCTATCCTGTCCTTCATTACACAGCTAAATCAATGATGCTACATTTCACCTGTGGTGGTGCTGCAGGGAAATTGAACACTGAAGGTCTCAACAAAGGGAACTATAAAATCACTTTATTGTCATAAGACCCATCTAACAAGTAGGGATTGTGTAAAGTGGAGAACCTTAAAAAAAAACCTCCTATTAATAGCTGCACGTTGATTTCCTTTGGTCTATTGACATTACTGAAGCTGAAAGCATCACTAACAAACTTTGCATTAATCACTAGTTCAATGTATGTACATGGCCATCATTTGTATCTGTCATTTTTTTTTTTAGCAGTTTTCCTTTGTGCATGCTGAATGTCTTGTTTGCAATTCTCTCAGACATGGTGGGTGAAGGCTAGCTGCCATCAACTGCACACACAAAGTAGAGGAGAATCTGCTTCCTAACCTTCTCTTGCTCATTCAGAATCAGTCCCAGGATCATGGAGGGCATTACAGAGAAGAACTGACTTGTATAGGCGTGAATGAAGCACTTGTGCTGATAGAAACTTCTTATGTAGCTGTGCAGTATCTTTATCGCCTCTATTTCACTACTGCTGCTCACTCCCCCCCCCCCTTTCTTCTTCATAGGCTTGTATTGACATGTGCAGTATGATAATTCAGCAGAGCTGGTCTGTCTAAGACAGTATAGAAGCATTTTTCAAAGTTAAAAGCAATGAGGGGGAGAGGTGTACAGTTGATAACATGATAACTAGACATTTCTCACTAATAAAACATATTACAAAGTTTCTTATGGTTACGTGTACTATTGATTTATGAAATGAAGGCCATCGTCGTCATAAATGATGATCCAGTCCACAACTATAGAGGGTCCTTTATCATCCTGTATGACCTGTTTTTTGTTTTTTTTTGCATGGCAGGGCCAGGCGAGACTATTGGGAGACCTTGAAACCTGCTTCAGGGAGACCTTATTGTCCTTCTATGTCAAAGCCGGATGCCTGGGGAGTGACCAAAGGACATGCAGAACTGATGCAGCAGAGGGAAGCAACTACTGAACATCAGCTTAAAGAATTATTTTCAAAGCAATCCTTCAAATCCAACTAGATATTCATCTCAATAATGTGATGCCTTTTGTACAAACAAATCATCCAAATAATGATCATTTTTAACTTTCATAAAAGAAAATGTAATCAGTATGAATTTTATATATTAGGTGCGTTATGCTACATGAGTTTCACAGGAACCTTTATTGCATTTATCAGTTCTTCTGTGCTTTTTGGTTCTTACATGACCCCAGTCATGTCATGTCATGTATCCTTATTGTTTGTCACATTACCTACACAAGTCACTGCCTGCTACAAAACTGGCAAACTCATCTTCTGCTGCTAAAAACATTCCAACTCTGCATACATAAACCACAAAAAGCAAATGAATGGATCTTAGTCAAACTTTCCTTAAAGGAGTTGTACAGGAAGTTGATATTGATGTTCTGTCCGCAGGATAGGCCTTTAACATCTGATCATCAGGGGTCTTACAACCCCGCCTGTTTTGGTAGCGCCTACGATTTCATTCGTTGTGTTGTGTAGTGTTAGCTGCATTCACTAAATGAATGGGAGCAATGCTGCCAGTTATCAGTTCCATCAAGTACAGAATGGACAGAGCTGTGTAGTTCCAGAGCCAGTGCTACCCAAAACAGCTGATCGTAGGGGATTGGGGTGTCGGATCCTGAGGATAGGCCATCAATATCAAAATCCTGGACCAGCCTTTAACCCCTTAGTGACCACCCATACGCCTTTTTACAGCGGTCACTAAGGGGCCTTAGGCTGGGCCGCCCCTTTTTTTTACGGTGGCCCAGTCTAAGCGCTGCACGGGTCCCCCGTGCAGCGGGGACCTGGCTCTCACGTGAGAGCCGCGGCCTTGCTCTAACAGCCCGGACAGCTTCCCCATATGTTCGGTATTGCCGTGTCCGTAACGACCTGGAATACATAAATATCACGTAAATTATCGGTGAATGCCGCACAAAATTTTTAAAAAAAGACAGAATTGCCAATTTATTCTTAGTTGCCACCAAAAAAACATAATAACAAGCGATCAAAAAGCGCCATTTACTCCAAAATTATACCAATGAAAAATCAAGCCCTCACACAACTCCATATAAAGAAAAATAAAAAAGTTATGGGTCTTGGGAAGTGGCAATGCAAAAAAAAAAATTCTTAAAAACAAAAGGGTTTTGTTGCAAAAAATTTGTAAAACGTGAAAAAACTATATATATTTGGTATCACTGTAATCGTACTGACCCAGAGAATGAAGATTTATTTATACCAAAAAATGAACGCTGTAAAATTTATAACGTAAAAGCGCAGTGGCAGTATTGCTGTTTTTCCCATCTCCCTCCCATATAGAGTTAATAAAAGTTAATTAGAAAAACATGTACCCCAAAATGGCGCCATTAAAAACTACAACTTGTCCTGCAAAAAACAAGCCCTCATAAAGCTATATAGACTGAAAAATAAAAAAGTTATAGCTCTTGGAACGCGACGGTGAAAAAAGGAAGAAAAACGCTTGGTCAGTAAGGCCCAAAACAGGCTGGTCACTAAGGGGTTAAAGAAAACTTATCAACAGGGTGGATTCCTTTTAAATTAAATTATCTGTACAGTACTCTATTAGTACTTAAAGGGGTTCTGCAGTTTGTTTAAACTGATGATCTATCCGCTGGATAGATCATCAGCATCTGATCGGCAGGGGTCCGACACCCGGGACCCCCGCTGATCAGCTGTTTGAGAAGACAGCGGGGCTCCAGCAGCCCCGCGGCCTTTTCACTGTTTACCGCTGAACCAGTGACGTCACGACTAGTATCAACTTGCCTGGGTGCGGCTAAGCTCCGTTCACTTGAATGGAGCTTAGCCGCGCCCAGGCAGGTTGATACTAGTCTTGACGTCACTGGGCCAGCGGTAAACAGTGAGAAGGCCACGGCGCTGCTGGAGCCCCGCTGCCTTCTCAAACAGCTGATCGGCGGGGGTCCCGGGTGTCGGACCCCCGCCGATCAGATGCTGATGATCTATCCAGAGGATAGATCATCATCAGTTTAAACAAACTGCAGAACCTCTTTAATAGCAGATGCAATAGTGTGATAAAATAGCTTCAGGTGAAGAAGAACTGAGTCTTGATCCAGAGGCAGGCCAGGAAATACCATCTGTGCAACTTGTGCAGCCAGGGGTGCACCTAGCCTTTTTGCTGCCTGAGGCGAAAACTGAAACGGCGTCCCCCCCCCCCCCCCCCCCCCCACACACACAAAGCCAATTTCTTAACCTAACCCCTTTGCCGCAATGAAAGCGCTCATTGCCCATGGCTTTTCCGCTGTCCCCCTCTTGCCCCTACCTGGTGCTGCCTGAAGTGATCGCCTCACCTGGCCTCATTGGTGGTGCACCCAGGTGTGCAGCTGAACTGGGGCCCTGCAGGTAGATGGGGGCCCACTGTTACCTTTAAAAACTATAATCAATCCTACTGGCTATTAGATCACATGTAAGGGGCTACACTCATTCCCATTCTCACAATTTTTAAAGGATTGGAAAGCTAGTGAAAGATTTTCTGGAAAGCCATGAATGATATGAGAGGGAGGTTAAAGGTAAAGGGCTACTTTTTAGCCTCCGATTGGCATGTCAGGAACTTTTCCTGGACACAATGGCACATTTGAGGTCCGGGTGATTAGAGCTTCTCTTAAAGAGGTATTCTGGGACCAGAGTCCTGCAGCTCAGCTCTCGTTCAGGTGAATGGGACCTGAGTTGAAGTATGTCAGTATAGGGAGCCTCCACTCACTGAACACCCAGTGTCTGAAACACCTGATCAGTAGGGGTGCTGGGTGCCGGATAGGTCCCAGAAAACCCCTTTAATAAGTGCTCTCATCCTCTTGGTGTACCTAAAAATTTTACAATACGAGTACAAAGGGCAATACATGGCAATGATTCCTAGTCTACATCATGTAATTCCACACATTGTTAATTCTTTGCCTTCTATCAAATAAACATTTGCTGGAATTGTTTAAAGATTGTTGTGCATTATTATTAAATAGATTAATTCTAGGGATGAGCGAATCGACTTTGGATGAAACATCCGAAGTCGATTCGCATAAAAATTTGTTCTACTACTGTACAGGGCAGGAGCTCCGTACAGTATTAGAATGTATTGGCTCCGATGAGCTGAAATTATTGCTTCGCGAAGTGGTACCTTGGAACTGAACCCGAGTTCGGAAAATGGTTTTTTACAGTACAAATTAATTTATGAAGTTATTGCGCAAAGTCTCGTGAGACTTCGTGAACCAATAACTTCGGCTCATTGGAGCCAATACATTCTAATACTGTACAGAGCTCCTGCTCCGGACAGTATTAGAACAAAGTTTTATGCGAATCGACTTTGGATGTTTCATCCGAAGTCGATTCGCTCATCCCTAATTCATTCCATGGATATGATTTTATGGGGGGAGGGGGTTAATGTAGGGTGGGGGGCCTGATAGTTTGACTTTAGACTTACAAGCCTACAGGCTATTTGTCACGCTGGACAGGATACAAGATACCACAGAAAACCACAAACAAGTGTCTAGGCCAGAAGCTGGGGATAAAGGTCACCTCCTTACAAAGCCCTACCAGCTCTCCCTAGACTACTGTGCCCACGTTCAGACCCTGAAGGTGGAAATAAACGTGCCCCCGTGCCTAAGGCTGAAGATACCCTAAAATCCCTAAGATGGTGACAGGGGAAAAGAGACAGCCTGCTTCCTCAGGACCTGGAGGAGGCAGGCGTCTCCCTAACAGCCTAGACAGAACACACAAAAGAAAACCAAAACCAACTTATCTTGTCACAGAGCAGAAATGGAAAATCCTTCCTTCCTTCCTTCCTTCCACAGAGCAAGATAGGAGCTATAACCCGCACAGGACACTGGGAAGAGGCGTGATTTAAACTCATACAAACGACCCCACCCAGAGCACATGAAGGGAGGCCGATACAGCTCAACTCCAAAACAAAAACAAAAAACTACACACGTGCTGCTAACCTGGCAGACCTCCGCACATAACCTGAGCAGGGCATGACAGTACCCCCCCTTATACGGGTGACCTCCGGACACCCCAGCCCAACTTTATCCAGGTGGGATCTGTGAAAAGCCCTCACCAGTCGGCTGGCATTAACATCCACAGCCGGAACCCACATCCTCTCCTCAGGGCCGTATCCCCTCCAGTGTACCAGGTACTGAAGGGAACCCCGAAGAACATGTGAGTCGAGAACCCTACAGATCTCGAACTCTAAATTTCCATTAATCAGAACAGGGGAAGGAGGCAATGGCGATGGTTCCACTGGTTTCACATATTTCTTAAGTAAAGACCTGTGGAACACATCATGGATCCTCCAGATATGCGGAAGATCCAGACGAAACGCTACTGGATTGATCACCGCAGATATTTTGTAAGGTCCAATAAACCTTGGACCCAGTTTCCAAGATGGTACTTTCAGTTTAATATTTTTAGTAGATAACCACACCAGATCACCCACACACAGGTCTGGACCAGTCATACGTCTCTTGTCAGCCATTCGCTTGTACCTCTCACCCATCCTCTCCAAATTCACTTGAATCTTCCGCCAGATAGAGGACAAGGCAGAAGAAAATCTCTCCTCCTCTGGCATCCCAGAGGAACTAGTCTCAGAAAAGGTACCAAACTGAGGATGAAAACCGTATGCGCCAAAAAATGGCGATTTACCCGTGGACTCCTGCCTACGGTTATTCAAAGCAAATTCAGCTAGTGATAAGAATGAGGACCAGTGCTCCTGGTTCTCAGCCACAAAGCACCTCAAGTAGGTCTCCAGGTTTTGATTAGTATGCTCTGTCTGTCCATTTGACTGCGGATGAAAAGCCGAAGAGAATGAAAGTTGGATACCAAGACGAGAGCAGAACGCATGCCCCTATCAGAAACAAACTGCGTGCCCCTATCAGAAACCACATCCGAGGGAATGCCATGTAATTTCACAATGTTATCCACAAAAACTTGAGCAAGAGTCTTAGCATTGGGCAGACTAGCTAATGATACAAAGTGAGCCATTTTACTGAAACGGTCAACAACCACCAAAATCACAGTTTTGTCACTACCAGAGCTTTGGGACGTTCTCACAGCTCTGTTTCTCCACCCCTGTGATGATGTCACTACTAGAGCTGGGAGGCGTTCTCACTACTCTGTTTACTTCTGGTTTCTTTCACCACAGCTGTCCTTCATGTGTTTGATTTCCCTCTCTTTATATCACCCCTCCTCCTATGATAGGATGTGGATTATAGTTCTCACTTCAGTTGTGGCTCTTGCTTTGGTTTCTTCACTTGTAGCTATCTGTCCACTGGACCTGTGTTCTGCTGCAGCTAGCACTCCGGATTTTGCCAGCCTGTCCTTGGATCCGTCTTCTCTGCGGCTACAACACCTTCAGCTAAGTCTGCAGACTTTGTTGTATTCCTGTTTGTTTTCTGACTGGATCTGAGGTGGCCACGGTTCCCTCCATATACTGAGTAGGGCACTGGTGGCCGTGCCCCTTCCACTATTGTAGGGGTTATAGTGGTCATTAGTCTTAGGCACGTGGGCATGCCTCGTTCTGCCTTTTGGATCCGGGCATGTGCTTTAGCAGAATAGGGAAAGTGTTGAGGGTCGGACAGGGGTCACCCTTTATCCTCCCTAGTTCTGGGTCCAGTCAGTTGCTCTATTACTGTGAATTACTATCGTTGCTCACATACACCCGTGACAAGTTTTTCCACAGGAACTCGGCAGATCAGTAATAAAGTCCATAGACAAGTGCGTCCAAGGACGAGATGGAATAGACAAAGGAAGAAGTGAACCAGAAGGTCGAGTGTGAGCAACCTTTGCCCGTGCACAGGTCTCACAAGCTGCTACGTAATCCTCAACACTTACGTAAACCGGGCCACCAGAACCTCCGGGAAATCTGATCAAAGGTGGACTTGCCACCGGGATGTCCCGCAAGGACAGTATCGTGATGTTCCTTGAATACCTTGTATCGCAATTCAGCAGGAACAAACAACCTACCTGGGGGACAAGAATCCGGAGCCTCCTCCTGGGCTCCTAACACCTCCATCTCCAACTCGGGGTACGGAGCGGAAACAACCACCCCATCAGCCAAAATCGGAGCAGGATCCTCTGAATCACCTCCCCCAGGAAAACTACGAGACAATGCATCTGCCTTGACGTTCTTAACCCCCGGGCGAAAAGTAACCACAAAGTTGAACCTAGTAAAGAACAGTGACCATCTAGCCTGTCTAGGATTCAGACGCTTGGCAGATTGCAGGTAAGCCAAGTTCTTATGATCAGTATATACCGTAACGGGATGAGACGCCCCCTCCAACCAGTGACGCCATTCCTCAAAGGCCAATTTGATGGCAAGCAATTCCCTATCTCCTACATCATAATTCCTCTCCCCGCGAGGACGCCACTTGCCAGGAGATGAACCCTGCGACAACACTGCTCCAACCCCCACCTCTGATGCATCCACCTCCACCACGAATGGCTGAGACACATCAGGCTGCATCAGAATGGGAGCAGACGCAAAACATTCCCTAATAGCCGAAAAGGCCTGCAATGCCTCATCCGACCAGACAGAGAAGTCTACGCCTTTCTAAACATATCGGTCAGGGGTTTTACAATGGTAGAGTAGTTCAAGATAAATTTCTATAATAATTGGTAAACCCCAAAAACCGCATCAAAGCTTTATGATTCTCCGGTCGGTCCCATTCCAGAACCGCCCCCGGACCTTTTCGGGGTCCATACGAAAACCAGAGTCAGAAAGCAGGTAACCCAGAAACGGAAGCTCCTGAACAGTAAACACACATTTCTCCAATTTAGCATACAATTTATTCTCCCGAAGGATCAACAAAACCTGTATCACGTGATCCTGATGAGTCTTCAGATCAGGAGAGTAAATTAGAATGTCATCCAAGTAAATTACAACGAATCTTCCCACAAAATGGTGGAAAATGTCATTGACAAACCGCTGAAACACTGTTGGCGCGTTAGTTAACCCAAAAGGCATAACCAGATTCTCGAAATGACCCTCGTGTGTGTTGAAGGCCGTTTTCCACTCATCCCCCTCGTTGATTTTGATCAGATTGTAGGCCCCTCTTAAATCTAACTTGGAGAACACCTTGGCTCCAACAATTTGATCAAAAAGGTCAGAGATCAAAGGAAGGGGATACGGATCACGGACCGTAATGCGGTTCAATTCCCGGAAATCCAAATAGGGTCTAAGCGATCCATCCTTTTTCTTAACAAAGAATAACTCAACTGCAACCAGAGATTTAGATGGCCTAATATGACCTTTTGCCAAACTCTCTGCAATATACTTCCGCATGACCTCTATTTCGGGTTGAGAAAGATTGTATAGCCGAGACTTTGGCAACTTAGCCCCTTTGATGAGATTAACCGGGCAATCATATTCACGATGAGGAGGCAATTCCTGAGCTCCACCCTCCGCAAATACATCTGCAAAATCTGAGAGATACTGGGGTAAAACCGTAGTAGACACCCCAGAGAGAGAGAGGCACTAAGACAATTGTCCGAACAAAATTCACTCCAACCAATGATCTGCCTTGCCTGCCAATCTATAGTAGGGTTATGTTTTATCAACCACGGTAACCCTAAGACCATAGGAGCGGGCAAGTCCTTCATGACAAAACAAGAAATGATCTCAACTTGTGAATCACCCACCCTTAGCGGAATACCATGAGCAATATGAGTGAGACTCCTTTGAGAGAGAGGAGAAGAATCGATTGCGAACACCGGAATCTCTCTTTCTAAGGTGCAAGTACTTAGGCCCAGATTTTGAAGAAAAAGATAATCAATAAGGTTTACCCCAGCACCACAATCAAGGAATACTTCAAAATAAAATTTTATTGAGTCTAGCGCCACCATAGCTGGAAGGAGAAAACGAGTATTGCAGGGAGATTGCATACTTGCTTGCTCCGGCAGCCCATTCACACTACCAAGAGTCAAGGATGTTTTTTTTTTCTCTTTATGTAAACCTCCTTGTGGTTCTTTATCATCAACACGCGATTTAACAAAAGGACAAGCATAAACAAAATGACCACTTTCTCCACAGTAATAACATAGCTTATGCAATCTCCTAAAGTTCCTATTACCAGAACGGAACAACACCTGACCCAGCTGCATGGGTTCCTCCCCTACCCCAGGATTATATGTCATAATACTCTGGGGAACTGGTGGGATGAAACCACTCACAGAAGGGATCCCTTGTGTGGAGGGGACCTTACACCTCTCTCTAATGCGTCTATTTAACTGTACAGCCAAAGACATAGCATTCTCCAATGTATCCGGGTACTCATGAAAAGCGAGGGCATCTTTTAATCTCTCAGACAACCCCTGACAAAACTGACTACGAAGCGCGGGGTCATTCCACCCAGACTCTGTAGCCCATCTCCTAAACTCAACACAATACACCTCTGCAGAATGTTCTCCTTGTAATAAAGTATGCAACTTAGATTCTGCCATCGAGACCCGATCTGGGTCATCATAAATGAATCCCAAGGCTTTAAAAAATTCATCCACCGACCGGAGGGCCAGAGAACCGGTCGGCAGAGAAAAGGCCCAGGACTGCGCGTCCCCTTAAGCAGGAAAATGATTTTCCCTACTCTCTGACTCTCATCACCAGAAGACGGACGCAGCTGAAAATACAGCTTGCATGACTCTCTAAAGCAGATAAAATCATCCACACCCCCAGAAAACCGATCAGGGAGAGCAACCTTAGGTTCAAGGCTGAACTGACTCCCACGAGCAGAGCCATGAAGCAGAAAATTCTGACAAAGTGAAACTGCATTGCGGAGGTCAGCTACCTCCCAAGTTAATTCCTGCATGCGATCAACCAACGAATCAATTGACTCCATCTCAAAGCTGCTGAGAAATGGCAGTCTAGGTTTTGGCGGGTTATAATGTCACGCTGGACAGGATACAAGATACCACAGAAAACCACAAACAAGTGTCTAGGCCAGAAGCTGGGGATAAAGGTCACCTCCGTACAAATCCCTACCAGCTCTCCCTAGACTACTGTGCCCACGTTCAGACCCTGAAGGTGGGAATAAACGTGCCTCCGTGCCTAAGGCTGAAGATACCCTAAAATCCCTAAGATGATGACAGGGGGAAAAAGACAGCCTGCTTCCTCAGGACCTGGAGGAGGCAGGCGTCTCCCTAACAGCCTAGACAGAACACACAAAAGAAAACCAAAACCAACTTATCTTGTCACAGAGCAGAAATGGCAAATTTTTCCTTCCTTCCACAGAGCAAGATAGGAGCTATAACCCGCACAGGACACTGGGAAGAGGAGTGATTTAAACTCATACAAACGACCCCACCCAGAGCACCTGAAGGGAGGCGGATACAGCTCAACTCCAAAACAAAAAACTACACACGTGCTGCTAACCTGGCAGACCTCCGCACATAACCTGAGCAGGGCATGACACTATTGCACTTAGTGCAGCGACATGGGGCAAAGGGTTTACATCTGATTATTGTCATTATTGCATGGGAGCGCATCGGAGCATGAAATGCTGCTTGAGTGAAAATGACGGTATGCTTAGGGGGGCTGCTTGGGTGAAAATGTGGGTATGTCTGGGTTCAGCTCTGAACTCAGACAACCCCTTTAAAGTTGCCCTTTAGTGAATAGTCCTGCTGAGGGAATAAATTGATTTGATAAAATATAGTTATTGCTCTGCAAATTTTGCACAGACTGCAAAAAGCATGATCTGGGGATGTTGGAGTGAAGAGACAAGGCGTCTGCATTGTCTGTCTCCATTGAAGGTGTGTCACTGGTTCCTTCTCATCAACAATGAATTCAACGTGAATTCCAACCTACCTGATCATGGTTTCTCCTGATGGGAGACATGGAGGAGAAGTTGGACTGTCAGCATAGACTGCACTGTATATGGGAGCAGAGAGAGTGGAGTAACACATGATCAGAAAATACACAGAGACCCAGGTTTACTAATGTGTCTGCTCCAGAAATCTGTTAAAAAAAATTGTGCAATCTGATGCTTTTAGGGTTCGTACACTTTTTTCAGACATGCTCGAAAAAGGGTGGGGGGGGGGGTTTAGCGTAAGCAGGAGGAGTTTCATAGGAAAGGGGACAAGGCCTGAGAAATTGAACATTTTGCGCCACAAAATTTTTGGCCCAATTCTGGCGTAAAAATCTGTCTTAAAGTAAGCCAACCAATAGTTGATATAGATGCAGCATCCCACTAGTATACGTGGGCACTGCAAAAGCTTGTTTTGTCATATGTGGTATCATGCTGTATTTCATCCTTATGTGAAATCCTTGTTACCAGGCTGCCAGGTGCACTACACACATTACACCACTAGATGGGGGTAGCAGTAGGATATATATACCTCAGTTCAGGCCTAGTTAGTCAGTTGAGAAGGAGTAGGAGGTGAAGGAGTGAGAGTGCAGCTGCTAGCTGTGTTTAATGAAATACAGTTCAAGTGAGAAATAGTGGATAAAGATACAAAGGACAACAGCCATTTTACCAGGCTTTAAGGACCTTTGGATTCAAGGTGAAGGATCTATTAGCTTCCGGCAGCCTCAACATTAATAAGCTGGAGAAACTGAAGCAAGGCATAGAGCTGAATATTAGTGAGTACAATTATCTACTATAGTCTGAGGCCTATCTACATGTACAGCCTGGTACTGGGATTCATCACATTCAACTTGCATGTGTATCAGAGACTCTTTTATATAACTGGATGCAAATTGTTATCAAGAACCTGTTTATAGTAAAGTTCTCAGTTGGATTCACACCTGCCTCATTCTTCTAACTCCATACTACTACCACTCTCAACATTTTGCACCATCAAGGTGCTGGCGTCACAACATTACTTAATTCAGGGGCCCAGTCGCACAAGCACCCAGAAAACCAATCACCATCAAGGGCACCTCGATCACCACCTGGCTGATGTCCCCTGTAACAGAGTGTGCCCCTGAGAATCCAGTGCTGTTCTCCCCTTCACTGCACTGCTGGCCCAGGGAGGCGTCTGCTAAACCGTGAGTAACCGAGGAACTGTTTGTTCACTCCGGCCCACCGTGCACCTCACGTGTTCTACCCCTGCGGTCCGGCACGTTGCATAAAGTCAGAGAAAAGTGTCTATCCCTGCAGCAGAATGATCCTCCAGCCTGAGCCCCTGTGATAAATCTGTGCAGGTCTAGACAGAGTGTCTAAGCTTACACCATCTATAGGATTCCGGTATTAAAGAAAGAGCATGCAGGTCAAGTTACACCTCTGGCTGGAGGGAAGGGGTTAGATCAAGAATTTGGCATGGGGTGGGAGGCACCGTTTCAATTTTTGCCTCAGACACACGAAGGCTATGTGCTTCCCTGCCCCTGTCAACAAAGCAAAGGGGGGCCCAAGCTGAACTATTGCACCAGGGCCCATGAGCCTTTAGGTATGCCCCTCATAGGATTAGTAAATCTAGTCCACAGTGTCTGCAACCAAGGCAACACAAAGGTCTGCAGAAGAGCTGTGTACATAAAACGGCAAGATATACTTTTCCTCCAGTCATTGATACTAAAGAGTAAAATAGCTGCAGCTCATTGACTCTATCCTGCTGTCCAGCCTATGACCAGATGTCTTCCAAATGTAATTATATAACCGAAGAATCTAAAAATTAAACTAAAAGCTCATTTTATTTCATTTATTGAAACACGGCTGACCACACTAACTCACTGATATATGAATATGATTCCACTAGTACAATACTGATTGATTGCCGATTCTCAGGTCATCAATATTTAATCGGTGGGGGCCTGACTCTTCACATACCACACGGATTAGCTGTTTGAAGAGCCCTCTTCCCAGCATACTAAGCACAGCGCCGTATGTCGTATAGTGGCTGTGCTTGGTATTGCAGCCCAGGCCCATTCACTTGATAGGTCATGTGATCGATAAACGTGACGTCACTGCTCTAGTAAGACACCTAGAGGCTCGGTCTACGCACCCTTTGGCACGCCCAGGTCCAGTTGATTGACATTCGAGTTCTCCTCAGTGTCCCGTAAATCCTGCGCCACCCCTTTCAGTATTCGGCGCAGGCGCAGTGAGTGAAGGATGTGCTCCTGCTGCCGGCTTCCTTCCTTCGGCGCAGGCGCAGTGAGGAAGCAGGCAGCAGGAGCGCGTCCTTCACTCACTGCGCCTGCGCCGAATACTAAACGGGACGGCGCAGGCGCTGGATTTACGGGACACTGAGGAGAACTCAAAAGTCAATCAACTGGACCTGGGCGTGCGAAAGGGTGCGTAGACCAAGCCTCTAGGGGCTGAAGCAACGTCCCAGTAGCACCTAGAGGCTCATTAGCATATTTTAAAAGTCTTTATTTTAAGAGAACGGCGGCAGGCAGGGAGTTATAAAGCATACTGTTATATACTGCTGACATTAGCACATCGCTAATGTCAGTCACCTACATAACATTATTTCTCATTACAGAAACCCTTTAAAGAGCTGATCGGGTTTGGGACCAATTAGATCCTGAAGACAGGACATCAATATTTTACTCCCAGAAAACCCCTTTAATCTGCAGCGCATTCTATATATCAGATTTCTTTGAGATTTTCTATATTGAGGGAGGAAATCCATGCTAAAATCCACTGTAAAAGCCATATGTAAATCTGTAACATCTATTTCTTGCATCCTAATAAACACTATTTACAACCCCTCCACTAGCTTGCAGCATCCCAGTTGCTTCATTTAGTCTACACTGCCATCATGTGGACATTAAGGGTACTGCAAGCAAAGTTGTGTACGTTGCAAGGATGCTTCCAAAGCCACAAGGGAAAATAACCAATGGTGAGAATTTTAATAAGACAGGTGATTCATACCCCACTGGAGTACACTGCACCAAATTTACTGAGCGGTGCAGACTAGTGTTGGGCGAGCATGCTCTGCCGAACACTAATTTTACTCGAGCATTGCGATGCTCAGCACATCGCGGTAATCGGCCGAATACCGCGTGTGATCGAGTGCGACGTTCGAGTCTCCTGCCCGCAGGTTTGTTGCCTGTTACGCAGCAAATAAACATGCAGGTAAGTTCTGCCATTCACTGTAATGCCGTAGCCATGTTGGCTACTGGCATTACAGTGACTGGCTGGCCAGAACGCGTCATCGGCTGCTATATAGCACCCGATGACACGTGTACGGCTCAGTCTTAGTCAGGGAGAGCTGTGCTAAAGAAGGGACAGATAGTGTAGGGAGTGAAATAGTAATATTTTAGTGAAAAAAACTTGTTAGAGGCCCAAAAGTCCTTTTAAGGACTATTGTTGTATCTGGCAGCAATATAAATAACTTGCAATTGTTTGGCTGCTGTAGACTGCGACATTATCTGCGCTACATCTCCTGTGTACCATGTGCGCAGCCTTAAAATATCTGTGACATCCAGTGTACTTTTTCTGTAGACGGTGTCCACTGCGGACAGTTACATTACTTGCGCTACATTTCCTGTATAAACGTTTGCATATCTGAAATATCAGTGACATTCAGTCAAATTTTTTTGCTGCTGGTGGCAGTGACATTACTTGCGCTATACCTCCTGTATAACGTTTGCGCATCCTAAAATTATCTGTGACATTCAGTGTACTTTTTTCATAGACATTGTGGGCAGAGACATTATCTGTGCTACATCTCCTGTTTAACCACTTGCCGCACACGTAACGCCGAAAGGCGTCATTGCTGCGGCACTCTCAGGCTACACTAACGCTGATTGGCGTCATCTCGCGTGAGCCGAGATTTCCTGTGAACGCGTGCACACAGGAGCGCGCGTTCACAGGATCGAGTAGTGCACAAGTTCATCTACAGCCTGCCGGCCGCGATCATTGGCTGGCAGGCTGTGGATTTTTGAATCAACCAATGAAAGAGGCATGTCAGATGCTATTTTGAAAATAGTGTCTGATATAACTGCTGCCTGGTCCTCTGGTGGTCCCTTTTGCTTGGATCGACCACCAGAGGACACAGGCAGCTCTGTAAGTAGCACCAAATCACCACACTACACATTAGATATTACCCTGTCATTTATTAACCCCTTATTTAGCACCTGATCACCCATATTAGACTCCCTGATCACCCCCTTGTCCACCCCCCTGTCACTGATCACCCCCCCTGTAAGAGTCCCTCATCCCTGCCAGGTAGTTAGCTACTTGCTAGGTAGTTTAGCGCCCAGCCCACCGCACCGCAGTCACTGATTAGTCGCTGATTAGCGTCATCGCTGTCGCTAATCAGCACTAGTACTATATAGTATCTGTAAGTGATCAAGACTGATCGCATTCAGATCTATATAAGTACATTAGGGTCACCTTAGGCTCTACAAAAAACGCAGTGTTCGTCCGATCAGGCCTGATCTTTTTTTTTTTCAAATATCATGTTTATTAAAATAGATATATCATTTCCAGAGTATCAAAATATCAAA
Organism: Bufo bufo; assembly: GCF_905171765.1. NCBI lineage: Eukaryota > Metazoa > Chordata > Amphibia > Anura > Bufonidae > Bufo > Bufo bufo. The sequence continues at coordinate 105,263,129 of NC_053390.1, read as the reverse complement.
CAATGTTTAGCAAGACAAATCATATGGTTGCAACAACCGATTAAATGCAAGCTTACATTCATGCATTTCCTAGTGACTTACATCAATACTGCATATCAATAAGAAGCGTACAAATCACGTTACATAAGTGTCACATTTTTTTTTCGTTACAGACAACCGCCTTGCAAACCATTATGAAAATATATCTATCCACTTTTTTAATTTTTCCCTCTTTAACCCTAAACTAAACTCCCCCCCCCCTCCCAACTTCTCCAGGTCCGCTGTATATACCTATATCTCTTCTAATGTAGTATTTATTAAGTTATTTACTCCTCCCTAGTCTACTTGCAACTTCCCTCGGGTGTTCTGTAGCCTCCTTTTTAAGTACCACTCTGATCCTGTGAATGGATGCATAGTTTCTAATAGTTCAGCATTACTCAGGGCGACTTTTATAAATGGTTCCCATCTGCTGAAGAAGACCTTAACCCATTTACCCTTGAGATGTTCTGTTTCTGCTCTCTCAAGCAAAAAACATGACTTAGTTTGTGTGAAAACTTCTTCCATTGAGGGAGTTGTAGATTGAAGCCAATTTTTAAAAAGACATCTTTTAGCTGCTAATAACAGTAAGTGTACCAACGGAGTTACCCTTTGTCCCTCGGGTGCCACTTGGAATATCAAAAGCTCCGGTATCATCAGAATTTTTATTTTCAGGTGGTTCTTAATTTGGGAAGTAATCTCCGCCCAGAACTTATTAGTCTCTTTACAAGACCAAACCCCATGGAATAGGTCCATCCCAATTTCGTGACATTTTGGACATTCAGTGATCCTGTCCATTTGAGACACCCGAGGAGCAAAACGAAAACCATAGATAGCTTTATGTGCCATCCTAAAATATGTCTCTCTCCATCCCTCATTTGGTGTCATCTTCCTAACTATCTCCCAGCCTTTTAGGATAATTTGTTTATTGTCCACTAACGGGAATTCCTTTTTCCATTGTGAAAATAGTTTCTCCGCCACTTGTCTTTGTTTCATGTCTCTTATGCCCCCATATAGCTCCGACAGTGATTTTTTCCTGATTCCCAGCCCAATAAGTATATCAAAATCTTTCAGTCCCATTTCCCTGTTTAAGTTTATGGCCCTTTTAGTTAAGAAATCTTTAATTTGTGAAAATGCTAGCGGGTGTTGATTACGCAGCGTAGGGAATCTCATAGTGAACTCTTCCTGATTGAGGTATCTCCCTGTTTGCGCCTCCCATAAGTCCCCAATTTTGCCTATCCCTAGCTCCTTCCATTTCTGAAAATGTTTAGCCTCGGTTCCTGCCGGGAATTCTGGATGGCCCCACAAGCTCATGTATTTGGATATATTGAAAGGCAAGGAGTATAGCTTACGGATTGCTTTCCAGCTCGCCACTGTGTCCTTCAACAAAAGGCTCCCTTTGATTTCAGCCGGCAAAGCACCAAATTTAGTGTGTAACAAAGCTGTCAGTGACCAGGGTGTTACCAGCTGTTCCTCCAGCTTGGTATTAGTATAATACTGTGTACCAAATACCCAGTCCAAGCTATGTCTTAGAAGCCCCGCTAGGTTATATGCTCTTATGTCCTGGAAGTTTAGCCCCCCCTAAGTTTTTTGGTAGTTGCAATTTTGCCAACGAGATTCTGCATCTTTTCCCTCTCCAAAGGAATGTTCTAAATGCTTTTTCTAGGGCTTCTATAGCTTTATGTTTTAGTAATATGGGTATTGTTTGGATAGGGTAAAGAAGTTGTGCTACGCACATCATTTTCAATAACTGACACCTCCCGCCCATGGACAGTGGCAGCGACGACCACCTCTCAATATCTGCAAGTATCTTTTTGATTAATGGTGGATAGTTCAAAGAGTATAAAGATTCAGATGTATTTCCTACATGTATTCCCAAGTATTTGATCGAGTGATCGGCTACCTGTAGGGGAAATCCAAGTACCTTCGATTTGGCCAATTTCGCTTGGGGTCCTATGAACAATATTTCCGACTTATCTGTATTCACCTTAAATCCTGAAAACGAGCCGAACACCTCCAGCATTTCCAGTAGATGACCTATGTCTCTATGCGGTTTTTCCAAAAATACTAACAGGTCATCGGCAAAAAGCGCGTGTTTAATTACCTTTTTCCAGAATTTCCCAATTTTGATCCCCTCCAATTTAGTATCCTTTTCAATCAGCCTCGATAAAGGCTCTAATGCCAGATTGAAAAGGAGCGGAGATAATGGGCATCCCTGCCTTGTGCCCTTTCCTAAATGTATGGGACTAGACAAAAATCCTGGTGTGGCCACTCTAGCCTGAGGGTTAGAATATATGCCCCTCAAAAAACTCCTAAACGGACCCTCGAAACCCATTTCATCTAACACCTCTCCCATCCATCCCCAGTCCACATTATCAAACGCTTTTTCTGCATCTATGGATATAATGGCTGGGAATGAATGGGAGGATGACCTAAGCTTCACCTCATCCAGCGCCAATAACACTTTTCTTATGTTCATCACTGCCGATCTTCCCTGAACAAAGCCCACTTGGGCAGGCGAAATCAGTCTGGGTAGTAGACCCGAGAGTCTATCAGCTAGTATCTTAGAGATGATTTTAAGATCGACATTAATGAGGGAAATCGGTCGGTAAGAAGCTGGATCTAGGGGGTCCCTGCCGGGCTTCGGTAGAACCATAATGTGAGCTCTGTTAGTTGATGTCGGAACTGGATTTCCCTTCATATATCCTGCATAAATCTGGGAGAGGGTCGGTGCTATATCTTGGGCTATGATTTTATAGAATTCCCCACTAAACCCATCTGGTCCTGGCGCTTTCTCTAGAGGTAAATTTTTTATATACGTCACTATTGTTTCTACGGAAATTGGGGCATTCAGCATTTCTCTTTCTTCTGCTGTTAGTTTAGACAAACGGACGTCTTTTAACCATTTCCTTCCCTCCTGATTTTGGGGCGGGTTCGCTGTATATAAGTCTACATAAAAACCTTCCAATATTTTATTGATTTCTCCTGGGTGTGAGGTCATTATCCCATTTTTCCCCTTAAGGGAATGAATCGTGGAAGCCATTCTGCGCCCCTTTGCCAATCTCGCCAGAAGTCTGCCTGCTTTGTTACCATAACGGTACAGATGAGCCTCCCATCTTGTTGTTGCAAAGCTGTCCCATTTTTTAAGCCAAGTCTCATAGTCTGATTTGGCGTTTTGCCAGGATTCACGAGAATTGTTTGTGGGTGTGGCTTGAAAAAGGGTGTAAGCCTTTCTAAGGTTGTTGCTCAACTGGGTTAACTTCTCTTTTATCTTTTTGCGTTTGCCAAACATGTAGGCCATAATTCGTCCCCTGATTACTGCCTTCCCCGCGTCCCACAATGTTTGATGGCTATTTATGTCCCTATTTTCTTGCTCATATTCTAGCCACCAACCTCTCAAGAAGTTAGTAAATTCCTCATTTTTATATAGAGCTGTTGGGAACCTCCATAGGAAGTCAGTTCCTCGGGGGATCCCCCTCCTCAAGATGACCGATATCGGCGAATGGTCCGATATTACCATGTCTTCTATGTGTGGATCCGATAGTTGTCTCGATTCTAATTTATCACACAGTATATAGTCTAATCGCGACCACGATTGATGGGCGTGCGAATAATGCGTGTACTCCCGCCCTTCAGGATTTCTGGCCCTCCATAAGTCTACCATTTCTGCGTCTTCAATGAATTGCGCTAACCTAACATCGGCCGATCTTTTTTTTCCCCCTTTCCCAGGGCCCCTTCTTCTGTCCTCCTTCTCATCTAGTACCGCGTTCATATCCCCTGCTACTATTTTTAGTTTCATTGATTCAGCCGAGACGTCTCTAGTGAGTGTGTTGAAAAAACATCGGTCATATTCATTAGGCCCATATACGTTAAAGATACTAATAGTTTTTTCACCATCCGCTAAATTTAATCTAGAGATTCTACCTTGTTGGTCATGCGTGTGACCTATCACTTTATATGGCAGTCCCCTTTTTAACAGCGTTAGCACTCCCGCTTTCTCACCTATAGCTCCTGAACCATACACCTCTCCCACCCATAGCTTTTTCATTCGGTCTAATTCTTCTACTGGAAGATGAGTTTCTTGCAAAAGGGCAATATCTGCCCCCATTTTTTTAAAAACTTCAAAATCATTCTACGTTTTTTCGGAGACCGCAGCCCCTTAACATTCCAGGAGACAATTTTGATGTGGCTATCCATTAGAATCTCTTTTCTTGGTTAATTGACCCTGCAGACCTGTGTTGATGAACTGGAGCCCCCCCCCCCCCTCCCTCCCTCCCTTATATAAAACTAACATCCCAAGATGAATAACCAATGGAACATCCCAGGGTAAATCAAAACCCTTATTTAACCTTCCCAACTGCATTCAAGCTTTGGCTTCACTTTTTTCCAACAATAGTGAAAAGAAAAACTCCTTCGTTCGTTCGTTCCCCAACCTCTTTTTCTTTTTTTTCTTTTTTGACCTAGACACCTGTGCGAGCTAAGTATACATCAACAGACATAAGAAATAACCTTAATAGCATGTGTCACCCTTATCAGTAAAACGGCATTTCAAGTAACAACCTCGGAACTAGTCGCAATCGTATGCACAAACATTTCCCGAAACTGCAAGCCATTATGTTAGACAATCAACTATTGCATCAACTATCGGTATACTTATCAGGTCTTCACATGTACAGATAATCAATCAACTAGTTAGTCCGCAGCTATTTCTCCTCGAGATGTTCTCTTCACCGCTCCGGACCCATTCCAGGATTAATCCCTCTCTTCCCTTGAAGTTGTCTGATCCGCGGCGTGGTAGGCAATTGCTGGTACTGATCGTCTTTTTGTGAACACCCCTTGAAGCGCGTTTTCTGCCTCCTCCGGATCTGTGTAGGATTCCATCCTGTTATTGGGGAAAAATACCCTCAGCGTTGCGGGGTATAGCAGGGAGAATCTTGTTTGATTCTTGAATAGCGCGGAGCATAGTGGAGCAAAGGCCCTTCTTCTTTTGGATACATCCGCCGAGAAATCTCTGAAAAGTAGTACCCGATGGCCTCTTATTTCAATGGCTTTGCCAGCTTGTTTAAACGCCCTTAATATGGCCGCTTTGTCAGCATAATTCAGGTACTTGGCAATCACCTGCCTTGACCTGGCTTTAGATTTTGGCATGTTTACATTTTTGACGCTTCTCTCCAACTCTTGCTGTGGGTTATATGGGCCGATCCTGTGTGCCCTTTCAACCTTGCAATCAGCCTCTATGCCTAGCGCCTCTGGTATCTCTCTGGCACATATTATTTCTAAGTCCTTTGCCATTATCGTTTCCGGGAGGCCAATTATCCGCAAATTGCTCCTACGGGAGCTGTTTTCTAAATCATCCACTTTGTCCCATAAATTGGCATTCTCCCGTAGAGCTCTCTTAAGTTGCCTGCGTACCTCCTCATATTCCCCTTCCATCTCCGCCATTCTTGTCTCCAGCGACTCCAGCCGCGAGTCATGCTGTATCACCTCCGCTTTCAGCTCGTTAAAGGAGGCTACCACTGTGGCTGTTAAAGCTTCCTGCAGGTCAGGTGCGATTCTTGCCGCCACTTCTATCGCTAGAAATTTGTAGTCTATGACTAACTTCTCTTCATGAGCAGTAGATGACTCACTTGCTCCTTCATTTTCTTTTCGGTCCGGTTGCGACAGCTCCGGAGTTTCATCTTCTGGTGACTGCACCATCTTTGTCTCGGTTGGCGCCTTTCCAGGCTTTGCTGAACTTTTCTTTGATTTGCTCCCCATTTGCACCACGTAGCGGTCCATCCAACAGGACTGTATTCAAGCAGACACCCTCTCACCCGCTCCGTGCCTCTTTTTTAGTCGCTTGCAGGGGATTTATGTGGGAATCTGTGTCTTCTGGTGCGGAGCTCTTAGTTCGCGCTTCTCACCATGTTGGCGCCGGAACCGGAAGCCTCCAGGCCTGATCTTGTGCGCACACTTGCGTTCAGTCCGCCCCACCGCAGTGACAGAATTTTTTTTTATTCTGATCACTGCAAAAACACTGTAAAATCGCTGCGGCGCTATAAAGATCACTTTTGAGCTTTTTGGATTTTTATTAGCGATCGCAGCTTTACTTCGCAAGCACTCCTTTTTACTAGGTAGGTTTGCTCTTTTTCCTGGGTAGTCTCAGAGGAATACCCCCTAAATTTAGTGAACCCAAAATGTCAAACAAGGGGTATTCCGCTGAAGAGGCCTACAGGATTCTGGCCATGATGGATGAAAGCGATGGGGACGCCTCATCCGCTGAATCCAGTGGTTCAGAATATGAACCTGTAGACAGCAGTGGCACTCTAACTGCTAGTGATGATGACGAGGTAGAGGTCCCTGCTACGGTCAGGCGTACCCGATCCCATGTCAGAGTTCTGCATACCCCGCATGATGATCCTCATTTGCAGCAGAGTGGTGGTAGCGCTGATATTGTTTATGGTGAGGCATACACCAGCAGCGCAGCACACCCTGGACCTTCTACCAGCACTGCCGTATTCCCTGGTGAAGTGGCGAGCACCAGAAGGGCAGTTCCAGCTGGTACGGTGGCACGTGCAATAACTCCCCTGTCGCAGCCACCGCGTTCACAGGCCCGTAGAACCCTTAGTCTCCCAGAGGTGCTGGCAAATCCTAATGGGCAATCACCTGCTTCCACCGCACCCGTATTGCCCCCTTTCACCGCCCAGTCTGGAGTTCGCGTGGAGACGGCTCATTTAGGATCGACCCTTCAGTTTTTTGAGCTGTTCTTCACCGCGGATCTCTATGACCTAGTTGTGGCAGAAACCAACCGCTACGCCACACAGTTTATTACCGCCAATCCGGAAAGCTTTTATGCCCAGCCTTTCCGGTGGAAACCAGTCACAGTTTCCGAGTTTAAATTTTTTTTGGGCCTTCTCCTCAGCATGGGTCTAACTAAAAAAAAATTATTGCGGTCATATTGGTCTAAAGACCCAATACATTACATGCCCATGTTCTCTGCTGCAATGTCTAGGGCACGTTTTGAGGCCATCATGTGCTTTATGCATTTTACTGACAATAGCACCTGTCATCCAAGAGGCCACCCTGCTTATGACCGGCTCCATAAAATTTGGCCCCTCATAGACCATTTGTCATCCAGATTTGCAGATGCGTATACCCCTAATCAAAACATCTGCATAGACGAGTCCCTAGTACATTTTACCGGGCGCCTTGGCATAAAACAGTACATCCCCAGCAAGCGCGCCCGGTATGGGGTCAAACTGTATAAGCTCTGTGAAAGGGCCACAGGCTATACATATCGTTTTAGGGTCTATGAGGGAAAAGACTCAAAACTGGAGCCAGTCGGATGTCCTGACTACCTGGGGAGCAGTGGCAAGATTGTCTGGGACTTGGTGTCACCCTTACTCCACAAGGGGTACCACTTATACATGGACAATTTTTACTCAAGCGTGGCCCTCTTTCGGCACTTAAATCTAGTCGGAATTCAATGCTGTGGCACCACGCGACCTAGTCGCCGGGGCTTCCCCCAACGGCTCGTTAGTACCCGACTTGCACGGGGGGAGAGGGCTGCCTTGAGTGACCAAGAACTGCTTGCGGTGAAGTGGAGGGACAAGAGGGACGTTTACCTTCTGTCCACCATTCACGCAGACACGACTGTACAAATTGAACGGGCAACTGGAGTCATTGTGAAACCCCTCTCTGTCCACGACTATAACCTTCACATGGGAGGGGTGGACTTTAATGACCAGATGTTGGCTCCCTATTTAGTTTCCTGACGCACCAGACGCTGGTATAAGAAGGTGTCTGTTTATTTAATTCAATTGGCGATGTACAGTCGTGGCCAAAAGTTTTGAGAATGACACAAATATTAGTTTTATAGAAACATAGAATGTGTCGGCAGATAAGAACCATTTGGCCCATCTAGTCTGCCCAATATACTGAATACTATGGATAGCCCCCGGCCCTATCTTATATGAAGGATGGCCTTATGCCTATCCCATGCATGCTTAAACCCCTTCACTGTATTTGCAGCTACCACTTCTGCAGGAAGGCTATTCCATGCATCCACTACTCTCTCAGTAAAGTAATACTTCCTTATATTACTTTTAAACCTTTGCCCCTCTAATTTAAAACTGTGTCCTCTTGTGGTAGTTTTTCTTCTTTTAAATATGCTCTCTTCCTTTACCGAGTTGATTCCCTTTATGTATTTAAAAGTTTCTATCATATCCCCTCTGTCTCTTCTTTCTTCCAAGCTATACATATTAAGGTCCTTTAACCTTTCCTGGTAAGTTTTATCCTGCAATCCATGTACTAGTTTAGTAGCTCTTCTCTGAACTCTCTCTAGAGTATCTATATCCTTCTGGAGATATGGCCTCCAGTACTGCGCACAATACTCCAAGTGAGGTCTCACCAGTGTTCTGTACAGCGGCATAAGCACTTCACTCTTTCTACTGCTTATACCTCTCCCTATACATCCAAGCATTCTGCTGGCATTTCGTGCTGCTCTATTACATTGTCTTCCCACCTTTAAGTCTTCTGAAATAATTACTCCTAAATCCCTTTCCTCAGATACTGAGGTCAGGACTGTGTCAAATATTCTATATTCTGCCCTTGGGTTTTTACGCCCCAGGTGCATTATCTTGCACTTATCCACATTAAATTTCAGTTTCCAGAGTTCTGACCATTCTTCTAGTTTTCCTAAATCCTTTTCCATTTGGCGTTTCCCTCCAGGAACATCAACCCTGTTACATATCTTTGTGTCATCAGCAAAAAGACAAACCTTACCAGCGAGGCCTTTTGCAATATCACTTATGAAGATATTAAACAAAATCGGTCCCAGTACAGATCCCTGTGGAACCCCACTGGTAACATTACCTTGTTTTGAATGTTCTCCATTGACTACAACCCTCTGTTGTCTGTCACTCAGTGTAAAGGGGGCATATTAATCACCAATATTTATGCAAATATCGATAATTAATATTCATAAATGGGAGGAGCCATCTAGTGATAACTCCGCCCATTTATGCCTTTATATAATAATAACAATACCTTCGCTATGCTTCACACTGATCACTATGCTAGCTGCATGCGCCTTACTAAACTAACTATCGCCAATAACCACACGCAACACAGATAGTTATAAACCAAACACGGGGGGCGTGGCCGGATGCCGGGAGGAGAGGTCGCATAGTGCCAGAGCTCCGGCTGTGGAACTCCGTCAGCGGCACATAGCGACTTAACTACAGCACAATTTTAATATACTTACCTGTCCCAGGACAGCTCTTGAGCCGGCAGACTTGCCGATGATGACCAGAGGAAGGAAGAAGGATCCGCAGCCGCAGAAGATGACGGCGTTCTTTCACCCAGCTCCTGGGGCTTCACAAGATGGCGCCGGTTCCCGCCACACAGGGGGAGAGTCCTGTCTGTCCTCTGCAGCGGCACCAGTCCAGCGTCCTCCTGGATCTCCCTCTTCAGCAGGATCCGGTTCTCCACCTCCACAGGGACCTAAAAAACAAAAAAGGGTGAGTGAACAGCAGCCATACAGCCCTCCCCTTGATACTTACCCTGCTTCACCAGATATAGGCCCAGATATAGGCCCTGGTTTAACAGTTGCCACAATGCAGGACATGCTGGCAGATTTAAAAAGATCTATCCATGGTGATTTCAAAGAGACAATCTCTGTTATTCATACAGACATAGTCGCCATAGGAGAAAGAACCGCACATTTAGAAGAAAAGATGGAGGAGTTTGTCACAGCGCATAACTCATTAGTAGACAATCATAATGCGGTTGAAGATGACATAGCATCCATCAAACTTAAAATTGCTGATCTGGAGGATCGCTCCAGAAGAAATAACGTTAGATTCAGAAGCATTCCTGAAAGCGTTCTGGACTCTCAGCTGCATGATTTTATTGCAGACCTTATAGTGTCATATTTACCAGATACCCCAGGGTCTGAGTTAATTATAGACCGGGTTCACCGGGTTCCTAAACCCAAAGCTCTACCAGCCTCTATCCCTAGGGATGTATTAGCCAGAATCCACTTTTTTCATCTAAAAGACTCCCTGATGAGGGAAACTCAGAAAAAGAGGTCGGATATTCCTGAAAGATTCTCTAATGTACTCCTATTCACCGACCTTTCACCAGCAACGCTGAGCAGAAGACGTGAATTTCAAAATTACACCAAAGCATTAAGGGATAACAATATCCCTTACAAATGGGGTTTCCCTGTTAAGCTGATTGTGAGATATCAAAACTCATCAACTGTCCTAGTTTCTCCTCAGGAAGCGTCAAAAGCTTTTGCCAACTGGAACATCACCTTGCCACCGGAGGGCGCTAAAGACAAGGATAAAGCTATGAACTCTCCTCCTAACAGGAATTCCTCTGACAGAAGTCACCTAACCCTAACACCAGAATGGACCAAAGTGGGAAGAAACCCTCCGTGATACCTCCTCTGGACAATATCTATATTACCTTAAGTATACTCCCATGTTATACTATTTTTACGGGGTTCCACACCCTGTTGCTCTACCTCTCAGAACACTTATACCATCTCAGTGTTCACATTCCCTAATCCACTGTTTCCCTAACGCCTCCCATACTAAGTGAGATACATCACATCTTGTGGTCACTGTTAGACCATTGTTATGTTATTGTTATTTACTATTTATTTTATTTTCTATGTTTTAATCTGTTGTTTTATAAGGTTACACAAAAAAGGTTTACAACTACCTCCTCAAACAACTGAAACCAAAGGTACAAAGCTACGACCCCCACAACTGACATACGGTAACATTTGGGTACTTTATTATGTTATTCACACACTACTAGTCAACCAAATCAGATTAGTAACACTAGCATGCTACCTTGTAGATCAAGATGTCCAGTAAAGGTATAAAAATATTCTCTGCAAATGTTAGGGGTCTTAATAGCCCCTTTAAACGCTCAGCTTGTTGGAATGAGGTGAGGAAACAGAGAGCTGACATCATCTGTATTCAAGAGTCTCACCTTAATGAGGAGGACTCCTACAGATTTTCTCACCCCTCCTTTCCACATACCTTTTTTTCACCAGCTTCAAAAAAAAGAAAAGGTGTGATCATAGGCTTTAAGAATTCTATTGCTTTCCAATGCCATAAAACAATAATAGATGAAGAGGGTAGATATGTTATCATTATATGTGACATAAACAATTCTAGATACACAATAGTTAATCTTTATGCCCCAAATGCTGATCAGATAAATTTTATCAAACGCACCATTAAACTAGCTCAGGATTCTAAACAAGGATCTATATTGATTTGTGGCGACTTCAACATGTGTCCCGACTCCTCAATTGATAGACTCCCGTCTCCTCTCCCCTCTCCCAAAAACTCGCAACTCAGAGACTTCCTATTTCAGGAAGGACTTCTAGATATCTGGAGGGTCCATCACGCCAATGAAAAAGATTTTACTTTTTTTTCTCACCCACACAACACTTACTCTAGAATTGACCTCTTAGTATCTGATAAATGGCTTCTTCAAAAAGTACTAGAGGTAACAATTTCTAATATAACATGGTCTGACCATGCGTTTATATCTCTTACACTAGACGACATGTATAGCAATAGAATATATTCCCCATGGAGGCTGAACAATTCTTTACTCCAAAATGCCTCTATACGCACAGATGTAGAAAACTCTCTAAAAGAATACTTTAAAACAAATGATAATAATCTGGTATCAGATATTACACTATGGAGTGCGCACAAAGCATTTATAAGAGGTGTACTACTAAAACATGCAGCTATTCAAAAGAAAAAAAGAAGGGAAATCCTAGATAAATTATTAGCTAATATCAAAACCTTGGAGGACTCCTCTAAGATGTCTCTAGATCCCAAAACCCTTAGCAAATTAAAAACAGCCAGACATCATCTATATCTTCATCTACATGAAAAACATGAATTCTACCTTCGTAAAGTCAAATCAGATCATTATTCTCAAGGTAACAAAGCATCAAAAATTTTAGCTAATAGAGTTAAGAAAAGAGAAGCCAAATCAAGAATCCCCTTCTTATATGACAACCAGAACCAAAAACTATATAACCCTAAACACATAGCAGAGGAATTCGCTAAATACTATGAAAATTTATATAATTTAGAGAAATCAACTGACATTGTTCAACCAACTTCTGAATATATTAATGACTTTCTCAATGGCATTTCCCTACCTTCTATAACCCCATCCCAAAATCAATCTCTCAACTCTAAAATCACACACCTGGAAATATCCGAAGCAATTCATTCCCTTAAAAATAATAAGTCTCCTGGCCCAGATGGACTTACAAACGAATATTATAAAAACTTCTCCAACATTTTAAATCCCTTCTTGACTAGATCTTTCAATTTGATAGCAGAGCAAAAATCAATCCCCAAGGATATGTTAAATGCAATGATAATTACACTCCCAAAACCTGGTAAATCTGCAGATAAACCGGCCAATTTCAGACCTATATCGCTATTAAACTCTGATATAAAGATATTTGCAAAAATTTTAGCAAAGAGATTATCTTCCATTCTTCCTTCCTTGATAGCCAATGATCAAATTGGTTTTGTTCCCAACAGACAATCATCAGATGGCACTAGGAGATTCATAGATCTCCTAGATGTGGCATATGCCACCAAAACGCCTTCTTTGCTCCTTTCCTTGGATGCGGAGAAGGCGTTCGATAGGATACACTGGAAATATATTCAGGCTACTTTGGAAAAATACGGTTTTGGAGACTTCTTCCTTTCCGCAGTAATGTCCTTATATTCCAATCCTAGTGCCTCTATATATTCTTCTAGTTTTCTATCTGCTCCATTCAATATCAAAAATGGAACTAGACAAGGCTGTCCCATGTCACCCCTAATATTTGCCCTGGCAATGGAACCCTTTGCGGAACATATCAGATCTTCCCCCCTTATTAAAGGGATAACAGTAGGAAATACAGATCATCGCATAGGACTTTTTGCTGATGATGTTTTAATTCTAACGTCAAACCCAACCACTGCATTAAATGCTATTAACAATATTATTGCTAATTTTGGCAAGGCTTCCTTTTATAAAGTGAATATTAATAAGTCCCAAATTCTTGACCTGGGTTTGACCAGAGCCACCAAGCGGTCAATTTCTAACTTGTATAAATACCCATGGGCTGATGAATCATTGACATATCTGGGCATACAACTCGCCTTCCCCACTAACAAACTATTTAAAGTCAATTTTTGGCCACTATATAATAAAATCAACGACTCCTTAAACAACCTAAGAATGGACTCGCTGTCATGGTTAGGAAGAATAGCTGCAATCAAAATGGTGATTCTACCCAAAATCATTTACATGTTCCGTAACATTCCAATTGCTATTCCCAACGGTTACATAACAAAGCTACAAGCTTTAATCAACAGACACATATGGGGAAAATACAAACCCAGAGTGAAAGGACCTATACTTAACAAATCACTTAAAACAGGTGGTCTTAATGTCCCTTCTATTAAACATTATTATGCCTCCGCTATACTTGACCAAATGAGATACCTGATCAAGAATGATACTTCAAAAAAATGGGTTTTACTGGAAAAAAATATAATGGGCTCCCATGATATAAATCTACACCTCTCTGCTACAGCGGTCTTTGGCATTAAGAATATTTCCTCACTCGCAACTCTGAAAGCAATACACAACATCTGGTATACCATTGCTAGAATAGAAAAACTAGTTACCACCTCAGTATTTTCCCTGCCCTTAGAAATTTGTGAATTAGCCATTCCTGACCTAAGGATTGACAATTGGATTACTTTGGGTATCACTAATATAGGGCAACTAAAGAAAAATGATGTTTTTGTTGATTTCGCTTATCTACATAAAGAATTTAACATACCCAATACAGATTTCTATAAGTATCTGAGGATAAGACATCTACTTCAATCCCCTAGAAATTTTCATCATACTTCTCTCAATCACTCTTTATCGGACTGGATTCAAATGACACACAGATTAGATAAAGGTATTACAAAAGGTTATCATTTACTAAAGGAATCAAATACAAACCCCTTACAGCATATTATAGATAAGTGGAATGTAGAATTGGGCTCAGCTCTCACAGATTCAGAGTGGAACGAAGTTTTTACCTCTGTCTCTAAACTCTCCAAATGCTCTGATCACTTAGAAGGAGCAAGAAAATTATTATACAGATGGTATAGAACCCCTGTTTATATAAACAGAATCTTTCCTGAGGTCTCCCCAGCTTGCTGGAGATGTGGCCATGATTATGGAACATATCTTCACATGTGGTGGGAGTGCCGTACAGTAAAAAAACTGTGGATCTCAATTTTTGAGTTCTTATCTTCTCTAGCAGGTTATCCTATTGACCCCTCTCCTAAGATGGCTTTACTCTCTGTAGGCCTTATAGATCTGCCATACCACTTTAGAGTAATTGCCAGTCACTTAATATTTGTTACACGTCTGAAAGTTGCTGCCTGCTGGAAAGCTGGTGAACTCCCTAATATCATGAGAATTTTTAGAACGCTTGACAACAACTGCTTGTATGAGGGTCTTTGGGCATCAGCTAGGAACTCAAAGTCTGTCTTCCTAAAGAATTGGGAAGTGTGGCTAAGTGATAAGAAATGCAACATTCCTCCTAATGCAGCTATTAGATTATGATCCTTTAGCTCTACTATATTACTTGAATATTAGTATGCATCCCAGTATTTATGTACCTGTGTGACCCTTTCTGTTAATGGTACCAGTTTATTTGTCGTGTGCAATGTAACTACCTTCCCCTATTAGAAGATGTCACAAGTGCCTTATTATCTGCTGTGATACAATCTTGTACATGTGAATGTTTACATTTAATTGTAACCTATGTTTATGAAAATTTTAATAAAAATTATTGTTCAAAAAAAAAAAAAAAAAAAAAACCAAACACAGTATTTATTACTAACAATACACTACGCACGCAATACTAACAATACAGCACTAAATATACAATCCTAAACTACACTACACAGCACAATCCCAAATTCCACCCCACACACTATCTATATAATACAATAATACATTCGCATACACACAAATATCAGCAACCCACCCGCCTGACTAATCACTGTCCCTAAGGGGTACAAGGAGTTAAACACAATGGTGGCTCTGCAGGGGTTATTACCTGCAGGCCAAGGGACACAGGGTTATGAGTTATCAGGACAGTGGTAGTGGAGATCAGGCATTGAAGAGGTTAATGGTCAGGCCACAGGATCAGGGGTACAACAGGGATCAGGGACACAGCAGGGAGTGGGGGTAATCAGGGGTACTAATAGGGACAATAAGGCAAGGGTTTGGGGGATATCAGGGGTACAAACAAGGATTCAATAAGGCAAGGGTTTGGGGGATCAGGGTGTCCAGTACTACACTACACATTCCCATATTCCACCCATAAACTAACTAGACAATTCACACACACAAGTATATTAACAATCACCCACCCATCTGTACACACTGTCCCTACAGGGTTAACGGTGGCACTGCAAGGGAGTGCAGGCCATAGATTCAGCACTGCAAGGGTTACTTGCAAGTGAGTACTGAGGTTTACCAGGGGTACAGCAGGGATCAGGGACACACCAGGGAGTGGGGGTAATCAGGGGTACTAATAGGGCCACAGGATCAGGGGTACAACAGGGGAATACAGGACCAGGGGTGATACTTAGGCCTTATCCAGGAGGTCATCATGGAGCTCCTCTCTCCTATGCGTCTAGTCTGGTTGCAAGCGACCGCATGTCTGCCATGCTGGGGGTTTTATCACAAAAGCAGCCCCCCCCTCCTCCTCCTTCAACAGGAGGGTGATGACATCATCGTGGGGTCGTGTGACGGAATGCTAGAGCTGAAACAAAGGACTTCCTGCACAAGCTGTAAGCCCCCAGCTGCTGCCACATAACATTACACACTCCCACGTCATAAACGAACCAGGCTGATCAATACATATATATATATACTACCCAACCTGGGGGCACTTATATATACTAATATAAGGGGGATTATAAGGGGGCACAGCTTCCAGGGACCACATATTTCCCACAGGGGCCACCATGAGCCCCTGGGGATCACCATGGGCATCACCCCATGATGTGGTGGTTAATGTAGGCATATATATACCATACATGCCCGCACGTGTTTGCAGGCATGCATGGATATATATGCACACGTCTCAACCGTTCCTCAACAATCCCCCTGTTGTCGGAAAA
Source organism: Bufo bufo (assembly GCF_905171765.1). Classification (NCBI taxonomy): domain Eukaryota; kingdom Metazoa; phylum Chordata; class Amphibia; order Anura; family Bufonidae; genus Bufo; species Bufo bufo. The sequence continues at coordinate 105,246,885 of NC_053390.1, read as the reverse complement.
TAATACGACAATATAATGGGGGAACGGGTTGAGATATGTTTGCCCCCCTTCAACCCCATCTTTGGTGGAAGTTCAGGAAGAACTGTAGTGCACACTGATCTTTAGGTACATAGACATCCCCAATCCAGCTTCCTCCGACCTGCCCTTCTGTCTTCTTCTTGACATCTTTAGGATACCACACACCCACAGTCTCTTGGTTAGCTGGTCTTTCTTTAACAGTCTTAGTGTCGGCCACCCCCACTTTGGAGTGACCACACCCCCACAGTCTCTCGGTAATTCTGCCGATCTTCAGGTATCTTCGTCCCCCCCAATTCTGGAGCGGGTTCACCCTTACAGTCTTTACCTTTCTATAACAGTCTCTTGGTGTCGGCCACCCCCACTTTGGAGTGACCACACCCCCACAGTCTCTCGGTAATTCTGCCGATCTTCAGGTATCTTCGCCCCCCCAATTCTGGAGCGGGTTCACCCTTACAGTCTTTGTCCCAACTTTCTTCTATCCAACATCTGTTTCCATCTTGGTGGGTGCGGTTCTCCCGTGGACAGATTAATAGGTCTTTACAAGGCAGGTCAGACTCTTAAGCGGTGATGTCATAGTACCTAAATTCTACTGCGGAGAACACCTCCGCCACACTACACCTCCAGCCCTTCCCTTAAGAACCTCACCGTTCCAGGGTTCAAGGTGGCAAATGAATGATGCCTGTCCCTATCGTGACCTAACCTTATCCCCATTCACACAAAAGATGTCACATCCCTCCCAACACCACCAAAATCATTATATGTATGTGTACCCATAGAGACTCATGCAACCTGGCATATCTCTACACCTCCAAAGACACAGGTAGGTCGCAGACCCCTGTGTCAATGGGAAACGACTATAGGATGCAAATGTGTACAGCCGAATATAGGCTGTCACACATTTGTACCTAGAGTGTCCATGGGTACACCATCGAGCAACAAACACAATCAATCAATAAATACAATGTGCTATGGGGTTTCGGGGTAGTACAAGTTATACGTCCCGAACCCTCATAGGAAACAAAGTGTCCATAATATTTGGCTACAGGAACAATGTTTGAGTTATGTCCTGAGCCTCCTCCTCCGGATAGTTCTGTAAAGTTCTGTCTGGTTCTGGTGTATTTGGTCAATAAGTCCCTTGACCCTCCGATTACGATGACCAGAACCAGAAGAAGTTTCACTGGGTGAAACAATTGAATAAGTTCTTCCACCCGAACGTCTCCCAAGTCTTCCTCCAGAGCCTAAATAATGCTCCCGCTGGATTGTGGCAGTCTTCTATAACACCTCTAGGCAGAGGTCGCTTTGTTGCCAAAATCCAGTGGGATCCTCTGGAGCTTTCACAACAGTGTCAGGGGGAATAGCTGGTCTCTTCTGTGGCATCTCCTGAGTTTTTCTTCCGCTCCTTATAAAATCACACCTATGGCAGAAGAAAATACCAGGCGCTCCCAGGGGAGATTCTCCCCTAACAGTGCAATTAATGTGAAAATTCCCAGCCCCAATACCTTTGACCCATGGGTAGAGAAAGGTATTGGGCTGCCCTTTATCTCACAGGACCCCTCGTTATCCCAACACTGGTGTCTGAACACCCTACCTTCAGAGGATTGAGTCCTCTGCTGCACATCCCTCTGCACCAACAGATAAGGATGGCCACCCTACTAGGTTAGGATAACTGGAGTTCTGTGGACAAAGCACCATCTTGTTATTGATGGCACCGCATCCCTGTCCACCCATGTGTACCCAGGCTGATTTCCCCCTGTGATCCCGTCTCGTGGAGGCCCGCAGAACCAATGGCATAGTCATGCCCCGGTTCCCCAGGACCCCACAACACAAGAACACGGTCCACACTCTGCTGCCCAACACTCTGCGTCCAATCCCTATCAGAGCTGTGCTGCCTGACCGGACTAGAATTAGTGCGCAGCACAACATTACACCAATGTTGTCTGTCCGCCCCAGTCCCCAGCGCAACACAGCCCTACCGAAAACCTGGAGCACAACAGCGCCATTTGTATCGATCTGAGACCCTGTTTGCCCAGAATAATATCACATCATCCTTTGTGTGCTGCATGGAGAAGGTCCTTAACAAAACACATAACATGGACATACACAGGGAACAAACGGTGTAACAAATAGTACAGGGGTGTCAAATGTTGCCTAGCCTAGCTTGGCCACTCTGACCCCTCAGCAGCTGGTGATGCTGCTGAGAGGTAACTCCTTTATGGCCAAGCTGACTAGACCCCACTGCACAATTTGTTACCTGGCTGATACTGTTGGACACATTGCAATTACTTGCACAAGGGCAATTCCTTGCAATGTGTCCTTTGTTCCCACACCTGAAACACGTGACTTGGTTTCCTGTCCTGTGTGTTTTGCAGTGTCTCGCTATGTGACCTAGGCCACCACATGCAAAACATCTGATGTTTGCTCTGCATGGCCCAGGTCCATCTACACTGCAGTCGTGCTCCCTTCTCCTGAATTGTACCATCCTCAGGGACGCACTCTTCAACACAGTTCTTTTTCCTAAAGTCAGGGAAAAATCTCTGTTAGTCTGGACCGGCTTGACCTGATGATTTGACCGGTCACAGACTACTCTCCCCCCTTGTGGCCCTGCACAGGGCAACGTTTTGGGAGATTCCGACCCTGGCTTTACGGAAAAAGAAAGGGCCGGCACCAACTTGGTGATAACCTGTTGCATGCCAGACATTAGCTGGGACCTTACAGCAACCTGAGCCTTCAATTTGGCTACCGTCACGTCAGTAGAGGCAGTCCGCTCCTTGAAGGCATTGACTTCAGTATAAGACTGAGTCAACTTAGCCTCAATTTCCTCCTTCTGCCTCTGCAGCTCTACCAACTGTGACTCTATCCCAGCCACCTGCGCATCTCGGTCAACAGTAGACTGCACATTCTCTGCCAGCTGTGCCCGCAATGCCGAAACCTGGTCCGAATTACTAGCACAGCATTGGCAGTGAATGGCCGGAGGAATTGTCTCCGTTGACTGAGACACCAGCGCCACTTCCTTTGGCTTACAGATGCTAGCCTCAAACGTATGAACGAGTTTGGCCAGCATCCGAAGCCGTTTGGTGGCCTTGTTCAAAACCGTCCGTTTGTTAACACAAAGCTTGTCGTAACTACAAGCCTGTGCTAACAAATCGGACCACAGCATTTCTGCTGACTTGTATGTAGTGGGGAGGATGGGGTTAAATGTGCTGTGTTTGCTCAAGTGTTGCAGTGTGGGGAGGTCCATACTCACCGTTTGATGAGTGTCCATCTTCTTCTTGGCGCCGTACCTCGCAGCTGCTTGGAAGAAGTCCATTTTCCCGGATCGCCTCTTCCCGACCAGCCTGACTTGTACGCCGCTCCCACGAAGATGGATCTCCTTCAGTGACGTGTCTTCTTCTCCCTTGCAATCACTTGAGCGATGCAGTGACCGTGTAAAGCAAACAGCAAAATATTAATACACAGATAGACAATAGATTCTCTGCTAAAGATTTTGATCTGCGCCTGGTGCCGTAAGGAAGAGTCACGTTACCCGTCCGAATTATCAGGTCCTAGACGCTCAGCTGACCACGTCTCTCTTGCCTGACAATTCACAGGATGACTGACCTCTAACCCCAAAACCAAACACAGATTTCAAAATCTAAGCAGTGGGCCTGACTCGCCAATGTAAAGGGGGCATATTAATCACCAATATTTATGCAAATATCGATAATTAATATTCATAAATGGGAGGAGCCATCTAGTGATAACTCCGCCCATTTATGCCTTTATATAATAATAACAATACCTTCGCTATGCTTCACACTGATCACTATGCTAGCTGCATGCGCCTTACTAAACTAACTATCGCCAATAACCACACGCCACACAGATAGTTATAAACCAAACACAGTATTTATTACTAACAATACACTACGCACGCAATACTAACAATACAGCACTAAATATACAATCCTAAACTACACTACACAGCACAATCCCAAATTCCACCCCACACACTATCTATATAATACAATAATACATTCGCATACACACAAATATCAGCAACCCACCCGCCTGACTAATCACTGTCCCTAAGGGGTACAAGGAGTTAAACACAATGGTGGCTCTGCAGGGGTTATTACCTGCAGGCCAAGGGACACAGGGTTATGAGTTATCAGGACAGTGGTAGTGGAGATCAGGCATTGAAGAGGTTAATGGTCAGGCCACAGGATCAGGGGTACAACAGGGATCAGGGACACAGCAGGGAGTGGGGGTAATCAGGGGTACTAATAGGGACAATAAGGCAAGGGTTTGGGGGATATCAGGGGTACAAACAAGGATTCAATAAGGCAAGGGTTTGGGGGATCAGGGTGTCCAGTACTACACTACACATTCCCATATTCCACCCATAAACTAACTAGACAATTCACACACACAAGTATATTAACAATCACCCACCCATCTGTACACACTGTCCCTACAGGGTTAACGGTGGCACTGCAAGGGAGTGCAGGCCATAGATTCAGCACTGCAAGGGTTACTTGCAAGTGAGTACTGAGGTTTACCAGGGGTACAGCAGGGATCAGGGACACACCAGGGAGTGGGGGTAATCAGGGGTACTAATAGGGCCACAGGATCAGGGGTACAACAGGGGAATACAGGACCAGGGGTGATACTTAGGCCTTATCCAGGAGGTCATCATGGAGCTCCTCTCTCCTATGCGTCTAGTCTGGTTGCAAGCGACTGCATGTCTGCCATGCTGGGGGTTTTATCACAAAAGCAGCCCCCCCCTCCTCCTCCTTCAACAGGAGGGTGATGACATCATCGTGGGGTCGTGTGACGGAATGCTAGAGCTGAAACAAAGGACTTCCTGCACAAGCTGTAAGCCCCCAGCTGCTGCCACATAACATTACACACTCCCACGTCATAAACGAACCAGGCTGATCAATACATATATATATATACTACCCAACCTGGGGGCACTTATATATACTAATATAAGGGGGATTATAAGGGGGCACAGCTTCCAGGGACCACATATTTCCCACAGGGGCCACCATGAGCCCCTGGGGATCACCATGGGCATCACCCCATGATGTGGTGGCTAATGTAGGCATATATATACCATACATGCCCGCACGTGTTTGCAGGCATGCATGGATATATATGCACACGTCTCAACCGTTCCTCAACACTCAGCCACTGCCTAATCCACTCAACAATATGGGAGTCCATGGTCAATGACTGCAGTTTATTGATAAGTCTTCTATGTGGGACAGTGTCAAAAGCCTTACTAAAATCTAGATATGCGATGTCTACTGCACCTCCACCGTCTATTATTTTATTCACCCAGTCAAAAAAATCTATAAGATTTGTTTGACATGATCTCCCTGAAGAAAACCCATGTTGTTTTTCATCTTGCAATCCATGGGATTTTAGATGTTCCACAATCCTATCCTTTAATAGGGTTTCCATTAATTTGCCTACTATTGATGTCAGACTCACTGGTCTATAGTTGCTCGATTCCTCCCTACTACCTTTCTTGTGAATGGGCACGACATTTGCCAATTTCCAATCTTCCGGGACGACTCCTGTTACTAATGATTGGTTAAATAAATCTGTTAACGGTTTTGCCAGCTCACCACTAAGCTCTTTTAATAATTTTGGGTGTATCTCATCAGGCCCCTGTGACTTATCTGTCTTCACCTTAGACAGCAAACTTAGAACATCTTCCTCTGTAAAGATACATGCATCAAACGATTTAATAGTCATTCTTTCTAGTGGAGGTCCTTCTCCTTTTTCTTTTGTAAAAACTGAACAGAAGTATTCATTAAGGCAGTCGGCTAGCCCTTTATTCTCTTCTACATACCTTCCGTCCTTTGTTTTTAATTTAGTTATTCCTTGTTTTAATTTATTTTTTCATTTATATATCTGAAGAATGTCTTATCCCCTTTTTTCATAGACTGAGCTAGTTTTTCTTCTGCCTGCGCTTTAGAAGTTCTTATAACTTGCTTGGCCTCTCTCTGCCTAATCTTGTAGATTTCCTTATCTTCATTGCTCTGGGTTTTTTTATAATTACAAAATGCTAGCTTTTTATTTTTAATGATTTGGGCCACTTCTGCTGAGTACCACATTGGTCTCCTCCTTTTTTTGCTTTTACAGACAAGTCTAATGCAATTTTCTGTTGCCTTCAATAATGCACCTTTTAAGTAGTCCCATTTCTCCTGGACTCCATGTAATCCGTTCCAGTCTGATAAGGACTCATTTATGACTAATTTCATTTTTGAAAAGTCTGTTTTTCTAAAATCTAAAACTTTTGTTTTTGTGTGGTGGGACTCTTTCACAGTTCTTATATTAAACCACACTGACTGGTGATCACTAGATCCCAAGGTTTCGCCTACAATGACATCATATACCGAATCCCCGTTTGTGAATACCAAATCCAAAATGGCCTCCCTCCGGGTTGGCTCCTCAACCACTTGTTGTAGAGATAACCCCAGTAGGGAATTTAGAATATCTGTACTCCTGGTAGAACTTGCTATTTTGGTTTTCCAGTTTATATCTGGAAGATTGAAATCTCCCATAATGATAACTTCTCCTTTCATTGTCATTTTAGCTATTTCTTCAACTAGTAGATCATCTAGTTCTTTAACTTGACCAGGTGGTCTATATATCACACCTACACGAGTTACTGCATGGTTAGCAAACTGCAACGTAACCCAAACTGACTCTATGTTGGCCTCACCAACTTGTATTAGGTTAGATTTAATGCTATCTTTCACATACAGGGCCACTCCTCCTCCTTTCTTGCCTTCTCTGTCTCTTCTGTATAAAGAGTACCCTGGTATGGTTATGTCCCAGTCATTTCTTTCATTAAACCATGTCTCCGTAACAGTTTTCATAAAGTTTGCTGCTAAACTGCTTTTAGATCTTTGTTTCAGTTGTTTCTGTGATGTAGTGAAATATAATTACACGCACTTCATACGTTTCAAAGGCTTTTATCGACAATTACATGACATTTATGCAAAGAGTCAGTATTTGCAGTGTTGGCCCTTCTTTTTCAGGACCTCTGCAATTCGACTGGGCATGCTCTCAAACAACTTCTGGGCCAATTCCTGACTGATAGCAACCCATTCTTTCATAATCACTTCTTGGAGTTTGTCAGAATTAGTGGGTTTTTGTTTGTCCACCCGCCTCTTGAGGATTGACCACAAGTTCTCAATGGGATTAAGATCTGGGGAGTTTCCAGGCCATGGACCCAAAATGTCAACGTTTTGGTCCCCGAGCCACTTAGTTATCACTTTTGCCTTATAGCACGGTGCTCCATCGTGCTGAAAAATGCATTGTTCTTCACCAAACTGTTGTTGGATTGTTGGAAGAAGTTGCTGTTGGAGTGTGTTTTGGTACCATTCTTTATTCATGGCTGTGTTTTTGGGCAAAATTGTGAGTGAGCCCACTCCCTTGGATGAGAAGCAACCCCACACATTAATGGTCTCAGGATGCTGTACTGTTGGCATGACACAGGACTGATGGTAGCGCTCACCTTTTCTTCTCCGGACAAGCCTTTTTCCAGATGCCCCAAACAATCGGAAAGAGGCTTCATCGGAGAATATGACTTTGCCCCAGTCCTCAGCAGTCCATTCACAATACTTTCTGCAGAAGATCAATCTGTCCCTGATTTTTTTTTTTGGAGAGAAGTGGCTTCTTTGCTGGCCTTCTTGACACCAGGCCATCTTCCAAAAGTCTTCTCCTCACTGTGCGTGCAGATGCGCTCACACCTGCCTGCTGCCATTCCTGAGCAAGCTCTGCACTGGTGGCACTTCCATCCTGCAGCTGAATCCTCTTTGGGAGACGATCCTGGCGCTTGCTGGACTTTCTTGGACGCCCTGAAGCCTTCTTAACAAGAATTGAACCTCTTTCCTTGAAGTTCTTGATGATCCTATAAATTGTTGATTGAGGTGCAATCTTAGTAGCCACAATATCCTTGCCTGTGAAGCCATTTTTATGCCATGCAATGATGGCTGCACGCGTTTCTTTGCAGGTCACCATGGTTAACAATGGAAGAACAATGATTTCAAGCATCACCCTCCTTTTAATATGTCAAGTCTGCCATTTTAACCCAATCAGCCTGACATAATGATCTCCAGCCTTGTGCTCGTCAACATTCTCACCTGAGTTAACAAGACGATTACTGAAATGATCTCAGCAGGTCCTTTAATGACAGCAATGAAATGCAGTGGAAAGGTTTTTTTTGGGATTAAGTTAATTTTCATGGCAAAGAAGGACTATGCAATTCATCTGATCACTCTTCATAACATTCTGGAGTATATGCAAATTGCTATTATAAAAACTTAAGCAGCAACTTTTCCAATTTCAAATATTTATGTCATTTTCAAAACTTTTGGCCACGACTGTATAATAGTTTTGTTCTCTACAGTAAGGCTGGGAGAACAGGATCCTTCCTAAAGTTCCAGGAAGAGATCATTTCTGAACTCCTGTATCCAGGAGGGTCCGTGCCCCAAGTCCCTGATATAGTGAGCCGGCTACATGGCAGACACTTCCCGTCTGTCTATCCTGGTACCCCAACTCAACGTTCCCCAAGAAAAAGATGTTGTGTCTGTAGCAGGGGTGGAATAAGGCGTGACACCACCTTTTTTGTCCTGACTGTCCTGACCAGCCTGCCCTATGCATAGTGGAGTGTTTCCGCAAGTTCCACACTCAGGTACACTATTAGTGTAGGGATTGCGTCACACAGGACAGGCACACAGGGGTCTTAGGGCCCTTTCACACAGAGCTGCCACAAACCTCTCCTTTCACCTGGGACAAAGTGCATAATGTACTTCGCCACATCTCTGGGCGATTTGCGCTTTGCACATTGTCCCATGGGGAAGGAGAGGTTTGTCCTATAAAGGTAAAAAAAAATCACCGGTAACCCAAAAAGTTATTGTTCTGTTTCAAAAGTTTATAAAAGTTAATGTTCTCTAAAGTTAATGTTAATAAATTTATTGTGTTGCGGCCTTTTTTTTTTTTTTTTTAACCTTCTAGGTGGACCAAGCGATCAAGCAGCTGCAGCACTGATGTGCATTCTGACAGAAGCATTGCGCTGCTGTCAGATTACACAAAAGTCGGTGTATGCGGCGCTGCAAGACGAGATTTCTCCTCTGCAGTAAAAGATACGTTTGCCGAGGCATATGAGCTGAGGAGGCGGCGGTGTTCATATGCTTTGGCAAACACTTTGTATATTTAAAAAAAAATAAAAAAATACCGGCAATGATTTATTCATCCACATTGATTGATGTGAATGGAGAAATATGGTTTGCCAGGGCATACGAGCTAAGTGGGTATGGATGTTGGGCGGAGCTCCTATGTCCTGGCAGACGCCTTTCCCCTCCTTTTTTTTTGGGCAGAGATTTTTTCATCCACATTGATCGATGTGAATGAAGAAATCTGTGCCGTTCATTTTTTCTTTCAGCCCAGAGGCTGAACGGAAAAAAAAAATCTAATTACCCGTATGCTCAATATAAGGAGAATAGCAGAAACTCCTAATGCTGGCCATACATGTAATGACTGCGGAGACCCTCAAATGCCAGGGCAGTACAAACACCCCACAAATGACCCCATTTTGGAAAGAAGACACCCCAAGGTATTCGCTGAGGGGCATATTGAGTCCATGAAAGATTGAAAGTTTTGTCCCAAGTTAGCGGAAAGGAAGACTTTGTGAGAAAAAAACAAAAGAAAATGAATTTCCGCTAACCTGTGCCAAAAAAAAAAAAATTCTATGAACTCGCCATGCCCCTCTTTGAATACCTTGGGGTGTCTTCTTTCCAAAATGGGGTCACATGTGGGGTATTTATACTGCCCTGGCATTTTAGGGGCCCTAAAGCGTGCGAAGAAGTCTGGGATCCAAATGTCTAAAAATGCCCTCCAAAAAGGAATGTGGGCCCCTTTGCGCATCTAGGCTGCAAAAAAGTGTCACACATGTGGTATCGCCGTACTCAGGAGAAGTTGGGGAATGTGTTTTGGGGTGTCATTTTACATATACCCATGCTGGGTGAGATAAATATCTTGGTCAAATGCCAACTTTGTATAAAAAAATGGGAAAAGTTGTCTTTTGCCGAGATATTTCTCTCACCCAGCATTGGGTATATGTAAAAATACACCCCAAAACACATTGCCCAACTTCTTCTGAGTACCGCGATACCACATGTGTGACACTTTTTTGCAGCCAAGGTGGGCAAAGGGGCCCACATTCCAAAGAGCACCTTTAGGATTTCACAGGCCATTTTTTACAGATTTTGATTTCAAACTACTTTGCACGCATTAGGGCCCCTAAATTGCCAGGGCACTATAACTACCCCACAAGTGACCCCATTTTGGAAAGAAGACACCCCAAGGTATTTCGTGATGGGCATAGTGAGTTCATGGAAGTTTTTATTTTTTGTCACAAGTTAGTGGGATATGAGACTTTGTAAGGAAAAAAAAAATAATAATAATTCATCATTTTCCGCTAACTTGTGACAAAAAATAAAAAGTTCTATGAACTCACTATGCCTATCAGCGAATACCTTAGGGTGTCTACTTTCCGAAATGGGGTCATTTGTGGGGGTTTTCTACTGTCTGGACATTGTAGAACCTCAGGAAACATGACAGGTGCTCAGAAAGTCAGAGCTGCTTCAAAAAGCGGAAATTCACATTTTTGTACCATAGTTTGTAAACGCTATAACTTTTACCCAAACCATTTTTTTTCCCCAAACATTTTTTTTTTATCAAAGACATGTAGAACAATAAATTTAGAGAAAAATTTATATATGGATGTCGTTTTTTTTAAAAAAAATTTACAACTGAAAGTGAAAAATTTCATTTTTTTAAAAAAATTTCGTTAAATTTCGATTAATAACAAAAAAAAGTAAAAATGTCAGCAGCAATGAAATAGCACCAAATGAAAGCTCTATTAGTGAGAAGAAAAGGAGGTAAAATTCATTTGGGTGGTAAGTTGCATGACCGAGCAATAAACCGCTAAAGTTGTGGAGTGCCGATTTGTAAAAAAGGGCCTGGTCACTAGGGGGGTATAAACCTGTGGTCCTTAAGTGGTTAACGTGTGCGCATACTAAAAATATCTGTGACTTTCTGTGTACTTTATTTGTGCATACACTTACAAAACCTGCTCTACTGTACATGTGACATACTTGCAAGCATATATACCATTTAATATGAGCAAGGCAAGCAGTAAGGGACGGGGAAGTGGCAGTGCTGCTGATGGTGCACGCAGAGGCCGTGGCCCGGGGCGTGGTGAAACTGTGCCTGCTGCCAGAGCACAAGAATGCCAGAGCACAAGAATGCCAGAGCACAAGAAACACACTCATCCACGATACTAGTGTTGGTTGAGCACCAAAGTGCTCGTGTGCTCTGGTGCTCGAATAGAACACTTCCCGATGCTCCGGTGCTCTACAGTAAGTATTCCTATACAGCAGAAGTCAAATTTTTTTTTTTTTTTTTTTTAGTAACTGGCCATGTAGCTCTATAGTGTAGTGGTTAACATTCTTGGCTATAATGTAGAAGGTTGTGAGTTTGAATCCCGCCAGAAACTTTTCAGAAATAGAAGCTAAATTAGATTTAAATACACTGACTCGAGCATCGCGGTCTAGCACACGTGACATTCGGCCGAACACCACGATGCTCGAGCCGAACTGGTGTTTGGCCGAGCATGCTTGCCCAACACTACACGATACCTAGCTTCATGTCCCAGTTTGCAGGGCGGCGCAGGACACCATTCTCAAAGTCAGACCAGTGCAACCAGGTGGTCGGTTGGATTGCGGCAGATAATGCTTTCAGTCGGTTAAGCACCACCATGTCTTCCACAAAGTCCAGTTTCAGAAACACTGATATTAGCAAAAACTTCCGAAAAGAAGCAGAGGTGAAACGGGTGTCGGGGTTGGTCATCTCCTAACATTCCTCTCACCTACCATCCTGTGCCATGTAAGTGTTACTTTTGGGCTTCAATTACAGCTCCTGTGTTCCTTGCTGCTTATTTAAGCGTGCATGGACGACTATATCTTGACTTATGTATGCTAGGAATTATGCTATTACAGTGTAGAGGTCATATTGTTATTATGCATCAAGCTCCCATGTGACATAACACTTGGAAGGGAGCTTGGATGACTCTAAAAATTGCATTACATGTTTTCCTTCAGGATATTGGGGTTAGTGCAATAATACTATTGCCACTGAGCATAGATTTATAAAGATTGCACATCCACCAGTAGGAGTGATTTAGGGAGGTGACCTGTTTTCTTGTCGTAATACTGTCCTGAAATTACTGCCATGTATATGTCCACAACTATGTTTTTATAATTATTATTGTAATAATAAAGATTGAGATTATAATACATGTGTGTATGTTTTTGGTGATTTAAAGTCCAGTCTCAGTAGTCAAGAGTCTGGTCAACAGAATCCTCACCCTAATACTCCTTCCTCCCACCATGGAGAGTCTTGGCAAACAAGTGATCCCACACTCGGAAATTCCGAGGAGCTCTTTTCATCGCCATTCCTTGATTTGGGCCTCTCGACAAGCCCGCTTGAAGAGGGACATGAGGAGATATTGTGCCCTGATTCCCAAACTCTTAAGCATCCACAGTCACAAGAAGATGACAGTGGGGAATGGCAATTAGTGTTTCACGAGGTGGATGATGATGAGACCAGGGCCGGTTCAAGGATTTTTGCCAACACAAGCGAACCTACATTTTGGCGCCGTCCCCTCCCCCTCGCAGCTCACCTGGCCCTGGTCCCATCTGCAGCAGCTGGCTTCTCCTCTGTGTGGTCCTGGTATCTTCTCTCTGCTTCAGACAATTGCTGGTTTGGGGACCGTATTTTTCGCCCTCTAAGACGCACCAGCCCATAAGACGCACCTAGGTTTTAGAGGAGGATAATAAGAAAAAATATATTTTCCATTGCACCTCAGGTCAGACCAGCAATCAGAGCCCCAATGTTAATCAGACCTCAGCTCACAGCCCCAATCAGACTCCCAATGTTAATCAGACCTCAGATCAGACCCCCAATGCCTCAGATCAGACCCCCATGTCAGCCATCATGCCCCCATGTAAGCGCATCGGCTGTCGACTGTGAAGGCTGCGCACAGTGAGCTCACATGGTGCGCAGTCCTGCACAGCAGACAGCCGAGCGGAGGACCAGGAAGCGGTGAGTACAGATCCTTCACTGCTTCCCAGTCTTTTGGTACTAATGAAGCACTTCATTAGTATTTGCCCTATAAGACCCAGGGGCAAAAAACACAGATGGTGAGCGGCGATAACGCTATTATGAGCGTAACCATCCCACTTCTGTGTCTACTCAAACGCTCGCTGCTCACAATTAAGGCGGACCCTTTGCATGTGGAAGAGGTGGGAATGGGGGAAGACAGTACACAGGGTGATAGCCAGACCACCCTCAGTTTGTCTTCTCAGCACAAATTGGATGATGATGAGGAGGAGGAGCAGGAGACGGTTGCCTCGGCTACAGAGGGTAGTACCCATGGAAGTTTTATTCCATCTGTTCAGCGTGGATGGGTGGAAGAGGAGAAAGAGGGGAACACACAGCATTTCCGAAAGAAGCAGGGCAACACTCTCCAAGGCCTGGGGCAGTTTTATGGCACCCCGCCAGCACCCTCAACCTGATGCGCGGCCTAGTGTCACAAGGAGGGAAAAATTTTGCAAGATGGTGAAGGAGTACGTAGCAGACCGTGTCAGCGTCCTCAGTGCCTTACAACAATTGGGTGTCCAAGCTGGACACATGGCATGAACTGGCGCTCTACGCCTTGGAGGTGCTGGCCTGCCCCACCGCCAGCTTTTTGTCAGAGTGTGTATTTAGTGCTGCTGGGGGCATAATAACTGATAAGCGCATCCGCCTGTTAACTAAAAATGCTGACCGGTTGACTCTTATAAAAATGAACAAGGCCTGGATTGCCCCTGACTTCTCTACTCCACCAGAGGAAAGTGGCTGAACATAAAGGCACTCTAAATGTGGCTTTTATAGTGTATTGAATACACTGTATTCCCATGCACCCCTTTCACCACTAAAAAGGGTATATGGTTCAATCCCCCTTTTCTCATCCTCCTCCTCCATCATATCAACATGCTTATTAGGCTGCCCTCGCTGTAGCTGGCCAGCTAAGACCTGTCCTAGGTTGCTAGTATAGTTTATATGTTTATGCAGCTGGACCTGCCAATAACCTTAATTCAGTTCCTATGTTTATGTGTTAGAGACAATAGCAGAGTTATTTACTGTGACATCATGTTTTGGATGTTATATAACTGTTATATTTTGTGTTCACAGAAGCAGAAAAAAATAATATGCCTTTAAGATTCATTTTGTAATGTAAGGTAAGCTCAGTGACACAACAGAAACAACAGAAAGCATAGAGTTAATCTGTTGTTGCTGGGAAGAAGTCTAGAACAATCACAGCCAGCTTCTCACACAGGAAGAGTTTTCACCAATCGCAGCCAGCCTCACACACAGCCTGTCTGGGAATTCCCCCAGCTCCTGCTGTTAGAATCATTATTCACCAGAGACAGGAGCTGAAGAGACATTCACTCCACTGAGAGCTGTGTTTTTATGGGAACAAGAGGCCAAAATAGTTCCACCAATTGAAACCAAATTCAATTGCAAATACAAATTGCAAATACAAATTGCAAGCTACAAATTGCAAGCATTCAGATTCCATATTGCAATACAAATTGCATACAACCATACCAGATCATACTCAACCAATCTGAAAATTTTGCGGATCCATTGTAACAATCTCTTTCCCTGTCCACCAAATGGACAAGAATAGGACATGTTCTATTTTTTTGCGGAACAGACATGTGGACATACGGAAACGGAATGCACGCAGAGTAATTTACTTTTTTTTTGCAGACCCGTTGAAGTGAATGGTTCCACATACGGACCTGTAAAAAAACTGAACGGAAACAGAAGAAAAAAAATACGTTCATGTGCATGAGCCCTAAATCTGTCTGGCTGCTAGAGGCCGGGCTTTCCCCTTCTGGCCGTTTTTTAAAGTAGTCAATAAACTGCAGTCTTTGAGCTTGGACTCTCATATTGTTGAATGGATTAGGCAGTGGCTGAGGAACAGACAACAGAGGGTTATAGTCAATGGAGTATATTCAGACCATGGTCTTGTTACCAGTGGGGTACCTCAGGGATCTGTTCTGGGACCCATATTGTTTAATATCTTTATCAGCGAAATTGCAGAAGGCCTCGATGGTAAGGTGTGTCTTTTTGCTGATGACACAAAAATTTGTAACAGGGTTGATGTTCCTGGAGGGATACACCAAATGGAAAAGGATTTAGGAAAACTAGAGTAATGGTCAAAAATCTGGCAGCTAAAATTTAATGTTGATAAGTGCAAAATAATGCATCTTGGGCGTAAAAACCCAAGAGCAGAATATAAAATCAGTGATACAGTCCTAACCTCAGTATCTGAGGAAATGGATTTAGGGGTCATTATTTCAGAAGACTTAGGCCCCTTGCAGACGAGCGTGTCCGGATAGGGTCCAGATGCGTTGCGGCAAACCCGCGCGAGTAGGTACCCAATTGCAGTCAGTTCCGCGCGGGTGCAATGCGTTTTGCACGCGCGTGATAAAAAACTGAACGTGGTACCCAGACCCGAACTTCTTCATTGAAGTTCAGGTTTGGGTTCAAGGTTGTGTAGATTGTATTTTTTCCCCTTATAACATGGTAATAAGCGAAAATAATAGCATTCTGAATACATAGTACAATAGGGCTGGAGGGGTTAGCAAAAAATAAAAAATAATTTAATTCACCTTAATCCACTTGTTCGCGCAGCCGGCATCTCTTCTGTCTTCTTCTTTGAGGAATAGGACCTTTGATGACGTCACTGCGCTCATCACATGGTCCATCACATGATCTTTTTTTACCATGGTAATGGGTCATGTAGCGGACCATGTGATGAGCGTAGTGACGTCACCACAGGTCCTTTCCCTGTGCACAGCAAAGATGAAGACAGAAGAGAAGCCGGGCTGCACGAGCAAGTGGATTAAGGTGAGTTAAATTATTTTTTTTTTTTTTATAACCCCTCCAGCCCTATTGTACTATGCATTCTCTATTAGGAATGCTATTATTTTCCCTTATAACCAGCCCCATTCACTTCTATGGGGCCTGCGTTGCGTGAAAAACACAGAATATAGAACATGCTGCGATTTTCATAGAAATGAATGGGTCCGGATTCAGTGCGGGTGCAATGCGTTCACCTCACGCATTGCACCCGCGCGGAAAACTCGCCCGTGTGAAAGGGGCCTTAAAGGTAGGCAGACAATGTCATAGAGCAGCAGTAAATGCTAGCAGAATGCTTAGGTGTATAGGGAGAGGCATTACCAGTAGAAAGAGGGAGGTGCTCATGCCGCTGTACAGAGCACTAGTGAGACCTCATTTGGAGTATTGTGCTCAGTACTGGAGGCCATATCTCCAGAAGGATATAGATACTCTAGAGAGAGTTCAGAGAAGAGCTACTAAACTAGTACATGGATTGCAGGATAAAACTTACCAGGAAAGATTAAAGGACCTTAACATGTATAGCTTGGAAGAAAGAAGAGACAGAGGGGATATGATAGAAACTTTTAAATACATAAAGGAAATCAACAAGGTAAAAGAGGAGAGCATATTTAAAAGAAGAAAAACTGCTACAAGAGGACATAGTTTTAAATTAGAGGGGCAAAGGTTTAAAAGTAATATAAGGAAGTATTACTTTACTGAGAGAGTAGTGGATGCATGGAATAGCCTTCCTGCAGAAGTGGTAGCTGCAAATACAGTGAAGGGGTTTAAGCATGCATGGGATAGGCATAAGGCCATTCTTCATATAAGATAGGGCCAGCGGCTATTCATAGTATTCAGTATATTGGGCAGACTAGATGGGCCAAATGGTTCTTATCTGCCGACACATTCTATGTTTCTATGGTGACAGTGGAATACAATTTTTAAAAGTTTTATATTTTTCAAATGCTACTTGGGAGAAATCTGGGATAGAGCCCCCAATGTTTACAGAAAGGGATTTGATAATTTGGGAGTTAGAATCTGCTAGGTTGTTCTGGGCATCTGGTGTAGCAGAACATGAGCTGGCACACCATCAACTGCAATTTTTTTAAAGTGTGTAATTGAAGAAAATGACCTTGACTTTTCTTTGTTAATCCTATGGTGTTACAAGTGATGAGCATTAGGGTGCCTTCACATATATTGTGAGTTTCTGCTACTAACAAATCTGCCACAAAATCCACGTCTTAAGCCTCATTCACACGTCCATGCTCAAATCAGTGAAAAGGTGTTCAGTGATGCCTCTATGTAGACGTCCGTGAAGGATCTGTGTCTGGTCTGTGTGTCTGTTTCTAATAGTTTTAACTATTTCCTGTCTATACACAGCATTATGGGATACATAGTGTCTATAAGTGCAGATATCATAATGAAATAGAATCTCCTAAAGTAGCCAGCTTCCAAATAGTAGATCCAGATATATGACGTTTCAGTCATATAGACCTTTATCAAGACCATCAGAGGATCTCAAAACCTGAATTAAAAGGATCTGTTCTATTTAATACATCTTGATGGCTCCGTTTTGGCCGAATCCGGTTGTATTAGGGTCCATTCACACTTGTGTTGCAGAAACAGCCTGCCGTATGCAACCGGATTACATTTTTTCCGGATCCATTTGACGGATCTAGTAAAATACTGGATCCGTTTCATCCGTTATCATCCGGTTTCAAACAGAATAACTGATCAGTTTTTTAAGAATTCCAAAGATCTCAATTTGAGATGCAAATTGTACAGTGGCTATAAAAGAAGACAGAAGGTCACATATCCCTCAGATCAAATGAAATCAATACTGAACAAACCTGATCAGGTATGAAAATCATTGTAAGGCTACTTTCACACTAGTGTTAATATTTTCCGGTATTGAGATCCGTCATAGGGTCTCAATACCGGAAAAAAAAACACTTCCGTTTTGTCCTCATTGATTGTCAATGGGGACAAAACGGAACTGAATAGAATGGAATGCTCCAAAATGCATTCCGTTCTGCTTGGTTGTGTTTTCATATCGGAGAGCAAACCGCAGCATGCTGTGGTTTGCTTTCCATCCTGGGATGCGGGGTAAAACTCACAATGCAAGTCAATGGGGACGGATACGTTTTCTCGGACACAATCTGACATAATAGAAACTGATCCGTCCCCCATTGGGACATTCGGTAAAGTGCAGTGTTACATAACACACCAGTGCTGGGTTAGCACACAGGACACATCCTACAAGAAGTAAATAGGACTTGCGGTGGAATCATGATTTTATATATTTTTTTGTGGTTATTATAGTTTCTACATTACTCCAAAGAAATAATGATAGGGAACTTAGATTGTGATCCCCATTGGGGATGATGCTAATGTCTGTAAAGCGCTGCGGAACAAAGCAGTGCTGTATAAATGCATAAAATAAAATAAAAAATACTGTGTGTATTTACATGGCTGCCTTCCTCTAGGTGATGTAAAATGTCTGTCTGTCTCTAGGTGATGATCTCACATTGTTAATAAAGTTTAGTGTTTCAACACAGACCATACTGTAAGATGCTGTCTTAAAAGGCACCCGAGGAAGAGGCCCAAGTAGCCATTAAAAGGTATCAACCACTGAGGAATCAAATTTTTTTTTTATATTCTATACAGACACTGACAGACCTGCTGAGATGCTGCTGCAGGTAGTAATACTGTATATATGTTCTGCTCCCCAATACACCACTATCTACCTGGGTAGTTAACTGAAAGCCAGGTCATATGATACTTTTAAGGGACAGATGATCACATGATTGACGCCATGTTCAGTTCTATTTAGCTCTCCTATGGATGCATTTTATAGGACTAAAATGGTCCATACCATTTATTTTCTTTAGAGAGAGGCTAATGTATGGATATAATAAAGACATACCTCCCAACCGTCCCGGATCCAGTGGGACAGTCCCAGATTTTAGTGGCTATCCTGCTGTCCCAGTATAGGGGAGGTATGTCCCGCTCTCTGGCAGCTGTCCCTGCTTCCATAGGAAGCAGAGATAGTTGCCTGTAATGATGAAGCAGAGAGCTGTAGGCTCTCTGCTCCATCATTCCTCCTCCCCGCCGGCATTCCACACTGCAGGTCTGGACAGGGGGCGGGGCAGGGGGTGAGGCCGGCCGGGAGCTCCGTGTATCATCTTGCTGCTGCTTCTGCTGCTGGGAACAAGGTGAGTATGTGGAGTTTGTTTGTTTTTTAATGCCTGTGAAGGGGTCACAATCCTGGGCATATTACTGTGAGGGTGCACATAACTGGGTATAACTACTGTAAGGCGACACATAACTGGGCATATTACTGTTAGGTGCCCATATCTGGGCATCGCTACTGTGAGGGGGCACATATCTGGGCATAACTACTGTGAGGGGGAACATATCTGGGCATAACTACTGTGAGGGGGCACATATCTGGCCATAACTACTGTGAGGGGGCACATATCTGGGCATCATTACTGTGAGGGGCCACATATCTGGCCATAACTACTGTGAGGGGGCACATATCTGGCCACAACTAATGTGAGGGGGCACATATCTGGCCACAACTAATATGAGGGGGCACATATCTGTGCATCGCTACTGTGAGGGGGCACATATCTGGGTATCACTACTGTGAGGGGCACATATGTGGGTATAACTATTGTAAGGGGGCACATATCTGGGCATAACTACGGGGCACATATCTGGTTATTACTACTGTCAGGGGCACATATATGGGTATAACTATTGTCAGGGGGCACATATCTGGGTATAACTACTATGAGAGGCACATATCTGGCCACACCTAATGTGAAGGGGCACATATCTGGGCATCTCACTACTATAAGGGGGCACATATCTGGGTATCAGTACTGTGAGGGGCACCTATGTGTGTCATTCCCCGCTCTGACGATGTGCGGAGGTCTGCCAGGATAGCAGCACGAGTTTAGTGTTTGTTTTGGAGCTGTGCTGGATCCGCCTCTCATCAGGTGCACTGGGTGGAGTCATTAGTTTAAATAGCACACCATCCAAGTGCTCTGAGCGGATTATAGGAATCATTGTGGTCTTGGAAGCTAGGAAGGAAGGTTGGCTGTTCTAGCTCAGCAAGCTAAGTGTGATTTCTAGTTTGGTTGTTTTGTGTCATCTCTCCCATCCAGGTTCTGTGCAAGCAGGCTGCTCCTATTTCCCCTCTTCACCATCTTAGGGAATTTAGGGTGTTTCAGCCCAGGCACGGGGACACATCATACCTACCATTAAGGTCTGCATGTGGGCTGAGCAGTGCAGGGAAAGAGGTCAGGGATTAGCTAGGAGGTGACCCTTCCCCTGTCTCTCGCCCAGAGCCTGGTTGGTGGGTTATCCGTGAGTCTGAGTGCACGCCCGCCGTGACAATGTGGGAATAACTACTGTGAGGTGGCACATATTTGGGCATAACTACTGTCAGGGGGCACATATCTGGCCATAACTACGGTGAGAGGGCACATATCTGGTCATCGCTACTGTGAGGGGGCACATATCTGGGCATAATCTGTGAAGGAGGCACAATGCTGGCATAACTACTGTATGGTGGCATAAAGGGAGAATAATTACTATGTGGGGGCATTTAGGGGACTGGGTGGGATTAGGTGTTTAGTTATGTTTTGGGAAGAGTTAGAAGTGTGGCCTAGAGCAGAAAAAAATTGTACTCTTCCTTCCTTTCTAAAGTTGGAAGGTATGTAAAGGTCTGCAAGCAACATTTTAAATAGATCCTATCCTCTACATAAATGTAGCCATTCAAACCGGAACAGCTCTTGAAGTAATTACTAGAATAGGTGGACTACATAACCCAGAAATATTATTAAAAAGACGACTGAGGGGAGATGTAATAACTATGTATAAATATATCAGGGGTCAGTACAGAGATCTGTCCCATCATCTATTTATCCCCAGGACTGTGACTGTGACGAGGGGACATCCTCTGCGTCTGGAGGAAAGAAGGTTTGTACACAAACATAGAAGAGGATTCTTTACGGTAAGAGCAGTGAGACTATGGAACTCTCTGCCTGAGGAGGTGGTGATGGTGAGTACAATAAAGGAATTCAAGAGGGGCCTGGATGTATTTCTGGAGTGTAATAATATTACAGGTTACAGTTATTTGATTTCTAGAGAAGGGTCGTTGATCCAAGGAGTTATTCTGTTTGCCTGATTGTTTTCCCTAAGACAAGAAAATTGGCTTCTACCTCATGAGGAATTTTTGCCTTTCTCTGGATCAGCTTTGTAGGATAACAGACTGAACTGGATGAACGCATGTCTTTTTTCAGCCTTACAAACTATGCTATTATTGACATACGTCTGCCTTGTAGAAAGTACATTATACATCTTGGATTATTGGTGGCCCCCCCTGGTAGGAATGTATGAAGCTATCAGTCATTTTCAGAAAGTAAAACTCCAGATTAAAACTTACTGAGCATATATTTCTAGGATATTTTATAATGGTAAAGTGCATGAGACAAGCTATAGTACAATGGATAGTGCTTCCTTAACAACAAATTTTCAGATATATGCCAAATGAACACTAGATGGCAACATTTAGAAAATGTAGGTTCAGAAGGCTGACAAGGAGACATTTAAAGAAATCTTACTGAGATAATTTTATTAAAATGTACTTGTGGAGATGGTGAGAAGTTTTGTATTATAATTCATATGTATTAACATATTTAGAATAATATATTTTTAGATTTTATAATTATTTAGAATATTATTTTTTTTTTTAGCCCATAAAACACAAGGAAGCATAGTTATTTATATGTAATATACTGTAATCAGTTCTTGAAGATGAATTACTTAAAGGGATTTACACATCTCAAGATGTGTAACGGAAACGGAAGACATACGGATGCATTTCCGTATGTGTTCCGTTTTTTTGTGGACCCATTGACTTGAATGGAGCCACGGAACGTGATTTGCGGGCAATAATAGGACATGTTTTATCTTTAAACGGAATGGAAAAACGGAAATACGGAAACGGAATGCATACGGAGTACATTCTGTTTTTTTTGCGGAACCATTGAAATGAATGGTTCGGTATACGGACCGTATACGGAACGCAAAAAACGCAATATTAATATTTAGATTTGTTGCAGAAGTTTTGCAACCACCACAAATTGCTTCTATCTATTATTATAGCTACAGATGGTGCCATTCATAGTGCTAGCTCCAATCGCTTGGGTGCAGGGAACAGCTGACTAGGGAGTGCTGGGTGTTGGACCGCCACCAATCAGTTACTGATGACCTACATATCTATCAGAGCCACAAGGAATGGTTAACACTAGTTAACACTTTAACACCTTAATCGACGGCGCTTAGCGATAGAGGACGAGCATTCTCGTCCTGCGATCCTTCTCTTCCCCCACGTGCGGTCCCGCGATCAGTGGCAGAGATCCGGCTGTTACTGACAGCCGGATCCCTGCTGCATCCACCAGTATCGGTGATGATGCCGTTGCTGGTGGATTAACCCCTCATATGCCGCGGTCAGTGCTGACCGCGGCATATGGGAGGTTTGCGCTCCCTCACCTCATCCATCAGTCTCCGCGCTGCTGTGGCGGGTACTCGATGGTTGCCATGGCAGCCCCAAGCCATTCCAAGGCTTGGGGCCTGGCAGGTACGGAGGCCTAAGAGGCCCAGCCCCCAGGTTGGGTCTCCTAGGCAACTGTTAGCGTCTTACAGTGTAAGACACTAAAAGTTCAATACAACACAATACAGATGTATCGTGCTGCATTGAAACAGGGATCAGACCCTGTAATGTTGAAGTCCCAGAGTGGGACAAATAATAAAGTGAAAAAAAATAAGTTAATAAAATTAAAGTTTTCCCCAAAAATTTTTAAAGTTTCAAGTAAAAAAAAAAAGCATCCTTTTCCAAAAATAAAGTAAAATAAATTGTAAAAATAGGGAAAAGACATATAGACATATTAGGTATCGTCGCGTCCGTATCGACCAGCTATATAAACATATCACATGACCTAACCACTCAGATGAGCACCGTAATAAATAAAAAATAAAAACTGTGCTAAATAAACAATTTTTTTGTCACCTTACATCACAAAAAGTACAACAGCAAGCCATCAAAAAGGCATACGCCCACCAAAATAGTACTAATCTAACCGTCACTTCATCCCGTAAAAAATGAGACCCTACCTGAGACAATCGCCCAAAAAATAAAAAAAACTATGGCTCAGAATATGGAGACACTAAAACATCATTTTTAAAAAAAAAAAAAGCTGTTATTGTGTAAAACTTACATAAATAAATAAAAAAGTATACATATTAGGTATCGCCGCGTCCGTATCGACCGACTCTATAAAAATATCACATGACCTAACCCCTTAGGTGAACACCGTAAAAAATAAAAACTGTGCTAAATAAACCATTTTTTGTCACCTTACATCACAAAAAGTGTACTAGCAAGAGATCAAAAAGTCATATGCACCCCAAAATAGTGCCAATCAAACCGTCATCTCATCCCGCAAAAAATTAGACCCAACCTAAGATAATCGCCCAAAAACTGAAAAAACTATGGCTCTCAAAATATGGAGACAATAAAACATGATTTTTTTTTTTGTTTAAAAAATTCTATTATTGTGTGAAACTTACATTTAAAAAAAAAGTATACGTATTTGGTATCGCCGCGTCCGTATCGACCGGCTCTAAAAAAATATCACATGACCTAACCCCTCAGATGAACACCGTAAAAAATAAAAACTGTGCTAAATAAACCATTTTTTGTCACCTTACATCACAAAAAGTGCAATAGCAAGCGATCAAAAAGTCATATGCACCCCAAAATAGTGCCAATCAAACCGTCATCTCATCCTGCAAAATTCATACCCTACCCAAGATAATCGCCCAAAAACTGAAAAAACTAGGGCTCTTAGACTATAAAAACACTAAAACATGATTTTTTTGGTTTCAAAAATGAAATCATTGTGTAAAACTTACATAAATAAATAAAAAGTATACATATTAGGTATCGCTGCGTCCGTATCGACCGGCTCTATTAAAATATTACATGACCTAACCCCTTAGGTGAACACCGTAAAACATCAAAAATTAAAACTGTGCTAAATAAAAAAAAAAATTGTCACCTTACATCACAAAAAGTACAACAGCAAGTGATCAAAAAGGCGTACGCCCACCAAAATAGTACCAATCTAACCATCACCTCATCCCGCAAAAAATGACCCCCTACCTGAGACAATCGCCCAAAAAAAAAAAACTATGGCTCAGAATATGGAGACACTAAAACATCATATTTTTTTTTTTAAAAGCTGTTATTGTGTAAAACTTACATAAATAAAACAAAAGTATACATATTAGGTATCGCCGCGTCCATATCGACCGACTGTATAAAAATATCACATGACCTAACCCCTTATGTGAACACCGTAAAAAATAAAAAATAAAAACTGTGCTAAATAAACCATTTTTTGTCACCTTACATCACAAAAAGTGTAATAGCAAGCGATCAAAAGGTCATATGCACCCCAAAATAGTGCCAATCAAACCGTCATCTCATCCCACAAAAAATGAGACCCTACCTAAGATAATCGCCCAAAAACTGAAAAAACTATGGCTCTCAGAATAGGGAGACACTAAAACATGATTTTTTTTTTTTTCAAAAATGATATTATTGTGTAAAACTTATATAAATAAAAAAAGTATACATATTAGGTATCACCGCATCCGTATCAACCGGCTTTATAAAAATATCACATGACTTAACCCCTCAGATGAACACCCTAAAAAATAAAAACTGTGCTAAATAAACCATTTTTTGTCACCTTACATCACAAAAAGTGTAATAGCAAGCGATCAAAAAGTCATATGCACCCCAAAATAGTGCCAATCAAACCGTCATCTCATCCTGCAAAAATCATACCCTACCCAAGATAATCCCCCAAAAACTGAAAAAACTATGGCTCTTAGACTATGAAAACACTAAAACATGATTTTTTTGGTTTCAAAAATGAAATCATTGTGTAAAACTTACATAAATAAATAAAAAGTATACATATTAGGTATCGCTGCGTCCGTATCAACCGGCTCTATTAAAATATTACATGACCTAACCCCTTAGGTGAACACCGTAAAAAAAAACAAAAAAAAAAAACTGTGCTAAATAAATAAAAAATTGTCACCTTACATCACAAAAAGTACAACAGCAAGCGATCAAAAAGGCGTACACCCACCAAAATAGTACCAATCTAACCATCACCTCATCCCGCAAAAAATGAGCCCCTACTTGAGACAATCGCCCAAAAAATAAAAAAAACTATGGCTCAGAATATGGAGACACTAAAACATAATTTTTTTTAAACAAAAAGCTGTTATTGTGTAAAACTTACAAAAATAAAAAAAAGTATACATATTAGGTATCGCTGCGTCCGTATCGACTGACTCTATAAAAATATCACATGACCTAACCCCTTAGGTGAACACCGTAAAAAAATAAAAATAAAAAGTGTGCTAAATAAACCATTTTTTGTCGCCTTACATCACAAAAAGTGTAATAGCAAGCGATCAAAAAGTCATATGCACCCCAAATTAGTGCCAATCAAACCGTCATCTCATCCCGCAAAAAATGAGACCCTACCTAAGATAATTGCCCAAAAACTGAAAAAACTATGGCTCTCAGAATCTGGAGACACTAAAACATGATTTATTTTTTTTTTCAAAAATGATATTATTGTGTAAAACTTACATAAATAAAAAAAAAGTATACATATTAGGTATCGCCGCGTCCGTATAGACCGGCTCTTTAAAAATATCACATGACCTAACCCCTCAGATGAACACCGTAAAAAATGAAAAATAAAAACTGTGCTAAATAAACCATTTTTTGTCACCTTACATCACAAAAAGTGTAATAGCAAGCGATCAAAAAGTCATATGCACCCCAAAATAGTGCCAATCAAACCGTCATCTCATCCCGCAAAAACTGAAAAAACTATGGCTCTTAGACTATGGAAACACTAAAACATGATTTTTTTTGCTTCAAAAATGAAATCATTGTGTAAAACTTACATAAATAAAAAAGTATACATATTAGGTATCGCCTCGTCCGTGACAACCTGCTCTATAAAAATATCACATGATCTAACCTGTCAGATGAATGTTGTAAATAACAAAAAAAAAACGGCGCCAAAACAGCTATTTCTTGTTACCTTGCCTCACAAAAAGTGTAATATAAAGCAACCAAAAATCATATGTACCCTAAACTAGTACCAACAAAACTTCCACCCTATCCCGTAGTTCCTAAAATGGGGTCACTTTTTTGGAGTTTCTACTCTAGGGGTGCATCAGGGGGGCTTCAAATGGGACATGGTGTAAAAAAAACAGTCCAGCAAAATCTGCCTTCCAAAAACCGTATGGCATTCATTTCCTTCTGCGCCCTGCCGTCTGCCCGTACAGCGGTTTACGACCACATATGGGGTGTTTCTGTAAACTACAGAATCAGGGCCATAAATATTGTAACTTTGTGCTTTGTAACTGGAAAAAAAATATTAAAATGGAAAATCTGCCCAAAAAGTGAAATTTTGAAATTGTATCTCTATTTTCCATTAATTCTTGTGGAACACCTAAAGGGTTAACGATGTTTGTAAAATCAGTTTTGAATACCTTGAGAGGTGTAGTTTCTAGAATGGAGTCATTTTTGGGTGGTTTCTATTATGTAAGCTTCACAAAGTCACTTCAGACCTGAAATGGTCCTTAAAAAGTTGGTTTTTGACAATTTCTTCTAAACTTCTAAGCCTTGTAACATCCCCCCAAAATAAAATGTCATTCCTAAAATGATCCAAACTTGAAGTAGACATATGGGAAATGTAAAGTAATAACTATTTTTGTAGGTATTAATATGTATTATAGAAGTAGAGAAATTGAAACTTGGAAATTTGCTAATTTTTCCAAATTTTTGGCAAATTTTGTATTTTTTTAAAAATTAAAATGAATTTTTTTGACTCCATTTTACCAGTGTGATGAAGTACAATATGTGATGAAAAAACAATCTCAGAATGGCCTGGATAAGTCAAAGCGTTTTAAAGTTATCACCATATAAAATGACACTGGTCAGATTTGCAAAAAATGGCCTGGTCCTGAAGGTGAAAATGAGCCCGGTCCTTAAGGGGTTAAATAAACAATGGCAAGAAAATAACGATTGACTTTTTCAATGGTTTTCAATGGCTTTTGTGATGAGATGACACAGTGATAGGTCACTAAGGGTGGGTTCACATCACATTTTATGCCTCAGTTTGACATATACGTTCCAAAAAAAAAAAGGATACAAAAACACAGCACACCATGTTCTTGTATCGTTCACAGTCCGGTAAAAAAAAGTATATATATATATTTTTTTTACAATGGAACTCTATGTTGAACAGACATATATCAAGGGGAGAAAAACAGAACTGGATCGCACATCCACAATGCTATGCTTAGATCTAATTAAACTCGCTTCTCAGCGCAATATTAACATGTACAGCCCCCTATAATACATGCTGTACAAGAGGCTTTAGTGTACATTTTGATCAAAAGGCATAAGCCCACTCACCACGCCAAGGTCTTTAAGTGAGACGTACTCTGACAAAAAGGCGCAGCACAATGCGGTGACAAAGCGGCACTGCCCTAATAGGCGGCTGTATGACAATGCCACCCATGGCACTGGGTCCCCCCAGCACAGCGCCACAAAAACAAAGGCCACCACGCAGTACTGTACCATGTGAACAGTTGTCTAACACAACATGTCCATTGCTATCAGGAACTGCAGGTTAATTATCACTTATATGCAGACGTGGCGTGGTGAGTGGGCTTATGCCTTTTGATCAAAATGTACACTAAAGCCTCTTATACAGCATGCAGTATGGGGGGCTGTACACTTTAATATGGCGCCGAGAAGCGAGTTTAATTAGATCTAAGCATAGCAGTGTGGATGTGCGATCCAGTTCTGTTCTTCTCCCCTTGATATATGCATGTTGAATCTTTCTTCTTTATTACTGGTATCAGCACTCCTCCCATTCGACACAGGTGGTTTTAAATTCGCAGAAGTCTACATATAAGTGATAATTGACCTGCAGTTCCTGATAGCAATGGACATGTGTTAGACAACTGTTCACATGGTGCAGTACTGCGTGTGGCCATTGTTTTTGTGGTGCTGTGCTGGTGGGTTGGTGGGACCCAGTGCCATGGGTGGCATTGTCAGACAGCAGGGTTGCTGTTTGACTCATGGGCAGTGATGGTCAGTTCGCAGTGTTCGCCAGCGAACACATGCGGGCTGCCATCTTGACTCACCCGTCAGGCGATGCACAGGTAAGCCCTTACCTGTGCCGGGAGCCGGTCTGAAATCAAATGCGGTCACCAGGAGCAGGCAGTTCCGAGAACAGCCGCCGGGGGGCCTTCATCGGGCTGTTCTCGGAACTGCCTGCTCCCGGTGACCACATTTGATTTCAGACCGGCTCCCGACACAGGCACATGTAAGGGCTTACCTGTGCATCGCCTGACGGGTGAGTCAAGATTGCAGCCCGCATGTGTTCGCTGGCGAACACTGCGAACTGACCATCACTGCTCCTGGGTCCCGCCGCCTACTAGAGCAGTGGCGCTTTGTCACCGCATTGTGCTGCGCCTCTTTGTCAGAGTAGGTCCCACTCAAAGAGGTGACCTTGGTGTGGTGAGTGGGCTTATGCCTTTTGATCAAAATGTGCACTAATGCCTCTTGTACAGCATGCAGTATAGGGGGCTGTACACTTTAATATTGCGCTGAGAAGCGAGTTTAATTATATCTAAACATAGCATTGTGGATGTGCGATCCAGTTCTGTTTTTCTCCCCTTGATATATCTATGTTGACCATATCCCAGTTTCTGCCGTGTATTTTCATTTTGAATGGTGTGGTCCCGCTCTCAGTTTAGCTTCACTGAATGGAGATAAACCATGAGCAGATTTCCTTGGTATCCACGTGATTACTGCGCCAAGAATGGACATGTATGTTTTTAATGCGGCATGACCACAAAATCCTCAGTGCCAAATCTGCGATGAAATCCATGCCAAAAGTAATGTGACCATACCCTTAGAGTAAATGCCCACTTAAATGTTATGATCCATCTTTATAGGAGCCAGAACTGCAAGAACTCTTCAAACAGTCATAGGTTTAGGTAGTAAAAAATGCTTCCTGTCACAGTCACCACTATGGAGGGCTGACTGCATTTGTCAAGGCTAGTACTGAATTTAAAGGGAACCTGTCACCAGTTTTATGGTGTCCTAACTAAGGGCAACTTAAATAAGTGACTGATTCTCTTAGCAAAATGCTGGGTCACTTTCTTTAATTGACCCAGTCAATCTGCTAACATCTTGTATTGAAAAGCTCCAGCTGATAATGATGAGTCCTGAAGATTCATGAGCTCCTGACTCTCCCCGCCCACCTGCTGCTGAATGACAGTTATTTTCCATATGAATCAGCAGCAGGTGGGCAGGGGAGTGGCTATAGCTCTGAATTAAATATACGCTGGACTCAATGACATCACGCTGGACTCAAATCAGCTCATTAGCATGCGGCATGTGGCATCTTTGTATGTATATTATGAGGTAACCATCTGTCACACCAGTAAGTGAATACATCTAAGGTACTTTTTAGTAGTTCATGATTGTATATAATTAGTTAGATTATAATCAAATATCTACATGACAGGTTCCCTTTAAATGGAGGTGTAAAAATCTGCAGTGGGCCCCCTCTAGTGGTGACTGCAGGCAAATGCTATGATTGGATTTGGGAAGCAGTTCTGTGCCAGACCCCATAATAGATTAATCATTGGTGACCAGGGTCGTAACTACCATAGCGGCAGACCATGCGACTGCTATGGGGCCCAGGGCAAGAGGGGGCCCAGTCTTAGCTGGGATTATCCCCTCTTCTACTGGAGGTTAAACTTGGTCAGGACTCTACCCTCTAAAGGAACAACTTTTAGCAAATGAGGCAGTGGAAAAATGGCCCAAGGGTCATTGAAAAGGGTTTAGGCAGAAACCCTTCTGTCCCGTGTGGGGTGCCTGGTTTGATCCTTGCTATGGGGCCCTTACTCTAGGTACGCCACTGTTGGTGACCCTTAATAATCTTGTTGGTTTTAAGGTGGAGGGGTCAGATTCAGTAGGGCCTCAGTATGTTTAACATCCATATGATTATCGATAAGCATTTCTTGTTGCTTGGGGGATCTGATGTCACCCGCAGAGTTTGTTATCTCAGCATTCTGTCACTATGATAGATCTGTTGAGTACGAAATCTCATCATCCTCCCCTCCCTGCACCACACCCATAATCTCCCTGACATTTCACATTGCCCTGTGCCAAATGTATTGTTCATCTGCTGAGTTACATGGTAAAACCAGAAACCTTTTTGCATTTCCAAATATAGATGCACGACATGTAAAAGTGAGCGGATGCCCTGGTCTTATGTTACTTCCGTGCATTTATCTCCACCCCGAAGATCACAATGGAGAATAGGAAAAGCCTATATTTCTATGTATAATGTATAAGCTCTCATCAGACAAACAGTGCAACATAGTCCATTCACACCTGTCCCTGTCCCAACCTCAAACACGTATTTTTCATAGGAAATCAATTAACCTTTCAGTATGTATTCATAGTGTGAAACCAGAGCACCTAAGAGAAACCTACACAAAGGAAAGGAGACCATACATACTACATGCAGATATTTCCAAAGGATCCTTGTGCTTTGTGCAATCATCTAAGGCAAATGGCCCACATTTCTTTTCCAGCGGCCACTGCAGGGGCAATGTAGAATACAGTGCCTACTTAAAGGGGTTGTCCCACCAAAAATATTCTGCAGTTTTCAAAACAGCATCTGGATCTGAATAGTTTTGTATTTGCATGTAATTAAAAATATTGTATAGCCACTGAGTGATTCAATAAAATGTATCTGCATAGCGCCACCTGCTGTTTGATCTTTTTACTTTTTTTTTGGCTCACTGAGATGGCCACACATGCTCAGTTTCATCCATCAACTTCCTCCTGAGATGTGATAGGGCGAGAGCTCCAGCAGAGAAGACACTCCTCTTGAGATGTCAGCTTGATATAAATCTAGCAGAGCAATGAATGGGGAGATCTCTGGATCCATAGATTTATTCTTGTCATTCTTCCATAAAGACCAGATTTGTGGAGCACGACTAATAGTTGTCCTGTGGACAGAATCTCCCACCTAAGCTGTGGATCTGTGCAGCTCCTCTAGTGTGACCATGGGCCTCTTGGCTGTTTCGGAAATTAGTGCTCTCCTTGCCTGGGCTGTCAGTTTAGGTGGATGGCCATGTCTTGGTAGGTTGCAGTTGTGCCATACTCCTTCCATTTTCACATGATGGATTGAACAGTGATCCGTGAGTTGTTCAGAGCTTGGGATATTTTTTTTATAACCTAACCGTGCTTTACACTTCTCCACAACTCTATCCCTGACCTGTCTGGTGTGTTCCTTGGTTTTCATGATGTTGTTTGATCACTAATGTTCTCTAACAAACCTCTGAGGCGTAAAGCGTACAGCGGCTCACCCCCGTTGCGTATGGGTAGGTGCTCACCCTCCGGTCCTACCCTCAGGACCCAAGAGAGAAAATGGGAAAATAGAGAAATGAGGGGGCACTCTCAAAAGGGATCACTAGATAAGTGCAGATATTTATTAATATATTAAGAACATACCCTTAAAAATCATTAAAACATACATAAAACAAATGTGCAAAACGTCACTGGTAATGATCCTACCACCAACTCTAGGTGTAGATAGGGGAATGCCAACAATATAGCAATATGATAGCAAGATGAATATCCCAATGAGAGTTCTGTTCCACAGAAGTGTAGGAATGACACTAAAGCCAATGACGTTGGAACAATAGTGATACAGTCAGTACCGGCCCTGTGGCTCAGTCCTAATGGAGCGATGATAGAATTAATGTCCCTTTGTCCGATATTCTGGACATACAGAGGTATGTGACAAGTTGGAGACTGAACTCCAGTACTTACAGTCTCTTGTCGCTTGCAATGTTCCGGTCTTACCCTTCCTGGCTGACTCTCCGCAGCGCTGATTTTCCAGGCGGCCGTACACTCACAGCGTCCCGCGTAGTGACCTGGTAGTCTAGGGTGCCGGCTGGACGCTGAGCTGACGTCACTGGTATGCGACTTGGGCTCCGGTTCAGTGCCGGAGAAGAATCTCGTATGTCAATATCTTTAAAGTGAAGAGCTTTCTTATTCTTTTCAGGAATCCACGCTCACTCTGTCTTTGCCAGACGCGTTTCAGGGTCATACACCCCTTCCTCAGTGGCCAACCTCTGAGGCCTTCACAGAACAGCTGTAGTTATACTGAGAATAAATTACACAGGTGGATTTACTAATTAGGTGACTTCTGAAGGCAATTGTTTACACTAGATTATATTTAGGGGTATCAGAGTACATAAGGCTGAATACAAATACACACCACACTTTTCAGATATTTATTTATTAAACATTTTGAAAACCATATTTCGTTTTTTCGGATTGTTTTCTTTTCACTTCACACATACTTGCTACTTTCTGTTGATCTATCATATAAAATACCATTAAAATACATTTAAGTTTGTGAGTTTAACGTGAAAAAATGTTGGAAAAGTTCAAGGGGGTATGTGGGAAAAGTTCAAGGCACTGTAAAGGGGTCATGAGCAGGGGGCCTCCCTCTGAGAGCTATTTGGGGGGGGGGGGGGGAATAATTAAAACAGTGACCTATAGTGTTTTCCAGGTTACTAAAATTGCTATCTCCTAAACAGATAAAGATAATGGGGGAGATTTATCAAACTGGTGTAAAGTGGAACTGGCTTAGTTGCCCATAGCAACCAATCAGATTCCACCTTTCGTTTTCCAAAGGAGCTGTGAAAAATGAAAGGTGGAATCTGATTGGTTGCTACGGGCAACTGAGCCAGTTGTACCTCACACCAGTTTGATAAATCTCCCCCAGCATGCTTAAGAAAGGAAGCATGGTCCCCAAAACGTTGCGTAGCATGTGGGCACGCCGACTCTCCACTGAATTTGTCACGGCCTCTGTGTTATGAGCCGTGACACTTTAGTCGTGCATGTGTAGTGTCCCAATAGGTAAAGGTGGGCACTGCACAGAAGGGGTTAATGTGTTTTTATTACCTGTAATGTTATGTGTATGCATTTCCCTGTGTTAGCTGGGTGTCAGGCCTGTCAGGGTGTAGTTTAGCCTCCCAGACGTTAGAGGGAGCTAGAGAGCCCTAGATATATATAGGAAGGCCCAGACAGGGGAGAGTTAGTTCATTCCAGGGGACTAGAGGAGTTACTTCGTCCACCTGAAGCTCCTGAGGCTAGGATTAGCTCAGTAGAGACACCCCAGTTACAGGACAGCACCTCCTGGGAGAAACCTGCAGTTACCCTCAAGCCGAGTAAGGACAATACCAGGTCAGATAAGTACCCTGATGGGCAGAGGTTCTATAAAGTAAAGCAAGCGCCAATACTGGAGGAAGGATTTATATACCAAGGATTAAAGCCAGCATTTAGGCATCCGGGCCTTGGGATCCAGCCAGCTAGAATAGCTGAAGGGGATAGAGCAGCATTGTCAGGGCCGATCCTAGGGTCACAGGCGCCTGGGTGCAGAAATATTTCTGGCGCCCCCACATGGGCGTGGTTATCTTACTAACTCCTCCCCTTTACAATGTTTCTATGGCAACAACTTCAGCCCCACGAATCGGCGGCTCGGCTGCTCGGCTTAAAAAAAAAAAAAAGTCAAAAAAAAAAAAGTCCCGGCGGCTCGCTCGGCCAGGGCCGGACTGGGGATAAAAACCAGCCCTGGAAAAAGTTGCACACCAGCCCCACAGCATTGCGTCATTATTTACTTGTTTATAATAGGAGAAAGCATTCATTTTAAAACACGTGTGTAAACACGAATATGAACTTTGCCCCACGATAGCTCTTTTGTAGAACCCCCATAAAAACTTACAGTTACTTGACTTGGCCCTTGGGGATCTCGGACGCCACTTCAACACTTTGGCCGGGGGCTCGGCGGAGCTGATGTTGTGCTTTAACCTAATGAGAAAGATTTCATAATAAGGATTTGGAGAAAGGGCAGAGGGATAGCAGAGCAGGGAGAGGCTGGTGCTGCTACTAGGGGGTCATACCATGGGGGAGTAATAAAGCCCACCATAATGCCCCCCCAGTAGTAATAATTCTCCTTATAATATGCAAAACATTTGTAATGCCCCCAGTTGAGCTAATGTTCCCATAATGTGCCAATATAAAATACCCCTTCTCAGTGCCCCCGTAGATGACCCCCATAGTGCCCCCCCCTTCCCCATAGTACCCACCATAATGTGTCCCAGTATAAAATGCCCCTATACAGAGCCCCCATATAAAATATCTTCTTTTTTAGCCTCAGTAGATGCCCCTATAGTGCCCCCCAATAATCTGCAGTAAGATGTGCCCCCATAGATGCCCCCAATCATGTGCCAGTAATAAGAGCCCCCCCACCATCATGTGCCAGTAGCCAGAGCCCCCCCATATCATGTCAGTAGCCAGAGCCCCCCCATATCATGTGTCAGTAGCCAGAGCCCCCCATATCATGTGCCAGTAGCCAGAGTGCCCCCAATCATGTGCCAGAAATAAGAGCCCCCCCACCATCATGTGCCAGTAGCCAGAGCCCCCCATATCATATGCCAGTAGCCAGAGCCCCCCATATCATGTGCCAGTAGCCCCCCTTATGTGCCAGTAGCCCCCCTATGTGCCAGTAGCCCTCCTTATCATGTGCCAGTAGCCCCCCTTATCATGTGCCAGTAGCCCCCTTATCATGTGCCAGTAGCCCCCCTTATCATGTGCCAGTAGCCCCCCATATCATGTGCCAATAGCCAGAGCCCCCCCCCCCATCATGTGCCAGTAGCCAGAGCCCCCCCCCACCATCATGTGCCAGTAGCCAGAGCCCCCCCATATCATGTGTCAGTAGCCAGAGCCCCCCCATATCATGTGTCAGTAGCCAGAGCCCCCCATATCATGTGCCAGTAGCCAGAGTGCCCCCAATCATGTGCCAGAAATAAGAGCCCCCCCACCATCATGTGCCAGTAGCCAGAGCCCCCCCATATCATGTGCCAGTAGCCAGAGCCCCCCATATCATGTGCCAGTAGCCCCCCTTATGTGCCAGTAGCCCCCCTATGTGCCAGTAGCCCCCCTTATCATGTGCCAGTAGACCCCCTTATCATGTGCCAGTAGCCCCCCTTATCATGTGCCAGTAGCCCCCCATATCATGTGCCAGTAGCCAGAGCCCCCCCCCTTATCATGTGCCAGTAGCCAGAGCCCCCCCCATATCATGTGCCAGTAGACAGATCCCCCCCATTATCATGTGCCAGTAGCCAGAGTGCCCCCATATCATGTGCCAGTAGCCAGAGTGCCCCCATATCATGTGCCAGTAGCCCCCCATATCATGTGCCAGTAGCCCCCCTTATCATGTGCCAGCCCAGTAGTCCCCCCTTATCATGTGCCAGCCCAGTAGTCCCCCCTTATCATGTGCCAGCACAGTAGTCCCCCCTTATCATGTGCCAGCCCAGTAGCCCCCCTTATCATGTGCCAGCCCAGCCCAGTAGTCCCCCCTTATGTGCCAGCCCAGTAGCCCCCCTTATGTGCCAGCCCAGTAGCCCCCCTTATCATGTGCCAGCCCAGTATTGTACCTATATAAAAAAATAAAAAAAAATAATACACTTATACTTACCTCCAGCAATGCGATGCGATGCAGGCCGCCTCTTCCGTCTGTGTCCCTCGCTATACGGCTCAGGCGACGCGATGACGTCATCGCGCCATCACCGGCCTCTGATAGGCTGCCAGCACTAAGCCGGCAGCCTATCAGAGGAACAGGAGGGGACACACCTCTCCCTCCTCTGCCGCAGCACAGACAGGCATCTGTATTGCCGTCCTGAGGACGGCAATACAGATGACTATGGAGATGAGCGCTTCCGCAATGGAGGCGCTCATCTCCTGCTCTGCCCTGCCGCCGGCCGCGGCCGCCCCCACTTGTCACCAGGGCCGCAGCACTGGGGTGCGGGGCACCCACTGCACCCCGTGTAGGATCGGCCCTGAGCATTGTACTGCAAAGCATTAACCGTTGTGCCCTCCAAGTATCTTGCATAATTAATACCTGCCACTATTTAAAGTCTACCTGCTTGTGAAGTATTGTTCAAGGGACTGTGTTATCATCACTATCAACTGTAACTGTATGTACAAAGTTGGACTGTGTTCACCAAGTAAAGCAACGTTTGGTTTATCCACTGAGTACTCAGTTATTCCTCCTATAAACCGGTGTGCCACCGTTACAGGCACTGGCGTCACGAATCCAACAGGGACCTTGCCCCAGGCACTAAAAATACCTGTAACATCCAGGGCACCTCATCCACCATCAGGCCTGGTCCCTACATACAGAGTGTGCCCCAGAGGAACTGTGTCTACCTCTCCTTCACTGCCGCATGCCTGCCCAGGGTTCTCCAATACAGTGAGCAACCCTCGATTGCCTATAACCGTGACCTCGCTTCGCTATACCCTGCAGGTCTGGCGTGCTGCATAAATTGGCGTCACGAACAGGATTTACGGAACATTCCTGCGCCATTGCGGATATAAAACTGTGTGCTAAAGATTGCCTTAAAGTGACCAAGCCCTATTGTTTTATTCAAAATTGCTGGGCCAAAGAATTGAAAAGAATTAGCGGTGTGAAGATAGTGTTTTCTGGACTGTTTGCTGCTTATTTAAGCCACCGCTTGCTGTCAGTGAATAGACAGCCATTTTGCCACTTAAACCTGAGGTGGATTACAAGTGCGCCCGGCGAACTGTTTGGCGCGAAAAAGAGGACTTTGGGCAAAAAAAGAACCAGGCGGAGTCATCACCCAGCCGGCGAGGAGGAAGAACGCCGCCCTGTCTGGAGAAAAAGGTGCCGCCTACCTGAGTCCCGGAGCTACGAGAGGCCGCGCCCACCTGCTGACGCTGTACGCGAGACGTCCGACGCCCATAGCCATGCATCTCGCGAGACTTGGAGCGAGCACCACCGGAGTGAGTACCAACGTAGAACTGTTGTCGGCTCTTCTATTTACCTTACCGGAACGTTCCCGACCCCTGCCAGGGCACCGGAGGGACTCTCGTTAGTGATAAAAGACTTTCCTGTGGAAAAAAAAAAAGGGTTATTACCATTGCCACTCCGGTCCGCTCCGCTACATTTAAAGGGCCATACCCACCTAGCAGCATCATGCCCACCCCTGAGGAAATCGGACAGGTGGCCCCAGCCGTGTCTCCTGAAGTATCCCCAGCCGACCCTAGGGCCCCTGCCGCCGCAGCACCGCCAAGCCTGATGCCGCTAACTATGCCGTACTATTTTGGGGCCCCCTGGTTCCCACGTTATTCCGGGGAAGCTCACAAGTTAAAGGACTTTAGGGAGCAGATATTGGCCTTGTTCCGGCTTTACCCCATAACTGCTGAACAGCAAATGGAGATCCTCCTAGCTCAGTTGGAAGGGGCCGCCCGCAGGGAAGTCATGTCGTGGCCCCGCTCTGAGAAAAGTAGCCTGGAACAGATCTTTGATCGCTTGGGCACCACATTTGAGGCCAGAACGGTGTCAGAAGTTAAAATGCGTTTCTTCAGCAGAAAGCAGCAACCTGGAGAGTCGCTCCGTGATTTTGCCCTGTCCTTACAAGAGACACTGAGAGCTGTAGTCCAAGTGGATCCTAAAGAAGCTGAGGACCAGGACCGGACTCTTAGAGAGCAATTCATTGCAGGCGTAAGTAATGAGCATTTAAAGGGCCAGCTACGCATGTTGTCAGCTCAACACCCCCACTGTGCATTTCTGGACTTTAAAGAATTGGCCATCAGTATATTGAGTCAGAACCCTGCTCCAGGGCCAGCAGCCTCCTATGAACCCCAGGCTTGTCAGCCCAAGACTGTGAATGTGGGGTCTGCAGGGGTCAGTCAGGCCACCCAAGCTCCAGTCACAGACGTAGTGGCAGCCCTCATGGAGCAAGTGAACCATCTTACTCTAAGCCTAGAGAAGGTGTGCAAAAAGATAGAGGAATGGGAGAGACCATTGTTACTAGAAGATGAAGGTCCTTTTCCTCCAAGGCTCCCACCTGCATATGGAGACGTATACCCAAAAGAGCCTGATGGGCGACCGAGGTACAGGCCCAGAAGTAGAAAACAGCCTGTCTGCCACCACTGCAAGAAATATGGACATACTGAATCAATGTGCTGGCAGTTAAACGGGCAACCCCTGAGGCAGAGGACCGCCCCTCGGGAGGTAGAACAGTAGGTCCAAAGGATCCAAGCTGGATGCCTAAGTATGTAGGATCCCGTCCAAAGATCAATATATGTATCAACGGGATACCCTTTGAAGCCCTGTTGGACACTGGGTCACAGGTCACCACCATTCAACAGCCTGCCTTTGATAAGTTCTGGGATCCAAGTCTCCTCACCCAGCCACCAGAGTCCTGGCTAGACATCATTGCCAGCAACGGTAAGCCAGTGAAAGTGCATGGGTATTGGGAACCTACCGTTCAGGTGGGAGAAGCCACCCTGCCACAGCAAGGCGTGATTGTGGTACAAGCAGGAGATAAAGGAGGACACCCTGTGATATTAGGGACTAACGTTCTAAAAAATTGTTACCCTGAAGTACTTGACGCATTGAACCAAACTATCTCTTCAGCCTCACCTGCTTCCAGAAGAGTTATTCAAAAGACTATTAGTGTGCTGTGTGCTCAACAAAAGTTCGCCAACAAGAAAGGAGAAATTTGCACTGTCCGGATCCGGGATAACCGGCAGGTAACTCTGCCTCCAAATTCCCAGATCATCCTGTGGTGCCGTGCGGTGTTAGGGATCCAGGGCCAGGACTATCAAGCCCTAGTGCAGTGGTGGGCAACCTTTTTTTTCAACTGAGCCAAATCTCGCCAAAACCACGATTGAAATTTATTTTGAGAGCCACATTTTTAAAACCGAAAATACATAGGATGGTACACTGTTTTTAGTTTCAATAAGTTTTTATTGAGAATATTGTGCATGCAAGTATCCACATAGGTCGGGTACTGTGGGACTCTTTGCACCGGCCCTGTCACGTGGACGTGACCAGAGCCTGTGCAAGGATTTTTTGGCAACACAAGCGAAGCTACATCTCGGTGACCCCCCCCCCCTCCCCCCGCCCCGCCCCGCCCGCAGCTCACCTGGTCCTGGTTCTGTCTGCAGCAGCTGGCTTCTCCTCTGTGTGGTCCTGAAATCTTCGCTCTGCTTCAATCTGGTTTGAGGACTGTACTTTTCGCCCTATAAGATGCACATAGGTTTTAGAGGAGTATAATAAGAAACAATATTTTCCATTATACCTCAGGTCAGACCACCAATCAGACCCCCAATGTTAATCATACCTCAGATCAGCCCCCCATATCAGCCGTCAGCACCCCATCCATCATGCCCATGTCAGCCGTCAGCCCCCATCCATCATGCCCCCATGTCAGCCGTCATGCCCCTATGTCAGCCGTCAGCCCCCCATGTCAGCACCCCATCCATCATGCCCATGTCAGCCGTCAGCACCCCATCCATCATGCCCATGTCAGCCGTCAGCACCCCATCCATCATGCCCATGTCAGCCGTCAGCACCCCATCATGCCCATGTCAGCCCCCATCCATCATTACCCCCCATGTCAGCCATCAGCCCCCCATGTCAGCCATCATGCCCCCCATGTCAGCCGTCAGCACCCCATCCATCATGCCCATGTCAGCTGTCAGCCACCATCCATCATGCCCCCCATGTCAGCCGTCATGCCCCTATGTCAGCCGTCAGCACCCCATGTCAGCCGTCAGCCATCAGCCCCCCATGTCAGCACTCCATCCATTATGTCCATGTCAGCCGTCAGCCCCCATCCATCATGCCCCCCATGTCAGCCATCATGACCTTATGTCAGCTGTCAGCCCCCCATGTCAGCACCCCATCCATCATGCCCATGTCAGCCGTCAGCACCCCATCTATCATGCCCATGTCAGCCGTCAGCACCCCATCATGCCCATGTCAGCCCCCATCCATCATTACCCCCCATGTCAGCCATCAGCCCCCCATGTCAGCCATCATGCCCCCCATGTCAGCCGTCAGCACCCCATCCATCATGCCCATGTCAGCTGTCAGCCCCCATCCATCATGCCCCCCATCATGCCCATGTCAGCCCCCATCCATCATTACCCCCCATGTCAGCCATCAGCCCCCCATGTCAGCCATCATGCCCCCCATGTCAGCCGTCAGCACCCCATCCATCATGCCCATGTCAGCTGTCAGCCCCCATCCATCATGCCCCCCATGTCAGCCGTCATGCCCCTATGTCAGCCGTCAGCACCCCATGTCAGCCGTCAGCCCCCCATGTCAGCACTCCATCCATCATGCCCATGTCAGCCGTCAGCCCCCATCCATCATGCCCCCCATGTCAGCCATCATGACCTTATGTCAGCCGTCAGCCCCCCATGTCAGCACCCCATCCATCATGCCCATGTCAGCCGTCAGCACCCCATCCATCATGCCCATGTCAGCCGTCAGCACCCATCCATCATTACTCCCATGTCAGCCATCATGCCCCCCATGACAGCCGTCAGCCCCCATCCATTATGCTCCCTAATGGGGGACAATGTTGGAGTCTGCACCATCGGGTGGGTGACATGATGAGGGACAATGTTGGAGTCGGTACCTGATATATCACTGGAGTCTGGCTGGAGTGGGGTCGGTCTGGTCCTGGCTCCAATCTCAGCTGGCTCTGCCTTAAGGTGTCTTCTCCAGAGTCCAGCAGGGTCGGCCAAGTTCCAACAAGTCGTGCCTCAGTGTTACTCTGTGACTGTGTTCTTCTGCTGCCAGCCTGGAGGGGCAGCTTTTACAGGCCATAGCAGACAGAGCAGCTCCGCCTCCTCGCCTCCCTCCGCCGCGGCCCCACTGACAGTCAGTGACGCCTCCTTTGGCCTGAGCGCCGCACGGCACACATGTAGGCAGGACAGCCCCGCAGGCTAGTAGCCATTGGCTCCTGAACTGAAAAATTTAGGAGCCAAATCAAACTGAATCAAAATTTTGGTATCGTGACAACGCTACGCCGATCAGATCGGCGTAGGGTTGTTTTGCAACCAAAATTTTGATTCGCTTTCGTCACCATAAAAAAGTATTGTGATACTCAATACCGCGCAAAAAAAAAAAAACACCAAAAAAAGCTGCGTGCATTTTGCATTTTATGAAACATTCGGCCCATAATAGAACAGTCCTATGCTATTTTTTGGGGTGACAAGGTGACTAAAAAGGCTATGTAATATGTTTATTTATTTATTTATATGTTTTATATGTAAAATTGGGAAAGGGGGGATTTAAACTTAATATTTTAAAGTACTTTCACATTAGCGTTTTTCATTTCCGGCACTGAGTTCCGTCACAGGGGCTCTATACCGGAAAATAACTGATCAGGCATATCCCCATGCATTCTGAATGGAGAGTAATCCATTCAGGATGCATCAGGATGTCTTCAGTTCAGTCATTTTGACTGATCAGGCAAAAGATAAAACCGTAGCATGCTACGGTTTTATCTCCGGCGAAAAAAAAGGAAGATTTGCCTGAATGCCGGATCCGGCATTTTTCCCCATAGGAATGTATTAGTGCTGGATCCGGCATTCAAAATACTGGAATGCACCCGCACTAAATCCGGACCCATTCATTTCTATGGGGCTGTGCACATGAGCGGTGATTTTCACACATCACTTGTGCGTTGCGTGAAAATCGCAGCATGCTCTGTTGTGCGTTTTTCGCGCAACGCAGGCCCCATAGAAGTTAATGGGGCTGTGTGAAAATCGCAAGCAAGTACGATTTTCACGCATGGTTCCTAGGATGAAAGTCTATTCACTGTATAATTTTCCCTTATAACATGGTTATAAGGGAAAATAATAGCATTCTGAATACAGAATGCATAGTAGAAGGTCAATATAATAAACATTGGTGGCGCAGTGCGCCCCCCCATCACCATAATATAATAAACATTGGTGGCGCAGTGCGCCCCCCATCACCATAATATAATAAACATTGGTGGCGCAGTGCGCCCCCCCATCACCCCAATATAATAAACATTGGTGGCGCAGAGCGCCCCCCCATCACCCCAGTATAATAAACATTGGTGGCGCAGTGCGCCCCCCCATCACCCCAATATAATAAACATTGGTGGCGCAGTGCGCCCCCCCTCAATATAATAAACATTGGTGGCGCAGTGCGCCCCCCCATCACCCCAATATAATAAACCTGGTGGCGCAGTGCGCCCCCCCTCAATATAATAAACATTGGTGGCGCAGTGCGCCCCCCCCATCACCCCAATATAACAATATAATAAACATTGGTGGCGCAGTGCGCCCCCCCTCAATATAATAAACATTGGTGGCGCAGTGCGCCCCCCCATCACCCCAATATAATAAACATTGGTGGCGCAGTGCGCCCCCCCAACACCCCAGTATAATAAACATTGGTGGCGCAGTGCGCCCCCCCCTCAATATAATAAACATTGGTGGCGCAGTGGGCAGTGCCAATGAGGGTTAAAAAATAAAAAAATAATTAACTCACCTCCTCCAATTGATCGTCTCCTGTTCTTACTTCTTTCTAGTTTCTTCAGGACGCAGGACCTGTGGTGACATCACTGCTCTCATCACATGATCCATCACCATGGTAATGGGCCATGTGATGAGCTCAGTGACGTCACCACAGGTCCTGAAGAAACTAGAAAGAAGTAAGAACAGGAGACCGGCAGCTACCTGATCAACTGGAGGAGGTGAGTTAATTTTCTTTTATTATTTTTAACCCTCATTGGCACTTCCCACTGTGCCACCAACGTTTATTATACTGGGGGGGGGCGCACTGTGCCACCAACGTTTATTATACTGGGGGGGGGGGGGCGCACTGTGCCACCAACGTTTATTACACTGGGGGGGGGCGCACTGTGCCACCAACGTTTATTATACTGGGGGGGGGGCGCACTGTGCCACCAACGTTTATTATACTGGGGGGGGGGGGCGCACTGTGCCACCAACGTTTCTTATACAAATACAGGAGGCGGGTGCCGGAATCAAATAGCCGGCACCCGACCTCTGTGACAGGGGGCTGCGATCAGCGGCAGTTAACCCCTCAGGTACCGCACCTGAAGGGTTAACTCAACTGCCGCTGATCGCAGCTCCCTGTCATAGAGGTCGGGTGCCGGCTATTTGATTCCGGCACCCGCCTCCTGTATTTGTATTACAGGTCAGTTTTCTTCATTGGTGGCGCAGTGGCCACAGCCCCTCCCCTCCTCCTCCCGTCTCTCTTCTTATTGGCAGCGGCGGGGGCAGCAGCAGCACAGGGGGGAGGGAGAGACTCCTCCTGCGCTGCTGAGAACGATCATCTCCTGTGCCCGCCGCTGTATTGAGCAGAGCTGCGGCGGCGGGTCCAGTCGCAAATGGCACCTGGAGCCCTGCAGAAGAGCCGCATTAAAGTGTGTAAAGAGCCGCATGTGGCTCGCGAGCCGCGGCTTGCCGACCACTGCCCTAGTGGAACCTATTCCCTTTGAAAATCATCCCTTCGTACGGACAGCCAAGAGCCTGGTGACCGTGTCTCAAGGTAAAGTGCCTGTCCGCTTGATTAACTTTGGTGACCATCCCGTTACTCTCCTTAAACACTGCCCCGTTGCTCAGCTTTTCCAGGTGTCTTTCCAGGATGTGATCCGTCTGCCTGCCACGGAGGCGTTCCAGACCACACAGAGCAG
Organism: Bufo bufo; assembly: GCF_905171765.1. Lineage (NCBI taxonomy): Eukaryota > Metazoa > Chordata > Amphibia > Anura > Bufonidae > Bufo > Bufo bufo. Next base: position 105,203,043 of record NC_053390.1, on the reverse strand, counting down.
CAGCACCCCTACAACATCCTGGTGGGAAGAACTACATGTGGGGGACGAATCTACCCCAAAGGAGCAGATAGAGGGAGTCCTGAAGCTGGTGAAGGAGCACCACCAGGCTTTCAGCAAACACTCCACGGACTACGGAGAGGTCAGTGTAATCAAGCACACCATACCCACTGGCTCTCATCCTCCTATTAAGGAGAGGCACAGACCCATACCACCTACTACCTATCAGTCTGTGAAAGAAATGATAAAAGAGATGAAAGACTCTAATATAATCCGGGACAGCCATAGTCCCTGGGCTGCGCCCCTAGTTCTTGTCCGAAAAAAAGATGGCAGCATAAGGTTCTGCGTGGATTACAGAAAAATTAATCAAATCACCCACAAAGATGCATATCCATTGCCACGCATTGAAGAGTCCTTGACTGCTCTGGGGTCATCAGCCTATTTCTCTACCTTGGACTTAACCAGTGGGTACTGGCAAGTACCCATGGCCCCAGAAGATCGAGAAAAGACTGCTTTCACTACACCTATGGGCCTGTTTGAATTCAATTATATGCAGTTTGGACTGTGTAACGCTCCAGGAACATTCCAGCGGCTGATGGAACGTTGTCTAGGCCATAGGAATTTTGAGACTGTACTCTTATATCTGGATGACGTCATTGTATACTCCAAGACGTATGAGGACCATCTAAAGCACTTGGGTGAGGTGTTTCAAGTTCTTGCTAAATATGGCCTCAAGATCAAGCCATCCAAGTGCCACCTACTGAAACCAGCGGTCAAATACCTTGGGCACGTTGTTAGTGCCGAAGGAATACAGCCTGATCCTGATAAACTTGCTGCTGTCCGCAACTGGCCTACTCCAACGACCGTGAAAGAGGTGAGAAGCTTTCTCAGTTTTGCAGGGTACTACAGGCGTTTCATCCCACATTTCGCACAAATTGCGGATCCCATCCAGGAACTGTTGAGGGGGCATCCAAAGAAGAGCCCGAAAACTCCTATTCCTGTTGAATGGAACCAGGAGCGAGAAATTGCCTTTCAACTCCTAAAGAAGAAGTTGACTGAACCCCCTGTTCTGGGTTACCCAGATTATCAGAAGCCATTCCTCCTCTACACGGATGCCAGTAAAAGAGGCCTGGGGGCCGTGTTGGCTCAAGTGCAAGACAACAAAGAAAAGGTAATTGCCTACGCCAGCAGATCCCTGAAGGGAGCTGAAAAGAATGATCAGAATTACAGTTCTTTCAAGCTGGAGTTTCTTGCCTTAGTGTGGGCTGTGACTGAAAAGTTCAAAGACTATCTTGCTGCCACACCATTTGTTGCCTTCACGGACAATAATCCCCTGGCGCATCTGAACACGGCCAAGTTAGGGGCACTGGAGCAAAGATGGGCCTCCCGCCTTGCCAACTATGACTTTTCTGTGAAGTACCGGGCAGGCCACTCCAATGATAATGCTGATGCCCTGTCGCGGCTCCCCACTACAGAGGCCCCAGATGAGTTAAAAGATGCCTGGGAAGAAGTGGAAATGCCCGCGTTCTACAGAAAATTTGCCCAGCAGGATAATATCCGTACTAAAAATCTCCCTGCTGCTGATCTTCCCTCCTCAGATGATCCTGAGTCCGGAGGCGATCAAGAAAGATGGTTTAAGCTCCAGTCCGAAAGTAGAGTCCTCGGTGAACTGCTTGACTTCCTTACCAGTGGGAAAATCCCTGAGAGAATCCGCAGGAAGAGTGCAGACCCAGAACTAGTAAGACTGTGGAGACATCGCCACCAACTATTCCTTCAAAGAGGCCTGTTGCTCAGAAGGAGTCTGGATCCAGTGTCCTGTGATAGAGTCTACCAGATTCTCCTGCCACGTCGGGGTGCCAGCCTGGTACTGGACATGTACCACAACCAGTCCGGACACTTCGGTGTGCAAAAGACTGAGGCCACTATACGGAGAAGATTCTATTGGATTGGGATGAGAGAGGATATCGAGAAATGGTGCCGAGAATGCACTGCCTGTGCTGTGGGGCGGACTGAACGCCATGACCAGAGGGCGCCTCTCCATCCTATTGTAAGTACAGCTCCTTTAGAACTTGTCGCGATTGATCATGTGAAGTTGGAGCCGAGTCGCTCTGGGTATACATATGCCATGACTATAATTGATCACTTCACCAAGTTTGTCGTAGCAGTGCCTGTGAAAGACCTGACAGCCAAGACTACAGCGGAGGCGTTCTGGAAGCATTTCCTTCTGCCCTACGGCTGTCCAGAAAGGATCCTCACCGATCAAGGGTCTGCGTTTGAGTCACAGCTGTTCCATGAGATGTGCCTGCTGCACAACTGCCAGAAAGTCCGGACCACCGCCTATCATCCGCAAGGTAACAGACTCTGTGAAAAGATGAATAAGACTCTCATTGAAATGCTGAGAGCAGTACCCCCTGATACGAGGGGTGATTGGCCTACTCTGTTGCCACAACTGATGTACACTTATAACAACACCATCCATTGTTCCACCGGTTACACCCCGTTCTATCTGATGTTTGGGCGACAAGGGAGATTACCTGCGGATCACTCCCTGGGGGTACAGGTGCCGGATGTGATCAACCCACTGCCCAGGACTGATTGGGTAGTGGAGCCCCAGAGGTGTCTTCTTAATGCCAAGGAGATTGTGCAAGAACGCATGGAGAATGTCCGGGAACGCCAGCAAAAAGACTACGACCAGACTGCCCATGCGGGACCCCTGGCTCTTGGAGACAAGGTTTGGTTGAAAAACAACCACCGGACCAGTAAGTTGGACAGCAAATGGGAAAGGATTCCCTACCTTATTACTGCCATACCTAATGCTGCAGCCCACATTTACCAGGTCTCCAGAGAAGGAAAAGGTCCCCAAGTTGTTCACAGGAACCGCCTCAAACCCTGTATCGAAGGAGAACCAGCGGCGGAGGAGATGGAGCCTGAGCCTTCTGAGGAAGAATTGCCGGCTCCACCTATGGACCCTATGCAGGCTGTGGAGAACTTGATCCACGATAAAGAGCCACTCCACTGGGCCCTCACGCCTTGGCTGAATTTGCTGGTTCCTGCTCCTGTTCCTGTTGGTCTCCCGTCTCAGGAGACTTTACCTCCGAGAGCTCCTGAAGAAGTTCCAGAGGCGGTGAGCTCCCTTGACCTTCCTGAGTCCAGGCAGGAAGAATCTCCGTCACTAAGGAGGTCTACACGTTCTACCAGGGGACACCCACCTGTGAGGTTTGAGGACTACATCATGGGTCCAGGTAGCCCCTCACGAGAAACCCCTGTTTAACCCTGTTGCAAACCTGGGTACGGACTCATATTTGTTCCTTGAGCCTCCAAGAACTTTGGATTGTTTTATATTTTGTCTTCTGTTCTATTATGGACAATTTGCACTTATGGACTATAGTGGTTTATTGATACGCTGCACCAGGTCAGCGCCCCTGTTCCCTTCTATTATCCTGAGAGAAGAGAACGACGCCCCTTTTCACCATTCCCTGCAGTTATATTGGTTGTCAATGTTTGTATTGTTGCTGTGATATTTGCCATGTATGCCGGTTCTCATTTTGTCTTTCAGGCTGCAGTATCCAGCCGGGCAGGGCCCCTCCATGTTGCGCCGAGGACGGGCAACGTTATAGCGTGGTCGTATGTAGTGTCCCAATAGGTAAAGGTGGGCACTGCACAGAAGGGGTTAATGTGTTTTTATTACCTGTAATGTTATGTGTATGCATTTCCCTGTGTTAGCTGGGTGTCAGGCCTGTCAGGGTGTAGTTTAGCCTCCCAGACGTTAGAAGGAGCTAGAGAGCCCTAGATATATATAGGAAGGCCCAGACAGGGGAGAGTTAGTTCATTCCAGGGGACTAGAGGAGTTACTTCGTCCACCTGAAGCTCCTGAGGCTAGGATTAGCTCAGTAGAGACACCCCAGTTGCAGGACAGCACCTCCTGGGAGAAACCTGCAGTTACCCTCAAGCCGAGTAAGGACAATACCAGGTCAGATAAGTACCCTGATGGGCAGAGGTTCTATAAAGTAAAGCAAGCGCCAATACTGGAGGAAGGATTTATATACCAAGGATTAAAGCCAGCATTTAGGCATCCGGCCTTGGGATCCAGCCAGCTAGAATAGCTGAAGGGGATAGAGCAGCATTGTACTGCAAAGCATTAACCGTTGTGCCCTCCAAGTATCTTGCATAATTGATACCTGCCACTATTTAAAGTCTACCTGCTTGTGAAGTATTGTTCAAGGGACTGCGTTATCATCACTATCAACTGTAACTGTATGTACAAAGTTGGACTGTTTTTACCAAGTAAAGCAACGTTTGGTTTATCCACTAAGTACTCAGTTATTCCTCCTATAAACCGGTGTGCCACCGTAACAGGCACTGGCGTCACAAATCCAACAGGGACCTTGCCCCAGGCACTAAAAGTACCTGTAACATCCAGGGCACCTCATCCACCATCAGGCCTGTTCCCTACATACAGAGTGTGCCCCAGAGGAACTGTGTCTACCTCTCCTTCACTGCCGCATGCCTGCCCAGGGTTCTCCAATACAGTGAGCAACCCTCGATTGCCTATAACCGTGACCTCGCTTCGCTAAACCCTGCAGGTCTGGCGTGCTGCACATGCAGGTTGCCAGTGGCAACGCATTCATGTCAGCTTGTATGTGCTTTTCTCCCCTTCTCCTGGTTTCTCCCCTGTCTGGTGCTTAAGAGGTTAACCTCCTGGCAGGGCCGGTGCAAGGATTTTTGCCAACACAAGCGAAGCTCCATTTTGGCGCCCACCCTCGCAGCTCACCTGGCCCTGGTCCCGTCTGCAGCAGTTGGCTTCTCCTCTGCGTGGTCCTGGTATCTTCTCTCTGCTGCAGACAATCGCTGGTTTGAGGATTGTATTTTTCGCCCTATAAGATGCACCTAGGTTTTAAAGGAGGATAATAAGAAAAAAATATTTTCCATTACACCTCAGGTCAGAGCAGCATTAAGCCCACCAATGTTAATCAGACCTCAGATCAGCCCCCCATTGTCACCCATCAGCCCCCCATTGTCACCCATCAGCCCCCCATTGTCAGCCGCCATGCTCCCATGTCAGCCATCATGCCCCCATGTCAGCCATCATGCCCCCATGTCAGCCATCATGATCCCCCATGTCAGCCATCAGCGCAAAAAAAACCCCCAAAAATTACCTCTCCTCACCACCAGCTCTCTCTCTCTTCTTCCTGGTTCTCGGCTGTCAGCTGTGAAGGCTGTGCACAGCGTGAGGTCACATGGTGCGCAGCCCTGCACAGCAGACAGGCAAGCGTAGGACCAGGAAGCAGTGAGTACAGATCCTTCACCGCTTCCAGGTCCTCCGGTACTAATGAAGCGCTTCATAAGACGCAGGGGCATTTTTCCCCTACTTTGGGGGGGGGGGGACGGCGTCTTGCCTGCCTTATTATAGCCGCTTGCCTGCCTTATTATAGCGCCGGGCATGTGGCCACTAGGGTTTTATCTCTTGTAGCTCCCTGACTGGGGTCAGTTGTACTTCAGCTGTCATTTGTGCTGGAGCTCTGGAGTGGGACATCGATGTCTCTAGCGATGTCTTCCTTATATATCTTCCATGTTCCCTACCTTACCTGTGTTGATGTTTGGTGTGGGTTTATGTTCAGGGTGTGGTGTACGTCTTGTTGTTGTTTCATGTCTGGTCAGTTGGTGTTTTATGTCTGGCATAAATGCAAGGAGTTTCCCTGTCTGTACTTCCGGAAGGGGGTCGCGGCCCTGGCGACAAGTGTCGGCGGCCGGCGGCAGGGCACAGCAGGAGATGAGCACTTCCATTGTGTAAGCGCTCATCTCCATAGTCATCTGTATCGCCGTCCTGAGGATGGCGATACAGATGTTTATGCTGCGGCAGGGGAGGGAGAGGTGTGTCCCCTCCTGTTCCTCTGATAGGCTGTAGGCCTAGTGCTGGCAGCCTATCAGAGGCTGGTGCAGGCGGCGCGATGACGTCATCGCGCCGCCTGAGCCGTATAGCGAGGGACACAGGCCGGAAGAGGCCTGCATCGCATCGCTGGAGGTAAGTATAAGTGTTTTTTTTTTTTTTTATATAGGTACAATACTGGCACATGATAAGGGGGGGCTACTGGCACATGATAAGGGGGCTACTGGCACATAAGGGGGACTACTGGCACATGATAAGGGGGGCTACGGCTACTGGCACATGATAAGGGGGGCTACTGGCACATAAGGGGGGCTACTGGCACATAAGGGGGGCTACTGGCACATAAAGATCACTACTGGCACATAAGGGGGGCTACTGGCACATAATGGGGGGGCTACTGGCACATGATAAGGGGAGCTAATGGCACATTATAAGGGGGGCTACTGGCACATGATAAGGGGGGGCTACTGGCACATGATAAGGGGGGCTACTGGCACATAAGGGGGACTACTGGCACATGATAAGGGGGGGCTACTGGAACATAAGGGGGACTACTGGCACATAAGGGGGGGCTACTGGCACATAAGGACGGCTACTTGCAGATAAGGTGGGCTACTGGCACATGATGGGAGGGCTACTGGCACATATGGGGGGGCTCTTATTACTGGCACATGATTGGGGGCATCTATGGGGGCACATCTTACTGGCACATGATTGGGGGCATCTATTGGGGCACTCATTACTGGCAGATATTGGGTGGCACTATAGGGGCATCTACTGAGGCTAAAAAGAAGGGGTATTTTATATGGGGGGCTCTGTATAGGGGCATTTTATACTGGGACACATTATGGTGGGTACGATGGGGAAGGGGGGAGGAGCACTATGGGGTCATCTACGGGGCACTGAGAAGGGTATTTTATATTGGCACATTATGGGAACATTAGCTCAACTGGGGGCATTACAAAGGGGTATGTTTTGCACATTATAAGGAGAATTATTTCTACTGGGGGGGCATTATGGTGGGCTGTATTACTCCCCCATGGTATGACCCCCTAGTAGCAGCACCAGCCTCTCCCTGCTCTGCTATCCCTCGGCCCCTTCTCCAAATCCTTATTATGAAATCTTTCTCATTAGGATAAAACACATCAGCTCTGCCGAGCTCCCGGCCAAGTGTTGAAGTGGTGTCCGAGATCCCCAAGGGTCAAGACAAGTAATTGAAAAAAGTGGTGCAAATTGGTGCATCTAGGGTTTCTACACTTTTTTCCAATATGCTCGATGAAGGGTGGAGCTTAGTGGAAAGGTGGCTTCTTGGGAAAGAGAGCAGGTTAAGATGTGCCATTTAGTGCCACAATTCTGGAGTAAAATCTGTCTCAAAGTAAGCCAACCAATAGTTGGTACAGAGTCAAAGAAAGGTGTCTATCCCTGCACCACATTTATCATCCAGCCTGAGGCCCTGTGATACATCTTGTGCAGGTCTAGACGCCATCTTTAGGATTAATATATCTGGGCCACTGTATGTTAAAGGCATTGTCTCATATGGATAACCTTTGTCCATATGTCCTGTTAGGGAATATAAACATCACAGAGTGGGGTTCCCAACTTGGGCCCCCCATCTGTGAACCAAGGTGAAGAGCCACTGCCATTTATTCAATGGCCACTGCAGGGGAAATGAGCAGATGGCATTGTACCCTGGCAAAACAAGCCAACTGCTGCGGCAGATCTCACATTAAAGGGGTCGTCTGTGGTTAGACAAACATTTCAATGACTATGTATTTTGCTAACAGCAAACATCTATCCGTAGCTTTCTTTACTAAAAAAAAAAAAAACACTCCCAAAAAAGGGTCACTTAAAATTATTCACTCAATGCATTAAGCAGGAGCTCATAGATGGACATACATATAATCTGATAGGTTCACGTTTTGGTGGCATCTTTCTCCAACACTCATGGCTACTTTACAAAGTAGAGGTCCTTGATGTGCCTTTATGTGTTATTAGAACATGCAGGGTGGTGGTATCATTCCTGGGGGTGTGGCAGAAGCAGTGCTCAGAAGGCATAACCCAGCCTCCAAGTGCTCCCGTTGCTCATTTAAATATTTATAAAAGTTGCTTTTACAGCTAAAATGGACCTCAGAGAAGGGAATGAAAGGTATGTTTTTTTATCAGTGTTAAGAGCCCTACCTGGCTTTATGACCATTATGGTATGCTGGAACCAGGTGACAGAGCCTCTTTAACAAATGCCATATTCCACTTTTATAAATTTGGCGCACAGACCATTACCTTTACACAAATAGACACATTTGAAGACAAACCTCAAATTGTCTCCTCTTGATAAGTTGGGGCCAAAGTGTTTATAATTAATGTGTGAAAATTAATGTCAAGAGAATGGTGTGCGCCTTTTGTTATTGGCACAGATCAGTCACATGATCTTCTCTGAACTAAAGGGTCTTTGTCATCAGAAAATTATTCCGGTTTTATCTCATCATGTGTGTCAGTGTCTGTGAAGAAATTTTTTAACACTTTAAAACTTTATTACAAACATGACAACATCACCTAGAGACAGGTAGCCATTTTACAACACAGTACATGTAAATAAACACAGTAATGTAGTTAGTATAAGAACCACAATAAAAATCATTATTCCACCACTAGTCCTATTTAATTATCACATGGATGTTTCCTGTGTACTGACCCAGGACATGTACTGTATGTCACGTAGCACTGCTGCTTACTGAATGTTAGGGATTATATTATGTGAAGATGCCATGTTTCAGTTAGGCAATGGATACATTACACAGGACAGATACCATTCTACTGCATATAGGGGTGAACTGCCTAATATAAGAAAGATATGCATGCAGAATTTTGAATACATGTATATTAGAAAATTGCAAAGAAAAAAAGGGGGTCAGTCAGCACATCCCAATGTGCAGGTGCACGTTACTATGGCTGAAAACACAAAGAAAAAATACAATGCAACAGCACTCTGCAAACACAAATAAAGTACAAAAAAGTTTTTTAATGCTAATGCTATGCTTAATAAGTATATTTGAGATTCTTGGCAAATACATTTTGTACAGAATTATTTTGGCCCGTCTGCCACACGTCAAGGTGATCTCTGTTAGACGGGAACCTAACACTAAATTCTACCTGTTATGTGCAATGACGGCTACCATAAAATTCAGGGAGTGTAGGTTCCACATGCATGCTGGGCCCACCTTAATTTTTGCCATTTTTGGTTCCAAAATGGCCTCCATTAAATCCAGGGAATGCAGGTACCAACATGCAATCATATTAGAACATTTTATTATTTCCTATTATAAAAATAAAAAAAAACTGGAATACCCCTTTAAATATATTTTGACACAGTTTTGACATATATTATGACACATTTATGACCAATATTTTATTTATTTTTTAGAATATTTGGTGATTTTTTTGATTTTCCTAATCACTATCTGTATTTAAAAAAATACTAAAATCGTGCAGTTTTCATACTGGCCACTGGTCATAATAATATGTTGAGAGTTGTAATTACACTGCGCCACAACTACAAAGGAGACAATGCAAAGATAAATACTTGCGTATCGCTCGCACAAGTACAGCTACCCCTTTAAACGCTTGGCGACCTCCGCTGTATATGGACGGGTGAAGTAATCACTTTAAAGATGGCGCCCACTTGCACGTGCAGGTGGCCTCATAGCCACTGGGTTTCTTCTATTTCAAACAGTAGAGACCAGGGGCTAATGTATATGATGAAATTGCATACATTTAACCCCTCATATGCCATGGTCAAATATGACCACGATATCTGAGCAGTGAAACGTGGGAGCCTTATGTTACCGCACCTGTAACAGAGTTATCCCGGCTGAGATTGGGGAATCTGTAATATCCCAGTAAAAGCTCGGAGCCTCAAGCAGGCTCCAATACCCATCACTGGTATATAACAATACAGGCCTGCAGGTGGCAGCACTGTATTGGTATATAGTGAATGGTGTTTTCGATGATGGATAAACACCCATCACAGAATAAAATTGCCAATCTAATGATTGCTGGTTATAGTCACCCTGGGTGACTGAAATTTTTTTTTAAATAAAAAGGATAACAAAAAGTTTTAAAAAATATAACGTTTAAAATATTAAAAATTTTAATAAAATCATCCCCCTTTCCCCCAAATCAAAATAAATGATAAAAAAAAAAACATTATAGGCATCACTGCATCTGAAAATGTCAGTACTATTACGATATAGCAATATTTATCCCATAAGAGAATGGCGTAACGGAAAAAGAAATTTTCCATTTATTGTCAGTTTACCTCCCCAAAGAAGGGGGGTCACATACACATATATACAAAATGGTATCACTGAAAAGTACAGTTTCCTCCTCCCCACTACATCATATGCAATATTAAATGGTGCCATTAGAAAGTACAACTTGTCCCACAAAAAACAAGCCCTCATATGGCTATGTGAACAGAAAAATAAAAAAGTTATGGCTCTGGGAAGGGAAAAATTTTAACGCAAAAAGTGAAAATCATAGGGTCCTCTAAGGTTAAAACAGCTGAACGGCAGGGGTGGCGGGAGTTGGACTCAACACTGATCGCGGCATCTGAGACTCACATTCAGGTGCTCAGGGGTTAATCGGGGGGTTAAAAAATATAAATTATACTCAACTCATCCACTTGATCATGGACAGGCCACCATTTTAGGAAAAATTGATTTGTTACCACGAAGCGCGAGAAAATTCAGCTTCGTGGCTAATCAAATTTTTCCTGAAATTCAGATCGAAGTCCACTTCGGATACTTTGATTCGCTCAACACTAATATGTGTGATAGTTTCCTCTGGGTACTCCGGTTTCCTCCCACACTACAAGACATACTGATAGGGAACTTAGATTGTGAGCCCCATTGGGGACAGTGTGATGCTAATGTCTGTAAAGTGCTGTGGAATATAGTAGCGCTATATAAGTGCAGAAAATAAATAAATCAGGATTTTTCTGTCATGACATGGTCTGTTGAATGCTGTATCTACAGAGATGATTGCCCCCAGAAACACTGATCTTCTTCTGTATAGACGGAAGGGCCCTGCATCATGTTCCTTTATCACAGAAGTGATGTAAATGTTTTACACCTAAAATGAAACCAATTAATTTTCCTTCCTTATTATATATGTTAAAAGCACCAGGACAACCTGTAATATACAGTAGCGCTCAGAATGCAATAATGCTAGCTGCAAGATATTAAAGCACTGTGCTGGAGGATCCTGAAATTTTGGCCACAATCACTAAAAGCTTTTTGGCACAAGTCTATGGCAAATACTTCTGCAGGTTGGAGATGCTGATTAATCATATTCACTGACAGGAGGTATTCTTTATATCAGACTGAACTGTCAAGGACACTGAAAAAATCTTACAAAGTTAACAGGTAGAGAATGCAGATATCTTTGTGACGGAGGTGGAGGTCTGTTACTGGCAGACTCATCCTTCTACTAAAAATGGGGTCATGTATAGGAAACTTAGGTTTCTTTTGGCCTGCAACATGAACATAATTATCAAGATCCGTTGCTGGCAGGTCCCTCTGCAATGGCTGACCAATGACGTCCCAGCTATGCTCAATGGGAGAGAAGTCTGGAGAAATTGCTCATTTAGGCTACGCAGGCTGCTCACGGTAGCACAAGCAGCATGAGGCCTGGCGTTGTCATGTTGAAAAACTACTCCTGGGAGACTTTGGAGAAATGGCCGTACCACTAGTTCCATGACCAAATCAATGTAACGTTGATTTATTAGTTTACCTGAAATGAATGGGGTCCGGCAACTGTACATTATACCACCCCACCCCATAATCCTGGCAGGAGGACCAGTGTGATGTCCCCTTGTCAAGACATCATCATGGCGTTGCCAACATGGTCTACAGACCAATCTCCAACTATCACTGCATCCAAGACAAAGTGTCACGAGGGTATCGAGAACCACGCCTGACTCCGTTATACCCGGGGTCAGGAAGTCGCAGCGGTTGGCTGCACGCTCTATTTAAGATAGGGCTGTTTTCCTTATGGTAGCTTTCTGGGTTTGCTTTGCAAACCCTTTTGGCTCACTCAGGGACCCGTAGCTCCTTCTCCTCAGCTGTTCCTTGTCCAGCACTCCCAAACCTCCTTATATTCCTCTCTCACACTTCTCTGGTTGCCAGAGATAGAACTTCCTGCCTGGACATCTATTCTGACCTTCTGGAGCTGTGTTGCTGCGTTCTCTGGTAGTTGGTCCAGAACGCTACCCTCCGGATCCCTGTTGGACCTTTGTGGTCTATTGTGATCGCCCACCTGGGTGTATATGTTTGTCTGTTTTGTCCGTCCTCTCCCTGGTGTTTCCTTCTTAGTGATAGTGGTGCGGACTAGCGATCCCACCGGCCCGTTCACTATCTAGGGCTCATTTTAGGGAAAGCCAGGGTTTAGGCACGTGATCGCCGCACGGGTGAGGAACCCGTCTAGGGACGTCAGGGCAGTCAGGTGCCAGCCGCAAGGTGAGTTAGGGGTCACCACCTTTCCCTCTCCCTTGGGCAGGGCTTTCCCTTTTATCCTCCCTGTGCGTGACGTCGGTCATTACACAAAGTGGGATGCAACGCTGAAGAGGATAGACCTCTATTCCAGCTTCCATTTCCATCTTGCTGTGTACCATGAGAGCCTTTGAGACCTCTTGTATGGCTCGTAGCTCAATGTCGTGCAAAAGCCTTCTGATGGTTTGTGAAGACATTGTTTGCCTCCCTAGGCTTGGGATGTGACCTCCAATTTCACTTGTAGTACAGAATGGATCACTATGCGATATTCTACTAATCAGATGATCTGTCTGTGCAGAGATCGCCTTTGTGCACCTCTTGCTATCATTCCAGTCCATCGCTGTTCTTCCAGTCACCGGGACACGCAATGTCGAACAGTTATGACATCTCAGCCTAGGTGTGTAGTGATCTGCTGGAGTGATAAACCAAGGTCTCTCAGTTCAAGCTTTCTATCCCCCTCAGCTTGTGACTAGTAACTATAACTGGCACATTGATAAACAGGAGGCATCGCACAATCATCCCACATGACGTGATCTGATTTTTGACTTTTAATGTAGTCAAAAACTTTGCTATCAATACTGCTTTTATGCCTCTCCCACAGTGTCAGGCACAGCACTATGAAGTGCCTTTTGCGCTGTGGCATTGGAAGAATTTTGATATCTCTGACTTTTAGTCTAACCAGACTGTCTATTACTCTGTAATTCCTCTAGCGCCGTTCTATGGAAACAGTGGGTTTAAAGAGCACACCAAATGCTTCAAATAACTTCTTCATTAACTTCAACTTTTCTTCATATATAACAATGCCACTTCCGCAGCAGATAGTCTATGTACAAAACATGTGTTGAAAAGATATTACAACATGGTGGTATACATAAGATGGTGGTTCAACTGTTCAATCTTGTCATTCAACATAAAATGGTGGATATATTTCTCTCTTCAGTATCTGTACTCTCACTTTAAGTTATTTAAGCACTTTATGATCTCCCTGAGAGGTATATCTGAGGTCTAACTAATCGTTCACTTGCAGTATGCAGTTAGCAGTGACTATTTGCAGATTGGTTGAGTATGATCTGGTATAGTTGTATGCAATTTGGATTGCAATATGGAATCTGAATGCTTGCAATTGTAGCTTGCAATTTGAAACTTGCAATTGAATTTGTATGGTTGCAATTGCTGGAACTGTAAGTATATATATATATATATATATATATATATTTCAGTATACAGTTCTAAACACAATACTAACAATATGAACATTATATAACTTGTTTTAAATACCTATTGCTTTAAATGCCTCTTGTTCCCATAAAACTCAGCTCTCAATGGAGTGAATGTCTCTGGTGAATAATGATTCTAGCAGCAGGAGCTGGGGGAATTCCCAGACAGGCTGTCTGTGAGGCTGGCTGTGATTGGTGAAAACTCTTGCTGTATGAGAGGCTGACTGTGATTGGTCTAGACTTCTGCACAGTAACAACAGATTAACACTATGCTTTCTGTTGTTTCTGCTGTGTCACTGAGTTTACCTTACATTACAAAATAAATCTTAAAGGCATATTATCTTTTTCTGCTTCTGTGAACACAAAATATAACAGTTATATGACATCCAAAACATGATGTCACGGTAAATAACTCTGCTTTTGTCTTTAACACATAAACATAGGAACTGTATTAAGGCTATTGGCAGGTTTAGCTGTATACACATATAAGCTATACTAGCAACCTAGGACAGGTCCTAGCTGGCCAGCTACACTCCCACCAAAATTACCTATAATTCTATGTTCTTAGTGGTAGGACTTGAACATGAATTTGAGGAGTTTTCCATCAGGTTCTCAACTTCCTAGTGTCTTTTATCACTCTCAAGTAGAACAACTAACTTCTGTATAGGACGTTCCAACTTGAGTGGAGTAGTGAGACGTTTTTCCTTTTTTGTCAAGTTTTGAGTCTCCTATTTGAAACAACAGTATTCTTGCTAGTTTGGCTTCATCCTTTTGAACTTCTAGAACTTTGGCCAATTTCTATTGACTTCTAGGTAAATCTTCTTCTTTTACTAACACTTTGTCACCAACTTGGATATTTCTTCTGGGTGTTTGCCATTTACTTCTTAGCATAAGATTGGCTAAGTACTCTTTCCTCCATCTATTCCAAAACTGTTCTGATAGATATTGAACTCTTTGCCATCTCCTTCTGGCAGATAAATCCTCTTTGGTGAACTTGCCAGGCGGTGGCTGTATGTAATCAGACTTAAGGTAAAGTAGATAGTTGGGAGTTAAAGGGTCCAAACTTGTTGGATCGTTGATGTTATCAACTGTAAGTGGACGACTGTTAACAATAGATATTACTTCATAGAATAGGGTCCTAAGTGAAGCATCATCTATTCTTCCGGCATTCTTTTTCAACACTGAACCTAACACATTTTTTACAGTTCTGATTTGTCTTTCCCAAACTCCTCCTGTATGGCTTGCATGTGGAGCATTCATATGAAAAAAATGAAAGTAAGACAGCACTACTCACTGAGACTTTAGCTCAAAGTAACTATTAGGTGGTGGTGCCGCCAGCGGTGTCGAATCCTGGCCTATGGACTCCAAGGTATATAGTAAATGTAAAAGGAAAACCGCGACACTCAAAGGTCTTCTAAAAAAATCTGTGTTTATTCCCACCGGGCAGGCGACGTTTCGACTCAAAGAGTCTTTCTCAAGCTTGAGAAAGACTCTGAGTCGAAACGTCGCCTGCCCGATGGGAATAAACACCGATTTTTTTGAAGACCTTGGAGTGCTGCGGTTTTCTTTTTACATTTACTGCATTCATATGAAAATCACACTGTTTCTCTAACAAATACTCAGTTACTTTTTCTTTATCGATCTCTTTTAGAGCTTTCTTCAATTCATTCTTTGCTCCAACAAAATTAGATCCTTGGTCAGATCTAAGCTCTCTGACGGTACTTCTAATGGCTATGAAACTTTATAAGGCGTTGATGAATGCGTCAGTTGACATATCCTCTAACATTTCCAGGTAAATTTCTCTACAGCTCAGACATGTAAATATTAGTCCATATCTCTTGTACTTCTTGCGGTTCTGTTTGGTGATGAATGGGGCAAAACAATCCATTCTGCTATAAAGAAATGGTGGTGATGGGTTTACACGATCTGCCAGTAAATCTGCCATTCTTTGCTCTTCGGTAGGTCTAGTTGCCTTTCTGCAGACTACACAGTTACTTATATACTTTGCTATAACTTTGCTTCTTTTCACAATCCAGTAACCACCTTCTCTCAAACAGCTTTGGGTAAACTTGATGCAAGGATATGTTGTGGTAGTGATCAATAATTAATCTTGTGAAGGTAGAGTTTTTGGGTAGATGGATGCTTCACTCTGCTAGATAACGATGCATTTTCCAGTCTCCCTCCCACCTTCAGTATACCATCCTGCAGAACAATATTAAGCTTGTACAATAGGTGGTTGTTTGGAAGCCTTTTAGATTCTTGACTAAGTCTCTTCAACTTTTCACTGTAGAATCTCTGTTGAATGAGTCTTATGACTGTTTCTTCAGCTTTCATTCTTTCTTCTACATTCAACAATTCCTTCTTTCGGATTCCCTTTGCCAAACGTTGAATTCGAGCTACTACGTTTATGACTGTATTCCATTTTGAACATCTGGCTAGTCTTTCAAGTATGTCATCTTGACACTTGGCAGCAGTGCTCAATGTTTGTACAACTTTTACTTCTGGATCACCCACAGACAATTCTGTGTAACTGTTACTGGGCGTGATTTCCTTTTCCCAAAGGAACTCTGGACCGGTGAACCAGTTTGAATTTTTCAATTCTGTTACATTCAGGCCTCTTGAAGCATGATTGTCACGGCCATGCCCATGACCGTGACTCCTTTACCGCATGCGGTTGCCTGCGGTTTTGTATGGGCGTTCAACCACGGGTGAGGGCCGCTTGTCTGTGGCCTCACTTGTGGTTGCCGCGGGCAACCAGTGTTGTTTTTAGCAGCAGAGCAGCCTGAGCGTCGCTAGGTAGCTTGCTGCCCTGGCATGCGGTCACTCCTGCTCCTCCGTGCCTAGGAGGAGTGGGGCGTCTTACTCTGACTCCTAGCGCAGGGACCGGACGGAGGGTGAGTTAGGGATCCGAGGTTCCTGCGCATGGGTCCTCCTACCTTTAAGGTCGGCCCATGTAGTTAGGAGTTAGGGTCAGGGTAGGGATGCTGTTAGGAGGTGACCTGCTCCCTATCCTGTTCTCCTGCCCAGTAGGCCATAACATGACCTGGCTTTACACGGCTGAGGATTTCCCCCATCCTCAGCCGTGACAATGATCTGCTGGGTTATGCTTTGTGTCAATGTGATGCCAATGTTCTGGATTTGTTATTTCCCGAATTTTCTCAACTCTGTTGGCAACAAAGATATAGAATCTTCGAACTTCGTTGTTTATGTATCCTAGGACAACTTGTGAGTCTGTCCAAAAATATTCTTCATCTATTTTCAATTCCAATTCTTCTCTCAGAAACTTGTTTACTGATGCTGAAAGTACGGCTGCTGTCAGTTCAAGTCTTGGTATTGTCTGAATACTGGTAGGTGCAACTCCGGCCTTCCCAATAACCAGGGCACAGTGTATCTTTCCTTCTCCTATTACTCTGATGTAGGAGCACTGACCATAACCATAACTAGTGGCATCTGAAAAATGATGAAGTTCTATTTTCTTGTACTTTACAAAATCATGAGGTACAAAGCATCTGGGTATTCGAACTTCTCTGAAGTTTTGCAAGTCTCTTATCCCACTCTCCCACCTTGGCCTAAAATTTTAAGGTATGGGCTCATCCCATCCAAACTTCTGTCTGCATAATTCTTGCAGTATTTCTTTTGCTCTGAGTATTACTCGGGCCAAGAATCCCAATGGATCAAATATAGAAGCCACTGCAGAAAGAATGGTTCGTCTAGTTGCAACTTTCTCTTCAATAGATACTTCAAAGAAGAACTTGTCGTGCTCTACATTCCATCCCAATCCAAGTAAGTTTTGAACTGGAAGATGATCATAATTGAGATCTACATTGTTCATTTTTGCTGCACGTTCAGAGTCACTGATGGATTCCAGTACTTCTCTGTTGTTTGAGATTAATTTGTGAAGGCGCAGGTTTCCTCTTGCACATAACTCTTGGCTTTCTTTCACTAGTTTGATTGCAGATTCTGTGCACTCTAGACTTCTAAGACCATCATCTACATTAAAGTTTTTCTTCAGAAAATTTGCTGCTGATGGGCAATCCTTTTCATTCCTTTTCATTCTTTATGCCAAAGCCTATATGCAATGATAAGTAATAAAAGGAAAGCTCTGACCTTATTCTGAAGAGCAAGCAACTGCAATCTGAAGGTTGCTGGAACAAATGTCTTAAAGGAGACTTGTCTTTTCTTGATGCCCTGCGCTGACTTGCAATGCTCTGTGCAGACTTGCGATGCTCTGCGCTGAGTTGCGATGCTCTGTGATGACTTGCGATGCGTTGGCTTGGATACGCTGCTGCAGGCTTTGGGCCTAGTGGCAGGAAACTAGCTGACTGCAGTATGTGGTCTCTCCGTGGATAGCGGTGAAGGCACTCCAGGGCTCCAGATGGCGACCAAAATGGTCGCCAATGCGACTTAGAATTTACAAATGGCGACAAGACTTTTTAGTCTTGTCGCCATTTGCGACTAGACCCGCAGCTCTGCTCAATACAGCGGCGGGCACAGGAGCTGATGTTCTCAGCAGCGCAGGAGGAGTCTCTCCCTCCCCCCTGTGCTGCTGCTGCCGCCACCTCTGCCAATAAGAAGAGGCAGGAGGAGGGGCTGTGGCCACTGCGCCACCAATGAAGAAAACTGACCTGTCATACAAATACAGGAGGCGGGTGCCGGAATCAAATAGCCGACACCCGACCTTTGTGACAGGGAGCTGCGATCAGCTGCAGTTGAGTGAACCCTTCAGGTGCGGTACCTGAGGGGTTAATTGTAGCTGATCGCAGCTCCCTGTCACAAAGGTCGGGTGCCGCTATTTGATTCCGGCACCCGCCTCCTGTATTTGTATAAGAAACGTTGGTGGCACAGTGCGGACCCCCCCCCCCCCCCCCCCCCAGTATAATAAACATTGGTGGCTCAGTGGGAAGTGCCAATGAGGGTTAAAAATAATAAAAGAAAATTAACTCACCTCCTCCAGTTGATCGCATAGCTGCCGGTCTCCTGTACTTACTTCTTTCTTCAGGACCTGTGGTGACGTCACTGAGCTCATCACCATGGTAATGGATCATGTGATGAGCACAGTGACGTCACCACAGGTCCTGAAGAAAGAAGTAAGTACAGGAGACCGGCAGCTATGCGATCAACTGGAGGAGGTGAGTTAATTTTCTTTTATTATTTTTAACCCTCATTGGCACTTCCCACTGAGCCACCAATGTTTATTATACTTGGGGGGGGGGCGCACTGTGCCACCAACGTTTCTTATACAAATACAGGAGGCGGGTTAGGGTTGAGTAAATTATTTTTTTATTTTTTAACCCTCATTGGCACTGCCCACTGCGCCACCAATGTTTATTATATTGGGGGGGGCACACTGCACCACCAATGTTTATTATTTTGAGGGGGGGGCGCACTGCGCCACCAATGTTTATTATATTGGGGTGATGGGGGGGCGCACTGCGCCACCAATGTTTATTATACTGGGGTGATGGGGGGCGCACTGCGCCACCAATGTTTATTATACTGGGGTGATGGGGGGGCGCACTGCGCCACCAATGTTTATTATATTGACCTTCTACTATGCATTCTGTATTCAGAATGCTATTATTTTCCCTTAGAACCATGTTATAAAGGGAAAATAATACAGTGAATAGACTTTCATCCTAGGAACCATGCGTGAAAATCGCGCCGCATCCGCACTTGCTTGCGATTTTCACACAGCCCCATTAACTTCTATGGGGCCTGCGTTGCGTGAAAAACGCACAACAGAGCATGCTGCAATTTTCACGCAACGCACAAGTGATGTGTGAAAATCACCGCTTATGTGCACAGCCCCATAGAAGTGAATGGGTCCGGATTTAGTGCGGGTGCATTCCGGTATTTTGAATGCCGGATCTGGCACTAATACATTCCTATGGGGAAAAATGCTGGATCCGGCATTCAGGCAAATCTTCATTTTTTTTTCGCCGGAGATAAAACCGTAGCATGCTACGGTTTTATCTTTTGCCTGATCAGTCAAAATGACTGAACTGAAGACATCCTGATGCATCCTGAACGGATTACTCTCCAATCAGAATGCATGGGGATAACACTGATCAGTTCTTTTCCGGTATAGAGCCCCTAGGACGGAACTCTATGCCGGAAAAGAATAACGCTAGTGTGAAAGTACCCTAAAATATTAAGTTTAAATCCCCCCTTTCCCAATTTTACATATAAAATATATAAACAATAAATAAATAAAACATATTACATAGCGCTGTCCAAACTATTAAATTATTCAAAAATATCTCCTATGCGGTGAGCATTCGCCATTTTTTAGTCAACTTGTCACCCCAAAAAATAGGATAGGACGGTTCTATTATGGGCCGAAGGTTTCATAAAATGCGAAATGCACGCGGCTTTTTTTGTTTTTGTTTTTTTTGCGCGGTATTGAGTATCGCAATACTTTTTTATGGTGACGAAAGCGAATCAAAATTTTGGTTTCAAAACAACCCTACGCCGATCTGATCGGCATAGCGTTGTCACGATACCAAAATTTTGATTCAGTTTCGATTTGGCGACTAAAAATTTGATTTGGCTCCTAAATTTTTCAGTTCAGGAGCCAATGGCTACTAGGTATTTTTTTTAGGCTGGAGCACTGCACTCTAGCTCTGGACTTTGGCCTCCCACCATGCGTCTCTTTCTCTCTCTAGGAATCGCAGGAGGGTTGGCACTCTCTCTCTGACTATCTTGTCTTTGCCGTTCTGCCACTTTAAGAGTCGGCTGCTCCTCTGAGATGTCTTTGTTTGCTCACTCAGGGAACAGTTGCTGTGCGGCGGTATATGCTGGCGCTCTGCTGCTCTAATGCGGTCTTTACTGTGCAAGTTGAAGAGCACTATCACTTCGCCCTCTGAGGGCAATAGTTCCACTGTGGCAGGTGCAGCACTATGAAGTGCCTTTTGCGCTGAGGCATTAGAAGAATTTTGATATCTCTGACTTTGAACAGCATAGGGTTCACCCTTTCATGGTACCAAGGCTTCGGGACAATCGTAGCCTATCAACAGTCTAACACCAAACTCCTTCAGCGGGGGCATTTCATGAGATATGACAGATAGGTGCTCCCATTCATTGGCTGTTTCACAGGTAGGTATGCGATCTCGATCTAGAGGTATATTGTCTTTTATATAAGCTGGGGGTAGATCTAATGTGCAGTTTGAATGAAGTCCTCTAACTCTCAGTCCTTTGACCTTTTGACTGGTCACTAATGTGTCTCTCCCAGTCATTGTGGTGAGTTTGAGCGCCACTGGTTCTGTAGCAACTTGTAATTATATACATAGGCATATACCTTCTTGTTCCTCCTTTTAGGATTTAATATGCACACTGGTACAACTATTGATGTGCCAAGTGCCATTGCTTTCTCCTTCCCTCACTCTGCAAGAGAATATCGATACTTTATTTCCTTCCTCATTATCTTTCGGTTTTGAGGATTTATCTTTCTTTGGACGTCCTTCATGTAGTGGTGTAGGATGGCGTCCTTTGCAAACGCTGCATGTGGCCCTTTTCTTACACTCCTTAGTAACATGGCCTTTTCTTAGGCATCCGAAACACAGTTGGTTATCCAGCACAAATTGATCCCAGTAGTGACTTTGAACTTGCTCTCATAGGTATCTGGACCTTTAGCTGCTGTGTTGGTTGCAAAGCTAGTTGCTCTTGCGCATCTTATATCTATTGCAGGCCTTTCTTCTGAGGATTTTAAGACGTAAGATGCTGTTACTGGATTACATGCTATCCATGCTTCCTTATTGATGAACTCAGAGAACTCTTTAAAACTTGGGAAGTTCTTACCTAGATCTAACTGTTCAGTCACATAGCGATTCCATCTAGAAGCCACTTCTTTAGGTAGCTTAGTTAGCATCCTGTGGTTTTCTAAATAGTTGTTCAGTACTTCCAGTCCTTGAACGTGTGGGATGGCATTGCTGCAGGCCTGCAGGAAGTCACCGTACTCTTGGAGTCTGAAGTGTTATTTAGGACCTATCTTAGGCCAGTTATTCAATTTCTCTCTAAAAGCGCTTTGTACTAAGAAAGGATGACCATATCTTGCATTTAATTTTTCCCAAGCTTGCTTGTAAGCTTCTTCGTCTTTTCTATAGAAGTTACCTTCAAGAACTTTCTTTGCTTCCCCACCAACATATCTCTGAAGGTAGAATAACTTGTCGATTAGACTGAAGCAATGATGCTTAATGATCATTTCAAAACTTGCCTTCCACTCTATGAAGTTCAGTACGTCTCCTGAAAATACAGTGGGTTCTGACACGGGAAGTCTAGCGAGGACTGTTTTCTGTTCTCCTGTTGGGACAATAATTGTAACACTCTCCTGAGCATTGCCGTGACATCTAGGAATAGAATCATCCGGTTCTATATTCTCACTTAGTTCTGAATTAGGTGAGTCCTTTTCTTTATCTTTTGTGGTAGAGATAGAGGGTAAATTCACACACCTTTTTCCTAACACTGGACTAGGCCTCTCTTTGTTTTTATGAGCAGGGATGGAAGAAAAACAACTTATATCTTCACTACATGCTGGAGATTTCCTTCCATTCTCCTGGGCATATGAAGGAAAGTAGGAGTCTTTTTCTTCACTTAGTACAGATTTAAAGCTATGACTACTCTGACTCGTATCCTCCTCATGTACTCTGAGTCTGGCTTCTATGATCTTAACTTCTTTCTGCCTTTCCAGACTTTTCCATTCAGCTTCCATTTGATGGAGGTGTGCCTCCATTTCAGCTTCTATTTGATGGAGGTGTGCCTCCATTTCAGCTTCCATTTGATGGCGCTGTGCCTCCATTTCAGCTTCCATCTGATGGCGTTATGCATCCATTTCCGCTTCCATCTGATGGTGTTGTACATCCTTTTCAGCTTGCTTTTCAGCCATCAGTTGACGCTGCGCCTCGATGGCAGCTTCCATCTCAATTTCTGCTTAAATGCAGGCAATAAATGACTTTCACTTTAATGCTTTAGAGTCCGTGTAATACAAACTGTCCTTTGTTTTACTTTAAAGTCTTTATCTGAACACAAAACTGTCTCTTAATGCCAAAGCCTTTATGCAATGATAAGTAATAAAAGGAAAGCTCTGACCTTATTCTGAAGAGCAAGATACTGCAATCTGAAGGTTGCTGGAACAAATGTCTTAAAGGAGACTTGTCTTTTCTTGATGTGATGTGATGCTCTGTGCAGACTTGCGATGCTCTGTGCAGACTTGCGATGCTCTGTGATGACTTGCGATGCGCTGGCTTGGATACGCTGCTGCAGGCTTTGGGCCTAGTGGCAGGAAACTAGCTGACTGCAGTATGTGGTTGTCACGGCGGACGTGCACAGTATAACAGATAACACACCAACCAGGCTCTGGACGAGAGACAGGGGAAGGGTCACCTCCTAGTTAATCCCTGACCTCTTTCCCTGCACTGCTCAGCCCACAGAAAGACCTTAAAGGTAGGTTTGCTGTGTCCTCCAGCCTGTACTGACAGAACCCTGAACTCCCTGAGATGGTGAAGTGGGGAGAAAGGAGCAACCTGCTCGCACAGAACCTGGATGAGATAGATGACATAAACAACCAAACAAGAAATGACACTTATCTGCTGAGAGCAGGAACTGACAGCCAACCTTCCCTCCAAACTTCCCAGACCAAAATGAACAGTATAATCCGCTCAGAGCACTTAGCTGGAGACCATTTAAACTAATGACTCCACCCAGTGCACCTGATGCGAGGCGGATCCAGCACGGCATCAAAACAAAAACTAAACTCGTGCTGCAATCCTGGCTGACCTCCGCACATCGTCAGAGTGGGGCATGACAGTGGTCTCTCCGTGGATAGCGGTGCAGGCACTCTAGCTCTGGACTTTGGCCTCCCACCATGCGTCTCTTTATCTCTCTAGGGATCGCAGGAGGGTTGGCACTCTCTCTCTGACTATCTTGTCTTTGCCGTTCTGCAACTTTAAGAGTTGGCTGCTCCTCTGAGATGTCTTTGTTTGCTCACTCAGGGAACAGTTGCTGTGCGACGGTATATACTGGCGCTCCGCTGCTCTAATGCGGTCTTTACTGTGCAAGTTGAAGAGCACTATCACTTCGCCCCCTGAGGGCAATGGTTCCACTGTGGCAGGCGCAGCACTATGAAGTGCCTTTTGCGCTGAGGCATTAGAAGAATTTTGATATCTCTGACTTTTAGTCTAACCATACTATTACTCTGTAATTCCTCTAGCCCCATTCAATGGAAACAGTAGGTTTAAAGAGCACACTAAATGCTTCAAATAACTTCTTTATTAACTTCAACTTTTCTTCATATATAACACTGCCACCACCGCAGCAGGTCTCTCTTGAGTATCTGTACTCGCACTTTAAGTTATTTAAGCACTTTATGATCTCTCTGAGAGGTATATATGAGGTCTAAATAATAGTTCACTTGCAGTATGCAGTTAGCAGTGACTATTTGCAGATTGGTTGAGTATGATCTGGCATGGTTGTATGCAATTTGGATTGCAATATGGAATCTTAATTCTTGCAATTGTATGCTTGCAATTAGAAACTTGCAATTGAATTTGTATGGTTGCAATTGCTGGAACTGTAAGTAAACACATATATATCTAGTTCAGTATACAGTTCTAAACACAATACTAACAATATGAACATTATATAACTTATTTTAAATACCTATATTGGCCTCTTGTTCCCATAAAACTCAGCTCTCAGTGGAGTGAATGTCTCTTCAATACCCGTCTCTTGTGAATGATTCTAGCAGCAGGAGCTGGGGGAATTCCCAGACAGGCTGTCTGTGAGGCTGGCTGTGATTGGTGAAAACTCTTGCTGTATGTGAAGCTGGCTGTGATTGGTCTAGACTTCTGCCCTGTAACAACAGATTAACACTATGCTTTCTGGTGTTTCTGCTGTGTCACTGAGTTTACCTTACATTATAAAATGAATCTTAAAGACATATTATCTTTTTCTGCTTCTGTGAACACAACAAATAACAGTAATATGACATCCAAAACATGTCACAGTAAATAACTCTGCTTTTGTCTTTAACACATAAACATAGGAACTGTATTAAGGCTATTGGCAGGTTTAGCTGTATACACATATAAGCTATACTAGCAACCTAGGACAGGTCTTAACTGGCCAGCTACACCCACATTCCACAGAGTGGAGCTAGGTGCTTGAAAATGTGATCAGCTACCGATCTTAGCGACACCTGCTGCATCCTCGATTTGCATAACCCGTCTTCTTGCAATTTCAATGTTGAGGAGTGTATAAATCTGCATACCAATGAGCAATAAAACACAAACATTATATAACTAGTCACCATGCAGTCTCTCCCTACAAAAAAAAATAAAAAATCGGTGGTTTTGCAACACCGTGCAAGTTAGTTGCATTATTATTGATTTCCTCACCAGAGGGTGACAATGAGCATAACTTCTTATTAAAACTTTGGGTATGATGTGGTTAATATTTTCAAATATGTATATAGCTAAACTGTTAAATCTAAGATATCTATATACAAAGCCCGGGGGGGCGGAGCCTAGCGGCGCATGGAGTAGGACGCACGCCGCACTAGCTCCGGCAAGAATCCTGACTTAAATACCTACAACGGTGGCGATACTACTTACAAACAGCCGTATGAGCGGGGGACATAGCCAGCAAGCGGTCCGGTGCTGAGGAAAATCATTATGCCTGCAAAGAGAGGCAAAACGCCGAGCCGGCAGGACAGAGAGGCAAGATCCCAAGATGGCGCTGAGGAGGAAGAGTGGCCTGATCTGAGGGCGGCGGTGAGTCAGGGAGCAGCAGCGCGGCTAGAGCGCTTCGCTCACAAGTCACACCAGTCCCCCAGTCATGTATGTGGAGAAGGAGAGGGCACCCTGGCACAAATGGAGGAAGGCTTAGGGGAGCAAGATGGCCCCTGTAATGACGACCAGCAATTTCCAGCTCAGCATGAGGGGGGGGCGAGTGCCAGCATGTGCAGCACTGGGAAGTGCCTGCCAGTGATCAATGCCCCTGAGCCCACCTTGAAAGATGTGATGGCAGCTATTGCTAGCTGCAACGCCACCCTCCAGAACATGAATATTAATATTGGAAGTCTAAAAGCGGACATGTCTATTATCCGTCATGACCTGCATAAAGTGGCTGAACGCACCTCAGAAGTAGAAAGGAGGGTCTCGGATCTGGAAGATGGGGCTGTTACCCTACAGAGAGAGAGCCGGGCTGCGTCAAAGGATATAGCGGCGCTCTATGCTAAAACTGACGACCTAGAAAACCGCTCTCGCCGCAATAATATAAGGCTGGTGGGCATTCCTGAGAAATCTGAGGGCCCAGAGGCTACTGATTTTATTGAAAAATGGCTTGGAGAAAAATTCCGTAATAGAGGACTCTCTGCACTCTATGCTGTTGAACGAGCACATAGGGTCCCCACCTGGCCTTTGCCGCCAGGACGTCCGCCACGTCCAATACTGGCCAAAATCCTGCACTATCGAGACAGAGACACTATACTGAGGGCCGCAAGGTCTCATCCTGATTTAAAAATTAATGGAGTTCAGGTGTCTCTGTTCCCTGACTATTCGTCGGATGTACAGAAAAAAAGAGCTCGCTTTGTGGAGATTAAACGGAGGCTGAGAGATTTGCAAGTACAGTACTCCATGATGTTCCCGGCCAGGCTCAGAGTGGTGGCGTTTGGATCCGCGGTGTTCTTTGAGGACTCGGACGCTGCGGTCAAGTGGCTGGATCAAAATGAGCGTCGCCTTAGGATTCCATCAACAGACACCTGAGACTGTTGGATATTCCTGCTCCTGATTGAAGTTCTGATGTCCACTGGACCGTCCACCCACCGTTGTGGACATTTTCTTTTTTCTTTAGCCGGTTGCTGAAGAAATTTTGTGGGTAGAGCATACGCCCGAGGTTGCTCCCCACCTTTCTAATGTGCCTGCGTACGGAATCGTGCTGGATGCTGTGCTGCTTCAGGCGCTGTTGGGCCAGGTTCACAATGTTGGCCCCAAGTTCATTACTGAATCTAATTATGCTGCATATGTTCATTGCCTGGGGAGGGATAGTTGGGTGGGGGGAGGGAGGGGGGATGGGATTAGCGGGGGTTATTATCGTCAAAGGTGCTTATGATGGCAATTCTAAAATGCTGAAACGTACAGTCCTGGTATATTTTGTCCGGGGGGGAAAAAGAGAAGAGATGGGAATCTGTAATCTGGTATTTAACAGTGTTTTTCCCTGCGGCTGCTGGGAGGTGGAAAGTTGTAGATCTCAAATGTACTTTTATATATGTATGCATTCTTATGGGACCTGTTACGAGAATACTTAGCTGGAATGTGAGGGGAATGGCGGATGCTACAAAGAGACACGGTCTGTTCCGTTACCTGTCTAGATATCAGCCGGCAATAATATGCCTGCAAGAAACGCATATGACCAAACAATCTATACATGTTATGCAAAAGCCGTGGTTGGGTTATTCGGTGCACTCCGTCTTCTCCTCGCATTCCAGGGGGGTTAGTATCCTAGTTCATAAGAATATCATATTTGAATGCCTGAGGGTATGTGTGGATGAAGAGGCAAGGTTTATAGGAATGCATTGTGTGGTCCAAAGGATGAGAATGGTGTTAGCAACAATTTATATACCCCCACCATTTTCCTCGGTACCTTTAAGGAAGCTTATAGAATTCATGGCAGAGTTTTCTGAACTTCCAATGTTAATAGTGGGAGATTTTAATAATGTACTTGACAGTTCGCTTGATAGATGCCAGATCACACCTAGTGGTAGTAATATGGGTGAAACCTCGTTTGCAAGAATACTGAGGGAAGTAGGTCTGATGGATGTATGGAGAGAGACCCACCCCCTGGACAGGAAATACTCGTGTTGCTCCTCGACCTATGGCTCCCTGTCGCGTATAGATCTGGGTCTGGTAAATGCTCATATGTTCCCGTTTGTACAGACCTCAGAGTATCTTTCTAGGACCCTATCTGACCATTCCTTATTTAGCATCACCCTTGATATATCCGTGACGGCCAGGCCGGGGGTTAGGTACTGGCGACTAAATGCCTTTTGATTAAAACTGATGGCTGACCCGTCTGATATGCTTCAATCCCTTAGGGAATATTTTTGTATAAATGAAGGGACTGCGTCTCCGTTAGTCGTCTGGGAAGCGATGAAGGCCTTCCTCAGAGGATCCTTTATTAAAACAGTCAGTCGGATTAAATCTAAATCTAGAGAGCTTGATCGTCAGAAACATGATAATATGAAGATAGCGGAGGAAGCTTTTGTGTTAAATCCTTCTATCATGACAAGCAATACCTTAAAGACTAGGCAGGAGGAGTTGAGGTGTCACCTTTTGGAGGTAGCAGAGAGGAAACGACTGTTTTACAGGCAGCAATTTTTTTACTGAAGGGGAGAGTGTAGGCCATATGCTCTCTGTTATCGCAAAAGCGCAGCAAGGATCACAATGTATATCTGGCCTGTTAGATGCTGGTGGCGTCCTCAGGCGTGATACGGATAACATTCTGAATATACTAAATAATTTTTATTCCTCTCTGTATGCTTCCAGGGTGACATGCTCGGATGAAGAGATTGACACCTTTTTGGCCACATTAGATCTTCCTAAGCTTTCCAGGGAAGACAGTATGCGGTTAGAGGAGCCGATTGAGCTAGAAGAATTGAGGGCGGCATTGGCTGCTATGGCTAATGACAAGGCTCCGGGTTTGGATGGGCTTCCGGCGGAAGTTTATAAGTCCTTTGCGGAAGTGTTGCTCCCGGAACTTCTGAAGGTATTCAATTGTTCCAAGGAGAGGGGGGAGCTACCTCCGTCTATGCAGGAGGCGGTAATAGTAGTCATTCCTAAGCCGGACAAGGATCACTCTCTCCCTGACTCATATAGACCGATATCGTTACTCTCCACTGATGTTAAGTTGCTTGCAAAGGTCTTGGCCATGCGTCTGTCTAAAGTGATTCTGCCTATCATACACTCTGACCAGACTGGCTTCATGCCTCAGAAATCAACGTCAATTAATATTAGAAGAGTGTTTGCTAGTATTCAACTTCCAGCTGATAATGTTGGAGATAGAGCTATCCTTTCTTTAGACGCGGCCAAGGCCTTTGACAGCATTGAGTGGCGATTCCTGTGGAGAGTTATGGCGTATATGGGATTTGGAGATGAGTATATATCCTGGGTCCGGGTGCTATACTCTAAACCCGAAGCATGTATCAGGGCGAATGGAGGGGTGTCCCCCAAGTTCAGTCTGGGCCGGGGTACTAGACAGGGGTGCCCGTTGTCGCCTCTGCTATTTGCAGTTGCGATTGAGCCATTAGCCGCAGCAATTCGTAAATCAATGGACATCCGGGGGTTCCAATATGGGACAGTTAATAATAAAGTGGCGATGTATGCAGATGACACCCTGCTTTTTCTGGGAGATACTGGTCCATCGTTGGAAGCGGCTATGAAAATCATTGATTGCTTCGGGGATCTGTCGGGTCTGACTATTAACTGGAGTAAGTCGGCGATTATGCTGCTCGACGGGCAAGTGCAATCACAGACAGTCCGAGACAGAAATATTCCATGTGTAGCGACCTTTAAGTATTTGGGTATCCATATATCTCCGAGAATCCGAGACTTTGGGCGCCTTAACTTTGACCCGTTGGTTATCAAATTTCGTAATAAGACTAAGGCATGGTGTAAACTATATCTGTCGGTGGCGGGAAGAGCTAATCTCATTAAAATGGTGTTGATGCCCCAGCTACTCTATGTTCTGCATAACTCCCCGGTCTGGCTGTCAAAATCCAAATTTGTTCCTATCAATGCTACTTTCAGGGAGCTCATATGGCGGAAGGGGCAACCGAGAATTAAGCTTGAAACGTTGCAATATCCTAAAACAGAAGGGGGCCTTGCAGTGCCAAACCCCTGGGTGTACTTCCTGGCTGCACAATGCCAACATTTTAAGGGGTGGATGGAACTGGAGTCGAGTGAGATGTCGTGTCAGTTGTTTAAACATTGCTTGTCCTCTAATGACCTAATGCTGATCCTTGAGACTAGGGGGGCTGGAAAGAGTGGTCCGATGGGCGATTTGGGACACTTGATGCAGTCCGTATGGCATAAGGTCAAGCTCCTGAGGGGGGTTTTCGGCAATACAGAATATACTCCACTGTGGGGCAATCCTGTGCTGCCGGAATTCCTCTCCCTGTCTGAGTTTGGGGCATGGAAAAGGAAGGGTATTCTGAGGTTGGGCCATCTTTTGGAGGAAAAGAAGTTCATGTCATTTGCCAGATTTCAAGAGAAGTATGATCTGCCTAGAACTCACTTTTATAAGTACCTTCAGGTGAGACACGCTTACAACTCCACATTTAAAGGTACGAATATGGTGGCTGGGAGAGATGCTGCATTGCACCAGATTCTGTCCAGGGGGGCGAGGAGAGGTATGATTTCCTGTATATACAAGCTGCTGCTTGAGAAGTTTCTAATGTCGCATCTGCTTACGGCTAAAAGTAAATGGGAGAAAGATGTTGGCGAATTAACTGATGACCAATGGTCTGACATACTGGAGGCGATACCTCTCTCTTCCTTGAGTGAAGGACGTAAACTCTCGCAACTGTTTATTGTCCATAGGGTCTACAAAACACAGTTTTTTTTGTTCCGTATAGGGTTCAGACCCACGGATGAGTGTCCAAGATGCTCTGTGGTGTCTGCAGATTTGTTGCATATGATGTGGACGTGCGAGAGGTTAGGGAGATACTGGGTGTTGGTACGTCAGACAATACAGGATGTTTACAAGGTACGAATACCCTCTGACCCGAAAGTGTGTGTGTTAGGATATGTCTCTGAATTGGCCACTGGGCAGGTGCATAAAATAGCTATAGGGAGAATGTTATATGTCGCTAGGAAGTTAATAGCCCTACATTGGATACAGACAGCGCCGCCAATCCTAGGCGAATTCCTAAGTGCGGTTGACACAATGCTGAGCTATGAACGGATGGTGTACCAGAAGCGTGGATGCCCAGCGAAATTTGAAAAATTGTGGGATCCATGGCTGTCGTTTCGACGTCTGAATAGAAATGTTTAAAAATGTGCCTTTGTATTTTGTAGGGTGGGGTGGGCTGGGGGGGGGGGGGGGCTGGATTGGAACTGGATTAATACACATAGTTTGGTGCCCTTTTTGTTATTAGTCCTATGGATAATATGTCTCTATGTCATCCTTGTATGTATTGTGGAAAAACGTGTATTTACACTGTAAAATGTTTAATAAAAATGATCTGATTTAAGATATCTATATACAAAGCCCAAAATGTGACAACCTCATTCAGCGCACCATGCTGGCAAATTCTGGATAACAATAACACCTCATCTAACACCCATTATTATAAAATAGTTACTGGTTGATACAGTGCCTTCTAATTATACAGAGAAGAAATGTTTCATTTTGGGGAATATAATTACATGGTAGGTGTGTGTGATATTCTAGCAGGCCCAACGAGGGTTTAAGTCAGATGTTAAGAAATGCATAGTCAAGGCATCACTATGTAATTCCTCCATGTCGATGAGAAGGAAATCTGTCAGTGTCTCCTTAGCAAATCCCAGTAAGTAAAATTGGGAGCCTGATAACAAAACAGCTCCCCCTCTTGTTCATGTGCTGTGTCTGGTACTGCAGCTCAGCCCCATTATTCTCTAAGACACAAAACAGAATGTATTCATAGCACCTCACACTTCCTGTGCTTGCCCGTTTCCATAATTGCCCATAAATTGCCATGGACACTGCCTGGCACAGACATAGCCAGCTGTCCTCCGCTTCTCCTCCCTATTGTGGTTGGGTTCTAAGGAACAATGGTGGGCATAGAACCCCAGGCTTCCCAAGTTCCGACTATCCTATGGGATAGGCACTTCAGTGGGTCTGACCTCTGAAACCTCCACTATCCCGAGAATGAAGGAATCGGAGTTCCCTTTACCTTTTTCCTTGGCCGTTTCATGAGGGGATGTTGAACGAGTGATTTACT
Source organism: Bufo bufo (assembly GCF_905171765.1). Taxonomy (NCBI): domain Eukaryota; kingdom Metazoa; phylum Chordata; class Amphibia; order Anura; family Bufonidae; genus Bufo; species Bufo bufo. The sequence continues at coordinate 105,171,426 of NC_053390.1, read as the reverse complement.
GTATATACCAGACATTTAGGTTGTCTGTAAATTGTTTGGCTTTTTGACGCTCACAATACAGGCTCCTGACTGGTCAGGTCTTTTCAGACAGTTTTAACACAGATATAATAGGGACCATAGAAAGGTTATGTTTTATAATAAAATGTACTGTATATTATATAATAAGTGTAATTATGTTTATTTATTATTGTATTCACTATGAAATTATTACTACTACTACTACTACTACTACAGTACCCCCATAACATTGCCAGGCACATTTGCTCAAGTGGGAACATCACTTAGTTTGACAATTAGTTGAAATGTGACCAGAAGAATATCTGGTGGGCCCAGGATCTAACACTATAACCCTATTAGAGAATTCTGAGTTAATAGAAGGGGGTCCTCCAATCCAGACCTATGGCCGGGCACAGAAATAAAGAGTATTTCATGATCTGGACGACCCAACACACACATTAATTACACAGATAACACACTGATTTAAAAGGGTTGTCCAGGATGATAAAAACATGGCTGCTTCCTTCCAGAAACAGCACCACCCTTGTGGATGGGTTGTCTGGTATTGAAGCTCGGCTCCATTGAAGTCAATGGGGCAGAGCTGCAATACCGCACACAACCTGTGGACAGGGCTGCTACTGTTTTTGCTGATTTTCGATACCGATGACCTATCCTAAGGATAGATCATCAATATCAGATCGGTGGGGGTCTGACTCCCGGCACCCCCGCTAATTAGCTGTTTGAACAGTTCTCTTCACCGTTTACCTGCTCGCTGTCGACATTGCAGCAGCGGTGGCGCAGTGTCATTACAGTCCCTCCGTCCCATTCTCTTCAATGGGAAGGAGCAGTTGTAGTTACACTCTGTCCCATCCAAGTGAATGGGATGGAGGAGCTGTATTTACACTGCTCCTCCACTGCAATGTCGATGGCGAGCAGCTAAATAGTGAAGAGAAGGCAGTTCTCTTCAAATAGCTGATCGAAGAGGGTCCCGGGAGTCAGACCCCCGCCAATCTGATGAGAATAAATTATCAATATTAGAAACCGGACAACCGCTTTAAGTGAGAGATGTATAAGGCCCCTTTCACACGGGCGAGAATTCAGTGCGGGTGCAATGCGTGAGGTGAACGCATTGAACCCGCACTGAATCCGGACCCATTCACTCCAATGGGGCTGTGTACATGAGCAGTGATTTTCACGCATGACTTGTGCGTTGCGTGAAAATCGCAGTAAGCTGTATATTGTGCGTTTTTCACGCAGGGCAGGCCCCATAGAAGTGAATGCGTGAAAATCGCAAGCAAGTGCGGATGCGGTGCGTTTTTCACGCATGGTTGCTAGGAGACGATAGGGATGGGGACCCGAAGGGAAAATAATAGCATTCTTAATACAGAATGCTTAGTAAAATAGTGATGGAGGGGTTAAAAAATAAAAAACAGTTAATAAACTCACCTTAATCCACTTGAACCCCTGTGATGGACCATGTGATGAGCTCAGTGACGTCACCAAAGATCCTTTAGCCAGGTCCTGAAGAAAGTAGAAAGAAGAGGAGATCCGCAACACGATCAAGTGGATGGGGTGAATTAAATTTGTTTATTATTTTTAACCCCTCAATGGACATTTTACTAAGCATTCTGTATTAAGAATGCTATTAGTTCCCCTTATAACCATGTTATAAGGGAACATAATAAAATCTACACAACACCGATCCCAAACCCGAACTTCAGTGAATTAGTCCGGGTTCGGGTCTGGGTACCAAACATGCCGATTTTTCTCACGAGCGTGCAAAACGCATTAAAATGCAAATCGTGCATTTTCCCGCAACGCACCCGCATCTTATCCGGCCCTCACACGCGACGCCCGTGTGAAAGAGGCCTAATGCTTCATTTCTCCAGTGATGGTGCTGCAAGGAAATGTACCACTACCAGGATCACTCACACATTATAGCTGAACACTATTGAAGCTTCTGTTCCTAATGGAGCTATAACCAGTCTGACAGACCCATTTTTAAACAGATCCCAGCAAATCCTGCCTTATTGACTCATCATGAGGTTCATGTAAAAAAGTAATCTATGCAGAAGACCACAGAACTGGACTTCGGCTACAATAGTTGACTAGTACTAACAGTGGCTCTTGGTAGTCAGATACCTCTGGGACTTACAGGAGGGATAAATTGCATGGCAACCTGACAGTCGTAAAAAAAACATATATTGGAAGATAACAAGGTACTAAAATAAACTCACTGATCGATGACAGGAGCCAAGATGGATAAGATGATTCAGCAATGAGGTGGATGGCAGATGGACCATATCTGAATTCAACCCAGAAAATCATATACAACAGTACAGCATGAAACTAATTTCAAACACAACAAGAAAGACCATTAAAGTACAGATCCCAGAATACACAGAAAACACACAAGAGTAGAACAAGATCCTAACAACAGAATCTGGGAGAAAATGCACATGGCAAACACTATACCTGAGTGTAACGGACAGTTGGGGGGACCCACTGTGCCAACTAACTGGTTTGGCTTTGGGTTTGACCTAAGGGTGTTGCCTGGCAGTCCCTTGGTTTTCACCCTTTAACCTATAAATAGGAATCTTGCCTTTGCTGCAGGGGAATTTTTGTATGCCCTCCCCCCACACACACTTACACATTTTTTCACAAACCCCCTCCTCCTGTGCAAACCCCTCTCAGATGGCTATTTTGTGACTTTTTATTTACTGTCATTTTTAGCACAACTTTATTCTTTTTTAACATTACAGTTGCTGACGGAGTTTATATTCAACTCAACTCCTAAACTTATGCTGCAATTGTAATAGACATGTCCGATTTACCTCTACATATCCACAAGTATTTTAGCCTCTGTACCTTTCATACTGCAGCCATGGACGCAGTCATACACGCACTCTCCACATACATGGACGCAGTCATACACGCACTCTCCACATACATGGACGCAGTCATACACGCACTCTCCACATACATGGACGCAGTCATACACGCACTCTCCACATACATGGACGCACTCATACATGTGCTCACCATATACATAGATGTACTCATACATGCACTCTCCACATACATGGACGCACTCATACATGTGCTCACCATATACAGTACAGACCAAAAGTTTGGACACACCTTCTCATTCAAAGAGTTTTCTTTATTTTCATGACTATGAAAATTGCAGATTCACACTGAAGGCATCAAAACTATGAATTAACACATGTGGAATTATATACATAACAAACAAGTGTGAAACAACTGAAAATATGTCATATTCTAGGTTCTTCAAAGTAGCCACCTTTTGCTTTGATTACTGCTTTGCACACTTTTGGCATTCTCTTGATGAGCTTCAAGAGGTAGTCCCCTGAAATGGTTTTCACTTCACAGGTGTGCCCTGTCAGGTTTAATAAGTGGGATTTCTTGCCTTATAAATGGGGTTGGGACCATCAGTTGCGTTGAGGAGAAGTCAGGTGGATACACAGATGATAGTCCTACTGAATAGACTGTTAGAATTTGTATTGTGGCAAGAAAAAAGCAGCTAAGTAAAGAAAAACGAGTGGCCATCATTACTTTAAGAAATGAAGGTCAGTCAGTCAGCCGAAAAATTGGGAAAACTTTGAAAGTAAGGGCTATTTGACCATGAAGGAGAGTGATGGGGTGCTTCGCCAGATGACCTGGCCTCCACAGTCACCGGACCTGAACCCAATCGAGGTGGTTTGGGGTGAGCTGGACTGCAGAGTGAAGGCAAAAGGGCCAACAAGTGCTAAGCATCTCTGGGAACTCCTTCAAGACTGTTGGAAGATCATTTCAGGGGACTACCTCTTGAAGCTCATCAAGAGAATGCAAAGAGTGTGCAAAGCAGTAATCAAAGCAAAAGGTGTCTACTTTAAAGAACCTAGAATATTACAAATTTTCAGTTGTTTCACACTTGTTTGTTATGTATATAATTCCACATGTGATTGAAAAGAAAGGAAAAAAAAAAAGGTGCTCCCCCTGCGCTCCTGTTATTTGACCGGACAGATCTACCTGGATGGGGAGATCCCGCTGCTTACTGTCTAGTGAGGGGCTATTGTTCTCCTCAGAATAAAGTAAAGAGAGAGGGGTATGTCACCCTTAGGTGATACAAGACAGATAGCGCTGGAGTGTGCGGTCAAGACAGCTGGTCCCATAAACAGTCCTGGCCTGGTGTAGTGCTGATAATGTCAGCTATACTACTACTAATACTGTATCAGACCATCGCTGACATTATCAGCACTACACCAGGCCAGTACTGTTTATGGGACCAGCTGTCTTGACCGCACACTCCAGCACTATCTGTCTTGTATCACCTAAGGGTGACATACCCCTCTCTCTATAATTCCACATGTGTTAATTCATAGTTTTGATGCCTTCATAGTCATGAAAATAAAGAAAACTCTTTGAATGAGAAGGTGTCTCTACATACATGGACGTACTCATACATATGCTTACCATATACATAGATGTACTCATGCACGCACTCACCACATACATGGACGCACTCCATGTGGCAATCCAACTAATGTTCAGCTTGCTGGGCATGGAAGGTTCAGGCAGCAGGAATCGCAGGTAGGGAAGGGGGCGGAGCTAGTACAGCCCCGCCCACATTGGACCGTCCTGATGCTGGTCACTGTCCATCATCAGAACTGAGGAGGGGAGAGGCGGAGCAATGTCACTGATGTCAGGTCAGTGACAGAGGGGCAAGTGCAGGACTCTGGACCTAGTGCAGGAGAAGTCAGCTGCTCTGACAGGGGCCCGGGGTGACGAAGTACAGTGACTGCTCCCGTGCCCCTTCTGAGCTCGGGCCCCGAAGCAGCTGCTTCCCCTGCTTCGAAGCACCAAGGGATCAGGCAATAATCATAGTCAGGAAACAGGCTGACGTCAGGGCAGGCAGAGTTTTTGCTAATCCATAAAACTAGTCCGAGGTCAGGGCAGGTGGCTTAGGGTCAACATGGTGAACAGGCAGGATAGGGTAGGGGTCAAAAAACAGGCAGAGGTCAGTACACGGGCAGGCAAACAGGAATGGAACACCTTTACAAAGTAATTAGTGGGCTAGAACATTTAAATCTCAGGCACCCTCTGGCTGGGGAAGGTTCCTTATACACAGAGAGATGGCCAGCCATAGGCTGAGGAAAAATTAGTGTGCACGTACAGGCCCTTTAAGAGCCGGAAAGAGCGCATGCCCTACAGATGGAGAGAACTGACTGAACTGGGCCTGCAGGAAAAGCACAGGGCCTGCTGAGAGTGAAGAAGAGAAGGGGCAGCGGGTCTTGGCCGATTAACAGCGGGGAAGGGATAATGAAGACTGCTCTTATGCCTGCCCTGGAGAACAGGACAGCGGTGGGCACGGACCGCCACACTAAGGCTACATGCACACGACCGTGCCATTAATTGCGGTTCGCAAACCACGGATCCGCAAAAAACAGAAGCCGCCTGTGTGCCTTCCGCAATTTGCGGAACAGAACGGGCGGCCCATTGTAGAAATGCCTATAGGACATGCGATATTTTTTTTGCGGGGCCACGGAATGGTGCAACGGATGAGGACGGCACACGGAGTGCTGTCCGCATCTTTTGCGGCCCCATTGAAGTGAATGGGTCCGCACCCGAGCAGGAAAAAATGCGGCTCGGATGCGGACCACAACAGCGGTCGTGTGCATGAGGACTAACACTGAGAACCAGAATAGATTAATGCCTGGATATAAAGGCTCAACAATTGGCAACTCTACCCTTATTAACCAAGCAAAGCTAGGCAACAACTAAACTCAGATTCAGATGGGAAATCCCTGTTGCTCGTAACAGCTCATCAGCATTGCAACGTTTTTTGAGGCATGATGAGGGCTTTTCTTGCTGTCAAAAAAATTAAATGGAACGGAAACAATTCAGTTGTGGACACAGATTAAGGCTAGGTCTACACAACGACATTTGTCGCGCGACAGATAGGGCACAACTACACTGCAATATTTGTCGGGCAACATTTTGTTGCACCAATGTCGCGCGGCAATTTTTATAATGGCAGTCTATGGTGTCGCACTGCAACATGCGATATGCTGCGATGCGACAGTCGCAGAAAAATCCATCTCGAATGGATTTTCTGTGACTGTTGCGTCGCAGTCGCAGCATGTTGCAGTGCGACACCATAGCCTGCCATTATAAAAATTGGCGCGCGACATTGGTGCAACAAAATGTCGCGCGACAAATGTCGTCGTGTAGACCTAGCCTTAAGGTACAAGGCTCTCCCCAACAGATGATGCTGGAGGAGAGAAAGATGGGGCGCACTGAATATCTTCACCTGATTCTTTTATTTACCTAGGAGAGAAGCAACCACCGGAGGGTCTGGCAGTGGCTTTCTCCTTTATCCCCACAAATACAGGCTTGGCTGAACTGAACACGTCTGTGTATGGAGCTGCTAGGAGAGATAGCTGGCCAAATAAACATCGGCTGACAGTTATTGACTGTGTATGGCCGGCTTAAGACAGCAAATTCAAAAATAACATAATATTGGAGACCAGCCATTCTTATCTTAATAGCGTAGGTTTAAATATTCATTATTATTTATTAACCTTTTTTTCTTGATACTATCTGGCTTGCAATTTATGTACAAATCAAAGGGTTTTGGAACCGCGCTGCTATGGACTGTGTCTCCCGGTAAAAGTGGATGGCATAGGGTGTCAGCCCCTCTTCCCGGCACCCAAAGGATCCAATCTTCCGCAGACCTCCTCCTCTACAGGGTTTAAAGGGGATAGGCAGAATAGTGAAGCACCCTTTGCAATCTTTTTATAAAAAGGTTTTATTCTACTCACAAGAGTCGGTAGACAAAAAGCATGTAATACAAATCAAACGTCACGTTCCTGCCCGACCCGGGTTTCGCTGCCTTGCTTCTTCAGGGGCGATAACTGCGCATGCTTGCACTCAGGCCCTTAAATAGCCCAGCTGATCGCATTCCATAAGCCGGTGTAATTCCAGACCATGCAGCAGTTTACAAACATGATTATATATCATACATTATCAATTTACCATTAGCAATCCTTTATGCATTCACATTTACATTAAACATACAATAAAATAAATAAAAAAGGGGGATTACTCCCTCTATTACAAAATCATCCGCATATATATCCTTTTAGGTTACCGCAATAACGTACATTCAATCCATATTCCAGCCTTCTTTCCACATTTACTATTCCCATCATAACTGTACCATCTAATACCCAAATTCCCTTCAGCATACAATATCTATATTGCCGTCCCTTATGCTCCGCCCACTCCTGGAGCATAGTTCAGGTGTTCTCCACCCACTCCTATAACGTCATCCAGGTATCCTCGACCCCGCCTCCCTCCTCTGACGTGCACATCATGGGGCACCACCGCCCTATTGAACGGTCAGGCCACCATGACGTCACTCACAGGTCCTTAAGAAGCCAGGTAGAGAAAAGCCGGACGACGCTAATGGTAAGGACAATTTACAATATACACGGTTTCAGGTCAAATTCAATGTTTAGCCCGCCTGGTTGTAGGGTTCCTAGTTGATAGATCCACTCTACCTCTTTTCTGTTAATCTGTGCCAGCGAATCCCCTCCTCGCCAATGTTGCTTAACACTTTCTACTCCGGCAAATTTTAAACCCCGCGGATTTTTGTCATGCCTTAATTTAAAATGAGCTGATACACTGTGGGTCATCAGGCCTTTTTTTATATTACGCAGATGTTCTTGTATCCTGACCTTCAACTTCCTCACTGTCCTGCCCACGTACTGGAGCCCACATGGGCACTCCAGCACGTATACGATGCCCTCATTTTCGCATGAGCAATTTCCTCTTATGCGAAAATCCACCCCATTCTTTTTGGATGTTATAGAATTAGTGTATCTCTGCCGTTCTTTTGAGTTCCGATTTTTACACCCTGCGCAAAATCCTCCTTCTTTATGCGTCTTTATGTTCATTGGGGGGATGGCACTATGTACAAGTTTTGTTCTAATGCTTGCAGCTTTCTTAAAAATAAAAGAGGGGTTCGTAGGTATCGTTTTTCCTAATGTCGGATCATTCTTCAATATTCCCCAGTTCTTTTTTAATTTTCTTAATATTATCGGACATAGAACAAAATTTAGTTACAAAAGAGAATCTGTAGTCCCTATCCACATTTTTGCCTATCCCTTTCATGTGTTCTTTTCCTCCCCCTTTTTCTATCTCCACATTTTGTATACACTCATCCAAACTAGCCTCATCATAACCTCTTTCCACAAATCTATCTTTTAATACCTCACATTGTGTCCTATAGTCACTTGTCACTGTACAATTACGGGCCATCCTCTTGAACTGACCTTTCGGTATGTTCTTGAGCCATGGGCCGTAATGACAGCTCTTCATATCAATGTAGGAGTTGACATCTGTTTCTTTGAAGTATGACTTTGTCATGAAACGGCCATCTTCTATCCGTATGCACAGGTCTAAAAAATTAACACTCACATTACTGATCTCCCCCACAAAACGCAGGTTCCAATCATTGTTGTTCAGCTGGCTGATAAAGAACTCAAGTCCCTCTCTTCCTCCTTCCCACACTAGGAGACAGTCATCGATATACCTCCTCCAGAAGGTCAACTTGCCTCCTGGGGTGTCCGCTCCTAGTGTGGGAAGGATGGCACTCTCCTCCCAGGCACCCATAAAAATATTAGCAAAACTGGGGGCGAATTTCGCCCCCATAGCCGTACCAATACACTGTACATAGTGTGAGTCTTTAAACCAAAAGTAATTATAGTCAAGGCAGTAACTGAGGCACCCTAAAATAAAATCTCTTTGTTGATCTCCTATTCTTTCGTCATTCCTGATCCTGCTCTCTACCGCCTCCATTCCTAGTTTCTTTGGAATAACTGTGTACAGGGATGCCACATCAATTGTGGCCATCCATGTATTCACAGTTGGGGGGCTAAGATCTTTAATGAGGTGTAACACAGATCCAGTGTCTTTCAAATGCGAGGGGTTCTGTAGCACATATCCCTGCAGATAAAAGTCAATATACTCCGTGATTCTGCACGTTAGCGAGTTGAGCCCCGAAATAATCGGCCTCCCCGGAGGATCTATGGGGTTTTTATGCACCTTGGGCAGGTGATAAATCACCGGCACCAAGGGAAATGGAATGGTAAGGTACTCATACTCCTTATTCAATATCCCTTTCTTAAAACCCTCTGATAGAATACCATCAAGGATCCGTTTACACTCCTGGGTGGGGTTACTTTTCAGTTTTTTATAGGTTGTTGCATCTGATACTAGTCTCGCCATTTCGGCTTCATATTTTTCTTTGTTCATTACAACCACCCCCCCCCCCCCCCTTTATCAGCTGGCTTGATAATTATATCTGGATTTTTTTCCAGATCTTTGAGGGCTTTTCTCTCTTTATAAGTTAGATTCTGTGTTCCCTTATCCATATCCATCTCTTCCAACTCCTTTAATAGGCCAGTTTTAAATGCCTCCACACACTCATTATTAGGGTTTTTTGGAAAAAACTTGGATTTTTCTTTCATTTGTGTATGCAGGATCTCCCCATTCTTATCCGATTTTATAGTCACCCCTTCAGAATTAGCAATCTGTGGTGTGGGGTTATTAATCCAATATTTGGCCATATTTATTTTCCGGATAAATTTATGTATGTCCAAAAACGCCTCAAATTTATTGATCCTCTGACTAGGTGCATATTTTAGGCCCTTATTTAGGACACTCTTTTCTCCCTCTGTTAGAATATGGCTGCTTAAGTTGAAAATTCCTCTTATATCTCCTTGCTCTTTTTGGTTTTTGGGCTTATTTTTCCCTTTTCCCCGTTTTCCTCTACCAGGCTTCTTTTTTGTGGTGTCCTCACTGCCTGTTCTCTTATTTCTCCTTCCCTCTGTACTCCTTTTATGCTCTGGTGGGGAAAATTTTGCTCACCTTGTGGCCTAAAACTTGGTCTGTCTCCCTCACAGATATCCCTTTTCAGTTCTTCTCCGTAGCTGTTTCCTTCATAATGGGCCCCTTTTCCATAGTAACTTAAATTATAATTTTCATTATAGTTCTCTTGTGGTCTCCATTTCGGTTTTCCCCTATATCCTCCCCCCTGATACGGCTGTCTGTATGGTTGTCTGTATTGTTGTCCCCTATATCCGTTATTCTGCCCGTAATTCCTGTTGTATTGTCCTCCTCTATAGCCATGATTTGGACCCCAACCACCCCCTTGTCGGCCTCCATGGTTATGCTGGTATATATGGGTCTGCTGATACCTATGATTATTTCCTTTCCCCGAATGCGGCTCATATACATATACATTTTCCCTATTCGGCTGGTATGTACTCTCATGGTTTCGGTTGTAATACCCATGATTCTGCTGCGGTATATACTCATTCGCTTGTTGGTTATAGTTATTCTTAAAAACCTTTTGTTTCCCCACCCCATTCTCTAGTTTCCTAAAACCTCCAGTGTAGTCTCCGGGATTCGGATTACTATCACTGTATTCATCCACAAATGCCGTTTCTGACACAATCACCTCCGTATTCTTTTGCTTGTTTTTCCATTTATATACCATATCTGTTTTATAATCATTACAGATTTTAGCATATTTCCTTTGTTTCTTACTCCTAATTTCTTTTTCAGATTTGAGCACAGATTCTTGACATTGCTTGCTACATTTTTCATATATCTCTCTCTTTGCGCTTATTATTGGTTTAATCCCTTCTTGTAGCTCATCAATAGCCTTATTTATCTTCCTTAGTTTGTTCTTTCGAACCATAATAATATATTGCATAGCTTTCCATGCGCATTCATTCATTACTTTTTCCCAGCCCACTAGGTCTTCCTCCTCCTCAGTAACTAAAGGGAGTTGCCATCTCAGACCCTCCGGGATCCTGCCTTCCATTAGGAATCGCTCCAAGGAGGCAATATCCCAGGTGGTTCTGATTTCCCTAGTGAACTCTCTTTCCAATTTCACAAATAATATTCGCATGTCATCCAGCCCTTTATCAATCTCATTCGGAGTATCGCTAAAGACATCAAGGTTACACTTAAAATTAGCTCTAAAATCAAAAATGTCCATGTTGTTAGCAAGACTTGACAGCCTACAAATACAGGTAAAATAGCTTACCATTAGCGTCGTCCGGCTTTTCTCTACCTGGCTTCTTAAGGACCTGTGAGTGACGTCATGGTGGCCTGACCGTTCAATAGGGCGGTGGTGCCCCATGATGTGCACGTCAGAGGAGGGAGGCGGGGTCGAGGATACCTGGATGACGTTATAGGAGTGGGTGGAGAACACCTGAACTATGCTCTAGGAGTGGGCGGAGCATAAGGGACGGCAATATAGATATTGTATGCTGAAGGGAATTTGGGTATTAGATGGTACAGTTATGATGGGAATAGTAAATGTGGAAAGAAGGCTGGAATATGGATTGAATGTACGTTATTGCGGTAACCTAAAAGGATATATATGCGGATGATTTTGTAATAGAGGGAGTAATCCCCCTTTTTTATTTATTTTATTGTATGTTTAATGTAAATGTGAATGCATAAAGGATTGCTAATGGTAAATTGATAATGTATGATATATAATCATGTTTGTAAACTGCTGCATGGTCCAGAATTGCACTGGCTTATGGAATGCGATCAGCTGGGCTATTTAAGGGCCTGAGTGCAAGCATGCGCAGTTATCGCCCCTGAAGAAGCAAGGCAGCGAAACCCGGGTCGGGCAGGAACGTGACGTTTGATTTGTATTACATGCTTTTTGTCTACCGACTCTTGTGAGTAGAATAAAACCTTTTTATAAAAAGATTGCAAAGGGTGCTTCACTATTCTGCCTATCCCCTTTAAACCCTGTAGAGGAGGAGGTCTGCGGAAGATTGGATCGTTTGGGTGCTGGGGAGAGGGGCTGACACCCTATGCCATCCACTTTTACAGGGAGACACAGTCCATAGCAGCGCGGTTCCAAAACCCTTTGATTTGTACCTACCAGTGTGAACGACCTACCACACTACTCCGGGACCAGCAGCAGCGCAAGTAATTGTCCGTGTTGGGACACAGGACTGACTTTTCGTTTTTTGTATTTTGCAATTTATGTAAACTTTAAGGAGCATGTAAAGTCAGAAGAGGTGACACTGCTGCCAGGGAATACATCCACTGAACACAAACATTCGATATCATGAATATAATCCTTTATTGGTCACAATCTACACTCCTCAGATGTGAGGAGGCTTCATACTGCATATAGATACAGGTGATCCCAGGGCAACGCTCTGATAACAGCCGAGCAGACAGAGTAATGTCAGTACAGGGCCGCACAGACATCTATTGTCCCTTTATCTGCTGTTTGTTCTTTTGCTCATTGCAAAATAGACTCGGTTGTTTCCCATTTTACAAGTCTGTTACTGATCATGTGGCCACGTCAGGTATTTATGCCTCATGGTTATGACTGGTTTTACGTATGTTAATGTTCAGTTTAATTTATTAATTTATGTACGTACTCAGGGTGCACTATTAAAAACCTAAATTTTTATTTGAATGGCTTTCAAGGGACTTAAAGAAGTTATCCAAACCCTATAATGCCCCCTCTAATGCCCGGGCCCCTCACACAGGTTGTACTTACCCACGTCGTTTCTGATGCCCGCACGGCCGCCACTGCATCTCCCTGTCACGGATAAAAACATCCGGCCCCGGGGGGGGCAGCCAATAGCAGGCTGCGACGGGAACATGCCTTGCTAGCATCGCGGGTGACGCTAGGGAGGCTCGTTCCCATCATAGATTGCTATTGGCTGCCCCATCACCCGATGTTTTGATCCGTGCTACGGGGAGATGCAGCTGCGGCCGTGCAGGCATCAGAAGAGACGTGGGTGTGGGGGAGCAAGGTAAGTACTATCTGTGTGAGGGGCCCAGTCATCAGAGGGAGCATTATAGGGGTTGGATAACTCCTTTAAATATTGATGACTTACCTTGACGATGGGTCATCAATATTTGATCAGTGGGAGTCCAACTTCCTGCACCTCCGGCAATCTGCTATTCAAAAAGGCCGTGGTGCTTGATCTGTGAAATTACGTCCATCAGTCTCAAGGCCTTTGTGCGGCTCAGTCCTGTTCTAGTGAATCATGGTCACTATACAAAATATGGCGCTGTGCTTGGTACACTATGAAGAAGCCACAGTGCTATGGACACTTCAAACGGTTGATCAACATGGGTGCCAGGAGTCGGACCCCCCACGATCAGGTACTGATGTCCTGAGTATAAAAAAAAGTCCACACTCCAAAGTAGCACTGTCACTTAATGCTTTTCCCTTGAGAGTGCCTGGACACCATGTGCAGTGGACGGGTTTGGGGTGGCCCCAACGCTACGCTGGGCCCCCTGGATACCATTGAGGTGTCAACCATGTGTTGTTGCTGCTCTCCCGAAGGGATGGTAAGGCGTGGTGCACCCCAATAGGAAATAAGTCCAGAGAGTCAGGGTCTGCAGTAAATGTTACAACTCACAGTTGTCAATGCAAGTTAACCGTTTAAAGTTAAATACAGTAAGGTCATTTTACAGGCTAGGGCAGCACTAAAGCCCACCCATCAGAGCTGGTGATGTCACCGGGCTCACTGCTGGGCGGAAGCCTCTGCCTAGCAGTCCTTATAGAGAGCCCGGTACGTCACCAGATCTCCATAAAATGCCTTTGCCCTGCACGATTCAGCGCAGGCCAAAGGAGGGCATCAGAGCATGAAGTGCTCTGATGCCCATATCAGGGGGGCGGCTGCCTGGGTGAAAATGTGGGTATGTCCAGGTTCAACCCCTATAAGCCCACCTGCACACGGTGGCAGGTGAACGCACATTAGATCCACATGATCTGTGCGGATTTATATGCGTTTCTGCAGCATATCCAACCCAAAATCTGCAATGTCTAATTGAGGTTTTTGGTGCAGATTTGATACGGTTTTGCCACAGATCTCACCCTTCCATTGAAAAGGGTGAAATCCACAGCTAAAACTGCAAACATAATTGACATGCTATTTATTTTGAAATCCGCACGGCAGGTCAATATCTGAAAAGTGGACATGAGATCAGTGTAATCTCATACACTTTGCTGATACTGTATTATGCTACAGGTTTTCTGCACAGGAATCTGCGCAGTAAAACCACACATATTCGCACCGTGTGCAGGAAGCCTAAGCATATGAGAAAGACCCCTGCATTGGTCACTATATCTCTTGGAGGAAGACAGGCCACTCTTGACATGTCTGTTTTAGATATTAATTGTATTCCATGTTGCCAATATTAGACTGTGTAAAGACTAGTGTTGAGCACGAATATTCGAATAGCGAATTTTTATCGCGAATATTGCCACTTCGAGATTTCACGAATATTTAGAATATAGTGCTATACAGTATATTCGTTATATCGAATATTATTATTTTTTTCCCATCTGAACATGATTCCTCTCTGCTTCTTGCTCGTGGGCCAATTAGAAGGAAGCAATGTCAAGTTCACAACAATACTTAGTGCACCAATCAGTAATCTGTAGTCAGACCTGCTAAAATGGGAAGTTGCACGTAGTGCGGAAAAATATTCTAATTACTGCTGATTAGCGCAATCGCGAATATATTGGAGCACTTGACTCTATCTGCATATAAAGCTATTGTAATGTTCTGCCGTGCCAACCAATTTCTCCAGTCTCAGGAGAAACTCATGAAACTTCTAGCAGCTTGAAAAATTTTGCCAAAGTGACCCACGCCTGTATTTCGCGTTACGAATTTCTTATTACGCGATTTTTACATTGCCGATTTATCGCATTCAATAAAATCTCGAAATTCGCTAATAGATGACGAATATTCTACAAAATATTCGTGAAATATCGCGAATTCGAATATAGCCCCTGCCGCTCATCACTAGTAGGGACGCACCCAGTTGACCAGGGATGTGGTATCATCCAGTTGTTAATCTAGTCCATATTTAACAGGAATAGTACAATGCCAATTTCTAAGAAAAGACGCTTCAGAATCGTTCATGTTTTTTTTTCCTCCTAGGTTGTGTCCACCATAAAAAATAATGAGGGGGCACAACCTAGCGGTGTTCGCGGCCCCATCCGCAGCCCTTTCCATCCAAAGCCTGCCACTGGAAGATCGCTGAACGCAGCCAGGGCAGAGGACTGAAGCGGCACGGACCAGGTGTGTATGCTCCCTGTAGTAGGTCAAGTACGCTAGGGCGGCTAACTCAAAACTAAGGAGACCCTGGGCAACCCCTTTAAGCAGCAAATTATAACTAAGATTAAAATGAATGGTTATAAACCTGATGTGTTGTTTTTAAGAGAGCTACAAGTATATGAATGTACTTTGGCCAGGCAGTGTATAATTATTTACCAGATGCATGCGGCTTATATAGCATGCCTATTAGAAGCAGAACACAAAAACAACTGTAAAAACAAGTCCTCATGCACAAAGCATGTACAGGCACACAGTGCCATACTAAGGACTGGCATCGGACGTGCAGTAATACACATTAAGACATAGCAGGGGCTATAGCTTCCTATGGGTCCTGTATTACAGATTCTCATAAAGATCCATATAAGGCCTCATGCACACAGCCGTTGCCCGGCAGTGTCCGTATTGCAGCCCGCAAACAGCGGGTCCGCAATATATGGGCACCGGCCGTGTGCACCCCCATTCACTTGAATTATGATCTAGCAATCTTTTTCTTAGATAGGCAAGCATATTACTAAAGCCATCCCTATGAAGCCCTAGCCTTGTGATGGCTAACCTCCAGGACTCCAGCTGTGGTAAAACTATGACTCCCAAGATGCACAGTTGCTTGGCTGTTCTCAGAACTCCATAGAAATGAATGGAGCATGCTGGGATTCGTAGTTTCACCACAGCTGGAGTGCCGGAGGTTAGCCATCACTAAGGCCTCTTGCATACAACCTTTTTTTTTTCCGTCTACGTTCCTTTTTTTGCTTTCCGTATATATGGATCGTATATGGAACTATTCATTTCAATGGATCCGCAAAAAAACCTGAAGGTACTCCGTATGTCTTCCGTTTCCGTATTTCCGTTCAAAGATAGAACATTTCCTATTATTGTCCGCATAACGGACAAGGATAGTACTGTTCTATCAGGGGCCCCCTGTTCCGTTCCGCAAAAAATGGAATGCACACGGACGTCATCCGTATTTTTTGTGGATCCGTTTTTTTGCGGACCGCAAAATACTGAAAAAGCCATACGGTCGTGTGCAAGGGGCCTAAGGCTGCTTTGACACAGTCAGTGTTTGATCAGTGATTTTGAGCCAAAACCAGGTGCAGGTCAACAACACAGAACAGGAGCAAATCTTTCCCAGATCTTGTCTGCAAAGTGGACAAGAATAGGACATGGATACATGGTGTGCTGTCTGTATTTTTTGTGGTCCCATTGAAATTAATGTGTCTGCATCAAATGTGCAAAAATAAACAAAATGCGACTAAGATGCTGAAAACCCCCCCCCCCCCCCCAAAAAAAAACGGCCGTGTTCATGGGGCCTAAGGCCACTTTCACACAGTCAGTGTTTGATCAGTGATTGTGAGCTGAAGCCAGATGCAGGTCAGAAACACAAAAAGTGCAAATCTTTCCAATATATCTTATCTCTATGCTTTGGCTCACAATCACTGATGTAAATCACTGATCAAACACTGACTGTGGAAGTGGCCTTAGGCTGCGTTCACATGGGCGAGTATTCCGCGCGGGTGCAATGCGGTAGGTGAACGCATTGCACCCGCACTGAATCCTGACCCATTCATTTCTATGGGGCTGTTCAGATGAGCGGTGATTTTCACGCATCACTTTTGCGTAGAGTGAAAATCACAGCATGCTCTATATTCTGCGTTTTTCACGCAACGCAGGGCCCATAGAAGTGAATGGGGTTGCGTGAAAATCGCAAGCATCCGCAAGCAAGTGCGGATGCGGTGCGATTTTCACGCATGGTTACTAGGTGACAGTCTATTCACTATATTATTTTCCCTTATAACATGGTTATAAGGGAAAATAATAGCATTCTGAATACAGAATGCTTAGTAGGTGATCAATTGAGGGTTAAAAAAAATAAAAAAAATTAACTCACCTTCTCCTCTTGTTCGCGTAGGTCCCGGTCTCTTCTTTACTTCTTTAAAAGATGAACTATGGGCTAAAGGACCTTTGGTGACGTCAGATCACATGGTCCATCACCGCGGTGATGGACCATGTGATTGGAGCATGCGATCTGACGTCACCAAAGGTCCTTTAGCCCATAGTTCATCTTTTAAAGACGTAAAGAAGAGACCGGGACCTACGCGAACAAGAGGAGAAGGTGAGTTAATTTTTTTTATTTTTTTTAACCCTCAATTGATCACCTACTAAGCATTCTGTATTCAGAATGCTATTATTTTCCCTTATAACCATGTTATAAGGGAAAATAATAACATCTACACAACACCTAACCCAAACCTGAACTTCTGTGAAGAAGTTCGGGTCTGGGTACCACAGTCAGTTTTTTATCACGCGCGTGCAAAACACATTGCACCCGCGCGATAAAAACTGAACATCGGAACGCAATCGCAGTCAAAACTGACTGCAATTGCATTCCTACTCGCGCGGGTTTGCCGCAACACACCGGGACGCATCCGGAACTAATCCGGACACGCTCGTGTGAACCCAGCCTTAAAGCCTGTATTACACCTGCCGATTTTTTGGCAGATGATTGCTCGTTAGCGATCATCTTGCAGTGTAAAGCATCATTCACACGTCAGTGATTTCCATCTGTGATTTTGAGCCAAAACTAGGGGAGACTCTAAACACAGAACAGGTGCAGATCTTTCCCTTATACCTTTTGTCTGTGGAGGCTCCAATACTGGTTTTGGCTCACAATCACTGATGGAAGTCACTGACCAAACACTGACTGTGTGAAGGCAGCCTAAGACCTTGTTCACATGTTTTTCACCGAAGTTTAATATCTGCATTTTCTGCAGACAGCACACATACCCATTGATTTTAATGTGTTTGTTCACACATCAGTATTTTTTTTTTTTTTATACTGACCACCGGTCAGGAAATAATCACGGAGACATACACTACTTTGGTCTGTGATGCAGACCAAACATGACCATTGAAGTCTATGGGTCTGTGAAAATCATGGATACAACACGGATGGGCATCTGTGTTTGGTCAGTTTTTCACAGACCATTTGTAGGAGATGCTCTGGAAATTAATTTTCAGCAGAGCAGTGTCCGTGGAATACAGATCACACATGGAGGGCAAAAAACGGACTTCAATGGGTGTGTTTGGTTCGCACCACAGACCAAAGTGGTGCATGTCTCCGTAATTTGTTCACTGACCCACGATCAGTAAAAAAAATGCTGATGTGTGAACAAACACATTAAAATCAATGGTTACGTGTGCTCTCTGCTGACAGCACATGCCAGTGAAAAACGGAAATGAGAACAAGGCCTTAGGCCTCATGCACACGACCGTATTTTGTTTCCGTGTCCGATCCGTTTTTTTTGCGGATAGGATGCGGACCCATTCATTTCAATGGGTCCGCAAAAAACGCGAACAGCACACCGTGTGCTGTCCGCATCAGTGCATGTCCTATTTTTTTCTAGTTTGCGGACAAGGATAGGCATTATTACAATGGATCCGCAAGAAAAACGGATCCGCAAAAAAAACAGATGCCATATGCAACGTCATCCTTTTTTTTGCGGACCGCAAAACACATACGGTCGTTGTGCATGTAGACTTAGGCCGCTTTCACACAGTGATAAACCAATGATGTGTGAACAAACACATTCAATTGAATGCGTTACATGTGCTGTCCGTGGAAATTGCGGATTGTACACATCCGTGAAAAACAGAAATGTGAACAAAGCCTAATGCTATGCCCCAATGTTCTGTCAGATGCGGACACCATGTGTTAGATGTAAGGCAGGTTTAGTAGTAGAGTCTTTCTACCACCACACGGTAGTATTGTCCGGCTCCAGTTAGCGGTTCTCATATTACAACCAGTTCTTGGTACACCATATGTGCAGGACTTCGCTCATTATTTATGACAATTGTCTTGTTTCTTTGAATATCACTGCTGGCCTTTGAGAATTTCGGACCCTCTGGGAATCTAGTTACAACCCCCAGGGCTTCATGTCGACAAGCCATATGGTCTCACAGCAATAAAAATAAAATACATGAAAAATGAAAGACATAAAACCCTTGAAAGCTGAAATTGATTTAAATAAATGTACTTTCAGGAAAGTCAAGTGGAATTGGGTAATGTGGTTTTTCCAACTGCTGTGGAACTACAAAAGCCAAGATGCCTCAACAGGAGTGTATGTCTATGGCAGCAGGTCTATTTTGGTAAAGAGACACTTCTATCAAAAATGTTTATAATCACATATTAATATATTAATAGTCTATGGCCCCTTGCACATGGGCGTCACGGATTTGGTCCGGATGCATTGCGGGAAACCCGCGCGAGTGCGCACGCAATTTCAGCCAGTTTTTTCTGCGATTGCATTGCGTTGTTCAGTTTTTTCTGCGCGAGTGCAAAGCGTTTTAATGCGTTTTGCACGCTTGTGATAAAAAACTGAATGTGGTACCCAGACCCGAACCCAGACTTCTTCACTGAAGTTCGGATTTGGGTTAGGTGTTCTGTAGATTTTATTATTTTCCATTATGACATGGTTACAAGGGAAAATAATGGCATTCTTTAATACAGAATGCCGAGTGAAATGTCCCTTTAGAGTTCAAAAATAATAAAAAAATTAATCACCTCATCCACTTGATCGCGCAGCCGTTATCGTCTTCTTTCTTCTATCTTCATTCAGCAGGACCTGCGCTGACGTCACCACGCGGTGAGCGTGATGACGTCAGCGCTGGTCCTTTTGCAGGTCCTGCAGGAAGAAGAAAGAAGACGATAACGGCTGCGCGATCAAGTGGATGAGGTGAGTTAATTTTTCTATTATTTTTGAACCCTCAAGGGACATGTTACTAAGCATTCTGTATTAAAGAATGCTATTATTTTCCATTATAACCATGTTATAAGGGAAAATAATAAAGTGAATGGACCTCCACATCATCTCCTTAGCAACCATCCGTGAAAATCGCATAGCATCCGCACTTGCTTGCGGATGCTATGCGATTTTCACGCAGCCCAATTCACTTCTATGGGGCCTGCGTTGCGTGAAAAACGCACAATATAGAGCATGCTGGGATTTTCACGCAACGCACAAGTGATGCGTGAAAATCACCGCTCATGTGCACAGCCCCATAAAAATGAATGGGTCCGGATTCAGTGCGGGGGCTATGTGTTCACGTAATGCATTGCACCCGCGCGGAATTCTTGCTCGTGTGAAAGGGGCCTATAGGTAACTATTTTTTTTATGAAAATGGGTGGATTGATTTCTGGATATAATTTATGAAGTCACTCCATGTATTCTACGTCCTGTTCTGCCTCTTAAACTTCCTCTATATTTGGTCTTTTAGCTCAGCCAACAAATTTTGGACCACTTTTTATTGAATTTTTTTGTGGGAGAAGAAGCGACCAAAATTTTTTGAATCGGCACCCTTGGCTATTTTCGGAATGCCCATTGAAATGAATGGGAAGTGCACTGCACAAGCACAGTCACTGCTCCATTCACTTCTATGGGGCTTACGGAAATAGTCGAGCCGGCTCTCAGCTATTTTTGGCGCTCCCATAGGAATAAATGGAGGGCGGCACTTTGTAGGCTCCGTTCCAATAATAGGTGCAGGTCCCAGAGTTGGGACCCGCACCTATCAGACAATGGGGGCATATCCTAGCCTTGGGAATACCCCTTTAACTCGCTCAGTCAGACCATAATTGTGACCACAGAGACTCAATTAGAGAATCACACATTACACCGATAAGTGACATACTCTTCTGTAGACATCTTTATCTAGGCCTGGCAAGGAAATAATAGCGCTGTCACACTGTTATCCCAATTCTACACCTAGTATTAGAGATTTTCCACTCACAGCAACAGTAAACTGACAATGGATTACCTATTTATATAGAAGTCCTTATCACTTGTGCTGACTACATCAGAAAGACAATATGTTGTATTTACTTTTCAAATGTCACCCCTTGCATGTATATAGATATGCATACATGTCTTTGAGCATGTCCTGTATGTTTAATATCAAATACATATGACATAGTGGCACCTATACCCAGGCAGCCTGGTACCAGAGAGAGAATATGACATAGTGGCACCTATACCCTAGAGGCAGCCTGGTACCAGAGAGAGAATATAACATAGTGGCACCTATACCCTAAAGACAGCCTGGTACCAGAGAGAAAATATGACATAGTGCCACCTATACCCTAGAGGCAGCCTGGTACCAGAGAGAGAATGACATAGTGCCACCTGTACCCTAGAGGCAGCCTGGTACCAGAGAGAGAATATGACATAGTGCCACCTGTACCCTAGAGGCAGCCTGGTACCTGAGAGAGAATATGACATAGTGCCACCTATACCCTAGAGGCAGCCTGGTACCAGAGAGAGAATGACATAGTGCCACCTACACCCTAGAGGCAGCCTGGTACCAGAGAGAGAATATGACATAGTGCCACCTATACCCTAGAGGCAGCCTGGTACCAGAGAGAGAATATAACATAGTGGCACCTATACCCTAGAGACAGCCTGGTACCAGAGAGAAAATATGACATAGTGCCACCTATACCCTAGAGGCAGCCTGGTACCAGAGAGAGAATAACATAGTGCCACCTGTACCCTAGAGGCAGCCTGGTACCAGAGAGAGAATATGACATAGTGCCACCTATACCCTAGAGGCAGCCTGGTACCAGAGAGAGAATATGACATAGTGCCACCTACACCCTAGAGGCAGCCTGGTACCAGAGAGAGAATATGACATAGTGCCACCTGTACCCTAGAGGCAGCCTGGTACCTGAGAGAGAATATGACATAGTGCCTATACCCTAGAGTCAGCCTGGTACCAGAGAGAGAATATGACATAGTGCCACCTATACCCTAGAGGCAGCCTGGTACCAGAGAGAGAATCACATAGTGCCACCTACACCCTAGAGCAGTGATGACGAACCTATGGCACGGGTGCCAGAGGCGGCACTCGGAGCCCTCTTTGTGGGCACCCGCACTGTGAAAAAAGTCTATGGTGTACCAATATGCCTTAGACTTTTCCTGCCATTCATCAGCGCAGGGCGCACTATGAACAGCACAGGCAGGGCACTGAATGTAGGCAGGCTATTATAGCTAAATGATAAAGTACATGGAACATATACTATATATAACTATAGTATTCAGGTTAAATTGCCATGTTGGCACTTTATGATAAATAAGTGGGTTTTGGGTTGCAGTTTGGGCACTCAGCCTCTAAAAGGTTCGACATCGCTGCCCTAGAGGCAGCCTGGTACCAGAGAGAGAATATGACATAGTGCCACCTATACCCTAGAGCTGTGATGGCTAACCTCCAGCACTCCAGCTGTGGTAAAACTACAACTCCCAAGATGCACACTTGCTTAGCTGTTTTTAGAACTCCATAGAAATGAATGGAGCATTCTGGGAGTCGTAGTTTCACCACAGCTGGTGTGCCGGAGGTTAGCCATCACTGCCCTAGAGGCAGCCTGGTACCAGAAAGTGAATCACAGGTACCACCGGTAAAATACGATCTGGGAGCCCACAGTATGGCTACATGCAAATATTACCTGACTCCCATTTGCAAATCCCTAAAATTGTGGAAAACACATTTTTTTTTAGTAGTAGCCTGCCACCTGGCCTGTGCCTCAGACAGTTCTGTCTGGTCGCCACTGTCAGTATCCTGTTGATTGGCGTTTGCCTTGAACACGTGGTCACACAGCAGCAAGGTGCTGCAGGACTACTGATTATAGGGGTCCCCTTAGTGACTTCGAGAAGGTGGGTCTCTGGAGAAAGATAATACTGGATGGCCTTTCTCTGCACCTCGAAGTCAACTCAGCCACCCGATGGGTCTATACTAATAGAGCAGTTTGTTAAACAATCTACCCAGTTCTTATATGATATGCCTAGGCTGGTTGAGATGCTGTACGTTGCCTATTTGTATGTAGTATAGTCTACTGTCCCATGTGCCATTTGTGCAGGGCTTCTGGGACTAAGGATTCATCTGTTCCCCTGTGGGCCAGCCCGAGGCTCACAGAGACTGTGATGCTAACAAACAACAGGCCCAAAAAGTATGAGTTAGTAAGCAAGAATTGGACCCTAAGATGGGTGGGCGATGTGTGAGCCAATATTAGGAGACAGGGCCCCAGTTCTATTTCCTGTCCTCCTCTCGTGTAACAGCATTTTTAAAAGGGGTTTTTCCATAATACTCATATTGATTGCTTATATGTCATCAATGTGAGATCAGTAGGTCTGACTCCTGGGACCCCCACCGATCTGCTGTACGAAGAGGCTGCGGCACTCCATGAGTACTTAGACCTCTTCCTAAGTCATGAGACATCATGTTCATCAATCGCGTGGCCTAGGCGCATCTGAGGCCCATTGAAGTGAATGGGGTTGAGCTGCGATACCAAGCACAGCTGCTATACAATGAATGGAGCTGTGCTCGGTGAGCTGCGAGGAGGCCGCGGCACTCACCTGAACTGCTGATCGGAGTGGTGTTGGGAGTTGGATCCGCACCGAACTCACATTGATGACCTATGTGGAGTCTAGATCCTGGAAAACCCCTTTTATTACTGTGTCAAATAAATGTAATTTGTGAGAACTGAAGAAAGCCCACAAATACATTCTTTATGTTCCGGAAATGTATGAGAACTTGAATGTACGTTTTTCACAGAACACTACATTTCAATATCAATGAGTTGTCTGGGATTTACCAGAACCAGCGTCACATCGGTCCATAGCACCTGATATAGTTCCTCATCCCCAATCAATACTGGACACAGGCAATGGACAGAAGAGGCGATGTTTCTACAAAAAAAAAAAAGATTTCCCTTTTCATTTACGCTTATAAATGTACTTGAGCAGTAAAGAAGCCACAAACCTCTCATTCACTCACTGACCAGTAACCTCAGCTCCTATATTTGAGCCTGTAATTAATTGCTAATGACTTGTATATGATTATCTCGGACATTTCTTACAACTGATTATTCATCTCATCTCCTGCATTTACTTGATCTCAAAAGGACATTGCATAATTAGATTCTGTATATTGTATAATTAGGTTATTAACAAAAGGCTCTTTCCCGATTTTAGAGTAGTGGCGGAACGATGCTGGATTTTGGCCATTTATAATGCTCAATGGTTCAGGAATGATCTAATTACAATTATCGTATCATGTCTACACATTTTTCCATACTGCAGCACATGCTCTCGTTTCCCTCCGCCACTGATTGACAGCTCTCTTTCTATTGCAGGGATCAGCAACCTCCAGTACTCCAGCTGTTCTGAAACTACAACTCCCAGAATCCTCCTTTTGCTTCTATGGGAGATACATGCTGGGAGTTGTAGCTTCACAGCAGCTGGAGAGCTGAAGGCTGCTGAACTGTGTCCTACTGATATCAATCGTAAGTAGGGGCGGACTGGCCGTAGACCCTACAGGGAAATTGCCCATTAAGCTGATGCCAAGGGGCCCCTTAGATACACCAGAGGATTCTGAAGGCTGACCTACATCTACACAGAGAATCCTCGGTATTCCAGTGGACCAGTCTTACCCTGAAATTAATACCATACTGTACAAGAGAGTAAATAGCAGTGCCAAACAATTTCCATTTGACGGTAAACATTGTGCTTTATCTGTATATATCTGTATGCTGTTAATCTATCTAAGAGTAAAAACGTGTTAGAAGTAAGCTTCGGTGTCACCATGTGTCCATTGAAGATGAAATAAAAATATTCTGTGTCTTTTATACAGTTGGCTGGACTTCATTTTCCTTTGTTAATCTATTCAATACAACAACAAAAGTATACAATACATAAAAGTGCTTCCAGTAGTAATAATGTCCTCATAGTGCCCATAGTAGTAAACATGTTTTCCATAGTCCCCCATTAGTTATAACTCCCCCATAGTGACCCAGTAGTAATAAAGCCTACCATAATGCCTTCAGTAGTAATAATGGCCACCAGTAGTGCCCTCAGTAGTACTAATCCCCTCCCATAATAGCCCCAGTAGTAATAAAGCTGCCATAGTGCTTCCCCGGTAATAATAATGACCCTCTATAGTAGCCCAATAGTATGCTCCCCAAAGGAAAATAAATAAATCAAATACTCACCTCATTCCCGTTCCATGCCGGTGTCAGCAATTGGGTGCAGGACATAGACCTCTTCCAGTCTGCATCCTGGCTCAGGCAGTTGCGATCACGTCAATGCACCGCCTGTGCTGTTCCCTCATACGTTCAGAGCTAGAGGCCCGTGGCCTATAAGAGTGAATGGGAGACAAAGGTTCCTGTGCCCTGCTGTAGGATTTAATAGTTTTAACAGGACGGCGATGGCGATGAATAAGAAGTGGTGTAGCAACCAGCGATGAAATATTGTTGGATGATAGGTGTACGCAGGACTACCCTCACCCTGCCCCCGGCGTGCATGCAGTGTCGGACTGGGGTAACTATGGCCCAACAGTAAAATTTATATTGGGGGCCCATCGTACAGATACAAAAAAGTTTTTTTTATGAACATAGGCTAGTTGAATATATGTATGTAGTGCAGTAAATCTAATGTGTTATGTGCCACTTGTGCAGGGGGTGGGAGACTAGGGGCCCACGGGGGGATTCTCCTGTACCCCTGTGGGCCAGTCCGAGCCTGGGTACATGTACCGCAGGTTGAGAATCACTGGTGTGCAGGATTAGTAAATCTGCCCTAGTGTATATAGCAATCAGTTCCTGGCAAAAGCATTGTACTCCGCCGGTACAGTTCAGGGAGATTGCTTCATTTCAAAGTGGGTTTGAATGTTAACATAAGATGTAACTTGAGGTTTTTGGTTTTCCTGACCAAGATAATTGTGCGGCCAGCAGTCTCATACTCCATTTCCTTCCTGATTAATACGTATTGTCTAGAGCAGTGCTTGTGCCCTGATAAATGTATCTTCGATACAACGCAGGCCGCACAAAGAACAAAGCGACTTACACAACTGCACATTGACAGGCGGTTTATTAGGGAAAGAATGATCTATGTAAATATTCAATGCTTTCACTTTTATAAAGGGAAACATGTGGGCCGAGCTTTGTTCAGAGCTGTGCCCACAGGTACCAATATAGCTGCAGCTGCAATGCCAGGGAGAGCAGATTCTAGCCTTTCTGCTCCAAAATGTAAATGGTTCCCCCCCCTGCAGTATAATACCCCAGTATATATAATGCTCCCCCATAGTATAATGCCCCAGTATATATAATGCTCCCCCCGTAGTATAATACCCCCATATATAATGGTCTACCCCCTGTAGTATAATGCCCCCATATATATAATGGTCTCCCCCTGAAGTATAATGCTCCTGTATATATAATGCTCCCCCCTCTGTAGTCCCCCTGTAATATAGTCTCCCCCTGCAGCATAATGTCCCTGTATATATAATGACCCCCCCTAGTATTGCCATACATATATACTTAAAAAAAAAGGAGTCCCTTACTGCCTGTGGTGCCATATCCCGGTGCAAGGGGTCATGATGACATCACTGCAACCTCCTGCGCTGGGTCACGTCATTGCGCAACTAACCCTCCTCCCCCGGGTGACCCATGGCAGGAGGTCGCGATAATATCATCCCAACCACCTGCATATTCTCATGTTCTACTGCCTCATAGGATTCAGGCTTATAAGGCTGAATGGTGGGGACAAGAGACCCACTGCAAACTGATGCCCCTCTCAGAGGCAGGTCAGCTGCTGTCTGAGGCAAGATTCTTATATCACCTCATGGCAGAAGTGGGTCCGATGCCAGGCACAGTCTGATCCTGAAGAAATGCTTTAACTGGATGATACTTCGGACTGTTTCATACTGGCGTTAATGGTTCTGGCGGGCTGTTCTAGCAGAGGTCCTGTGGTATCTGGTACCATGACATCTGCAGTAGATCCTTTAAAAGGATTGTCCCATCTCTGTCTGAGATGGAAATAACCTACAGTAAGCGCCGGCCAAGGGTGGTCAAAGTTACAGAAACAGCTGGTGCACCCATAGCGGTGAGTAGGAGCTGCACAAACAGCATAGCACAGCAAGCTTCCGTAATTCATTGTAAACCCTTCACAGGGCTTAAAGAGGACAACTCTTTTAAAGGCTATGTATAACCTTTGGGGGCCAATTAATTTATTAGTGCATTGTACTCATTATGAGTTAAAAGATTTTTTTTCAATTGACCTTTATTAAAAATATGGAGTCCTTTTCTCTGTACAGAGCTGAGATGCTCTACCAGCAGGAACTGAATTTTCTCTCAGTCAGGCAGGGATCTGATGGGCTCCTTATCTCTGCTCTCAGACCTTATAAACACTTATCAAAGCTCAAACAACCTTACTGATAAGAATGTGGCTTAGATAACTGTTTATGACCTCTTAGTAATTTAGAGATAAGGTTTATTAGATGACCGACACAAAGTGAAAGTAAGATGCACACAGCTTGAAAAACAGTTAACCCTTTGTAACAGAATGGCTCAATATTTTTAGTAAAAATCAAGTGAAATTTTTGTTTTTAACCCCAAATAAGTAAAATGTAATCATAAAAAAACTGTCCCCAAAGGTGTACATAGCCTTTAAGCCCTGTAAGTTGTGAGGGTGCATCCATAGATCAGACTAGTTTTATTTTCAGACTTGTTTTCTAGTATATCACACTATAGAATTAGGACAAGTCATCACCTTGAACTTTTTCACGTTCTTCAAACCATTCATGACTAATATTTACAGGGTGGCAGGGTAAATTATCCTGCTGAAATTGGCCACTTCCTTTAGGGCACACCACTGCAATGAAGGGGTGTACTTGATCTTCAATATTTAGGTAGCTGGTATGCGTCAAAATAACATTCACATGACTTCCAAGGACCTTGTCCAGGGCAGGAATCACCAACCTTCGGCAGTCCAGCTGCTGTGAAACTACAACTCCCAGCATGCAAATTTGCTTGGTGCTCTTGTAACTGGCACAGAAGTACATGAAGCATTCTGGGAGTTGTAGTTTCAGAACAGCTTAAAGAGAATGTGTCACCAAAAATTTTATC
This sequence comes from Bufo bufo, assembly GCF_905171765.1. Lineage (NCBI taxonomy): Eukaryota > Metazoa > Chordata > Amphibia > Anura > Bufonidae > Bufo > Bufo bufo. Next base: position 105,143,298 of record NC_053390.1, on the reverse strand, counting down.
TGCCACTTAAAATCAAATAGCAGCACATATTATTTTTCCTCATCTGTTTTTATTTTCAGATTACAGATTTATTTATTCTATTTCCTGAACGTGATTATGGGGCGGCCATCTTGCCTGAGCTGTTAGAAAGCATTAAGAAAATTGCTTTACGGAAGCCCTATGGTCCATAGACCCAATGGAAAGGAGTGGACCTCATTGACTTCTATGGGAGAGTTTTCTAGGCATGCTCTGTGTCCTGTGCACAGGTCATTGTACAAGGAAAGTGTGACACCTGCGGCACATACTGTAGATCCGGGCGCCTAATCTGGCAGAAAGTGCTGGGAATTGGGCGGATGCAAACCGCAGTGTGCAGCAGTTTGTGTCTGGCCGATTCTCTGCCAGGCCCCATAATACTAAATGGGGCTGATAGGAACTCTGTTTGTATCCGGCAGTGCCAGATCCAGAGAGTTCCGGCAGGTTGTTCTCTGACAGAATTCACACCACAGGTGTAAAACTAGCCTAAGCTAGTGAATTGTGAAGGGTGGATCCTGTCTTATCTATATACAGGGTTGATATCATTACAGGAAGGATTAGAATGACAGATAATCAGGTAACTGCGGTAAAGTGGTCTATACAGACCACTTGTGAAAACTGGCCAGAGCAGAGTTTTATGGTTTTTGTTGAATTATAGATATTGACCTGGAAAATGAAAAAATAAAAATCACCAAAAAGATTCTCTTTAAATAAGCTGCTTAATTGGCTAAATTCTATAAGGGTATGGGCACATGGTCAGGTTTCCTGATGCAGTTTTGGAAGCAAAAATCAGGAGTGGATCATAAATAGCAAGAAAGTATGAAGGACAGATACAACCTTCTCCTCTTTATTGGAATTCACTCTTGGCTTTGGCTTCCAAAACTGCATCAGGAAACCTGACTGTCTGGTTTGTACCCTCACTGCATGCAGTTTTCACCTGCATCATAAGTGCACTGTGTGGCAGCATCTATACAGTATTTCCAGGTGTTTCTTTTTGTACTATTACAAGGATATGCTCTTGAGCGGTGGAGTCCATGGATTTTACTCTTGTGGAGCTGACCGCCCTCTTCATTAGATTATATCTAAGACACCCACTAGGCGTTGGAATGCTTGACAGCCAGAACAATGTATATGAATCACACAGGAAGTTTTGTGTTTTGGACTCTTAACAAAGGGTGTGATTGTGACCTGGCCGTAAACCTCACACCCTATTATTTCCAAATACCATCTGGTTATTCATATTATCAAAAGGTGGCAATAAAAATAAAATGTGTTTGTTACAGAACACACATAATAATAAGGCAGATGTATCATGTAGATAGATGACAAGCTACTCACCATCAGCCACATGGTATGAGGGTAAGTTCACACTTCTGTTTAACTGATCCGGCAGGTTGCTGTAGCTCACCGGATCCTGCCTAGTCATATACTGCCATTCAACTCCAGACCCTATTGACTATAATGGGATCCGGCAGACATCTCACCGCTTTCCACAATGAGTGCCGGAAGGAGGCTGGACAAACACTGGTGCATATAGTGGTTTTTGTCCAGCCAAAACCTGACACCCGGAAAGCAGCTGGGTCCCCGTTGGATCCCATTATAATCACTGGGGTCTGGCAGTGAATGGCAGTATATAGCTAGGCAGGATTCAGTGAACTCCAGTAGGCTGTCGGATCAGTTAAACGGAGCTGGAGCCAGGGCTGCTGGGCAGCCCATTCTGACATCGGGCCAATGAGGTGGCATGCTGGGGCTCCAGGGAGTGTGTATTTGACTCCTGGTTCTGACTTTTTGGCGTGTTGATTTTCTCGTTTGCCACAGGCATTTTTGCACTTTATTGTCCAACTGGCATTTGACCCTTTACCGTAGGACTACTCTTTGTGTATATTTGTTTGTTGTTCCCTATAGTGTACTGCCTTGGGTGACCATGCAAGTACGTAGGGATAGTGGGTCCGGGAAGTTTTAGGGCTGCACTATCCCTGTTTATGTGTGATGGTAGTCGCCCATTCCTGACACTACACTTATCAGTGCAAACTACTCAATTCTGGAGAATCACTGCAGGTCTGACTTCAAAAACTCCGGGTGAACAGTCGCAAATGGTCATATATTTTCCCTGCAGTGCCCACTTTAAGGGAAATGTAGTATTTTAGGTGACCATTTAAGTGAAAGGGTCCTAATCAGAGGCATGGAAAGAGCTACTAAAAGCAAGGTTTTGAAACATTAAAAATAATTATGATTCTAACAACCTTGTTAGGTAATTAAGTAATTATCATATATGCCAGAGAAAAACACCACACTTCATTATACCAAGGCAGATTTCATGACTACTCATCAATTAACTCTACTGGCTGATTCAGCAAATGTGATTCATAGGGTGAGTGTAATCGGCAATAGTTCACACACACATCCAAACAAACAGGAAGATTTATTAAAAAAAGGTGGCCATACACATTTGTCTAAAGTTGATCAAAATCGACTATTTCAACAAAAACGAACGTTCATCTTACTCAACCCATGACAAAGCCTTATCTTTTGAAAACGAGTCGGCCGCATTTAATATTTTTATCCGAAAGTCAGGCGAAAGATCTTTCATTAAAAGAAAGATCGTTTATGAACGAAAAATCCTTCTTTGAAAGAAAGTTCCCAGGAAGATCCTTCGTCCATTGTCTGGTTTCATTGAATATGTATGGGCAGTCTGGACAACTGAAACGGCCAATATGGTCTAAAAAGGTGTATGGCCATGTTTGTTTCTTCAACTGCTATTTAACCGTCAACTAGCTTCTACTTAATGTGTATGGACACCTCCAGGGACATTCTTTTATGACTGCATTTTACTTATTTTGGGATAAAAATTATTTTTTTCAATTGGTCTTCATTAAAAATGTTCAGCTGTTTCTGAGATAGAAGGTTTAAAAAATCAGTCTGGTTGTAAGCTATGACTTTGTTTCCTTTGAACCCTGTCAGCTGATGGCTCATGTGTACCTCTTATCTCTGACCTCATAAACACTTATCATTATTAAGTGTTTATGAGGTTAGGATATCAGCGATAAGAGCTCTGCGTGAGTCATCAGCTGACGAGATTCAAAGAAAACAGACTGTGACAACTTACAAACAGATGTTTAACCCTGTATCTCAGAAATTGCTGAACATTTTTAAAGGGAGTCTGTCACCACATTTTGACATTATAGACCGCTCACACAGCGCTGTAGCATAACTGTAGATGATTCAAATGGTACCTTTGTTGTGTTCTTGTGATGTTCACCCGAGGCAAAAACTGATTCGTATGTAAATAAGGGCTCGCAAGTGCCCAGGGGCGGCGTTCACTTCGTTGGAGCCCAGGCTGCTCTGACACTTTTGCTCATATCCCCACCCCAGCCTCTGCCTCTGCCCGCCCTTCTTTTCCCTTGCGTCCTCTTTCTCTCCCGCACCTGCGTTCTCCTTCGCTGGGCCGGGGCAGGCGCACTGCGATGTAGCTACTGCGCCTCTGGTCCGTCTCCTTGCCGCTGGTTTTGCGCCGTTGGCCGGCGCATGCGCAGTAGCTACAGTGATGCTGTGCCCACAATGGGCATCGCAGTGCTCATGCCCCGGCCCAGCGAAGGAGAGCGCAGGTGCGGGATCTCGCTGGGAGAAAAGGAGGACGCAAGGGAAGAGAAGGGCGGGCAGAGGCAGAGGCTGGGGCGGGGATATGAGCAAAAGGGCTCCAACGAAGTGAATGCCGCCCCTGGACACTTGCGAGCCATCATTTACATACGAATAAAAGTCTGTTTTTGCCTCGGATGAACTTCACAAGAACACAACAAAGGTACCATTTGAATCATCTACAGTTATGCTACAGCTCTATGTAAGCGGTCTATAATGTCAAAATGTGGTGACAGACTCCCTTTAATAAAGATGAACAAAAAAAAAGATTTTTTTGCCCAAAAATGAGTAAAATGCAATTGTAATAAATGCCCCTGAAGGTGTCCATAGCCTTTAGCCGGAATGGAGAGCCACTAAGAATACCTCGCTGTAGAGCGCACTTGACTTGCCATGTAGCACATGGTTGCCCACTCATCCAGCCGTATTTGCTCCGTGAAAATCTGGACATTTTTTAGTGGAATAATGCTAGTACTCAATGAGGCATAATTCCTGATAAACCTCCATTAGTCTCAAACAAGTCCAGTGCTGTACATCAAAGTCTCTATTTCTCCAGCTTCAGAAAGTACTTTTTGTATACAGGGAGTGCAGAATTATTAGGCAAGTTGTATTTTTGAGGATTAATTTTATTATTGAACAACAACCATGTTCTCAATGAACCCAAAAAACTCATTAATATCAAAGCTGAATATTTTTGGAAGTAGTTTTTAGTTTGTTTTTAGTTTTAGCTATTTTAGGGGGATATCTGTGTGTGCAGGTGACTATTACTGTGCATAATTATTAGGCAACTTAACAAAAAACAAATATATACCCATTTCAATTATTTATTTTTACCAGTGAAACCAATATAACATCTCAACATTCACAAATATACATTTCTGACATTCAAAAACAAAACAAAAACTAATCAGTGACCAATATAGCCATCTTTCTTTGCAAGGACACTCAAAAGCCTGCCATCCATGGATTCTGTCAGTGTTTTGATCTGTTCACCATCAACATTGCGTGCAGCAGCAACCACAGCCTCCCAGACACTGTTCAGAGAGGTGTACTGTTTTCCCTCCTTGTAAATCTCACATTTGATGATGGACCACAGGTTCTCAATGGGGTTCAGATCAGGTGAACAAGGAGGCCATGTCATTAGATTTTCTTCTTTTATACCCTTTCTTGCCAGCCACGCTGTGGAGTACTTGGACGCGTGTGATGGAGCATTGTCCTGCATGAAAATCATGTTTTTCTTGAAGGATGCAGACTTCTTCCTGTACCACTGCTTGAAGAAGGTGTCTTCCAGAAACTGGCAGTAGGACTGGGAGTTGAGCTTGACTCCATCCTCAACCCGAAAAGGCTCCACAAGCTCATCTTTGATGATACCAGCCCAAACCAGTACTCCACCTCCACCTTGCTGGCGTCTGAGTCGGACTGGAGCTCTCTGCCCTTTACCAATCCAGCCACGGGCCCATCCATCTGGCCCATCAAGACTCACTCTCATTTCATCAGTCCATAAAACCTTAGAAAAATCAGTCTTGAGATATTTCTTGGCCCAGTCTTGACGTTTCAGCTTGTGTGTCTTGTTCAGTGGTGGTCGTCTTTCAGCCTTTCTTACCTTGGCCATGTCTCTGAGTATTGCACACCTTGTTCTTTTGGGCACTCCAGTGATGTTGCAGCTCTGAAATATGGCCAAACTGGTGGCAAGTGGCATCTTGGCAGCTGCACGCTTGACTTTTCTCAGTTCATGGGCAGTTATTTTGCGCCTTGGTTTTTCCACACGCTTCTTGCGACCCTGTTGACTATTTTGAATGAAACGCTTGATTGTTCGATGATCACGCTTCAGAAGCTTTGCAATTTTAAGAGTGCTGCATCCCTCTGCAAGATATCTCACTATTTTTGACTTTTCTGAGCCTGTCAAGTCCTTCTTTTGACCCATTTTGCCAAAGGAAAGGAAGTTGCCTAATAATTATGCACACCTGATATAGGGTGTTGATGTCATTAGACCACACCCCTTCTCATTACAGAGATGCACATCACCTAATATGCTTAATTGGTAGTAGGCTTTCGAGCCTATACAGCTTGTAGTAAGACAACATGCATAAAGAGGATGATGTGGTCAAAATACTCATTTGCCTAATAATTCTGCACGCAGTGTATGTCTCTAGAGATGCAGTGTATATGCTGTAACTTTTTCTAAATATATATAGATATATCCTAGAAGAAGCTAAAGTAATCATGGCAGAACTAGCGACATTTCCCTTTTGAAGTCCACTAGACCCTAGCAGTCCCCTCATTATACTTAGCCCTCCACGCTGCTGTCTTTCTTCCCAGAGATGCAGCAATTATCTGTCTCTTCTATTTTTCATCACACGCAGGCAGGCGTCACTCATGTGCCTCCCTCGCTCAGCTGTTAAATAATGCACCGTATTTTCCCTTTAAAGTGCTTTCAAGCCTGTATAAGCGAGATGTTTAAGGCTACCATACATAAGGATGACCTTTAACACTTCCGCTGACATCAGCGCCTGTACATACTGAATATAGAACATGAAAGATAATGACCGGCAATGGTTAATTAAAGGTTAAAAGAATTGCTTTGTATTCTATTATTAGGTTCAACTACTCAGTCACACGCAGTGAAGAGGTAGCCGGAGATAGAAATTACAGGCACAATGCGGAGTGATAAAACTATTATCATGATTATCTTTTATCACTCACGTCTTTGGTTGTTACGCTCAATATTGTAGCCTAAAAAAAACTGTAATTTTACTTTATCATTCTGGTTTTACTGGTAGCAAATTTGCGACAAATTTACAAACTGTAATGCCGTTTGTTAGAGTTGTCGCATGGCCTCCAGGGGACTGGAGTACACTTGAAAGTTTTTAGGGTGACTGGCTGTAAAAATGAAACCCCACCCACAAAACATCTGTCCGACCATCAGTAAATGCAATTTGCCGGGGGTGGCACAACTTTCCTTAAGAAAAGGTGCAAATGCATCATCAATTTGGGGCAAAGTCCTACTCCACTGACAAAACAGCCAAAAGCTCTCCAATTTTCTGGTGCAGCATACTTGATACGTCACGCCATCTATAGGGTAACATTATGTTATGTCAATGATGTTGGATGAGAGGGCATGGCTCTCAACCTCCATTCTATTTCATCTCAAAGATTTTGGATAGGGTTGAGGTCAGGGCTGTGTGCGGGCAAGTCAAGTTTCACACCAAACTCGCTCAACCATGCCTTCAAGGATCCTGCTTTGTGCACCGGGACACAGTCCCGCAAAAATGTCTTGGTTTGCTTAGGCATTAAGATTTTCCTTTATTGGGACTAAGGGGCCTAGACTAACCCCTGAAAAACAACCCCACAGCATTGTCCCTTCTCCACCAAACTCACCCAACCATGCCTTCAAGGATCCTGCTTTGTGCACCGGGACAACAACCGCACAGCATTGTCCCTTCTCCACCAAACTCACCCAACCATGCCTTTATGGATATTGCATTGTGCACTAGGGGCACAGTCATATAACAGAAAAGTGCTTTGCCCAAACTGTTCCCACAAAATTGGAAGCATACAATTGTCCCAAAATGTTTTGGTATGCGGACCCATTAAGATTTCCCTTCTCTGGAACTAAGGAGCCTAAGACATTTCCTGAAAAACAACCCCGCAGCACTTTCCCTCCTCCAACAAACTTTATAGTTGGCACTATGCATAAAGGCATGGATGGGTGAGTTTGGCTGGCCCATCAGAATCCTTAATCCCATCAAACATCTTTGAGATGAATGAAGATTGTGAGCCAGGTCCTCTCATCCAATGTCAGTGTCTGACCTCACAAATGCTCTTATGGAAGAATAGGCAAAAATTCCCACAGACACACTCCAATATCTTATAGAAAGTCTTCCCAGGAGAGTGTAAGCTCTTATAGTTCAGAGGGGACCTACTCCATATTAATGCCTATGTATTTAGACTGAGATATCATAAAAGCCCATATAGGTGTAATGTGTAGGTGTCTCAATAACTTTGTTCATAATATATATGTCTATAACAATATGTAAGAATACTAAATAATTCTTAATATACTATTATTTATAAAGGGTCAATATATTCCATAGGGCTCACCACAGAATGTCTCCATTCACATTGGTCACAGGTTTCACATTTATTATAAATGGATAGATTATAACAGTATAATTTGGATGTTGAATGCTTGCAGCTGAGTAATACAAAAATACACTATACGCAATTACAATAAAAAAAATCAACTAGCATTAACAAGCCCATGCTCTACGTTCTATAAAATTCAGATGGCATTTACTAAGCTCGAATCCTCAGTTAAAGGAAAAGCACTAAACTGCGGGAAACAGCTCAGCTGACAGTTGGCGTCCTGTATGATTTACAGATTAGTAATGGCTGGATCTAATCCCATAACCAACATGGAATCCTCAAATATATAATCTCTCACACCTGGTCAAAAGTGGGGGATGGGAGATTTTTGAATAAAAAAAAGACACATGGAACACAGATTATTTTAAAATAAAAATACTGGTGTGATATCGCTGGGGTATGACACCAATGTCCAATCTGTGCGGGAGCTGACAAATGTGAAGGCGGAAATATCTAGAAAAAAGTGGTGCTAGGGAAGTGATGTCTCCAACTGAATCCATCTGGACTTTTTCCAGAGAAAGTTGAGCACAGCCATAGTAGCACACAGCATTCCTGCCGTCACAGCCATTTGTTCTAGAATTGGGTTGTGGTCACAGTTATGCAGCAATGGTGCAGATTTACTAATCTTGTCTGATATTTAGGCCGTGTATCAATATGCGACTTTTTTGCTTTTTTTTTTTGAGTGTATGCTTGTTTTGAAGCTAGTTTGTGACAAATTTAGAAAATCACGCATGTCAATTTTTAAAAATTTGGTGCACGAATTACCAATGGATTTTTCAGTCTAGCAGGGTTTCTCAACTCCGGTCCTCGGGACCCACCTACCGGTCATGTTTTCAGGATTTCCTTAGTATTGAGCAGGTGATATAATTAGTGTCCATGCATCAGGACTTACCACAGGTATTCATTCTTTGGGATATTCTCAAATCCTGACTGGTAGGTGGGTCCCGAGGACCAGAGTTGAGAAACCCTGAAAAGTCTAATCATATTTACTACAAAGGTTCTGGCGGCCTGTAGACCACCAGGGGACTGAAGGACACTTCAGACTTTGTAAAAAGTTGCAATGACAAATGTTTCTAAAATTGTAGCTCTGCCAACAAAACAACTGTCCGCCCCTAAGTAAATGCAATGGCAAGCATGGCGTAAACCACTCTAAAAATGGAGCAAATACATAATAAATTTGGCACAAATGCCTGCTCCACTGACAGAACAGCCGAAATCCCTCCACTTTTCTGGCGCATTGCTCTGAACACGTTACCCACTTTGAGTAGACAGATTAATGGACTCTAAATTTGGTACAGTGCCAGACACTTGTGTCTTGGTTGGATTATTTTTGGTGAAATTTTGTCACACCCCTATACAGTGAGACATGTTCCCTTGTCAAGAGAGGAGCAAAAAGCAACTAGGGCTACCTTCACATCAGTGTTTTCCTTTCCAGTATCGAGAGCCGTCATAAGATCTCAATAGCAGGGGGAAAACGCTTCCGTTTTGTCCCCATTCATTGTCAATGGGGACAGAAGTGAACTGAATAGAATGGAGTGCACCAGAATGCATTCTGCTCCGTTTGGTTGTGTTCCCATGCTGGACAGAAAACCGCTGCAAGCAGTATCATGGGTTACTGATGAAGACTGATCCGGCATGAAATACATTGTAAATCAACAGTTCCGGATCAGATTTCTGAGAAACTGAAGAAAACGGAACCGGCGCCTATTGACTTACCATGGTTTTAGTGCTGGATCTATCTTGGTCATTTTAGACAATACAATATATAATAGCCTAAAACACACAATAAATGTGGTGTAAAGCACACGTGCTAGTTTTGTTGCAAATTAGGCCACAATTCTGGAGCAGTTTATTAAATGTCCCCCCAAAGAATGTAATGAAAAAAATCATGCTGCCTTTAGCCCCAGTATGGTAGTGCGAATGCTGTATAGAAAACTCACCCATATCGTCCCATAGGAACTGCTCCATAAATCACGTACACTTTATCCTTCATTCAGTTTCTCCTCTTTCCTTCAGGCCGGCTCGCTCCTTCACTCAGAGATACTTCCGCTCGGCTCTATTCTCCTGTCTCCTCACTTCATCCTTCTTATCCATCATCATCCACTTACCCGTCAACTGTCACTCATGTACACATACCTCCGTTACAGTGCAGATGACTGCAATTATTATAGATTTGTCACAATGAATAGTTTTTGTGCTTTTAAAAAAATGTAACATAAGACAAGGGAACCTGAGTAACTCCCGGAGGCGAAAGACTGGGATTAAATTATAGGGAAGTTAAATACAAATAACCGTTAACAGCGCCACTATCTACGTCCAACACATCTATGGGGGGGGGGGGGGGGGGGGGGTGGGGGGGGGGGTTGCAGCAGTATAAGTACTCTCTACACCGTTTGGACAGCCTACGAGCTATTAGGCATGCTGGGAGTTGTAGTTTTGCAACAGCTGGAGGGCCTGCAGGTTGAGCCAACCCTGCTCTACACCGGTACTTGTAAAACTCATATACATTAGTACTGCACAGCATAGACCCTCTAATCATACTGATAGAAAGATTAGGAAAAACCACAAAAAGACACCAGCCCCCAAAACAAGGCCATTAAGATTCTTCAAGAGCTCCACTAAAGAGGACCTTGTCACCACAAAATGCAAATGGCAATCTGGATAGCACCCATGTTATAGAGCAGGAGGAGCTGAGCAGATTGATATATTGTGGGAAAAGATTCAGTAAAACCTGTATTTTATACATTTATATCTTTGCATTTTTCTATCCGCTATTGGTACAGGGAGGAGGTGTTATCAGTGACTGACAGCTATCTCTGTATACACACTTATATACACAGTGCTGTCAATCACTGATAACCCCTCCCTCCCTGTACCAATAGCTGTTCACAGGAAGTGGAAATTCAGAGATATAAACGTATATATTACAACTTTTACTGGATCTTTTTCCCATAAACTACATATCAATCCGCTCAGCTCCTCCTGCTCTATAACATGGTGCTGTCATATTGCATTGCATTTTGTGGTAACAGTAGCCACATACTTATATAAATACCATTTCTACATACCGAATTCTATAGTATTATCAGGAAAATGACGTCCTTGTGTCAGCTGCCAGAATTCTTCCTATACCATTTGATCTCTGGATGATGCTGATCACAGGAGTATTAGAACTGAAGATGCACCTTGGTTGTTGGCAAAGCAAAACCGGAAAATCCTGGGACTTGTTATGTACGGCAATAAAGAAAATATGTGGATGTGAATCAAACAACATGCAGATTTGCTTTGCACCCAATTTGGATAAATCTCTATTTTTATGCTTCACTAAGAAATAGACATTTTATTCCATTTAAATTAATGTAAAGGTCCTTAAAGGGGATCTCCTCCGGAATTTTGTCTAATTAGTAGTTTAACCCTGTGGAGGGAAGATCTTTTACATAGTACTTACCCTTCCTCGCTCCCCCTTGTGTGCTGCGGGCTCTTCCACCTGGGTCCCGAATGGACGTGGCCCCTTCTTTTCCTGCTCAGCTTCATTATAATCAAGGCAGCTAAACAGGAAGAGAAGCAGCCACAGCCAGTCGGGACTTAGACGGAAGAGCCCGCAGCGCGCTGCGAATCAGAGAAGATGGTGGCAATGGGGGAGTCAGGGAGGTAAGTACCATGTATAAGGTCTTCCCTCCACAGGTTAGTTTACAACTATTAATTGTACAAAATGCCCATAGAACCCCTAATGGTTACTAAGTTTCACACAACTTTGCATGAATCATTAGTATAAGGGACTACAAGAAACTTTGTAATATGTGTTATCAGAGACAAATGGGTATGGCATGAAGAGAGAAAGCTAAAGTCTATTCTCTATGAAAAATTATTGAAGGTATCCAGGACAGAGCAGCTCACTAAAGGAACATATTACATATGTCAATGTGTAGCACATAGGTTAAGAAATGACCAGCTCAGAGTCTTGTCTACAAATGCTTGCAGTTTAGGGAATAAGATCAATGAATTTGAGGCTATAATGGCATCTGAGAATATAAATTTAGTGGCTGTTACTGAGACATGGTTCAATGGGAGTAATGACTGGGATATAACAATACCAGGGTTCTCTCTATATAGGAAAGACAGAGAAGGCAAGAAGGGGGAGGGGTGGCCCTGTATGTGAAAGATAGCATAAAATCTAATTTAATACAAGTTAGCGAGACCAATTTAGAGTCAGTTTGGGTTACCTTGCAGCCTGATAATCAAAAGGTAACTAGTGTAGGTGTGATATATAGACCACCTAGCCAAGTCAAAGAATTAGATGATCTACTAGTTGAGGAAATAGCTAAAATGACATTGAAGGGGGAAGTTATCATTATGGGAGACTTTAATCTTCCTGATGTAAACTGGAAAACCAAAATAGCTAGTTCTGCCAGGAGTACAGATATTCTAAATTCCCTACTGGGATTATCTCTACAGCAAGTAGTTGAGGAGCCAACCCGGAAGGAGGCCATTTTAGATTTAGTATTCACAAATGGGAATTTGGTATCTTATATTACTGTAGGGGAAAGCTTGGGATCTAGTGATCACCAGTCAGTGTGGTTTACTATAAGTACAGTGACTGATTCACACCACACAAAAACAAAAGTTTTAGATTTTAGAAAAACTGACTTTTCTAAAATTAGATTAGTGGTATACGAGTCCCTATCAGATTGGAACAGTTTCAATGTAGTCCAGGAGAAATGGGACTACTTAAAAGTGGCACTATTGAATCCAACAGATAATTGCATTAGGCTTGTCAGTAAAAGCAAAAAAAGGAAGAGACCACTGTGGTACTCAGCAGAAGTGGCTAAAATCATTAAAAACAAAAAGATAGTATTTAGTAATTATAAAAAATAAAAATAAAAACATGGATGACAGGCAAATTTATAAGATTAGGCAGAGACAGGCCAAACAAGTTATAAGAGCTTCTAAAGCACAGGCAGAAGAGAAATTAGCTCAGTCAGTGAAAAAAGGCGATAAGACATTCTTCAGATACACAAATGAAAAAAGGAAACTAAAACAAGGAATTACCAAATTAAAAACAAAAGAAGGAAGGTATATGGAAGAAGATAAAGAACTAGCTGACTGCCTCAATGAATACTTCTGTTCAGTTTTTACAAAGGAAAATGAAGGAAAAGGACCTTAGTTAGGAAAGAAGACTAATTAATCTTTTGATGCATGTGTCTTTACAGAGGAAGAGGTTCTAAGTCAGCTGTCTAAAATTAATACAAATAAGTCACAGGGGCCTGATGGGATACACCCAAAGCTATTAAAAGAGCTCAGCGGTGAACTAGCAAAATCATTAACAGATTTATTTAACCAATCACTGGTAACAGGAGTCGTCTCAGAAGATTGGAAATTAGCAAATGTTGTGCCCATTCACAAGAAAGGTAGTAGGGAGGAATCGGGCAACTATAGGCCAGTAAGCCTGACATCATTAGTGGGGAAATTAATGGAAACCATACTTATGAGGATTGTGGAACATCTAAAATCCCATGGATTGAAAGATGAAAAACAGCATGGGTTTACTTCAGGGAAATCATGTCAAACTAATCTTATAGATTTTTTTGATTAGGTGACTAAAATAATAGATGGCGGAGGTGCAGTAGACATCGCTTATCTAGACTTTAGTAAGGCTTTTGATACGGTCCCACATAGAAGGCTTATCAATAAATTGCAGTCTTTGGGCTTGGACTCCCATATTGTTGAATGGATTAGGCAGTGGCTGAGGGACAGACAACAGAGGGTTGTAGTCAATGGAGTTTATTCAGACCATGTCTGTTACCAGTGGGGTACCTCAGGGATCTGTTCTGGGACCATATTGTTTATATCTGTTATCAGCGAAATTGCAGAAGGCCTTGATGGTAAGGTGTGTCTTTTTGCTGATGACACAAAGATTTTATACAGGGTTGATGTTCTTGGAGGGATACACCAAATGAAAAAGGATTTAGGAAAACTAGAGGACTAGTCAAAAATCTGGCAACTAAAATGTAATGTTGATAAGTGCAAGATAATGCACCTGGGGCGTAAAAACCCAAAAGCAGAATATAAAATCAGTGATACAGTCCTAACCTCAGTATCTGAGGAAAGGGATTTAGGGGTCATTATTTCAGAAGACTTAAAGGTAGACAGACAATGTCACAGAGCAGCAGGAAATGCTAGCAGAATGCTTGGGTGTATAGGGAGAGGCATTACTAGTAGAAAGAGGGAGGTGCTCATGCCGCTCTACAGAGCACTAGCGAGACCTCATTTGGAGTATTGTGCGCAGTACTGGAGACCATATCTCCAGAAGGATATTGATACTTTGGAGAGAGTTCTGTACATGGATTGCAGGACAAAACTTACCAGGAAAGATTAAAAGGACCTTAACATGTATAGCTTGGAAGAAAGACGAGACAGAGGGGATATGCTTTTAAATGCATAAAGGGAATCAACAAGGTAAAAGAGGAGAGAATATTTAAAAGAAGAAAAACTGCTACAAGAGGACATAGTTTTAAATTAGAGGGGCAAAGGTTTAAAAGTAATATCAGGAAGTATTACTTTACTGAGAGAGTAGTGGATGCATGGAATAGCCTTCCTGCAGAAGTGGTAGCTGCAAATACAGTGAAGGAGTTTAAGCATGCATGGCATAGGCATAAGGCCATCCTTCATATAAGATAGGGCCAGGGGCTATTCATAGTATTCAGTATATTGGGCAGACTAGATGGGCCAAATGGTTCTTATCTGCCGACACATTCTATGTTTCTAATGCAAGTCTATGGGGGGGGGGGGGGGGTGAGCAGTAACGAAGAGACAGGCACAGCAAGAGAAAGATTCTGCCTCAGCCCAAGTTCTAAATTCACATCCATGCAAGTTAGTACCTCTCTGTAATGTCCTCCATAATCTTGGGACTGAGTAAAAACTACAAACTAAATTGCTAAAGTATGGCAGATACAAGTCATATAATGGCCAGAAATAGTGTTATTCCATATGTGCACACACTGTACTATCGATAAATAAAAGGATAGGTTTAAACCTTCTGGTAAGGGATTTTCTAGACAAGAAATATGAAACTTGTCCATGTTCCGCACATGGGTGATGCCCCTGAGCAGTCTATTTTGCTCATGCACCCAATTATTAAAATGGGCGAGTGTTGCAGGAAAAACAGACCAGGATGGCGCTTGCTGTGATTTTTTTTTCCTGCACAGACCAATGGTTTATGAGGGACACTACACGTTATTTGGTCCAAGTATTACAGGTATATTGGGCCAGATTTATCATTAGCTCAGGTCAGAATAATGGAGTGAAAAAGTCCCCAAAAAAGTCCCAAACGCTAAAACTGCGCACAAATTTGCGACTTTTTTCTGCTCTGCACTATGCTCGCCAGTTTTCTGAAAGTGGGCGTGTTTTCTTATGTAAATGAATCTCTAGACAGATTTACTATTGGGACTATTTAAAAAGTCGCAATTTCACTCCAGTGAGGACCATGCTTATCTTATGAGACTTTTTAATAGAACATGCGACTTTTTCATAAAAACGTGCAACTTTTTCGTAAAGATGTGCGACTTTTGTAAAGCTGCTTACTGACGGATAAACTGCTACCGTCAAACCAGATTTATTACAGTCTTAAAGGGCCAATCATAAATCTGACTTGGCTAAAACTGACTTTAGCCATATGTGAAAGTGGAGTGAGCTGTCAGAGTAATGATAAATCTGGCCCATTGAGTTAGTATTTAGTCCAAGTGCTGTCCATTGCACACTCGGACGTGAACATTGCCCATCTGAATGAGCGCCAAACCATTAGTCTGAATCCAGGTGCAGTGGATTACCGCCACTGCGGACTGTGCTGTAAGTCTGTGTCAAAATCTGTATTGCAAAGGTATCCATAGCAAATGCACTGGATAAAAGGTGGATTTGAAAATGGTCTCAAAATTTGGTGCAAAAATCCACAACAAATCTGCCGCATCTGTGGCCTTACAATTCACAGGAGTTCCCAGAATCCTGAATGTCACATATGCTATATTTAGTGTTATCAGAAAAATAGCATTGTGTTCCTATTTGTTCTCCTGTCCTGACATAACACTGCTTTCCCATTACTTTTTTTTTTTAAATGCCTTCTTTCCTGCTTATGGCACTATACAGATATATATATATATATATATATAATATGCTGGCCATCCTCTTGATGCATACTGTACCTCCGACACAGATTATACATGTCAATGCAAGTCTTTGGAAAGGGGAGGGGGGAGGAGTGAGCAGGAACGCAACGCAGTGTGAGCCAACGTAGTGTGAAAGCACTTGTAGGCCCCATTCACATAGTATTTTGCTGATGAAATATGCTGCACCAAAAAGCACTGAATCTGCCTCTGATTGTTCTCACTGGAAGGCCGCGCTGCACTTCATGTGACCGTGGTTTATTGCCGTGACTGCGCCAAGAATGTAAAAGTCTTTTCTTGGTGCAGTGTTCCGATGGACGCGGCTGGAACATCCAAAGAAACTGAAAAATCTCAATAGTTCCTGCTGAAGAATATGTGGCATATTTTACTTTTGCCTCGTGAAGTAGTCCTTCGAGGGCTAGATTATAAAAATCCCTGAAACCCTTTAATTGGACCCCCTGTAAATCTTTTTTTTTTTACATTGTACCCAGCAACTGTACACCCAGTGTGCTGCCCATACCTCTTTGCGCCCATAATCAGATCAGGTGGGAAATCATATCAGAAGGACACTTAACAAACACGTTAAACTTGGTATTTGTGTTACTAACAATAGATGACTCTGTCTCCCTAGTGTAAAGGAAACCTGATCTACACCTCCTAGGAAGATGGCAGCCACTGAACGGCCACCGCTGCCAAGTTTCAGTGGTAGGCAGCAACTATTCAGGTATATCGCCCAAGGCAGGCATTGTTCAGCACAAAAGGCCAAAACAGTAGAAGACGTCTCATCTGAGATGTAGAGTAACCAACTTTCCAGCAGAGGAACCCGAGCCAGGATTGAAATCTTGGATGAGGGGCCTAGAACAAACACTGGCATAGCTCTGGATATGATCCCATCCTGGAGAAGCCACTATAAAGCCTAGATCAATAAAACGGTAGAATTCTGAATTAATGGGATAAATAATAGACACGTCATGTTACAAAATCTAAGCTCCAAGTGTCATGTGTCGCTGATAAAAGTGATTTCCATATTAAAAGTGGGAGATATTCGGGTTTGTATTACGTACATTTCATCCATGTCAGACAGCTTTGGACTGGGCTTTAACTAATACCCTATTTCTTTAACCACTCAAAGGGAGTCTTCCACCTAAACTGACCATTATAGAACACTAACACCATGATCTGCATTATAGTCCCATATTGGAATGCTACTTACCGTATAGCTGTCCGTCGCTTAATTTTCGCTAAAAAAACACTTTTATTCAATATGTAAATTAGGTTCTAAAGGCCCCTCATCACTTTTCATATGAAACCCCTCCCCTTTCACTCCTCTGGCCGCCCTAGGTCTTCAGAAATTCGACGCCAGCGCCGTTCACAAGATTCGCCGAACCTGCGACTTCATTCCCCATTATGGGCAGAGGAACAAGGCCGGCTAGATGTACGGGTCGGCACATGCGCATTAAACGCTCTTGTGCCTCTGCCCATAATAGGGAATGAAGTGCGCAGGCGCGGCAAATCTTTGTGAACGGCGCCTGGATTTCTGAAGAAATAGGGCGGGCCAGAGGGGTGAAAGGGGAGGAGTTTCATATGAAAAGCGAACAGGGGCCTGGGCACGGCCGCTTTAACGCACCCCTGGGCACCTTCAGAACCTAATTAACATATTGAATAAAAAGTGTTTTTTTAGCGAAAATAAGCGACGGACAGCTATACGGTAAAGTAGCATTCCAATATGGGGGACTATAATGCAGATCATGGGGTTAGTGTTCTATAATGGTCATTTTAGGTGAAAGACTCCCCTTAAAGTGAACCTGCCAGGTAACAAAGTGATTCCTCTCATCAGGGCAGGGCCATCTTCACCTCTGGGGGTGGAAGTACCCTCCCTGCCACTAGCACAGCATGGGCAGAAGCTCTACTTTGGCTTCAGAGCAGCAACTGCACAGGCGCCACTACACTACCAGGTTAGCAGCGCCTGCTCAGTCACAGCCCAGAAGTTGAAGCAGAGCTTCTGCCTTTGCTCAGAGAAGCGCTCAGGGAAGAAATTGTCAGTGCGGGCTAAATGTTGCAGCAGGTGGGTGCTTCTTCACCTGCGGGGACAGCCACCATAGGTGAAGAAGCCCTGCCGATCAGGACCAATTGACATCTTTACTGCCAGGTGATTTCTGCTGCCCTGTGTGGAAATGAAGATATGATAAAGGTGAGGAGCTGAGCTCTGTAATATACAGGACTCCTAGGAAAGACGGTGAGAGTCCTGATTACTCTATTCACACAGGAGATCGTCAGTCTGCTCTATACACACATTGATATGGGGAGAGCTGTCAATCATCCTATGTGATGGGTAATCTGAATGCAATGTCTCTCCTGTTTTTTTGCAGCCCCCATTGAAGTGAATGAGTCCCACAAAGTTTGTGCGCATGAGCTCTAATTTTTTGCTGCTTGGTTGCGGACCCATTCACTTGAACGGGGCCGCAAAAGATGCGTGTGCTCGCCTCTCCGCATCCATTGTTTCGTTCCGCAGCCCCGCAAAAAAATAAATAGAACATGTCCTATTCTTGTCCGTTTTGAAATAGCCTGTTCCATTCCGGAAATCGCGGAACACACATGGGCGGCATCCATGTTTTGCGGATCTGCAATTTGCCCTTACACGCAGAAGGTTTGCGGATCCGCACACCCTTACAGTAGAGCTCTGCTTCTGCATTCTTAGGGAATACACCATTTACATCCTACAAATACAAGCCTAGGCGATTTCTTAAAATAAAGTCATCAGTATCTTACAAGAAAATGTGATCAGGGACGCCTCTCATACTGCTCATCGCAATGTTAATGGGTGCAGCGACCTTCATTTATTACTTCTTAGGATGGACATGTGTAATCCGAAGATTAAAAACAGCAAATCTGTCATTTCACTGGTACCTGCCATAGTAATTCTAATTAAAACAATTAGCATGCCTCCCATTACATTAGTTAGTGATTTTAATCATCTAAATGCAGTGATTTAAAAATGTAAGCAGAAAGTAATGAGAAAAAAAATCAGCAGGCCCTATCACCGATATGTGCCCCAGACCCCCCAGGGGTTTTATCATCACCTCTTCGGTAACATATTATGCACCAAAAATATATCATATATATTAAAAAATTATATTAAAATTTGTTTTGCAGTTTTCCTTCAATAAAACTAAAAAAAAGAAAAGAAAAAAATGCTTAAAAAAAAATGCCGCCATGTAACAAATAACCGTTAAACCACCACGTGCGCTAAATCATGGCAAAGAATCTGGTCATTAAGGCCTCTTCAGGGCTGGTCATTAAAGGGTTAAACTTTGAGCACTTTCCCCATCAGTGAGGCTCAAACGCACACGACGTATCCATGTTGCGGATCTGCAAAATACGGAACCTTCCGTGTGCAATCCGCATTTTTCTTACTCCCATGCTAGAAATGACTGTTCTGGTCTGTGATATGGACAAGAATAGGACATGGTTCTATGATCTGCAGAAGCGGCCACAACGGATGCGGTCAGTGAGCGGATGGCATCTGTATGCTGCGCTTTTTTTTGCAAACCCACGAATGGGGTGGTGTGGCGCAATCTGCAAAAAAATCGGATCGACCTAGATACAAAATATGGCGGTGTGCGTGAGGCCTGAGGGAAAGTGCTTACTGGTTATTGCATGGCATCGGTCAGACAGATATAGCCTATCACTGGGGGCAGGAGGCGTAATGACCAGGTGGGCGCCATCCTCTGCAGCGAAGGAAAACGCTCCTTTATGAATAGGAGGTGGGACGAAGGATGTCGCCACTTGAGCCCCTATTACACTGCACGAGAACAAGTGTTCGTAGGAAACCTTCATTCCTGATAACTTACTGCATAATCGTTCCACCGATCGGCCGATAACCAGCAATGGCGTGTAATTCAGGACGTGCTGCTGATAATGGACAGGACTGAATGGGGGAGGAACGACTGTGGTAGCGATCATCCTCCCCTTTCACTACGCATCATACGGTGTAATAGACTGATGCAAACAAACGCCGATCACATTTTTGTGGGGCCCCTAGAAATAGAATAATGTGATATAATGGCCCCCCAGACCAAAACAGGTTGTGCACCCCCTGATCTGCAGCATATCCCAGGGGATTTTCTACACCCTAAGGCTAGGGCTACACGACATTTGTCGCAGGTAATGTCATGCGACATATTTATAATGCTAGTCTATGGTGTCGCACTGCAAAAAAAAACATCCAAGATGGATTTTTGTGCGGACTGACCATAGACTAGGCATTAGAACATATGCTGCGTGACATAAATGTCGCCGTGTACGACCTTATCCGTTTCTCTACTAGAACAGACAACAATCAGACTTCTTCAATGTGCGGAATGGCTGCACAGATGCTCTCTTGCATTTTCTGCACTCCCCGTAGAAATAAATGGGCCTGCGTGCAAGCCACAGAAAACGCGAATCAGTCGCGGAACAAGGTCAAACGGGCGTGTGCATGAGGTCTAACCCACCGGCCACCACCTTCCCTGCTCCGTTCTCGGTGCAGGTGCGGGTCCCAGAGGTGGAACCCGCACCTATCACACAATATCTTAGCAATATGCCCCCATTGTCTGAGATGGGAATACCCCTTTAAGGAGACAAATTGTGGGCATCTGGGGTACACTGGGGGGTATACACCGGGGTTGTGTACAATCAAGCATGAAATGAGCAGATGCAAATAACCTCATGTGCACAGGTCATACAGTGATGACATGACATAGAGGGGCTGTGGACGTCACAGAGAGGTGGGGTCCCTGGTCAGGACCCCCCTCTATGAGTCACAGTAGCAGCGGCTTCCAGGACTTTCCAGTCTCCATAGCTTCTCATTAGTATCCACTGCAGGAAACAACAGGGGGTAAAGGAGAACTGGCTTAGTTGCCCATAGCAACCAATCAGATTCCACCTTTCATTTTCCAAAGGAGCTGTGAACAATGAAAGGTGGAATCTGATTGGTTGCTATGGGCAACTAAGCCAATTTTGATAAATCTCCCGCAATTTCTCTGATCTCTTTCACAAGGGGTTGTCCATAGCTGCCCACACAGCAGTCATCATCATGGGGCATCTGCTCTCAATGTACAGCCAGCCCTATTGTCTGACTACACAAACACACAGACCACCAGGTCCAGCAGCACTAAAGAGTGGGAGGAGCTCTACTTCAATCATATGACCAGACGGAGCATGCGCGGCAGAGCACGGGACACGTGCGCATGTTTACGTTCCTTCTCACAGGTCGTGACGTCAGCACCGGCCTGACAGCTTTGTTGTCTCCATCGTCCTGAGAAGGGGAGGTCGCTGCTGAGGGGAGAGAGGAGGAGGCAGCAGCGGTGGCGAGGAGTCCGGTCGGCGGTAGAGGAGACTACGTGATGCGGGTGGAAGCCGAGGGGGTCATGCTGGAGATAAGACGGGCAACAACGGAAGGAGAACGGGGCCGGTGCCCGGTGACGGTTAACGAGGCGCCCATGACCGCCGAGCAGCGCGGCCGCTGATGACAACAACAACAATAGGGGCACAAGTGTAGAGAGATCCGGCCGCAGACACCGGGCGCAGCGCCACTCGCAGGAATCCATCCGCCGCCGGAGCCGCGCACGTATACAGCTAGTCCGCAGCGGATGAGGCTGTGAGGGGGCCCCGGCGACATGTCGTTCTCTCTGGAGGACACGCTGGAGTCGGACTGGGTGGCCGTGCGGCCCAATGTCTTCGAGGAGAAGGAACGGCACAAGTTCGTGTTCATAGTGGCCTGGAATGAAGTGGAAGGCAAGTTCGCCATCACCTGTCACAACCGGACCGCGCAGCGCCAGCGGAGCGCCGACAAGGGGGGCAGCCGGAGCCCCTCCCGGAGGGAAGAGCCGGAGGGCAGCCCCGTGAGGAGGGACACGACGCCGTCCGGCAGCCCCGCTCGGGAGGCTGAGCAGCAGGACGAGGACTGCAGCTGGGCCGGCCTCTTCTCCTTCCAGGACCTGCGGGCCGTGCACCAGCAGCTGTGCTCCGTCAGCGCCGAGCTGGAGCGCTGTCTGCCCGCCTTCCCCGAGGAGCAGTCCGGCATGTGGTCCGTGCTGTTCGGGGCCCCGGAGCTGAGCGAGGAGCAGGTGGAGGAGCTGAGCAGCCGCCTGCAGCAGTACCTGGGCCACGGCCTGGACACCTGCGGCTGGAAGATCCTGTCCCAGGTGCTGTTCACGGAGAGCGACGACCCGGAGGAGTACTACGAGAGCCTGAGCGAGCTGCGGCACAAGGGCTACGAGGAGGCGCTGCAGCGGGCCCGGCGGGGGCTGCACGAGGTACGGGGGCGCTCGGGTACACCTCCAGACTGCAGGTGTGAACAGGGATCTGCTGCCCCCAACCCCCCATAAAGTGAAGCTCATTTACTTGCTTCTTGCCTTGGCTCCCCGCTCCACTGCTCTGCAGCCAATCACTGGTCACAGTGATCGGATCCCCTTACTTCATGTGATACAAGCCACTTACTAATGTATTGTGATTGTCCATCACCGGTGGCCGTGCTTCACTTTATAGGAACCGGCACTGTGAGAGCGCACATAGGCTGGTGCTTTTTCTATAGTGTACAAGCACGACCACCATTGATGGATTGCAGGGTGGTCGTAACCATGGAAACAAGCAGTGTATGATGTGATGGAAAATGAATCCAGCCAGCAAAGGAGACAATATGGACAATCACAATACATTAGTAAGTGCCTTGTGTTCACTTTCTCTACATGATCAATGCCATCTGCTGAAGTGACAGCCCCTATGAGGCTACCTGCGCATGGTTCAGATTTGTATGCAGAAAGTCTTTGACATCCATAGCAGAACCGCATAAAATGTACATAAATCTGCACTATGTAGTGCCGTAGTGTGGTTTTTAAGAGTGTGGTTTTTAAGAGTGTTGTTTTTTTTAATTTTTTTTTTTTTTTCCTGAGATTTAAAGGGAATTTGTCACCTAGAGAATTGATATTAAACCAAAAGTATGTCCTTACAGGAGCTGGTATTATATCTTCATAAAATCCACTTTTATCCATATGCTAACGAGGCATTAAGGTGCCCAGAGGGGCGTTATTTTCTTTCAAAAGGTGCCCAGGAACGCTTCCATCAAGTGCCCAGACCCCCCCCCCCCCTGGCTACGTCACGAGAGGGCCGATAACCCCCACCCACCCTTTCCCTTCAGCATAGCCTATGGGTTGCAGCGCCAAACACTGCCTGCCGCTCTTCCGGTTCAACTGAGGGCATCGGCTTTAAAGGGAACCTGTCATGTAGATATTTGATTATAATCTAACTAATTATATACAATCATTAACTACTAAAAAGTGCCTTAGATGTATTCACTTACTGGTGTGACAGATGGTTATCTCATAATATACACACAAAGATGCCACATGCTAATGAGCTGATTGGAGTCCAGCGTGATGTCACTGAGTCCAGCGTTTTTTTAATTCAGAGCTATAGCCACTCCCCTGCCCACCTGCTGCTGATTCATATGGAAACAGTCATTCAGCAGCAGGTGGGCGGGGAGAGTCAGGAGCTCATGAATATTCAGGACTCATCATTATGAGCTGGAGCTTTTCAATACAAGATGTTGGCAGATTGACTGGGTCAATAAAAGAAAGTGACCCAGCATTGTGCTAAGAGAATCAGTCACTTATTTATGTTGCCCTTAGTTAGGACACCATAAAACTGGTGACAGGTTCCCTTTAACTGTTAAACTGGGCATGCGCCGAACATGCACTTAGCTTGGCACATGCCCAATGAAACAGTTGAAGCTGGTGCCCTCAGTCAAACTGGAAGAGCACAGGCAGTGTTTAACACTGCTCCTGTAGGCTATGCTGAAGGGAAAGGGTCGGCCTTTTGTGACATAGCCGGGGGCCTTCATCGGGCTGTTCTAAGAACTGCCTGCTCCCGGTGACCGCATTTGTTTCAGACCGGCTCGCGGTTGATCTGCACTTTTGCGTTTTTTGGCAATAAAACACCAGCTCCAGATGTTAGCTGAAGGTCTAAGGGAAGTATGAAGCGCAGGACACACGGGCGTTTCTTCTCTGCATTAGGTGACATTTTTTATCTTTCTGGCTTTGTTACAAGAAGGCAGCGTGCGGGAGCTCTTGGCGTTGCTTACAGACATTTTGGCATCACCTTCTCTATAGGGGAAAAACGCCACGAAGAGAACGATGTTAGACTCAGTAAGATGGAAAAATGTGGTAAATGATCACTCTCCGTAACGTGCAATTTTTCACTCCTCTTACAACTTTTCAAAAGTGACAGGAAAAGTGGAGGGGCCTACTGCAGCCCAACAGATTTTAAAGAGGTATTCCGGTTTTAATGAAATATCTATTTTTATGTAGAGAATAGGATTTTAACAGTTTTCTAATATACATCAATTTAAAATTTTGCTCACTGACCTTTATTATATCCAAGTAGCCTCTCCCTAAAGGAAAAAAAATGGTATGGCCCATTTTAGTCCTGTAAAAAAGGCACCCATAGGAGAGCTGGATAGGACTACGGCCTGTTCACACTGCCGGCCTTGTCGATCCAGAGAGCTGCGGCAGCCTGTTCTCTGCTGGAACCCATAACGGCCTAAACGTGGCATCAGTCATGTGACCCTCACAAGTATCATGTGACCTGGCCTACAATTAAAGGTTATTCCCATTGCTAGGATATGTCCCCAATGTCTGATAGGTGCGAGTCCCACCTCTGGCACCAGCACCTATACAGTGCCCGCCAAGTGGTGGAGGGCGCGCCGCACATGCACGACCACCCTCCATCTATTCCTATGGGAGAGTTGAGAATAGCTGAGTGACACGCTCGGCTATTTTCGGAAGTCCCATTAAAATGAATGGAAAGCATAGTGCACAAGCGCGGTCATCACTCCATTCTCTTCTATGGGGCTTATGGAAATAGCCGAGCCAGCTGGCTTGGCTATTTTCAGCGCTCCCATAGGAATGAATGGAGGACGGCCGCGCTTGTGCGGTGAGCTCTGTAATAAGTATAGGTACGAGTCCCAGAGGTGGGACCGGCACCTGTCAGACATTGGCGGCATATCCTAGCTGTATGCCCCCCAATGTATGAGATGCGAATCCGGATATCTAACAGATGAGTAGTAGTGTATGGTGTAGAGCAGAACATATACACTATATACCAGTGATGGTGAACCTCTTAGAGACCGAGTGCCCAAACTGCAACCCAAAACCCACTTATATATCGCAAAGTGTCAACACGGCAATTTAACCTGAACACCAATATCATATATCTTCCATGTACTTTATCATTTAGCGATAATAACCTGCCTACATTCAGTGCGCTGCCTGTGCTGTTCATAGCATGTCCTGCACTGATGAATGGCAGGAAAAGTCTAAGGCATATTGGTACACCATAGACTTTCTCCAGGGTGCGGGTGCCCACAGAGAGGGCTCTGAGTGCCGCCTCTGGCACCCGTGCCATAGGTTCGCCATCACTGCTATATACAGTATTGCTACCTGCAGCAGCACCTCAACATGTCTGTCAGCGTCTGTTGTTTTTTTTTTTTGTTTAAACACTAAACTTTATTAATAACATGACAACATCACCTAGAGGCAGGAGGCCATGTAAATACACACAATAATGTAGTTACTGTAAGAACTGCAGTAGAATCCTTATGCCACTACTAATCCTATGTAGTTATCACATAGATGTGCCCTGTATGTTGACCCCTGACATGTATGTCATGTAAGGCCTCATGCACACGACCGTTGTTTTATTCCGTGTCCGTTGTGCCGTTTTTCGTGATTTACTGCGGACCCATTGACTTTCAATGGGTCCGTTGAAAACTCGGCTAATGCACCGTTTGTCATCCGCGTCCGTGATCCGTGGTTCCAGTCCGTCAAAAAATATAACCTGTCCTATTATTTTCGCGGAAAACGGTTTGCGGACCCATTCAAGTCAATGGGACCGCTAAAAACACGGAGGCACACAAGATTGTCTTCCGCGTCCGTTTTTTTTTCTATCATTTGCATGTCTGGTGATTCTCCAAAAATAAAGGAAGACACACGGAAACAAAAACGGATCACGGAACAACGGAGCCCCATTTTGCGGAACGGAACACAACAACGGTCGTGTGCATGAGGCCTAACACTGCTGCTTACTGGATGTCAGGATCTTATGAAGATGCCAGGTTTCAGGTTTGCCATGGATACATTAACAGGACTGGCACATGGGCGATACCATTCTACTACATATAGGGGTCAGCTGCCTGATATAAGAAAGGTATGCATGCAGAATTTTAAATACATGTATATTGGAAAATTTTATGATTTCCTATCATATAAAAAAATGGAACTGGAATACCCCTTTAATATCATTATTACCAGAAACTGGCATAAGTGATAGTTCAGATCTACAGTAGATCATAGCCGATGTAGATCTTGAACTTCTGGCACACGGACTGCCTGGAGCTATGTCAATTTATAAAAGGGGTTGTCCATGTTCAGAGCTGAACCCGAACATACCCATAATTTCACCCAGGCAGCCCCCCTGATGTTAGCATCCGAGCAGTTCATGCTCCGATCGCTCAGGGCACGGGCTCTTTTATTTACAATAACGCACTGCCGGGCGGTGGCTTCTGCCCAGCATTGTGTTTGGTGACATCTCCGGCTCTGATGGGCATGTTTTACAGGCTAGAGCAGCGCTAAAGCCCGCCAAGCTGTGCCGGTGACGTCACCGGGCTCACTGCTGGACGGAAGCCTCCGCCTGGCAGCCCTAAGGAGAGCCCGGTTTGTCACCGGAACTTCAGAAAATGCCTTTGCCCTGCGCGATTTAGCGCAAGGCAAAGGAGAGCATCAGAGCATGAACTGCTCTGATGCTCAAGTCAGGGGGCTGCCGGGGTGAAAATGGGGATATGTCCGTGTTCAGCTCTGAACCCGGACAACCCCTTTTTAAGTGGCCTGTGCCTCTTAAAGGGATTTTCCAAGAATTAAATATCCTGTACTCAGGATGGGTCAGCAGCAGCAGATCGGCTCCAAGCACTCACTGTATATTCCTAGGTCAGTGATGTCACTGTACATTGGTCACCTGACCTAGGCGCAACTCAGTCGCTTTGAAGTGAATGGCCCTGAGCTGTGATACCGAGCACAGCCAATATACAATGTGTGGCGCTGTACTTGGTAAGCTGCGAGGAAGCTGCAGCGCTCACCTGGCACGCAGTGGTCTCTTCAAACAGCTGGTCTGGCTCCTAGCCCCCGGCTTATCCTGAGGGCAGGTCATCAATGTATTATTTATAAGATATTCTATTTGGCACATTCTGCACTGACTTACTTTACACTGGGGCTGGTGTTTGTAATGACAGTCTTTATATGTACCTTAGGGCTCATTCAGACGGCCGTATGCTGTCCGCAAAAATACTGAATGCTATCCGTTTTTTTGCGGATCCGCAAAAAAACGGATCTGCAAAAAAACGGATAGCATTCAGTATTTTTGCGGACCCATAGACTTCAATGGGGCCATGTCCTGATTTTCACGGACAAGTATAGGACATGTTTCATTTTTTTTGCGGATCCGCAAAAAAACGGATAGCATTCAGTATTTTTGCGGACAGCATACGGCCGTCTGAATGAGCCCTTACTGTGTGCAAAAAAAACTACAGATGGCCAAAAAACCCGCCAGAGCCAAATTCATGTGTGTAGGGACCCTATGGGCGTATCTGGAAGCAGTCAGACATGCGAATGTATCGATTCTCCCCCTCCCCTGAGAGGTAGAGCAGCCATGCTTTCCTTCTGTGATCCTCAAATCAATTAAGAAATACCCAGAAGCCTCCATGACATTTCCCAGAACAGAATTCAGCATGTCGCAGTGTAAGGCCTCATGCACTTGACCGTATCCATTTGCGGACCGCCTAATACGGATACCAGCTGTGTGTGTTCTGCAGTTTTCTCACTTCCATCAGTACAACTACCTGCGGACAACGTTCGGACTTGTTCTGTCATTTTCAGAATGGCCACACAGATTCGGACCCATAGAAATGAATGTGTGAGCCGCAAAAAAATGTGTATAGGATGTGGCCAAAACTACATTCGTGTGCATGAGGCCTAAGACTGGGGCTGGACAGCCATCTTGGGGCGACAAGTGCTGCGCTGCCAAGTTTCAAAGTGTAGTAGTGCCGCAATAGAAATGGATGGAGTCGCAGTGTGATTCACAAGTTTGATGTGATCGTGATCCCAGAATTGGAAAAATAGTTTTTGGGCGATGTTGGTTTCGCGTTGGTATGAAACATGCGACCCCAATTTTTCCTATAGCGGCACTGCTACACTATGAAACTTGCCTGCGCAACACCTGTCGTGCCCAAGAATGCATTTTAGCCCAAGCCTTAGGCCTCACACATGACCATAGTTTGTGTTGGCACCCGATGGGTCTAAAATTGCCTTGTAACCCTAGCCTTAAAGGGGTTGTCTCACTTCAGCAAATAGCATTTATTATGTAGAAGAAGTTAATACAAGGCACTTACTAATGTATTGTGATTGTCCCAATTGCTTCCTTTGATGGCTGGATTCGTTTTCCCATCACATTATACACAGCTCGTTTCCATGGTTACGACCATCCTACAATCCAGCAGTGGTGGCCATGCTTGCACACAATAGAAAAAAGCACCAGCCTCTCTGGTGGCTGGGACCGAGGGAGCTCACATAGGCCAGCGTTTTTTCCTTTAGTGTGGAAGCACGGCCACCAATGCTGGATTGCAGGGTGGTCGTAACTATGGACACGAGCAGTGTATAATGTGATGGAAAACTGATTCCAGCCAGCAAAGGAAGCAATATGGACAATCACAATACATTAGTAAGTGCCTTGTATTAACTTTCTCTACATAATAAATGCCATTTGCTGGAGTGACACAGCCCCTTTGAGGGCACCCCTAGCCTCGCATTCTTATGCATGACCTGCTCCTGTGGAGAGCTGCTGGTTGTGTTCGCATTATGCTTTTGCCCCACGTTTACCATGCTGGTATAGCACTGCTATATCATAGTACACTACGCTTTGCCAGAGTCCAGCACAATAAAGTATACGTTAAATGGACACTTTTTTTTCCGCAATGGAAGCCTATGGTGACAGATGCTACTGCACCTGCTTAGCTTGTACGCCATGTGTATACGGTACACATGGGACAGAAGCCTAATGTGAACACAGACCAAGTGGCTGCCATATCCAGGGGAAGCGACCTCTCCATCCATGCTCCACCTGGGTGTGGGGGTCTCCTCACCAGGCTGTTAGGGGTCTCTTCTCCACATAGTCCCACATCTATCAGACAATTTATGGCATATCCCTGTGTGCCCCTTGAAAAATATTCTTTGATCGGGCACCTTTACCAATAACTGGTGGTGACATTTGGAGACCAGCAGAGTCTGCAGTGTGAGGACCTGAGGCCCCTGTGCACTAGAAAAGATTGCCAGTGTGTGCCCGTCCTGTGCTGATGCCATCAGCAGAGTGGGCACTGCAGCCAGTTATTGCACGCTCTAATGAATCTGCCCAAATAGTTTGCTAGTTGCATTTTCTGTTGGCAGTTCGGCATGTCTCTCCGGTCACACCAATGGCCATGTAGCATGGGTAGCCTGCCCTCACAGATGTGTCCCAGGTATTTCACTGTCCATTTCTACATGTCAGTATACACCTTGGGTGATCACAGTACTTTATACTCGTTCTAAACAGTTAGCTGTCGGGTTTCATGATATTGATGAAGTGTCCTCAGGTTCGGTTATCAATATCGGATTGGTGGTTGTCTGACTCCCGGCACTCCTGCCAATCGACTGTTTGAAGGGGCTGCAGTGCTCGCGCAAGGGCTGCGTCCTCTTCAGTGTCGTCTGCTTTGTCATTGCAGTGTAATTCCAGCTGCTGGTTCTGTTCACCTGAATAGGAGGTAATTACACGGCACACTGGTAACCAGCTGATTGGCAGTTGTGCCGTGTGTCAGACAACCACTGGTCTGATATCCAGATCCTAAGGCCTAAAGATCAAATCTAATGGGATCATTTATCAAACTGGTGTAAAGTAGAACTGGCTTAGTTGCCCATAGCAACCAATCAGATTCCGCCTTTCATTTTCCAAAGGAGCTGTGAAAAATGAAAGGTGCTATGGGCAACTAAGCCAGTTCTACTTTACACCAGTTTGATAAATGATCCCATTAGATTTGATCTTTAGGCCTTAGGATCTGGATATCAGACCAGTGGTTGTCTGACACACGGCACAACTGCCAATCAGCTGGTTACCAGTGTGCCGTGTAATTACCTCCTATTCAGGTGAACAGAACCAGCAGCTGGAATTACACTGCAATGACAAAGCAGACGACACTGAAGAGGACGCAGCCCTTGCGCGAGCACTGCAGCCCCTTCAAACAGTCGATTGGCAGGAGTGCCGGGAGTCAGACAACCACCAATCCGATATTGATAACCGAACCTGAGGACACTTCATCAATATCATGAAACCCGACAACTAACTCTGTTTAGAACGAGTATAAAGTACTGTGATCACCCAAGGTGTATACTGACATGTAGAAATGGACAGTGAAATACCTGGGACACATCTGTGAGGGCAGGCTACCCATGCTACATGGCCATTGGTGTGACCGGAGAGACTTGCCGAACTGCCAACAGAAAATGCAACTAGCAAACTATTTGGGCAGATTCATTAGAGCGTGCAATAACTGGCTGCAGTGCCCACTCTGCTGATGGCATCAGCACAGGACGGGCACACACTGGCAATCCATTCGATTTGATCTTTAGGCCTTACCTTCCGGCTTTTTACTACTGGACCTATTTAAAGGCACTTCAACATGGCACCAATTAGGCTGGTTTCACATCACGTCTTTCCCATCTGTTTAACGTATACAAAAAAAACGTATATATTAAAAGGATGCCCCAGACTGATGCCATACAGAGCATCCCTTCACCATAGAGTTCCAGTGTAAAAAAAATAAAAAAGGTGTTTTTTTTTTTCCATTGTAAACCCCCCCCCCCCCCCCAAAAAAAAAACAACACTTTTTAAAAAAAAATTTTTTTACCAGACTGTACAGGATACAAGAATTGGTGTGCTGCGTTTTTGTATCCTTTTTTTTCCTAACGTATACGTCAAACGGAGACATAAAATGTGATGTGAACCACCAGAACAGCAGTGGCAGGGCATCGGTGATGGCGAGTGATGTTTTATTTTTGTAACCCATTCTGCCCCTTATTGAAAAACTGTCCTATATTTAATAGCATTTGGCCGACAGTTCTCACTTTCTCGTGCATCTATTTTGTATAGTGGGAAGGGGGACTTAAAAAGATTTTTAATATTGACGGCCTAACAATTTTTTTTAAAGGTGTTGGCCACTTTGCTGCCAGAGTACAGTAATGCCATACACTGGCGTGTGATGTTATTGGCAGCTGCTAGTTGGCCTCTGGGTTTACCCTATTCCGCATGGAGGACATGAGGGGCAAAGTGATATTGAAAAATCGTTGGCCCCCCCCAAAGGCAGATGAGACCACAATATGCAGCAGTGTACAGTGTCCATATGAAGCCGATCCGTGAGAGTACTAGTGCCATAGTGTCTCCGTAGTGCTCACTAGTCACTATTACATTGTCCACTGCTCTTGTGCTGCTGCTTAAAGAAAGTCTTTTCATGACAAACTGTGCTCTTCAGTCCCTGCCGGCCTTTATTTATGTGAGTGCTGCAGCCAATCACGTGTTGTACTACTGGCATCACCACTCCGTCATGTGCCCTACTACTGGCATCAAGTAAGTACGGCACCTGATCGATGATTGGCTGCAGTGTCCGCATGTTGTTTTGGCACATCATCCCTGAAAAAAAACAAAAAAAAACATTTGTACTTACACACTCCTAAAGAGTCAGACAACCCCTTTAAGGGGACTTTCAAATGTTTTTGAAGCCAGGAATGGATCATAAATGGAGTAGAGATACATAAAAATGATTCTGTATCTCATTTTTGACTCCATCCTTACTTTGGCTTCAAAAACTGCATCAAAGCAACATTCAGACCCCTGCCTATCTAATAGGTGTCCTCTTACCTAAGTGATGTAACTGGGGTACCTCTTTAAAATACTTGTCTATAAATGGCTATACTGCACTTACCCAGTATTATAAAGCAATGCCATAGAAACTCGCTGCTGCAGTGGGAGACGATATATGGAGGTTTATATTCTGTCCTTTCTTTTTGCAGCTGTTGGAAAAGCATAAAGCCACGGAGAACATGGTGGATCTGCTGGAGTTGTATCAGATGGAGGATGACGCGTACAACGCTGTCGTAGAGGCCACTACAGAGTTTTATCAGTACTTGTTACAGCCTTTCCGAGACATGAGGGAGCTCGCGATGTTAAGGAGGCAGCAGATTAAGGTATTGCTTGTATGTTTTTGTATGTCTTCTCTATATGTTAAAGGGTTATTCTGGTGCAAAAATAGTCTTCACATGGACAGAAAATGGTTTAAAAAAAACAAAACGCTTAGATCCACCTTGTCCATTCTTCGACACTGCCATTCTGCGATGACCCGCCTCTGCAAGTGATTGGCTGCAGCGATGACCCACTTCGGCAAGTGATTGGCTGAGCTGCATTTTACAGCTGTGTCGAGCCAGGGGTAGGAAGTAGAGGTGGGGGGGGGGGGGCAAGTACCTTTGGAGCAGCGGCAGTCTTTTTTTATTTATTTATTTATTTATATTTGTCATTTTAAGAAATAAACATTTAGAACAGTTCAAAGAACCAGATTCACACAAACCAGTGGAACAAGTTGGCAACGGTTTGGTACATTAAACAGATGCCATAAAAGTCTGGCAGTGTGATTCCTGCGAGGGCTGCCTTTTCGTCGTTGCTTCATAATAATTATGTTCTTGCAGTCAACCACAATCCCTATTATTTCTAGTCAAATATGTCATTTTATACATTGGTAAGACTTCATCTATAAGTTGCATCCAATCCAGTCCTAACAGGCTATTTTCAGGGGAGCATACCGCCAGCAATCCCAGTTTCAAGTTCAAAAACGAATGAATTGCTGACCAGAATTCCGCAATTTTCGGACATTCCCAGATGCATTAGAGTGCCATTCGCTCTATTACATCTAGAACATACAGAACTATTAAGTTGACGCATTCGTTCCAGCCTGACTGGAGTCAAATAGACTCTGTGCAACCACTTCACCTGTATCAACTGATCCCTAGCACTTACGACTGTACTCCTCCAGTTATACGTGAGCTCTCTTTCATGCCTGGCTTCTAGTCTAGGGATATCCTTCTGCCACTTTGCCAATGCTTCGGTCAGCGGAGAAGCCAATTTGGACATGAGTACTGAGTAGAAGGAGGATACTGGTTTACATAGATTTGTGTGTCCAGCAATTTTTTAAATCTCTCCATAGTCTATTTTGTACCTACCACTACCAAATTGCTCTGCACAGGCATGTCTTAGGCTACTTTCACACTGGTGTTTTGGCTTTCCGTTTGTGAGATCCGTTTTCTCATGACACTGTCAATGTGTCATGAGAAAACAGTCTCAGAATGTAAAAGTGTTCCAAAGTTATTACCACATAAAGTGACACATGCCAGATTTGCAAAAACTGTCTGGGCAGGAAGGTGAAAACTGGCCTGGGGTAGAAAGGGTTAAAGAGGTTGTCCGAGCCCTTGTTGGTAAAATAACAAGAGTCAGTACTCGGTACTTTTCTCCACACTGATTCCAGCACTTCGCTGCGGTCCCCACTGCCACTGACTTCATCTTCCTGACTGCAGTGGTGACGTACCGTGCACACAGGTCACCACTGCAGCCAATCACTGGCCTAAGCAGTTCTCGGGACGTCACCACTGCTGCCAGGAAAACAAACAGCAGCAGGGAGGACTGGAGTTCAGCGCTGGAAGAATCAGAGGAGAAAAGAAGTATGGTATTTATTATATATATATTTTTTAATCACATATATACATCAGCTGCTTGAGTTTTTAATCCCTTTTTATAAAATCAAGAAAAGATACTTTTTTGGAACAGTTGGTATCCTGAAGAATAACTTTCTTGATCTGCTCAATGAACTGTGTGACAAGTATATTTGTATGGGAATCAACAGCATCAGTCTCCCTGGACTCGTCCTTTTATCACTCCCTGCCCTTGACCGGGTGTTTGCCTTGGCCTCCCGGAAATCTTCCCTGACTGCAAACTGTATTTGTAATCCCATAGTCCCCATGTGTTTTCCCTTATACTGAGGTTCGTCTTGGACCTTAAAAATAAGATGATGAGATGGCGTCCAGTAACATAACTGTTGGCTGATTACATGGAAATGACAAATCTTGACCTTCTAGGCTGAAATTACATTTTTAGGCAGATTTCAAAAAATTTCAATCCGTTTTTTCAGCTTGTTGTCTCACGTGTTGGTTTGAATGAGAACCTGAAACTAGTACGTAAAATACATTGTGTAGTTCACCGAGCTGCGGACTACATTTTGTCAGTAAAGATTTTTCTCCTCTTTAATTAGAATTTTTGAAAAGTTTGATCATGAAGGAGCATTTTTAGTAATCTGGACTAAAAAATATGTGCTTTCAATGCTCATTTATATTGTCTGTAGGGCAATTATACATTGGTCATAGGGTTCTGATGCCAGAGTATGGCACGAGATGTACCTTAACCCCTTGAGGACCGGGCTCATTTTCACCTTAAGGGCCAGGCCGTTTTTTGCAAATCTGACGTGTCAATTTATGTGGTGATAACTTTAAAACACTTTTACTTATGCAGGCCATTCTGAGATTGTTTTCTCGTTACGTATTGTACTTCATGACAGTTGTAAAATTGAGTAAAAAAAAGAAATTTGTATTTATAAAAAAAATTCCAAATTTACCAAAAACTTTGAAAAATTTGCTAATTTCCAATTTCTCTACTTCGATAATACATAGTAATACCTCCAAAAATAGGTATTACTTTACATTCCCCATATGTCTACTTCATGTTTGGATCATTTTGTGAATGCCATTTTATTTTTTGGGGACGTTAGGCTTAGAAGTTTAGAAGCAAATCTTTAAATTTTTCAGGACCAGTTCAGGTCTGAAGGCACTTTGTGAGGCTTACATAATAGAAACCACCCAAAAATTACCGCATTTTACAAACTACACCCCTCAAGGTATTCAAAACTGATTTTACAAACTTTATTTACCCTTTAGGTGTTTCACAAGAATTAATGGAAAATAGAGATACAATTTCACTTTTTTGGCAGATTTTCCACTTGAATCCATTTTTTCCAGTTACAAAGCAAGGGTTAACAGCCAAACAAAACTCAATATTTATGGCCCTGATTCTGTAGTTTACAGAAACACCCAATTATTATTTATTTTTTTACGGTGTTCACATGAGGGGTTAAGTTATGTGATATTTTTATAGAGCAGGTTCTTACGGACACGGCGATACCTAATATGTATACTTTTTTTTATTTACTTAAGTTTTACACAATAACAGCTTTTTTTAAACAAAAATAATGATGTTTTAGTGTCTCCATATTCTGAGCCATAGTTTTTTTTTATTTTTTGGGCGATTGTCTTAGGTAGGGGCTCATTTTTTGTGGGATGAGGTGACTGTTAGATTGGTACTATTTTGGTGGGCATACGCCTTTTTGATCGCTTGCTGTTGTATTTTTAGTGATGTAATGTGACATGGTTTATTTAGCACCAGTTTTTATTTTTATTATTCTACGGTGTTCATCTGAGAGGTTAGGTCATGTGATATGTTTATAGAGTCGGTCGATACGGACGCGGCAATACCTAATATGTCTACTTTTCTTTTTTTCACTATTTTTTCCCAATTATTTTTTTATATATTTTTTTTACTTGAAACTTTTAATTTTTTGGGGGGAAACTTTATTTTTTAAACTTTTTTTTTTTCACTTTATTTTTTGTCTCGCTTTGGGACTTCAACTTTTGGGGGTCTGATCCCCTTTACAATGCATTCCTTCTGTATTGGAATGCATTGGCTGTATGAGTAATACTGTGTGTATTACTCATACAGCTTCCTGCCTGTGAGATCCAGGGGGCTGGATCTCACAGGCTCTTCACCGGAAGGCAGCCCTGATGCCTAAGGAAGGCATCGCGCTGCCTTCCATGCCATCGGGTCCCCATTACAGCAGCACGGGGACCCGATGGCACCGCCGATCCCCGCCGAAACGACCCGTAAACTCTGCAAACCGCAGGTCTGAATTGACCTGCGGTTTGCAGCGATAGCCGCAGGACCCCCCTTGGCATTGTCGCAGAGTGCCTGCTGAATGATGTACGCCCTGTGTCCTTAAGTACCGGGACATCAGGGCTTAAAAGTACGCCCTGTGTCCCCCAGAGGTTAAAGGATAACTGTCATATTTTTTTTATTTGCTAGTTTATTGAAGCTAGGCATGTATACCTGAGTTAGTCTGTCAATGATTGCTAAAAGATCTGTAATTACCTTATAATAACAGCTTTCATTAGTGTCCCCTGTCCCTTTCCACTGCTCCCTTAAAAGACCATTGCTTTGGCTCATCTGTCTCTGTCTAGGAAGATGGAGGTGCGGTTCTTCACACTGCATGCCTGCATTAGGCTTCAAAGTAAGGAGGCGTGTCTCTCAGTAATCCAATCCGATTGGCTGGCAGGGAGCTGCTGGCCACAGCAGTTTGTATGTGACCTGAGGGAATGCAGTTTTGGCCTCAGAACTGGCAGAGGAGCCTTCTTGAGAAGATCTTCATGATTCAAAACCGCTGTAACTAAGGGGGAAACTCAAGGAAAACAGTGGTAATTGAAGAAACCAAAGATTGCTTTATGCATAATGCTGCTGCAGCAGTAGTAACATATGCTAAAATTGATTTTTTTATGAAAATATGACAGTTATCCTTTAACTTCTAGCATGTCATGACAGCTTCCATTGTCTCTTGGGACTAGTTTCCAACTAGCAGGAGAGAAAGTGGTTGCAGAACTCTGGTGTAATGTATAAGGGATATGAATTTCTAGTAATGGTAGCTTACATTGGCGCACATCAGATTTCAAACACTGAAGGATGCAGTGATGTGATGGATTCATAGAACAAGGCGTCCAAACAGCACCTGATTGACTTACAGTGGGGTTCTGCCAGGGTTCGTTCGTCTGATGGGACAGATATCATTGCTTGCTGCTCTATCTCGTCTTCGAGTGACTGACTCCCCAGCAGGTCTGAGTGCAGATATGAACATTACCATACTTTGTAGTCATTTACAGGGTCGTTTTATTACTCTCTGGTGACAGGCATGTATCTGCACAGTGAGAGAGATTGGAAGAAGGTTGCTTCACAGGCATTGATTGACAAAATGAGCTGACAACGACCGCATTTCCAGAGATCTGCCTTTCAGCAGGCCTCTGGAAATAAGAAAGCAATCTATGGGAGTGTGTTGTGGGCATGGTTTGAATGGTTATTCTTCATGGTGATCCTGCCCTCTGATGATCATGAAATGATTGCTGATCCCAGTGTACACTTTTCAAACTGAAAAATAAAACAGCAAGTTGCCACATATGGTGAGGACTCTGGACGGTGAAAACTGTAACATGTTAACCCTTTCCGGGCCAGTTTTCACCTTTGTGCCCAGGCCATTTTTTTTTGCAAATCTGATGTGTCACTTTATGTGGAAATAACTTTGGAACGCTTTTACTTATCCAGGCCATTCTAAGATTGTTTTCTCGTGACACATTGTACTTCATGACACTGGTAAATTTGAGTCAATATATTTTTCCTTTATTTATAAAAAAAATAAATCCTACATTTACCAAAAATTTGGAAGAATTCACAATTTTCTAAATCTTTAATTTCTCTACTTTTAAGACCAATAGTAATGCATCATAAGAGTTATCAGTCATCATTCCCCATATGTCTGCTTTATGTTGGCATCATTTTGTAAATGTCATTTTATTTTTTTAGGATGTTAGAAGGCTTAGAAGTTTAGAAGCCATTTTTCAAATTTTCAAGAAAATTTCCAAATCCATTTTTTTAAGCACCAATTCAGTTATAAAGTGATTTTAAGGGGCTTACCGTACATAATGGAAACCACCCTCAAATTATTTAAAACTGATGTTACAAACTTTGTTAACCCTTTAGGTGTTCCACAAGAATTAAAGGAAAATGGAAGCGAAATTTCAAAATTTCATTATATTTTTTGCTGATTTTTTTTTTTCATGTTAATCAATTTTTTTCTTGCAATACAGCAAGGGTTAACAGCAACATAAACCTCAATATGCATTACTCTGATTCTGCAGTTTACAGAAATACCCGATATTTGGTGGTAAACTGCTGTCGGGGCACATGGCAGTGGTCAGAAAGAAAGGATTTTGGAGGCAGATTTTGCTAGAATGGTTTTTGGGCACCATTTTGTATTTGAAGAGACTCTGACATACCCTTACAGTGGAAACTCTCAAAAACTGACCCCATTTTGGAAACTACACTCCTTTTAAAGAATATATTAAGGGGAGTACTGAGCACTTTGACCCCCTAAGCGTTTTACAGAATTTGGAAATACTTGGCTGTGAAAATGAAAAGTTTAATTTCTTCCAATAAATTGTTGTTTAAGGGTACTTTCACACTGGCGTTTTTCTTTTCCGGCATAGAGTTCCGTCACAGGGTCTCTATACCGGAAAAGAACTGATCAGGCATATCCCCATGCATTCTGAATAGAGAGTAATCCGTTCAGGATGCATCCGGATGTCTTCAGTTCAGTCGTTTTGACTGATCAAGCAAAAATACGGTTTTATCTCAGGCGAAAAAAAACTGAAGACTTGCCTGAATGCCGGATCCGGCATTTTTCCCCATAGGAATGTATTTGTGCTGGATCCAGCATTCAAAATGCCGGATCCGTCCTAATGGTCTGCGCATGCGGTAAAAATGTGAAAAAAAGATACAAGATTGATCCGTCTGTCCGCATGACAAGCGGAGAGACGGATCCGCTCTTGCAATGCATTTGTGAGACGGATCCGCATCCGGATGCGTCTCACAAATGCTTTCAGTCACATCCAGATCGGCGGATTTCGGGAGGCAGTTCCGACGACGGAACTGCTTGCCAGATCACACTGCCGCAAGTGTGAAAATAGCCTTATTTCACAAGGAGCAACAGGAGAAAAAGCATCCCATAATTTGTTACCTATTTTCTCCTGAATACGGCAACACCCCATGTGTGGTGGTATACTGCTGTGGGGGCACATGGCAGAACTCAGAACGCAAGGAGCGCCACATGGATTTTGCAACACAGATTTTGATATATTGGTTTACAGGCGCCATTGGTTTTTTTTTTAAACGATTGTCTTATGTGGAGGTTAATTTTTTTTGCGGGATGAGGTGACGTTTTAATTGGAACCATTTAGGGATACATATGACTTTTTGATCACTCGATATTGCGCATTTTGTAAGGCGAGGTGACAAAATGACTGTTCTTCCACAGTTTTTATTTATTTATCTTTACAGCCTTCCCCTGACCGGGTCGGTCATGCGATATGTTTTTATAGGGCAGGTTATTTTGGACGCGGCGATAACTAATATGCCTATTTTTATTTTATTTTTTCGTTAAATTTTACACCGTAAAAACATTTTTTACAAGAAAAAAGATTTTTGTTGCCATTTTTTATTTATTTTTTACTTTTTGAGCGATGGTCTTGGGTAGGGTCTCGTTTTTTTGGGGGATGAGATGACCTAAGGGTGGGCGATATAGACGATATAAGCGATATGCGATATAAATTTGTGCCACGATATGGATTTTGAGCATATTGCCTATATCGCCGGACCGCGATATGATCCTGAGCAGGAGTCCCTCCCTCCCCACTGTGCGCGGCTGCCGCTGACCACCAATGACAAAAGAGGAGGAGGAGGGGAGGGACTGACAGTAAATCATTGAGTTTTCACGATCTCAGGTGACAGGGACGCTTGCCTGGGGGTTAGAACATACAGGGCCACGCCGCTGACAGTAGAACATTTAAAAACTAATCAGTAACTTTAACTTTATTCATTGGTGATCTCTTTACTATATACCTTACTAGGTCTTAGCTCCGGTAACAGCAGGCAGTGCGGGCGGGTGGCGCTCACTCACTGACGTCACGCGCCTGCTCCTCCCACTAGGCGGCGCAGGCGCGTGACGTCAGTGAGTGAGCGCCGCCCCCCGCACTGCCTGCTGTTACCGGAGCTAAGACCTAGTAAGGTATATAGTAAAGAGATCACCAATGAATAAAGTTAAAGTTACCTGATTAGTTTTTAAATGTATTCCTGTGAGCATCGGGGGGGGGGGGGGGAGGGGAATCTGTGGATGGCACAGTTTAGGGGAGGGGGGGGGAAATCTGTGGATGGCACAGTTTAGGGGAGGGGGGGGGAAATCTGTGGATGGCACCGTTTAGGGGAGGGGGGATCTGGGGATGGCACCGTTTAGGGGAGGGGGGGAATCTGTGGATGGCACCGTTTAGGGGAGGGGGGGGGTCTGTGGATGGCACCGTTTAGGGGGGGGGGGGATCTGTGGATGGCACCGTTTAGGGGAGGGGGGGGAAATCTGTGGATGGCACAGTTTAGGGGAGGGGGGGGGAAATCTGTGGATGGCACCGTTTAGGGGAGGGGGGATCTGGGGATGGCACCGTTTAGGGGAGGGGGGGGAATCTGGGGATGGCACCGTTTAGGGGAGGGGGGGGAATCTGTGGATGGCACCGTTTAGGGGAGGGGGGGATCTGTGGATGGCACCGTTTAGGGGAGGGGGGGATCTGTGGATGGCACCGTTTAGGGGAGGGGGGGGAATCTGTGGATGGCACCGTTTAGGGGAGGGGGGGATCTGTGGATGGCACCGTTTAGGGGAGGGGGGGGATCTGTGGATGGCACCGTTTAGGGGAGGGGGGGATCTGTGGATGGCACCGTTTAGGGGAGGGGGGGGGATCTGGGGATGGCACCGTTTAGGGGAGGGGGGGGGATCTGGGGATGGCACCGTTTAGGAGAGGGGGGGGGATCTGGGGATGGCACCGTTTAGGAGAGGGGGGGGGATCTGTGGATGGCACCGTTTAGGGGAGGGGGGGGATCTGGGGATGGCACCGTTTAGGGGAGGGGGGGGATCTGGGGATGGCACCGTTTAGGGGAGGGGGGGATCTGGGGATGGCACCGTTTAGGGGAGGGGGATCAGCTCCCTGCTGTTGTGTGCACAAAGCACAGGGCAGCAGGGAGAGTGTAAAGTCCTATTCACCCTAATAGAGCTCTGTTAGGGTGAATATGACAAGGGTTCTACGTTCTAGCCCTTAAGGAGACTAATAGTTATTAAATAAAAAGTAAAAAAAAGTTTAAACGCCCCCCCAAATATAGAAAACAATATATCTCAATATATATCGCATATCGCACATGCTTAAAATTATATCGCAATATAGATTTTAGGCCATATCGCCCACCCCTAAGATGACCGTTTGGTTCCATTTTGGGAGACATGACTTTTTGATAATGTGGTATTACATTTTTTGTGAGGCAATGTGACAAAAAATGGCGGTTTTGTCATAGTTTTTGTTTGTATTTTATTTACAGCATTCACCTGAGGGGGCATATCATGTGATGTTGTTACAGACACTGCGATACCTAATGTGTTTATGTTTTATTTTTGTTAAGGTTTACACAGTAAAAGCATTTATGAAAAGAATAAAATCTTGCTTTTTGTGTTGCCATTTTCTGAGAGCCATATTTTTTGTTATTTTTTTGAGCGATTGTCTTAGGAATGGTCTAATTTTTTTGCGGGATCAGATGACTGATTGGTACCATTTTGGGGGACACATGACTTTTTGATCACTTGGTTTATTACACTTTTTGTGAGGCATGGTGGCAACTGTTTTGGCACTTTTTTTTTTTTTTACAGCATTCACTTTAGGGGGTAGATTATGTGATATGTTTATAGAGCAGGTTGTTATGGACACGGCGATACCTAATGTGTCTATCTTTTTATTTTTGTTAAGTTTTACTCAGTAAAATCATTTTTAAAAAGAAAAATATCATGTTTTTGTGTTGCCATTTTATGAGAGCCATATTTTTTATTTTTTTTTATAGCGGGTTGATTGGTACCATTTTGGGGTAGGGTACATACAACTTTTTGATTGCTTGGTATTACACTTTTAGAGAGGGAAGGTGACCAAAAAATGGCTGTTTTGGCACAGTTTGTGAATTTTTTTAAAAAAATTTTTTTACAGCGTTCACCTGACGACAGGGTGGATCATGTGATATTTTTATAAAGCCGGTTGATATGGACGCGGTGATACCTTAATATGTCTACTTTTTCTTTTTTTCCCCTATTTTTTTTTTACAAAAAAATGTATTACTTAATTATGGGAAAAGAACTTCCTCCCTGTGAGATCCATGGGGCTGGATCTCACAGGCTAACAGCGAAGGCAGCCACGATGCCTAAGGAAGGCATTGGGCTGCCTTCCCAGCCATTAGGTCCCTGTCACAGCAGCACAGGGACCCAATGGGAACGGGGGAGCTCCCTCCCTCCACACACCCTGCACATGCTGCGGTCAGCGCTGACCGCGGCATAATGAGGGTTAATGCTCCAGCATCTGTGTTTTTCACCGATGCCAGCACATAGAACAGGGGTCCGGCTAACGGGAACAGCCGGACCCCTGCAGCTGATTGGGCGGGCACAGCTCCTGCACCTGCCCGATCAGCGCACTGTAGTACTATGGCACTGGTCGGGAAGGGGTTAAAGTGTAACTGCCATTTTATTTTTATTTGTGTAATTTGTAGGGGCAGTGATACTAACAGTCAGTGTTAGCAAGTCTGTAAACAGAAGACAGAGGAGCGTTGCGAAAACTCAAAATGGGTCACTTTAGGCTTCGTTCACATCACCGTTCAGCCTTTCCGTTCTCCTGCCCCCGAATTTGGCACATAACTGAGCCGAACAGAGCCAACGCCATAGACCATAATGGCGTCCGTTAGGTTTCCACTCAGAAGAAGATTTTTGAAGCGGAGACAAAAGTCCTGCACGCACAACTTTTGTCTACGCTCCAAAATCATCTTCTGAGCGGAAACATAACGGACCCCATTATAGTCTATGTGGCCCGTGGGTTCCGTTCGGCTCCGTTATGAGCCGAATCCGTTCTTTCCGTTTTCCTGCCGCTAAACGGGGCAGGAGAACGGAAAGGCTGAACGGTGATGTGAACGAAGCCTTAGAGCTATTTTTCTAATAGAAATGTACGATTTCAGTAATTAAGGTATATTACAAAAATGGTCAGCATCACTGCCCCCATACATTACACAAATAAAAATAGAATGGCAGTTACACTTTAACATTTGTTATATGGAAAAAACACCACCAAAATTTTTTAATAAAAAAGATGTGTAACCCATTCGCAACTTTGGGTGTACATGCATTGCACACACAGAGTCCGGTCTTTAAAGAGGACCTGTCAACACTCCTGACATGCCTGTTTTAATAGCTTCATGCATTCCCCATGTAATAACAATTCTGGAGCATCTATTCTTATGGCTCTATGTTGTGCCATTCCTTTATTATTTCTACTAGAAGTTAAGAATGAATTACTAGCAGTCTGCATTAAGAGTACAGAGGGGAGGTAGCCAGTTGGGGGTGTGTACCTGCACAGTCTGACTCTATATAATCAGTGCTGACATTTTCAGACTGTGCAGGTACACACACCCCTAACTGGTTACCACCCTAACTGGTTACCACCCCTCTGTACCCTTACAGCAGACTGCTAGTAATTCATTCATAACTTCTAGTAGAAATAATGAAGGAACAACATAAAGTCATAAGAATAGATGCTCCAGAATTGTTACTACATGGGAAATGCACGAAACTATATCCTCTTTAAAGATGCCACCCACAGCTGCAAGGTGACTGCTGTTTTGCACATCAGACACCTGGTGGCATAACTCCAACCGCTGACTTTTAACCATTCATGCCATTGTCCGCTGCGACCACGGCAACTGAGTGGTTATTTTCCAGGAGAGATGAGCTCCCAGAGACCTGAACGGCTCCCCCGGGATCGAGAGAGAGCTGTATGGTTGGTATGGCAGCTTTGGATCTTCTGAAGGCTCCGAGGCCTGCCATAGTGAAGTTCCTTTCTGCCAAATCATTGCAATCTATAGGAGAAGTGATCAGAGGATCGCATGTTAATTTAAGTATGAAGAAGTTTGTTTTATAAATATAAAAGAAAAATCAAATCGCCCTTCTTTCCCCATTTTATAAATAAACAAAAAATCCCAAATTTGCATCCCAAAATGACTGAACTATTAAAATCTAAATGTTTTTATCCGGTACAGTGAACGGCATAATGGGAAAAAGAAATGGCCAATTTGCAATTTTTTGGGTCGCTTCATCTCAATCCCCCCCCCCCCAAAAAAAAAAAAAAAAAAAAAAGTGGTCAAAGTCATACACACTCCAAAATGGTATGGATAAAAGCTACGGTGTGCCTGGCAGAAAATTAGTCCTCACACAGCTCTATAGACAGAAATATAAAAAAGTTAATGGGTGTCTGAAATTTTATTTTTTTAAATTATAAAACACAATAACAACTATAAAAATGTGGTATCACTGCAAT
Organism: Bufo bufo; assembly: GCF_905171765.1. NCBI lineage: Eukaryota > Metazoa > Chordata > Amphibia > Anura > Bufonidae > Bufo > Bufo bufo. Next base: position 105,098,846 of record NC_053390.1, on the reverse strand, counting down.
CATACTGACCTGGAGAATGAAGGGAATAGGTCAGTTTTTACCACATAAGGCTACTTTCACACTACCGTTCAGAGCGGGTCCGTCTGATGTCTGCACAGACGGATCCGCTCCTATAATGCAGACGTTTGGATCCGTTCAGAACGGATCCGTCTGCATTATAGTTAGAATTTTTTTTTAAGTCTGAAAGTAGCCTGAACGGATCCGTCCAGACTTTACATTGAAAGTCAATGGGGGACGGATCCGTTTGAAGATTGAGCCATATGGTGTCATCTTCAAACGGATCCGTCCCCATTGACTTCCATTGTAAGTCTGGACGGATCCGCTTGCCTCCGCACGGCCAGGCGGACACCCGAACGCTGCAAGCAGCGTTCAGGTGTCCGCTTGCTGAGCGGAGGCTGAACGCCGCCAGACTGATGCATTCTGAGCGGATCCGCGTCCACTCAGAATGCATTAGGGCAGTACGGATGCGTTCGGGGCCGCTTGTGAGCCCCTTCAAACGGAGCTCACAAGCGGAACCCCGAACACTAGTGTGAAAGTATTCTTAGGAACGCCAGAAGAACAAAATCCATAAAACTATAGAGGAATTGCGGGTCCTTTTTCAGTTCCACCCCTGCCCTCCACATACAACTGCCCCACAAAAAGCGATATGTGAATGGAAATTTATGGCTCCGGGGAAAATGTAAAAACTTGATTTTACCGAATAGTTGGTCTCTGACCATGTATTTGCATTAAACACATGTCATACTGCTGTACGTGGTAACCTTTGGCTGTATGTGCCCGAAGGCTAACCAGTGAAGGATGATTTGTGTACTTCTTATCTAGGAGTAACTTTTTTGCCTTTTCCCTTTAATCTCATTATATAAGAAATATGGGTCTTGCCTCGATTGTCCCAGTTGTGTCAAGTAGTTATAGCCTTTGATGTCTCATTTCCTTTCTATGCAAGTTGACAACGTGGACTTGATTTCAGAATGACACAGTCAATTAAAATTCTTTTACATCTTTTGAAGAAGAAAGCAGACAAACTACTGTGTCATTACAGAAGTACCGTGTTAGATGGAAAACCTTGTAATAGATGCAATGCCATCAGAAGCGCATTCTATGTTCCTTAATGGGGCATTCCCATTATAAGATTTTATGGCACATCCACCTTTCCTCCTCTGTACGTGCACTGTGTGATGGCTGCAAAAACCTAATCCCTTCAGGTCATATCTTAAAGCATACCTGAGAGAAAAAAAAAAGAAGCATAATGGCTGTGCTACATTGTAGAAAAATAACTGGCTTTGAATATCCCACCATCTACCTTACATGTGAAGAAATCCATGTGCTCAAGGGACAAGGCCGACGGTCAGTACCGGATGCTTGTGATCTAGGGGCCCTCAGGCGGCACCACCCTAAAAACAGGCATGATTCTGTACTGCATGGGCTCAGGGGCGCTCCCAGCAATCACTGACTGATCACAGTTTGCAGTGCAATCCACAAATGCAAGTTAAAGCTGCATCATGCAAAGAAAAAACCGTATGTCAACACAATCCAGATTCACCGCTGTCTTCTCTGGGCCAAACCTCATTTAAAATGGACTGAGGCAAAATGGAAAACTGTTCTGTGGTCAGATGAATCAGAATTTGAAATTCTTTTTGGAAATCGCTGCCATCTGTGTCCTATGGGCTGAAGTGGAGAGGAACAATTCGCAGTTGAGAAGTCTGCATCTCTGATGGCATTGGGCTGCATTAGTGCCTATGGGCAGCTTACACTTCAATGCTGAGCAGTATATAGAGCTTTTAGAACAGCATGCACTTCCAACCCAACAATGTATCTTGCATATTTCAGCAAGAAAATGGTAAACCACATACTTCATCCATCACAACAGCATAGTTTCACAGAAGAAGAGTCCGGGTGCTGAACTGGCCGCCTGCAGTCCAGACCTTTCACTTCATTTGGTGCATCATGAAATGAAAAATCCAGCAAAAAAGACCCAGAAGTGTTGAGCAGCTAGAATCCTACAGCAGGCAAGATGGGACAACATTCTTCTCCCAAAACCCCAGCACTTGGTCTCCTCACTTCTCAGACCTTTACAGAAGAAGAGGGGATGCTACCCAATGGCAGACATGGCCCTGACTCAAGTTTTTGGAGATGTGTTGCTGCCATCAAGTTCTAAATCAGTTCCGCAAATTTTTTCATGAGATGATAAAACGTCTCGCGCTCTGCATCTGATAAGTGTTCGCAGCAGGCTCATTACAGTCAAAGCAGCGGTACAACACTAACGCCACAACCTAAATGTTCTTTTTTTAATATTATGAAGAATTTTAATCTTACATAGAAAACAGCAGAAAGTCATCAAACATCAAAATACAGCCCACCCATAGACACCCCAATTGGAGAGGGGCCACTTCTAATCGTGTATAATTAACTTTTTGTCCCTCCGTTGTTCTGTATATGCTCTTCTCGGTGCAGCAGGCTTGTCTTCAGCAGCTGCCCATGTGGCTAGCCGACTACAGTTCTCATCTTCCATCGCTGACATCAATTCCATATTCCCCTGGGTGCTGAATGTAGGTCTCCCACCTCTTGTGCATCTCATATTGTGTTCCCTCACTGTGGAGCCTCTCACATTTTTTCCCTATATCTCCTAGTGCTGGAACTGAGCTAAAGATGAGCTACAACTCATAATCCTAGGCAGTGAGCTAGAAACCTCACATTTCTGGCCAGTAAGTGGTGAGTAATCATATCGGAAACTACCGAAAAAGATCAAGTTACTATATACTGACGATATTTACTCCATACTTTCAGTAGGAGGTAAGTTTTGTATACTGGAATACTCTTAAAACCAACCTGGTGCATACGTTCACCAGACCCATTGACCTCCATTATATGGATGGAGCCCCAACAAGTGTTCTTTCTGTTTTTTACTGCTTGGTATACGCGGAGCTCCGCAGACTGTACTGTTCTACACAAAGGCATCCACTAAACATAAAGTAGAATGCACAGTATACCGTATGTCTATAAGTGATGGATGCCACTCAGTGGCATCTATTAAAGACATGCACCCAAGATTGAAATCCTGCAAATGTAAACCTTGGATGGACCCTGCAGACGCAGTTGTGGAGGAGAGAAGAACTCCAGGATGTAGAAAATGCTCTCTCTGGTGCCACATATTGGAAGTCGTTGTCTGACCCGTTAAAGGCATCTGTCAGCAGTTTTGTACCTATGACACTGTCTGACCTGTTCCATGTCCACTTGGCAACTGGAGGCATCTGTGTTGGTCCCATGTTCATATGTGCCCGCATTACTGAGAAAAATGAACCATAATATAAACTATGTATGCAGAGCGGAAAGCCTCCAGAGCGGTTTTCCTTGACTGACTTTTTTACTCCAGCAGTGATTTGTGATGGGCAGCAGCTAATATTCCTAGTGTGATGTGGTTTCGATACATGCCTTTATATTATTGTGTGCTGTCATGCTGCCGGGGACTTCCTGGATGGCGGCTGGAGCTGAATCAGTGACCTAGCAGGTTGTGAGATGCTTCCCTGTAAAGCACGCTGGGTGATCAGTATGATACAAAACACATGTAATAGCGGCGCTCTCCTCTGCTGACGAGAAGGAACGCTTCCCTCCCCACAATTGCCTGGCTGATCTGCTAGTGTAAGGGGACATTCACACGGTGGCTTTTCAAGCGAAATTTCACCAAAAACCCTCTGGGGGCAACTTCCTCTCTGCTTCCCATACATCTAAATGGCAGGCAGCGCATAGGATCATGTAGTGGCGGCTTAAAGCCAAGGCCATGACGAGAAGGGACATGTCCTTTCTCGGCGTACCTTTAATCCGCCACTCTGCGTTATCCAGATGGAACAACTCCTTTAAAGAGGACCTTTCACTAGATTAACTAACTATACAGACATGGAGAGCGGCGCCCAGGGATCTCCCTGCACTTACTATTATCCCTGGGCGCCGCTCCGTTCGCCCGGTATAGGCTCCGGTATCTTCATAGTTAGGCTCCACCCAGGGGAACCTGACGGTGTCTCATTCTCCCATACTGTAGCGCTGGCCAATCGCAGCGCTCAGCTCATAGCCTGAGAGTTTTTTTTCCTCTCTTTAGAGTTTTACCACATATAAAGTTAGATTTATTAAAGTTTTTAGTTTGTTTTTTTTACTTCAGCAAATATCATTTATCATGCAGAGAGAGAACGTTAATACAAGGCACTTACTAATGTATTGTGGTTGTCCATATTGCCTCTTTTGCTGGCTTGATTTCTTTTTTTTCATCACATTTTACACTACTCGTTTCCATGGTTACGACCACACTGCACTCCATCAGTGGTGGTCGTGTTTGAATACTATAAAAAAAGCAACAGCCTGCGCTCCCACGGTCCTGGTCCCACCAGAGAGGCCGACATTTTTTTCCTATAGTGAGCAAGCACGAGCACCACTGATGAATTGCAGTGAGCAGTGTATTATTTGATGGACAAATGAATCCAGCCAGCAAAGGAAGCAATGGGGGTAATAACAATACATTAGTAAGTGCCTTGTATTAACTTTATCTACGTGATAAATGCCACTTACTGAAGTGACACAACCCCTTTAACCCCTTAGGGACCGGGCTCATTTTCACCTTAAAGGGAACCTGTCACCGGGATTTTGTGTATAGAGCTGAGGACATGGGTTGCTAGATGGCCGCTAGCACATCTGCAATACCCAGTCGCCATAGCTCTGTGTGCTTTTATTGTGTAAAAAAAACAACGATTTGATACATATGCAAATTACCCTGAGATGAGTCCTGTCCGTGAGATGAATCAGGGACAGGACTCATCTCAGGTTCATTTGCATATGTATCAAATCGTTTTTTTTACACAATAAAAGCACACAGAGCTATGGGGACTGGGTATTGCGGATGTGCTTGCGGCCATCTAGCAACCCATGTCCTCAGCTTTATACACAAAATCCCGGTGACGGGTTCCCTTTAAGGACCAGGCCATTTTTTGCAAATCTGACCAGTGTCCCTTTAAGGCCCCTTTCACACGGGCGAGTATTCCGCACAGATGCGATGCGTGAGTTGAACGCATTGCACCCGCACTGAATACCGACCCATTCATTTCAATGGGGCTGTTCAGATGAGCGGTGATTTTCACGCATCACTTATGCGTTGCGTGAAAATCGCAGCATGCTCTATATTCTGCGTTTTTCACGCAACGCAGGCCCCATAGAAGTGAATGGGGTTGCGTGAAAATCGCAAGCATCCGCAAGCAAGTGCGGATGCGGTGCGATTTTCACGCACGGTTGCTAGGAGACGATCGGGATGGAGACCCGATCATTATTATTTTCCCTTATAACATGGTTATAAGGGAAAATAATAGCATTCTGAATACAGAATGCAAAGTAAAATAGCGCTGGAGGGGTTAAAAAAATAAAATAAAAATTTAACTCACCTTAATCCACTTGCTCACCTTAATCCACTTAACCCCTCCAGCGCTATTTTACTTTGCATTCTCTATTCAGAATGCTATTATTTTCCCTTATAACCATGTTATAAGGGAAAATAATACTATTTACAGAACACCGATCCCAAACCCGAACTTCTGTGAAGAAGTTCGGGTTTGGGTACCAAACATGCGCGATTTTTCTCACGCGCGTGCAAAACGCATTACAATGTTTTGCACTCGCGCGGAAAAATCGCGGGTGTTCCTGCAACGCACCCGCACATTTTTCCGCAACGCCCGTGTGAAAGAGGCCTAAGTGGTGATAACTTTAAAATGCTTTGACTTATCCAGGCCATTCTGAGATTATTTTTTTTTGTCACATATTGTACTTCATGACACTGGTAAAATGGAGTCAAAAAAATTCATTTTTATTTATAAAAAAATACCAAATTTAGCAAAAATTTAGAAAGATTTGCAAATTTTTAAGTTTCAATTTCGCTACTTCTATAATACATAGTAATACCTCCAAAAATAGTTATTACTTTACATTCCCCATATGTCTACTTCATGTTTGGATAATTTTGAGAATGCCATTTTATTTTTTGGGGACATTACAAGGCTTAGAAGTTTAGAAGCAAATCTTGAAATTTTTCAGAAAATTTCTAAAACCCACTTTTTCAGGACCAGTTCAGGTCTGAAGTCACTTTGTGAGGCTTACATAATAGAAACCACCCAAAAATGACCCCATTTTACAAGCTACACCCCTCAAGGTATTCAAAACTGGATTTTACAACAGTCGTTAACCCTTTAGGTGTTCCACAAGAATTGATGGAAAATAGAGATACAATTTCAAAATTTCACTTTTTTGGCAGATTTTCCATTTTAATATTTTTTTTTTTTCCAGTTACAAAGCAAGGGTTAACAGCCAAACAAAACTCAATATTTATGGCCCTGATTATGTAGTTTACAGAAACACCCCATATGTGGTCGTAAACTACTGTAAGGGCACACGGCAGGGCGCAGAAGGAAAGGAATGCCATACGGTTTTTGGAAGGCAGATTTTGCTGGACTGTTTTTTTGACACCATGTCCCACGGACCCCCCCCCCCCCCCCCCCCGCATTTAGCCAAGGTGCCTGCTCAATGTTTTGAGCAGGCACCTTGTTCCGATTACCGCACGGCGGTAATCGGAAATACACAGGGTGTACAGGTACGCCCTGTGTCCTTAAGTACCAGGGCATACCTGTACGCCCTGTGTCCTAAAGAGGTTAAGTATTCTGGTCCCCCCCCCCCTTTATTTTACATATATTGGTAACTCTCCATCAGTCTAAACCCTAACTCCACCCATACATTTTGAACCTCTTCATTATGGCAACCTGGTCATGTGATCTCAAGTCTCCTTGTGCTAATATGTAAACAGGAACTCGGACTCTCACCTGTGGCTGACTTCCTGTGAACTACAGGATGACATCACTGGGGGATGAGCGAATTGTCTTCGGATGAAACATCCAAAGTCGATTCGCATAAAACTTCATTTGAATACTGTACGGAGCGAGCGCTCCGTACGGTATTAGAATGTATTACTTTGCGAAGTCTCGTGAGACTTCAGGTAATAACTTAAAAAATTCATTTCTACTGTTAAAAACCTTTTTCCGAACTCTGGTTCGGTTCCAAGTGGTACCTTGGATCCGAACCCGAGTTCGGGAAAATGGTTTTTAGCGGTAGAAATTAATTTTTGCAGTTATTACCCGAAGTCTCGCAAGACTTCGCAAAGTAATAACTATGGCTCATCTGAGCCAATACATTCTAATACTGTACAGAGCGCTCTCTCCGTACAGTATTGAAACTAAGTTTTATGCGAATTGACTTCGGATGTTTCATCTGAAGTCGATTCGCTCATCCCTAATCATCACCTATTATGTCCCTTCTGGCAGCTCTAAGGCCCCTCCCCTCCATTTTCTCCCTTGTCTAAAGGACCAGGAGTACAGATGTATAGTAGGTCAATGTATCCAGTGATTTTAGCTGCAGTTTTATAAGCCTCCTGACTCACACTGCTGCCTGTACTATCTGTGTGCTGACTCTCCAGTGTAGTTCTATGAGATGTAGCTTCACACTAGTTTCCCTACCTCCTTCATGTAAGTGATAACAGGAGAGAGGGAGAGGTGACAGGGTGGACAGGCTCAAGCTGCAACTCATAGGAGAACATGAAGACCCTGCAGTGTCAGAGAATAACAGCTGTGTCACTAATCTGTTATGGCTGCCCTCAGAGGATGCACTGCAGATTCATTAGGAAATCCATATCTTAGGGAAGAAAGAAGATGGCAGACAGCCTACAAATTACACATCAAATAAAAGAGGTATACACAAGAGCCTCCATCTTATTTTTTAATAATGGCCTATCCTGCACTATATACGTAGGCAAAAAAAAAAAAAAAAAAGTTGGGAGTGCATCTTTAAATGTTTTATTTTTCTTCCTTGTGTGGGTGAATGATTTCACCATACCATTCTCTGTATTGTGTTCTGCTTACACTCTTGTACTATTCAGGATTTGGCTTTATATTTTATGACTGTCCTGAGAACTTGGTTGGGTTGGAGAACTTTCACCCTGGTATAGCTCAGTGAGATTTGTTTTCATCGGTCTGAAATAAGCATATTCATGACCATGCAAATGTGTACCGGGGAAGGTGGACTAGATTTGTAAATGTGTCGTCCATGTAAACACAGCTGCTAACGTCTGCTGGAGCATGGAGGCAGCCTGTGGATCCAGGTCTGATCAAAAAACACGGATTCATAATGTCTTTTTTGACTTATTACTTGAGAGGTTGCTTCAGTATTCCCCAAATAATTCTCCTTCCTCATAATACCATCTATTTTGTGAAGAGCATCAATCTTTCACAAACAACAACAAGATGCTGCCACCCCCATGCTTTACGGTTTCCCCTTTTTCCACCATATGTAACTACAAGTCTTTATGTCCATATGTCCCCAGACTCCCCATGTGCAACTGCACCTGCAACCTGTCTTTTCCTTGCAGGGCAGCCTTCAGGTCATGTTGATATCGGACACATTTTACAGGTGATATAGGCACCTTTTGTACCTGGTCCCTCCAGCATTTCCTTCGTAAGTTAATTTGCTGTTGTTCTTGGCACCTGTACACCTCCAATTAATGATGTCATTTAAAAACCATAGTGTAATTTTCTGGAATTTTCCAGACTACTTAAAGGCACAGTCCACTTGGTGTATGTAAACTTCTGCACCGCTGGGAATGGGGAGGAATGAAATAAAAGCTGAAATAAACCAAATGTAATAGTGTTCCTTACTGATCTAAGAGAGAGAATGTGTACTAAGATTAGATGGCCATAATTGTGTGAGTTTTAATGATTGTGGCTAGGACGGTCAGTGAGTCACCTGTGAAGATTTCTGTGAAGAATTTGGTCCGTGTGTCCGTACTTTGCTCTCCATGTGTCCTCAGTGTTCCACGGACGCTGCACAACTGAAAATTTAATTTTCAGAGCATCTCCTCTTAATGGTCCATGAAACACAGATTACATCTGTGTTTTTCACTGACCCCTAGACTATAATGAGCGTGAAGGATCTGTAAACACAGACAAAATAGGGCATGCTCCCGTGCTAAAACCACGGACCGGGCTAACTCATGGATGTTTGAAAACGCACATTAAAATTAATAGGTACATGTGCTGTCCGTGGAGAACGTGGATGGCACACGTCCGGGAATTACTGACATGTGAATAAGGCCTAAGGTGTATGGAAACTTATGACTTGATCTACAATTTTATCTCTGAGTCACGCTGTGCCCTTTCATGTAGTTTCATATATGGACTCTTTAGAGCAGATTTCACAGGTTTACAGTATAGACAGGTGCCGTGATATTAAAGGGATTGTTTTCTTTGGACAATGTCTACTTATTTGACGGGTCACTTGACAGTAAACAGATCATAAAATATCCGTATTGGTAGCAGCTAGGGATGTGTATTGTTTGAATGCTGGCATTTCAAGCTTTTAAACAATACCAGAAGCGCAGCATTATCTTCACCACATGGGAAGATATCGCTGTTAGAAATTGGGATTCAGTGAATGCAGCTGAAAGTGAAAGTAAATGCAGATTGTACCGCTTTTATTCCCAACTTGATTTCTAACTGTGATCTACAATTTTCTCTCTGAGCCACGCTGTTTTCACAGATTTCACAGGTTTACAGTATAGACAGGTGCCGTGATATTAAAGGGATAGTTTTCTTTGGACAATGTCTACTTATTGGACGGGTCACATGACACTAAACAGATCACAAAATATTTGCCTTCTTGGAGCCCCAGCATTCAGCTGTAATTTGTAAGAAAACCTTGGCAGTGAGTCCTCCCTGCACCACCTCCACAGGAAAAAGTAAGCAATGTCTCCTCTTAGTAAATGCTCTCCATGTTGGAGATGAGGAATATGGGACCTCATTTTATTAACTCACTCATAGGGTATGTGAAAATGGGTTTTCAAAACTGGACAATGCATTTAACTCACTGCCAAGGGTTTTTGGACATTTTGCAGGTATTGGGAACTATATAGGCGTATATTTTCCATTCCCTGTACAAACTTTAATCCTAATCAGTAGCTATAAATCTGTAAATTTAATATGGCTGCTTTCGGACGGACATAATTGTCCTCCACGCTGGCTGAGATTACAGCCGGCTGAGGACAGGTAGTTCAACCATAAGACAGAATTTGTCACCACTGAGGAAGGAACATAATTTTCCATAACGCGTCTGATGGGCACGGCTTGTCGAATATTGAAGGCAGTTACAGTTTAAGTCCGTCTATACAAGAACATCCACGCTGTCTCTGGCATCTCGGGGCTCCAACGGCACATGCGTGGCTAAACCATCCAAATCTGCATTGCACAGAGCAGGCGGCCTATACAAACATAGAGGGAGGACCGCATCGCAACAAAAGCTGTTAGTTACAATCCCCAGAGCTATTATCGGTATCTACATTTGATAAGGAATTATTTACTGGGCATCTGATATTGAGACAATTATAGGTACCCTGTATAAAAGCTGGAATATAGTGGTACTACAAGTTCCATCTTATGTAGTGGAGCGCCCATAAACTTAACCCCTATCAGGACTCTATAGAATCAAGACAAGGGTCACTTTTGGTGGACATGAAATACTGGAATAATCCAAGTATATCCCACATTTAAGCAAGATTCTGACTGCACCACAAGTCCCAGCATAAACACGGAAGCACTAATAGACTGGACACTACCCAGTCTAAACAATCTTTTATGCCTAATTGAGCACAACAAAGCCGTACCTTTTTATTATATACATGAGTTTTTATGCGTGAGCTCTGCATGAAGAAATATCTTAAGGGACCGAGGGTATATATTTTAATTAGATTTAATTTTTTACTGTTTTGATCAAAACATTGTTTTTTAATAGTCAATTTAATTTAGTAAATATACCATATACTAATTAACTGTGAGCTAGCCAAATTTGTATACATATTTTTGCGTCTTATGCCACAATCGCCAATTGGTAGTTGGTGGGCCGAGCTCCAGTATATACTGGTTGAGCTTCTCTAATATAGAATCTGGTTGTAGCTTTAAAACAAGACCTGGCCTGAGATACAGCCATCAATAACATGGACGTGTGAGATGCATCCTTGGCAGACAAAGGGTTACAGACTCTGTTATTAGCACATAGATCCATCGATATAAGAAAATTGTAAAGCCACAGGATTTCTGTTTGTTTCTATTCTAGATTTCTATAGAAAATGATTACTTGGGCCCCAGACGAATTGAAAGCCTGAAGAAGGAAGATGCGGACTGGCAGAAGAAAGCTCATATGGCCGTGCTCTCTATTCAAGACTTAACTGTTAAGTACTTCGAAATCACAGCAAAAGCTCAGAAAGGTAAATGGATAAACGGATCTTTACCTCTTCATCTGGATTGTAACTAGTTTTGTAGTGTATTCTTTATTGCTCTAAATTCCTTCCTTTCATCACCCGTTTATAATATTAATTAGGAAACCGCTCGAATAACAATTTGACAGCAAAATAGACAATTTCAGTAGCACAGTTATGCCACTAAATAGACCTGTTGTCGCATAGGCCTAGAGTAAGTGCAGCTCATGTATTATTCAAGTATTCAATACCAGTTATTTGAAAAATTGACATCTGATATTGAGGTTGCTCATGTAGGATTCTGAATATGTATTTTTGTATATGAAGCTGTCTCTGATCGGATGCGAGCAGACCAGAAAAAGTTTGGAAGGACTACCTGGACGACGGCAGTGGAACGCATGGAAAAACTTCAGTACGGGGTTTCTAAAGAGACATTGCAGTTGATGAGAGCAAAGGAAATCTGTCTTGAACAAAAGAAGCATGCACTAAAGGAGGAGGTAACTGCAAATTGTACAGGGGGTGCCTGATGTTTTTGATCACAGGGAGCTCAGCAATCAGCTATTATTTATGGGGTCCTGGCAACAAGGGTTCAGGTTCCCTGCAGCACCACCATAGGGGAATATGGGAATGTGCAGAGTCCACGTGAAGGCCTTTGTCGCCACTCCCTATATAAAATAGATAGATATACCAGATAGATAGATAGATATATTTGATTCGTATATTGTCAGTGAATGTCCATATCTTAGTCTCCTGTGTATTCAACAGGATCCGGGTCTGTTCAAGCGCCTGACACATAAGCCAATTATATCCATGGACCAGGCAAATGCCAAAACTGTGTCCTTTTGGCACATATGTTTGTATTTTTTATACCCTTTTTTTTTTTTTTTCTAGAAATCATAGTCTGCTGACCTTTTTCTATACAGAGATACAAGTTACAGTGTAAAAACAAAAAACAAAACATATACTGTGTGGTATTCATTCTGTTATAATGGGAGTCAGTGGCTGACATAGGCAGCTGTACTCCTGTACAGTGGTATACTTTAGAGGCTTCTATCGGAGGGATGTGGTAATACTCCTGACATCAAGCAATGTAATAGGAGCTTAATCAGCTTTTAGTAAGTAGTCACAGGGCCAATGTAGAATATGACACAGACCAGTAGGGCTCATTGAGAATAGGTAAGCCTTCCTATGCTGCTTACTTCTTGTACACGTTGAGGCACATATTAGATATCCCAGTTTAACTTCCTAACATTTCTGCCCCAGTGCTCCAGCAACAGGGGGAGGTGGGGGGCTGTTTTAGTTGCTCATATATCTGGATTGGTAGTAGCTAGGGATATGTATTGTTTGAATGCTGCCATTTCAAGCTTTCAAACAATACCAGAATCACAGCATTATCTTGGGAAGATATCGCTGTTAGAAATTGAGATGCAGTGAATGCAGCTGAAAGTGAAAGTAAATGCAGATTTTACTGCTTTTATTCCCAACTCGATTTCTAAGGCCGAATGCACACGGCCGTGTAACACGGACGTGAGCAGTCCGTGGTATCCTGCTGACAGCAGGAGCGCACGGCGTCATTGGTTGCTATGATGCCGTGTACTTCATGCTGCCGCTGCACTACAGTAATACACTCGTATAGATAATACGAGTGTATTACTGTAGTGCAGCGGCGGCATGAAGCACACGGCGTCATAGCAACCAATGACGCCGTGCGCTCCTGCTGTCAGCAGGATGCCATGCCGGGATACCACGGACCGCTCACGGCCGTGTTCATTCGGCCTAACTGTGATATTTCCTGCTGAGGTTGTGCTAATGCTGGGATTCTGGTCTTGGACTGCCAGCTTTCAAACAAGACAAGGCACATATCGCTAGCTGCTACCAATCGAGAGATATAAGCTGCTAAAGCAGCCTGCCCCCCATCCCTCTGCTGCCCAGGCAGAACTTTTATGTGGTTAATGGTGTTTATGCTGATGGCATATTCTGTTCAAGGTGAAGCTCTTGGCTTTTATTTGTTAGTGACCACCCACAATCATTTGACGATGATTGGTGTAGGTCCGGAATCTGCAGCAACATTGTTTTGGTGTCAATGCAGTAATGCTTCTGAAGCAAGTCAGATCCCCAGCTGTTTGAGACGGAGAAGACAGAAGCAGTTTATAACTACTGATGCCTTTTCTTTTCTAGGCTATAAGGTGCTCAAAAGCTCAAACAGAGAAAACTGCAATTGCACCCGGCGATCATGTGATCGGTGTTCTCTGGGCACACAGTACCGCAGGGTCTTGGACCATATCATATCTGCTGAGGGCTCTTTTTCCGTTACTGGGCTCCTATGAGTGTCCAAGTTATAGTGGAAAAGTGGAAAATAAAATAAAAAAGTCAGTGTCATTGTCCCGAAGTGCTCTTTAGAACTAAAAAAGAAAAATATTTCTCGAGAAACATAATAATCGGCCCCATGTGCCCTGAAAAAAAAAGAAAAACCCAGAGCAAAATGGTTTTGATAGGACTTTTTTACAGAGATGGGTCCCACCTATGGGAATGCTCCTATCTCAAGAACAAGACCCCATGACTGGCCACAGTAAACATTCACTGCTATGGGACATCCAAAAATAGCTAGGTGAGAGCGCTAGGCTCTTTTTTGGAAGTCCCATAGCATTGGATGAAGAGAGCACTGCAGCGCGCAATAGGGTTCCGTTCTTGAGATAGGAGAGCGTCCCAAGAGGTGGGACCCATATCTGTTGGACATTTATCATATCCTGTGGATATGCTATAGCTGTGCAGATGGGACAACCCCTTTAAGGTCTTTTCAGGCCTGGTCATCATGGGGTCAATGCTAAGATATGCTCTGATTCCCCATTATGCCATCACAGTAACTTGTTATGGTAATAACCATGAGGGCAGAGCAGAGTATAGGTCATTTAAGCCTAATTTAAGAAAGTGTTGCTTCAGGTGTTGGGCTCTGGTGTCCTTGGGGTGTCTGCTGTTTTGGACGGTAGCTGAATATTAATGTTAGGTTATCTGTTCTGTATTGTACGGTCATTGCCTGCCTCTACTCTTAGAGATTCCTTGAAATGCAAATGATCTGACGTTTCTAACCAGTTAAAATCTGCATATTAGGCTACTTTCACACTTGCGTTCAGAGCGGGTCCGTCTGGTATCTGCACAGACGGATCCGCTCCTATAATGCAAACGCTTAGATCCGTTCAGAACGGATCCGTTTGCATTACCGTGAACAAAAAAAAAATAATTTTTTTTTTTTTTTTTTTTTTGTTCATGATAATGCAAACGGATCCAATTTGACTTTACATTGAAAGTCAATGGGGGACGGATCCGTTTGAAAATTGAGCCATACTGTGTCAACTTCAAACGGATCCGTCCCCATTGACTTACATTGTAAGTCTGGACGGATCCGTTTGCCTCCGCACGGCCAGGCGGACACCCGAACGCTGCAAGCAGCGTTCAGGTGTCCGTCTGCTGAGCGGAGCGGAGGACAAACGCTGCCAGACTGATGCATTCTGAGCGGATCCGCCTCCACTCAGAATGCATTAGGACTGGACGGATCCGTTCGGGGGCCGCTTGTGAGACCCTTCAAACGGAACTCACAAGCGGAGCCCCGAACGCTAGTGTGAAAGTAGCCTAACTGCGTCCATTCAGTCTGGTTTTACCAGATTTTCCAGACTAAGGGTCCATTCACACGTCTGCAAAATGGGTCTGCATCAGTTCCGCAATTTTGCGGAACAGTTACGGACCCATTAATTTTCAATGGGGCCGGAAAGTGCTGTCTGCATCCGCGCTTCCGTTCCGCAAAAAAATAGAACATGTCCTATTCTTGTCCGCAATTGCGGACAAGAAAAGGCATTTGTGAATGGACCCTAAGTCTGTTATAAATAAGATTTACCAAAACTAATAATCAGGAGAGAACAGCTGTTCATATGAGCCAGTTAGATGCCACCTAGAATTTTTCTTTAAAAGTTTTTAGAAAAATAAATCTTATTGTTTGTCATGGGCAACAGCTTCTCTTTTGGGTGTATTGTAGGACATTGTTCTGCCTAGTTTATTCCAACCTGAATGTACATGGTTGAGGTTACAGTACAGTGTGCATTTGCAGAGTGTTTATTGCCATGTACTCCGGAGCCTGTTCAGATGTGGGCACTGAAGTGTTGGCACCATTTTCCATGTCTGCATACAATCACGGGGCTGGAGCTTTTAGGCTTTCTTATTCCAGCATATTAGTTGTTTATTTCATTTGAAAGGCAAGGAAGCATACAAGACCACCAAGCTAATGGAAGAACGATATCCTTATTAGGTAAGAATCTGTTGTATGATATGCTGCCTGGCGCTAATCAAGGCTTCTGTTTTTTTGTACCATCCAGATGCAGAGTTTACATGGTGGAACAGAAGCAATAGCCATATTAGACCAATTAGAAGCGGATTATTACGATCACCAGCTTCAGCTCTATGAAGTACAGTTTGAGATTCTCAAGTGTGAGGAGCTGCTGCTCACAGCTCAACTGGAAAGCATCAAGCGGCAGATTTCAGGTGCAGCCTTTTTGTTATTGCATGAGATGTGTGCCTAAATGCAAATGCATATCTGATGTATACACTAGAGAGTAAAGAATGGATCAGGTCTAAGTTGTATCTCCATATACTCATGACTGCAGTACACTTGGAATATACACTGCAACATTTTCTAGGTGCTAGATGGTTGCACCAAACCTCTTGTCGGGATTTGTACGTATGGACTGGGTCAGCGATGACAGACTCTACTGGATTAAACAGGTTGAAAGTCCAAAGCACTTTATTTTCACCCAAAACAATAACAGCAGCCCAAAGACATGCGCTTTGGTAAAGTCCTGACTTAAAGGGAGTCTGTCACCTCCATATGGCCATATACAGTGCTTACATGGCTCTGTAGCACACCTATACAGGATTTTAACGGTACCTTTTGTTCTTTTCTTTATACTTGCACCAGCAGGAAAAACAAAGTTTTATTTATATGCAAATGAGCACTCGCAAGTGCCCAGGGGCGGCATTCAGTGTGTAGGAGCCCAGGCTGCTCCGCCTTCTTTTCACTTTACTCCTCCCCAGCCTCTGCCTTTGCCCGCCTTCCAAGTCTCTTGCCTCATCGATAGGGCAAAGGCAGAGGCTGGGGAGGAGTAAAGTGAAAAGAAGGCAGAGCAGCCTGGGCACCTACACACTGAACGCCGCCCCTGGGCACTTGCGAGTGCTCATTTGCATATTAATTAAACTTTGTTTTTCCTGCTGGTGCAAGTCTAAAGAAAAGAACAAAGGTACCGTTACAATCCTGTATAGGTGTGCTACAGAGCCATGTAAGCACTGTATATGGCCATATGGAGGTGACAGACTCCCTTTAACCGAAAAATAAATGTGTTAACAAAACGCCTGCCCGTTTGGGGGCTAAATAAACACAGCAGTTTCCTCACCTATTGCTTCAACGCGGTAGATCAGGCTTTCATAGCAAGCAAGTTGCAGTTTACAGGTTGTGGCACTGACTGAGCATTTCAGCCCTATATTTATCCCTTCAGTAATGTGTCTAGCAGCTACACCTGTTGCCTCCGGCTAGGGAAAAAGTGGTGTACTGGAGTGAGGAGGGAATGGCAAGTCCCACTACCAACAACTGTCTGCCATTCCATAAAAATCCAGCTCATAAAGCACCTTTGTAAAAAGCGCCTCAGCAAACTTCACTTTGCTAAGCTTTCTGGGTGATATACACCCTCTCCAGTACCTTTCCAGACACAGTATTGCACTTCTTATGGAATCAATTTTGCCTGCTTTATATTGGTTTGTGATATTATTTTTAGTGTTTTGAGATGACCGATTTGGGATTAAGTGATTTTCTTTTCCCACAATGGTTAGAATAACGGAGAGCAACTTCTAGTTCTTCCAGTGATGCAGAAAATTTTAGTGCCAAGTATGTTAAATCTCAGATAATTTCTAAAAGGGTTTTCCAAAACGTCAAATCTTAGGTCACGAAGACTTAAAGAGGACCTTTCACCGATTATGACAATGTGAACTAACTATACAGACATGGAGAGTGGCGCCTGGGGATCTCACTGCACTTACTATTATCCCCGGGCGCCGCTCCGTTCTCCTGCTATGCCCTCCGGTATCTCCGGCCACTAAGTTACAGTAGGCGGAGATTCCAGTCACTAAGTTATGGTAGGCGGAGTCTGCCCTTGTTCTGCTCTAGCGCTGGCCAATCGCAGCGCAGAGCTCACAGCCTGGGAGGTTATTTTCTCCCAGGCTGTGAGCTCTGCAATGCGATTGGTCAGCGCTACAGAAAAACAAGGGCAGACTCCGCCTACCATAACTTTGTGACCGGAGATACCAGAGGGCATAGCAGGAGAACGGAGCTGCGCCCGGGGATAATAGTAAGTGCAGTGAGATCCCCGGGTGCCGCTCTCCATGTTTGTATAGTTAGTTCACAGTGTCATAATCGGTGAAAGGTCCTCTTTAACTGCCTCCGGACCGCCTAACGCAGGATCGCGTTCCGGAGGCGGCAGCCTGGCGCAGAGTCACGCATATATGCGTCATCTGTCGAGACGCGAGATTTCCTGTGAACGCGCGCACACAGGCGCGCGCGTTCACAGGATCGGAAGGTAAGAGAGTGGATCTCCAGCCTGCCAGCGGCGATCGTTCGCTGGCAGGCTGGAGATGCGATTTTTTTTAACCCCTAACAGGTATAGTAGACGCTGTTTTGATAACAGCGTCTAATATACCTGCTACCTGGTCCTCTGGTGGTCCCTTTTGTTTGGATCGACCACCAGAGGACACAGGTAGCTCAGTAAAGTAGCACCAAGCACCACACTACACTACACCCCCCCCCCCCCCGTCACTTATTAACCCCTTATGAACCACTGATCACCCCATATAGACTCCCTGATCACCCCCCTGTCATTGATCACCCCCCTTTCAATGATCACTCCCCTGTAAGGCTCCATTCAGACGTCCGCATGATTTTTACGGATCCACTGATACATGGATCGGATCCGTAAAAATCATGCGGACGTCTGAATGGAGCCTTACAGGGGGGTGATCACCCCATATAGACTCCCTGATCACCCCCCTGTCATTGATCACTCCCCTGTAAGGCTCCATTCAGACGTCCGCATGATTTTTACGGATCCACTGATACATGGATCGGATCCGTAAAAATCATGCGGACGTCTGAATGGAGCCTTACAGGGGGGTGATCAATGACGGGGGTGATCACCCCATATAGACTCCCTGATCACCCCCCTGTCATTGATCACCCCCCTGTAAGGCTCCATTCAGACATTTTTTGGGCCCAAGTTAGCGGAAATATTTTTTCTTTTTCTTACAAAGTCTCATATTCCACTAACTTGTGTCAAAAAATAAAATCTCACTAAAACCTCACGGAATCCAAATGCGTAAAATTTTTAGACATTTATATTCCAGACTTCTTCTCACGCTTTAGGGCCCCTAGAATGCCAGGGCAGTATAAATACCCCACATGTGACCCCATTTCGGAAAGAAGACACCCCCAGGTATTCTGTGAGGGGCATATTGAGTCCATGAAAGATTGAAATTTTTGTCCCAAGTTAGCGGAAAGGGAGAAAAAATAAAAAATATCAATTTCCGCTAACTTGTGCCAAAAAAAATAAATTTCTATGAACTCGCCATGCCCCTCATTGAATACCTTGGGGTGTCTTCTTTCCAAAATGGGGTCACATGTGGGGTATTTATACTGCCCTGGCATTTTAGGGGCCCTAAAGCGTGAGAAGAAGTCTGGGATCCAAATGTCTAAAAATGCCCTCATAAAAGGAATGTGGGCCCCTTTGCGCATCTAGGCTGCAAAAAAGTGTCACACATCTGGTATCGCCGTACTCAGGAGAAGTTGGGCAATGTGTTTTGGGGTGTCATTTTACATATACCCATGCTGGGTGAGATAAATATCTTGGTCAAATGCCAACTTTGTATAAAAAATGGGAAAAGTTGTCTTTTGCCGAGATATTTCTCTCACCCAGCATGAGTATATGTAAAAAGACACCCCAAAACACATTGCCCAACTTCTCCTGAATACGGCGATACCACATGTGTGACACTTTTTTGCAGCCTAGGTGGGCAAATGGGCCCACATTCCAAAGAGCACCTTTAGGATTTCACAGGTCATTTACCTACTTACCACACATTAGGGCCCCTGGAAAATGCCAGGGCAGTATAACTACCCCACAAGTGACCCCATTTTGGAAAGAAGACACCCCAAGGTATTCCGTGAGGGGCATGGAGAGTTCCTAGAATTTTATATTTTTTGTCACAAGTTAGCGGAAAATGATGATTTTTTATTTTTTTATTTTTTCCTTACAAAGTCTCATATTCCACTAACTTGTGACAAAAAATAAAAACTTCTATGAACTCACTATGCCCATCAGCGAATACCTTGGGGTGTCTTCTTTCCAAAATGGGGTCAATTGTGGGGTAATTATACTGCCCTGGCATTCTAGGGGCCCAAATGTGTGGTAAGTAGTTTGAAATCAAAATCTGTAAAAAATGGCCGGTGAAATCCGAAAGGTGCTCTTTGGAATGTGGGCCCCTTTGCCCACCTAGGCTGCAAAAAAGTGTCACACATGTGGTATCGCTGTACTCAGGAGAAGTTGGGCAATGTGTTTTGGGGTGTCATTTTACATATACCCATGCTGGGTGAGATAAATATCTTGGTCAAATGCCAACTTTGTATAAAAAAATGGGAAAAGTGAGCATCACTCCTACCCTGGGTCAGGCAGGTCTGGGCTACTTTTTTAGTGTTGGATAACTCCTTTAACACTAGCTCTTCCTTGTGATGTTATCACATTGTACAAGGGCTCTGGTACAGTGGTTTTTCAACTTGGGGTACTTTCACACTTGCGGCAGAGGATTCTGGCAGAATACGGCCACTGTATGTCACCTTCCCAGTTTCTTTGATTGCTGCATATTGGTCACAATTGAATGTTTCAGATGATCACACTACTTTTAACCACCTCAGCCCCCAGTGCTTAAACACCCTGAAAGACCAGGCCACTTTTTACACTTCTGACCTACACTACTTTCACCGTTTATTGCTCGGTCATGCAACTTACCACCCAAATGAATTTTACCTCCTTTTCTTCTCACTAATAGAGCTTTCATTTGGTGGTATTTCATTGCTGCTGACATTTTTACTTTTTTTGTTATTAATCGAAATTTAACGATTTTTTTGCAAAAAAATGACATTTTTCACTTTCAGTTGTAAAATTTTGCAAAAAAAACGACATCCATATAGAAATTTTGCTCTAAATTTATAGTTCTACATGTCTTTGATAAAAAAAAAATGTTTGGGTAAAAAAAAAATGGTTTGGGTAAAAGTTATAGCGTTTACAAACTATGGTACAAAAATGTGAATTTCCGCTTTTTGAAGCAGCTCTGACTTTCTGAGCACCTGTCATGTTTCCTGAGGTTCTACAATGCCCAGACAGTACAAACACCCCACAAATGACCCCATTTCTGAAAGTACACACCCTAAGGTATTCGCTGATGGGCACAGTGAGTTCATAGAACTTTTTATTTTTTGTCACAAGTTAGCGGAAAATGATGATTTTTTTTTTTTTTTTTTTTTTCCTTACAAAGTCTCATATTCCACTAACTTGTGACAAAAAATAAAAAGTTCTATGAACTCACTATGCCCATCAGCGAATACCTTGGGGTCTCTTCTTTCCAAAATGGGGTCACTTGTGGGGTAGTTATACTGCCCTGGCATTCTAGGGGCCCAAATGTGTGGTAAGGAGTTTGAAATCAAATTCTGTAAAAAATGACCTGTGAAATCCGAAAGGTGCTCTTTGGAATATGGGCCCCTTTGCCCACCTAGGCTGCAAAAAAGTGTCACACATCTGGTATATCCGTACTCAGGAGAAGGTGGGGAATGTGTTTTGGGGTGTCATTTTATATATACCCATGCTGGGTGAGAGAAATATCTTGGCAAAAGACAACTTTTCCCATTTTTTTATACAAAGTTGTCATTTGACCAAGATATTTATCTCACCCAGCATGGGTATATGTAAAAAGACACCCCAAAACACATTCCTCAACTTCTCCTGAGTACGGGGATACCAGATGTGTGACACTTTTTTGCATCCTAGGTGGGCAAAGGGGCCCATATTCCAAAGAGCACCTTTCGGATTTCACTCCTCATTTTTTCCTGAATTTGATTTCAAACTCCTTACCACACATTTGGGCCCCTAGAATACCAGGGCAGTATAACTACCCCACAAGTGACCCCATTTTGGAAAGAAGACACCCCAAGGTATTCCGTGAGGGGCATGGCGAGTTCCTAGAATTTTTTATTTTTTGTCACAAGTTAGTGGAAAATGATGTTTTTTTTTTTTTTTTTTTTTTTCATACAAAGTCTCATATTCCACAAACTTGTTTCAAAAAATAAAAACTTCCATGAACTCACTATGCCCATCAGCGAATACCTTGGGGTCTCTTCTTTCCAAAATGGGGTCACTTGTGGGGTAGTTATACTGCCCTGGCATTCTAGGGGCCCAAATGTGTGGTAAGTAGGTAAATGACCTGTGAAATCCGAAAGGTGCTCTTTGGAATGTGGGCCCCTTTGCCCACCTAGGCTGCAAAAAAGTGTCACACATCTGGTATCTCTGTATTCAGGAGAAGTTGAGGAATGTGTTTTGGGGTGTCTTTTTACATATACCCATGCTGGGTGAGATAAATATCTTGGTCAAATGCCAACTTTGTATAAAAAAATGGGAAAAGTTGTCTTTTGCCAAGATATTTCTCTCACCCAGCATGGGTATATGTAAAATGACACCCCAAAACACATTCCCCAACTTCTCCCGATTACGGAGATACCAGATGTGTGACACTTTTTTGCAGCCGAGGTGGGCAAAGGGGCCCATATTCAAAAGAGCACCTTTCGGATTTCACAGGTCATTTTTTACAGAATTTGATTTCAAACTCCTTACCACACATTTGGGCCCCTAGAATGCCAGGGCAGTATAACTACCCCACAAGTGACCCCATTTTGGAAAGAAGAGACCCCAAGGTATTCGCTGATGGGCAAAGTGAGTTCATGGAAGTATTTATTTTTTGTCACAAGTTAGTGGAATATGAGACTTTGTATGAAAAAAAAAAAAAATAAGCATTTTCCACTAACTTGTGACAAAAAATAAAAAATTCTAGGAACTCGCCATGCCCCTCACGGAATACCTTGGGGTGTCTTCTTTCCAAAATGGGGTCACTTGTGGGGTAGTTATACTGCCCTGGCATTTTCCAGGGGCCCTAATGTGTGGTAAGTAGGTAAATGACCTGTGAAATCCTAAAGGTGCTCTTTGGAATATGGGCCCCTTTGCCCACCTAGGCTGCAAAAAAGTGTCACACATGTGGTATCGCCGTATTCAGGAGAAGTTGGGGAATGTGTTTTGGGGTGTCATTTTACATATACCCATGCTGGGTGAGAGAAATATCTTGGCAAAAGACAACTTTTCCCATTTTTTTATACAAAGTTGGCATTTGACCAAGATATTTCTCTCACCCAGCATGGGTATATGTAAAATGACACCCCAAAACACATTCCCCAACTTCTCCTGAGTACGGCGATACCGGATGTGTGACACTTTTTTGCAGCCTAGATGCGCAAAGGTGCCCAAATTCCTTTTAGGAGGGCATTTTTAGACATTTGGATACCAGACTTCTTCTCACGCTTTGGGGCCCCTAGAATGCCAGGGCAGTATAAATACCCCACATGTGACCCCATTTTGGAAAGAAGACACCCCAAGGTATTCAATGAGGGGCATGGCGAGTTCATAGAAATTTTTTTTTTTTGGCACAAGTTAGCGGAAATTGATATTTTAAATTTTTTTCTCACAAAGTCTCCCGTTCCGCTAACTTGGGACAAAAATTTCAATCTTTCATGGACTCAATATGCCCCTCACGGAATACCTGGGGGTGTCTTCTTTCCGAAATGGGGTCACATGTGGGGTATTTATACTGCCCTGGCATTCTAGGGGCCCTAAAGCGTGAGAAGAAGTCTGGAATATAAATGTCTAAAAAATTTTACGCATTTGGATTCCGTGAGGGGTATGGTGAGTTCATGTGAGATTTTATTTTTTGACACAAGTTAGTGGAATATGAGACTTTGTAAGAAAAAAAAAAATAAATTCCGCTAACTTGGGCCAAAAAAATATCTGAATGGAGCCTTACAGAGGGGTGATAAATGACAGGGGGGTGATCAATGACAGGGGGGTGATCAATGACAGGGGGGTGATCAATGACAGGGGGGTGATCAGGGAGTCTATATGGGGT
Source organism: Bufo bufo (assembly GCF_905171765.1). Lineage (NCBI taxonomy): Eukaryota > Metazoa > Chordata > Amphibia > Anura > Bufonidae > Bufo > Bufo bufo. Next base: position 105,075,226 of record NC_053390.1, on the reverse strand, counting down.
GATAACCACAGTCATTGATCACGCCCGTGTAAGGCTTCATTCAGACGTCCGGATGCGTTTTGCGGATCCGATCCATCTATCAGTGCATCCGTAAAAATCATGCGGACATCTGAATGGAGCTTTACAGGGGGGTAATCAATGACAGGGGGGTGATCAATGACAGGGGGGTGATCAGGGAGTCTATATGGGGTGATCACCACAGTCATTGATCATGCCCCTGTAAGGCTTCATTCAGACGTCCGGATGCGTTTTGCGGATCCGATCCATCTATCAGTGCATCCGTAAAAATCATGCGGACATCTGAATGGAGCTTTACAGGGGGGTAATCAATGACAGGGGGGTGATCAATGACAGGGGGGTGATCAGGGAGTCTATATGGGGTGATCACCACAGTCATTGATCATGCCCCTGTAAGGCTTCATTCAGACGTCCGGATGCGTTTTGCGGATCCGATCAGTCTATCAGTGCATCCGTAAAAATCATGCGGACATCTGAATGGAGCTTTACAGGGGGGTAATCAATGACAGGGGGGTGATCACCACAGTCATTGATCATGCCCCTGTAAGGCTTCATTCAGACGACCGGATGCGTTTTGCGGATCCGATCCATGTATCAGTGCATCCGTAAAAATCATGCGGACATCTGAATGGAGCTTTACAGGGGGGTAATCAATGACAGGTGGGTAATCAATGACAGGGGGGTGATCAGGGAGTTTATATGGGGTGATCACCACAGTCATTGATCACGCCCCTGTAAGGCTTCATTCAGACGTCCGGATGCGTTTTGCGGATCCGATCCATCTATCAGTGGATCCGTAAAAATCATGCGGACGTCTGAATGGAGCTTTACAGGGGGTTGATCAATGACAGGGGGGTAATCAATGACAGGGGGGTGATCAGGGAGTCTATATGGGGTGATCAGGGGCTAATAAGGGGTTAATAAGTGACGGGGGGGGGGGGGGGTGTAGTGTAGTGTAGTGGTGCTTGGTGCTACTTTACTGAGCTACCTGTGTCCTCTGGTGGTCGATCCAAACAAAGGGGACCACCAGAGGACCAGGTAGCAGGTATATTAGACGCTGTTATCAAAACAGCGTCTAATATACCTGTTAGGGGTTAAAAAAAACACATCTCCAGCCTGCCAGCGAACGATCGCCGCTGGCAGGCTGGAGATCAACTCTCTTACCTTCCGTTCCTGTGAGCGCGCGCGCCTGTGTGCGCGCGTTCACAGGAAATCTCGCGTCTCGCGAGATGACGCGTATATGCGTGACTGTGCGCAGCGCTGCCACCTCCGGAACGCGATCCTGCGTTAGGCGGTCCGGAGGTGGTTAAAGGGAAACTAAAGCCAGAATCCAAAAACAAAAATAGAGCAACCAAAAAAACATAACATAAGCTCCCTATGTGTCTTTGTTATTTTCTCTTGTTTCGTCAGCTATCACAATTGCAGATTATGAAAAATACAATAGAAAAGCTGTGCATTGTTCTCTCAGGCTACAGCCATGTCTTTAACTCCCTCTCACCCTCTGATGCTAGTGCACGTAAGGCAGAAAGTATAGGAGGAGGGGCTGGGATTAGTCTGGATAGCTTATCTACACAGTGAGAGGGGCCATTTTGTTGGAAGGAATCTCCTAGTTCCAACCATGGGACATGAGTGGACATTATAGGGAGAGGGGTATAAGAGGAGAGAACTACAACTCTAAGTATGTTCAGACTGTCATGGGGCATCAGTGGACATTATAATGAGGGGAGTATAAGAGAACAGAAATACAACTCTCAACATGTTCAGGCTGTTACTATGGGGAATCATTGTACATTACATGGAGAGGGGTATAAGAGGACAGAACTACAACTGTCAGCATGTCCATACTTTTATTATGAGGCATCATTGAACATTATAGCAAAAGGGGTATAAGAGGAGGGAACTACAACGCAGCATTTCTGGGATGTTATTATGAGCTATCAGAGTACATTACAGAGAATGAGTAGGAAAGAACTACAACTTCTAGTATTTGACAACTTATAGAGTGACTAACCTCTCACAGACACACAGCACAGGAGCACCGCCCACATGGTGACATCACTCAGGTCCTTCACCACTTCTCTGCACTGCTGAGCTCCGTCTCAGATGGTAAATGGGGTGGAATGAGCAAGATGAAAAGGCTGGGAGGCAGCCGATGGATGTCAGGGAAGTGGGAGAGAAAGGGGCTGCTCCTGAACTTCCTGTTCAGTGTGTTTGTTTCCCTTTAGGCTACGTTCACACGACCGTATGTATTTTGCGGACCGCAAAAAATGCGGATGACATCCATGCGATGTTTGTTGAATCGTGTTATTTTTTTTTTTTTTTTTGCGGATCCATTGTAACAATTCCTATCCTTGCCCACAAAACGGACAAGAATAGGACATGTGCTATCTTAGTTGCGGGGCTGCGGAACGGACATACGGATGCGAACAGTACAAGGTGTGCTGTCTGCATTTTTTGCAGACCTATTGAATTCAATGGGTCTGCATCCTATCCGCAAAAAAATGTGGATTGGATGCGGACCAAAACTACGGTCGTGTGAATGCACCCTTAGTATTAGACAAAAATAACCCAAATAAACACAAAAGGCTGTTTTCAAATGATTTCATTTATTGAAGAATTCAGCCCTATCGGACCCTTTGTGAAAAAAAAAGTATTGCCCTGTTAGCTACCTCCAGTCCTGATTACTGCCAGACCAGTTAAATCTGAACGTCCCTTAAATAAAACCTGTCTGGCAATGTGAAGCAGGCTAGGAGGACTCAAAAAGCGGCCCCATGACACTTTCTAAAGAGATTCAAATGCTATGCGAAATACAGTGATTGAAATCTGGAATGGGCTACAAAGTCATTGCTAAGGCTGTGACACGCAAGCAAACAACACTGTAAACCATTATCCACAAATGGAGAAAACTTGGACCAATGGCAAACCTTCCTAGGAGGGGCCGGCCTACCAAAATTTCACCAGGAACGCATTGATGACTCATCCAGAACGTTGCAAAAAAAATAAAATAAAACCCCAGACAAAAATGTAAAGAACTATGGGTCTCACTTGCCTCAGTTAAAGGGCTTGTCCTATCTAAACATTTATGGTATATCACTAGGATATGTCAGAATTGGACTAGTCCAACCTCTGGGACCTGCACCTATCTGGGCCCCTGAAGCGATGGAGAGCACACATACATGTAAATTGTCCTCTCCATTCACTGCTATGTAACTTCCAAAAGTAACGCTTGGCGGTTTTTATAAGTCCCATAGCAGTGAATGGAGAGCAAGAAGTGGCAGAGCCAGAGCTCCACTATAATCGGAACTTGAGGCTGCTCTCCCTTCACTTTGGGGGCTTGTTCTACAGATAGGTGCGCGGTCCCACCTTTGGGACTCACTTCTATATGATATTTATGATGCTAAGACCTTACTGATCCATAGAACAAGGATCCATATAGCGCTCGCTCTCCTTGCTGCTGGGGACGCAATCAAGACAGGCCTACAGCCTTTTCTTATTGGAATAATCTCTCTTGCAGCGAGGGGAGAGCACAATATGCGGGAACTTCTCTCTCTTCATTCTAGGGATCGTGGGGGGTCTCAGCACTCAGACCCACACCAATCAAAATTTTTGGTATGTCTGTCATATCAAAAGTTTTAAGAAAACTCTGGCTCTTTAAGTTCATTGTACATGATTCCACAATAAAAAAGACACTGGGTAAAAATGGTATCTATGCAGGAGTTAGAAGGCGCAAACCACTGCTGGCTGAAAAGAACACAAAGAATTCATCTCACATTTGCCAGAAAACTTCTAGATGACCCTCAAGAGTTTTAAGACCATATTCAGGACTGATGAGCCAAAGGTGTAACTTTTTGGAAGATGTGGCTTAGTGCTCGGCGATTGTGACTAAAATTAAAATTGTGATTAATTGAACATTTTTGCCCTCCTAGTTCACTGTCAATAGTTGGAGCAGTGGGAGATAGGTGACCCCAGTTGGAGAGATGGTGGTGGTGGTGGTAGGATAAGCGGCTGCAGTTGGACAGGTGGAGGGGTGGGGGTAGGCAGATGCAGTTGGAGCATTGGAGGAGAGAGGAGGAGACCGCAGTTGGAGCAGTAGGATGGGGGCAGGTGCAGTTGGAGGAGTGGGGTGAGACTGACACAAACATCTAAAGAGCAGGGGAGAGGAGACTTAGCGTAGAGCAGCACCAGCTGAAACCATAATAATTGAAATACTTGACATGGCAAGATTATGTTGATTTAATCAAGTTGCATTTTGATTTGGGTTAATTTTCAACTAATTGCTCAGCCCTAATGTGGGTCCCATCACATCTGCCATAAAGCTAAATCCACATTACAGCCATACAAACAGTCAGACATGGTGCTGGGTTAGTGGTCTGGGGCTGCTTTTCTTCTGTAGGACCTGGAATACTTGTCATAATTGATGGACCATGAATTCTGCTTTCTATCAGATCTGATAAGAGTGTCCGGCAATCAGTTTGTGACTTAAAGCCTAAGCATAGTTGGATTATGCACCGGGACAATGACCTGAGGTGCACAAGCAAGTCCACCTCTGACTGAAAAGAAACAACAGTACTGTTTTGGAGTGAGTCCTGACTCGAATCCTACTGAGATGCTGTGGCAAGACCTTAAACAGGCAATTCATGCTTGAAAACTTCCCGATAGAGCCACATTAAAACAATTCTGCAGAGAAAAGTGGCCCAAAATTCCTTCACAGTGATATACGATACTCATTGCAAGTCATCGCAACATTTGATGGGGGCAATTTTTCATTTGGGTGATGGAATACTCATTTAAAGGGAACCTGTCACCGGGATTTTGTGTATAGAGCTGAGGACATGGGTTGCTAGATGGCCGCTAGCACAGCCGCAATACCCAGTCCCCATAGCTCTGTGTGCTTTTATTGTGAAAAAAAACCAACGATTTGATCCATATGCAAATTAACCTGAGATGAGTCCTGTACATGAGATGAGTCAGGGACAGGACACATCTCAGGTTAATTTTCATATGTATCAAATCGGCTACTGGGTATTGCGGATATGCTAGCGGCCATCTAGTAACCCATGTCCTCAGCTCTATACACAAAATCCAGGTGACAGGTTCCCTTTAAACTCTGCTTATTGTGTTTACTTGTGTTCTTTATCTTTACGCTTAAAAGTCCATCTAATATATTGATCTATCTAATCTATCTTTCGTATACACACACTTCCACTAAGATTTTAAAAAAAAATTAAAAAAATTTCTTTTAATCTTTACCTGCAGAGAAAAGAGAGGAAGTGGTTTATTATGATGCATATGAAAGTATGGATGCAATGCTCGATACAGAAGACATGGCATCATCCATACACTTACAGATGGAAGAGTTGCATAAACTTCAGCTAAAAGTTCGGCAGCTGGAGGCAAAACGAGGCCGAATTTCAGCGAAAAAAGCCTACCTCAGAAATAAAAAGGTATAATCTGTTGTCCTGTGCATGTGAAAAAAGAGGACCCCTTCTTCCCCATGTGATGTAAGAGAAAGCTGGCGGTAGAGTTACAAAGGAACCTTTCTGCAGATTCATGCTTCCCTAACCAGAGGCCTCCTCATTACAACGGTGCAGCTTTTCAGAGAGAACATAGTTTCAAAGAGAGCTGGACATAGGGAGAATTGTTCCCTGATTGTTAGCACTTATGGTCCAAGTGGTCCAGATGATTTAACTTCTTGAGGACCACTGCTGGACATGTACTGTATGACGGAAGTCCAGGGTTTAAAAGTGGGGCCATCATTCGTCAATATATCCTTGTGCCGTCAGTGGGCCTGTTGGAATATATTGGACAAGGCCATCCTTCCTGCCATCCGAGGCCAAACACTGCATCATCACAAATCTTTCTCATGTCCTGGACTCTCCTACTGTCAATGGTATATTGTAACAAAGTCCGTCAAAAATGTTTTTGACCCTGTCCAGATTACTTGTCCAAAGCAATACACAATCTGAAAGTTGACTCGCTGTATGCTTGAATTGACTAGACGCTAGAACATGATTTTCCCCCTTATATCGCATTGTTTAACATTTTGTCCTATGGTTTTTAGGAGATTTGCATCGATAAGAACAGTGAAAAGATGCAGCAGCGTCTTCAGACTGATGAGCAGTATAGACTTCATCATGGCACACCAATAGTGAGTTTATACTTTTATGTTATGAACATTCACATTCTTGTAGTTATTAAAAATGACATTTCATGTATTATTTGTTATTATTTCGGTATTTGAGCTCAGGCCCATTCACTTAGAGAGAGAAGCTGCAATACTTAGACATATGCCATGGACAAGAGTGGAGCATCGGAGCCAGGAAATGCTCTGATGCTCCACTCATATTGGCTAAATGAGTTAAGGGGCGCTTATGTCCGGGTTCAGCTCTAATGCATTTACACAGCATTAAAAAAAAAATGCTTTACGTCACCCCCCTGGGCTATAGACACAGTGGTCTAAAGGGGACCTCATTGACTTCTGTGGGAGATTTTTCTAGGCATGCTCTGTGACCTGTGCAGAGGTCATTGTACAAGGAAAGAATAGATGACCTCTGAGAATCACCTATTGTGAATGGTGGATCCTGTCTTATCTTTCATTCTAATCCTGCCTGAAATGACTTATCCTTAGTGTTGAGTGAATTAGTAAAGTAATTCGTCATGAAAGAATTTCTCGTTCATTCCATTGGGGGACACAGACCATGGGTATAGCTTAGAGATATTACTAGGAGGGACACTATGCAAAAAAAGAAGCTCCTCCTCCTCGGGCTATACCCCCAGGCACCTCCAGGAGAACTTCAGTCTTTGCTTAGTGTCCGTTCAAGGAGGTTGACATTTATTCTTCTCCTGTTTGTTATTTTTTTCTGGTTTCAGATGGGGACGCAGGTCAGCATTGCGCTTTCCTGGCCCCTGTGGAGGGTCTGCCACGGTCTTCTGAAGGTTCCTGGCTACCTCCCATTCCCCCACAGAAGAAAAGTGGATCCAGGCTCGACATGTTAGCTCTGGCATCCCACCAGCTGCTGGGACACCTGCTGCCTACCCTCCACCAGAGCACTGCTCTCCTTGATTGGAGTCAGACGTCTGAAGAGGTGAATCCCTGCTGGTCTGGACATCGAGGGAGCATGCTGTGCAGATAAGTATTGCCTGCTTCAATCTCCCTCCTTTCCCCCCCCTCCCCCCACCCCTTCATGTCGTCTGTCTGGCGCTCTGTGACCTGAGGTGAGCTAGAGAAGGACCGGCTGGGGGCATTTTTTCCCGTTGGGAGGGGGCCCTTCTGGGGAGGGCTGGTGATTCCACTGATACCTGCCTGCAGCTCAGACTATGGCCGCACCGGCGGCAATCTTGGCACTGAAGGAGTGTATTTTATCTTATGGCCGCTGCGCTCTCTGCAGCTCCCGCCGGCCTGCTCCTCCCGATATTAACCCCCGCTGCGCCGTTTCTGGCGAAGGGGTGTATTTGAAGTGCGCGCGCGCGCGCTTATTTCGCGCGCTTATTTCGCGCCGCAATGACGCGTCCAAGGGGGCGGAGCCTCGGCGTCCAGCTCTGTCTCTCCCTACGCCGGAGACTCTGCTGGATTGCGGCCGTGCAGCTCCTCAGTTCTCGGTGACCGGAGACTTCTGCTGTTGCCTGGGTGGTAGGAATTGCAGCAACCTGGTAGGAAATCTTTTTTGTGGAATACCATCATGCCTAAACCTGGGGCCCCTAAGCCTTCCAAGGCTTCCTCTCAGGCTCCACTGGAGTCATGTAAAATATGCCTTAGGCCTTTTTCTGTCACTGGTTCCTGTGACTCATGCCCTGCTCCCGGACAGGATCAGCCTCCTTCTCTTGCTCAGCCCGGTCCTCCCTCTGCCCCTGCGGATCCGGCGGTACCCGCCTGGGCCTCCGCCATGTCTAATGCGGCAGCTGATCTGGCCTTAGTTGCCAAGGCAGCCATGTCCTTCATGGAGCGCATGGCGGCTACTACTCCAGTGGCATCCACCACTCCATCCCCTCTCAGCGACTCTCACAGAGGGCGTCTGACTTCTAAAAGGCAGCGTGAGCGGCAGCATTCCTCCTCGGATGACTCCGCTTCTCCCCCTCGCCTTGAGGCATGCCCGGTTGACTCTCCCCCTCGCAGGGAGCGCAAATCCGATGGGGAATTGTCCGGATCGGAAGAAGTCACGGAGCGGGAACCCCTGCCTAAGCTTTCCACCATGGTAACCGAGTTGGTGGCAGCTGTCCGTGACACTTTTAATATACAAGGGGATTCTCCTCCCTCCACTAGTCGGGAGTTCTCCCTTTTTCCACCCAAGAAACAGGAGTCCGCCGTGTTCCCTATTCACGAGGAATTCACTGCGGTCCTATCAAAAGCTTGGGATCGACCTAATCAAAAATTTTCGGCCACCAAGCGTATGGATACGCTTTATCCTTTTCCAGCTGACACAGTGGAAAAGTGGACTTCTTCCCCTAAGGTAGATCCTCCGGTGGCCAGGTTAGCCAAGAACACGGCCCTTCCCGTCCTAGACGGTTCCTCTCTGCAGGATGCGGTGGACAGACGTTTGGATTCACTTTCCAAGTCCATCTTCTCGCTGGCGGGCGCTTCCCTGCGACCGGCCTTTGCGTCGGCTTGGGTCGCCAGAGCCCTTACAACGTGGTTGCAGCGCCACCACCAGGATCTGTCAGAGCAGGACGCCTCTGCAGATACTCTGGATTTTATCATCCAGATGTCTCAAGCGTCTAAATATCTCTGTGAGGCTTCAATGGACATCGGCTCCCTCTTTGCCCGTATTTCGGCCCTCTCTGTCATTCAGCGCAGGGAGGTCTGGCTGAAGGTGTGGGATGCTGATGCCTCATCCAAGCGATCCCTCGCTAACCTTCCCTTTGAAGGGTCCAGGCTCTTTGGGGCTCAACTAGATGAATTCATTTCTGCCGCAACAGGGGGCAAGAGCACTCATCTACCCCAGCCCAGGACCAAGCGTCCCTTTCGGTCTCGGCCTTCAGGTTTCCGGGGCCAGTCCTTTCGTCGCTTCTCCACTGCCAGGACGCCGTCATCCTCATCGGCAGGGGGGTCCCAGGACTCCCGCAAGAAGCCTTTCTTCAAGCCCCAGCCTTCTTGGCGGCCTCGGGCGCAGTCAGCCCGTCCTCCTGCTCCCAAGCAACCCTCCGCATGAAGGGGTGCCCCCACCCCTCGTGGTGGGGGGCCGTCTGCTCTCCTTTCAACAGGTCTGGAGGGCTCACGTTCAGGACGCCTGGGCTCTGGAAGTGGTGACGTCCGGCTACAAGTTGGAGTTCGCGTCCAGCCCGCCGGAACGTTTTTTCCCTTCTCGCGTTCCGGGGGATCCAGCCAGGGCCTCGGACCTCTTTTTTGCGGTCTCCTCTCTTCTGGACCGTGGTGTCATTTCCCCCGTTCCCCCAGAAGAGCAAGGGACAGGTTTTTACTCAAACCTGTTCGTTGTTCCAAAGAAAGAGGGGTCAGTGCGTCCAATCTTGGATCTAAAACTTCTCAACAAGTTTCTACGGGTGCGGAAGTTTCGCATGGAGTCCCTTCGCTCCGTTATTGCTTCTCTGAGTCCAGGAGAATTTCTCGCGTCTGTGGACATTCAAGACGCCTACTTGCACGTCCCTATTGCAGAGTCCCACCATCGCTTTCTGCGCTTTGCCATAGGGGGGCGTCATTACCAGTTCGTCGCCCTACCTTTTGGGTTGGCAACCGCCCCTCGAGTTTTTACGAAGATTCTGGCGCCTCTCATGGCGCTTCTTCGCACCAGGGGCATCTCTTTGTTACCATACCTAGACGACATCTTGATAAAAGCTCCGTCTCTTCCACAGGCCGAGGACAGCATCCGAATCACGGTTCAATCCCTGGAACGGTTCGGATGGCTGATCAATCTCCCCAAGTCCTCTCTGCACCCCTCCCAGAGACTTTCGTTCCTGGGGATGATCTTGGACACCTCGATTTCTCGGGTGTTTCTTCCAGATTCCAAGGCTTCCCAGATTCGTCTGGCAATGGTGCTCCTTCTACGCTCTCCACGTCCCACCATTCGGGAGTGCATGCGGGTGCTGGGCCTTATGGTCTCCTCTTTCGAGGCGATTCCGTACGCCCAATTTCACACTCGTCCGCTACAACAGATGATCCTTGCCCTCTGGAACAAGAACCCTCGGGGTCTAGACACTCCTGTTCGTCTGTCCCGGCAAGTTCGAGCGTCTCTCCCTTGGTGGCAGTCTCCCCTGAACCTATCGTCAGGAAAGTCCTTCCTTCCGTTCTCCTGGACGATAGTCACCACCGACGCCAGCCTCATCGGTTGGGGAGGTGTTCTCCGGAACCTCACAGTTCAGGGTGTCTGGTCGACGGAGGAATCCCGTCTCCCGATAAACGTTTTGGAATTGAGGGCGATTTTCCACTCCCTCTCCCATTGGACTCCTCTCCTGGCGACTCGCCCGGTGCGGGTTCAGTCGGACAATGCCACGGCTGTGGCTTATGTCAACCATCAGGGCGGGACTCGCAGTCGGGCAGTAATGCGGGAAGTAGCGAGGATCCTCTTATGGGCGGAGTCTCATGTTCCAGTATTGTCGGCAGTGTACATCCCGGGAGTCGACAATTGGACGGCGGATTTTCTGAGTCGCACCAAGGTGGATCCGGGAGAGTGGTCTCTCCATCCGGAGGTGTTCGAGGACATCTGCCACCGATGGGGCCGTCCGGACGTAGATTTGATGGCTTCCCGGCTCAACCACAAGGTGCCGGTGTATCTTGCCCGCGCTCGAGACCCACGGGCGGACGGGGTGGACGCGCTGGTATTTCCATGGCAGCGGTTCAGCCTCCTTTACGTCTTCCCTCCGATTCCTCTGTTGCCGAAGGTGCTGCGCAAGATCGAGGCGGAGGGGATACCAACCATTCTCGTCGCTCCGGATTGGCCTCGTCGCGCCTGGTTCTCCAGCGTCGCTCGTATGTTGGCGGACGTCCCGTGGCCTCTGCCCGACAGAGAGGATCTCTTGTCTCAGGGGCCGCTCTTCCACCAGAATTCACGGCAGCTGCGTTTAACGGCGTGGCTGTTGAGACCGCCATCCTGAGGAAGAGAGGCTTCTCTGATGCGGTGGTAAGAACCATGATCAGGGCTCGAAAGCCGGCTTCTTCACGAATCTATTATCGCACCTGGAAGGCCTTCCTGGTGTTTTGTGAGAAATCGGGCTACTCGCCCCTACGTTTCTCTGTCCCAGTGGTGCTGTCTTTTCTCCAGTCCGGCCTCGACATGGGTCTGTCGCTCAGTTCTTTAAAGGGTCAGGTTTCTGCTTTGGCTATCTTTTTTCAGAGGTCCATTGCCTTTTTGAGACCTGTAAAAACCTTCCTGCAGGGGGTGGCGCATTCGGTTCCTCCGTATGTGCCTCCCTTGCCCCCCTGGGATCTCAACTTGGTTCTGCGCGCCCTTCAGGCGGCGCCTTTTGAACCTCTGAGGGAGATCTCTCTGGTTTTACTCACCTGGAAGGTAGTTTTTCTGGTGGCCATAACCTCCATCAGGCGAGTTTCGGAGCTGGCCGCACTTTCCTGCCGGGAACCTTTTCTGGTCTTTCACCAGGATAAGGTGGTGCTCAGGCCGGTGCCTTCTTTTTTGCCCAAGGTGGTTTCTCCCTTCCACCTTAACGAGGATCTTGTCCTGCCCTCTTTTTGTCCTTCTCCGGTGAACCCCAAGGAATGTGCTCTCCACTCCCTGGACGTCGTCAGGGCCCTGAAGGTGTACCTGGGGGCTACCGCTTCCTTCCGGCGTTCAGACTCTCTCTTTGTGATTCCTGAAGGGTCCCGTAAGGGCCTGGCGGCTTCCAAGGTCACCGTGGCGCGGTGGATCCGTTCCGCTATTGCTGCGGCATATCGCGCTCGCGGCCACGTTCCGCCGTCGCGGATTACCGCTCACTCCACAAGGGCAGTGGGTGCTTCCTGGGCTAGACGCAATCGCGCATCCGTTTCCCAGTTGTGTAAGGCGGCCACTTGGTCGTCCTTACATACTTTCACAAAGTTTTATCAGTTACACTCTCTGGCCTCGGCTGATGCTGCTCTTGGGCGCAGGGTATTGCAGGCTGTGGTTCCGGTTTGACTACTGGACGTTTATTCCTGGCGGTGTTGGATTTGTTCTTTTTTCCCACCCCATGGACTGCTTTGGGACGTCCCATGGTCTGTGTCCCCCAATGGAATGAACGAGAAAAGGAGATTTTTGTGAAACTCACCTGTAAAATCTTTTTCTCGTAATTTCCATTGGGGGACACAGCTCCCGCCCCCTTTTTTGGTTTACGCCTTAGGGTGTGCTGTGTGATGGTTTCCATAATGTTTTGTTTCCGTTCTCCTTCTCCTACTGCTTTTGCAACGACTGAAGTTCTCCTGGAGGTGCCTGGGGGTATAGCCCGAGGAGGAGGAGCTTCTTTTTTTGCATAGTGTCCCTCCTAGTAATATCTCTAAGCTATACCCATGGTCTGTGTCCCCCAATGGAAATTACGAGAAAAAGATTTTACAGGTGAGTTTCACAAAAATCTCCTTTTCTTGTCAAAATTTGGCAAAGCTGCAGAATCGAATTCTTCAAATCTTCGCTCATCTCTGGATATCACCTCTGTGGATACATATGCAGATAACTGCAGTAAAGTGATCTGTACAGACCAAGAACTGGTACCTGTTATTAGGCTTGGTGGCCAGTGCAAAAACTGCAGGATTTTATGGATTTTGTTTAAATATAGATATTGACATAGAAAATAACATCATCAAAAATTCTCTACAAATATGTTAAGCATAAAAACGTGATTTGCACAATAGGATATTTTCTGATGTCACATTTCCTACAACGTCACTTCATCACGTTATATGTACATCATGGAGAGCCTTTAGTTAAAAGGAGGCTGCCTGCAATTTTGACCATGTTAATCTGCTGAGATTACTAGGCAGGAGAGCAGGGCAGACATGCCAAGTGTGGAGTTTTTATCATAGAGGTAATGTGAATAGGAACTTTTATTCTGCCAGGTTTTAAAGGGATCACGTTCTCAGGCGTTGTTTACTAGGTAAACAAAGAAAAGGCGCACCATAGGGTGAAAACGTATATACAATTAGACAAGATACTCCAATTGGAGGCTCACCTTAAAGGGTTGTGCAAATAGGCACAACCCTTCTGTAGACGTATTGGGAGTATATTTAATCCCCAGGAGACGGTCGATATGCAGCCACGGATGTACGTCTCCTAAATGAGAGTGCCTGGAAACTCGCGGAGAAATACTTGCAAATACAGGAATAGTCATCCCTCAGCGCAACTTTTTTCACCTGAAGAAGTGGAAGTGTTTCCCCGAAACGCGTTGTGAAGTATTTTTGCAATAAAACCATCTGAAGATTTTTCCTACCTCTAACGGTTCGTTTAGTTTGCGCCGAGGGATGACTGTTCCTGTATTTGCAGGTTTTAAAGGGAGTCTTTCAGTAGGAACATCCCTTTGAAAGAAAATAAAATGCTTCCTGTTTTTTGTCAATCTTTGATTCCCTTGCTTAGAAATCCTACTTTTGATAAATATGTAAACTATGTGTTTATTCCTCTGGTTTCGATACAGAAATGCTCCCCAGCCCCTCCCTCGGACCATACATGGACAGGGCAAGGCAGTAAGAATGTAGTCTAGTCTGGGCCTATATTCTCACACTTTGCAGATTTTACATGGGTGCATGTCCAAGGACCAGGCCCTGTCAATTAACAGTCTGAGGGAGGGGATGGGCATAGAAAAGAGGGTTGCTTTGGTGCACCAAGGCCAGGAGGCCTCAGTGCACTTAACACCTCATTTGTGAATTGATTTAAAAGTAGGATTTTTTAGCAAGGGAGCCACAGTCTGACCAAAGACGGGAATCATGAAAAAGTGAAATTTTTAAATTGTATCTCTATTTTCCATTCTTGTGGAACACCTAAAGGGTTAACAAAGTTTGTAAAATCAGTTTTGAATACCTTGAGGGGTGTAGTTTATAGAATGGGGTCATTTTTGGGTGGTTTCTATTATGTAAGCCTTGCAAAGTGACTTCAGACCTGAACTGGTCCCTAAAAAGAAAAACTTCAAGATTTGCTTCTAAATTTCTAAGCCTTGTAACAGCCCCAAAAAATAAAATATCATTCCCAAAATGATCCAAACATGAAGTAGACATATGGGGAAAGTAAAGTAATAACTATTTTCGGAGGTATTACTATGTATTATAGAAGTAGAGAAATTGAAACTTGTAAATTTGCAATTTTTTAATTTTTTTTTGTAAATTTGGTATTTTTTTATAAATAAAAATGAAATTTTTTTACTTCATTTTACCAGTGTCATCAAGTACAATATGTGACGACAAAACTATCTCAGAATGGCCTGGATAAGTCAAAGCGTTTTAAAGTTATCACCACTTAAAGTGACACTGGTCAGATTTGTAAAAAATGGCCTGGTCCTTAAGGTGAAATAGGGCTGAGTCCTTAAGGCTAAATGCACACGATCAGGATTGCGTGCGGATTTTCCGCGCGGATTTGCGTGCGAAAAATCCGCACTGTAGGTCATGTACATTTTATTCTATGAGAATTTGAAATTCTCAGTGCCCACGATGCAGATTCCGCGCGGATTTTGACCTGCGGTGTGGATTTTAAAATCCGCAGCATGTCCATTTATTTTATTTTTCCTGACCGGATTTTCTTCATTCACTTAGTAAAATCCGCATGCGGAAAATCCGCACCAAATCCGCACGCAAATCTGCACCAATTGATGCGGATTGACCGCACAGATTTGCCTGCGAACACCTGCGGATTTCAGTGCGGATGCTCCGCACATGAATCCTGAACGTGTGCATGTACTCTAAGGGGTTAAAGGAGTTGTCCAGGATTAGAAAACTATGGGGGAGATTTATCAATGATTTCCTTAACTGGTGTTAAAGGGAACCTGTCACCAGTTTTATGGTGTCCTAACTAAGGGCAACATAAATAAGTGACTGATTCTCTTAGCACAATGCTGGGTCACTTTCTTTAATTCACCCAGTCAATCTGCCAACATCTTGTATTGAAAAGCTCCAGCTGATAATGATGATGTCCTGAATATTCATGAGCTCCTGACTCTCCCCGCCCACCTGCTGCTGAATGACAGTTTGTTTCCATATGAATCAGCAGCAGGTGGGCAGGGGAGTGGCTATAGCTCTAAATTAAATATACGCTGGACTCAGTGACATCACGCTGGACTCAAATCAGCTCATTAGCATGCGGCATCTTTGTGTGTATATTATGAGGTAACCATCTGTCACACCAGTAAGTGAATACATCTAAGGCACTTTTTAGTAGTTAATGATTGTATATAATTAGTTAGATTATAATCAAATATCCACATGACTAGCTAAGCTCTGTTCACTTGAATGGAGCTTAGCCCCGCCCACGCTAGTTGATACTAGTCGTGACGTCAGTGGGCAGGCGGCCCGGCGGTAAACAGTGAGAAGGCCGCGCCGCTGCCTTCTCAAACAGCTGATCGGCGGGGGTCCCGGGACGGGTCTTTTAATTCCCAAAAGATCATTAAATATATATACTAAATCAATGAAATAAATACTTGATATTTAATAGGAGTTGATATTTTGGGATGTGGATGAAAATTATATATATTTGGAGTCAGTAAATTAGTAAATTAAATATATATATATATATATATATATATATATATATATATATATTATAATATAATTTTTTTTTATTCTTTTTGGTACGCTATGATTCTTTTAAAAACACATTGCTTTAATTTTTTTCTTTTAGAAAAACATTAATTTTGTATTTATTATATTATGTCTTCAGGCACGAGACAAACTACAAGATGAAGAAGATCGCAAAAACACTTGGGTTACTCAGGAGCGCCAAAAAACATTGGACAGGCTACGCACATTTAAGCAGGTTCGCTCCTCATTCAGATATATTTAGTTTAGGAACATTTGTATTATGCACCTGGGTTGTACAACGTATGATACTTACTATTAATTAATATGTCAAAAACATGACGTTGACCCAGCCTAACTGGTTTATTATAGCAAGAGATTTCCCATTGAATTTTTTTTTAGCAAATATTGGTTTCACCCGTTCTTCTGGGAAGAAAATTGGAATTTTGCAGTAGGGAGTTCTGTTAAAGGGAATCTGTCACAAGTTCTATGTTTCAGGTCTCTCCAGAGATGTTTGATTAGGTTCAAGTCAGGCGTCTGAAACATTCATAGAGTTGTCCCTAAGCCACTCCTGTGTTCTCTTGGCTGTGTGCTTAGGGTCACTGTCTTGTTGGAAGGTGAACCATCAGCACAGTATGAGGCCCAGAGCGCTCTGGATTAGGTTTGCTCCATTCACCTTTCCCTCAACTCTGACCAGTCTCCCTGTCCCAGCTGCTGAAAAACAACCCCACATCATAATGCTGCCACCACCATGCTTTACTGTAGGGATGTATTGGGCAGGTGATGAGCAGTGCCTGGTTTCCTCCAAACATGATGCTTAGAACAAAGGTCAAAAAGTTCAGTCTTGGTTTCATCAGACCAGACCATCTGAGAGTCCTTAAGGTGCTTTTTGCAACCTCAAGACAGGCTTTCATATGTATTTTTATTGTGGAGAGGCTTCTTTCTGGCCACTCTGCCATAAAGCCAAGATTGATGAGTGTTGCTGTGATGGTTGACCTTCTGGAATTTTCTCTCATCTGCACACAGGATCTTTGGAGCTCAGCCAGATGACAATTGGGTTCTTGGCCCTTCTCCCCCAATTACTTAGTTTGTAGGGATGGCCAGCCCTAGGAACAGTCCTGGTTGTCCAAATGTCTTCTGTTTAAGAATTATGGAGACCATTGTGCTTATAGGAACTAAGTACATCAGAAATTTTTGGTACCCTTCTCCAGATCTGTGCCTCCACACAATCTGGTCTCTGAGCTCTACAGGCAGTTCTTTCCTCCTCATTGTTTGGCTTTTGCTCCGATATGCATTGTCAGCTGTGAGACCTTGTATAGACGGGTATGTATCTTTCCAAATCATGTCCAATCAACTGAATTTACCACAGAAAGATGGCCAAGAGAAATGGAAGCCCCCACAGCTAAATATCAAGTGTCATAGCAAACGGTCGGAATACTTATCTGCATTTTCCTTTTTTTTTATAAATTTGCCAAAAAATTCTAAAATTTAGTTTTTACTTTCTCATTATGGGGTACTGAGTGCAGATTGATGGAGGGGAATTTTTTTTTTTAGCACAACGCACACATACAAAATAGATTTTTCTGAATTGCATTACTGCTATACTTACTATATTTGAAAATTTTTCATCAAAATTGTGTTGGGCCCAATTACGGTACCAACAATGCAGGGGCTACCACAGATTGGTCTTACACCATCAAGTATTTGCCTCTCCTGGGCTTTAAGCCTACAATATTCAGGGCAGTGTAGGATCCAGCTATAGTACACTCCATTTAAAAGCCTTGAAGCCTGCTTAAGGCTGTCATCCATTATGCTAATGTAACAGGTTTCCGAATCTGAGCCGGGGAACACTGTTACAGGAGCGTTGCATCTAAGGGGTTAAATGTATGCAGTTAGCCTTATGGCTAATTGCCTGCATCCTCCTCGGGTCTGTTTGAAACACCAGAAACCCTATGGCTATTGCACCTGCTGCACTTGTGAGTAGGCTCCATCTTTAAAGTGCCAACTGCCGCCATACATGTACGGCAGAGGTCGCAAAGGGGTCACTATCTGGTTTTAACTGGCAAAAAAAAAGTTATAGATGACACATTCCCTTTAAAGGAGATCTGTCCCATGTTTCATGCTGTTCTATCTGAAGGCAGCATAAACTGGTGACACAGTCCATAACTGAAACGCCGGGTCATTTTTTCTTAAAATTCCTATTGGGCGGCTTTAGTGCATGCACTACTCGGTGTAGTACACAAGCTTCAGGAGTCCTCATATTCATGAGCTCCCAATTCCCCCCGCTGCTGATTGGCAGCCTTCATCCTATACACAGTCATTCGCGGGAGAGCAATGGCAGCACTCGCGTTTGTCCTAAAGCTTCTCACCAGGGATTTTACGGAAACTACTTGGCCCAAAAAAGTATGTGACCCAGCATTTCAATCAAAGTTGAAAGTTTTTGCTGCCCTCTGGTAGGGTATGATATGACTGGTAGCAGATTCCCTTAAATCATGCCAAGTAAAATCCTTCATCATGGCTTAGGGTCCCGTGTAACGTTATGTTTGAGTAGCTTTAAAGTTTCCCTTGTAATTGTCAATAGGAAATATCTGTTATAGATTTCTTGCTGGAACTCCCATTCACTGCAAATGCTTGATTAGTACCCCATTAAAAAATGCTGGCAATGCCTCCAGCCTGGAGTGGTTGAGAAGTAAGAGGACTTGCTAAGTAATCTCGTTATAGCATGATTTGGCAGTATTTTTATAATTCACAATTGATTTATCACTAAAGTTACTTTTTATCTGTTTAGCGACATCCTGGGCAAGTGATCTTTAAATCAACAAGACTGCGCTTGACTCATAGTAGAAGAAAGACCATGGGAAGAGTTGTCCCCAGTGTTGATGATCCACAGTCCCTCTCTGTCAGTATTCAGACAAAGGGGACACTTGATATGGAGTCACCAGAAAACATGCAACCTTTGGAGGATGAAAAGCTCAAAAACCTAAAACTTGAAGAGAATTTATTACCTCCTGATGTAGATACCTCTGGACTTCAGGAAACAACTTCTCTCCCGACTTTAACTCACAAAATACTTGAAGCTAATGCTGTGCAACCCCTTTCCCTTCCATTGTCCTCTCCACCACCCCCGCCACCACCTCCTCCGCCACCTCCACCTCACAAGAAAGAAGTTAATCCTTTAGAAGTCAGAGTTATTCATGTTAAGAAGGAGTCGGAAGAGTCTGCACCCCAAACACCTTCCAGCGGCCCATTGTCCCAGTTATTTGACAGCAGTCAGCTTCTCAGTGCCAGAGAAAAACTGAAGAAAACTGGAGATCTGGAGGGCATACAAAGGAGAAGAGGTATGGAGCCACGATTATTATTTATTTTAAGGAACCATTCATGCTGTACACATAAAATGCAGATGAACCCACCTTTACCTTTTCATAAATTCCTTTAAGGCATGCTGCGGTATTTTCTCCGGCCAAATACCGTAAGAGTGACTGAACTGAAGACATCCTGATGCAAACTGAACGGAATGCTTTCTATTCAGAATGCATTCGGATAAAACTGAATCGTTTTTTTTTTCCGGTATTGAGCCCCTGTGACGGAACTCAATACCGGAAAACTGTGTGAAAGTACCCTAAAATAGAACTGGCTTAGTTGCCCATAGCAACCAATCAGATTCCACCTTTCATTTTTCACAGCTCCTTCGGAAAATGAAAGGTGGAATCTGATTGGTTGCTATGGGCAGCTAAGCCAATTCACACCAGTTTGATAAATCTCCCCCACAGTACATACATCGGCATATGATAAATTGTGTCACTAGTTCAGTTGTAAAGAAATTGATAAAATGTACTTTGTTGCCCAAAACAAGTAATGCACATAGTTACTCATCTTCCCCAGTACATGTAGCAGCTTTATTTATCGACCAGTTCATGAGATGGTACATCACAGCTAATTTTTGTAAAACTTATTTGAAATGAAAACAGATTACCACATTTTGCAAGTATAAGCTGTGGTAGTGATCAAAAATAGAATGCCAGCTATATTTTCAGTTTTTGCCTCATAATGTTTAGCAGAGACCTGTAACCACAAAATCCATTGCAATCTGACAGCACCAGGTTATAGAGCAGGAGGAGCTGAGCAGATTGATATACAGTTTTTGGGAAAGGATTCAGTAAAACTTGTATTTTACAGTTCTTTCCACACCATAAGACGCACCTAGGTTTTAGAGGAGGAAAATATGAAGAAATATTTTTCATCAGACACCCAGTTTTCATCAGACCTCAGATCAGACCCCAGTTTCTTATTAGACTTTAGATCAGACCCCAAAGCTTCATCAGACCTCAAATCAGACATAAAATAAACAAAAGAACTTACCTGCCCTGCTTTGGACAGCGCCGACGCTCTTCCTGCTTTCACTTCTCCCTGGTCTTCTACAGGCATCAGAGCGGTGGGTACAGCCATCTCCAGGAGCGTTGTATTCACAGCTCTCCAGTCCTACACCCCCCCTCCCCTCCCACACACACACACACACACACACACACACACACACTTTTGAGGGAAAAAGTGCGTCTTATGGTGTGAGACATATAGTATACGTATCAGTGACTGACAGCTATCTATGTGTACACACTTAAACAGAAAATGCTATCAGTCATTGATAAGATTTCCCACATGTAAAACTGAAGTAAAAAAAATAAAAAATAAAGCAGAGATATAATTGTATAAATTATACATTTTACTGAATCTTTTCCCATCAATCTATATATCAATCTGCTCCGCTCCTCCTGCTCTATAACATGCAGTTTGTGGTGACAGGCCCTCTTTAACCCCTTAAGGACTCAGCCCTATTTCACCTTAAGGACTTGGCCATTTTTTGCAAATCTGACCAGTGTCACTTTAAGTGCTGATAACTTTAAAACGCTTTGACTTATCCAGGCCGTTCTGAGATAGTTTTTTCGTCACATATTGTACTTCATGACACTAGTAAAATGAAGTAAAAAAAAATAATTTTTATTTATAAAAAAAATACCAAATTTACCAAAAATTTGTAAAAAATTGCAAATTTCCAAGTTTCAATTTCTCTACTTTTATAATACATAGTAATACCTCCAAAAATAGTTATTACTTTACATTCCCCATATGTCTACTTCATGTTTGGATCATTTTGGGAATGATATTTTATTTTTTGGTGATGTTACGAGGCTTAGAAGTTTAGAAGCAAATCTTGAAATTTTCAAAAACCCAATTTTTAGGGACCAGTCCAGGTCTGAAGTCACTTTGCGAGGCTTACATAATAGTGTTCCACAAGAATTATTGGAAAATAGAGATACAATTTAAAAATTTCACTTTTTTGGCAGATTTTCCATTTTAATAATTTTTTTCTCCAGTTACAAAGCAAGGGTTAACAGCCAAACCAAACTCAATATTTATGGCCCTGATTCTGTAGTTTACAGAAACACCCCATATGTGGTTGTAAACCGCTGTACGGGCACACGGCAGGGCGCGGAAGGAAAGGAATGCCATACGGTTTTTGGAAGGCAGGTTTTGCTGGACTGTTTTTTTTTTACACCATGTCCCATTTGAAGCCCCCCTGATGCACCCCTAGAGTAGAAACTCCAAAAAAAGTGACCCCATTTTAGAAACTACGGGATAGGGTGGCAGTTTTGTTGGTACTAGTTTAGCGTACATATGATTTTTGGTTGCTCTATATTACACTTTTTGTGAGGCAAGGTAACAAGAAATAGCTGTTTTGGCACCGTTTTTATTTTTTGATCATTTACAACATTCATCTGACAGGTTAGATCATGTGATATTTTTATAGACCAGGTTGTCACGGATGCGGCGATACCTAATATGTATACTTTTTTTTTTTTTATTTATGTAAGTTTTACACCATGATTTCTTTTTTGAAACAAAAAAATCATGTTTTAGTGTTTCCATAGTCTGAGCCATAATTTTTTCAGTTTTTGGGCGATTACCTTGGGTAGGGTATGATTTTTGCGGGATGAGATGACTGTTTTATTGGCACTATTTTGGTGTGCGTGTGACTTTTTGATCGTTTGCTATTACACTTTTTGTGATGTAAGGTGACAAATGGCTTTTTTTTACACCATTTTTATTTTTTTACGGTATTCACCTGAAGGGTTAGGTCATGTGATATTTTTATAGAGCAAGTTATTACGGACACTGCGATACCTAATATGTATACTTTGTTTTATTTATGTAAGTTTTACACAATGATTTCTTTTTAAAAATCATGTTTTAGTGTTTCCATAGTCTGAGAGCCATAATTTTTTCAGTTTTTGGGCGATTACTTTGGGTAGGGTATGATTTTTGCGGGATGAGATGATGGTTTTATTGGCACTATTTTGGGGTGCATATGACTTTTTCATCGCTTGCTATTGCACTTTTTGTGATGTCTGGTGACAAAAAATTTGTTTATTTAGCACATTTTTTATTTTTTACGGTGTTCATCTGAGGGGTTAGGTCATGTGATATTTTTATAGAGCCGGTCGATACGGACGCGGCGATACCTAATATGTATACTTTTTTTTTTTTATTTATGTAAGTTTTACACAATAATATCATTTTTGAAACAAATAAAATGATGTTTTAGTGTCTCCATATTCTGAGCCATAGTTTTTTTTTTGGGCGATTGTCTCAGGTAGGGGCTCATTTTTTGCGGGATGAGGTGACGGTTAGATTGGTACTATTTTGGTGGGCAAACGCCTTTTTGATCGCTTGCTGTTGTACTTTTTGTGATGTAAGGTGACCAAAAAATGGTTTATTTAGCACAGTTTTTATTTTTTACGGTGTTCATCTGAGGGGTTAGGTCATGTGATATGTTTATAGAGCCGGTCGATACAGACGCGGCGATACCTAATATGTATACTTTTTTCTTTTTTTTTTTCCTATTTTTTTTACCAATTGTTTTTAACTTTATTTGGGGAAAGTGACGTTTTTGTTTATTTTTACTTGAAACTTAAATTTTTTGGGGTGGGGGGGGGGGGGGGACTTGGAATGCATTGGCTGTATGAGTAATACTGTGTGTATTACTCATACAGCTTCCGGCCTGTGAGTTCCAGGGGGCTGAATCTCACAGGCTCTCCACCGGAAGACATCGCGCTGCCTCATGCCATCGGGTCCCCCCTACAACCGCATGGGGACCCAATGGTGCCACCACCGCAATAGGTAAAAGCCGCAAACCGCAGGTCTGAATTGACGGCGTTGTGACAGGATGCCCCCCTTGCGATTAACCCCTTAAGGGGTTAAGCAACAGTAACTTATTTATTTTTTCATTAATGTGACTTTATAAGGCCTAGTTCTATGTGGGAGAAATTGCATTTTTTTTGGTGCGACTTGAAAGTACATAATGATGTACTTTTTTTAAATTTATTTTTTGTCGCAAATATAGAAAAAGTGATTTTTGACATTGCTTTTTTTATATTTTACACTGAATAAACTTGTTAAATGAGTTGTTCAGGTTATTTTGGTCATGTGGCTACCTAATATTTTTTGCTTTTAAGTAATATATGCACTATAAAATGTATTTTAAAGAGTAACTAAATCTTTATCTAAACTTTTAATATGTTCTCCCTAATGCCCTAATAAAACTATATCTAATATACTTTATTAATTAATTTTCTATTTTTACTACTCTTTTTCCTACCTAAAGCGCACCATTCCCTGTGCGCTTAAAACTCTATTCTCTGTACACTGCTGAGCTGTCAGCAGAGTACGGAGTACATTTTCTCAATGGGCGGCAGCAGCAGCGCTGTGAGTACAGGCAGGAGCTCATATTGCTGCTCATGCCCGTACTCCCTGGAGGATTACTAACTCTTGGTATAGCACAAGTGTACCCTGTACCCCATGTACTATGCCAGGATTCTCTGAGCGGAGCAGGCTCCTGCTTCGCTAAGCTAAGAGCTGACATGCAGTTCTCTTAGCTTAGTGGAGCAGCTAGAAGCAGGAGCCTGCTCCGCTCAACTAATCCTGGCATAGTACATGGGTACAGGGTAGGTAAGTATATTTATCCCTTTCCCCCCCCCCCCCCCGACCATCCCTCCCTTGTTGAGCATCGGCGGAACCATCACGGACAGCCTAGGGGTGCCGCCAGTGTCCGTGTGCTAAGACACAGTGAGAGCGCACTGCTCTGAAGGGAGTTAACTGTCGCGCAATCGGCCATGCACCTCATCGGTGTTCCGGCTCGCGTTAGTAGTAGAGTTTTTTTCGACGAGGCAGGCGCTGGCGTACTGCTCCGGTTTCTCTGCGCCCCGACCTACGGACTCCGGTCGGCCGTGCGCAACATGAGGATCCGGCCACCCCTATGTAGGATCGCAGGTATCAGGGCACTGGACGGTTAATAACAGGCGCAAATTATTCCCGCCACTCATTCCCCCTTCCCCCCTGAAGCGCTTGGACCCGCCCCCCTTCTGGCCAGCCACCTCCTGCGGCCAGCTCTAGATATTCTGAGGATTCTCATACAAGGTGCCTGTAAGTTAAAACAGTTAACCCCTTCCTGCCTCCATCACCGTGCTTCCTGTTGCATTCCCCTTCCACAAGTGATCCGCTTACAGGGGAATACCTTAGCATCTTAGATTACTACAGTTCAACTACGCCATGGCGCTAGATGCCTTAGCTTCTTCTCTGGGGCGTGGCAACAGTCGATACCCGTGGATGCCGGTGCTCTGCATCTGCGGTGTATGGGTGCCGCCAGTGGATACTGTCGCTGTTTCCACTTGGTATCCTTCTTATCTTCGGTACTGGTTTGGAGCATGGTTGTGCCATCCTCTGTCTCTCAGAGGAGTTGCCTAGCAACATTTATGGGTCCTACAGACCTCCTCGGTTCCAGTTGGTCAGGACATTGTCCTCATCACTACGTAATGCATCTGCCATTGCGCATATTCTGCTGAGTACGTTTCAGCGAGTCGAGTGTTCTTTGACTCTGTAGTCCTCCTCAGCTTGGAGTTCTACCCTGACGCTAGCTTCCTGTTGCTCCTGTTCAGAGCCTTCCAGGTAAAGTGTTATAGCTAGCTCTTCTCAACTGGGGCAGTATGGTGCCATGGCTCCTACGGATGGCCTCACTGCTTCCCTTTAGTTTGCGCTGACGGGGCAGGCACTGGCTACTTCTGAGAGAGTGGTATTTGCGTTTCCACTACATACTATGGTTCTTACTGCACAGCTCCTTCGTCAGGTGGCGGATTCTTCTAGATCTGAATTGGTGGCCTCTGCGGTATGGCCCCCTCCTCCGTTGGAGTATGGGCTAGCGATACAGTTGTGGCTCCCCTTACTTGGCTTCCTCCTCAGGCAGAGTTTTTGGCACAGCCACTTAATCCCTGGCTACATCTGCATTGCACGGGGTATTCTTTAGTGGCCTTCTGTTCCGGACCCGGCTGGTGGGATGTGGTGTTTTCCACATCTCTCCTTCTGCAGGTGAATCCTTCACATTGGTCCTGGGTGAGTTACTTGTATAATATATTCCTCTCTTAAGACATCACTAATGTCTAAGTCACGTCAGCCCTCTGGTGATCTTACTTCCCACCGCCCATTCCGGGGGTAGACTGCCAGACTCCCTACCCCAGACGGAGCGGGGTTGCTATCACGTCTTGCCGTGATGATAGACGTTCCATTCCTGGTAGGAATACCCTTCTATTTCTTCTTCCCCCTCGAACAAACGGCTGCCGGCCTCTCCCTTCTGTATTCCTGGACTGCGGAAGGTGTTCGAGGCGGGCTGTCTGCGTTGGAGTCACCTGGACGTGGACTTGATGGCTTCAAGACTGTCTCGGAAGCTTCCCACCCCAAAGCTTGCGGCGTGGACGCCCTGATTCCCTGGTAAGGGTTCTCCCTCCTTTGCGGTTTCCCCCTTCCTCTTCCTACCCAGAGTTCTACGGAAGATAGTCTCCCTGGGGATTGGCCGTCGCACTTAGTACACCGACCTCGTCTCTTTCTAGGGGACGTCCTGGTCACTGCCACTCAGAGATGTTCTTCCTTTAGAGTCCGGTCTTCCATTAGTATTTTAGGTCTCTTCGTTTTCCGGCTTGGCTATTAAGACCACCATACTATGCAAAGAGATTTTTTAGGTGGATGTCATCCGCAAGCCTGCATCATCCAGGATCTGTTCAGGACCTGGAGGTCCTTCCTGGGTTTCTGTGGAAGCTGAAGTGCTCTGCCACTTCATTTTTCTCCCCATGGTCCTGTCCTTTCTTCAATCAGGGTTGGACCTTGGTCTGGCCTTAGTTCGTGCAGAGTCAGGCGTCGTCACCTTCTATCCTTTTCCAGCGCTCTCAGGTTCCCTGGGGCCTGTGAGGACCTTCTTCAGGGAGTAGCTTAACGGTTCCTCTGTACCGTCCTCCTTTACCGCCTTGGGATCTGAGTTTAGTCCTCTCAGCGCTCCAGGTTTTCCCTGGAGCCCGTGTGGGAGAGTTTCTTCGACTCCTGCCCTGGAAGGTAGTTTTTCTGGTCGCTATCACTTCCATCAGACGGGTGTCTGGGTTGGCGTCGTTCTCTGCAGAGAACTCTTCCTGGTTCTTCATAGGGTCAAGGTGGTTCGCTGGCCTGTCCCTTCTTTTCTTCCGAAAGGGGTCTCTGACTTCCATATTAACGAGGAAATTGTCCTTCCCTCACTGTGCCCCTCTCCTTCACCCTAAGGAAACTGAGTTACACCATTGGACGTGGTCAGAGCTCTGAAGATCTAGTTAGCAGCCTCCGGTCCCTTCTGCCGTGCGGATCCCCTTATTGTCATTCCAAAGGGTCCTCGAAGGGGATTGGCGGCTTCCAAGGTGGCAATCGCACGCCGAATTTGATCTACAATTGCTGAAGCATACCGCGCCCGAGGCAGGGTTCCGACCTTAGGTGTCACGACTTACTCCACCAGAACTGTTGGCGCATCTTGGGCGCGGAGGAATCGCGCTTCAGCTGCTCAGTTGTTTGAGGCGGCTACTTGGCCCTCTTTACACACATTCACAAATTTTACCAGGTGCATACTTATGCATCGGCAGATGCTGCCTTAGGCCGCATTGTCTTGCAGACGGCAGTTTCTTACAGTAGATGCCTGCCGGGACGCTTGCTTCCATGGGTCTGTGGTTTTTCCCTCCCTGTGGACTGCTTTTGGACGTCCCACGGTTCCTGTGTCCCCAATGAATATGGGCGAGAAAAGGAGATTTTTGTATAACTTACCAGTAAAATCTCTTTCTCGCTATTCATTGGGGGACACAGCACCCACCCAGTTTTGTTGTTCGACCACAGTTGAGCAGTTGCTGGTTTGAACCCCGTTGGGTCTTTTTCGCATGGTTGGTGTTCCATGTTTTTTCTTTGGTTGGCTTGCTTCTCCTACTGCTTGTACACAAACTGAAGCTCTCTCTCCAGGCTGGAGGGGGTATAGCTGCCAGGGGAGGCGCTAACAGCTTTTACTAGTGTCAACGCCTCCTAGAGGACATAGCTATACCCACGGTTCCTGTGTCCCCCAATCAGAGCGAGAGAGAGATTTTACTGGTAAGTTTTACAAAAATCTCCTTTTTCCATTAATTCTTGTGGAACACCTAAAGGGTTAACAAAGTTTGTAAAATCAGTTTTGAATACCTTGAGGGGTGTAGTTTCTAGAATGGGGTCATTTTTGGGTGGTTTCTATTATGTAAGCCTCACAAAGTGACTTCAGACCTGAACTGGTCCTTAAAAAGGGGGTTATGGAAAATTTCAGAAAAATTTCAAGATTTACTTCTAAGCCTTCTAACATCCCCAAAAAATTAAATGTCATTCCCAAAATGATCCTAACATGAAGTAGACAAATAACTATTTTTGTAGGTATTACTATGTATTATAGAAGTAGAGAAATGGAAACTTGGAAATTTGCTAATTTTTCCAAATTTTTAGTAGATTTGGTATTTTTTTTTATAAATAAAAATGAATTTTTTTGACTCCATTTTACCAGTGTCATGAAGTACAATATGTGACGAAAAAAACTATCTCAGAATGGCCTGGATAAGTCAAAGCGTTTTTAAAGTTATCACCACATTAAGTGACACTGGTCAGATTTGCAAAAAATGGCCTGGTCCTTAAGGTGAAAATGAGCCCGGTCCCTAAGGGGTTAAAGGGACTTTCTGCTTTGAGCAATGCCAAAGATAAACTAGTAATCTAATGTTCTGGACCCCAGTGATCAGCTGTACTCTATAGGGCAGTGATGGCGAACCTTTTAGAGGCTGAGTGCCCAAACTGCAACCCAAAACCCACTTATTTATCGTAAAGTGCCAACACGGCAATCAGTTCTCTGAATGTGTAGTCTCTTACATAAAGCGTCCTGTTGGCAGCTTCACTGACTCACATAATACATGAATGGACTTTATATGGGGGATTTTTAGTTCTAGGCCATGACGTGTGGTTCTTGTAATAAACTAAATGTTTTCATTTTAATTTAAGTTGTCTTATGAGAAAACTGTTTTCTTGAGCCTTATGTTCTTTTGCAGTAAGCTCCCCAATGGATGAAGTCCTGGCATCCCTGAAACGTGGTAGTTTTCACCTGAGGAAGGTGGAACAGCGAGCCTTAGCTCCTTTCCCAGATGAAGATGACAGTGATAACATATTAGCTCAAATCAGAAAAGGGGTAAAATTGAAGAAAGTACAAAAGGATGTCTTAAAAGAATCCTTCGCCCTTCTGCCTGACACCGACCCACTGACACGCAGCATTCACGAAGCACTTAGACGGATCAAGGAGGCCTCGCCTGAATCAGAAGATGAGGAGGAGAGCTTGCCTTGCACAGATTGGGAGAACTAACTGGTATTTAAAGCTTATCTTATTTTAAGAGTTAGAAAATGTGTAATAAATGTTAATTATGATACAGATTTACTTACTCCTCACAATGCTCTGCTATAGCTTCTGATTGTGGGCAACAGTTGCCACAGTACTTAACCACCTCAGCTCCCCTAGCTTAAACCCCCTTAATGACCAGGCCACTTTTTACACTTCTGCACTACACTACTTTCACCGTTTATTGCTCGGTCATGCAACTTACCACCCAAATGAATTTTACCTCCTTTTCTTCTCACTAATAGAGCTTTCATTTGGTGGTATTTCATTGCTGCTGTCATTTTTTACTTTTTTTGTTATTAATCGAAATTTAACAAAATTTTTGCAAAAAAATGACATTTTTCACTTTCAGTTGTAAATTTATTTTTAAAAACGACATCCATATATAAATTTTTCTCTAAATTTATTGTTCTACATGTCTCTGATAAAAAAAAAAATGTTTGGGTAAAAGAAAAATGGTTTGGGTAAAAGTTATAGCGTTTACAAACTAGGGTACAAAAATGTGAATTTCCGCTTTTTGAAGCAGCTCTGACTTTCTGAGCACCTGTCATGTTTCCTGAGGTTCTACAATGGCCAGACAGTACAAACACCCCACAAATGACCCCATTTCGGAAAGTAGACACCCTAAAGCTTCGCTGATGGGCATAGTGAGTTCATAGAACTTTTTATTTTTTGTCACAAGTTAGCGGAAAATGATGATTTTTTATTTATTTTTTTCCTTACAAAGTCTCATATTCCACTAACTTGTGACAAAAAATAAAAACTTCCATGAACTCACTATGCCCATCACAGAATACCTTGGGGTGTCTTCTTTCCAAAATGGGGTCACTTGTGGGGTAGTTATACTGCCCTGGCATTCTAGGGGCCCTAATGTGTGGTAAGTAGTTTGAAATCAAAAAGTGTAAAAAATGACCTGTGAAATCCTAAAGGTGCTCTTTGGAATGTGGGCCCCTTTGCCCACCTAGGCTGCAAAAAAGTGTCACACATGTGGTATCGCCGTACTCAGGAGAAGTTGGGCAATGTGTTTTGGGGTGTCATTTTACATATACCCATGCTGGGTGAGAGAAATATCTCGGTCAAATGCCAACTTTGTATAAAAAAATGGGAAAAGTTGTCTTTTGCCGAGATATTTATCTCACCCAGCATGGGTATATGTAAAATGACACCCCAAAACACATTGCCCAACTTCTCCTGATTTTTGGGTGATCACCCCATATAGACTCCCTGATCACCCCCCTGTAAGGCTCCATTCAGACGTCCGTATGTTTTTTACGGATCCACGGATACATGGATCGGATCCGCAAAACACATACGGACATCTGAATGGAGCCTTACAGGGGGGTGATTAATGACAGGGGGGTGATCACCCCATATAGACTCCCTGATCACCCCCCTGTCAGGCTCCATTCAGACATCCGTATGTTTTTTACAGATCCACGGATACATGGATCGGATCCGCAAAACACATACGGACGTCTGAATGGAGCCTGACAGGGGGGTGATCAATGACAGGGGGGTGATCAGGGAGTCTATATGGGGTGCTCACCGCCCTGTCATTGATCACCCCCCTGTAAGGCTCCATTCAGACGTCCGTATGTTTTTTACAGATCCAGGGATACATGGATCGGATCCGCAAAACACATACGGACGTCTGAATGGAGCCTGACAGGGGGGTGATCAATGACAGGGGGGTGATCAGGGAGTCTATATGGGGTGCTCACTGCCCTGTCATTGATCACCCCCCTGTAAGGCTCCATTCAGATGTCCGTATGTGTTTTGCGGATCCGATCCATGTATCCGTGGATCCGTAAAAAACATACGGACGTCTGAATGGAGCCTTACAGGGGGGTAATCACTGACAGGGGGGTGATCAATGACAGGGGGGTGATCAGGTAGTCTATATGGGGTGATCAGAGGTTAATAAGGTGTTAATAAGTGACAGGGGGGGTGTAGTGTAGTGGTGTTTGGTGCTACTTATTACTGAGCTCCGTGTCCTCTGGTGGTCGATCCAAGCAAAAGGGACCACCAGAGGACCAGGTAGCAGGTATATTAGACGCTGTTATCAAAACAGCGTCTAATATACCTGTTAGGGGTTAAAAAAATCGCATCTTCAGCCTGCCAGCGAACGATCGCCGCTGGCAGGCTGGAGGTCCACCCGCTTACCTTCCGATCCTGTGAACGCGCGCGCCTGTGTGCGCGCGTTCACAGGAAATCTCGCGAGATGACGCGTATATGCGTGACTCTGCCTGCAGCTGCCGCCTCCGGAACGCGATCCTGCGGTAGGCGGTCCGGAGGCGGTTAAAGGGGTATTTCATGAATAATGTAAAAAAATTTAAATGGGACATCATATAGAACATGACGATCTCTTCTTAACAAAGCTAGATCCAGCCCTGTGCCTCACATGGATCCAGAGATCTCCCCATTCATTGCTGCAACTTCACTGCTAGATTCATATCAAGCTGACAGCTCAGGTGACTTGTCCTATCAGCTGCAGCTGGTGGCACCCAGGACCCCTGCCGATCAGCTGTTTGAGAAGGCAGCAGCACTTGCAGTAGCACAGCCGCCTTCTCCAGCTTTTCCTAGGCCAAGTGATGACACGTTTATCGGTCACATGGCAGAGGCCAGCTTAGCCCCATTGAAGTGAACGGGACTGAGCACAATACCAAGCACAGCAGCTATACTATGTGAAACGCTGTGTTTGGTGAGCAAAGAGAAGGCTGCTGTACTTACTGCATGCATTAGTACCTTCTCAAACAGCTCATCGTGGGGGTCTTGGCTGACCCTTTTAAAGGGGTTGTTCCACTACAGCAAATGGCATTTATCATGTAGTGAAAGTTACTACAAATCACTTACTAATGTACTGTGCTCATATCTTTGGGTTATGGCCACTGATGCAGCGCAGATATAAGGTGGCCAGAATAGGACTGCTGCGCGTGTATGCCTATGCGTGCTCCTTGGGCCCTGGCCAGCGTTAACTCTCATAGTGTGCAAGCACGCCCAATGCTGCTGGATTACAGGGTGGTCGTAACCCAGGAAACAAGCAGTGTATAATGTGATGGAAAGATGCATCAAGGCAGCAATATGGACAATAACAATACATTAGTAAGTGCCTTGTATTAACTTTCTCTACATGATAAATGTTGTTTGCTGAAGTGAGACAACCCCTTGATTGGCCAGGAGCAGTAACATGCATGTAGGCATGACACACTTCTAGTCCTTCTGGGACCAGAAACAGAGGAGAAGGAAGCTCAATGCTGGAACTGGAGCACCACATGTTAAATTTTTTTGCGGCGAGGACAGATTACAGACCCATTCAAGTTGAATGAGTCTGGATCCATCTGCGGCAACCGCATGGATGGTGCAAATTGCAACCCCCAACGCACGGAACGGCTGGCACACGTTTGTGTGCATGAGCCCTCTGTGTGCTTCCCTTAGCAAGTTTGCCCAAGAGACTTGCTTAACTCTCTTAAATAATTAGAAAACACCTGAAAATAGTCATTGTTACCAGTGCTCTGTATATAGAGACAGCAGGGACATGGAGATAATGTATTGTGCATTCAAAGTAAATAATGAATAGAAAGAAATATGAAGAAAAAAATAAAAAATGCAAGTAAAAATGAAAAAATTTGGATTTATTCATTCACCCAAACGCTCAATGGCATTGAGTCTTGGGTGAATAAAGGAATCCACTTGTTCACGGAAGTCAGAATGCTGCCTTTCTTCCAAAATTTTCGATAGATAGAAAGATGGATAGAAAAAAACAAAAAAACACAAGCAGCACAGCAGGAGCAATGTGAATGACGCCGTGCCAGCGGCTGTGGAAGTGA
This sequence comes from Bufo bufo, assembly GCF_905171765.1. Taxonomy (NCBI): domain Eukaryota; kingdom Metazoa; phylum Chordata; class Amphibia; order Anura; family Bufonidae; genus Bufo; species Bufo bufo. The sequence continues at coordinate 105,042,969 of NC_053390.1, read as the reverse complement.
TCCAGCAACCAAGTAAATAGAAAATAAAATTTCACGCTGCTCCCAAAAGTTGTTCAATTCGACGTTTCGGTCCTTTTCTCACATAGTATTTTTATAATGCTTGAGAAAAGTCCTGGTAAGAGGACTGAAATGTTGCATTGATCAACTTTTTGGAGCAGCATGGAATATATATATATTTTTTTCTAGATGGGTAGGTAGATAGATAGATATGAAATGGATAGATGGGAAACAAGGCCATGTACCCCAACGCAGGCAACCAGAGGCAAAAACTATGGAGGAAACCACCCGCCTCATACAGAGAAATACAGAGCAGAGACCTAGACGAGATAAAAAACCTGCTCAGAACTCTGTGTAGAACATTCAAGTGACCGGACAACACAAGCCTTATCTATCATACCAGAACCAGTCAGACCCCCGCTATGACATCCTTTATAATCAGCAGCTGGAACATCCAATGTCTGAACGTGTCAGCCTTTGGATGTAAAGTAAAGGATCCAGACTTCACCCAGAGTTTGAGAAACATCGACATTCAGATCCTTCTAGAAACATGGACTAAGGCAGAGATAGAGTTCCAGGCACCCACTGGATACAGGGAAATCTCTGTCCCGGCCCTGAAAAATAAAACCACCAAACTTGGCTGCTGTTCGGGAGGAATACTAGTGTGGTATAAAGTGGAGCTCCATGAGCAGATCAGACCACTGAAACGGGGAAACAGCCACATCTGGATCAGAATAGACCGCTCCATCCTCGCCTCCCAGTCCGACATCTGCCTCTGTGCGGCCTACATACCACCACCTGAGTCCCCTTACTACAACCCAGAATGCTTTGAGATCCTGCAAAGGGAAGCCACCCACTATCAAACCCTGGGCAAAGTCCTTATCATGGGAGATCTCAATGCCAGAACAGGCAGGGAAAGAGACTACCTGACCACAGATGGAAACATCTATATATATATGGAGCACAGACCGACAGCGACAGCTCAGTACATACAGAGAGGAACAGTCACGACAGCACGGTAAATAAAAGTGGCAAAAAATTGTTAAATCTTTGCTGAAGCCTAGGACTCCACATTCTCAACGGTCGCACCAAGGGAGACTCTCTAGGAAAGACTACATTAAACTCCCATGTGGGTAGCAGCGTAGTGGACTACGCCATCACAGACATGGATCCCGCAAACATTGGGGCCTTCATAGTCAGCCCACAATCGCACTTGTCTGATCATAACCAAACATCCCTAAATATATATTAACCACCTCCGGACCGCCTAACGCAGATTCGCGTTCCGGAGGTGGCAGCGCTGCGCACAATCACGCATATACGCGTCATCTCGCGAGACGCGAGATTTCGCTCAAAGCCGGCCCGCGCATGCGCATCGCGGGCCGGCAAAATTTAAAGAACAAGTTCGTCACCAGCCTGCCAGCAACGATCATTGGCTGGCAGGCTGGCGATTTTCAAAAAATCCAATCACAAGTCATATAACAGATCATATTAGTAAATATGATCTGTTATATGGCTTCTCTGCTCCTCTGCTGGTCCTTTTCGTCGGTTGGATCCAGCAGAGGAGCAGACTGAACTGTGAGTACACCAAACACTACACCTTAGCCCCAGATCACCCCCCTGCACCCCAATTAACCCTTTGATCGCCCCTGTCAATCACTAGTGAAAGGAAAAAAAGTGATCAGTGTAAACTGTCACTTTTTTTTTTTCACTAGTATTGGCTGTTAGGTTTTAGGGATAGTTTAGGCCCCTTGGTTAGGTAGTTTAGCGTGAGTTAGCGCCCAGCCCACCGCACCGCAGTCACTTATTCGCTGTTTAGCGTATCGCTAATCAGCATTTGTACTTTTATAGTATCTGTAAGTGATCAAAACTGATCACGGTCAGATCTATAATAGTATTAGTTTCACCTTAGCTCGCCCTCCACCCAAAACGCAGTGTTTGCCCGATCAGGCCTGATCGGTCGCCCACACGTGCGTTCACCCACGCCCGCCCCACCGCGGTGACAAAAAATTTATTTTTTTTTGATCACTGCACATTCATTTTACACGCACTGCGGCGATAAAAAAAAATCAGTTTTGATATTTTTTATCAACCGCAGCGGCCTCCCCTTTGTAAGACAGGTTTGCTTTTTTTCTTGGGTAGTCTCAGGGAATACCCCTAAATTTAGTAGTCCAAAATGTCAAACAGGGGGTATTCTTCTGAAGAGGCCTACAGGATTCGGACCCAGTCGGATGAGGAGTGGGAACCCTCATCTGACGAATCTAGCGGGTCAGAATATGAACCTGTGGAAAGCAGTGGCTCTCTGACCCAAAGTTCGGACGAGGAGGTGGAGGTCCCTGATAGCACCAGGCGTACCAGGCCCCATGTCGCTAGACCACAGGTTATGCAGGATCCGCTTCAAGAGCAGCAGAGTGGGGCTGTCGCTGCCGGATCACGTGGTGAGGCATACACCAGCAGCGCAGCCCTCCCTGGACCTAGTACCAGCACTGCCGTACAACATGGTGACGTGGCGAGCACCAGAAGGGCAGTTGAACCTGGTACGGTGGCACGTGCAGTAGTTACCCCGTCGCAGCCACCGCACAGACAGGCCCGTAGAGCCCCTAGAATCCCTGAGGTGCTGGCAAACCCTGATTGGCAGTCACCAACTTCAGCCGCACCATTAGTTCCCCCTTTCACCGCCCAGTCTGGAGTTCGGGTTGAGACGGCTCAAATCGGTTCGGCCCTGGGATTTTTTGAGCTGTTCTTGACTGCGGAGCTCTTGGACTTAGTCGTGGCAGAGACAAACCGGTATGCCACACAATTTATATCCGCCAACCCGGGAAGCTTTTATGCCCAGCCTTTCCGGTGGAAACCAGTCCAAGTTTCCGAACTTAAAATTTTTTTGGGCCTTCTCCGCAACATGGGTCTAACTAAAAAGCATGAATTGCGGTCATATTTGTTCACGAACCCGATTCATCACATGCCCATGTTCTCTGCTGCTATGTCCAGGGCACGATTTGAGGCCATCCTCCGTTTCCTGCATTTTAGCGACAACACCACCTCCCGTCCCAGAGGCCACCCAGCTTTTGACCGGCTCCACAAAATTCGGCCCCTCATAGACCATTTCAACCAGAAATTTGCAGATTTGTATACCCCCGAGCAAAACATCTGCGTAGACGAGTCCCTAATACATTTTACCGGGCGCCTTGGCTTCAAACAATACATCCCAAGCAAGCGTGCCCGGTATGGGGTCAAATTGTATAAGCTCTGTGAAAGGGCCACAGGCTATACCCACAAATTTCGGATCTATGAGGGAAAAGATCAGACCCTGGAGCCGGTCGGTTGCCCTGACTACCTGGGGAGCAGTGGGAAGACAGTCTGGGACTTGGTGTCTCCCTTATTCGGCAAGGGATACCATCTTTATGTGGACAATTTTTACACAAGTGTGGCCCTCTTTAGGCATTTGTTTCTAGAACGGATTTGCGCCTGTGGCACCGCGCGAACTAGTCGCGTGGGCTTCCCCCAACGGCTCGTTACCACCCGTCTTGCAAGGGGGGAGAGGGCTGCCTTGTGTAACGAAGAACTGCTCGCGGTGAAATGGAGAGACAAGCGTGACGTTTACATGCTCTCCTCCATTCACGCAGACACGACAATCCAAATTGAGCGAGCAACCCATGTCATTGAAAAGCCCCTCTGTGTCCACGACTATAATGCGCTCATGGGAGGGGTGGACTTCAATGACCAGATGTTGTCTCTGTATTTAGTTTCCCGCAGAACCAGACGCTGGTATAAGTAGGTGTCTGTATATTTAATTCAATTGGCGCTGTATAATAGTTTTGTTCTCTACAGTAAGGCTGGGAGAACAGGATCCTTCCTCAAATTCCAGGAAGAGATCATCGAGAACCTCCTGTATCCAGGAGGTTCCGTGGCCCCATCCACCAGTGTAGTTAGCCGTCTACACGAGCGACATTTCCCCAGTGTCGTTCCTGGTACCTCAACCCAACCGTCACCCCGAAAAAGATGTCGCGTGACACCCGCTATTTCTGTCCTGACTGTCCTGACCACCCTGCCCTATGCTTTGGTGAGTGTTTCCGGAAGTACCACAGGACAGGCACACAGGGCTATTAGGGCCCTTTTACTCACAGCTGCTGCAAACCTCTCCTTTCACCTGGGATAAAGTGCATAACGTACTTCGCCACATCTTTGGGCGATTTGCGCTTTGCACATTGTCCCATGGGGAAGGAGAGGTTTGTTCTATAAAGGTAAAAAAAAACTAAACAAAAAAAAAAATACCGGTAAGTAAAAAAGTTAACGTTCAGTTAAAAAAGTTAAAAAAAAGTTTAATATGTTCTGTTCAAAAGTTAATAAATTTATTGCGTTGCGGCCTGGTTTTTTCTTTTTTGTTTTGTTTTTTTTACCTTCCAGGTGGACCAACCGATCGACTAGCTGCAGCACTGATGTGCATTCGGACAGAAGCATTGCGCTGCTGTCAGATTACACGCAAGTCGGTGTATGCGGCGCTGCAAGACGAGATTTCTCCTCTGCAGTAAAAGATACGTTTGCCGAGGCATATGAGCTGAGGAGGTGGCGGTGTTCATATACTTTGGCAAACACTTTGTATATATAAAAAAAAAAATCCCGGCAATGATTTATTCATCCACATCGATTGATGTGAATGGAGAAATCTGGTTTGCCAGGGCATACGAGCTAAGTGGGTATGGATGTTGGGCGGAGCTCCTATGTCCTGGCAGACGCCTTTCCCCTCCTTTTTTCTTTTTTTGGCAGAGATTTTTTCATCCACATTGAACGATGCGAATGAAGAAATCTGTGCCGTTCATTTTTTTCTTTCAGCCCAGAGGCTGAACGGAAAAAAAAAATCTCATTACCTGTATGCTCAATATAAGGAGAATAGCAGAAACTCCTAATGCTGGGCATACATGTAATGATTGCGGAGACCCTCAAATGCCAGGGCAGTACAAACACCCCACAAATAACACCATTTTGGAAAGAAGACACCCCAAGGTATTCGCTGAGGGGCATATTGAGTCCATGAAAGATTGACATTTTTGTCCCAAGTTAGCGGAAAGGGAGACTTTGTGAGAAAAAAATAAAAATCAATTTCCGCTAACTTGTGCCAAAATTTTTTTTTTTCTATGAACTCTCCATGCCCCTCATTGAATACCTTGGGGTGTCTTCTTTCCAAAATGGGGTCACATGTGGGGTATTTATACTGCCCTGGCATTTTAGGGGCCCCAAAGCGTGAGAAGAAGTCTGGTATCCAAATGTCTAAAAATGCCCTCCTAAAAGGAATTTGGGCCCCTTTGCCCACCTAGGCTGCAAAAAAGTGTCACACATGTGGTATCTCCGTATTCAGGAGAAGTTGGGGAATGTGTTTTGGGGTGTCATTTTACATATACCCATGCTGGGTGAGATAAATATCTTGGTCAAATGCCAACTTTGTATAAAAAAATGGGAAAAGTTGTCTTTTGCCAAGATATTTCTCTCACCCAGCATGGGTATATGTAAAATGACAGCACAAAACACATTCCCCAACTTCTCCTGAATATGGAGATACCACATGTGTGACACTTTTTTGCAGCCTAGGTGGGCAAAGGGGCCCACATTCCAAAGAGCACCTTTCGGATTTCACAGGTCATTTACCTACTTACCACACATTAGGGCCCCTGGAAAATGCCAGGGCAGTATAACTACCCCACAAGTGACCCCATTTTGGAAAGAAGACACCCCAAGGTATTCCGTGAGGGGCATGGCAAGTTCCTAGAATTTTTTATTTTTTGTCACAAGTTAGTGGAATATGAGACTTTGTAAGAAAAAAAAAAAATCATAATTTTCCGCTAACTTGTGACAAAAAATAAAAAGTTCTATGAACTCACTATGCCCATCAGCAAATACCTTAGGGTGTCTACTTTCCGAAATGGGGTCATTTGTGGGGTGTTTGTACTGGGCATTGTAGAACCTCAGGAAACATGACAGGTGCTCAGAAAGTCAGAGCTGCTTCAAAAAGCGGAAATTCACATTTTTGTACCATAGTTTGTAAACGCTATAACTTTTACCCAAACCATTTATTTTTTCCCCCAAACATTTTTTTTTTTATCAAAGGCATGTAGAACAATAAATTTAGAGTAAAATTTATATATGGATCTCGTTTTTTTTTGCTAAATTTTACAACTGAAAGTGAAAAATGTCATTTTTTTGCAAAATTATCGTTAAATTTCGATTAATAACAAAAAAAGTAAAAATGTCAGCAGCAATGAAATACCACCAAATGAAAGCTCTATTAGTGAGAAGAAAAGGAGGTAAAATTCATTTGGGTGGTAAGTTGCATGACCGAGCAATAAATGGTGAAAGTAGTGTAGGTCAGAAGTGTAAAAAGTGTCCTGGTCTTTCAGGGTGTTTAAGCCCTAGGGGCTGAGGTGGTTAAGTCCACAAACAAACCACCAGGGCAAATACCTCAGCAGGCCGGGCTCTTCACACTACCTCCATCTTATAAGTGGTCCAAGACATCTGCTCAGAAATATAAAGAGGTGCACAATAAACCAGAAATGCAAGGGATGCTCTACTACTTCAACAAGGTGTTTGAGATAAACCCAGAAGGAGTCAATCAAGCTGCAAGAGATCTAAATAATTTTTTTTTCACCATGGCAGAAATGGCTGACCTTAAAAAGTATAGCCACCTGAAGCAAAAAGAGGTTAACCCCAACACTTTGTTTGATGAGGAGTGCAGAGCTATACGTAAGACCTTAAGATCGGCCTCAAATAAAAAGCCTAGAGATCCCAACAACACCAACCTGCGGGAAGTCTACGACACAACGCAGAGGCAATACCAAACCCTCCTCAGAAGAAAAAAGCAAGAATATACCTCAACCAAACTTACACAACTTTAAGATGCCCTCCAAGATAACTCCTGGGAACTATGGAACCACCTGGGCACAAATGAGAAGAAAAACAACCTCCATATTCAGAACGGCAACATCTGGCTCCAGTATTTGAGAGACCTCTACAGAGACATCCCACATGTAGAACGTAACCCAGACCAAGAACAAATGAGGTCAAAACTGAAGAGCATGGAAGAGATACTTAAAGATTTCCAAAACCTACTAGACTCACCCATAACACTGCAGGAGATGGAGAGAATATCAACCATAAGAGGTAAGAAAGCCAGCGGCACAGATGGCATCCCACCCGAAATGATTAAGTACAGCCCACCACTGTACAACATTGACGAAAAGCGCTGGATTCTTCCCCCAAGCCTGGAACCAAGGTGTCATAACCCCAATACACAAGATCGGGCACAGATATGACTCGGCCAACTACCGAGGGATATGTGTCAGCAGCAATCTGGGGAAAATATTTAACAGTATCCTGAACCAGAGAATCCTCAGCTTTCCCATCCAGCACAATGTACTCAGTAAAAGCCAAGCAGGGTTCATGCCAAACCATGTATGCTTGTTTCGTGGACTTCAAAAAGGCCTTTGACTCGGTGTGGCATCCAGGATTGCTCCTGAAGCTATTGGAGAGTGGAATAGGAGGAAAGACATACGTCATCAAAAGCTCCTACACAGAGAACCGATGCAGAGTGAAGGTAAATGGGAAAAGAACGGCTTACTTCTAGCAGAGCCGAGAAGTCAGACAGGGCTGCAGCCTCAGTCCAACTCTCTAACATTTGCATCAACGAGCTGGCAGCGGCTCTGGAGTCATCCTCAACGCCAGGTCTCATGCTCCATGACACTGAGGTGAAAGTTCTCCTGTATGCGGATGCCCTTCTCCTACTATCACCAACTGAGAAAGGTCTCCAAGACCAGCTGGTCATTCTGGAGAAATTCAGCACCACATTGGCCCTTCCCATCAATTTTAAAAAGACCCACATTGTGGTGTTCCAGAGAAGGGGGGATGCAGTACATTTGATCCTGTACATTCTCTGCAGGCTGCCTACCCTCCTGTTAGTCGGGGGTCTGGACTATCCAGGTTATGTCTGCCAACAAGCAGCCCTTGTCATTTATTGCAGTACAGAGAGGAGAGAGGGGCCGGCAGCACATATGTCAGGTCATTAGAGGGTGACATTCTGAACTCCCCAGAAACGCTGTAAACCTCGGGAGCAAGCTAGAAGAGTCCATTACATTCACAGTGCAGGGCCTCCGGTGAGAGAGAGAGGGGAAGGGGCGGGGCCAAGGTCTGCCTGACTGCTGTGGAGCTGGTGCTATGGATGCAGCCCCCGCTCCTCACTACAGCATCAGGACCCAGCGGGCTACAGTGGGCAGGAGACCAGGGACCAGTGCTCCTTGCTGTGCTGTCTGTGCTCTTCTCAGGTGCAGCCACCTGCCTTTTTCCACATGTCTAGGCAGCTCAGCAGGGGGCCCCATTTAGGGATTTGTTTGCCGGCCCTGTCCAAATGAAGCGGCAATGTCCATTTGGGCAGGTCATAGTTAGGCAAGTGCTCAGGCCCTCCTCACCCTTGCTCCTGATAGGGAGGAGAAAGAGATGTCAAAGTCACGCATCCCCACTCTGAAATCTGGTGCAGTCGCAGTGTGCAGCCAGGCCGTACATTACCAACTGTGGACAGCGGCCTCATAGAAGGCACTGCGGATGTACACACGTGCACAGTTAGAATACCCAAAAGAGGCCAGGCTGTAGAGTTGGGGATGTGTGATGTCAGAAGGAGAGCGAGGTGTCAATCCGGAGCAAGGGGGAGGGACAGGGCTCAGTTAGGGGAGGAGAACCTAGACACTTAGGGCTGTTTCACACGAGCGGATGCCGTGCGTGACATCCGCTCTGTGAATGACAGCCAAGACCCGATGCAGACTGCAGAGGCACAGAGCATTAACATGATTGATAATGCTCCGTGCCTCTCTGTGATCTCTTTACTACAAAATCACAGTGACAACTGTATCTCACTGTGATTTCGTAGTAAAGAGATCACAGAGAGGCACAGAGCATTATCAATCATGTTAATGCTCCGTGCTTCTGCTGTCCGCATCGGGTCTTGGCTGTCATTCACGGAGCGGATGTCACGCACGGCATCCGCTCGTGTGAAACAACCCTTACCGTGCTATGGACTGCCCAGTTGGATACTTGCATTTTGGATGAAACTTCTTTTCCTGGGCCACCGAACCACCGGCAAGGGAAAAATGTATGCTCTACATGTTGTATATGTCACCTACAGACCACTGCTAGTAGGTTAATAGATGAAAATGAGCCGACAGACTTCCTTAAAAGCTGTGTATCAGGAAAACAAGCCTGCAACTGCTCACATATAGTCAGATCCGTTTGTTTTCTTAAAATCTGTTTCTTCTATGCAAAAGTAATTAGAAATGATAGCCGCCATAAAAAATAAAAAAAAAAGATCCCCAATGCTGCACTGGATTTTCTTCTTAGCAGCCAGGATTGGACGCACATGTGAGAGAGAACATGGTAATCTTGGGTTGTAACCCACTGGTCATATACTGTATATGTTTCTCTGCATAAATATAAAGTAATGGGAAATTTCAGTTTCCTGGTCTTTATTATTAATGGCATATCACTATGGTATATCAGACAAAGCTCCTGGATGAGACTGACCCTGTGTCTAGAGGACTAGAGTGTAAGGAGGCCATGTTTATTCTTGTGACTGGGAGAGGATCCTGCAGTTGGAGCCCACATTTGGGCACATCCTAGTGATGCCATCTATGATAAATGTCAGAGATTTTGTATTTCAGCTGTTTAGTATTTCAGTATACACCCATCAGTCATAATATTAAAACCACTGTCCAGTAAAGTGAATACATTGGACAGTAAGTTCATGAAGTTGATGTATTAGAAATAGAAAACATGTGCAAATGTAAGGAGCAGCTATGACAAAAGCCAAATTGTCATGGCTAGACGATTGGGTCAGAGCATCTTCAAAACAGCAGATCTCTTGGGGTGTTCCTGATATGCAGTGGTATACCTACCAAGAGTTGTCTAAGAAAGGACAGCTGGAAAACTTACGTCGTGGTCATGAGCGCCCTAGACTGATTCATGCATGTGGTCCTACAGAAGAGCTGTTGTAGCACAGATTGCTGAGATTTTGTGGAGTCCATGTCTGATGGGCCATAGCTGTTTAGGTAACACGAGAGGCCTGTACAGTATTAGATGGGGGGGGGGGGGGGGGGGGGTGTTAATATTATGGCTGGTTTGTAAAGCTTATTCATGATGGACACTTCATAAACATGATATGGTCTCTTTTATTTGCACACGCAGGTGGATCTCATGAACCCTCGAGCTGTCCACAGCCAAACTGAATTGCTTTTGCTGCATGAAGAAACGAAAGAGGAGGCCAATATGTCAGGTACATTCCACTATAGAGAAGCCTCATACAACGGCAGATGCGATGGCAACCATGACATACGTTATGTGTTGGATGTTTTGGCCTTTCCTCAGCTTCCAAATCCAGTTTTTATCTTCATGTCGCGTATTGGCCAGTTCAAAGGTTTGGTATTTTTATGGCAAACACTATTCACTTATTTGTGATGTCGGAGTCAACAAAATGACATCTTTAAAATCCATATCACTGGATGGACTGAACCCAGTCCACGTGGAGGAGAAGGACGAAAACTGACCTTCTTTTCAGCAACTGTATTAATCAGAAGCAGAATGTGTCCTGCTTACTCCAATCGAGGATCCAATGGATTGCAGTACCATTACGGTGAGGCGGCCATGGTTTTGGTGCTTACCATTTCTTAATATTACAGCATATCTGGTAAGGTCCACCTGAGACTTTGGTCTGACGTCTCTCGCCCTCTTTCCCTTCAAGACTATTGTGTTGCCATGGACGAAGAGCTTTTTCCATGCACAAATACATGTAGCTGCTCCCGCCACCGACTACGTACTGTACATAAGGAGCAGTTAGTCATTTTACTAATTCTTATATTTTTTGCATTTTTATTATTTGTTGGCTTTTAATTTTTTTGGTCTTAATTATTTTATGCAATATCGTTTTGACTTCCTTACCGGGTTTCCTAAGGAAAATGCTAAATTTATATTTATACATCAAACTTTCAGAAGAACCTAGTATTATTTACTGTGCATATTTTCTTTGATACGGCCGTTTAGCATTTAGCGTGTGATGGCCGTTCTGTGGTCTCTAGGGAAAGCGCCCCCTAACAGATTATTTTTGACCAACCTGCTTACCTAAATTCACTACTAATTGAAGGATTTAGGTTAAGCATTGGGTTTGGCTGCTCCGCTTACTACTTATACTGTAGGTGTCACACACAAAGTCTCTATTTTGCTTAGTTTTGATAAAACCAAAAATAACATTTGCTTGGTAGATATAACTATTTTCTGTAGAAATGAACTGAATTTCCGATGTGCAGGCATGATGCTCATGTGAAGCTTTTGCATCCAAGTTCTCCAAGTAGTACATAGCATGCACAGTGATAAATCGGCAACGTGCTTTTCTACATATGTCAATGAATTGTAAATCATTACAACCCCAATATTTTAGGGTTTCATCCTGTAAATGCCACTTTGCAGTGGTTTTTGTATTACTGTGTTCAGATGGTTGAGATCCCCTTGGCTGTGAAGTATGGAGTGACCCGGAGAGAAAATGTCCCTCCTATCCATGCTTTCATCAACCTGCTTTGCTTTCTTTACTGAAAAACGCTAGCAGGGATTGTTGGAAGCAAGTTGATGTAGTTTACTTCACTCTATATGTAAAATATCTGGTAAGTTATAGGGGCACGAAAGTTAAAAATATATATATGTGGTCAGTAAGTTTTAACTTTGTCTCTCCAGTTGTGCATCGGAATCAATAAACTTGGGGCAGCGCTTAGGCTGTTGCTTCACCTTTGGCTAGGAGGCAGATTTCTGCAGCAGAACCCCCCTCCCCCCCCCCAGACCAAGCAAACAAATCCCTGCCCATCTTAGTTATTTCCCTTTTGCTCACCCTTTCCTAGTTAATGATGGTTTAGTGCTTCAGTTATAACTGACTCTTTAGGCTGGAAACACGCATGCCGTTTTTAAAGGGGTTTTTCTTAGAGTTCAGTATTGATGTCCCATCATCCATAGCTGATCGGTCGGGTCTGACTCCGTTCACCCCCGCCAATCAGCTGTTTTGAAAAGACCGCGGCCCTCTAGTGACAGATGTGGCCTCTTCCGAGGTCTAGAACGTCGTGTTAATTGGCCTCATGCCCTAGGTGTGCAGCTCAGTCTCTTTTGAGTGAAAGAGCCTGGGCTGCAGTACCAAGCACAGCCACTATACAATGTAAGGAGAATCAGCGCCTCTTTAACTAGCTGTTCGGCAGGGGTGCCAGGAGTCGGACCCCCACCGATCAGATATTGATGGACCTATCTTGAGGATAGGCCATCAATAGTCAACTCTTGAAAAACCCTTTGATTTGCAGTTTTTTTAAGACAATATTTGCGTCAAAGCCAGTAATGGACCCAACAGGAAGTAGTGGTTTTAAGGCCTTCCTTCTTCTTTTGGCTAAAAAAAAAACAAAAAACTGTTAAAAACGACAGGAGCGAACCTTATACAGACATTTTTTGTTGTTGGCTTTTTTTTTTCTTGTGACCTAGGTAGAAAGACTGAGTGTGACATTGTTAGTTTTTCCTCCCATATTATTATGGTAAATGTATACAGATATTTTTTTTAAAATCTTTGCCACTCACCTTTTATATAACACGATATCTTTAAAAATATAAACTATGCAAACTATGGTTTTACGAGCTCTTAGCGCTAACTTGGCACTGTGAATGCTGGGAGAACTGTGAGTCTGGTGTTTTTGAGTGCTAACATAAATCCACTAAATTTGCTCTTTTTTTTTATTGAAGTGAACCTGGGACCTGTTTTTGGTATATAAGATTTATGTATAGATATAATCCACAGGAAATCTTGAGTAATTGTACACATATATTACATTACGTATTTTTTACCAGCCTGGATTGTGCTCCAGAGCTGCCTTCACAAGTCAGCTGGTTTTTATTGGAAACAGTCAAAAACCTTGTCGCCAGATAAGTCGTCTGACAGCTTTGTTGAGTTTCTGCAGTGAGAAAGTGGGATTTTCTTTTTTTCTCTACACTGTCTGATGTAAAGATGACACTTCCCAGAAAGCGAGTCGTTAGAATGAGGTCCCTTAGGCATCTTTCAGACGAGCGTGCCCTGTCAGTATAACTCTGTAGAAGTAAGTTTGCGCAGAGACACACAGCATTATAAATCACTATAATGCCGTGCGCTCCTGAGAAATGAGCAATGTCCTTAACGGGGAATCACACGAAGAGTGATTTCCGCACCGGACACGCTCGTCTCAAACAGACCTGACAGAGATATACCCTCCAGGGGATACTAGGAGCTTACAGTCCTGACAATAATAATGGCAGCTGCTCCAGCTCAATGCAGAAAAAGTAATGTACGGTAGGTTTACATGTAAAATGTTGCTAAAAGTTGGAAATAATGCGTTAAATTCCTCGGTCATTGTCTGTTAAAGGTCTTGTCTAGCTTATTTTAAAAGCTTCCCAAAGCCTCTAAATGTGTAAACATAAAAAAAAAAAATGGTATATTCGCCACTTAGCCAGCTGCTGTTTCTAGCGTTGGTGCTCCAGTGTGTTTACATGGCTGCAGTGGTGATTTAGCTGTATATCCCACATGGCTGCTGCAGCCAATCAGTAGTCTCTAATGTCAGTGATTGGCTGCAACGGTGATGTGGGGTTTATGGCTACGTCATCGATGCAGCCAAGTAATCAAATCTTATCAGGGAGATGCTGAGTGGCGTCACTGTATTCATTGAGGAGTATAGATAAAGTTAGACAATCCCTTTAATCCATGAGAGGCTATTTCTACTTGATATAAACTTATCATAAGTGTAAGGCCTCATGCACTTGGCGGGTGCCTGGCTGTGCCTGTATTTCAGCCCACAAACAGTGGGTCCACAATATATGGACACTGGCCGTGTGCACACTGTATCACAGTCCGCAATACGGGTCCGCAATACGAAAGGTGCGGTGTAAAACTGAGGCATGGAACCCCACTAAAGCACTACAGAGTGCGTCCATGGGGTTTCTCTCCATGCCTCCGCAGCGCAAAAAAATAGAACATGTTCTATTTTTTGTGGTGCAGACAGGTCACGTACCCATTCAAGTTGAATGGGTCTGGATCCGTCCCGGCCGCCGCACAGATGGGGACCATAAATTGCTTTGTGTGCATGAGGCCTAAAAGGAAGAGAGAGCAGAATATCTACCTTAGTTTCCATTCAAATAAATAGAACGAGCCGTTGTAATTACACTGCAGTGACTCTGCGAATGAGACAGCGCTACCCCTTCAAACAGCTGATCAGTAGGGGTCCTGGGAGTTGGACCTCCCGCCAGTCTGATATTGATGACCTTTTCTGAGGATCGGTCATCAATGTCTTTGCACTGGGAAACCCCTTTAATCAGTTACCCCCACATTAAACATCTCGCTATCTCGCTTTGAATGAAATGTGAGAAGCAAGGGCCCATTCTTTACAAATTTGCAAGGAACGGCCGCACAGCTCGAGAAGAAAATGAAGTCCTGGTGAGATTCTTTTACTGAATATTTAGCATTTTGCACATAATATGTGTTATGAAGTTCATTTTGGAATATTTGTGCCTTTTTGAAATACCTGTAGGTTTCTATATATACTGTCCCCAGCGATATAATTTATTTAAGCTCTGCTTTGTACGAGAGGTGACAGCTTTTTATCTTTAATATCATCGCCTTGTGTGTGTGTGTTTTCTGTGTAATTTAGGAGATGAAAAGTTAATAACCCACCAAATACCTGCTTCCCTTTTTTTTTTACTTATCAAAAAATGCACCAACATCTAACAAACTAAAAAAATAAAAATACCGTAACCTAAAAGCCATATTCGTAGACATGCTCTATTTCCTCATTAGCATGCTGTTTCTTATTAATTTTACTCAATTATATAGCGCTGACATATTCTTCAGCGCTTTACAGACTGCTGTACCCAATGGGGCTCACAATCTAAGTTCCCTATCAGTCTTTGGAGTGTGGGAGGAAACCCACGCAAACATGGGGAGAACATACAAACTCCATGCTGCCCCATATTATGATTTTATGCCACAATATTCAACATGCCATCATTGTCATTTGTTTTAAAGGCGCCAGCAGGATCCGTTATTTGTCGGCAGATCAGGATAGGTTGCAATCCTTTTTACGCCTCCACAAGATAGCGGATTTCAAGCTATCCCTACTTCATAGCGGTGACATGCAGTTCTACCGTATCTGGATCAGTAGGTTCCTGTGGTAATTAGCTATCGTGGCTTTCAGTGAAATGATCTTGTGTCCAATAATTATTTTCTAACTGTAGCCATCTTAAAAAACTGCTTTTGTGGTAAATGACTGCAATGGCCTGCTGTTTCAACGAAGATGTTTTTTGTTCTGTTTTTTTTTTTCCTGTTAAACTGCATTGTGCCCTTTTTGTTCGGTGTTTTGTACTGAAATTCAAAGCTGAACATGCACATAAATTTATTTTTATTATTTCCCTTAAAGGGGATGTCCGATTTGGATATCTATATAAAATATAGTCAGCCAAGTGATCAGCTGTTGACAGGAAACGTTGTATGTTCACATGAATAAGCATTTCATACAGGGTTATACGGAGTCCACCAGAGCTCTGGCTCATATTGGGGGACTCCCGCTATCAAGTACCAATGGCCTAATAACCCACATGGAAAGGGATTGTCCATATGAGGGACAGCCCCTTCAAGTTATAACTTCATCTGCCAAAATGTGTCATCATAAAATGTCCTATTGTTTAATTTTTTTTTTCCTTTTTTTTGGCGTTCTTCTTCGTATTTTTCCATGTCACTATATTTCAAAAAATTCATATAATCCTGCAATTTTTGCACTGCCCTCTAGGCCTAATAATGGGTCATGATTTTCTGTTCTGTACAGGTAACTTTTAAGCAGAATTACAATGAGAAGTAACATCTCTGTATAGATAAGAATGGATCCACCATTCACAATAGGTGATATCACAGCTTATCTTCTCCCTCCTGACCTCTGCACAGGTCACAGAGCATGTCTAGAAAATTCTCCCATAGAAGTCAGTGGGGTTCCCTCTGGTCCATTGTGTCTATGGCCCATGTGGCTGCTCTCAGAAAACAGGGAGTCTTGACATATCTTAGACCTACATAAAATATAGATAGCAACATGGGGGGAAAAAATATATAATAATCACCAAAATCCTTAACATAAAAAGTGATTTAAACACAGCTTTTTTCTGATTGCACATTCCCTTTAATCTAACAATATATACCTATAGGGGAAAACCTATTGTGAAAATTATTAGTCAGTCCTTTGCCGTAGTAAGATTGAGACCATTTTTGTGACTTTTTAAAAACTTGCAGTTCCTAAATCTGGCTTCACTGAGTGTAAATGGTGAATATTCTTTCAAAAAACATTTTATATATGTCAGAGACATGTCAAAAGTCTTAGTGCTGAGACCCTCACGATCCCTAGAACAAGGAGAGAGAAGCCCATGCATATAGACTTCTATGGAGCCTATCTAGTGCAGGGAGGAGAGGGCACAATATGCGCGAGCTTCTCTCCCCTCATCCACCGTTCTGTCTTTATGGCATTTCAAAAGTTTTTTGGAAAAGTTAGTGACCCTTTAAGGCCCCTTTCAGACGATCAAGTCTCACGCTCTGGACCTGCAGCGTGAGTATGCAGCAGCACCCGTCCTGCCCTTCCAGCACTGTCGGGGGGGGTCCCATAGCATTTTATTGATTTATGATGCTATGTAACCCGTAGAGGTCTGGAATTTATTGGAGAACACTGACCTAATGCTGTCAGTGTTATCCAGTACATTCCAGAACTGTAAGGGTTACATAGCATCATAAATCAATATAATGCTATGCGACCCCGGCAGTGCTGGAAGGGCAGGACAGGTGCTCTCCCTGACACGCGCTGCCAGTCCAATGCGTGGGACTCGCCTGTCTGAAAGCGGCCTACCAGGCTAACCACACCACTAAACTAGAGTGGGTGGAATAAAAATGCAAAATGGCACAAATTGTTTGGATCAAATAAGCCCAAAAGTTGCAACTTTTTCACATTAGGTCAGTTTTGCAGAGCAGGGCTTGATAAATTCCCTCCACGGTTCGAAATTTATGAAGAAACCTAACGATCTGGTTGATGTTCTTGTGTAACATCCATAACTGTGACCTGTACAAATGTGTACACTCCTGTAGATAGATTTAGCGGGTGATCTCCCCCCCCCCCCCCCCCCCCCCATTTTTTGCATCATTTGACCTTGTAATATTCCACTGGATCCTACAAAGAAGCTTTTTGTGCAGCGTAGCACGTTAATACAGCTTTATTTTCTTACCCACCAGTAATAGACATTACTGGATATATAATAATCTATGTGACATGCCCAGTGGTTCCTGCAGCCGGTTGTATAATGGGTCTTACTGGTAACAGATGCCAGCAGTAGGCTTCTCGAAGTGTTTTTGTTGAAGTGCCGCCCTCCTTACCCGATATTGTGTAACCATCAGAACAGCTAGGTCAAATCTGTGTTTTGGGAATAAATGATCGGTTCAAAAGAGAAGCTCGTCTTTTGATGATGTGGAGCTGTTCTTTAATTCATGTCCTAATACAAGTGCATTCGCTAGGAGAAAAAAAAAGGTGATTAACTTGTCACCCACTTTTGCAGCCCTACATGAAAGAGTTTTACTTAATCAGAAGCTCCCTTCCCTGCTGGTGTATTCCTGAACACAGAGGATATGTTCCATTGAGTCCCAGGTATTTCATTTTACATTAGGCGCCCACACAGACTGGGGCTTTGATATATTATATTACTGTTATTATCTTTGATTCGCGGTAAGGCTACTTTCTCACTGCCTCTTTCACTGTCCAGATGAAAACTCCCGGCTCATACGTGAAACGTATCCATAGACCCTTATTTACGTGATGGCGGCAGGCAGCAGTGTCCCTTCATCCGGCTGGTGGACATCAGCATACCTTCGTCGCTGCTGACTGCTATTCCATACGGAGGCATGTTGGGCGATGCCTTTACCGTAGAATCCGTCAAAGATCTATGTCAGGGAGATCCTCACAACGTACACCTCTAACGCACACTGTAAAACGGAGTGTGAATGCAACCTGTAAGGTGTGGTTTGACCCCTTCCCCCCCCACACAGTGCTCTTCATGTCTGTGATATGTGTCCAATATTGAAGCTTATTTCATGAATAATGTAAAAATATTCGCAAGTTTTTTGGAACGGAGACATGATTAAAGGGGTTATTTTATGAATAATGTAAAAAATGGAAGAAATAATCTAGTTTATGTCAACCTCTTTCTAACGAAGCTAGAACCAACCCTGTGCGTCAACTGGATCCAGAGATCTCCCCATTTATTGCTCCAATTGTTCTGCTAGATTTATTTCAAGCTGTCAGTGCAAGGGGGGTGTCCTTTCTGCTGCAGCTATTAGTAGTTGAGGGATGGAACAATGCCTGGATTGCCACGAAAATCTAATTAAAAGAGCAAAACAAGGTCACCTGAGAAGTTGGCGTCCAGGAGGATATGTTTTTTTTGTTCCACCTGGCTTCTTGGGGTGTTTTCCTGTTCCCCTTTTTTCATTTTTTTTTTTCCCGGCTCTCTTTTTACCAGATTGTCTAGGATGACAACTCGTCACAGGACGATTCTACTGATTCGACAATCTGACTGACCTTTTGCTACCAGTTCCTCTGATGCAGGAGTTTGAGTTGCATGGAAGGTGTTGTTAACAGTTTGTTTCTGAGTTTGGGAATTGTAGGGCTGAACATGCTGTGTACTTACTATCAACTGGTAAAAATCGGCGCTGATACCCATTGATGGACAGGCTGTGTCTGCCACGGCCATTGCTTACAGTATCCAGTGTGTTGAGAGTATTTAGGGATTCAAATTTCACCAAGAGAGGCCTGATATCTATGCTTTACACAATGCTGCTGGATTGACACGGATAATGAAATGGGAGAGAGATGTCGCAGGATCAATGGGATGATATTTTAGAGGCGGTGTCATTGAGTGAACAGGGGAAAGTATCCCAACTTTTCATTATTCATAGAGTATACAAAACACCAATATTTTTACAGCACATTGGTGTCAGAAACGATGCAAAGTGTCCAAGATGGCTTATTGGAAGCGGCTGATCTGCTTCACATGATATGGCACGGTCAGAGATTAGACGGGTATTGGGTGGGTATATTAGAGATTATACACCAAGTATTTTCCGTAAGAGTAGATGAAGACCCCAAAATATGTATATTGGGATATGTCTTGAAGGTAGGGACGGACGAGGCTATAAAGGTCGCGTTGGGAAGGCTCTTGTATGTAGCCAGGAAACTGATGACCTTACACTGGATACAGACGAGCCCTCCGACACCTGAGGCAATCCACTTAAAAGTTAATAACATGCTGGTGTATGAAAAACCGATATTCCTAAAAAAAAAAAAAGGTTGCCCACAACATGAAGTTCAACAAGCTATGGAGTAACTGGATGTCTCATAACCACATTGTGATCTGAGAGTATAGGGTAAAGAGACGAACCATTGCCGGAGTGAGTAAGGGTAAGAGAGGGGGATAGGGAATACTGGGGGTCGGGTGGGGGTGGTAGGTTTTCATATGTTTACTTATCTATAAAGTGACTCGAAAGTACAAAGTGGATTGTATCAAATAGGTTTATTTTGATATGACCTTATATACCCAATGTGAATTTGTAACATTATTCTTGTCAATATAAAAAGATTTGATTTAAAAAGAAAAAGAGTCAACAGCAGGTGGCGCTATACAGATAGATGTCAGTGAATAACTCAGTAGCTGTAATATATTTTTAACTACATGCAATTACAGAAGTATTCAGATCCAGGCGCTGGTTTGAAAACTGTAGAATATATTTAGTGGGAGAACCCCTTAAAGTGAATGGGCCTAAGTTGCTGTACACGTCATCATGGACAAGAGTGATGTGGTTTGTGGGAAAAAGCAGGCCATTTTTTCTAATATCAGATTGCTGTATTACTGCTCAGTCAGGGGAACGTAGGAAAACCATTCCCAGTGGTTTTTAGGAAAAGTTCCTTTGCAAGGATTCGTTTATGGAGGTAAATATACTGTATGACTCTCACACGGAGACACAATAAAGTCATCTGAATGCCGGCATTGGTACGCACACGATACCGTCTGTGTCAGTACCGTCCTTTCCATGTCTAGACTCTCAACAGATCAATCTTCCATCTTTTTTGTTATCGGTAAAATGGTATATATTGGCATTCAGTTACTTAGATGCTCCACACACATCAGCATGCAGACTGAATCTGTGGAGGCTGGCATGTGCTCTCCGACATTCACTGGCACTCTGAATGTGCATAGGCGACCTGAAACCCATCCGTAAAAGGCCTAGAAATATTGTATATAGTTTTTATGGATTTACAGTTGTGTTCAAAATAGCAGTCAGACATCACTAACCTAATACTAATCATCCTGGGCTGGAATACCTGTTCACAGGGGCCAGTAGTTGGTTGACTCCATGCAACACAGATGTACAGCAGTTCTCAGAAACAGCGGTTATACAACTAAATATTGGGTGATTCAAAGGAAAGAAAATCTTCAAACATTTTTCAGTTTATATAGTGAATTTTTTTGAACAGTCTAATATTCACATTTCTTCAATTTGTTATTTGATATATTTTTCTTCATGTTTTGATTTGGAATAGAATGTGTAGTGTTCCCAATGCATTTGTGTGTATGGAAATAGAAGCTATTAGAAGGATTTTAAGCTTTATTCGCTTATTCAAACACACTGCTATTATTTTGAACACAACTGTAGCTAATTATTTTCAAAATGCAATGCTATGTGACCATGTTCTGAATGTTGTTTTTAACCCCTAAGGCTCCTTTCACACTGCCATTTTGGTTTCCGTTTGTGAGATCCGTTCAGGGCTCCCACAAGCGGTCCAGAACGGATCAGTTTTGCCCTAATGCATTCTGAATGGAAAAGGATCCGCTCAGAATGCATCAGTTTGCCTCCGTTTCGTGTCCATTCCGCTTTGGAGGCGGACACCAAAACGCTGCTCTCAGCGTTTTGGTGTCCGTCTGACGAAACTGAGCCAAACGGATGCGTTCTGACACACAATGTAAGTCAATGGGGATGGATCCGTTTTCACTGACACAATATGGCACAATAGAAAACGGATCCAACCCCCATTGACTTTCAATGGTGTTCAAGACTGATCCGTCTTGGCTATGTTAAAGATAATACAAACGGATCCGTTCTGAACGGATGCAGACGTTTGTATCATCAGTGCGGATCCATCTGTGCAGATCCATGACGGATCCGAACCAAACGGCAGTGTGATAGTAGCCTTAGGTGTAACGTGAGCCACTGCACTTTAAAATGAGTAAAGCACTAAAAATGAAATGTGGACATTTCTGGGTAATTCTTTGATCTGTGCTGTCCTGTATAAAACTGTAGTGAAGAATACTACACAAAACTGGGAGTATTTCTCTTCTAGCGAATCCTCAATAATAGCAGAGTTGTATCCAAATGCTTTTCAATTTAATTAGAGGTTGTGCAATTGAATGTGTGTTTTCCACTACAGGTGCTATGCTTTTCCTCTGTTATTCCTTCTGGAAACAAGTGAAAACATTGAAAACCGATGATAACCTTTATCAAAGGTTGCCTTACATATTCTGACGCTGTCCAGCCAGTACCTGCAGTGCAGTCTGTGTAGGGAAACACTTCATTAACAAGGGGAAGGCTAACTCCCAGTTGTCAATTTATTCATACCTTCCTGGAGGAATAACAGAGTAATAGCACAACAGAGATTTCTAAGAAAAGATGCTCCAGCATTGTTATTACATGGGGGATACAAGTAGTTGCTAAAAGGAGAACTGATCAGATCCTTTTTAAAGGGGTTTTCCATCTTACCGTTTTTGGCATATTGCTAGGATTGGTGTGGGGTCCCACCTCTGTGTTCCTTTCAGGGCCGTTGAAGCGAAGGGGAACAAAGTGTCCACCCACCTCTCCATTCACTGCTATGAAACTTCAGACAATAGACCAGCGAGTGCTCTCAGCGTGGCCACCGATTTATTCACTGCTATGGGACTGCCGTAAATGGTCGAGCCGACGCCGGGCTATTCTTTGGAATTACCATAGTGGTGAATGGAGGGTGTGGGCGCAGCTTCTCTTCCTTCACTTCGGGGCACTGTTCTGGAGGTAGGAGCACCTATCTGACATTTGTGGAGTAGCCTAGCGATATGCCACCCCATTATCTTCCTATAACTGACACTTCTGTCCTTTATAAACCCCAGTTGATGTTTCTATGAAACATACGGTAAGTAGCTTTCTTTTGGCCGATGCCATTTGCTGAGTTGTGACAATGTAGGTCATTTCTGACACTATCCAGACAGGCTTGGCCAGCACTGACGTGTTGTTGTTTTTTACTTGAGAGGCGCCATATTATTTAGTCTTCTCCAGGTTTAGCTTGCCATCTTCAGTAACCTCGACCAACTGTAATTCATTTGGAGGCATCAGGGAGCAGAAAGATGGCTCTGCTGGCAAGTAAGCCCCTGCATTAGGAGTCTGTCATCGGCTTATTCCCTTCTTTTCACTGACATGAATGTGCATGCTCAGCTCTGCTAGGCATGCATCTTTACGGGGGGATGTACAGGATAGATGGCTGCTGTCACTTCTAAATAAATCTTCAATCTGCTGCTGATTCAGTTAAAATCATATTTATAAAATTGTGTAAAGAAATTCCCTGACTTTTTTTATAAGGTAAAGCCTACCACAAACTAATTTTAGGCAGTAATGGTCATTTAAGAGAGAGTTTTGTTGTACTTCTTTTTTCTTTTTTTCATTGTGGTTCTATTTTTTTGGATTGATTGGGCTTCTATTATAATGCTTTGTCTCACAGCTGGCTCCGGATGCAGAGCGCGCCTTCTGTGCCCTCCAACTCCATGTACCTTATTTGAATGCAATCTGTAACTACATCCAGGGCTTGTGTACTTGGCATATTGCCCTGTGACGGCACAGGTTACCTTCTGTGAATGCTGATGACTACAGTACGTCTGCCTATAGATTGGTTCACATATACAGAACGCTGCCTGTACCTCTTTTGCATACAGCCGACCTTATTAAAGGTATGAAGTCATCATAGGATCATGCAGCGTGCTCATGTTATAGCTTTGTGCAATATTCTAAACCTGAAGCTACGATGGCACGTTCCTGTGCTCTTTCTACGAGACAATATCACTTTAATAAATGACTATTTTCAGATGCACATTGTATTGTAAATGGTGATGCAGAAGTGTCCAGTTCCAACAAATGGTCCTTTATTCTAAAGTATTTATTAAGTGATTAAAGTATGATATTTTTTTTTAAACATTTATATATGGCAATACTATGAGATGAAAATATTTAATTTTGTGTTTCTCGTTTGCTTTTTTTTTTTTACTATTTTAGTTCAGTTATACTTTCATTTTATTCCACCCATCCCTTATTTTTACTATTTGATATTTTTTTTAATCACAATTCCCATATTAAATGTAACTGCATACTCACACTTTTGGTGCTTAAAACTATTAATTTGTTTTATCCAATAAAGGTTATTTATTTGAACCAAAAGGATTTGTCCTCTCTCTTTTTCAGTTCATTTTATGCTATGGTAAGTACGTACAGTACAAAGCATGCCTACAGTTACCCAAAAAATGCAACTCAATATAATACGGTATATTAGGTCATATATAGAACATTAGTGTATATGTTATGAGGCACACTAAGATGATTTATCTAATTTGATATATTTATTTATATATATATATATATAATGAAGAAAATCCGCAGCACTCCTTGAAGTATAGAAAAATGTAGTTTTATTCACACATGTCAAAATGAGACAACGTTTCGGTTCTCTCCCAGAACCTTTTTCAAGTCAGGTGAACATCAAGTGCATAAGTGCTTGTATAAATACATCATCACAATATAATCAATTAGTCATCAACCAATACAAAATCAGTGCACTCCCATATTTAAGGCATGTTACAATTCATTCCTTCTCTACATGTGCATAGATAGAGACTAAACTCTGTGCTTCTCCATTATGATTCACATTCAACACGTGTAGGTGCATACAATAAAGTGCTAAGTGCAATGTAAACCCCATATCCTAAAATACCTTGCTGTGGTAGCATACGAAGAAACAGGAGGAGATGGCGACTGAACTTGTGTGGAGGCACGCCACTACTCCGCGTCTCTCCCTCCTCAGTGCGCATGTGTCAATTCCTTCCCTACGGACGACGCAGTACATAACTTCTCTGCGTCATCCAGAGGCGGAGACCCAACGTCTTGACGTCAGATCCACTCCGTCCGGCCCTACCACGCATATATGCGTGCCAGTACGCCGCGGCAGTGATCCACGCCAAGTCATAGATCTCTTCCGCCATTTTTCTCTAGGGCAAACATTTGGGCATTGTCTAGCGCCATTCACTCCTATTGTTTCTTCCACTTGCCCACCAGCTAAGGTAAAAGCTTGAACCATACTTTCAACAAGAGCATATAATATACTATCGTGGATAAACCATGTAACATCCATTGGGTCCACCCCATACAGCATGTCAAAATATACTTAGGAGTTGCGTCAGTGGGAGGGTATTATCCAACCATCCCTCCTGTCACCCTAAATTCGACATTTAACCCTTTGGGTTTCAAAGTATCTAACCGAAAGATCCATCTGAGCTCAGTTTTCTTTAAAATGGTTAAACGATCCCCTCCTCTATCAAGTGGTTTTACATGGTCCAAAACCATAAATCTCAAATCACTCTCTCTATGGCTTTTTTCAGCAAAATGTTTCGACACAGGCAGGTCACGTCTTTTGTTCCTAATGGACTGTCTATGGTTATTCAACCTGGTTTTTACGTCACACGTGGTTTCGCCCACGTATAACACCTTGCATGGACACCACAAAACATATATCACCCATGATGAATCACATGTGAGATAATGCACTTTATTGTATGCACCTACACGTGTTGAATGTGAATCATAATGGAGAAGCACAGAGTTTAGTCTCTATCTATGCACATGTAGAGAAGGAATGAATTGTAACATGCCTTAAATATGGGAGTGCACTGATTTTGTATTGGTTGATGACTAATTGATTATATTGTGATGATGTATTTATACAAGCACTTATGCACTTGATGTTCACCTGACTTGAAAAAGGTTCTGGGAGAGAACCGAAACGTTGTCTCATTTTGACATGTGTGAATAAAACTACATTTTTCTATACTTCAAGGAGTGCTGCGGATTTTCTTCATTATTTCAAAGTCCTGAATCCAGGGACCACCGCTGGCACCACACAGCTACGGCTGAGTTAACAAGGAGTGCTGCCTGAACTTTTTCTTTATGGATCCATTGGCGACTGAGGGCTTTGCACCCGATTTTACCAACATGGAAGGTATGACCTTACAATTAATGGACAGTGATACACATGTCTTCTCATACAGTAATGTGGATATACAGAGGATTATGGGGAATGTGGAAGGGGATGCTGCCTTCCTGAATGTACCCTCGGCAATTAACATCAAAAGGGACTATGAAAATGTCACAAAAAAGCTGCTGTCCATTGAGCTACACTCATTGACACTAGCACAATATTATAAAAACAAACGCATACCCAGGGGGATGCGATCCCGTTTGAAGCCAAATATGTTTTCACAGGATGGAGAATTTAGAACACGCTTTGAAGCCATTTCGAATAAATATGCGATGGACATTATGTTACTTAATATTGAGTTCTCGCAGAAAGAGATGACGGCGTTAAGGAGTAAATTGCAGGACACTGAACAACAGCTGAAATCAACCTTATCTGTAAATGAGGTGGATGCCTTTTTATTGAAACAACAAACCTTTTTGGATAAAATGCGGAAAGATCTTGAAGAAATTAAAAGGTCAAAGTGGCATAGAGATCAGAATGATTATGAATCTGGACATATTTATATTTGGGAACAACCGTGGCATACGGAAAGAAATCTGATGGCCAAAAAAACAACAAAACGGAATAAGGAAACGAATAAATGGGTCAGAAATAAAGATCCAAATGATGAAGTGAACTCTAGTCAACCTGGGCCTTTTTTAGGAGTGAGTGGCGCCGCAAGAGATGCCCCACCAGAAGGGGAGGGCGTAAGCACAGAAGAGCTGGCAAAAACCAGAGTACAAAGACCCATGAGGACCAACAGTTCCAGACAGACGAATGTGATAAAAAAGAAGTAGAGTCTAACGTGGTTGTTAACATTTCGTCCTATACATTGAATGAGCATGAATTGAAGGTTTTAAATAAGGGTTTGTCTTTTTGTCCACAGGCTAAGCCTGATTGGTTCCAGTTGGAACTGGACTTGAACCGCCTCTTCAGGAATCTTAAACTGAGGGTGTGGTTCGACTCTGGTTCCTCTGCAACCACGAGCACTAATGATGTTGATGTATCAGATGTTGGGTTAACATTGAAACAATTTGGGTTACATCTTAAAAGTGATTTCTTTCCCGTTGTAAACTCACATGCCCTAGAGTGCTTCATTGAGGCTGTTAAGAGAGATGTCGCCCTGCTTAGACAACAAACTAAACCAGATGTACTGATTAAACCCAATATTACGGCACAAGAAATGTCCGCTCTGGAGGGTTTGTCCAGGAACCACGATCTCACCATCAAGCCTGCGGACAAGGGTGGTGGGATCGTGGTTATGGATACCTCCCAGTATATAGGAGAAATACACAGGCAGTTAGGAGAACCTGGTGTCTATGAGCCTTTGTCCAGGGACCCCAGGTTTGATATTGCCAGAAAAATTGATACTCAGTTGACTATTGCGGAACAGAATGGTGTCATAGATAAACAACTTAAAGAGTTTTTTGTGGTGAAGTCCCCAGTTACACCGACTATATATGTATTACCCAAAATACATAAAAGGTTGATTGACCCCCCAGGTCGGCCAATAATTTCTGGCAGGAATTCGATTCTCTCAAACATTAATGTCTTTTTGGACAAAATGTTGAGGGAATATGCGCTGGGTGCCAAATCATATATTAGGGATACTGGGGACTTCATCAGTAAGATTAGTGGGATACGTATCCCGCCAGGGGCTATTTTGGCATCTTTTGACATTGTGTCATTGTACACCTCGATCAATCACGAGAAGGGCCTGAGGGCTGTAGCGGAGATGTTGCAAGGCGCAGAACATCCCACTGCAGTTCAACAGTTTGTACTGACACTATTGGAGTTGTCCCTGAGGAACAACTATTTTGTGTTCCAGGGACAGTTCTACTTGCAGGTTAGGGGCGCGGCAATGGGGTCTAATGCCGCGCCCACTTACGCGAATATATTTGTACGGTCATTTGAGGAGCGTCTCATCTATGTATCTCCCCACTTCAACAAGGTTTTGACGTGGTGGAGGTACATAGATGACATTTTCCTCATCTGGACCGGTACCACGGAGCAGCTGATGGACTTTCACGCATTTTTGAACTCCCTTGATCGGGAGATCCAATTTACGTTGACGTCATCGGCTGACCGGGTGCAGTTTCTAGATACGCAGGTGTACATTGAAGATGAAGAGGTACACATGGATTTGAATGTTAAACCCACCGACAAAAATACATTGTTACATTTTACGAGTGGCCATCCCAGGAGAATGGTGAACTCTTTGCCATTTAGTCAAATGTTGAGAGTACGGAGAATAGTTGACAAGGAGAAAAATATGGCTTCAGCATTGACTAAGATGCAACAATCCTTCATAAACAGGGGGTACCCTAGTGGGCTAGTTGAGAAACACGCTGATAGAGCAAGGGATATCCCCAGAAGGGAATTGCTAATGCTTAAACCAATGCTTAAACCAAGACAGGCCAACGACAGATTACCGTTTGTGTCAACGTATAATGAATTGAGTCCCAGTATTGAAAAAATAGTGAGACGCCACTGGGGGTTGCTAAGTAGTGGACATCCTAATATAGAGGCCTTTAAACAACAGCCTATGATGGCATATAAAAGAGCGGGCAATATTAGAGACAAAGTGGTACGTTCCAGATTGCCTGAAAAGGGTCAGTTGAGACAGACCTTTTTGAAAACAAAGCGTCTGGGATCTTTCCCGTGTCTGGGATGCGTGAATTGTAAACTGATGCATAAAGGGTCAGTGTTCGCGCATCCAGACACGGGAGAAATCTTCAACATAAGGCATTATCTCACATGTGATTCATCATGGGTGATATATGTTTTGTGGTGTCCATGCAAGGTGTTATACGTGGGCGAAACCACGTGTGACGTAAAAACCAGGTTGAATAACCATAGACAGTCCATTAGGAACAAAAGACGTGACCTGCCTGTGTCGAAACATTTTGCTGAAAAAAGCCATAGAGAGAGTGATTTGAGATTTATGGTTTTGGACCATGTAAAACCACTTGATAGAGGAGGGGATCGTTTAACCATTTTAAAGAAAACTGAGCTCAGATGGATCTTTCGGTTAGATACTTTGAAACCCAAAGGGTTAAATGTCGAATTTAGGGTGACAGGAGGGATGGTTGGATAATACCCTCCCACTGACGCAACTCCTAAGTATATTTTGACATGCTGTATGGGGTGGACCCAATGGATGTTACATGGTTTATCCACGATAGTATATTATATGCTCTTGTTGAAAGTATGGTTCAAGCTTTTACCTTAGCTGGTGGGCAAGTGGAAGAAACAATAGGAGTGAATGGCGCTAGACAATGCCCAAATGTTTGCCCTAGAGAAAAATGGCGGAAGAGATCTATGACTTGGCGTGGATCACTGCCGCGGCGTACTGGCACGCATATATGCGTGGTAGGGCCGGACGGAGTGGATCTGACGTCAAGACGTTGGGTCTCCGCCTCTGGATGACGCAGAGAAGTTATGTACTGCGTCGTCCGTAGGGAAGGAATTGACACATGCGCACTGAGGAGGGAGAGACGCGGAGTAGTGGCGTGCCTCCACACAAGTTCAGTCGCCATCTCCTCCTGTTTCTTCGTATGCTACCACAGCAAGGTATTTTAGGATATGGGGTTTACATTGCACTTAGCACTTTATTGTATGCACCTACACGTGTTGAATGTGAATCATAATGGAGAAGCACAGAGTTTAGTCTCTATCTATGCACATGTAGAGAAGGAATGAATTGTAACATGCCTTAAATATGGGAGTGCACTGATTTTGTATTGGTTGATGACTAATTGATTATATTGTGATGATGTATTTATACAAGCACTTATGCACTTGATGTTCACCTGACTTGAAAAAGGTTCTGGGAGAGAACCGAAACGTTGTCTCATTTTGACATGTGTGAATAAAACTACATTTTTCTATACTTCAAGGAGTGCTGCGGATTTTCTTCATTATTTCAAAGTCCTGAATCCAGGGACCACCGCTGGCACCACACAGCTACGGCTGAGTTAACAAGGAGTGCTGCCTGAACTTTTTCTTTATGGATCTATATATATATATATATATATATATATATATATATATATTCAAAGAATATATTTGTGGTTTTATATATATATATATATATATATATATATATACACTGCTCAAAAAAATAAAGGGAACACAAAAATAACACATCCTAGATCTGAGTTAATTAAATATTCTTCTGAAATACTTTGTTCTTTACATAGTTGAATGTGCTGACAACAAAATCACACAAAAATAAAAAAATGGAAATCAAATTTTTCAACCCATGGAGGTCTGGATTTGGAGTCACACTCAAAATTAAAGTGGAAAAACACACTACAGGCTGATCCAACTTTGATGTAATGTCCTTAAAACAAGTCAAAATGAGGCTCAGTAGTGTGTGTGGCTTCCATGTGCCTGTATGACCTCCCTACAACGCATGTGCATGCTCCTGATGAGGTGGCGGACGGTCTCCTGAGGGATCTCCTCTCAGACCTGGACTAAAGCATCTGCCAACTCCTGGACATTCTGTGGTGCAACGTGACGTTGGTGGATAGAGCGAGACATGATGTCCCAGATGTGCTCAATTGCATTCAGGTCTGGGGAACGGGCGGGCCAGTCCATAGCATCAATGCCTTCGTCTTGCAGGAACTGCTGACACACTCCAGCCACATGAGATCTAGCATTGTCTTGCATTAGGAGGAACCCAGGGCCAACCGCACCAGCATATGGTCTCACAAGGGGTCTGAGGATCTCATCTCGGTACCTAATGGCAGTCAGGCTACCTCTTGCGAGCACATGGAGGGCTGTGCGGCCCTCCAAAGAAATGCCACCCCACCCCATTACTGACCCAATGCCAAACCGGTCATGCTGGAGGATGTTGCATGCAGCAGAACATTCTCCACGGCGTCTCCAGACTCTGTCACGTCTGTTATGTGCTCAGTGTGAACCTGCTTTCATCTGTGAAGAGCACAGGGCGCCAGTGGCGAATTTGCCAATCTTGGTGTTCTCTGGCAGATGCCAAACGTCCTGCACGGTGTTGGGCTGTAAGCACAACCCCCACCTGTGGACGTCTGGCCCTCATATCACCCTCATGGAGTCTGTTTCTGACCGTTTGAGCAGACACATGCACATTTGTGGCCTGCTGGAGGTCATTTTGCAGGGCTCTGGCAGTGCTCCTCCTGTTCCTCCTTGCACAAAGGCGGAGGTAGCGGTCCTGCTGCTGGATTGTTGCCCTCCTACGGCCTCCTCCACGTCTCCTGATGTACTGGCCTTTCTCCTGGTAGCGCCTCCATGCTCTGGACACTACGCTGACAGACACAGCAAACCTTCTTGCCACAGCTCGCATTGATGTGCCATCCTGGATAAGCTGCACTACCTGAGCCACTTGTGTGGGTTGTAGACTCCGTCTCATGCTACCACTAGAGTGAAAGCACCGCCAGCATTCAAAAGTGACCAAAACATCAGCCAGGAAGCATAGGAACTGAGAAGTGGTCTGTAGTCACCACCTGCAGAACCATTCCTTTATTGGGGGTGTCTTGCTAATTGCCTATAATTTCCACCTGTTGTCTGTCCCATTTGCACAACAGCATGTGAAATTGATTGTCACTCAGTGTTGCTTCCTAAGTGGACAGTTTGATTTCACAGAAGTGTGATTGACTTGGAGTTACATTGTGTTGTTTAAGTGTTCCCTTTATTTTTTTGAGCAGTGTGTGTGTGTGTGTGTGTGTGTGTATGTATATATATATATATATATATATATATATATATACTCACCTAAAGAATTATTAGGAACACCTGTTCTATTTCTCATTAATGCAATTATCTAGTCAACCAATCGCATGTCAGTTGCTTCAATGCATTTAGGGGGGTGGTCCTGGTCAAGACAATCTCCTGAACTCCAAACTGAATGTCAGAATGGGAAAGAAAGGTGACTGCACGCTGCGATCCGCCGCAATTAACCCCTCAGTTGAGGGGTTAATTGCGCGGATCACAGCGTCCTGTCAGAGGTCGGGTGTCGGGAATGTTCTTCAGTCTCTGCATTGGTGGCAGTGGGCAGTTCCGATCGGAGTCCCAGCAGTGCAATGCTGGGGCTCCGATCGGTTACCATGGCAGCCCGGAGTCATGCTACTGAAGTCTTGGCTGCCATGGTATGTTAGTAAGCAGCATTATACTCGCGTGCGCCGTGGCCGCCGGTCGCTCCTTCTCTGTCTGTGCGGCGCGTTGCTAATGCTTATAGCATTAGCAATGCGCCGCACAGACCTATGAGAAGGAGCGCCCGGCGGCCACGGCGCACGTGATTATAATGCTGCTCACTAACATACCATGGCAGCCAGGACTTCAGTAGCATCCTGGCTGCCATGGTAACCGATCGGAGCTACCCACTGCCACAAATGATGGGGGAGGACCCTGTGGCCACTGCCACCAATGATTAATACTGAGGAGGGAGGGGGGGTGGGTTTGAGTTACCAGAGGGGGCTGATCAGAGGGAGAGGCTGGGGGGCTGATCAGAGGCTGGGGGGCACATGAGAGGCTGGCTGCCATGGTCAGCTCCCTGCTGTTGTGTGCAGAGGGCAGCAGGGAGAGTGTAAAGTCCTATTCACCCTAATAGAGCTCTATTAGGGTGAATATGACAAGAGTTCTAGCCCTTAAGGAGGCTAATAGTTATTAAATAAAAAGTAAAAAAAAAAAAAAGTTTAAACACCCCCACCCCCAAATATAGAAAACAATATATTGCGATATATATCGCATATCGCACTTGCTTAAAATTATATCGCAATATAGATTTTAGGCCATATCGCCCACCTCCAGCAGGTCCCAGGCTGTTATAGTAACTAATCAGAGCACTGTGATATCACTGCAGGGGCCCCAACTCAAAGGCAGAGGGAGCCGCATCCCGCTGCCTAACTTTACAGATGACGCAATTGCTGTTGAACGTGGCATCTGATGGGTTAATTGCTGGTGTTCCGAGTGATCCCCATTCCCCGTCATTGTGGCGGGGTGCCTGCTGTATTATACAGCTGGTACCCACCGCATATGGAGCGGGCTCAGCGCAGCAGCCTATTCTCTGCCTTCAGCCCACTGGCTTGGCACACTCACAGCAGCTCTGTCATTGCACGCAGCCACGCTGTACACTACCTTCTGAAATCAAACGCTCCCCTCTTCTGACCTCTCCTGTCCCTTCCTATTGGCATCGTTGCCCAACGCTGAATACTGCAATGATTGCCAGCACTGGTGCCCAGCAACTCTGACATGGTCACCAGCCATTAAATATGCAGTACGCCAGTCCTGCAGGGTGAGCGAATGTGAGGTCACGGGGGCCAGTTAGCAGACCGAGGGTTACTCTTGGTACTCGCAATTTGTAGAAGATTCTGGGCAGGCGTACAGCAGTGATGGATCCTCTGGGGCACTCTCTGTATATAGGGACCAGGCTGGGTGGTAGGTGAGGTGCCCTGGGTGTTGGAAGTTTAGTGTGCCGGTGACGAGATCCCTTATAGTTTGTGACGCCAGTGCCAGTAACGGTGGCACACCGATTTGTTGTAGGAATAATTGAGGTACACACAGTTGTAGTGAACCAGAACTCCTTTTTACTGAACAGTTCAACTATTTACAGGCTTCAGATAAAGTTCCATATGCAGGATAATGGTATCAGGCAGGCTTGACATAAATGGCAGGTAAAATCCTAGCAAGATAACTCAGAGGGAATAAACTCACAGATCAGGCTGTACTTTCTGCAGAATCCTGTCTGACTTTCTCCAAGGCCCGGATGCCTAATAGCTGGCTTTATCCTTGGGAGGGAACCTTCCTCTGGTATAAATCCACTTGCTGCAAATAACCTTCTGCCTTTCAGCTTTCTACTTTGCTGGTTAAAATTAGCACTGCTTTGTACTTTGTAAGATGCAGGATAACTTCAGGAGGGAACCTCTTCTCCTGGGGGCAAGCTAGGAGCCTGGGCTATCTAGCTGCATGTTAGAAGCTGCACTTCAGCTAACACCTGGCTAAAATCAATACTGGCTTCTGACCACACTCCTCTCTTCTCCTGAACTGGACCTGACTATATATACTAGGGGGTTTCCTAGCTCCCTCTACAGCTTAGAAGGAGAAATTACACCCCTAGCAGTATTAACCTACAAAAAGGCAGCTCTGTCAACTTAAGACAGCTATAATTACCACTTGTACAACATCCAGAATAGACAAAAACCAAACAAGTGGAATTAATATATCAAAATGTCATTTATTATAAAATATATAAGATATGGAGAAACAACAGGATGGTATACAGTGTACGGAGAAGCACAGGGCCAGTAACACCAAGAAAACTACCAGTAAAACTGTGCAGTGTAAGGCACAGGTAGGTACGATCAAAAAATCAAAGCGTGAGGCTCAGGGAAAACCAGAATGATGTAGCATATAAAGGTTGCCCCCAATAGGGTTATGTACACAAGGTACCACAGACCAGATCTGGTAAACCGTAAGCCATAACGCACATACACCAGAATGCATAGGCGCCAAGACCAACCAATGATAATAAATCTAAATGATGAGAATCAATGGCTGGAAATCAGAAATAACATGCACCTAAATACAACCATGTCTTCAGGTACGTCCTGTCACTAGTACAGCTCCATACATCTTATAGGGTACCTTTTGTATGCATCCATAGTGGGTCCCTTGTATTTAGGTGCATGTTATTTCTGAGTAGTGCCCACGTAGTGGGACACTACATACCCCGCTACTTTGAGGTTGCCCGACCTTGGCGCAACATAGGGGGCCCGCCCAGCTGGACACTGACCTGAAAGACAAAAATGCAAAGCCGACATATACAACAATTACTACATTTGCAATGAGATTGGCAGGCAGCTCCGCTGGCAAAGGACAAGTGCGGTGAAAAGGGGCGTCGTTCTCTACGCAGGATAATACAGGGAACAGGGGCGCTGACCTGGTACAGCGTATCAGGAATAACCAGGATAGTCCACAATAATAAAATACAATAGTCCCATAAAACAGCATCTCAGAGGCCCACGTGCATTGTGGTCATCTCTGGGCACAGTCCTTGAATCAAGATTGCACATAAAAGTCACAGCACAGAACTCTACATTTCAGGGATACTTTCCCCTGGCAAGTCCTGGTAGATAAAAGTGGTGCTGTAATATCCCCTACTCAACCTGAAAAGGGGGTTAAAAGGGGTAAGGTGCAAAACAGCAGGCACAACTTGGAATGGCACTTAAAGCAGGCAGGATGTCCTGGAAAACAACATGGCAGAAGAGCAATTGGTATTCTCAGTGGCCTTTCAACCACCACTGGGCCGTGGGGAAAACTGGCAGCTGCTCATTAGGCCGAAACATAGGACTCCTGTCCTGAAACAGTTAAATTCACTGTAAGGGTCCCTCAGCAATCATGGCCTAGCAGGCCTACTCACAGGTATGTGTCCAGTTCTTTCTGATCGTCAGTCGTGGTGCATCCTGGTTCCGCTCTGAGTCTTGGCCTGGAACGGGAATCCACACTTGGCTGGGCCCACAAAATAGTATTAACAGGCAACTGAAGAACAAATGGGCCTGTCAATTGTACAGGCTCCGCAAGCCTGGGGGTGAATGAGGTAGCAGGCTCCATAGGTCTGGGTGTCGCTGGCTTTATGCGACGGACCCGACTCCTGGCATAACAAAGTTTCTCCGCTGGCGCGGTCATGGGGGTCGCCGGGCTGGTGGCGACGGGATCCTTCACTGCATACCAGGGAACAACATCCTCTGATCGCATTGGTGCTGCTTTGGACGCAGCAATTTGACGCAGGCCATCAAGGTGTACTTCCAGCCTGGCGATCTGTTCCTCCAGAGTCTCTGATGATGCTCCGCTGCAGGGATCCGGTGCTTTCGCAGCAGATTCAGGTGCCGAGTCACGACTCCCTCCTCAGCGCAGGTCATCAAGGGCCTCATGGAACCTGCGCATGTTCTCCATCTCCACTTGAGTCTTTTCCCTGCGAGGCAATTCAGGTGAGGGATAGGGACTCACCCATTTCTCTAACACCGTAGGTTGCCAGAAGATGTTGGGGCCTGTGACTGAACCCCTCTCCTGGTAAGTATTGCGAGCAGGGTCCATCGGATTCTCTGGCTCGCATTCCGGACTGGTGGGCTCCTCAGGCTCTTCCCAATCCTCCGGTTTGGACTTAGGATGGGTTACCGCAGTTGCATAAGGACCCCTCAGGCCCTCAGCGGGGGTAAATTCAACTTCTCCTTCCCGGAGATTATGTAAATGTTAGAGTAAATAGCTGCGCTTCACAGACCTCCGATTCACATAAAGGTCTCGGCCGGTGGAGGAGTCCTTGATAAACCCGAAACCTCGGCCTTTATCGAACGTTACAACCACTCCCATCCTTCTCTCCAGACGGGGCTGGGTATTCGCATGGTGCTCGTATACTGTCTTCGCGAGTTCCTCAAAGTAGATCTTCTTGGCGGTAGTCTTACGTATTGCAGCGGCGTGTATCTCGGCCATCAGCAAAGGCCATTGCGCAGTAGGCTTGACAAATCCACCCCGCGAGCCTGGGCGCGGCTCGGGCTGCGACCGCGGTGGGAAGCAAGGTGGCCCCTCCGGTCCCGGAGTATAGGCGGGTGGTGCTTCTCCCTCTCCAATCATTTCAGGCTCCAGGGTCTTGTTCGCAGGTAAGGCCATTCCGGCAGGAGACTCTCCACTCTGCAACACGCCCGATCCTTCTACTGCACACATCTGGGCGGCACGTAGGACTTCGCACATGAACTCCCACTGCTTCGGGAGGCCGCCCCCTAGATACTCCAACATGGGGAGGCGGAGTCCATATTGGTATATATGCAAATCAAATTCAGAGGCGGTGGTGCGAAGATACAGTCCTTCCCGCTCTTTCAGTAGAAGGCGCCAAATTCTTCCCGCCAACAAAACACAGCGATGGCGCAGCAATAATTCAGTCAGCTTAGGCGGCCATCTTGCAGCATAAGGCTGTCAATTCACTGACAGTAAGTGGTGACTCAAAAAGCAGCAAACAGTCCACAATATACCGTTTTTCACACCGCGATTGTCCACAGTTCTTTGGCCCCAAAATTTTCAAATAAACAGGGCATATATCACTTAATAGGCGATTATGGCACACAGTTCAGATTCCACTATGGCGTAGGAATATTCGTATCCTGTTCGTGACGCCAAAATATGCAGTACGCCAGTCCTGCAGGGTGAGCGAATGTGAGGTCACGGGGGTCAGTTAGCAGACCGAGGGTTACTCTTGGTACTCACAATTTGTAGAAGATCCTGGGCAGGCGTACAGCAGTGATGGAGAGGCTGACACATGGATCCTCTGGGGCACTCTCTGTATATAGGGACCAGGCTGGGTGGTAGGTGAGGTGCCCTGGGTGTTGGAAGTTTAGTGTGCCGGTGGCGAGATCTCTTAAAGTTTGTGACGCCAGTGCCGGTAACGGTGGCACACCGATTTGTTGTAGGAATAATTGAGGTACACACAGTTGTAGTGAACCAGAACTCCTTTTTACTGAACAGTTCAACTATTTACAGGCTTTAGATAAAGTTCCATATGCAGGATAATGGTATCAGGCAGGCTTGACATAAATGGCAGGTAAAATCCTAGCAAGATATCTCAGAGGGAATAAACTCACAGATCAGGCTGTACTTTCTGCAGAATCCTGTCTGACTTTCTCCAAGGCCCGGATGCCTAATAGCTGGCCTTATCCTTGGGAGGGAACCTTCCTCTGGTATGAATCCACTTGCTGCAAATAACCTTCTGCCTTTTCAGCTTTCTACTTTGCTGGTTACAATTAGCACTGCTCTGTACTTTGCAAGATGCAGGATAACTTCAGGAGGGAACCTCTTCTCCTGGGGGCAAGCTAGGAGCCTGGGCTATCTAGCTGCATGTTAGAAGCTGCACTTCAGCTAACACCTGGCTAAAGTCAATACTGGCTTCTGACCACACTCCTCTCTTCTCCTGAACTGGACCTGACTATATATACTAGGGCAGTGATGGCGAACCCATGGCACTCAGAGCACTCTCTGTGGGCACCCGCACCCTGGAGAAAGTCTATGGTGTACCAATATGCCTTAGAATTTGCCTGCCATTCAATAGTGCAGGACATGCTATGAACAGCACAGGCAGTACATTTAATGTAGGCAGGTTATTATAGCTAAATGATAAAGTACATGGAAGATATATGATATTGGTGTTCAGGTTAAATTGCCGTGTTGGCACTTTGCGATAAATAAGTGGGTTTTGGGTTGCAGTTTGGGCACTCGGTCTCTAAGAGGTTCACCATCACTGTACTAGGGGGTTCCCTAGCTCCCTCTACAGCTTAGGAGGAGAAACTACACCCCTAGCAGGCCTGGTACACAGGAAATAACATGAAATTATACATTACAATGCAATATAAAATACCATAACCATATTCCACAGGAGGTGGAGAACAACATGACCCAATTGACCCTTGAGTAGTGCTCACCCTTACGTAGTGGGACACTACATTTACATAAGGCAAAACTTTGTACAGTATAGCAATAAAGTTAAAAAGTAATACACAAGTTACCATAAAGGGAGGATATGATGGTGTACCCCCCGCCCCTTCCCCCCCTACATGCTGGTGTCCCTCTTTTGCTAGGAGATCTGTAACTGTCAAACTTTAGCTATGTGCAGAATATGCCATGCTACGTTATTTCAGAGTCACCTTGTTTTTCTTTTTTGTCACCGTGACTCTGTCTTAAGTAAATTGAGTACATTTATATGAGCTGCAGTCGTGTACCCGCACAGTACATCTGTTTCTTAGCAACATGGCTGCCTCGGTTTTTGAAAGAACATAGAAAAAATGATATTTAAGCACATTGACATTTTAAAGTAAGATGCAAACAATAAAGTGTCATAACTTTGCTTTTGTAAGTCTTGTCTTTGCAAAAAAGCTGTATATTAGACTTA
The DNA here is from genome assembly GCF_905171765.1 of Bufo bufo. Taxonomy (NCBI): domain Eukaryota; kingdom Metazoa; phylum Chordata; class Amphibia; order Anura; family Bufonidae; genus Bufo; species Bufo bufo. Next base: position 105,004,620 of record NC_053390.1, on the reverse strand, counting down.
TTCTGATGGGGTCAACCGATTGCTGTGTTGGATAATGCAAACACAAACCGCACCAGGAGAATTGTGGAAGGGCTGGTCCCAGTACACATAACCAAAGCTATATCTGGGCAATTACCCCGGGTACTGCTCCCAGTACCCCAGGCAAACAGCTAATTTTGTCACGGTCCCAGTCCAAGTGTCAGCCATTCAGATGAGTAGCTGTCTATACAAGGGCTCCAGTCCTCCATAACTGGAGATGACCATGCACAGAGATTGTCCATTCTGGCTCACAGAGGAAGGATCCTGAGCATATAAACCTGCGTAGTGGAGATAGGGGTTGTCTTCATAAGACAACCCCATAATATTAATATGGTTCTTGAAAGAATGCTAAAGCTACAATGAAGACCCATCTGGAGGACATAAAGAGTACTCTAATACAGATGCATGGGTGATTCAGGGTCTGTGAAAAGTCAGGTATCAAACCTTAACCTGTTACGGACACAGGGCGTATAAAAATAAAGTTTTCCCCCTAAAAAATTAAAAGTTTTAAGAAAAAATAAACAAAAACGTAATTTTCCCCAAATAAAGTAAAAATAAATTGGTTAAAAATAGGGTTGACATATTAGGTATCGCCGTGTCCGTATCGACCGGCTCTATAAACATATCACATGACCTAACCCCTCAGATGAACACCGTAAAAAATAAAAAATAAAAACTGTGCTAAATAACCATTTTTTTGTCAGCTTACATCACAAAAAGTACAACAGTAAGCGATTAAAAAGGCGTATGCCCACCAAAATAGTACCAATCTAACCGTCACCTCATCTTGAAAAAAATGAGACCCTATCTAAGACAAAATGAGACCCTATCTCAGAATATGGAGACACTAAAACATCATTTTTTTTGTTTTAAAAAAGCTGTTATTGTGTAAAATTTACATAAATTTAAAAAAGTATACATATTAGGTATCGCCGCGTCCGTATCGACCGTCTCTATAAAAATATAACATGACCTAACCCCTCAGGTGAACACCGTAACCCCTCAGGTGAACACCTTTCATCACAAAAAGTGTAATAGCAAGCGATCAAAAAATCATACGCACCCCAAAATAGTGCTAATCAAACAGTCATCTCATCCCGCAAAAATCATACCCTACCCAAGATAATAGCCCAAAAAAAAAAAAAAACTATGGCTCTCGAACTATGGAGACACTAAAACATGATTTTTTTTGTTTCAAAAATGAAATCATTGTGTAAAACTTACATAAATAAAAAAAAAGTATACATATTAGGTATCGCCGCGTCCGTATCGCCCGGTTCTATAAAAATATCACATGACCTAACCCCTCAGGTGAACACCGTTAAAAAAAGTTTTCAAAAAGCCATTTTTTGTCACCTTACATCACAAAAAGTGTAATAGCAAGCGATCAAAAAGTCATATGCACCCCAAAATAGTGCCAATCAAATCGCTGCGTCTGTGACAACCTGCTCTATAAAGATACCACATGATGTAACCTGTCAGATGAATGTTGTAAATAGCAACAAAAAAAAACTGTGCCAAAACAGCTTTTTCTTGTTACCTTGCCTCACAAAAAGTGTAATATAGAGCAACCAAAAATCATATGTACCCTAAACTAGTACCAACAAAACTTCCACCCTATCCTGTAGTTTCTAAAATGGGGTCACTTTTTTGGAGTTTCTACTCTAGGGGTGCATCAGGGGGGCTTCAAATGGGACATGGTGTCAAAAAAACAGTCCAGCAAAATCTGGGGTGTTTCTGTAAATTACAGAATCAGGGCCATAAATATTGAGTTTTGTTTAGCTGTTAACCCTTGCTTTGTAACTGGAAAAAAAATATTAAAATGGAAAATCTGCCAAAAAAGTGAAATTTTAAAATTGTATCTCTATTTTCCATTAATTTTTGTGGAACACCTAAAGGGTTAACGACGTTTGTAAAATCAGTTTTGAATACCTTGAGGGGTGTTTTTTCTTAGATGGGGGTCACTTTTATGGAGTTTCTACTCTAGGGGTGCATCAGGGGGGCTTCAAATGGGACATGGTGTAAAAAAAAACAGTCCAGCAAAATCTGCCTTCCAAAAACCATATGGCATTCCTTTCCTTCTGCGCCCTGCCGTGTGCCCGTACAGCAGTTTACGACCACATATGGGGTGTTTCTGTAAACTACAGAATCAGGGCCATAAATATTGAGTTTTGTTTAGCTGTTAACCCTTGCTTTGTAACTGGAAAAAAAAAATTAAATGGAAAATCTGCCAAAATTTTGAAATTGTATCTCTATTTTTCTTTAATTCTTGTGGAACACCTAAAGGGTTAACGATGTTTGCAAAATCAGTTTTGAATACCTTGAGGGGTGTAGTTTATAGAATGAGGTCATTTTTGGGTGGTTTCTATTATATAAGCCTCACAAAGTGACTTCAGACCTGAACTGGTCCTTAAAAAGTTGGTTTTTGAAAAATTTCTGAGAAATTTCAAGATTTACTTCTAAACTTCTAAGCCTTGTAATGTTACCCAAAAATAAAATGTCATTCCCAAAATGATCCTAACATGAAGTAGACATATGGGTAATGTAAAGTAATAACTATTTTTGTAGGTATTACTATGTATTATAGAAGTAGAGAAATTGAAACTTGGAAATTTGCAAATTTTTCCAATTTTTTGGGGAAATTTGGTATTTTTTTATAAATAAAAATGAATTTTTTTGACTCCATTTTACCAGTGTCATGAAGTACAATATGTGATGAAAAAACAGTCTCAGAATGGCCTGGATAAGTAAAAGCGTTTTAAAGTTATCACCACTTAAAGTGACACTGGTCAGATTTGCAAGAAATGGCCTGGTCCGTAAGGTGAAATAAGGCTGTGTCCTTAAGGAGTTAAAGAGTGTATTCAGAAGTTGTGGATGTTTGTTGTGAGTTCTGCACTGTAAATCTTCAACGATTTACAGTAGAATACATGTTACTCAAAATCCCAAAGGGTTAAAGGGCTTCTATCACCCCCCATTGTGCAATTTTCATTAGCCGACATTAGCTATTTGCTAATGTCAGCTAAGTGCAATCATACATGTCCTACCTTTGTCTGTGGCTTATTTCTTGTAAAAATCATACTTTTATCATATGCAAATTTCTTCACTACCAGCAAGTTGGGCGTATACTTGCTGGTAGCCGCCGCATCTGCTGCTTCTAGAGACGCCCCATCTCCTCTTGATAGACAGGGCCAGCGAGCGCTCTCCCCCTCCCATTGGCCCCCTCTTCTGCTGAATTCCCACGCCTGCGCCGTAACGTTCCTCGATCGGTGCAGGCGTACTGAGTGAAGGACACAAGCTCGCCAGCTCCTTCCTCAGTGCGCCTGCGCCGATTACGTCACACTACACCCGGAAGAGAAGACTGCCGATTATCGCTGATGCAGGCAGTCTTCTCTTCCGGGTGTAGTGTGACGTAATCGGCGCAGGCGCACTGAGGAAGGAGCTGGCAAGCGAGCGTCCTTCTCTCAGAACGCCTGTGCCGAATGAGGACCGGTACGGTGCAGGCGCGGGATTTCATGGGCAGAGAGGGCCAGCGGGAGGAGGAGAGCGCTCGCTGGCCCTGTCTATTAAGTGGAGGAGGGGGCGTGTTTATAGTCCGAGGATACGGCGGCTACCAGCAAGTAACCGCCCAACTTGCTGGTAGTGAAGTAATTAGCATATTATAAAAGTACGATTTTTTAAAGAAATTACAGCACAGAGAGAGGTAAGAGTGATATATATAGACTCAACTGACATTAGCAAATAGCTAATGTCCGATACTGAAAATTGCTAAATGGGGGGTGACAGAAGCCACTGTGCATCCACAGGAGAAACACACCTATAAGGCAAATGCAGATTTACTACAGGAAAAACTCTTCTGTGTGTGTGGTCATTCACAGAAGGTCTGCATCCTGGGTTCCAATCCGACCAAGGGCAACATTCGCATAGTATCTGTATGTTATCTGCATGGGTTTCCTCCGTGTACTCTGGTTTTCTCCTAAAACGTGGATGATAGAGGGAATTCGATCATGAGTGCCATTGTAGACATTGACTGATGTACGTGATGACTATCTCGCATTGAGCAGCTGATTGGGACTGTTCAGGGCGGAATGGCAATTTCCTGATTACGCATTACTGCATTAAATATGTAACGCCCCAGAGTGGCATTACCACTTTTGCACCCTGCTACTATCTTTAATGGGCTAATAAAACGTAATCTTATGTATTTTGTTCAGGTCCTATACACTGTGCATTTCTAATGTTTGCAACTGTTGTGTTCAAATGTAATGTGCCTGGTTCACCAACAGGTGGCAGCAAACATGGCAGAGCTACAGTTAGGTTGAATGGAGCATTCCATTCTAACCCCCCCCCCCTCCCCCTGGAGGGGAGTGAGTGAGTCCTACTTCCTGCAGGAAGGGTGGGTCCCAGTTTCTAGTTAGTTCTAGCTTACCCCATTCTTGGGGAAGGTGTGCAGGGCATGTCTCTGCTAGACGTGCCCAAGCCAGCCAGAGCACCCTCAGCTCTGCTGGCCATGGAGGTCAAAGCTTGAAACCTCAGAAGCCAGGAGCATAGTGTTGTGCATTTTCATAAGTGTACAGTTTTATCTGAAGATATTATAGTCTAAATATCAATGCTCATTGCCTTTAAGTGTAAAGTCAGATTGAACCAGAGACTAAAACCTTTTCTGTAGGATTAAAACAGGCCGAGATGAGGTTATGCTGAATTCAGTTTGGGTTAAATGTTTGTAGGGACATAGAGTGTATTGTCTCTTAAAATTATTATGAGCAGATGTGGTATATCTGTTAATGCTATGATGGGTCCTACAGACCCATGTGTCTGTGAAAGAGAACCATTTGAATAGCAATGTATTATTTTACTTCATTACAAAGTCATTAGGGAAGTCTACTTTATAGAAAGCATTGGGTATGTGAATGTCCCATTCATGTCTTCATATTTATATTCTATATATTCCTGTGTGGTGTATTTAAATTTGCAACATATCTTAACCAATGAATTATATAATATGTCATCTATGTGTAACAGTGTGTTGATATATATATATATATATCCTTTAGAATATATATTTTATGCCGTGTGTATCCCACTGACCATATAGACTTTTTAAGCCGAGATTAAGCCGAGATTAAGATCATTTGATGGCTCTCTGATAAGTGTAGGTAGAGACGCTTTACAGGTAAAAGGTACATCACGGTTGACATTTAGAATTGGCAAAAAGACCATTAGACACCCCACATTGATTGTGGATCTTCCATATGATCGGCTGATCATAGAAATTGATTTACTAAAAAGGTTGAGTACCATAATAGACTTCATTAATTAAGCAGTTTGAACTCAGGTGAAGACACCCCATTGCCTATGAATTCTCTTGCAATGCACAAGTACAACGCAGTTGTCACGTGATTGAAGAAAGGCCTAACTCTATTGAAGTTCATTTCAGGAAGAGTCAAACGCCGGATGTCACGATCCTGAAGAATGGTAAGCCCGAGGAAGCTGTCAACGGTGCCGCTCATATCATTACCATCCAAAGGGACAGAATCTAAAAGGTAACCCTGGATGATGATATATTGACTATTTCTCTTGAAGGAGGAAATAACAAAGTCGCGGACCTGACAAAACATACTCAATCCATGGTACGGATTGAAAAGGTCAATGACAATTTATTGATTCCCATACAGGTGAACAATATAGCCCGGGTGAAATATGCCAAATTGGATCTGAAATCCGAAGCCAGCTACATAAGCTTAGGACTCTTAAAACAGGTCACCAATCCTAAAATGATTAAAAGTTTCTCTCCACATGAACAATGGGTTCATGATCTGGATGGAGATTCCCAGAGTCATAATGTGGTTGCAAGATGTCTTTTGTCTATTTCCATAGGAAATAAGATTACGGAACACGTTTTCATCGTGATAAATGAACCACGGTACCAAATGTATATAGGTAACGACCTTCTACACCGATTTGCGTACAGATTGATCTGGTGAATAAGACCTTATGGTCCAGATTACCAGGAAACCCAGAGGGATTCCAGGATGTAGAGCAAGCCTTAAGATGGGGACAACGGATGCCCTATGCCGTAAGTATTGAGGTTGCTGAAGAGGTTGAAATCCCTGAAGGATGCAAACCATTTCTTCTTCCCATTCAAGTGAAGAAGGGACAGAAACTGAAGAATGCAGATGCCTTTATCTGTTTATCCAACCGGATGCAACAACTCGGCCTGAAGGTAAAGCCCACGCCCATGATAAACGTCCATCAGGTTCCATTACAGATGGTAGTCCATAATATGGTTCCCCATAGCATATCCCTACAAAAGGACACAATAATTGGTCTAGCTATGGATTCGGAATACTATACTTTTGGATTGCAGAATGATGTTATTGGACTTATTCCTGATGAATACCTGACGGAAGAACAGGTAGTAGAACAAAGTTTTTCATCAACACCTGAGAGGTTATTCAATATACATTCTGTTTATCTTTTCAGCTCCGAAGAAGGTACATGCCACATCGAAGAGTCATCATTGGTTTTCAACCATGAAATCGATGAGAAGGAGTACGAATCCTGTCAACAAGGAAAGGATAAGGTACGCTACACCCAAAATGACTTAACCAGTGAGCTTGAAGAAGCTTATGAGTTAAGTCAGCCTGAAATCTTTTCAGAATTTCAGGAGCTAGTGGAAGAACAAGTCTCTATAGCTGATGCATGCTCCGATGAGTCAGAGGGTCAACAGCTAAAAGAACTCTTCACAGAGTTCCAGGACATGTTCGCCAAGGATTCTTATGACTGTGGAGAAACAGACATACATATTGCAAGAATCCAGACAGATCCCGATGCACCCCCTGTCTTTGTCAAACAATACCGACTTCCACTGGCGGCTTACGAGTCACTATCGGAAATTGTTAAGAACCTGGAGAGGAGGGGCATTATTTGTCCAATACATAGCTTGTTCAACCATCCGATACTTGGAGTCCTCAAACCCAATGGTCAATTTCGTCTCTGCTTGGACCTAAGACAATTAGGATCAAAAATTTTCACCGCCCTTGACTGTGCACAAGGATATTGGACTATTAAAGTTAACGAGAGGGATCAGTACAAATTGGCCTTCACATTTGGTAAGCAACAATATGCATGGACCCGACTGCCCTTCGGGTACATAAATGCGGGCCATGAATTTACTAAAGAAAGGAGTTAAATGGGAATGGAGTGAGCGTCATGAGCAAGCTGTGAATGAACTCAAGGTCAAACTTATCCAGGCTCCATGCCTTGCCTATCCAGAAGGGGGAAAACCTTTCTTCGTGGAAACAGGTTTCACTGGCAAAAGCATGAGTGCAGTCCTTTTCCAAAAACAGGAAAACCGGAACAGAATCATTGCCTATGCCAGCAAGTCATTGTCACCAGTAGAGGTAAAATTCAATAGCTGTGAGAAAGCGTTACTGTCAACTGTGTGGTGTTGGGCATTTTCATACGTACAAAATATTATCTAATGACATTATAATCAAAATGAATGCTCATCTCATTGCCTTTAAGAATAAGATCAGCCTGAACCAAAGTTATATTATATGGCTGAGGAAGCCAAAATGAGTTCATGGCAAGTTCAGTCTATATAAAAAAATTATAATTGTGAACATAAATGGACATTGTATTGAAAGTTAGTGCTAAAGATATGAGACCATCTGTTAAGGAGTAAGTCAACTCCCTAAAACATGTCTGTCTGGAGGGAACAAGGTTACTTGATAAGGACTCATGTCCGTATCACACACCTGCTGCCTGAGGTTCAATTTATATATTCATAATTATATTATATATATCTTTGCATGGTATATTTAGTTTACAACATATGTTAATCAATAATTCATATAATGTGTTATCTATGTGTAACAATGTATCGATTTATATATATGTTATACCATGTATTTACCATTTAGAAGGTACAAAAACAAGTAAGTTTAAGTTAATTGGATTTCAAAACAATAGTTATTCATGGACGTAGATAAGGGAAATGTACAAGTTCCAATGCCAAGCATCAAAGCCGCTCAACCTATATTTCAAAAAGATAGGAGAAGACAGTCAACTCCAACAAGTCCAGGATATAGGTAATTAAAAGTGTCAGGAAAAGACCTTCCTCAATGATTTATTTAGAAAGGTCAACGAGGTCCTGTGAAAGTATTATTAGATATTTAATTTTAATGCTTAAAAGTTGTTATGTTCATCTACAATACCGCAGTGCCATCTGGAGGCAGATGGACAACATTATATTATTTCACTATTTATTCTACACCATATTAGGAGTTTGATATGACATCATGATGTTATTAGCATGCGAATACACCCACCCTACCTGATTGGGAATCCATAATCTAAAGGGGATGATTCTTAGATAAGGGGGGGAATAATTACTCGTGTGCGGGGTAGCATGGAGGAGCTAGCAAGAGAAAAAAGGCGAGAGCTGGAGAGAAAAAAAAGGAGAAAGAGAGGAGAGGAGAAGTTGAGGTCTATCAAGATGGAAGCCATGGTGAGATGCGCTATGATGGACCACCCAGCTTTCCTAGGAGCAGAAGTGAGATTCCTACTAGGACTTGGTAAGAGACACAGAAAATGATATTTCATTTTATTAAGACTAATTTGATAGTGTGGGTGAAATTATACCATATAGATTGGCGAATAAATAAATGATTAAATAAATTGATCATCTCCATATTGAGATGTAGTCTTAGGATATTGTGAGGCTTCATTCTACCTGCAGAAGAATCTAGACTCATAATCTAGCAAAGCATTAAATAATTGCTTATATATATATATTGATAGAACATTCTTCGCCAAGCTAAGTGATGGATTCCCACAGGAAAGACGTCAAGTCCTTCCCATTTAAGATCCTAGATCCCTGTTATTTGTCTTAATAGTCTTACCAATGTTATATATGTGAAAATAGTCCAGGATGGGGCGGAAGGATACAGTTGTCTCTTCTAAGTTATATCCTTGGATGGAAGTGCCCATCTTGAAGCCATGTGATGTGTAGTTGGTTAGGGGGGCAGAATGTATGTAGCATTCTATATTGATGTCTAGGATTAGACATGCCCATCTTGATATCATGAGGTTTTCTCTGAACAGAAGTAATGTATATAACTTATGTTCATATTTTGATATCCTAACCTAATAATAGCTTGGTTATAATGTGACAAGTTATTTCCACTCACATATATTGTTAAGCTTGTAATGCTTTATATTAATGCTATATATATTCATTTGCATGTATCATTGTGTTTATTTACTTATATATGTTTATAATCTTGTAACCAATAAATCTGCATATTTTTTCATAATACCTGTGTATTGTTGTATAATGCAGAACTACATTTTATCATTAACATCATCTCACGTCAAAAAGAACTTTTTTATCTGAGGAAATAGTCAGACTCAGATGTGAATTGTATCAATTAGGTTGGCTACAATTCATCAGGTCATGATTTTAAGAATTTATGACAAATTTTATAAATTTTATTTTTTTATGGTTAATTATTTTTATGACCATAATTAATAATTCTTAATTGAATTATTACCCCCCGACAGTGGCCTTTACAATATTTCAGGAGTTTTATCCAAGGTGAAAGAATCATTGTGGAGACTGCACACCAACCGCTGCAATACTTGCAGAGTGATCGGATAAGGGATGGAAACCTGTCAAATAGCAGGATAACCGCCTGGACGATGTCCTTAATGGGATGGCCGTTGGAGATCAGGTATAAACAAAATAATAAGAACCCAGTTGCTCAAGGATTAGCTGAACTCCATGATTGTACCTGTCACGGCTGTATGTGAGCAACAATAGTAATACACAGTACAGAGCTACTGACTGGACCCAGAACTAGGGAGGATAAAGGGTGACCCCTGTCCGACCCTCAACGCTCTCCCTATTCTGCTAAAGCACATGCCCGGATCCAAATGGCGGAACGAGGCATGCCCACGTGCCTAAGACTAATGACCACTGTAACCCCTACAATAGTGGAAGGGGCACGGCCACCAGTGCCCTACTCAGTATATGGAGGGAACCGTGGCCACCTCAGATCCAGTCAGAAACAAACAGGAACACAACAATGTCTGCACACTTAGCTGAGGGTGTTGCAGCCGCAGAGAAGACGGATCCAAGGACAGGCTGGCAATATCCGGAGTGCTAGCTGCAGCAGAACACAGGCCCAGTGAACTGATAGCTACAAGTGAAGAAACTAAAGCAAGAGCTACAACTGAAGTGAGAACTATAATCCACATCCTATCATAGGAGGAGGGGTGATATAAAGAGAGGGAAATCAAACACATGAAGAACAGCTGTGGTGAAAGAAACCAAAAGTAAACAGAGTAGTGAGAACTCCTCCCAGCTCTAGTAGTGACATCATCACAGGGGTGGAGAAACAGAGCTGTGAGAACGTCCCAAAGCTCTGGTAGTGACAGTACCCCCCCCCCCCCCTATGGGTGGACTCCGGACACCCAGGACCCACCTTCTCAGGATGAGCCCTATGAAATGCCCTGATGAGGCGAGTGGCTTTAATGTCCGACACCGGAACCCACATCCTCTCCTCAGGACCATAACCCCTTCCAATAAACGAGGTACTGAAGAGAACCGCGGACAATGCGAGAGTCCACAATTCTGGAAACCTCAAACTCCAGATTGCCATCAACCAAAATCGGAGGAGGAGGCAAAGAGGAGGGTACCGTGGGCTGGACATATGGTTTTAAGAGAGATCTGTGAAATACATTATTTATCTTCCAAACCCGTGGAAGATCAAGACGGAAGGCAACAGGATTGATGACTGACAAGATTTTATAAGGCCCAATAAACTTGGGACCCAATTTCCAGGAGGGAACCTTCAACTTAATGTTTCTAGTAGACAACCACACCAGATCACCCACATTCAGGTCCGGACCAGGCACACGTCTCTTATCAGCCACACGCTTATACTTCTCACTCATCTTTTTAAGATTACTCTGAATCTTTTGCCAAATGGTAGACAAAGACGAGGAAAATCTCTCCTCCTCAGGTAAACCAGAAAGAGCCCCTCCCGAGAATGTCCCAAACTGCGGATGGAACCCATATGCACCAAAGAATGGTGACTTATCAGAAGATTCCTGACGACGGTTGTTCAGAGCAAACTCAGCAAGAGGGAGAAATGAACACCAATCCTCCTGGTTCTCTGCCACAAAACAGCGCAAATATGTCTCCAGATTCTGATTGAGGCGCTCAGTCTGACCATTCGACTGCGGATGAAAAGCAGAAGAGAAGGACAGCCGAACCCCCAGGCGAGAACAGAAAGCCTTCCAGAACCTGGACACAAACTGCGTGCCTCTATCGGAAACAATATCAGAGGGAATGCCGTGCAATTTAACAATATGGTCGACAAAAGCTTGCGCCAACGTTTTAGCATTGGGTAAACCAGGGAAAGGTACGAAATGAGCCATCTTGCTAAAACGGTCCACCACCACCAGGATCACCGACTTCCCCGAGGAACGAGGAAGATCCGTGATAAAGTCCATGGACAGGTGTGTCCAAGGACGGGAAGGAATGGGTAACGGGAGAAGGGAACCTGAAGGCCGTGAACGAGGGACCTTAGCGCGAGCGCACGTCTCACAAGCAGCCACAAAACCCTCCACTGACTTACGAAGAGCCGGCCACCAAAATCTCCGAGCAATGAGATCTATCGTGGCTCTACTCCCGGGGTGACCAGCAAGAACCGTATCATGATGCTCCTTAAAGAGTTTGTGACGTAGCTCAGGAGGCACGAACAACTTCCCAGAAGGACAACGGGCAGGTGTCTCAGTCTGGGCAGCTTGGACCTCGGCCTCCAAATCGGAATATAGAGCAGAAACAACTACCCCCTCCGCCAAAATGGGACCCGGGTCCTCGGAGTTTCCTCCTCCCGGAAAACAGCGAGAGAGAGCATCAGCCTTCACATTTTTTATCCCAGGTCGGAATGTAACAACAAAATTGAATCTGGAGAAGAACAGAGACCATCTGGCCTGTCTCGGATTCATGCGCCTGGCCGACTCCAAGTATGCCAGATTCTTATGGTCGGTAAAAACGGTGATAGGGTGCCTGGCCCCCTCCAACCAATGGCGCCATTCCTCGAAAGCCAACTTGATGGCCAACAACTCCCTATCTCCCACATCATAGTTTCTCTCTGCCGGGGAGAGTTTTTTAGAGAAAAAGGCACAGGGTCGCCACTTGGCAGGGGAAGGGCCCTGGGACAAAACCGCACCCACACCCACCTCGGAAGCATCCACCTCAACAATAAAAGGTAAGGAAACATCGGGATGCACCAAGACGGGAGCAGACGCAAAATTCTCTTTAATCTTAGAAAAGGCAGTAAGCGCCTCCTCCGACCAAGAGGAAAAATCTGCCCCCTTTTTTGTCATATCAGTGAGGGGTTTGACAACAGAGGAATAATTCAAAATGAACTTTCTGTAATAGTTCGCAAAACCCAGAAAGCGCATCAATGCCTTCTGATTCTCAGGAAGCTCCCACTCAAGTACAGCACGGACCTTCTCGGGATCCATGCGAAAACCAGAAGCAGAGAGGAGAAAACCCAGAAATTGAATCTCCGATACCATAAAAAGACATTTCTCCAGCTTGGCGTACAATTTATTTTCCCGCAGAATCTGCAGAACCTGAAAAAGATGATCCTGATGGGTCTGAACATCAGGGGAAAAAATCAAAATATCATCAAGATACACCAATACAAATTTCCCCATTAAATGATAGAAAATACTATTAACAAAATGCTGAAAGACGGCGGAGCATTCATCAGGCCGAAAGGCATAACGAGATTCTCGAAATGCCCGTCAGGGGTATTAAAGGCCGTTTTCCATTCATCCCCCACTTGGCAGGGGAAGGGCCCTGGGACAAAACCGCACCCACACCCACCTCGGAAGCATCCACCTCAACAATAAAAGGTAAGGAAACATCGGGATGCACCAAGACGGGAGCAGACGCAAAATTCTCTTTAATCTTAGAAAAGGCAGTAAGCGCCTCCTCCGACCAAGAGGAAAAATCTGCCCCCTTTTTTGTCATATCAGTGAGGGGTTTGACAACAGAGGAATAATTCAAAATGAACTTTCTGTAATAGTTCGCAAAACCCAGAAAGCGCATCAATGCCTTCTGATTCTCAGGAAGCTCCCACTCAAGTACAGCACGGACCTTCTCGGGATCCATGCGAAAACCAGAAGCAGAGAGGAGAAAACCCAGAAATTGAATCTCCGATACCATAAAAAGACATTTCTCCAGCTTGGCGTACAATTTATTTTCCCGCAGAATCTGCAGAACCTGAAAAAGATGATCCTGATGGGTCTGAACATCAGGGGAAAAAATCAAAATATCATCAAGATACACCAATACAAATTTCCCCATTAAATGATAGAAAATACTATTAACAAAATGCTGAAAGACGGCGGAGCATTCATCAGGCCGAAAGGCATAACGAGATTCTCGAAATGCCCGTCAGGGGTATTAAAGGCCGTTTTCCATTCATCCCCCACTTGGCAGGGGAAGGGCCCTGGGACAAAACCGCACCCACACCCACCTCGGAAGCATCCACCTCAACAATAAAAGGTAAGGAAACATCGGGATGCACCAAGACGGGAGCAGACGCAAAATTCTCTTTAATCTTAGAAAAGGCAGTAAGCGCCTCCTCCGACCAAGAGGAAAAATCTGCCCCCTTTTTTGTCATATCAGTGAGGGGTTTGACAACAGAGGAATAATTCAAAATGAACTTTCTGTAATAGTTCGCAAAACCCAGAAAGCGCATCAATGCCTTCTGATTCTCAGGAAGCTCCCACTCAAGTACAGCACGGACCTTCTCGGGATCCATGCGAAAACCAGAAGCAGAGAGGAGAAAACCCAGAAATTGAATCTCCGATACCATAAAAAGACATTTCTCCAGCTTGGCGTACAATTTATTTTCCCGCAGAATCTGCAGAACCTGAAAAAGATGATCCTGATGGGTCTGAACATCAGGGGAAAAAATCAAAATATCATCAAGATACACCAATACAAATTTCCCCATTAAATGATAGAAAATACTATTAACAAAATGCTGAAAGACGGCGGAGCATTCATCAGGCCGAAAGGCATAACGAGATTCTCGAAATGCCCGTCAGGGGTATTAAAGGCCGTTTTCCATTCATCCCCCTCTCTGACCCTGACCAGGTTGTACGCGCCTCTCAAATCCAATTTGGAAAACACCTTGGCCCCAACAATTTGATTGAAGAGGTCCGGGATCAGAGGAAGGGGATAGGGATCGCGAATCGTGATACGGTTCAGCTCCCTAAAATCTAGGCAAGGTCTCAGAGAGCCATCTTTCTTTTTAACAAAAAAAAAACCCGCGGCCACAGGTGACTTTGAGGGACGAATATGCCCCTTTTCGAGACTCTCGGAGATGTAAGTTCGCATAGCGATTCTTTCCGGTTGTGAGAGATTGTAGAGGCGTGCTTTTGGCAGCTTGGCGCCGGGAATGAGGTTAATGGGACAGTCAAACTCCCGGTGAGGAGGTAGCTCCTGAACACCGCTCTCGGAAAACACGTCCGAGAAATCAGAGAGAAATGATGGCACCGTTTTAGTAGACACCTCTGCAAAAGTCGCTGTGAGACAATTCTCTCTACAAAAATCACTCCACTCATTTATTTGCCTTCCTTGCCAATCAATAGTGGGGTTATGTCTAGTGAGCCAGGGTAACCCCAAAACTAGAGGAGACGGCAATCCGTTAAGGACAAAACAAGATATATCCTCCACATGAGTGTCATCTACAGCTAGCCGGATATTGTGAACAATGCCGTTCAGAGATCTCTGTGAGAGTGGAGCAGAGTCAATAGCAAAAACAGGTATATCTTTATCTAATGTGCAAACCTGAAAACCATGCATGGCTACAAATTGAGTGTCAATAAGATTGACGGCAGCTCCACTATCGACAAAAATCTCACAAGAAATGATTTTGCTCTCTAGCGCCACCCTGGCAGAGAGGAGAAAACGGGAACTGCAGGTCAGAGGAAAAGCATCAAATCCTACATCAACTTTGCCCAAAGTAGCAGATGAAGCAGAACCTGATGATTTACCTTTTGAGATTTTTCTCTTATTATCGCTCTTAGTACGGTTCAAGAATCTCCTAGACGGACAAACATTTGCCAAATGACCTATGCCCCCACAACAAAAACAGACCATACTCTGAGGACTAAATCCTCTTTTATCAGGGGCAAGTCGAGCTAGCTGCATGGGCTCCTCCTCAGAGGGGAGCGAGACAGGATGAGGCCCCTGCACACAGAATGAGTCCGCACCACTGCCCCTAGACTGACAATGGTTGGACAGAGAGGTCTCGTTTCTTTCTCTTAGATGCCTGTCAAGGCGTACCGCCAATGACATGGCAGACTCTAAGGACGTTGGTCTCTCATGGAAAGCAAACGCATCTTTTAATCTCTCCGAGAGACCATGACAGAACTGACTCCGGAGTGCAGCATCATTCCAACCCGAATCAGCTGCCCATCTCCGAAATTCAGAACAATAAAGCTCCGCAGACCATTTGTTCTGGCATAAAACACGTAGGTTAGATTCGGCCAGAGCAACACGATCCGGGTCATCATAAATCTGCCCCAGGGCCACAAAAAATCCCTCCACGGATCGAAGGGAGGGATCCCCTGATGGCAGCGAAAAAGCCCAAGTCTGAGCATTACCCCTGAGCAGGGAAATGACAATCCTCACCCTCTGCTCCTGATTACCAGAAGAGTGAGAACACAAGCAAAAATGGAGTTTGCATGCCTCTCTGAAACGAACAAAATTCTCACTGCCCCCGGAGAACGTCTCCGGAAGTGAGACCTTTTGCTCGCAACAGACTCCATGAGCCGGAGCAGGGCCCAATGCTTGAAGCTGGGTCATAGATTGACGGAGATCCGCTACTTCCAAAGAAAGACCCTGCATGCGGTCAACCAGGTCAGAAAGCGGATCCATGTCAAAAAAGGACGGTTTTGGTGGATTATAATGTCACGGCTGTATGTGAGCAACAATAGTAATACACAGTACAGAGCTACTGACTGGACCCAGAACTAGGGAGGATAAAGGGTGACCCCTGTCCGACCCTCAACGCTCTCCCTATTCTGCTAAAGCACATGCCCGGATCCAAATGGTGGAACGAGGCATGCCCACGTGCCTAAGACTAATGACCACTGTAACCCCTACAATAGTGGAAGGGGCACGGCCACCAGTGCCCTACTCAGTATATGGAGGGAACCGTGGCCACCTCAGATCCAGTCAGAAACAAACAGGAACACAACAATGTCTGCACACTTAGCTGAGGGTGTTGCAGCCGCAGAGAAGACGGATCCAAGGACAGGCTGGCAATATCCGGAGTGCTAGCTGCAGCAGAACACAGGCCCAGTGAACTGATAGCTACAAGTGAAGAAACTAAAGCAAGAGCTACAACTGAAGTGAGAACTATAATCCACATCCTATCATAGGAGGAGGGGTGATATAAAGAGAGGGAAATCAAACACATGAAGAACAGCTGTGGTGAAAGAAACCAAAAGTAAACAGAGTAGTGAGAACTCCTCCCAGCTCTAGTAGTGACATCATCACAGGGGTGGAGAAACAGAGCTGTGAGAACGTCCCAAAGCTCTGGTAGTGACAGTACCAATGCGAAAATAAAGGTGAGTCACAGGAGAATGATTTCCTGGAGGAACAATCATCATCCCCATATAAATCTTACGAAGAGGAGTACTGCAAATCATTACCATGTGTATATGTAGATGGTTGTTCTTTTCATACAGATGTAGGAAATGAGCGTACGCTGGTTGCAGGTGTCGGAATCGTGTGGAATAATATGTTCCCAGAGATGTCCTTTGGATACAAAATCGGTCCCAAAAGTAGCCAGGTCGCAGAACTTGCCGCTGTGTACTGTACAAAGCTGTACAAATGGCTATCGAATATCGAATTAAAGAGTTTGTCATAATCACAGATTATGATTATGTTCGTAACAGCTTTGTGGAATATTTCCCCGGATGGAAAAGGTCTAACATGATGAGAAGCAATAACAAGCCAGTCAAGCATGGTAAGATGTTTTGCAAAATCGACGAGATGGTTATTACCCACAATCTTAAAATTTACTGGAAAAAGGTAAAGGGTCATTCAAAGTATCCAGGTATGGATAAGGAAGGGAATGATCTAGCAGATTCCCTCGCCAAGCAAGCAGCCATTGACAGAGAAGTCTTTGACATTGATGACCTCATGGGAACTATCCAAAGGGACGCAACGACAAGGAGTCAGGCCCAAAAGGGAACTGAAGCCAATGTGTTACAATGGAGCCAAGATTCCCCTAGTGAGGATCTCATTGCGAGCCAAAAGGGGGATCCAGTTATTAGTATCTTTTATAACCACGTTGAGGATCCACAGAATTGTCCCGTAAATATGGAAGACTATGATGGCGAGGAGGAGTTACGGATTTTGATGAAGGGTAAGTCCCAATTCTCATTACAGGATTGCTGATAAGGACCTCAAAGAATGGTATCACGCAATGGGTAGTACCCACAGCATATCGAGGTCTGATGCTACAACATGCCCATGATGCCCCAACAGCTGGACATCGAGGTGAGAATCTAACATACGAATTACTACGGGACTACGCTTACTGGCCATACATGTTACAAGACGTGCAAACGTATTGTCAAGGATGTCTAATATGCCCTCAATTCCAGCTACAAGGACCCACTCATCGGGCACTACTGATGAAAAGGGGGATGTCCATGCCATGGTCAGACATTCAAATTGATTTCATTGGGGCAGTAACCACGTCATCAAAAGGCAACAGATACATGTTAACCGTAACTTGTTTGTTCACGAAATGGGTGGAATGTCTGCCATGCAAAACATGCAGTTCAAGCGTATGTGCATCTCTTCTCATTAACCACATGTTCTCCAGGTTTGGTCTTCCCCAACGCATCGAGTCCGATCGTGGAAGTCATTTCACTAGTGAAGACAGAAGATTGATGACAAAGATTTGGGAAATACTGGGGGTAAAGAGGAAGCTACACATAGCTTATCGGCCAGCCTCTAGTGGTGGAGTGGAGCGTTACAACCAATCCATTGTGAATATTCTAAAAAAGTTTGTCAATGAATCCGGTAAAGACTGGGATGTCAAGTTGTCGTTGGTCTTCATGGCCATCAGGGCCACCCCAAGCGCAGCAACCAAACTTTCTCCCTTCGAGATGATCACAGGAAGGAAGATGGTGTTACCCCAGCATTTATTATCCCGGACAACAGATCATAATTTGATAAATGCTACTACATCGCATCAATATGTGGAAAATTTACGCAAGCACCTTCAGCATGCTTTTGCGTTTGCCCAGAAGAATATAGAGAAAGCCGCAGTGAGTGCTAAAACATACTACGATCTGAAAGCTACTCAGAAGGAGTATCAAAATTCCGATCAGATTTATCTCTATAACTTCGCTCGGGAGCAAGTGAAGGAGAGAAAATTCTTACCTTCATGGAAAGGACCTTATATCATTATTGAAAAGTTGTCATCAGTGGTATACAAGATAAAAATCCCTAAGGGGGATGAATTTGTGGAAAAATGGGTGCACATTAATCAATTATGTGTTTGTCATCCTAGCTCACGACTTCGAGAGATAGAAGGAGTCTGAGGAGGAGAGGTGAAGAGATTTTACAGTTCCAGCTAAAGACGGAAATTAGGATTGGTATTGTATGAACAAACGTGTATACTAACCCATCCTCACGTGTGTTTCCTCTATAACTAAATATCTCTTAACTGACCTCTAAAACAAGGAACTTACCCTGTTCAAGAAAAGAACCTATGCCAATCAAAAATATATGATAGCATTAACCTCTTTTCTTGCAGGATAAAAAGTGAAAGAGGTATATACTCATATTTGTCATACGATATTTTAGGCGCAAGATGCCAACTAAGATGATTGCCATCATCTATGTCATCCTGATCTTGGGGAAGGAGTTCCGTGCTGAGCCGATTGTTGTGCCAGGTCCTTCGTCCGGAATCATGCTGCAGGACACTGCGGGGTTTATTCTGACGAACAAGAGGATTTTGTCCCAGAAGATTTACATCAGCCTGTATCCACGTGTCTTCATCGAAAGACAATTCAACGTGTTCGAGATCCTGTCACCGGAGATCCAAACCTGGTCTAGACGCACATTGGATATTCCCAAGAACGGATTACGCAGATCCTGGAGCAAAGAAGGAAGACCTTGACCAGAGAGCAGTTTTCTACGAGTCAAAGACCGAGACGGTTTATTTCTGCCATCGTTGCCGCTATAATCTTTAGCGTAGTGGGCGCTGTCATTGCCACAGGTGTAACAGTTGCCAATTCCATCTCCATTAAAACATTAGAACTGGAAATCGGTTCATTGAAAAGTAACTTATTAAGTATACATGCGGAGATGGAGAATCAAAACAAACATTTATTGAACTTATATATTGTTTTTCAGGATCTATGGGATGGTTGAGTTTGTTGACCATTCAAAGCAGTGCGTTGGATAAGATTCTTCAAAAAAGACTTTAGGTAAACTATGGCTAAAACACCATAGACAAAGTCTACGCGCCGTCACCCATGAAGAAGACATATGAAAAGCCATTTTGAACATTCCAAATATATTCACACTTTATGGAACATTTTGGAATGAAAGGGGATTTGTCGTGCATTTTCATAAGTGTACAGTTTTATATTATAGTCTAAATATCAATGCTCATTGCCTTTAGGTGTAAAGTCAGATTGAACCAGAGACTAAAACCTTTTCTTTAGGATTGAAACAGGCCGAGATGAGGTTATGAAGTCAGTTTGGGTAAAATGTTTGTAGGGACATAGAGTGTATTGTCTCTTAAAATTATTATGAGCAGATGTGGTATATCTGTTAATGCTATGATGGGTCCTACAGACATGTGTCTGTGAGAGAGAACCATTTGAATAGCAATGTATTATTTTAGTTCATTACAAAGTCATTAGGGAAGTCTACTTTATAGAAAGCATTGGGTGTCTGAATGTCCCATTCATGTCTTCATAATTATATTCTATATATTCCTATGTGGTGTATTTAAATTTGCAACATATCCTAACCAATGAATTATATAATATGTTATCTATGTGTAACAGTGTGTTGATATATATATATATATATATCATTTAGAATATATATTTTATGCCGTGTGTATCCCACTGACCATATAGACTTTTTAAGGTTTAGAAAGTATTGAAGTTGTCTTCCTACTAATTGGGTTTCATGAGGAGAGCTGAATATTATTAGCCAGCCATGTGGGCAAGTTAATGAACCCGGATGTCAAGTAAAAGGAACCATTGTCCATTGTCCCTTGTCCCTAAGAAGACAGTAGAAGATGGTGACTCCAACATGTCTAGATTAGGGGTAATTAAAATCTCAGGAAGAAACCCTTAATACTGATGCATATTGGGGAGGTTATAAAGGTCATGTTAATGTATTATTAGGTATTTAGAATTAATGTTGAAATTGTTATGTGGTACAACAGTGCCATCTAGAGGTAGATGGATAATAGTATGTCATTTTCACCAGTATTCCAAGGGTTAAAATGACATCATTGGTATCTGCATACGAATACACCTATCTTGTCTGATTGGAGATCCGTAATATAGAAGGGAAGGAGTTCTTCGATAACATGGGGTATAAAGTATGCATGTAAAAGGTTAGACGGGATCTACACACTTCAACTAAAACAACTGCAACTAACAATTTACTTCAACAACAAAAAGAAACTTGGATTAATTTTTGTCTACTGGAAGAGTTTTGAGAACTGATCACACCCGAAACCCTGTTCATCCTTGACCCGGTAACGTATATTTGTATTTACTGATTGTGGTATTAATAAGATAGTCAAGAGTCCCCATACTGAGGGAACATATAGTGTTAAACACCTCCCTAATGCTAGTTGTCCTCTTACCAAAGATGCATATTGTTAATGAGAGATTGGACATTATCTGAATAGAGGAATAACCTTTGGGAAATTATATTTCCATAGTATGATTGCCGAGTGGGATATAATATCATATTAATATCATATATATATTTTTGATTGGTCATAAGGAGACAGTGGATCAGTTATGCTTCCATTATTAATCCGTGTTTATCCTTTTTATATTCAATTGTGTATAATATATATTTCATTAATATTCGGATAATTTTATGCTGGTGAGAAAACAATAGTGGGTTATACCACCATTGGTACTGCAATAAATTTGTCTATCCATTGATCTTATGTCTGTTTTATATTGGATTTTTACTCATTTATAAATAAATGATTACATATATTTTGCATAATTGATTGCCCCTTTGTTTTCATTAATTGCATAAATTAAATTTAGAGTCTCAAGATAAAAGAAAAGGCGTTTTATGTCCGCCTAGTGGATTTCCTGACTGATTTCCATATTTTATTGACATTTTATTTTTTTATTTATATTTATATTTTATATAAAAGAGATATACCTTGACAATAGTTAACTTAACCACCTCCCGACCGCCTAACGCACGGATGCGTCCGGAAGGTGGTTGATTCATTCCTCCTGGACGCATCCGTGCGTCATCTCGCGAGACGCGAGATTTCCTGTGAACGCGCGCACACAGGCGCGCGCGCTCACAGGAACGGAAAGTAATAGAGTCGATCTCCAGCCTGCCAGCGGCGATCGTTCGCTGGCAGGCTGGAGATGTGATTTTTTTAACCCCTAACTGGTATATTAGACGCTGTTATGATAACAGCGTCTAATATACCTGCTACCTGGTCCTCTGGTGGTCCCCTTTGTTTGGATCGACCACCAGAGGACACAGGTAGCTCAGTAAAGTAGCACCAACCACCACTACACTACACTACACCCCCCCCCGTCACTTATTAACCCCTTATTCACCCCTGATCGCCCCAGATCACCCCATATAGACTCCCTGATCACCCCCCTGTCATTGATCACCCCCCTGTCATTGATAACCCCCTGTAAGGCTCCATTCAGAGGTCCATATGAATTTTACGGATCCACTGATAGATGGATCGGATCCGCAAAACACATACGGACGTCTGAATGGAGCCTTACAGGGGAGTGATCAATGACGGAGGTGATCACCCCATATAGACTCCCTGATCACCCCCCTGTCATTGATAACCCCCTGTAAGGCTCCATTTAGAGGTCCGTATGAATTTTACGGATCCACTGATAGATGGATCGGATCCGCAAAACACATACGGACGTCTGAATGGAGCCTTACAGGGGAGTGATCAATGACTGTGGTGATCACCCCATATAGACTCCCTGATCACCCCCCTGTCATTGATCACCCCCCTGTCATTGATCACCCCCCTGTAAGGCTGCATTCAGACGTCCGTATGAATTTTACGGATCCACTGATAGATGGATCGGATCCGCAAAACACATACGGACGTCTGAATGGAGCCTTACAGAGGAGTGATCAATGATGGAGGTGATCACCCCATATAGACTCCCTGATCACCCCCCTGTCATTGATCACCCCCCTGTAAGGCTGCATTCAGATGTCCGTATGATTTTTACGGATCCACTGATACATGGATCGGATCCGCAAAACACATACGGACATCTGAATGGAGCCTTACAGGGGGGTGATCACCCCATATAGACTCCCTGATCACCCCCTGTCATTGATCACCCCCCTGTCATTGATCACCCCCCTGTCAGGCTGCATTCAGATGTCCGTATGATTTTTACGGATCCACTGATACATGGATCGGATCCGCAAAACACATACGGACATCTGAATGGAGCCTTATAGGGGGGTGATCAATGACAGGGGGGTGATCACCCCATATAGACTCCCTGATCACCCCCCTGTCATTGATCACCCCCCTGTCATTGATCACCCCCCTGTCAGGCTGCATTCAGATGTCCGTATGATTTTTACGGATCCACTGATACATGGATCGGATCCGCAAAACACGGACATCTGAATGGAGCCTTATAGGGGGGTGATCAATGACAGGGGGGTGATCACCCCATATCGACTCCCTGATCACCCCCCTGTCATTGATCACCCCCCTGTCATTGATAACCCCCTGTAAGGCTCCATTCAGAGGTCCATATGAATTTTACGGATCCACTGATAGATGGATCGGATCCGCAAAACACATACGGACGTCTGAATGGAGCCTTACAGGGGAGTGATCAATGACGGAGGTGATCACCCCATATAGACTCCCTGATCACCCCCCTGTCATTGATAACCCCCTGTAAGGCTCCATTTAGAGGTCCGTATGAATTTTACGGATCCACTGATAGATGGATCGGATCCGCAAAACACATACGGACGTCTGAATGGAGCCTTACAGGGGAGTGATCAATGACTGTGGTGATCACCCCATATAGACTCCCTGATCACCCCCCTGTCATTGATCACCCCCCTGTCATTGATCACCCCCCTGTAAGGCTGCATTCAGACGTCCGTATGAATTTTACGGATCCACTGATAGATGGATCGGATCCGCAAAACACATACGGACGTCTGAATGGAGCCTTACAGAGGAGTGATCAATGACGGAGGTGATCACCCCATATATCCTTCCTGATCACCCCCCTGTCATTGATCACCCCCCTGTAAGGCTGCATTCAGATGTCCGTATGATTTTTACGGATCCACTGATACATGGATCGGATCCGCAAAACACATACGGACATCTGAATGGAGCCTTACAGGGGGGTGATCACCCCATATAGACTCCCTGATCACCCCCTGTCATTGATCACCCCCCTGTCATTGATCACCCCCCTGTCAGGCTGCATTCAGATGTCCGTATGATTTTTACGGATCCACGGATACATGGATCGGATCCGCAAAACACATACGGACATCTGAATGGAGCCTTATAGGGGGGTGATCAATGACAGGGGGGTGATCACCCCATATAGACTCCCTGATCACCCCCCTGTCATTGATCACCCCCCTGTCATTGATCACCCCCCTGTCAGGCTGCATTCAGATGTCCGTATGATTTTTCCGGATCCACTGATACATGGATCGGATCCGCAAAACACGGACATCTGAATGGAGCCTTATAGGGGGGTGATCAATGACAGGGGGGTGATCACCCCATATAGACTCCCTGATCACCCCCCTGTCATTGATCACCCCCCTGTCAGGCTGCATTCAGATGTCCGTATGATTTTTACGGATCCACTGATACATGGATCGGATCCGCAAAACACATACGGACATCCGAATGGAGCCTTACAGGGGGGTGATCACCCCATATAGACTCCCTGATCACCCCCTGTCATTGATCACCCCCCTGTCATTGATCACCCCCCTGTCAGGCTGCATTCAGATGTCCGTATGATTTTTACGGATCCACTGATACATGGATCGGATCCGCAAAACACATACGGACATCTGAATGGAGCCTTATAGGGGGGTGATCAATGACAGGGGGGTGATCACCCCATATAGACTCCCTGATCACCCCCCTGTCATTGATCACCCCCCTGTCATTGATCACCCCCCTGTCAGGCTGCATTCAGATGTCCGTATGATTTTTACGGATCCACTGATACATGGATCGGATCCGCAAAACACGGACATCTGAATGGACCCTTATAGGGGGGTGATCAATGACAGGGGGGTGATCACCCCATATCGACTCCCTGATCACCCCCCTGTCATTGATCACCCCCCTGTCATTGATAACCCCCTGTAAGGCTCCATTCAGAGGTCCATATGAATTTTACGGATCCACTGATAGATGGATCGGATCCGCAAAACACATACGGACGTCTGAATGGAGCCTTACAGGGGAGTGATCAATGACGGAGGTGATCACCCCATATAGACTCCCTGATCACCCCCCTGTCATTGATAACCCCCTGTAAGGCTCCATTTAGAGGTCCGTATGAATTTTACGGATCCACTGATAGATGGATCGGATCCGCAAAACACATACGGACGTCTGAATGGAGCCTTACAGGGGAGTGATCAATGACTGTGGTGATCACCCCATATAGACTCCCTGATCACCCCCCTGTCATTGATCACCCCCCTGTCATTGATCACCCCCCTGTAAGGCTGCATTCAGACGTCCGTATGAATTTTACGGATCCACTGATAGATGGATCGGATCCGCAAAACACATACGGACGTCTGAATGGAGCCTTACAGAGGAGTGATCAATGACGGAGGTGATCACCCCATATAGACTCCCTGATCACCCCCCTGTCATTGATCACCCCCCTGTAAGGCTGCATTCAGATGTCCGTATGATTTTTACGGATCCACTGATACATGGATCGGATCCGCAAAACACATACGGACATCTGAATGGAGCCTTACAGGGGGGTGATCACCCCATATAGACTCCCTGATCACCCCCTGTCATTGATCACCCCCCTGTCATTGATCACCCCCCTGTCAGGCTGCATTCAGATGTCCGTATGATTTTTACGGATCCACTGATACATGGATCGGATCCGCAAAACACATACGGACATCTGAATGGAGCCTTATAGGGGGGTGATCAATGACAGGGGGGTGATCACCCCATATAGACTCCCTGATCACCCCCCTGTCATTGATCGTCCCCCTGTCAGGCTGCATTCAGATATCCGTATGATTTTTACGGATCCACTGATACATGGATCGGATCCGCAAAACACGGACATCTGAATGGAGCCTTATAGGGGGGTGATCAATGACAGGGGGGTGATCATCCCATATAGACTCCCTGATCACCCCCCTGTCATTGATCACCCCCCTGTCAGGCTGCATTCAGATGTCCGTATGATTTTTACGGATCCACTGATACATGGATCGGATCCGCAAAACACATACGGACATCTGAATGGAGCCTTATAGGGGGGTGATCAATGACAGGGGGGTGATCACCCCATATAGACTCCCTGATCACCCCCCTGTCATTGATCGTCCCCCTGTCAGGCTGCATTCAGATATCCGTATGATTTTTACGGATCCACTGATACATGGATCGGATCCGCAAAACACGGACATCTGAATGGAGCCTTATAGGGGGGTGATCAATGACAGGGGGGTGATCATCCCATATAGACTCCCTGATCACCCCCCTGTCATTGATCACCCCCCTGTCAGGCTGCATTCAGATGTCCGTATGATTTTTACGGATCCACTGATACATGGATCGGATCCGCAAAACACATACGGACATCCGAATGGAGCCTTATAGGGGGTGATCAATGACAGGGGGGTGATCAATGACAGGGGGGTGATCACCCCATATAGACTCCCTGATCACCCCCCTGTCATTGATCACCCCCCTGTAAGGCTCCATTCAGACATTTTTTTGGCCCAAGTTAGCAGAAATTATCATTTTTTTTCTTACAAAGTCTCATATTCCACTAACTTGTGTCAAAAAATAAAATCTCACATGAACTCACCATACCCCTTACGGAATCCAAATGCGTAAAATTTTTTAGACATTTATATTCCAGACTTCTTCTCACGCTTCAGGGCCCCTAGAATGCCAGGGCAGTATAAATACCCCACATGTGACCCCATTTTGGAAAGAAGACACCCCATGGTATTCCGTGAGGGTCATATTGAGTCCATGAAAGATTGAAATTTTTGTCCCAAGTTAGCGGAAAGGGAGACTTTGTGAGAAAAAAATAAAAAATATCAATTTCCGCTAACTTGTGCCAAAAAATAAAAATTTCTATGAACTCGCCATGCCCCTCATTGAATACCTTGGGGTGTCTTCTTTCCAAAATGGGGTCAAATGTGGGGTATTTAATATACTGCCCTGGCATTTTAGGGGCCCCAAAGCGTGAGAAGAAGTCTGGTATCCAAATGTCTAAAAATGCCCTCCTAAAAGGAATTTGGGCACCTTTGCGCATCTAGGCTGCAAAAAAGTTTCACACATCTGGTATCTCCGTATTCAGGAGAAGTTGGGAAATGTGTTTTGGGGTGTCATTTTACATATACCCATGCTGGGTGAGAGAAATATCTTGGTCAAATGCCAACTTTGTATAAAAAAAATGGGAAACGTTGTCTTTTGCCAAGATATTTCTCTCACCCAGCATGAGTATATGTAAAAAGACACCCCAAAACACATTCCCCAACTTCTCCTGAATACGGAGATACCACATGTGTGACACTTTTTTGCAGCCTAGGTGGGCAAAGGGGCCCACATTCCAAAGAGCACCTTTAGGATTTCACAGGTCATTTACCTACTTACCACACATTAGGGCCCCTGGAAAATGCCAGGGCAGTGTAACTACCCCACAAGTGACCCCATTTTGGAAAGAAGACACCCCAAGGTATTCCGTGAGGGGCATGGCGAGTTCCTAGAATTTTTTATTTTTTGTCACAAGTTAGTGGAAAATGATGATTTTTTATTTTTTTTCTTACAAAGTCTCATATTCCACTAACTTGTGACAAAAAATAAAAACTTCCATGAACTCACTATGCCCATCAGCGAATACCTTGGGGTGTCTTCTTTCCAAAATGGGGTCACTTGTGGGGTAGTTATACTGCCCTGGCATTCTAGGGGCCCAAATGTGTGGTAAGGAGTTTGAAATCAAATTCTGTAAAAAATGACCTGTGAAATCCGAAAGGTGCTCTTTGGAATATGGGCCCCTTTGCCCACCTAGGCTGCAAAAAAGTGTCACACATGTGGTATCTCCGTATTCAGGAGAAGTTGGGGAATGTGTTTTAGGGTGTCATTTTACATATACCCATGCTGGGTGAGAGAAATATCTTGGCAAAAGACAACTTTTACCATTTCTTTATACAAAGTTGTCTTTTGCCAAGATATTTCTCTCACCCAGCATGGGTATATGTAAAATGACACCCCAAAACACATTCCCCAACTTCTCCTGAATACGGAGATACCACATGTGTGACACTTTTTTGCAGCCTAGGTGGGCAAAGGGGCCCACATTCCAAAGAGCACCTTTCGGATTTCACCAGCCATTTTTTACAGAATTTGATTTCAAACTCCTTACCACACATTTGGGCCCCTAGAATGCCAGGGCAGTATAACTACCCCACAAGTGACCCCTTTTTTGAAAGAAGACATCCCAAGGTATTCACTGATGGGCATAGTGAGTTCATGGAAGTTTTTATTTTTTGTCACAAGTTAGTGGAATATGAGACTTTGTAAGAAACAAAAAAAAAAATCATCATTTTCCGCTAACTTGTGACAAAAAATAAAAAGTTCTATGAACTCACTATGCCCATCAGCGAATACCTTAGGGTGTCTACTTTCCGAAATGGGGTCATTTGTGGGGTGTTTGTACTGTCTGGCCATTGTAGAACCTCAGGAAACATGACAGGTGCTCAGAAAGTCAGAGCTGCTTCAAAAAGCGGAAATTCACATTTTTGTACCATAGTTTGTAAACGCTATAACTTTTACCCAAACCATTTTTTTTTTACCCAAACATTTTTTTTTTATCAAAGACATGTAGAACAATAAATTTAGAGCAAAATTTATATATGGATGTCGTTTTTTTTGCAAAATTTTACAACTGAAAGTGAAAAATGTCATTTTTTTGCTAAAAAAGTTAAATTTCGATTAATAACAAAAAAAGTAAAAATGTCAGCAGCAATGAAATACCACCAAATGAAAGCTCTATTAGTGAGAAGAAAAGGAGGTAAAATTCATTTGGGTGGTAAGTTGCATGACCGAGCAATAAACGGTGAAAGTAGTGTAGGTCAGAAGTGTAAAAAGTGGCCTGGTCTTTCAGGGTGTTTAAGCTATGGGGGCTGAGGTGGTTAAGTAGCCCAAAAAAAAATTATGACTTTAGTGGGGTGACAGAAGCCCTTTAACTTAACTTAAGAGTCAGACTACGGAGAGAAGGCACAGCAGACAGAAAAAGCTGAGTCATACGGTCAACCTGTCAGTACAGCAGAGTCAGGGAGAAACAGATGTAGCAGAGACGAGTTTGCCTTCCAGTTCCATGGTAAAGCCTGCTGGGACCAAATAAAGTTTGAAGATTGCTGATGAACGTTTATTCAAGTAAAGCTGCTATTCAACTTCATCTCAAGGTCTGGACTCTGGACAAAATTTTTCTTCCAATCCCTCAATTATTCCCCCTATTTATTGCTTCGGAGCCAAAGCCTGGGATCCAGCTGTATCCAGGTAGGAGCACCGTGACACACATAAAGGGACATGCCACTCGGCATTCCTATACCTGGGTCGCATTACATAGAGGGCCGTAGGGGAGGCGCCCGTTGCAAATACCCTAGCACATACAGTGCCTTGTGAATGCATTCTCTCCTTTGGTGTTTTGTACTGCATTGAAACTGTCACTATTACACTGATATGACACCCAGTCTGGGGGCTGGGTCTCATAGGCCTCCTTAGCTGGCAGGTCCAGAAGCCTTTGTAAGGCTTCCAGGGGCCACAGCAACTATCGGCTCCCCGTTAGCGCAGTGCAGGGAGCCAATAGGTTCAGAGAGGGAGCCCACTCCCTCTGCAAACCCATCAGATGCAGCCGTCAGTATTGACCACGACATCTAAGGGGTTAATCTGATGACATTGGTGTTGTCAGTGCAGCCGGGTCCCTGCACTGATCGGGCAAGCACAGCTCCTATGCCAGCCCAATCAAAGCACCTTACATGTACGACACTTTGCGCGAACATGTACGGCACTCATCCTCTACGGGTTAATTAAGCGAACCATAGCTTGTGTCTATGCAAACAGCTTGATAGAGAGGTCGTTGGGTTCTCCGTGAATTAAGAAAATGAAAAAATTACTTTATTATAAATATATTCCCAGATAGATTTCATTAGCTATAATGGTTTGTTTTGGGGAGCAATCATTAGGAGAAATTAAATTAATATTAGTAAACACAAAACCTGTCCTAATCACACAGCAGGACAAGTTAGGCCACAACACTGGCCTAAAGAGCTGCCTCACCCTCCTCTCTACTCTGCTTGTCAGGGATTATGATCTTGAATACAGATAACATATTCAGATGAATCTTTATAGGAATGGAGTTAAAGAGGAGACATGGAGTACAGAGAGGAGGGTGGGGATGGGGTTAATGAGCAGCACTTGTATGTAGTCTCCATTACCAGTCTGTCCTGTCCATCCTCTCTGTACTTCATGTCTCCTCATAGACTCCATTCCTACAGAAACTCAGCTGAAGATCTTATCATCTGTATTCAGAATCATAATCCCTGATAAATAGAGAAGAGAGGAGGATGAGGCAGCTTTTGACAGGTTTTGTGTGTACTAATAGGATGGCAGCCATATTATTTCTCCTAATGATTGCTCCCTGGACAAAGCAAGCCATTATAACTAATGAAAGGTATTTGGGACTATTTATAATAAAGTAATATTTAAGTATTTTCATTTTTTTCATTCCCAGAGAACCCCTTTAATGTTTGTGGGATGTTCAAAGTGTGATCTGTACAACTTTGTTTCTCACTGGTTTGGGGGCTCCATGGTCTTCATGTTGCTCGCGTTTCAAAACAGGTGTATTTATTCACATTATGTAAAAAGTCATGTGAGACATTGAGTGCCCTTCTGAAGGAAGATATGTAATTCCATTGTAACAATTTGGACCAGTTTGTCAGGTCCATGATCTAAAATCTAAATTAAAATCCACTTTAATTCTAGGTTGTAATTTAGCAAAACAGGAAAAACACCAAGGAGGGTGAATAGTTTCTGAGGCACAGAACATCTAGTACGCAGATATATATTACTATTCTGCCCTATAGCCTGCCGCTAAAAGTTGCCATGCTGGTTCGTTCCATATGATTGAGCTGGCGGCATAGGGAAGGTAATAGTCTGGACAACTGCAAAAGTATAGTTATATCAGCAGGGACTAGGGATGGGGGTGAAAAAGATATTTTCCGATGTAATATATATATATATATATATATATATATATATATATATACAGTACAGACCAAAAGTTTGGACACACCTTCTCATTCAAAAAGTTTTCTTTATTTTCATGACTATGAAAATTGTAGATTCACACTGAAGGCATCAAAACTATGAATTAACACATGTGGAATTATATACATAACAAACAAGTGTGAAACAACTGAAAATATGTCATATTCTAGGTTCTTCAAAGTAGCCACCTTTTGCTTTGATTACTGCTTTGCACACTCTTGGCATTCTCTTGATGAGCTTCAAGAGGTAGTCCCCTGAAATGGTCTTCCAACAGTCTTGAAGGAGTTCCCAGAGATGCTTAGCACTTGTTGGCCCTTTTGCCTTCACTCTGCGGTCCAGCTCACCCCAAACCATCTCGATTGGGTTCAGGTCCGGTGACTGTGGAGGCCAGGTCATCTGGCGCAGCACCCCATCACTCTCCTTCATGGTCAAATAGCCCTTACTTTCAAAGTTTTCCCAATTTTTCGGCTGACTGACTGACCTTCATTTCTTAAAGTAATGATGGCCACTCGTTTTTCTTTACTTAGCTGCTTTTTTCTTTCCATAATACAAATTCTAACAGTCTATTCAGTAGGACTATCAGCTGTGTATCCACCTGACTTCTCCTCAATGCAACTGATGGTCCCAACCCCATTGGCAAGAAATCCCACTTATTAAACCTGACAGGGCACACCTGTGAAGTGAAAACCATTTCAGGAGACTACCTCTTGAAGCTCCTCAAGAGAATGCCAAGAGTGTGCAAAGCAGTAATCAAAGCAAAAGGTGGCTACTTTGAAGAACCTAGAATATGACATATTTTCAGTTGTTTCACACTTGTTTGTTATGTATATAATTCCACATGTGTTAATTCATAGTTTTGATGCCTTCAGAGTGAGTCTACAATTTTCATAGTCATGAAAATAAAGAAAACTCTTTGAATGAGAAGGTGTGTCCAAACTTTTGGTCTGTACTGTATATATATATATATATATATATATATATATATACAGTACAGACCAAAAGTTTGGACACACCTTCTCATTCAAAGAGTTTTCTTTATTTTCATGACTATGAAGGCATCAAAACTATGAATTAACACATGTGGAATTATATATATAACAAACAAGTGTGAAACAACAGAAAATATGTCATATTCTAGGTTCTTCAAAGTAGCCACCTTTTGCTTTGATTACTGCTTTGCACACTCTTGGCATTCTCTTGATGAGCTTCAAGAGGTAGTCCCCTGAAATGGTCTTCCAACAGTCTTGAAGGAGTTCCCAGAGATGCTTAGCACTTGTTGGCCCTTTTTCCTTCACTCTGCGGTCCAGCTCACCCCAAACCATCTCGATTGGGTTCAGGTCCGGTGACTGTGGAGGCCAGGTCATCTGGCGTAGCACCCCATCACTCTCCTTCATGGTCAAATAGCCCTTACTTTCAAAGTTTTCCCAATTTTTCGGCTGACTGACTGACCTTCATTTCTTAAAGTAATGATGGCCACTCGTTTTTCTTTACTTAGCTGCTTTTTTCTTGCCATAATACAAATTCTAACAGTCTATTCAGTAGGACTATCAGCTGTGTATCCACCTGACTTCTCCTCAACGCAACTGATGGTCCCAACCCCATTTATAAGGCAAAAAATCCCACTTATTAAACCTGACAGGGCACACCTGTGAAGTGAAAACCATTTCAGGGGACTACCTCTTGAAGCTCATCAAGAGAATGCCAAGAGTGTGCAAAGCAGTAATCAAAGCAAAAGGTGGCTACTTTGAAGAACCTAGAATATGACATATTTTCAGTTGTTTCACACTTGTTTGTTATGTATATAATTCCACATGTGTTAATTCATAGTTTTGATGCCTTCAGTGTGAATCTACAATTTTCATAGTCATGAAAATAAAGAAAACTCTTTGAATGAGAAGGTGTGTCCAAACTTTTGGTCTGTACTGTATATATATATCATCTCCTTATGAACCAAGAACATTTGGAAAGACGTACAGATGGAATAACCAGTGATGTAGCTATAACTGACTGGGCCTCACAGCAAATTTTTGAATGGGGCCCCTCCAGCAACCCCCTCCTCCCATGCAACCCTCACTCCTGCGGCTAGTCAAGGTAGCTCTTTCAGACCAGGGCAGGCTGCTGCTCCGTCCGCTTCCTACAGGTATATACTGTATATCATGTCACTGTATATAATGTACTGTATATTGTGAATACTGTTGATGGGGCGCTGACAATAAAATCTTTCAGTCCTCTTGGACGGGCACCTTCTGAGTTCGAGCCCCATAGCAGCTGCTTCCACTATATACTACGCCCCTGGGGATAACACTTTCTTTAAACAGTCCATATACTTTCACACAATTGCATTTAATAGAGAATGGTGTACCTAGCAAATTTCTAAATCAACTTATTTAAATAATCTGCCTGCACCCACCTGATAAATAGCTGTAAAGTCATGGCCACTAGGGGTCTCACTTCCACCTAACTTGCAGTCTACTTCCTGTTGTCAGGCAAGATCCGTCCCTGGTAACAGAGACAAAGAATGTGGCAGGCGCAGCACTATGAAGTGCCTTTTGCGCTGTGGCATTATAGGAATTTTGATATCTCTGTCTTTTAGCCTAACCAGGCCGTCTATTACTCTGTAAGTCCTCTAGCACCGTTCTTTGGAAACAGTAGGTTTAAAGAGCACACCAAATGCTTGAAATAACTTCTTTATTAACTTTAACTTTTCTTCATATATAACACTGCCGCCTCCACAGCAGATAGTCCATGTACATAACACGTGTTGAAAATATATCACAAAATGGCGGTATGCATAAGATAGTGGTTCAACTGTTCAGTCTTGTCATTCAACATAAAATGGTGGGTGTATTTCTCTCTTGAGTATCTGTACTCTCACTTTAAGTTATTTAAGCACTTTCTCTCTGAGAGGTATATCTAAGGTTAACCAATAGTTCACTTGCTCTACTTGGTTTGCAGTTTGCTCTATACAATTGCTTATGATCTGATATGAGCAGTTCGCATTTGTATGCAATTTTTTGGGATTGTATGATTGTATGGCTCAGTAGTTAGTTTGTATGGTGGAACGGTAAGTAAACACATATAACTGGCTCAGTATACAGTTCTAATCACTATATTAACAGTAGGGACATTATATAACTGTTTTAAATACCTATTTGGGCCTTTCTGCTTCCATAAAACACAGCTCTTAGTGGAGTGAATGTCTGTTCAGCTTCTCTCCTCTGGTTTAAGGATTCTAGCAGGTCCTGCTAGGAGAATTTCCCACACAGGCTGTGTGTGAGGCTTGCTGTGATTGGTCAAAACTCTTGCTGTGTGTGAGGCTGGCTGTGATTGGTCAAGACTCCTGCCCAGCAACATCAGTTTAACTCTATGCTTTCTGTTGTTTCTGCTGTGTCATTGAGCTTACCTTACATTATATAATGAATCTTAAAGGCATATTATCTTTTATGCTTCTGTGAACACACTATATAATAGTTTTATGACATCCAAACATGAAGTCACTGTAAATAACTCTGCTTTTGTCTTTAAAGGGTTTCTGTCATCAGAAAAATCTCCGTAAAGGTGATTGACATCCTCGGTCTCCTCTGCAGTGCAGCGAGTGAAGGACGGCAGCAGGCGAGCGTCCTTTACTCACTGCGCCTAATACTAAAATGGATGGCGCAGGCGCGGGATTTGTGGAGCATGGAGGAGACCGAGGATGTCAATCACCTTTACAAGGGCGTGCCAAATGGTGAGAGGACGGAGCCTCTAGGTGCTGCAGCAATGCCCCACTAGCACCTAGAGGCTCATTTACATATTATAAAAGTCATTATTTAGCGTGAATGGCGGCAGGCAGAGAGATATAAGTCATACAGTTATGTTCTGCTGACATTAGCACATTGCTAATGTCAGCCAGTTATATAACAATTTTTCTGATGACTGAAACCCTTTAACACACAAACATGTTATTGGCAGGTTTAGCTGTATAAACATATAAGCTATATTTCCAACCTAGGACAGGTCTTAGCTGGCCATCTACACAGAAGATGGCTGAGAGAAAGAGGGGGCATGTCAGAGCTAGCTGAGAATCGTGAGCCTGATAAAACAACTGCTTCTGTTACTGCTGAATTATCACAGGAGCCTCCTGCATTTCTGTAAGTGTAATTTTTCTCTCCTTGTGAGCGTTCTGAGGTCCCTAGAAGAAAACAAACATAGTGGAAGTAAGTGAAGGGAGGTCACTGAATATAGTACTGGGAGAAGGGAGACACCCACTGCTTCTGAGAGAAAGGCATCTAGCTGTGCAGCTGAAACAGGAAATAATATAATTAAAAGAGACTTTAGGGAAGCCCCAAAAAAGACCAATTCCTTCACAATTATGATTGTACAAAGAAACACAGCCATTGTGCAAACTTGTTTTGAAAACTCAGGTACGCTTTAAGGTCAGTTTGACACTATGCAGTTCTAATACCTTTGGGTGCTGCCACATGTTCATGTTTTTTGATGCAGTTATTTTAAGCCAAAACCAGGAGTGGATTGAAAAAAGTGGAGATGTTGTATTTGCCCTTAATACTTTCTCTCCTGTTATGATCCACACTTGATTTTGTCTTTAAAAACTACATCAAAAAGACTGAACGTTTGGCAGCACCCATTCACAGACACTGGAAAGGAGTAATAAAGAAAATCTGGCATATACCCGCTGTAAATTGTGTTTCCAAAATAGCTGCTGGACCAATTCTTCGCTTTTCCACAGTTAGCAATTTATAGCATTAATTAGTTGATTCCCATAACAGAACAATTTCAGTATTTTTCATCTTTACACTTGCTCTTGGCTTGGCAGCTGCACAGATATCTCCAGTCTCTATCACTCACTGCATGTGATATTATGTCTCTTGGAAACTGCCCATCGTAGCAGATGCTATACATATGGATCTTTTTCTATCCTTAAATTGTTTGTCGGCAAAGAGTAAAATGAATGGACTTTTTCAGTTTAAAAATATTCCCCTGAAATAACAAAACATGTTATTTTGTATTTGCTTCATTTAGTATTCTGCTCATTTCTTAAAAATGTTACCACATCCAGACACCTCTGCTTGCACCCACGTGTTCTCCTACCACACATGATCTGCATTCTTCAGAAAATCAGGAAAACGCTGCAGTAATAAAATATAAGTACAGTTTATACAGTATACTGATCATGAGTAGGCATTCACCATGTGCTGCATCAGTAGGCCTCAGATCTTACAATATGTCATACATGTGTATTGCACTGCTGATTGGGCAGGGATGAAGATAGCCCTTCTTTCATTCTGGGCGCACCTTGCTGCTGGTACCAGTGACAACCCAGCAGCCAGGGAAGCATGCCCTAGTCGAGTTGAAGCTCCACAAAACAGGTTGGGGTAGTTCTTAGGAACGATTTACATATGCAGATTATGGGGCCTATTATTTGGGATGAAGGTTTGTATGAACACTCATCCTCCTTAAATGTCTTGTGCAAATGTGAAAACTCAGCTCTGCTACATCTATAGGTTGCCATGGTGATCACTCACCTTCTATGTGTGTTCTGTCATTTGCTTTTGTGATATATTGTTATCATCCAATACAAATAGTTTTGTTTCCACATGCAATCCTTAAAGGGGTTGTCTGAGTTATTTTTTGTTCTTTGTATGTTTCCAACTAGGCAAATGTAAGGACTTTACAATACACTTACTTATCTCCAGTTGCTGCTTTCTCAGATTTCACTGAGGGTCATATGACCTGTGATGTCAGCGTCTCTCTCTGCTCTGATGATGTTTCATGCACAAGCCTGAGAGAGCAGATATGTGCCTGTACACGAGACGTCACTGTGCTGGACACACCCCCTGCTCTGCCATCTGCTTCCTTTTGCTCTCTCCCTGGATTCTTGAAGAAAAACATTGTGGCGAAACCAACGTCGCCACTGGGTTTTGGAGAGGACTGGCTGCTGGCCTCTTGCCCCTGGATTATGGGCCATATACTAACTTTTAAACCCCTGAACTTATTCAAGTGAATTTTGGATAGGTTTGTCCCAAAGTTATACTGTTTAAATTGATGTTAGATATATGTATGGCCAATGTAAACTCACAAAGTTGTAACAATTTATAATAAGTGTAACTTGTCAGCTTTTGAGGAAAATGCTGGGTGTGTTTCTATTGTGCCATTGTCCCATTGTGTGTTTAAAGGGTGATGTCTGTCCTGTTGTCTGCGCATGTGTATTGGTGACTTCTCTTTGTCTTCAGAGATAATTGGATTACGCCTCGGTTGTCTCCGGGACAGAGAGGAGGGAACCATGATGCATTGTGGGGATGTATTGTCTCTGTGTATCCTACAGTGCTGCATATCTTGTCCTATGTCACAGTCTTCATTCTGGTCCTCTGGGGGTGTGAACGATTGGTTGCTGTAGTTACATTGTATGTGTTGCAAATTACTGATTGGTTGTATTTCAAACCCCTGTGGGCAGTACTATGTTTGTGGTTTGTGAATAAAAGAGGCTGTACGTGAAGTACAGTCAGACCACTGCTTGACCCTCAACACGGAGCCTTGTCTCGTTATTGGGGGGATTCGCTGTATGCTGTTAGAAGACCGATTGCCACAAGTGTAAGCTGATTCCTGTTCGTCTGCTAGCAGCTATTCGTAAGGTTCCAGTTTGGAGTGCTATTTTGTATCCAGTTCGGGACATTGGTGTTCTGCAGTAGCTGGGCCTGTCTCTCAGAAAAGGGGCATATTGCCTGAACGGATTTTAACCCCTTGTCTGCTGAAACGGTCCGTTACATTGGTGGCAAGCAGCGGGATCGTTCCTACAGCCAGAAGGACAGCTACAGGAGACACCATTTCTGTGGATTCTACAATTTAAGGACAACGCATGTCCCAGTACAGCGTCCCTGACAGCAGCAGGATGGAACCAACAGTGTTATACGAGGAGGAGGACCTGGATGGCCGGGATGCATTAAGGAAAGGCATCTGGTACCAGGCCCTGGATAATCTACAATACCAGCGGGGTGAGAGTCTCCCCAGTGAAGAGCAGCGGTTGCAGAAGCAAGTGGCCCTGCGGATGCCCTTCCTGGGAGAGCAGCCCTTGGAGGAATGGGTGAAGGAACTAGAGCACCGGGTATGGCAGGAGCTATGGCTGGAGGATGCCTACCAGGCGCTTTGGTGGTATATGGCACAGTATATACCCTGGACAGCCGAACATGACAAGCCAGAGGGAGAGGAGTTTTATGGTCCTGGCTTGTTATGGGAGTCCTTTGCAGAGCCTGACTTCAGGAGCCCTGCACAGTCCAGACTTCAGGACATTTTTTATGAGAGGGAGGCTAGGCATGAGTGGGATGACCCCCATGAGGTAGAGCAAGACCTGGCTCACCTAGCAACCCTGGAGTGGGAACTGGAGCAGGACTACCGAGATCTCTTCCACTCCATTGAGAAGGCTCAGCAGGACGGTAAGTCGACAGACCCAGATCCAGACCCATTCAGCTGGGCAGATATTGTAGAGTGTTACTGGGAAGGACCCCAGGTGGCCGGTAGAGATGGGACCGAGGTCTCTCCACCGGTCCTGCAGGGAATTGGGAGCCCAGTC
This sequence comes from Bufo bufo, assembly GCF_905171765.1. NCBI lineage: Eukaryota > Metazoa > Chordata > Amphibia > Anura > Bufonidae > Bufo > Bufo bufo. Next base: position 104,966,133 of record NC_053390.1, on the reverse strand, counting down.
TCCATTCCCCAGCAGCAGTGTGAAGTGCAGGGAGAGGAGAGCAGCGCCCTCCCTCCCCAGCGGCAGGCTGAGTTACAGGGGGTAGAGGTAGTTGTTCCTGCCCCCCAGCAGCAGAGTGATATGCCGGGAAGGCAGTGTGAAATGCAGGGAGAGGAGAGCAGCGTCCTCCCTCCCCAGCAGCAGGCTGAGTTACAGGGGGCAGAGGTAGTTGTTCCTGCCCCCCAGCAGCAGAGTGATATGCCGGGAAGGCAGTGTGAAATGCAGGGAGAGGAGAGCAGCGTCCTCCCTCCCCAGCGGCAGGCTGAGTTACAGGGGGCAGAGGTAGTTGTTCCTGCCCCCCAGCAGCAGAGTGATTTTTTGGGAATTGCGAGCCCAGTCTCCATTCCCCAGCGGCAGAGTGTCCAGCAGGGAATAGAGAGCCCAGTCTCCTTTCCCCAGCAGCAGGACACTGTATTGGGAGCGGAGACGGTCGGTCGCCCTCCCCAGTGGCTGGAAGTTTGTATGGGAGAGGAGCTCGTTACCCCCTCTCTCCAGCGGCAGCTTAACGCACCAGGGGGAGACAGTAAGCCCCACAACAGTGCAGATGGGACCATGGTCTCTGCACTTACAGCACAGGGGGTAGAGACAGTCGATCTCCCCCTCCAACAACCAGACTCTAAGCCAGGGAGCAACACAGAGACCGGGAGTACCAGCTTCCAACATAACCTTGGTGGACTTACTGGACAGAGACAGGCTACCAAATGCAACAGTATTGGGTTGTGGGTGGGCTGCCAGACTAACTCAGGTACCGACCGGCGTGAGGTCAGGTACCTGGTTAGTCTTCCCTGGGGGGGGGGGAGATGTGTGGCGAAACCAACCTCGCCACTGGGTTTTGGAGAGGACTGGCTGCTGGCCTCTTGCCCCTGGATTATGGGCCATATACTAACTTTTAAACCCCTGAACTTATTCAAGTGAATTTTGGATAGGTTTGTCCCAAAGTTATACTGTTTAAATTGATGTTAGATATATGTATGGCCAATGTAAACTCACAAAGTTGTAACAATTTATAATAAGTGTAACTTGTCAGCTTGGGAGGAAAATGCTGGGTGTGTTTCTATTGTGCCATTGTCCCATTGTGTGTTTAAAGGGTGATGTCTGTCCTTTTGTCTGCGCATGTGTATTGGTGACTTCTCTTTATCTTGAGAGATAATTGGATTACGCCTCGGTTGTCTCCGGGACAGAGAGGAGGGAACCATGATGCATTGTGGGGATGTATTGTCTCTGTGTATCCTACAGTGCTGCATATCTTGTCCTATGTCACAGTCTTCATTCTGGTCCTCTGGGGGTGTGAACGATTGGTGGATGTAGTTACATTGTATGTGTTGCAAATTACTGATTGGTTGTATTTCAAACCCCTGTGGGCAGTACTATGATTGTGGTTTGTGAATAAAAGAGGCTGTACGTGAAGTACAGTCAGACCACTGCTTGACCCTCAACACGGAGCCTTGTATCGTTATTGGGGGGATTTGCTGTATGCTGTTAGAAGACCGATTGCCAGAAGTGTAAGCTGATTCCTGTTCGTCTGCTAGCAGCTATTCGTAAGGTTCCAGTTTGGAGCGCTATTTTGTATCCAGTTCGGGACATTGGTGTTCTGCAGTAGCTGGGCCTGTCTCTCAGAAAAGTGGCATATCGCCTGAACGGATTTTAACCCCTTGTCTGCTGAAACGGTCCATTACAAACATTAACCCCTTCAATAGCACAGACAGGGCTGAAGGCTTTACTGAGTAGCTGCAGGTAGTGAGGAGACAAATGCTGGACATAGAGCTGACAGACTAGAGGAGTTCTGCAGAGCATTGCACAAGAACAGGTAGGGGAAAGATCCTGTGTGTATCAGCAGTGTCATTGTACAGCTGGGACTTGTAGTCCTACACATATAACATGCTGCTGAGTAACCTAGCAGGCAGATATGTCACTCAGGGTAGACTTATTCACTCCCTTTGCAGAGCAGGGGGAGGGACAGAGATTGTTGTTATTACAGGTAAACAAAGGGCCAAAAGAGAACCAGGAAAATGAGAAAATATTTATTTTTTTGCCTAAAACTTGCTTAGCTTAGTTATATATTGCTGCCCATCAGATTTACAGTGCTATATCCTTTAATTGTAAGATTTATTCTCGTATATATCTGCAAGACCAAAGGTAAATCTGGCTTTGATTTCATTCTGTATCTTCTTCAAGTGTTTATTGTAGGTGTATACAATATAGTACAGTGAACATAGGCAAAGCATTGGTTCACGGAATGCACTGAAGGTCCGCAGTTTGGATTTGTATTCCATTCTATGTGCCATCCCATGGTGGAGGCAAGCAGAGGTATAGAATGGCTCTATAGCATGCTACATGGACCAAATTTACCTACAGTGGAGAAAATAAGTATTTGATACACTGGCGATTTTGCACGTTTTCCCACCTACAAAGAATGGAGAGGTCTCTAATTTTTATCGTAGGTAGACTTCAACTGTGAGAGATAAAATCTACCAAAAAATCCAGAAAATCACATTGTATGATTTGTAAATAATTAATTAGCATTTTATTGCATGAAATAAGTATTTGATACAATAGAAAAACAGAACTTAATATTTGGTGCAGAAAACTTTGTTTGCAATTACAGAGGTTAGACATTTTCTGTGATTCTTGACCAAGTTTGCACACACTGCAGCAGGGATTTTGGCCCACTCCTCCATACAGATCTTCTCAAGATCTTTCAGCTGTCGGGGCTGTCACTGGGCTGGGCTGGGTTCAAGTCAGGAGACTGACTAGGCCACTCCAGGACCTTGAAATGCTTTTTACGGAGCCGCTCCTTAGTTTCCCTGGCTGTGTGTTTCAGGTCATTGTCATGCTGGAAAACCCAGCCACAACCCATCTTCAATGCTCTTACTGAGGGAAGGAGGTTGTTGACCAAAATCTCACTATACATGGCCCCATCCATCCTCCCTTTAATACGGTGCAGTCATCCTATCCGCTTGGCAGAAAAACTCACCTAAAGTTTGATGTTTCCACCCCCATGCATCACAGGTGGGACGGTGTTCTTGGGGTTGTACTCATCCTTCTTCTTCCTCCAAACACAGTGAGTGGAGTTGATACCAAAAAGTTCTATTTTGGTGTCATCTGACCACATGACCTTCTCTCATGCCTCCTCTGGATCATCCATATGATCATTGGCTAACTTCAAACGAAACCTGGACATGTGCAGCGTAGTGTGTTACTAATAGTAATCTTTGAGACTGTGGTCCCAGCTCTCTTCAGGTCATTGACTAGGTCCTCCTGTGTAGTTCTGGGCTGACCTTTCTCAGAATCATCCTTACCCCACAAGGCGAGATCTTGCATGGAGCCCCAGACTGAGCAAAATTGTCATCTTGTGTTTCTTCTATTTTCTAATAATTGCACCAACAGTTGTTGCCTTCTCACCAAGCTGCTTGTCTATTGTCCTGTAGCCCATCCCAGCTTTGTGCAGGTCTACAATTTTGGACCTGGTGTCCTTAGACAGCTCTTTGGTCTTGGTCATGGTGGAGAGGTTGGAGTGTGATTAATTGAGTATGTGGACAGGTGTCTTTTATAGAGGTAACGAGTTCAAACAGGTGCAACTACCGTATTTTTTGCTTTATAAGACGCACTTCCCCCCCAAAAAAAAATTAGGGAGAAAATGGGCGTGCGTCTTATAAAGCGAATACTAGTGAGCGCTTCCATTTTGGAATGCATTAGGTGCCGGGAGCGGGGAAAAAGCGCTGCAAGCACTTCCGATACTCACCCTCCCTGGTCTTCTTTCTAGGGCCCACGCTCCATTTTACTGACCCCGTACAGCATCAGTTCGTAGTGTGCACACTATGACCTTATGCTGCACTCTCATCTGAGGTCTGATGGGGGTCTGAATGAAAAGGGTTGATGGGGGTCTGAAAGAAAAGGTCTAAATGGGGTCTGAAAAAAAAGACGCACCCCAGATTTTAGAGAAGAAAAATATTTTTGTATCCGTGGATCCGCAAAACACGGACATCGGCGATGTGCGTTCCGCATTTTGCGAACCCCACATCACCGGCACTTAATAGAAAATGCCTATTCTTGTCCGCAATTGCGGACAAGAATAGGACATGTTCTATTTTTTTCGGGATCGGAATTGCGGACCCGGAATTGCGGACCCGGAAGTGCGTATCCGCAATTCCTGATCCGGGCAGCACATCGAAATTAATGGGTTCCCAATTCCGTTCCGCAAAATGCGGAACGAAATTGCGGACGTGTGAATGGACCCTTAATGTCATATCCAGTGGTGAGAACAGAAACCGAGCCCGGAATCTGCCTCGTCTTGCTGATGTGCAGGTCACCAGATCCTAACACTGAGGTCACTATGTCATTGACTTGTAGGACAGTTGTCACCTTAAGCTGGATTCCATATACCATATACATTGTCAGTACACAGCAAGGTGCATACTCACAAATGTGGACAAAATTGTTAGTACCCTTCTGTTAAAGAATGGTCACTTTAATTACTTAAAACTGACAAAAGTACATAATAAAAATGTACTGAATATCGGACACTGCTTTTTGATGAAAATGAAATTTTTAATGAAATTGGACAACAATGATAGTACCCCTAGAAAAGACTGACAATAATTTGACCATAGGTACATGTTAAACTAAGGTGTGTCCTGTAAATAGTATCATAAGTGTCTTCAACTTGTAATGAGTCAGTCTGCCTATTTAACCACCTCAGCCCCCATAGCCACTTTTTACACTTCTGCACTACACTACTTTCACCGTTTATTGCTCGGTCATGCAATTTACCACCCAAATGAATTTTACCTCATTTTCTTCTCACTAATAGAGCTTTCATTTGGTGGTATTTCATTGCTGCTGACATTTTTACTTTTTTTTGTTATTAATCGAAATTTAACGATTTTTTTGCCAAAAAATGACATTTTTCACTTTCAGTTGTAAAATTTTGCAAAAAAAACGACATCCATATATCAATTTTTCTCAAAATTTATTGTTCTACATGTCTTTGATAAAAAAAAAAATGTTTGGATAAAAAAAAAAAATGGTTTGGGTAAAAGTTATAGCGTTTACAAACTATGGTACAAAAATGTGAATTTCCGCTTTTTGAAGCAGCTCTGACTTTCTGAGCACCTGTCATGTTTCCTGAGGTTCTACAATGGCCAGACAGTACAAACACCCCACAAATGACCCCATTTCGGAAAGAAGACACCCTAAGGTATTCGCTGATGGGCATAGTGAGTTCATAGAACTTTTTATTTTTTTGTCACAAGTTAGCGGAAAATGATGATTTTTTTTTTTCTTACAAAGTCTCATATTCCACTAACTTGTGACAAAAAATTAAAACTTCCATGAACTCACTATGCCCATCACGAAATACCTTGGGGTGTCTTCTTTCCAAAATGGGGTCACTTGTGGGGTAGTTTTACTGCCCTGGCATTTTAGGGGCCCAAATGCGTGCAAAGTAGTTTGAAATCAAAATGTGTAAAAAATGGCCGGTGAAATCCGAAAGGTGCTCTTTGGAATGTGGGCCCCTTTGCCCACCTAGGCTGCAAAAAAGTGTCACACATGTGGTATTTCCGTACTCAGGAGAAGTTGGGCAATGTTTTTTGGGCTGTCCTTTTACATATACCCATGCTGGGTGAGAGAAATATCTCGGCAAAAGACACCTTTTCCCATTTTTTATACAAAGTTGGCATTTGAACAAGATATTTATCTCACCCAGCATGGGTATATGTAAAATGACACCCCAAAACACATTGCCCAACTTCTCCTGAGTACAGCGATACCAGATGTGTGACACTTTTTTGCAGCCTAGGTGGGCAAAGGGGCCCACATTCCTTTTATGAGGGCATTTTTAGACATTTGGATCCCAGACTTCTTCTCACACTTTAGGGCCCCTAAAATGCCAGGGCAGTATAAATACCCCACATGTGACCCCATATTGGAAAGAAGACACCCCAAGGTATTCAATGAGGGGCATGGCGAGTTCATAGAATTTTATTTTTTTTGGCACAAGTTAGCGGAAATTGTTTTTTTTTTTTTCTCACAAAGTCTCCCTTTCCGCTAACTTGGGACAAAAATTTAAATCTTTCATGGACTCAATATGCCCCTCACGTAATACCTTGGGGTGTCTTCTTTCCGAAATGGGGTCACATGTGGGGTATTTATACTGCCCTGGCATTTTAGGGGCCCTAAAGCGTGAGAAGAAGTCTGGAATATAAATGTCTAAAAATGTTTACGCATTTGGATTCCGTGAGGGGTATGGTGAGTTCATGTGAGATTTTTTTTTTGACACAAGTTAGTGGAATATGAGACTTTGTAAGAAAAAAAAAATAATTTCCGCTAACTTGGGCCCAAAAAAGTCTGAATGGAGCCTTACAGGGGGGTGATCAATGACAGGGGGGTGATCAGGGAGTCTATATGGGGTGATCACCCCCCTGTCATTGATCACCCCCCTGTAAGGCTCCATTCAGACGTCCGTATGTGTTTAGCGGATCCGATCCATGTATCCGTGGATCCGTAAAAAACATACGGACGTCTGAATGGAGCCTTACAGGGGGTGATCAATGACAGGGGGGTGATCAATGACAGGGGGGTGATCAGGGAGTCTATATGGGGTGATCACCCCCCTGTCATTGATCACCCCCCTGTAAGGCTCCATTCAGACGTCCGTATGTGTTTTGCGGATCCGATCCATGTATCCGTGGATCCGTAAAAAACATACGGACGTCTAAATGGAGCCTTACAGGGGGGTGATCAATGACAGGGGGGTGATCAATGACAGGGGGGTGATCAATGACAGGGGGGGTGATCAGGGAGTCTATATGGGGTGATCACCCCCCTGTCATTGATCACCCCCCTGTAAGGCTCCATTCAGACGTCCGTATGTTTTTTACAGATCCACGGATACATGGATCGGATCCGCAAAACACATACGGACGTCTGAATGGAGCCTTACAGGGGGGTGATCAATGACAGGGGGGTGATCAGGGAGTCTATATGGGGTGATCACCCCCCTGTAAGGCTCCATTCAGACATCTGTATGTGTTTTGCGGATCCGATTCATGTATCCGTGGATCCGTAAAAAACATACGGATGTCTGAATGGAGACTTACAGGGGGGTGATTAATGACAGGGGGGTGATCAGGGAGTCTATATGGGGTGATCACCCCCCTGTCATTGATCACCCCCCTGTAAGGCTCCATTCAGACGTCCGTATGTTTTTTACAGATCCACGGATACATGGATCGGATCCGTAAAACACATACGGACGTCTGAATGGAGCCTTACAGGGGGGTGATCAATGACAGGGGGGTGATCAATGGCAGGGGGGTGATCAGGGAGTCTATATGGGGTGATCACCCCCCTGTCATTGATCACCCCCCTATAAGGCTCCATTCTGATGTCCGTATGTGTTTTGCGGATCAGATCCATGTATCCGTGGATCCGTAAAAAACATACGGACGTCTGAATGGAGCCTTACAGGGGGGTGATCAATGACAGGGGGGTGATCAGGGAGTCTATATGGGGTGATCAGGGGTTAATAAGGGGTTAATAAGTGACAGGGGGGGGTGTAGTGTAGTGGTGTTTGGTGCTACTTATTACTGAGCTGCCTGTGTCCTCTGGTGGTCGATCCACACAAAAGGGACCACCAGAGGACCAGGTAGCAGGTATATTAGACGCTGTTATCAAAACAGCGTCTAATATACCTGTTAGGGGTTAAAAAAATCGCATCTCCAGCATGCCAGCGAACGATCGCCGCTGGCAGGCTGGAGATCCACTCGCTTACCTTCCGATCCTGTGTGCGCGCGTTCACAGGAAATCTTGCGTCTCGAGAGATGACGCATATATGCGTGTGTAACGGTCACGTCCACACACACACAGGGGGAAGGGTAGTGACCACTGCGCTCCACCCTCACCCCTGGCCCTGCCTACTTGCCTCACGAGTCCTGATGACAGGGGACAACTGGACGGCAGTCCCTAACTTAGGATATGTGCAGGGAAGACAGACAAGACAAAATACGGAACATGAACGGACCGGGTCAGAACCAAGAGAGCTACGCAGTACAACGGATTAAGCAAAGAATGGTCAGGAGAAGCCAGGGTCAAATACCAGGAGAGTAGCGAAGTACAAGAGGAGTCCAAAGAGAGTAGTCAGGTGGGAGCCGAGGTCACAATACCAGGATGTATGCGCAGTACAGGAGGAGCAGGTAGAGGATCGTCAGGGAACAAGATCAGGTAAATATTCAGTAGTCCAACAAATAGCCAGGAACCTAGAAATTAACAGGCAACCTGTAGCCAGCAGGCTGCCTGTATTTATAGTGGGGAGTGAGGGTCATGTGACGTGGCCAGCGTCACATGACCGACAGACCAACCAGTCGAGCACCGAGTGATCAGCTCGGCGCTCAAGGCAGACTAGGAGCAGGGAGCCACCCAGCTAGTAAAGCCGCCCTGGGAATGAGGTCAAACACAGAACCTCATTCCAAAAGCTAAGCAACAGTTCTGCGGGCAATTGGGGACCGAGTGCACCTTCGGAACCCCGTGACAGCGTGACTGTGCGCAGAGCTGCCGCCTCCGGAACGCGATCCTGCGTTAGGCGGTCCGGAGGCGGTTAAAGGGTAGAAAGGGGTCACTGTGCCGTTTGGTATCATGGTGGGTACCACACTGAGCATGGACAAAAGAAAATTATAGACAAACATGTTAAATGTAAAGGCTATAAAACCATCTCCAAACAGCTTGATGTTCCTGTTAGTAAAGATGCAGATATTATACAAAAGTTTAAGGTCTACGAGACTGTAGCCAACCTCCCTGGACGTGGCTACAAGAGGAAAAATTATGACAAATTGAAGAGATGGATAATACAAATGCTAACCAAAGTGCCCAGAACAACTTCCAAAGAGATTACAGGTGAACTCCAAGGTCAAGGTACATCAGTATCAGACTGCAACATCTGTCGCCGTCTTAGCCAAAGTTGATTTAATGGAAGACAACCACTGGTGAAAACAAATCATAAAGACTGGAAATTGCCAAAATGCATATTGATAAGCCACAAAGCTTTTGGGAGAATGTCCTTTGAACAGATGATACACAACTGGAGCTTTTTGGCAAGTCACATCAGTTCTATGTTCACAGACACAAAAATAAATCATACAAAGAAAAGAACATTGTAACTACTGTGAAGCATGGAGGAAGCTTGGTTATGTTTTGTGGCTGTTTTGCTGCATCTGGCACAGGGTGTCTTGAATCTGTGCAGGGTACAGTGAAATCTTAAGACTATTAAGACATTCTGAAATGCGCTACCCAGTGTCTAAGTCACAGGTCATGGGTCATCCAACAGGATAATGACCCGAAACACACAGCTAAAAACATTCAAGAATGGCTAAAAGCAAAGCATTTGACTATTCTTAAGTGACCTTCTATGAGCCCTGATCTAAATCCTATTGAACATCTGTGGAAGGAGCTGAACATGCAGTCTGGAGAAGGCACCCTTCAAACCCGAGTCAGCTAAAGCAGTTTGCTCACGAGAAGTACGCCAAAATACCTGTGGACAGGTGCAGAAGTCTCATTGACAGTTACAGAAATCACTTGGTTGCAGTGATTGCCTCAAAAGGTTCTGCAACAAAACATTACGTTCAGTGTACTGTTGTATGAAATATAAATATTTGGGGTTAATAATAATTAATATATAGGAGGCGATTACTACTGCTATAGCTAACTCCTCCTGCTTCCTATGCTCTCTGTTCCCTCACATTCCTGAACTGTATGTTCTTGTACTGGCCTATTATGGATCAGAATGAAAACTCTATATTCAGTATTTAAATAGAAATATATGTATTAAAATAAAATAAAGTTTACAGTCAATTATACCGTATATATACTCTGTGTGTGTGTGTGTATGTAAACGCAACACTTTCGGTTTTGCTCCCATTTTGCATAAGCTGAACTTAAAGATCTGAAACATTTTCTACATACACAAAAGACCCATTACTCTCAAATACTGTTCACAAATCTGTCTAAATCTGTGTTAGTGAGCACTTCTCCTTTGCCAAGATAATCCATCCCACCTCACAGGTGTGGCATATCAAGGTGCTGATTAGACAGCATGAATATTGCACAGGTGTGCCTTGGACTGCCCACAATAAAAGTCCACTCTGAAATGTGCACACAGGACAATGCCACAGATGTCACAACGTTTGAGGGAGCGTGCAATTGGCATGTTGACTGCATGAATGTCTTCCAGAGCTGTTGCCCATGCAATGAATGCTCATTTCTCTACCATAAGCTGTCTCCAAAGGCGTTTCAGAGAATTTGGCAGTACATCCAACCGGCCTCACAACCGCAGACCACGTGTAATCACATCAGCCCAGCATGTTTACCTCCATGATCATCTGAGACCAGCCACCAGGACAGCTTCAGCAACAATCGGTTTGCATAACCAAAGAATTTCTGCACAAACTGTCAGAAACCGTCTCAGGGAAGCTCATCTGCATGCTTGTCGTCCTTATCGGGGTCTGGACCTGACTGCAGTTCGTCATTTTAACCGACTTGAGTGGGCAAATGCTCACATTCCATGGCGTATAGCACATTGGAGAGGGGTTCTGTTCACGGATGAGTCCCGGTTTTCACTATTCAGGGCAGATGGCAGACAGCGTGTGTGGCGTCATGTGGGTGAGCGGTTTGCTAACATCAACGTTGTGGATCGAGTGGTCCATGGTGGCAGTGGGGTTATGGTATGGGCAGGCGTATGTTATGTACAACGAACACAGGTGCATTTTATTGATGGCATTTTAAATGCACAGAGATACCGTGACAAGATCCTGAGGCCCATTGTTGTGCCATTCATCCACGACCATCACCTCATGTTGCAGCATGATAATGCACGGCCCTATATTGCAAGGATCTGTACACAATTCCTGGAAATATGCCTTTATTTCCATCCACAGGCAGCATTCTGGTACACATGTGAGGCCCGGGCTATATCAGCCAGTCTTGGGTGGGGCTCAGAGCTCTCTCCCTCCTCCCACTGTATGCATGGTCACATTGTTTGCATTTTTGCTGGGGATTGCCATTAGCAGCAGGCCATAAGTGCAGGATCTGACCCCCTGTATAGATGCACCACTGCATATGGGGTTGAGCACTTCCTGCTTTTTAATACCATGCCAATCTGTAGTTTGTTTATTGACTTTTTTGGAGGTGTAGAAACTCCTAGTCTGAATGTGCCTTTATTTCCATCCACAGGCAGCATTCTGGTGCACATGTGAGGCCCGGGATATATCAGCCAGTCTTGGGTGGGGCTCAGAGCTCTCTGCCTCCCTCCCATTGTATGCATGGTCACATGATAGAGGTTACTGGGAGATTGCTCTGAGTCGGACCTTGCGCTCCTGTAATTTGCCCACTGGCTCATGTAGGTTTAGTGTTAGGTCCCAAGCTACTTGAGAAACCTTGGCGCGGTGCTCGGGCTTAAACATGTCCTCCAAGCAGGATATGTTGGCTAATCTCTCAATTTTACACCAGTATGAGGGTTAAAAGACCGCAGAGTGCACCTGTCTTTGTTTTTGTTATATTATTTTTACTGTTCATCACATCCACAGATTTGCTATCCTGTGTGGGATGTTTTGGCGAAAGCCACTTCGCCACGGTGTTTTGGAGGGGGCTGTTTGCCAGCCTCCTGCCCCTGGATTATGGCCCTTTAAGATACTTTTACTAACTTTTAAACCCCTGAACCTATTCAAGTGAATTTTGGATAGGTTTGTCCCAAGTTATAGTGGTTACATTGATATAAGTTATATGTATGTACAATGTAAACTCACAAAGTTGTAACAATTTATAAGAAGTGTAACTTTTCAGCTTAGGAGATAGTTGAGTAGATACAGAAATTGACTCAATTATCTCCTAGACAGAGGGGAGGAATATGCTGGGTGTGTTTCTATTGTCCCATTGTGCCATTGTCCCATTGTGTCCGATTGGCTGCTGTACTTACATTGTGTTATAATATATTGATTGGTTGTATTTCAAAACCCTGTGTGCAGTACTATGTTTGTGGATTGTGAATAAAAGAGGCTGTACGTGCCAGTACAGTCAGCTCTGCTTAACCCTTAAGCGAAGTGTCGTCTCGTTCCTGGGTGAATTGGATTGTATGCTGATTGCCAGGAGTGTAAGCCGATTGTATGCTTTTCCTGTTCCGCGGTTTCCAATGTTTGTGTAGTTTGCAGTTCGGCAGACTGGTGCTTGCAGTAGCTGCCTGTGCATTGGAAAAGGGAATATCGTCTGAACGGAGTTGTGTGCTGAACGGTTCGTTACAATTGGTGGCAAGCAACGGGATCATTCTCACGGCCCAGAAGGACAGCTACAAGGCAACACCAGTTCCTGGATTACAAATTGAGGGCAACGCTAGTACCCGTACAGCGCCCCTATCTACAAAGCAGAGAATCAGCAGAGAAAGCATGGAGCCCTGCTACACTCAGGAGGAGTTTGATAGAGAGGTTAACGGGGTGCTGTCTCTCTTGGGACCCAACCCCGGGGAAAACCTCGTACAGATAGTGAAGTGGAGGATCAGAGAGTACCTGCAGGCCATGGCAGCGGTAGACAGGAGGGAGATACCCCAGCGGCCGAGCAAGTTCCCGGGAGCTGAAGGTGCCGTCCTTGCTCCCCAGAGGAAGTGTGAGTTACAGGGAGATGAAGGTGCCGTCCTTCCTTCCCAACAGCCGAGTATTGTATTGGGAGCAGAGACAACCGGTCTCTCTCTCCAGCGGCAGTGTGTACCCTTAGGAGAGGAGACAGTTGGTCCCTCTCCACAGCAGCCAAGTGATCCACAGGGAGCTGAAGGTGCTGTCCTTCCTCCCCAGCGGCAGTGTGTCCTGCAGGGAGCAGAGATAGTTGGTCTCTCTCCCCAGCAGCCAAGTGAGTCCCAGGGAGCTGAAGGTACCGTCCTTGCTCCCCAGCGGCAGTGTGAGTTACAGGGAGCGGAAGGTGCCGTCCTTTCTCCCCAGCGCTAGTGTGTATTCATGGGAGAAGAGACAGTCGGTCCTCTCCCCCAACAGGGACCAGAAGTACCGGAGGTCGCTGACCTCAAAGACTGGTCCTGGGAGGACTCCCAGCAGGCAGGGGAGATGGGACCGAAGTCTCTCTACCAGCCCTACAGGGATGCTGGGCAGTCGGCCCAGATCTCCAGCGGCAGTGTGAGTACCAGGAGGAGGAGGTAAGCGATCCCTACCCTCCACAGCTAACCCCTACCGAGGTACTGAGGTCAGTAGAGGAGTCGTTAGCTTCCTCTGACCCCCTCCCAGCAGAAGAGCTGGCATCTGGGCAGAGCGCCGCTGGCCTCTGCCCTAACTTTCCCTTTGTCACCGGGCAGGACTATACCCCGGTTGCTCCAGCGGAAGAGCTGGCAACTGGGCAGAGCACAGTTGGCCTCTGCCCTCCTTTGTCCCCTTGTCCCAGGCTTGTCTATCTGCAGGTCCCCCCAGCTGAAGTGCTGGCACCAGGGCAGAGTACCGTCAGTCTCTGCTCACTCAGCGACCCACGAAGCCAAGAGACCAGTGCCCAACACAGCCATGGTGAAGCCATGGGACCGAAACAAGCTACAAATTTGCCCGGGTGCAATAATCAAGTGTTGGGGGGACTGCACTGCGGATTGTATATTATTGTGGGGGGGCTGCCTTGTTGATTGTAATTTACTGTGGGTGGGTGACTCGACTAACTCAGGCACTGACCGACAGAAGGTCAGCTACCTGGTTAGTCTCCCCCCGAATGGGAAGATATGTGGCAAAAGCCACTTCGCCACAGTGTTTTGAAGGGGGCTGTTTGCCAGCCTCCTGCCCCTGGATTACGGCCCTTTAAGATACTTTTACTAACTTTTAAACCCCTGAACCTATTCAAGTGAATTTTGGATAGGTTTGACCCCAAGTTATACTGGTTAAATTGATTTAAGTTATATGTATGTACAATGTAAACTCACAAAAATGTAACAATTTATAAGAAGTGTAACTTTTCAGCTTAGGAGATAGTTGAGTAGATACAGAAATTGACTCAATTATCTCCTAGACAGAGGGGAGGAATATGCTGGGTGTGTTTCTATTGTCCCATTGTGCCATTGTCCCATTGTGTCCGATTGGCTGCTGTACTTACATTGTATGTGTTGTAATATATTGATTGGTTGTATTTCAAAACCCTGTGGGCAGTACTATGTTTGTGGATTGTGAATAAAATAGGCTGTACGTGCCAGTACAGTCAGCTCTGCTTAACCCTCAAGCGAAGTGTCGTCTCGTTCTTGGGTGAATTGGATTTTATGCTGATTGCCAGGAGTGTAAGCCGATTGTATGCTTTTCCTGTTCCGCGGTTTCCAGTGTTCGTGTAGTTTAAAGTTCGGCAGACTGGTGCTTGCAGTAGCTGCCTGTGCATTGGGAAGGAGAATATCGTCTGAACGGTCCGTTACAGATGTCCATTGTGGTACTTGTGGTCCGCTGCAGGCATCCTCCATTGTATGCATTTTTTCTGGGGATTGCCATTAGCAGCGGGCCATAAGTGCAGGATCTGCCCCCCCCCTGTATAGATGCACCACTGCATATGGGGTTGAGCACTTCCTGCTTTTTAATACCACGCCAATCTGTAGTTTACTTATCTATTTTTACCTACGTTTGGGGGATTCCTATCCAGAATCCTTCCAAGGACTTTTGCACCTGGCTAACCTTAGGAGTGCTGCTATTTTTTCGTCATATATATATATATATATATATATATATATATACAAAAAAAATAGCAGCACACTACTAAATGCACTAAGACTGGGTGAACAAACAGGTGAATGTATGAACAGGGTCAAATACATGATGTCCATACTTACTATTATAAAGGTTGATTTTAATTAGTGTTAGTATTTAGCTTGGCCCGCTCCCCCCCACTCACTGAAGCCATCTGGCACCAGGAGAGAGTTAGTGTGTGGACTCTCATTGCAGTCCTTGGTGACCATGTGGCGCCAGGGGTGGTGTGGAGTGGGCCCGGCGCGCATGCTGGTAACTGCTTTCCCTGGATATAATGGAGGCCATTTTGGCACCGAAAATGACAGAAATTCAGGCGGATCCAGCATGTAAGTGGAACCTACACTTTCTGAATTTTATGATAGCCGCTATGGCACATAACAGGTATATTTAGTGTTAGGAACCCGTCTAACTAGAGATTGCCTTGACGTTCGGCAGACGGGCTCAAATAATTTTGTACAAAACGATTTGCAAACTATCTCTAACTTATTAGTTCAGCATTTGCTATTATGATGCAATTTTGTACTTTATTTGGTTTGCAGTGAGCTGTTGAATTGCTTGTTTTGTTTAACAGTCTTGTTCTCAGCCATAGCAATGTGCCCCTGTGCTTTCGGATGTGCTGACTGACCCCCTTTTTTTTCTCTACTATTAAACAGGGTAGAAGCTCTTAGCGAATATAATTGATCAAAAATATGTCGGGCCCATCTACCAGACGTCAAGGTGGTGTGCTGCTATTTTTTTCGTGTTTTTATACATTGTTGCCTTGGTAGCTTGCACCTGGGATTTTGTCTGGAGGTGCTGTTCTTTTCTTTGCTTATATGTATATATAGTAGAGGAATAAGGCGTCCTGTGTGGAACTTAGCATTCCCCCTGGTGCTTTTAGTCAGAGTAACAATGGAGGTGGACACTCTATGTTAGAGTAGGTCCCATCTGATTAGAAGCCACCTTGACGTCTGGTAGATGGGCCCGACATATTTTTGATCAATTATATGCGCTAATAGCTTCTACCGCGTTTAATAGTAAGTAGGGGCATCATGTATTTGACCCTGTTCATACATTCACCTGTTCACCCAGTCTTAGTGCATTTAGTAGTGTGCTGCTATTTTTTTCATGTTTTTATACATTGTTGCCTTGGTAGCTTGCACCTGCAATTTTGTCTGGAGGTGCTGTTCTTTTCTTTGGTTATATACAGTACAGACCAAAAGTTTGGACACACCTTCTCATTCAAAGAGTTTTCTTTATTTTCATGACTATGAAGGCATCAAAACTATGAATTAACACATGTGGAATTATATACATAACAAACAAGTGTGAAACAACTGAAAATATGTCATATTCTAGGTTCTTCAAAGTAGCCACCTTTTGCTTTGATTACTGCTTTGCACACTCTTGGCATTCTCTTGATGAGCTTCAAGAGGTAGTCCCCTGAAATGGTCTTCCAACAGTCTTGAAGGAGTTCCCAGAGATGCTTAGCACTTGTTGGCCCTTTTGCCTTCACTCTGCGGTCAAGCTCACCCCAAACCATCTCGATTGGGTTCAGGTCCGGTGACTGTGGAGGCCAGGTCATCTGGCGCAGCACCCCATCACTCTCCTTCATGGTCAAATAGCCCTTACTTTCAAAGTTTTCCCAATTTTTCGGCTGACTGACTGACCTTCATTTCTTAAAGTAATGATGGCCACTCGTTTTTCTTTACTTAGCTGCTTTTTTCTTGCCATAATACAAATTCTAACAGTCTATTCAGTAGGACTATCAGCTGTGTATCCACCTGACTTCTCCTCAACGCTACTGATGGTCCCAACCCCATTTATAAGGCAAGAAATCCCACTTATTAAACCTGACAGGGCACACCTGTGAAGTGAAAACCATTTCAGGGGACTACCTCTTGAAGCTCATCAAGAGAATGCCAAGAGTGTGCAAAACAGTAATCAAAGCAAAAGGTGGCTACTTTGAAGAACCTAGAATATGACATATTTTCAGTTGTTTCACACTTGTTTGTTATGTATATAATTCCACATGTGTTAATTCATAGTTTTTATGCCTTCAGTGTGAATCTACAATTTTCATAGTCATGAAAATAAAGAAAACTCTTTGAATGAGATGGTGTGTCCTAACCTTTGTATATATATATATATATATATAGTGGGGTTTTGTTCTGGTAGATAGGGTAAGCGGACGCAGTACAGAGGCAAAAGACAAGTTCTTAATGCAAAACTTCAGTGTTTATTCACATTTGAGTCAAATGCACAAAACAATGCGTTACTTTGCAGTCTTGGTGTTTACTTCACACAAATTGGAAAGTTCATATAAGACAAGTCACCTTGATGTCAGTTCTGCCTCCAACAGTCCACGGCAGGCTTTAGGTGGCCTGTTTCCTCAGCCCATGGGTCTCAGCCCAGTCTAGTATTTGACCCCACCTGGCAACAAATCAGCCCAGCAGCACACGCTGGGAGGAAAATACCTGTTTTCCCCAGACAATTCCCCTCACTGTGTCACATACCCCCCCCCCCCCCCCCCTTTGTTCAACCTTGAGGGTGTGAACATTCGCCAGACAATGTACTCGGGACAGGGCATCCGCATTTCCTTGCAAACGGCCTGCCCTGTGTTCCACTGAAAATGTAAAGTTCTTTAGGGAAAGGAACCATCTGGTGACCTGGGCATTTCTGTCTTTGGCCTGGCTGTTGTGCATTTTCATAAGTATACAGTATTATCTAATGATATTATAGAAAAAATTTATGCTCATTGCCTTTAAGAGCAAAATCAGCTTGAACCAAAGTTCTGTTATGTGGCTGAAGATGCCAAGATGAGTTCATGGCAAGTTCAGTTTGTATAAGAGTTATAGTGAATATAAAGAACATTGTATTTTAAAAGTTATTGCTAAAAGATATGGGTTTATCTATAGGGAATATACTGGTTTCTCCTGACATGTCTGTCTGAAGGGAACAATGTTTGTTTCATGGCTAAGCCACAACAAGAGAAGAATTTATATCCTTAAAACACATCTGGTGTGTGATATCTATTCATATATTCATAAGTATTATATATATTCATGTGTGTATTTATTTAGCTTTTTAGTATGAACATATTACCGTATTTTTCGCCCTATAAGACGCACCGGCCCATAAGACGCACCTAGGTTTTTGGGGAGGAAAATAAGAAAAAAAATATTTTTAACCAAAAGGTGTGCTTTTGGTGGGTTTGGAACTAATGGTGGTCTGTGGATGGCACTATTACTGGGGATCTGTGAAGGACACTGTTATGGGGGGATCTGTGGATGACGCATTGTTATGAGGGGATCTGTGGTTGACGGACACTGTTATGGGGATCTGTGGATGACGGACACTGTTATGGGGGATCTGTGGATAACGGACACTGTTATGGGGGATCTGTGGATGACGGACACTGTTATGGGGGGATCTGTGGATGACAGTCACTGTTATAGGGGGATCTGTGATGGACACTGTTATGGGGGGATCTATGGCTTGCACTGTTATGGGGGATCTGTGAATGGCACTGTTACAGGGGGGATCTGTGTATGGCACTGTTACAGGGGGGGGATCTTTGGGTGGCACTGTTATGGGGGATCTGTGGGTGGCACTGTTATATATGTGCCATCCACAGACCCCGCCCACCCCATAACAGTGCCATCCACAGACCCCCCCAGCCCATAACAGTGCCATCCACAGATCCCCCACCCCTTAACTGTGCCATCCACGGATGTTCCCCATAAAACTGTCATCCACAGATTTCCCCCCCCCCCCCCCCCCTCCAGTATACAAATATAAAATGTCTTATTCAATTAAAAGTGATTAAACATGCCCCCTCACTCCTAATATTACCGTACATCCTAAAAGCTTCTGTACAACCCAGGCAGGCAGGCCGGACGGCCGGCGCGTCACTCACTGACGTCACTTGCCTGCGCCGCCTGCTTCATTCATAAAGTAGGCGGCGCAGGCATGTGACATCAGGGAGTTACGCTGCCGCCCGCCCAGCCTGCCTGCCTGCCTGCATTCTACTAAAGCTGTTAGGATGTACGGTAATAATAGGAGTGGGGGGCATGTTTAATCACTTTTAATTGAATAAGACATTTTATATTTGAATAGTGCAGCACTGGAGCGGTGGGGCTATAGTACAGTGACTGCACCGCCCCGCCGCTATTGCCGGCTCCCAGCTCCTCCTCCCAGTCCCTCCCCGCTCGCTCGTACATCACAGCCTGCAATGAAAAACTGCCAGCATTCGCCCCATAAGACGAGGGGCATTTTTCCCCCATTTTGGGGGGAGAAAAAGTGCGTCTTATGGGGCGAAAAATATGGTAATAATTCATGTATAATATGCAATAATATGCTGTGTGTATCTCACTGAATGGATATAATCTCAGGAGGTATAGAAAGCACTAAGGTCTTTTACTAATGGAAGTTTCTCAGAAAAGCTAATGTTATTCCAGGCGTCGTTACTCAATAGCTTAGACAGTTAGATATACAAACCCATGGTGCAAGTGTAAGGTCCATTGTATTTCTTATCAAGCCCATAAATTCAGGAGTCTGGGAAAATCATAATGGTACCAGTAAGTCTGGGAAAGATTACTTCAGGGTGTCAGAGAAGTATCCCTCCTCTTTGATATATGTTGAAAAAGGTTAATAGGTACTCATATAAAAAAAATCATGTTATCTAAGTTTTCACTTAAAAGTCTGATGTTACAACAGTGCCATCTGGAGGCAGATGGACAATATTATATTATTTTACTTTTTTTTTTATACCATGTCAAGGGTTAATATGACATCATTATTTTATTAGCATATGAATACACCCACCTTACCTGATTGAAAATCCCTAATCCAGAAGGGGATGATTCTTAGATAAGGTGGGGAATAATTACTTGTGTGCAGAGCATCAGGGGGTGGCTCAAACCAAAAAGAAAAACTCACAAAGGAAACTGACCACAAGAAAGATATACCAAAAGAAACTTGGATTATATTTTGACTACTAGAAAAGTTCTTGAGAACTGGTCCCATCTGAAACTCTGTCTATCTTTGACCCGGTAACGTATACTGTGCTTATTGCTTGTGATATTAATAAGATATTTCTCTCGGTACATAGCCAAAAGTCCCCATACTGTGGGAATATATAGTGTTAGGAGTCTCCATAATGCTGATTATTCTCTTAGCAAAGATGCATATTGCTAATGGAAGATCTGACATTATTTGAAAAGAGGACTAAACCCTTGGGAAGTTATATTCCGTAGTCTGATTGCCGAGCTGGATATTTTGTCATATTAATATCATATTTTTGATTGGTCATAGGGAAACAGAGTCAAGGGATAACATTTATTTTTCCTGTATTAATCCGTGTTTTGTTATAGCCTGTTTGGTAAACAGAAGATCCTAAGTTTCTCTTGGTATATAAATCATTGGTCTGTTTGTTAAAAGTATAGCATTGGCATTTTGTCATTGGTAACTTTAAGTTGTACTGCGCTGGTGAGATAGTGGTGTGTTAGCACCACCTTGTGGCATATTTTGGGTATCATTTCACAGCTTCATTGTTTGTCTTTGCAATTGTATTGATTTTATATTCTTGGTTTGTATTGTGTATAATAAATTGCATATATATTTTCGCATAGACAATTGTCCCTTTGTTTCACTGCTTGCACAAATCAAATTAAGATACTCGATAAAAGAACTTAAAGGCGATTATGTCCGCCTGAAGGATCATATAATTTTTTTATATTTTTTTTGATCCTCTCTTTTATATGAAGATTCTTTTTATATAGAAGATATTCAACATAAATGGAGGTCCCACCGAGATCGAGATAATTCTTTAATTGTTTGTGCAAATAGTGAAGGATCCCATATTTCTTCTTGGTTAGCCAGATTGTTGCTGACATCTGTGTATTAACTATTGATTATTGATCATAAAGATGAGTGCAACAGGCAGTGACCCGGGTAGTGGCCATGCTACAGCAGATAGTCCATCTAACCTGGAGCAGCTGATCCATAACATTGTTGAATATATACATTCACGGGGTAAAATTGATAAAGATAAAAAATGAATGGATTAATGAGCTGCAGGAAAGAGCCAAGGAAGAACATGGGGATATATGGAGGCCAAGTGGCCTGGTTGATAGATACCTGACATATATTGATGTATTACAAGATAATACCAAGAGAGACCAACACCTTTTATGCACATTGCCACCTGTTTTGTATGCATTGTTAGCGGTCAGTACTCTTTCACAAGATAGATATGAGTCTATGATGGGAACGAAAACCTATGTATTCCAGATAGAAACAGAACTAAAATCCGCAGAGGCAACGATCAAGGACTTAGAGTACAAACTTGATCATAGCCATGATGCATATAAAAATGGCAAAAAGTGACTTGGAGGAGTTGCACCTCCGTTATTCCAAAATTCAGCAGACAGGCAAATCAAGCCGTACTATAGTTAATGCTGATAGAGATCCGTCTAATACTGTGGGATCTCCAGACCCCCCAAATCTTATGCCCCAACATCCAGACATGTCATCACATGCTCTTAAAGCAGACTCCATCCTAGACCCTAAGCCACCCAAAGGTGATGGCATGATTACACAGGAGGCATTGACCCAATTAAGTCGGGCATTCCAAACTATACCCGCCCTATTAGGCGCCAGCAACACGGAAGCCCTTAGAAGTGTCTCTCCACATATTCCCCTGGAGAGAGATGTAAGGGTTAAATCCCCTGTGCCATATGTGTCTCATGGAAGTTATTAAAGTGCATGTGATTCTGACAGTGATGTGGGAAAATGTGTGTCTTATTCCCTACCTCACAGGTATAAGTTTGCCCATAAGGGGGATCAGGGTCCCAGGCAACCATCATATGCTGAAGTGGTCTCTAGGAGGAGAAATCCTCAGCATTCAGAAAAGGATCAGAGTTCCTCAAGCGTCATTAAGTTTCTGAATGCCACTGTGCCCAAGTTCTCTAAGAAAGGTTCTTCTCAAATAGCAAACCACTTAGAACTATGGATTCCACTATGGATTCTTTAAAGGGACACTGACAGGCCAAATCAGCATATATAGTTAGATATATGACATTGCAGGTCTTATACAGTCTTTTAAAAGCATATAAGTATCCCCCCTGTCCACCTTATAAAGAGCGAAATATAAAGTTTTATAACCTGCTTGTCCAGTCACTAATCTGCCCAAGGGGCGGCGTTTCATGTGAAAATGCGCCCAGCCAGCCTTCCCAACTGCCGTTCTGAAGCCCCGCCCAGCTCATCAATATTCACTTCGCTGGGCGGCGGCTAGAACTCTCCCCAGTCCCGCATGGGCAATTCAATTGTCCGGGCATCGTTCATGCCCAATCTTCTGCGCCTGCGCCCCGCCGTGGTTAGATCGCGCCTGCGTACACACACAGCCTGCCTGCGTCTTCGAGGCAGCTGCAGCCTCAGCCATGCACTGTTCAGAGGGGTTAATTATAGACAATTGAATTGCCCATGCGCAGGATCGGGACTGGGGAGAGTTCTAGCCGCCGCCCAGCGAAGTGAATATTGATGAGCTGGGCGGGGCTTCAGAACGGCAGTTGGGAAGGCTGGCTGGGCGCATTTTCACATGAAACGCCGCCCCTTGGGCAGATTGGTGACCGAACAAGCAGGTTATAAAACTTTATATTTCGCTCTTTATAAGGTGGACAGGGGGGATACTTATATGCTTTTTAAAGACTGTATAAGACCTGTAATGTCATATATCTAACTATATATGCTGATTTGGCCTGTCAGTGTCCCTTTAAAGTTGTACTCTGATGTTAATAGGATCAGATTCCTACCATGGGCATTTGAAGATAAGTACCGTCCCTATTTTACTTCCTTTAGGGATAGAGGAATTCAAGATTGGCAAGATGTCTTGCATGAAATTAAACTGGAATTCGGACCTTACCGAACCATTACTGCTGCAAAACGTGAGATTTAAAAAACTCACATGTAGGCCCAATCAGAGTCCCTGTGAATTTCTCTCCATCCTTAAAAATGCCTGGGTTAGCATATAGATCCCCAAATTGGGAATCTGAAGAGTTTAAGCAGTTATTTTATGATACAATGCCAACCCAGATCAAACTTAGCCTAGCTAGAGATCTTGATCTTGAAGCTCCCTTGGATAGGTTGGTGACTGCTGCCACCTCACTGTATAATATCAGTGAGTGCCATACTACAGGTGAGAGGAGGTTCAAAAAGTCCCCAGAGCAAAATGTAGCTGAAGCTAAGGTAAACCCTAGCTTGGGATTTGAAACACAGCCACGTAAGTTCCCTCAGTCTACAGGACCTTTCCAACAAACCCAGCGACAACAGGTAGGGCCCAAACAGATAAAACCCCAAAACTCAATGGGTCACAAGGTGATAATTCTGGTGCTGTGAGATCTAACTACCGTCCCTATTACAATAGGGGTCCCCAGGGATACAGGCGCTGGAATAACAGGCCCAGACAAGAGAGGGAAGGTAGGCCTGAACCCTCTAATTCACCTAGGAGTAGGTCACCCACCAATAACCAGGGAGCGCCACAGGACCGCAATGTGCACAAATCAAATGATCGGTTTGATCAGTTGGCAGAACAAGTGGCCATGCTGAGTGACATCGTAAGTAAATTGTCCCAGGGCTCCCCAGGAAAACAACCTGAACCTTTTTTAGGGGCAACTCTAGGTCCCAGCTCAGCCCCATAAAGCAGACAGGGCAGGGTCAGAGCCCAGGCCAACGCAAGGTTATCAAGGTGGTTGAGGAAGAATCTAAATTGATTTCTAATCCTATTTTGCTTTGCAGCGTTCCTGACCTTAAAATTGTTGCCAGGGAGGAGGTGTCTAATATGTTATCTATCTTGCAGGCTAATCATGTCGATCCCTGCAATCCTGTGTCTTCTCCAACAAGTGATCCTATAGTATCAACGTCAGGCTGTGAACCGTCTATAAACTGTGACATAGTCCAGTTTTCCCCAAAAGTGGGGGGTACTACTCCTGCTCCGTGCAGCAGGAATGTCAAGGATTCACCAGAGGTCGCGACGCTGCAGAGAGGTCACGCTCTCAGAAAGCATGAAATGAATAAACACCCTAACTTCCTATGTGATTTATTTCAGGTTGAAGGCCGATATTTTGTGGATTCTTATCTTCAAGATGAGCATATCGGGCTGATCAGGGGTTTAATTGATACAGGATCACAAGCCACTATCTTATCACATAGTTATTTCCAACAGGTTCTGGATTTGACAGCAAAGAGGCCAAGATTGAAATCGTTCGATGGCTCTTTGATAAGTGTAGATGGAGACGCTTTGCAGGTAAAAGGTACAGTATGGTTAAAATTTAAAATTGGCAAGAAGACAATTAAACACTCCACACTGATTGTGGACCTTCCATATGATTTTCTGATCATAGGAATTGACCTTCTGAAAAGGTTGAGTTCCATAATAGACTTCATTAATGAAGCAGTTTGGACTCAGGTGAAGGCACCCATTGCCTATGAATACTCTTGCAATGCACAAACCCAACGTAGTTGTCATGTGATTGAAGAAAGGCCAAACTCTGTTGAAGTTCATTTTAGGAACAAACGTCAGATGTCACGATCCTGAAAAATGGTAAGCCTGAGGAAGCTGTCAACGGTGCCGCTAATATGATTACCATACAGAGGGACAGAATCGAAAAGGTAACCTTAAATGAGGATGTATTGACTATTTCTCTTGAAGGGGGAAATCATGAAGTCACGGACCTGGCCAAGTATACTCAATTCATGGTACGGATTGAAAAGGTCAATGACAATTTACAAACCGGATTCCAAAAAAGTTGGGACACTAAACAAATTGTGAATAAAAACTCAATGCAATGATGTGGAGATTGCAAATGTCAATATTTTATTTGTAATAGAACGTAGATGACAGATCAAACGTTTAATCCGAGTAAATGTATAATTTTATAGGAAAAATACATTGATTCCAATTTTCACGGTGTCAACAAATCCCCAAAAAGTTGGGACAAGTAGCAATAAGAGGCTGGAAAAAGTAAATTTGAGCATAACGAAGAGCTGGAAGACCAATTAACACTAATTAGGTCAATTGGCAACATGATTGGGTATAAAAAGAGCTTCTCAGAGTGGCAGTGTCTCTCAGAAGCCAAGATGGGTAGAGGATCACCAATTCTCACAATGTTGCGCAGAAAGATAGTGGAGCAATATCAGAAAGGTGTTACCCAGCAAAAAATTGCAAAGACTTTGCATCTATCATCATCAACTGTGCATAACATCATCCGAAGATTCAGAGAATCTGGAACAATCTCTGTGCGTAAGGGTCAAGGCCGTAAAACCATACTGGATGCCCGTGATCTCCGGGCCCTTAAACGACACTGCACCACAAACAGGAATGCTACTGTAAAGGAAATCACAGAATGGGCTCAGGAATACTTCCAGAAACCATTGTCAGTGAACACAATCCACCGTGCTATCCGCCGTTGCCAGCTGAAACTCTACAGTGCAAAGAAGAAGCCATTTCTAAGCAAGATCCACAAGCTCAGGCGTTTTCACTGGGCCAGGGATCATTTAAAATGGAGTGTGGCAAAATGGAAGACTGTTCTGTGGTCAGACGAGTCATGATTCGAAGTTCTTTTTGGAAATCTGGGACGCCATGTCATCCGGACCAAAGAGGACAAGGACAACCCAAGTTGTTATCAACGCTCAGTTCGGAAGCCTGCATCTCTGATGGTATGGGGTTGCATGAGTGAGTCTGGCATGGGCAGCTTGCATGTCTGGAAAGGCACCATCAATGCAGAAAAATATATTCAGGTTCTAGAACAACATATTCTCCCATCCAGACGTCATCTCTTTCAGGGAAGACCCTGCATTTTTCAACAAGATAATGCCAGATCACATTCTGCATCAATCACAACATCATGGCTGCGTAGGAGAAGGATCCGGGTACTGAAATGGCCAGTCTGCAGTCCAGATCTTTCACCTATAGAGAACATTTGGCACATCATAAAGAGGAAGGTGCAACAAAGAAGGCCCAAGACGATTGAACAGTTAGAGGCCTGTATTAGACAAGAATGGGAGAGCATTCCTATTTCTAAACTTGAGAAACTGGTCTCCTCGGTCCCCAGACGTCTGTTGAGTGTTGTAAGAAGAAGGGGAGATGCCACACAGTGGTGAAAATGGCCTTGTCCCAACTTTTTGGGGATTTGTTGACACCATGAAATTCTGATTCAACATATTTTTCCCTTAAAATGGTACATTTTCTCAGTTTAAACTTTTGTTCCATGATTTATGTTCTATTCTGAATAAAATATTAGAAGTTGGCACCTCCACATCATTGGATTCAGTTTTTATTCACGATTTGTATAGTGTCCCAACTTTTTTGGAATCCGGTTTGTATTTATTCCTATACAGGTGAACAATATAGCCCGGGTGAAATATGCCAAGTTGGATCTGAAATACGAATCCAGCTTACATAAGCCTAGGACTCTTAAAAGAGGTCACCAATCCTAAAATGATTAAAAGTTCCTCTCCACAGGACCATTGGGTTCATGATCTGGATGGAGATTCCCAGAGTCATAATGTGGTTGCAAGATGTCTTTTGTCTATCTCCATAGGAAGTAAGACTACAGAACACGTTTTCGTCGTGTTGAATGAACCACGGCATCAGATTCATATAGATAACGACCTTCTACACCGGTTTGCTGTGCAAATTGATCTAGTCAATAAAAATCTGTGGTCCAGATTACCGGGAGACCCAGAGGGATTCCAGGATGTAGAGAAAGCCTTAAGATGGGGACAACAGATGCCCTATGCCGTGAGTATCATGATTGCTGATGAGGTTAAAATCCCTGATAGATGCAACCATTTCTTCTTCCCATTCAAGTGAACAAGGGACAAAATCTGAAGAACACAGATGGTTTGATCTGTTCGTCCAACCGGATGCAGCAACTCGGCCTAAAGGTAAAGCCCACTCCTATTATAAACATCCATCAGGATCCATTGCACATAACATGGCTCCCCATAGCATATCCCTGCAAAAGAACACCGTAATTGGTCTAGCTATGGATTCGGAATACTATACTTTTGGATTCCTAGAATGATGTCATTGGACTTATTCCTGATGAGTACCTAACAGAAGAACAGGGAGTAGAACGCTACAACCAATCCATTGTGAACATTTAAAAAAAGTTTGTCAATGAATCCGGTAAAGACTGGGATGTCAAGTTGCCTTTGGTTCTTACGGCCATCAGAGCCACCCCGAGCGCGGCAGCCAAACTTTCTCCCTTCGAAATGATCACAGGCAGGAAGATGGTGTTACCCCAGCATTTATTCTACGGGACGACAGACCACAATTTAATAAATGCTACAACATCTCATTAATATGTGGAAAATCTACGCAAGCACCTTCAGCATGCTTTTGCGTTTGCTCAGAAGAATATAGAGAAAGCGCAGGAAGTGCTAAGACATACTATGATCTGAAGACTACACAGAAGGAGTATCAATTTTCCGATCAGGTTTATCTCTATAACTTCGCTCGGGATCAAGTGAAAGAGAGAAAGTTCTTACCTTCCTGGAAAGGACCTTATGTCATGATAGATAAGTTGTCACCTGTGGTCTACAAAATAATAATCCCTAATGGGGATGAAATTGTAAAAAAATGGGTTCACGTTAATCAATTATGTGTTTGCCATCCTAGCTCACGACTTCGCGAGATGGAAGGAGTAGGATGAAAAAAGGTGAAGAGATTTCAAGGTTCCAGCTAAAGACGGAAATCAGGATTGGTATCGTATAAACAAACGTGTACAAACCCATCCTCATGTGTGTTTCCTCCGTAACTAAACATCTCTTAACTTACCTCTAAAACAAAGAACTTACTCTGTTCAAGAAAAGAACCTATGCCAATCGAAGGTATATGATAGCATTAACTCTTTTTTGCAGGATAAAAAGTGAAATATGTATGTATTCATGTGTCGTGCAATATTTTATAGGCGCAAGATGCCATCACAGATTATTGCCATTGTCTACGTCATCCTAATCTTGGGGAAGGAGTTCCATGCCGAGCCGATTGCTGTGCTAGGTCCTTCATCCGGAATCATAATGCAGTACACCACGGGGATTCTATCCCAGAAGATCTACAGTCGTGGTCAAAAATTTTGAGAATTACATAAATATTGGAAATTGGAAAAGTTGCTGCTTAAGTTTTTATAATAGCAATTTGCATATACTCCAGAATGTTCTGAAGAGTAATCAGATGAATTGCATAGTCCTTCTTTGCCATGAAAATTAATTTAATCCCAAAAAAAACTTTCCACTGCATTTCATTGCTGTCATTAAAGGACCTGCTGAGATCATTTCAGTAATCGTCTTGTTAACTCAGGTGAGAATGTTGACGAGCACAAGGCTGGAGATCATTATGTCAGGCTGATTGGGTTAAAATGGCAGACTTGACATGTTAAAAGGAGGGTGATGCTTGAAATCATTGTTATTCCATTGTTAACCATGGTGACCTGCAAAGAAACGCGTGCAGCCATCATTGCGTTACATAAAAATGGCTTCACAGGCAAGGATATTGTGGCTACTAAGATTGCACCTCAATCAACAATTTATAGGATCATCAAGAACTTCAAGGAAAGAGGTTAAATTCTTGTTAAGAAAGCTTCAGGGCGTCCAAGAAAGTCCAGCAAGCGCCAGGATCGTCTCCTAAAGAGGATTCAGCTGCGGGATCGGAGTGCCACCAGTGCAGAGCTTGCTCAGGATTGGCAGCAGGCAGGTGTGAGCGCATCTGCACGCACAGTGAGGCGAAGACTTTTGGAAGATGGCCTGGTGTCAAGAAGGCCAGCAAAGAAGCCACTTCTCTCCAAAAAAAAACATTAGGGACAGATTGATCTTCTGCAGAAAGTATGGTGAATGGACTGCTGAGGACTGGGGCAAAGTCATATTCTCCGATGAAACCTCTTTCCGATTGTTTGGGGCATCTGGAAAAAGGCTTGTCCGGAGAAGAAAAGGTGAGCGCTACCATCAGTCCTGTGTCATGCAAACAGTAAAGCATCTGTCACGGATGGTGTACAGAAAACAAGACAAAGCAAAAGAATCTATGACTCACTGGATCCAAAACTAAGGAACAAAAGGGAGACCCCTGCATGAGACCTGTCACTCTCCCTGACTGCTCAGCCTATGCGAACACCCCAAAGGTGGATGGTCGCATATCCACGTACCTCGACTATCTACCACCTGAACACCCTACAATAGTAAGGGGACACGACCACCGGCTCCCTACACTAGACACGGAGGGAGTCAGGGTCAACTGAGATCCAGCAAACAGAAAATCACAAATAAAAGTACAGCACTTATCTTTGTAGAAGACTGGGCAATAGGAACAGCATGCACACACACTCCAGGAAGTTGTATAAGCCGCACACTATTGCATTATGGGGAGGAATTTAAAGGGATGCAATCAGTCCAAACACATGACAGCTGAGAGAGGCTAACGAGATGAGGAACTGAAAACCAAAACAAAAAAAACTCAAGGAGGAGGTTCTGAAAGGCTTCTGTCAGAGCTTCTCAGCTGTCTGGTTGTGACAGCATCCTGAGACCATTCATGTGTGGGGTTGCTTCCCATCCAAGGGAGTGGGCTCACTCACAATTTTGCCCAAAAACACAGCCATGAATAAAGAATGGTACCAAAACACCCTCCAACAGCAACTTCTTCCAACAATCCAACAACAGTTTGGTGAAGAACAATGCATTTTCCAGCACGATGGAGCACCGTGCCATAAGGCAAAAGTGATAACTAAGTGGCTCGGGGACCAAAACGTTGAAATTTTGGGTCCATGGCCTGGAAACTCCCCAGATCTTAATCCCATTGAGAACTTGTAGTCAATCCTCAAGAGGCGGGTGGACAAACAAAAACCCACTAATTCTGACAAACTCCAAGAAGTGATTATGAAGGAATGGGTTGCTATCAGTCAGGAATTGGCCCAGAAGTTGATTGAGAGCATGCCCAGTCGAATTGCAGAGGTCCTGAAAAAGAAGGGCCAACACTGCAAATACTGACTCTTTGCATTAATGCCATGTAATTGTCGATAAAAGCCTTTGAAACGTATGAAGTGCGTGTAATTATATTTCACTACATCACAGAAACAACTGAAACAAAGATCTAAAAGCAGTTTAGGAGCAGACTTTGTGAAAACTAATATTTGTGTCATTCTCAAAACTTTTGGCCACGACTGTACATCAGCCTGGATCCATGCGTCTTCGTTGAGAGACAATTCAAGGTGTCCGAGATCCTGTCGCCAGAGATCCAATACTGGTATCAGATGCACATCAGATTTTCCCAAGAACGGATTACGCAGATCCTGGAACAGGCAAGAAAGACCCTGACCAGAGAACAATTTTCTACAAACCAAAGACCAAAGCGATTAATTTCTGCCATCGTAGCCGCCATAATCTTTGGCGTAGTGGGCGCTGTTATTGCTACCGGCGTATCAGTCGCCAATTCCATCTCTATCAAAACATTAGAGCTTGAAATTGGTTCATTGAAAAGGAACCTACTAAATAATCATGCAGAGATGGAGAATCAAAACAAACATTTATCTGCATTAGCTGCACTTCCTCCAAGATGGCTTGTCGCCGAGCCTCGGGTACCCGGTATGGTTTTAACTGGACTTTTGCCTCAGGCTCAGTGACAATGTCATGCTGAATTGTGGAAGTGCATCCGGGGAGGTCTGAAAACACATCCGTGTTCCTGCTGACGAACTTCCTGGCCTCCTGAGCCTGTTTAGAGGAGAAGCTGTCAGCAATCTTCACTGTGGCAACCGCTTCCCTTACATCAGACCAAGGGGCCAGAACCTCTTTCCCTAGAAAACTCGGCTGCGGGCTGTCATCAGTACCGGTCTCCCTATCTTTCTAAGGTTTGAGTAAATTCACTTGGTACACCTGCTCCGGCTTTCGCCGCCCTGGCTGGTGTACCTTGTAGTTTACCTCTCCAACTTTTTAGATTACTTCATAGGGTCCCTGCCACCTAGCCAGGAACTTACTGTCCACGGTTGGTACCAGAACCAAAACCCAATCTCTTGGGTTAAAGATCCGACCCGAGCCTGCCGACTATAGACCCGACTTTGAGCTCGCTGAGCTGCCCTCATATGCTCTCTTACAAGAGGCAACAATGTTTTCATACGTTCCTGCATCTGGCTGACGTATTCAATAATACTTTAATGTGGAGTGGGTTGCTGTTCCCACGCCTCTTTGGCTATGTCCAACAGACCACGAGAATGTCTGCCATATAGCAGTTCGAAGGGCAAGAACCCAGTAGAGGCCTGGGGCACCTCTCGCACTGCGAACATAAGATAGGGCAGAAGGAGGTCCCAGTCCTTCCCATCCTTAGACACCACTCTTTTTAACATGCTTTTTAATGTTTGGTTAAATCTTTCTACCAGGTCGTCAGTTTGCGGATGATAAACGGACGTCAGTAGCTGTTTAATGTGCAGCAGCTTACAGAGTTCCCTCATGACCTTGGATATAAAAGGGGTCCCCTGGTCAGTCAGAAACTTTTTAAGTAGCCCCACTCGGAAAAACATCTCCATTAACTCTTTAGCTATAAGTTTGGCCGATGTATGTCACAGTGGCACCGCTTCCGTATACAGAGTGGCATAATCTAGGACAACCAAGATGTGTTGGTGTCCTCTAGTGAACTTCAGTACTGGGCCTTTGAGGTCCATAGCGATTCGCTCAAACGGTACCTCGATGATCGGGAGAGGTACTAAGGGACTGCGGAAAAGGTGCTGGGGCTAGTTGTTTGGCAGGTCGGGCAACACATGCAAAATTCGTCCACCTCTCTAAACACACTGGGCCAGTAAAACCATTGTAATATCCGATCCTGTTTTTTCTGCATTCCCAGATGACCCCTGAGAACATGTTGGTGGGCTAACTCTAACACGAGTTTGCGATAAGCCTGGGGCACCACCAACTGTTTAATATGTTCACCCCGCAGCTGGTTTACCCGATACAGCATATTCTGATGAACCACATAACGGGGAAACATCAACTCGGCCCCAGGTTGTTGTGGTTCACCATCAATTATTACCACATTCTCCCAGGCTTGGGATATGGTTGGGTCCCGGTGTTGTGCTGTACCGAAATTTTCCCTGGAGACGTTGAGGTCTGCCAACTCAGGACCCGGTGGCAAGTCCTCCACGTCTCCCACCATTACACTCAGCGGGGTTGTCTCCCCCTCTTCCACCGAAGTGGCGGTCACCCCTACTGCTGGCTCTTGGGCCTTAGGTTCCCAGGGTTCTGGCCTTCCTCCTGAACAAGGCCAATCTCCTGGGTTTACCACTGACTCACGGGTATCAGTAACTCTCACAACCCGCCATAGGGCCGGGAAGCCCAGAAAGTCTCTCCCTATTATGAGTTCGTAGTGTAGATTTGTGGCGACTGCCACCTTGTGGGTCCACCTGCCGGCTACCGTGGGTAAAGACACCAGCGCGGTGGGTTAGTCTTTTAAGTCTCCATGGATGCACAGTATATTCAGTGGACCGCACTAGGGCAGCCCTTAGTAGGGTCATCAGGCTCCATGAGTCCAGCAGCGCCTCCGCTTGAGTGTCTCCCACTTCCACCTGGCACAAGTGGTCTAGAGATTCCGGGGTACCTGTTGCACACAGTTTCCTGGCATATAGAGACTGATGGTAACCACAATTAGTGTCCATGGACTCAACCCGATGAGGACAGTCAGCCCTTACATGGCCAGGCTCCTGACACTCACAGCAGACTAACGGAGCCAGGCCCATAGTGGGTACATAACGGGTGGGTTTCATCGGCTCAAATCTCCAGGTCTGGGGTGGAGATTTCTGGGGTTTGACTGCCCCCCTCCCAAAAGAACCCCCCTGTAGATTCTTAGTAGCCTAATAGACTTCCACCAGGTCCACCATCTCCAGGGCATTGCCAGGAGACACCTGGCCGATCCAGTGCTGGAGAGGGGGTGACAAAGCCCTCCAGAACATATCAGCTAATAGTCGATCCAGCATAGCTGTGGGA
Organism: Bufo bufo; assembly: GCF_905171765.1. Lineage (NCBI taxonomy): Eukaryota > Metazoa > Chordata > Amphibia > Anura > Bufonidae > Bufo > Bufo bufo. The sequence goes on along the minus strand of NC_053390.1, from coordinate 104,933,356 downwards.
CTCAGCACATCAGGCTGTAGCCACTTTTACAAGAGGTGAAATAAGTTAATACTGGGGTCTCGCGGGCTCAGCCGGGTTAAACCTCCACTGATGTACCCGCTGGGCCCGGACCAACATATTCATCCCAGTCTTGCCAGAATCCCATCCTTTACTTTCTGGTAGTCGGCCGCTTGATCGTCCGGCAAGTTGAAATACACCCGCTGAGAATCGGATGCCAGGAACGGAGCGACGACCTCAGCCCACTGGTCTCGGGGTAGTTTCTCACTTGTGGCCACCTTATCATACATCACCAGGTAGGTTTCGACCTCATCTAAGGGTGTCATCTTGGGGATTGCCGCACGGAATGCTTTCCGGACATCATGAACGCTTTGGGATGTTCCTGCTGTCTGTATAGCCATCGCGTGTTGTAACAGCAGCTGGTTTGTTTCTTGCTGCTGCCTGTTAGCCTCCCATTGTTGCAGGTTGATTTATCGCTGCTGCTGGTTAGCCTCCACAAGAGCCTTCATTATGGCCTCCATTTTGTCGAGGGTCACAGGTTGAAATTTAGCGGGTTTAATGCAAGACATACAACCGTACCAGGAGCAAAAATGAAAAACAACAATACTTCCGCGATCACGCCTGCCTCACTGCGCTTGCCCGCATCCTCCACCAATTGTGGGGTTTAGCTCTGGTAGATAGGGTATCCGGACGCAGTACAGAGGCAAAAGACAAGTTCTTAATGCAAAACTTCAGTGTTTATTCACACTTGAGGCAAATGCACAAAACAATGCGTTACTTTGCAGTCTTTTTTTTTCTTGTTTTCTTTTTTTTTCCAAATTCTTTATTTTACATTTTGTCCAATCCAAAAACATATTGACACAGTAAGCATGTGACATGTGTTACATAGGATAACCAATTTCCATTGTACTATTGACAGAAAACATCCCATGGACCATTATAAGATCTAAATAAACTAATCATGTCGCTATTGAGAAATGCTGAGTACATAAAAGACATTAAACGTAGACAGGAAAATAAATACCATTTTTTCATAAGTGCCCCTGTCACCTCCCTCGTGAGAGCTAAGCATTTGAGATAACTCTTCTTACTTGCATATAAGAGAGTGGTGAATATATGAGAAGATGAGAAGAGAATTAAGAAAGTCATGATATAGGTTAGTGAGGGGAGGAAAGAATTCCATGTTTGCCATACTTTCAAGTACGTATCATGGCTCCTAGTCATCCAGCTAGACATTGTCACGGCTGTTTGTGAGCAACAACAGTATACACAGTAAAAGAGCTACTGACCGGACCCAAACTAGGGAGGATAAAGGGTGACCCCTGTCAGACCCTCAACGCTCTCCCTATTCTGCTAAAGCACATGCCCGGATCCAAATGGCGGAACGAGGCATGCCCACGTGCCTAAGACTGATGACCACTGTAACCCCTACAATAGTGGAAGGGGCACGGCCACCGGTGCCCTACTCAGTATATGGAGGGAACCGTGGCCACCTCAGATCCAGTCAGAAAATAATCAGGCACACAACAATGTCTGTACACTTAGCTGAAGGTGTTGCAGCCGCAGAGAAGACGGATCCAAGGACAGCTGGCAATATCCGGAGTGCTTGCTGCAGCAGAACACAGGTCCAGTGAACAGATAGCTACAAGTGAAGATACTAAAGCAAGAGCCACAACTGAAATGAGAACTATAATCCACGCCCTACAATAGGAGGAGGGGTGATATAAAGAGAGGGAAATCAAACGCATGAGGAACAGCTGGGAGGAAGGAAACCAAAAGTAAACAGAGCAGTGAGAACTCCTCCCAGCTCTAGTAGTGACATCATCACAGGGGTGGAGAAACAGAGCTGTGAGAACATCCCAAAGCTCTGGTAGTGACAGTACCCCCCCCCCCTCTACGGGTGGACTCCGGACACCCAGGACCCACCTTCTCAGGATGAGCCCTATGAAATGCCCTGATGAGGCGAGTGGCTTTAATGTCCGACACCGGAACCCATATCCTCTCCTCAGGACCATAACCCTTCCAATGAACGAGGTACTGAAGAGAACCGCGGACAACGCGAGAGTCCACAATTCTGGAAACCTCAAACTCCAGATTGCCATCAACCAAAATCGGAGGAGGAGGCAAAGAGGAGGGTACCGTGGGCTGGACATATGGTTTTAAGAGAGATCTGTGAAATACATTATGTATCTTCCAAACCCGTGGAAGATCAAGACGGAAGGCAACAGGATTGATGACTGACAAGATTTTATAAGGCCCAATAAACTTGGGACCCAATTTCCAGGAGGGAACCTTCAGTTTAATATTTCTTGTAGACAACCACACCAGATCACCCACATTCAGGTCCGGACCAGGCACACGTCTCTTATCAGCCACACGCCTATACCTCTCACTCATCTTTTTAAGATTACTCTGAATCTTTTGCCAAATGGTAGACAAAGACGAGGAAAATCTTTCCTCCTCAGGTAAACCAGAAAGAGCCCCTCCCGAGAATGTCCCAAACTGCGGATGGAACCCATATGCACCAAAGAATGGTGACTTATCAGAAGATTCCTGACGACGGTTGTTCAGAGCAAACTCAGCAAGAGGGAGAAATGAACACCAATCCTCCTGGTTCTCTGCCACAAAACAGCGCAAATATGTCTCCAGATTCTGATTGAGGCGCTCAGTCTGACCATTCGACTGCGGGTGAAAAGCAGAAGAGAAGGACAGCCGAACCCCCAGGCGAGAACAGAAAGCCTTCCAGAACCTGGACACAAATTGCGTGCCTCTATCGGAAACAATATCAGAGGGAATGCCGTGCAATTTAACAATATGGTCGACAAAAGCTTGCGCCAACGTTTTAGTATTGGGTAAACCAGGGAAAGGTACGAAATGAGCCATCTTGCTAAAACGGTCCACCACCACCAGGATCACCGACTTCCCCTAGGAACGAGGAAGATCCGTGATAAAGTCCATGGACAGGTGTGTCCAAGGACGGGAAGGTATGGGTAATGGGAGAAGGAAACCTGAAGGCCGTGAACGAGGGACCTTAGCGCGAGCGCACGTCTCACAAGCAGCCACAAAACCCTCCACCGACTTACGAAGAGCCGGCCACCAAAATCTCCGAGCAATGAGATCTACCGTGGCTCTACTCCCGGGGTGACCAGCAAGAACCGTATCATGATGCTCCTTAAAGAGTTTGTGACGTAGCTCAGGAGGCACGAACAACTTCCCAGAAGGACAACGGGCAGGTGCCTCAGTCTGGGCAGCCTGGACCTCGGCCTCCAAATCGGAATATAGAGCAGAAACAACTACCCCCTCCGCCAAAATGGGACCCGGGTCCTCGGAGTTTCCTCCTCCCGGAAAACAGCGAGAGAGAGCATCAGCCTTCACATTTTTTATCCCAGGTCGGAATGTAACAACAAAATTGAATCTGGAGAAGAACAGAGACCATCTGGCCTGTCTCGGATTCATACGCCTGGCCGACTCCAAGTATGCCAGATTCTTATGGTCGGTAAAAACGGTGATAGGGTGCCTGGCCCCCTCCAACCAATGGCGCCATTCCTCGAAAGCCAACTTGATGGCCAACAACTCCCTATCTCCCACATCATAGTTTCTCTCTGCCGGGGAGAGTTTTTTAGAGAAAAAGGCACAGGGTCGCCATTTGGCAGGAGAAGGGCCCTGGGACAAAACCGCACCCACACCCGACTCGGAAGCATCCACCTCAACAATAAAAGGTAAGAAAACATCGGGATGCACCAAGACGGGAGCAGACGCAAAACTCTCTTTAATCTTAGAAAAGGCTGCAAGCGCCTCCTCCGACCAAGAGGGAAAATCCGCCCCCTTTTTTGTCATGTCAGTAAGGGGTTTGACAACAGAGGAATAATTCAAAATGAACTTTCTGTAATAGTTCGCAAAACCCAGAAACCGCATCAATGCCTTCTGATTCTCAGGAAGCTCCCACTCAAGTACAGCACGGACCTTCTCCGGATCCATGCGAAAACCAGAAGCAGAGAGGAGAAAACCCAGAAATTGAATCTCCGATACCATAAAAAGACATTTCTCCAGCTTGGCGTACAATTTATTTTCCCGCAGAATCTGCAGAACTTGAAAAAGATGATCCTGATGGGTCTGAACATCAGGGGAAAAAATCAGAATATCATCAAGATACACCAATACAAATTTCCCCATTAAATGGTAGAAAATACTATTAACAAAATGCTGAAAGACGGCCGGAGCATTCATCAGGCCGAAAGGCATAACGAGATTCTCGAAATGCCCGTTAGGGGTATTAAAGGCCGTTTTCCATTCATCCCCCTCTCTGACCCTGACCAGGTTGTACGCGCCTCTCAAATCCAATTTGGAAAACACCTTGGCCCCAACAATTTGGTTGAAGAGGTCCGGGATCAGAGGAAGGGGATAGGGATCGCGAATCGTGATACGGTTCAGCTCCCTAAAATCTAGGCAAGGTCTCAGAGAGCCATCTTTTTTTTTAACAAAAAAAAAACCCGCGGCCACAGGTGACTTTGAGGGACGAATATGCCCCTTCTCGAGACTCTCGGAGATATAAGTTCGCATTGCGATTCTTTCCGGTTGTGAGAGATTGTAGAGGCGTGCTTTTGGCAGCTTGGCGCCGGGAATGAGGTTAATGGGACAGTCAAACTCCCGGTGAGGAGGTAGCTCCTGAACACCGCTCTCGGAAAACACGTCCGAGAAATCAGAGAGAAATGATGGCACAGTTTTAGTAGACACCTCTGCAAAAGTCGCTGTGAGACAATTCTCTCTACAAAAGTCACTCCACTCATTTATTTGCCTTCCTTGCCAATCAATAGTGGGGTTATGTCTAGTGAGCCAGGGTAACCCCAAAACTAGAGGAGAAGGCAATCCGTTAAGGACAAAACAAGATATATCCTCCACATGAGTGTCACCTACAGCTAGCCGGATATTGTGAACAATGCCCTTCAGAGATCTCTGTGAGAGTGGAGCAGAGTCAATAGCAAAAACAGGTATATCCTTTTCTAATGTGCAAACCTGAAAACCATGCATGGCTACAAATTGAGTGTCAATAAGATTGACGGCCACTCCTCTATCGACAAAAATCTCACAAGAAATGACTTTGCTCTCTAGCGCCACCCTGGCAGACAGGAGAAAACGGGAACTGCAGGTCAGAGGAAAAGCAACAATTCCTACATCAACTTTGCCCAAAGTAGCAGATGAAGCAGAATTTGATGATTTACCTTTTGAGGTTTTTCTCTTATTATCGCTCTTAGTACAGTTCAAGAATCTCCTAGAGGGACAAACATTTGCCAAATGACCTATGCCCCCACAACAAAAACACACCATACTCTGAGGACTAAATCCTCTTTTATCAGGGGCAAGTCGACCTAGCTGCATGGGCTCCTCCCCAGAGGGGAGCGAGACAGGATGAGGCCCCCGCACACTGAATGAGTCCGCACCACTGCCCCTAGACTGACAATGGCTGGACAGAGAGGTCTCGTTTCTTTCTCTTAGACGCCTGTCAAGGCGTACCGCCAAGGACATGGCAGACTCTAAGGACGTTGGTCTCTCATGGAAAGCAAACGCATCTTTCAATCTCTCTGAGAGACAATGACAGAACTGACTCCGGAGTGCAGCATCATTCCAACCCGAATCAGCCGCCCATCTCCGAAATTCAGAACAATAAAGCTCCGCAGACAGTTTGTTCTGGCATAAAACACGTAAGTTAGATTCGGCCAGAGCAACACGATCCGGGTCATCATAAATCTGCCCCAGGGCCACAAAAAATCTTTCCACGGATCGAAGGGAGGGATCCCCTGATGGCAGCGAAAAAGCCCAAGTCTGAGCATTACCCCTGAGCAGGGAGATGACAATCCTCACCCTCTGCTCTTCCTTACCAGAGGAGTGGGGACACAAGCAAAAATGGAGTTTGCATGCCTCTCTGAAGAGAACAAAATTCTCACTGCCCCCGGAGAACGTTTCCGGAAGTGAGACCTTTGGCTCGCAACAGACTCCATGAGCCGGAGCAGAGCCCAGTGCTTGAAGCTGAGTCATAGATTGACGGAGATCCGCTACTTCCAAAGAAAGACCCTGCATGCGGTCAACCAGGCCAGAAAGCGGATCCATGTCAAAAAAGGACGGTTTTGGTGGATTATAATGTCACGGCTGTTTGTGAGCAACAACAGTAGACACAGTAAAAGAGCTACTGACCGGACCCAAACTAGGGAGGATAAAGGGTGACCCCTGTCAGACCCTCAACGCTCTCCCTATTCTGCTAAAGCACATGCCCGGATCCAAATGGCGGAACGAGGCATGCCCACGTGCCTAAGACTGATGACCACTGTAAACCCTACAATAGTGGAAGGGGCACGGCCACCGGTGCCCTACTCAGTATATGGAGGGAACCGTGGCCACCTCAGATCCAGTCAGAAAATAATCAGGCACACAACTATGTCTGTACACTTAGCTGAAGGTGTTGCAGCCGCAGAGAAGACGGATCCAAGGACAGCTGGCAATATCCGGAGTGCTTGCTGCAGCAGAACACAGGTCCAGTGAACAGATAGCTACAAGTGAAGATACTAAAGCAAGAGCCACAACTGAAATGAGAACTATAATCCACGCCCTACAATAGGAGGAGGGGTGATATAAAGAGAGGGAAATCAAACGCATGAGGAACAGCTGGGAGGAAGGAAACCAAAAGTAAGAGCAGTGAGAACTCCTCCCAGCTCTAGTAGTGACATCATCACAGGGGTGGAGAAACAGAGCTGTGAGAACGTCCCAAAGCTCTGGTAGTGACAGACATCTCCTCAAATTGGTGTATCTGACTCACTTTAGTTCTCCATTCCTGTATGGAGGGAGGATTTACATCCATCCAGTAGAGGGGAATAAGAGCTTTTGCCGCTGCAATGAGATGGGTTACTACATTTCTCTTAGAGGGGGTGTACTGATTGGATGACCTGGATAAAACAACCATCTCCAAAGTGATCTTAAACTCTGGTGTGGTAATCTTTTTAATCTCCTCATTAATCCCAACCCAGTAACACATATTTAGAGGGCATGTCCACCAGATATGGGACAATCAACCCACCTCTCCCCCGCACCTCCAGCACCGCTAAGTAGGAAACAATCCTCTTTTAAAATGGAACTCTCTATACCTCTACGTTCTATACCACCTGGAAAAAAATGTAAAATGATTCTGGCCATTTCTAAAAGCCCTGTAGGAATGGAAAAACGCGGTGTGCATATTGCACCGTGCAAATTTTTAGCCCCGCCCATTATTAAAAGCCCCTCCTACATATAATAGGCCACTCCCAACAAACACTGTACAGCTGAAATTCTATTGTTGAGGCCTGTCTCTACACATCATACGGAGAGGGGAGGTCTGTCCTGGCTGCACTGCCTGCTTCACATTATACAATAAACAGCAGGCTACAGCCAGGAAGCTCCGCCGCTCTCCTCCCTCCCCAGATCCTGCTCAAAGCTTGTAGTTCCTCCACCATCTGCCAAAATACCCCTATATAGTGCCCCAGTAAATGTCCTCATAGTGCTACTCTCCCCCTTCCCCATAGTGTCCCCCATAATATGCCAGTAAAAAAATGCCCCTTCTTAGTGCCCCCAGCAGATGCTCCTATAGTGCTCCTCTCCCCCATAAAGTGCCAGTAAAAAAATGCCCCTTCTTAGTGCCACCAGATGCCCCAATAGTGCTCCACTCCCCCATAGTGCCCCCAAATAATGCCCCATAGTGCCGCTCTCCCCTATAGTGCCTCCCATAATGTGCCAGTAAAAAATGCCCCCTTAGTGCCACCAGATGCCATAGTGCCCCCCATAATGTGCCAATAAAAAAGGCCCCTTTAGAGCCCCTACTTCCCCATAGTGCCCCCAAATAATGCCCCTATAGTGCCAACAGATGCCCCATAGTGCTTCTCTCCCCTATAGTGCCCCCCATAGTGGGCCAATAAAAGAAAGCCCCTTTAAAGCCCCCAGATACCCCCATAGTGCTCCTCTCCCCCACGGTGCCCCCCAATAATGTGCCAGTAGCAAATGCCCCCATAGTGCCCCCCCAAAATGGGCAAGAAATAAATGCCCCCAGAGTGCCACCCCAAAAAAATGGGGCTGTAAGAAATGACAGATGCCCCCATAGTGCCACCTCCTCCCGCAAAGAAAAAAAACAAAAAACACTAATACTTACCTCCATCAGCAGTGATGCGATGCAGGCCTTTTCCGGCCTGTGTCCCTCGCTGTGTGCTGCCCGGCTCAGGCGGTGCGATGATAATGACGTCATCGCACCACCTGAGCTGACCTCTGATAGGCCTGATTAGTGCCTGCAGCCTATCAGAAGAACAGGGAAGGGAGACGCCTCTCCCTCTCCTGCCCTGCTGCAGCACAGTCATCTGTATCGCTGTCCTGAGGACGGCGATACAGATGAATATGGAGATGAGCGCTTCCACAATGGAAGTGCTCATCTCCGACTGCCCCCTCCACGGCAGCCGGCAACTAGAACCAGGGCCGCGCCGCCTGTGGTGATCGGCGGTGTGGCCCTGAGGAATAAAAAAAAATATATAAAAAATTTCGTTATTATCCGTTTTTAACATGCTTTAGGGCGGCCTGGGGGGCAATTGCCTCCCTGCCCCCCGTCCCAGCCCGCCCCTGTCTGGGAGTCCCAGTCCCTGTGCCTGATCAAAATATTATATGAGATACGGGGCCTTTTTCCATTCTAGCAGTGGCTTCATGATACATCGTTTTGCCAATGTGGAAGGAGCAATATCTTGATATATGGCTATGTCTGCTCCTGCGTAAGTAAGCTGGCCTCTCTTTCTGGCCGTAGATGAAATACGTGCAGTGTCCACAAACGATAAAATGCCGCACACCACATCTCTAGGTCTTTCAGATGGTTTTGGCGTTGGTCTGAGAGCTATGTGGATGCGTTCTATTATTATCGCCAAGGCAGCCTCTTGGCCCAACAACTCAGCAAATATCTCCATGGCCTTTTTACGTAGCGATTCAGCCGGCCATGTCTCTGGCAACCCTTTTAAACATATGTTGCACCGCCTGCTGCAATTTCCCTGATCCTCTATCATTATCATCGCTCTGTTGAGCACCTCTGTATGCATCTCCATATATTCCGCCATTCCTGCAGAGTGTGTTACAACCTCCTGCACTGTGGTCTCTAAGGCCTCTACTCTGTGCCCTATTTGCATGAGCTCAGTTTTAATGTCCGACAGCTCTGTGAGGACAGGTCTTAATGCCCGCTCTAACGCTTGTCCCAGTACCTTGGTTAAAAAGGATTTGGACACTGGTAAACAGTCTTGAGCCTCCGTCTCCTCTCCTTGTGTGCTGTCAGCTTCCGAGTCTTTTCCCTCCTCAGTTTGCGCCACTGCCTCCGCCATCTTGGCGCTGATACTCAATGCCTGCGTGTCTTTCTTTTTGAGGAATCGCTGCAAGTCCTGCTGGCCCTTTCGATTTTTTGGTGTGTCTAGAGCAGGCGTGCTGAACCTGCGGCCCTCCAGCTGTTGCAAAACTACATCTCCCAAGTTGTACTTTCTAATGTCACCATTAATTATGGCATGCAATGTAGTGTAAAGCGGTAAAAAAAATTCCAAATGGGGTGGAATCGGAAATAAAACGCAAATCCTTTAAAGGTTTTGTTCCCACGTTTTGTTTTTTGGCAAAACTGACCCATGCCCTTCATTCTATGGGTCAGTACGATTACAACGATACCCCATATGTATAGGTTTTGTATGTCTAAATAGTGTAAAAATTAATGTAAACTTTGGAGGGAAAATTTTTTTTTACATCACCATATTCTGACCCCCATAACTTTTTATACTTATGTCTACTGAGCTGTATAGGGGCTCATTTTTTTGCGGGACAATCAGAGATTTTTAAAATGAGTTTATGACTGTTAATTGCTCATTTCTTATGTTGGCCTGCCATCTGGTGACCAAAATAAGAATTGCAGCATGAATACTATAAGCCTTGTCAGCGTAGCTTATAGTATTCAGAGCAACTATCGATAGCCCCATTGGCCGCAGGGGGTGTCGGTAGGAAGTCTGGAAGCGTGAGCTTCCGGGTTTTTGCACATTTAGATGCCGTGATCTCACTTGAACACGGCATCTAAAGCCTTTAATTACCGCGATCGGCATTATTGCCAATCACAGTAATTAGCCGCAGGTCTCTGCTTCTTGAAACAGCAGAGACCTGCCAGCCATGACGCCCGCTACACGTGCGAGTGGGCGCCATGTTCACACATCGCTCCAGCACCGTACATGTACGACACTGGTAGCAAAAAGGTTAATTACTGTTTTTGGCAGAAAAAATAATACAACATGGGAAAAAATTGATGACTGGGTGTAGCCAAGTAATGGGCAACCAACAGAATCAACAGTCATGACATGCACACTGCTAATTGGGTGTAATAGACTCATTTAATGAAGGGGTGTTCAAATTAATAGCAGTGTGGAGTTTTATTAGTGAGGTCATTAATTCTGTGAAGAAACAAGTGTCAATGATGGCCCTTATTTAAAGAAGAAGGACAGAAAATGTTTTACCACTTGCTCAGTGAGTAAAATGGGTGGTTCCAGACATTGTACCGAAGTAAGAACTTTAATCAAGAAGTTGATTGGAGAGTGAAAAACATATAAAGAAGTGCAGAAAAGAATTGGCTGCTCAGCTAAATAGACCTCCAATGCTTTAAAATGACAAACAAAACCCGGGGGAGGGCAGAGCCTGGACGCCGAGGTGTATGGCAGCGTGAAGCTTCAGCTCCTCCACACTTGGCTGATAGAAAGCCAGAAAAGTAGCATCACCCGATCAAAAATGGTCAAATACGGCAGAGAAAGAGGCACTGACCCCTCTGACACGCCAAGATCACATAAGGGGCAGCAGGAAATGCAGCGTTTTTTCAAGAAGAAAGCAGCACACTCACCGGGCTTAAGTGCCTTTCTCACCAAGGTACTGGGTCAAGCGCTTGAGTGAGCTATTAAGACCGTTCTCACATTAAAACCGAACTTAAGCAAATTGGCCATAGGGTAGAGGCCCTTGAAACTACGGCCCAGGAAGTAGTGGCGCACTCTGCAGGAATAGCGGAGCATGTGGAGCTTCATACAGCAGAGCTCAACAAGGTCATGATAATGATCGACGACCAAGAAAACCGCAGCAGGAGGAATGTGCACATAAAGGGTTTACCAGAAACTTGGGCGAATGAATCGCTGCACAAGGTAACAATGAAAATCTTTGCAAATCTAGTTGGCCATGATGCAGCCTCGTCCATTATAATCGGACGAGTTCATAGGGCCCTAAAGCCAGCTACAAAGCCTTCAGAGATGCCTAGAGACGTGGTGTGTGGCATTTTATCATACGTCGACACAGCCCGCATTTTAGTCGCAGCGAGAGAGAAAGATCATATCTCATATGAAGGCGCAGAAATAGCCATCTACCAAGATATAGCTCCTTCCACACTGGCAAAACGCTGTATCATGAAACATGCTGCTAGAAGTTCTGAGGAGTCAGAGAATTCCATACACCTGGATGTACCCTTTTGGACTTTCTATCCTCAAGTACGGGAAAAGAATAGTAATACACATGCCGGAGGACTTGAACAAAGCATGGTCAGTCTTAGGTCTCCAGCCTATAGAGATACCCACTTGGATGCCCATTGTACAACCAACATCATTACTGCGCCTACCGATAATTGAGCCCTGGAAGAAGATACCCATGAGCAAGGCAACTAAATCAACCATCTTCACCTCCACCGTGACTGACTAAAGAAACAGAGGAGTTTCAGTTTTTCAGTTAGATGTGGTCACTTTGATATGCTTTTTCCTCCCGACCTGACTAGGATGGGGGATAGAGTGACAGGCCCGGGGTTTAGCGGGCAATATGAGGCACTAGATAAGGCTGAGCAATAGCCCAGAATTACTTAAGATCCGTTAACGCTTTAAAAATATATATATATGCGAAGTTTAGCTATAGCCTATAACTGCATGGCAGCTCCATATCCTCTCCTAGAACAACCGCACCAGATCTAGGCGGTGACCTCTACCCTCCCCCTTCCCTCCCCCCCATTCCCCCCTTGCCCCCCTTCCTTTTCTTACCACCCCTCCTTTTTTCCATTCCACTACCCCAACACCTACCCCCTCTCCGCCCTGTCCTCCAATGACCCTCTTACCTTGATTTACATGTCTCTCAGGGAGCTGGAAGGATATGTTTGGTGTAACGCTACAGTGACTATATTCTCTTAAAAATGTTCTCAAATGTTTCAGGTGATTACAAAACGTTTGATTATAGATCTGGCTTTCAGCCTGAGGTAGGCTGAAAGGCTATAAGTAGTATATAACTCCCCTGTCTACCTCCCCATTGTACCTGGGACTTGCGCAAGGGGTCTTACTCCCTCGCCTGAGTTACAGATATAGCGGAGAGCTCTCTCTCTTCTGATGGGCCCTCCCCCTAACATCTAACATCTATAGGGGTTTCTCTTTTTTAAATAGGCATTGCTGTGCCTATAGAGGTCGACTACGTTGAGACGCCAGTATAAATCCAGCAAAAGAATACATAGTCGGTTTCACTGTTACTGCTTTTAAAGATCACAACATTCAATGTTAAAGGGTTAAACTCCCCTGCCAAACGCAGCCAACTGATGCTCACACTTAGAAAACTCCATTCTCACATTATATTTCTTTCAAGAAACACATTTCCGCCAAGGAAAAATACCAAAAGTGCAAACTCATCCATATAAACAATGGTTTCACAGTACACACCCAACTTCTGCTTCCAAAGGAGTTTCGATAGCCATTCACCACACTATTCCGTTCATCATAAAACAACAACTACCAGATGCAGAAGGCAGATTGCTGCTACTAAAAGGAGATATAGGAGGTCGCAGATTCACATTTGCGAATTTATACGCTCCCAATACATCCACAGTACCATGGCTGATAAAAAGCTTTGATACAATTAAAAGGTTTGCAGAAGGGCACATACCGGTAATTCTAGGAGCAGATCTTAATCTGACCCCTAACCCTCTAGTAGACTCATCTACTACTAGAACACACATCTCGCAAAAGCATATAGGTAAATTGCATAAAAAATTGCAAGAATTACACATAGTAGACGTGTGGAGATGTCTTAACCCCACAGTTAAAGACTTCTCTTTCTACTCTAATCCGCACAGGTCCTACCAGAGACTAGATTATATACTTACCTCTGCCTCTCTTTTACCCCTCTTTAGCACCGTTGGGATAGGAAACATCACGATTTCAGACCATGCTCCCTGCACGGCGAGCCTAACCTTGGCCTCCCTGCCCAAAAGAGACTGGAACTGGAGGTTAAATGAATCACTTCTGAACAACAATCAAAACTCAGAACAGGTTAGATCTCATTTAGAGACCTTCTTTGCAGTTAACTCTCCTGCACACAGCAAACACACGGTTATATGGGAAATGCATAAAGTGTATATTAGAGGGATTTTCATAGCCCTGGGCACCAAGGCTAAAAAAGAACAACAAAAAGAGATAGATTCGCTCCTTGCCCAAATAGCTGCTCTAGAGAAACTAAATAAACAATCTAGAAAAAAACTAGATAAGCAAGGATTAAATGAAAATATCTTGAAGGGTTGGATATGCCTGAGAAATACGACCCCCAGTGAAATTTGGAGAGAGACACAATTTAAAATAGCACACAGAGCTATATATGGGTTTTATAACACAAGTTCAGCTGTTCAGGCGAATAAAATAACGCATTGCCCAAAGTGTACTCTGGAGAATTCCAACTTGCTCCACGGATTATGGAATTGCCCAAAGATAGTACAGTTCTGGAAGACTTTTATAAAGTGGTTAAAAGACGTGATGCACATCACGATCTCATTAATCCCAGAGTTAATATTGTTTCATTTCTATCCCGAGGGTACAAAATTATCGCAAATTACCCATATCTGTATTATGGCGGCAAAGAGATGTATACTCAGGAACTGGCTACTCCAGACAACCCCCTCAATCGAAGAAATTACCAGTCAAATAACATGGTGCCTAAAAAGGGCGATTTTTGCGGCAGAACAATGTACAGAAAAAACACTAAGAAAATTAATGAGCAGGTGGAAGGGTTTTATTAGCAATGTATTAGAGCCAGCAGAGATCAAAATACTTATGGATCCTTTGAAGCAAACTTCCTGGTACCTGCTAGAGCAGTTGAAGGGAACATTAGGAAAACTGGAACAGTAGGGTCTGGTATAACTTAACAATAAAATGATGATCAGGGCGGTCCAGGGGTTAGAGGGTACACTGGAGTAAGGTTATGTTCGATCTTTGCTAAGCTAGGGGTGGGGGGGTGGGAAGGGAGGTAGGAGGGTATGTTAATATTTCTTAACATGAAAACTGGAAAATTTTGGTTTGTCCCAATGATGTGATTCCAGGTGCATTTTTGTAACATCTGTATGTGTACTTATGTTATTGTGAAACAATGGATGTATGTAACAATTTGTACTTGCTTCAGATAAAGGACGAACTAAATAAATAAAATTTGGTTTTAAAAAAAAAAATAAACAATCTACAAGCAGGGCTTTCCAAGATGATCTCAAGAACATTAGAATCAAACTACACAATCTCTTATCCCAAAAAGCCGCAAAAAAACGAAACAAGTGACGCATATTCCCAATATCAAGGATGTAAGAGGAACCATTCACTCGGACACTCCAGCTATTTCAAGAGTTCTACACAGCGCTATATAACCTAAACAAAAATGAACACAGGGACAGCGCAAACACTAAGAAGGAGAACACCACTAAATTTCTAAGCTCCCTAAATCTACCCTGCCTTTCATCGGAAGGAGCATTTTACTTAACAAGCCCGATTTCACCTGATGAGATTAGACATATAATAAATAGTTTTCCCTCGGGTAAAAGCCCAGGCCCAGATGGACTTCCCCTGGCCTATTATAAGAAGTTTGAAGATACCCTTATCCTCAGACTGCCAGATGTATGCAATTCCCTTATGCAGGGAGAATCGTTGACACGACAAACACACGTTGTAACTCTTATACACAAGGAGGGTAAGGATCCACAACACTGTGGCAGCTATAGGCCTATTTCGCTACTGAACCTAGAACTTAAAATTTGGGCGAAAATACTGGCTACCCGATTGAGTGGGCTTCTTCACGATTTAGTAGGGTCTGAACAGGCAGGGTTTGTAAAAGGGAGGAAGGGGAGGGACAACTCTCATAGGGTGTTTCATTCCATTCATGTAGCACGAACAAGAAACCTGCCATTAGTGTTGCTAGGGATTGATGCTGAAAAAGCGTTCGATAGGGTGAACTAGAGTTATATGAGAGCAACTCTCAAAAAATTTGCCCTACCCAACTTGCAGGATAACAGGCCGAACTGGATGGACAAATGTCTTTTTTCGGCCTTATGTACTATGTTACTATGTTACCAGAACCCTTTATCGACACTATATTCACCCTGTATGAACAACCGAATGCCAGGCTGAGAGTTAATGGCACACTCTCACCAATGTTCGAAATTACAAATGGCACTAGACAGGGCTGCCCTCTCTCCCCGTCATTATTTATTCTAGTGGCTGAGACACTCTTACAAGCGGTCAGACAGGACCCAGAGATCACAGGAATTAAATATCGAGAGAAAAAGCTTAAATGCACAGCAGTTTCTTGTGACAAACCCAAATGTAGGACTAAGTAACTTAGAAAAAAAAAATTAGGAATTCGGTAAGCTCTCAGACTTTAAAGTGAACACTGCAAAGTCAGAGATTCTTAATATCACACTCTCTAAGGACAAAGTAGCACAACTAAAAAAAGTATCCCCCTTTTATTGGTCCAAGGGACTCATTAAATACTTGAGAATTAAAATTCCACAAAGTTTGGGAGACTTATTCAAACACAACTACGTACCACTACGGGATAACAGCAAACATTCTTCAAAAATACAATATACCATTCTTGTCATGGATGGGCAGGAAAAATATCATTAAAGCATACGTACTGCCCAAGATCCTGTACACTATGCAAATGGTGCCCATACACATCCCACCGCGATTCTTTTCAGACATAAAGCGTCTGTTTTCCAACTTTCTCTGGTCTACGAGGAGACCGCACATTTCATATAAAGTCCTGATAAAGAGCAGAGGGGTGGCCTAGGATTACCCGACATAGGCATATACTTTAAAGCAATACAACTACATAGATGGCTTGAATTAGCAGACCCGATAAGACAGAAAGATGTCAAGGACCTATGTGAATACAGTGTGGGGTCTTCTTTTCAAAAAATACCTTTGGCTCCCGAATAAAAAGACAGATGCAATAGAGGACATTGACCCTATGTTTAAAGGAGTGTATGAGATGTGGAGCTCTGAGAGGTGTACTCTGGCTCCTACTCCATCTCCACTGATGCCAACGAGTCTCCTCCCAGATCTGTTAGAAATTCCGATAAAAATGTTTCCAGAACTATGGTCTTCCCTTACGCAGATTAGAGTGGGAGATTTCATGGGAGACACAGAACACTACTTAAAAGTAAAGCTCACTGAAACGGCTAGGAAATCTCCAACATTTTTCTTGGCCAATTCACATATAAGAACTGTGTGCAGGAGAGCAGCAGGGAAATACCTGATCCAGAGACCCCTTACCGACTTAGAGACACTACTGACAACAACTCAAGTGAAACTAAGGAAAGTTTCTGAGATCTGCTTGGTGCTGGGAGGTCGAGGTGAGGTTACAAAACCACCATATCTATTTGCATGGGAAAAAGAGTTAAATATTGTGCTCTCAGAACAGGAGACAAAAAAGATACTGGCAACCTCTCACGGATTTACGCAATGTGTTTGTCTACAAGAGAACCATTTTAAACTCCTCTCTAGGTGGTACAGAACTCCGGCGTTCTTATTCAAAAGAGGGCTTTCTGAATCCTAGCGGTGTTGGAGATGTGAGGAGGGAGTGGGCTCCTTATCACATATCTGGTGGTCTTGCCCCCAGATCATAAAGTATTGAGAAGAGGTAAATAAAGCGGTTAAGAGAATAGCCACACCAGATTTCAACATCACTCTTGAGATGGTAGTTCTCTCAAAACCTTCTAGCCAATACACTCCTG
Source organism: Bufo bufo (assembly GCF_905171765.1). Classification (NCBI taxonomy): domain Eukaryota; kingdom Metazoa; phylum Chordata; class Amphibia; order Anura; family Bufonidae; genus Bufo; species Bufo bufo. The sequence goes on along the minus strand of NC_053390.1, from coordinate 104,916,294 downwards.
CAAAGAAAAACCTAATAACACAACTGATAGCAATAGCTAAGGCACTTATACCACTACACTGGCTAGATACACGGCCTCCCACAATTCAAGAATGGAAAGCCAAAGTAGATCAAATGTATAGATTTGAGGAAATGACTAGCTGATAAATAGAAGCCACAATAGTTTCCTAATGGTTTGGCGATTTTGGGAACTTGTGAAAGCCTATGTTTAGGAATTTATAGAAAAGTGAGATGGCAGTAACGTATTGATTCACAGTCAAGAATGTGGAACCAATTTAAAGCTAACTGAAAATCAGACAACGGTTAGCTAGGAAAAAAATAAGGAAGAATTGGCTGCCCTCCCCCCCCCCACCTTTCACCCAGTCCCACGTCCCCCCCCTCCCTGATACCTCTTGAGGTTCTGATGACACTTAGCAATACTATGTTCTCTGTCCGTGACAGTCTAGAATACTGAATGTGGGATTTATGTCGAAGGGGGGAAAGATATATGTGTATGTGCAACGCAGATGATCCCCTCTTAAACAAATATGTACAACATGTGTGTCTTGTAACAATTGCTATTTTTCGCTGTTTTGGACATGTGACGATTGAGCGACAGTTATCAGATTGTCATTGAAATGTTTATTGAATCTGATATAAAAAAGAAAAAGAAAGTATTTACAAAAAAATAATATTACAAACAAAACCCAAAGGGATTTTGGTTGGGAAAGAAATACTGCCATCCATGTAGGTCATAGAATAACAAGAATGGCAAAGAAGCATCCAGTGATCAGCTCCAGGGAAATCAAAGAAGGTCTTCAGTTACCTGTGAATACTGCAACAATCAGAAGACACCTACGTGAAGCCAAAACCTTGTAAAGTACCATTGCTGAGAAAAAGATGTATTGAAAAGGTTGCAGTTTGCCAACAAACACATTGACTGGTCTAAAGAGAAGTGGCACAACATTCTGTGGACAGATGAGAGCAAGATTGTTCTTATTGGGTCTAAAGGCTGCAGACAGTTTGTGAGACAACCCATAAAAAGTGAATTCAGGCCACAGTACATTGTGAAGACTGTAACACATGGAGGTGCAAGCATAATGGTTTGGGGCCGTTTCTCATACTCTGAAGTCTGGCCCATTTATCGCATACCAGGCACCATGGACCAGTTTGAATATATCAAAATACTAGAAGAGGTCATGTCTTATGCTGAAGAAGAAATGCCCTTGAAATGGGCGTCTCACCAGGACAATGACCCCAAACTAGTGGCATCGCTACAGGGGGGCGAGGGGGGCAATTCCCCCCATGTTATTCTTTGCCCCCCCAGGTGCCCCCCCGCTGATTCCCCCCCAAAGCAGGCCGGTGAATACTAAGGAGCGCTTCCATTATGGAAGCGCTCATTAGTACCGAAGGACCAGGAAGCGGTAAACGCTCTGTACTTGCCACTTCCTGGTCCTCGGCTGTCGGCTGTGCAGGGCTGCGCTCAGCGTGAGGGCGCTCTGTGACCTCACGCTGTGCGTGCCAGTTCAGGGCACAGTCGACTGCGGAGAGAGAAAATTGCAGGCGGCGTCCAGGAGCAGGAGAGGTAAGTGGTTTTTTATTTTATAAAAAAGGTGGGTGCTGGGGGCATAAGGGGGCTAATCATGAGAGGCATATGGGGGCTAATCATGAGGGGCATATGGGGGCTAATCATGAGAGGCATATGGGGGCTAATCATGAGAGGCATATGGGGGCTAATCATGAGAGGCATAATGAGGGCTAATGAGAGGCATAATGAGGGCTAATGAGAGGCATGGGGGCTGATATGGGAGTGATGAGAGGCATAATGAGGGCTAATGAGAGGCATAATAAGTGTCATGCACAGATGCCCCCATAACAGTGTGTCTTCCACAGATCCACCATAACAGTACGCCTGCGCACTGACGAGAGACAGAAAGAAGGGGAAAGAATCCGTGGAAGCAAGCAGAGGACGGCACAGCAGACGACTGAATAGCTTCTTTTGTAAGTAAATTGTTTTATTATAAATGTATCCCTGCATACCGCAATTCTCTTGTATTTTGTAATCTTATTTATATATACTTATTTTTTTTTTGCCCCCCCATTTTTGACTGTGGTATCTTTGTGCCCCCCCTCCTATATATTGTTCCTAGAGTCACCACTGCCCCAAACACACCAGCAAGCAGGTAACATCCTGATTCCAGACCAACAAGATTGATGTTGATGAAGCGGGCAGCCCAATCCACAGACCTCAGTCCAATTGTGAATTTGTGGTGACATCAAAAATGCTGTTTTTGATGCCAAATCCAAGAATGCAGAAGAAGTGTGGAATGTAGTCCGGTCAGCTTGGGCTGGAATATCTGTTTGTGGTCTCAGATGTTAGTTGACCCCAATGCCATACAGATATAAAGCAGTTATCAGAAATAAAGGTTATACAACTAAATATTAATTCAGTAATTAACAGGAAAAACTAAATCTGGAAACAAATTTCAGTTTATAGTGGAAATATTCAATTTTTTTTTTACAGCCTATTATTACTTTTTCTTCATTTTCAGTTTAAAAATGTATATTTTGTTCATATTTTCATTAGGAATTGAATGTGCAGTGCTCCCAGTGCCTTTGTATATATGGAATTTAACATTATTATGATGAATGAGCTTTTTCTCAGTTAATTTAAACACACTGCTATTATTTTGCACATAACTGGTTATGTACAGTTGCAAGAAAAAGTAAGGGAACCTTTTGGAATGATATGGATTTCTGCACAAATTGGTCATAAAATGTGATCTGATCTTCATCTAAGTCACAACAATAGACAATCACAGTCTGCTTGAACTAATAACACACAAAGAATTAAATGTTACCATGTTTTTATTGAACACACCATGTAAACATTCACAGTGCAGGTGGAAAAAGTATGTGAACCCCTAGACTATTGACATCTCCAAGAGCTAATTGGAGTGAGGTGTCAGCCAACTGGAGTCCAATCAATGAGATGAGATTGGAGGTGTTCGTTACAGCTGCCCTGCCTATAAAAAACACACACCAGTTCTGGGTTTGCTTTTCACAAGAAGCATTGCCTGATGTGAATGATGCCTCGCACAAAAGAGCTCTCAGAAGACCTACGATTAAGAATTGTTGACTTGCATAAAGCTGGAAAGGGTTATAAAAGTATCTCCAAAATCCTTGCTGTTCATCAGTCCACGGTAAGACAAATTGTCTATAAATGGAGAAAGTTCAGCACTGCTGCTACTCTCCCTAGGAGTGGCCGTCCTGTAAAGATGACTGCAAGAGCACAGCACAGACTGCTCAATGAGGTGAAGAAGAATCCTAGAGTGTCAGCTAAAGACTTACAAATGTCTCTGGCATATGCTAACATCCCCGTTAGCGAATCTACAATACGTAAAACACTAAACAAGAATGGATTTCATGGGAGGATACCACAGAGGAAGCCACTGCTGTCCAAATAAAACATTGCTGCACGTTTACAGTTTGCACAAGAGCACCTGGATGTTCCACAGCAGTACTGGCAAAATATTCTGTGAACAGATGAAACCAAAGTTGAGTTGTTTGGAAGAAACACACAACACTATGTGTGGAGAAAAAGAGGCACAGTACACCAACATCAAAACCTCATCCCAACTGTGAAGTATGGTGGTGGGGGCATCATGGTTTGGGGCTGCTTTGCTGCGTCAGGGCCTGGACAGATTGCTATAATCGAAAGAAAAATGAATTCCCAAGTTTATCAAGACATTTTGCAGGAGAACTTAAGGCCATCTGTCCACCAGCTGAAGCTCAACAGAAGATGGATGTTGCAACAGGACAACGACCCAAAGCATAGAAGTAAATCAACAACAGAATGGCTTAAACATAAGAAAATACGCCTTCTGGAGTGGCCCAGTCAGAGTCCTGACCTCAACCCGATTGAAATGCTGTGGCATGACCTCAAGAAAGCGATTCACACCAGACATCCCAAGAATATTGCTGAACTGAAACAGTTCTGTAAAGAGGAATGGTCAAGAATTACTCCTGACCGTTGTGCACGTCTGATCTGCAACTACAGGAAACGTTTGGTTGAAGTTATTGCTGCCAAAGGAGGTTCAACCAGTTATTAAATCCAAAGGTTCACATACTTTTTCCACCTGCACTGTGAATGTTTACATGGTGTGTTCAATAAAAACATGGTAACATTTAATTCTTTGTATGTTATTAGTTTAAGCAGACTGTGATTGTCTATTGTTGCGACTTACATAAAGATCAGATCACATTTTATGACCAATTTGTGCAGAAATCCATATCATTCCAAAGGGTTCACATACTTTTTCTTGCAACTGTAAGCAACCAGCCACACAGAATGGCATTGCAGGCGGTATGTAACCTATGGACTGAAGGTTGTGCACCCCTTATGTATAGGATCATAGATGGATGTGCCATAATAACATTTTTACCCATGCAAAACAAAACAGCCGCCATGTTTAAAGGAAACCTGTCACCTAGAAAACACATATTAAACTGTCAGCATTACCTTATTGCTGATTCCAAAGTTGTTTGTGCCTTTGCTGTTTGATGTTGCAAAAGTAAAAAAAAAAGACTGTAAATTCAACTGTAAATTGTGGTCTTGAAGTCAAGGGGGAAGTGGCTTTCTCGCTTGACGTCAATCTCGCTGAGCTCACTTTCCTGCCCCTGAGCGTTTGCTAGAAGTTCTCATTCTCTTAATGCCAGACGCCCGAATGTAGTCTCGTGCACACAGTGGCGCACCTACAGGGGGGTTCCAGCGGGTCTGGACCCCCCCTAGAACAACCACCCAATATATATTTTTTTATCCTTCAGGGCCGCACCGCCGATCACCACAGGCGGCGCGGCCCTGGATGTAATTGCAGCAGCGGTGGGGGGGCTGGGGGGGGGGGGCAGTAGGAGATGAGCGCTTCCATTGTGGAAGCGCTCATCTCCATATCCATCTGTATCGTCGTCCTCAGGACAGCGATACAGATGCCTGTGCTGCGGCAGGGGAGGGAGAGGTGTGTCCCTCCCCTGTTCTTCTGATAGGCCGCAGGCACTAATGCCTGCAGCCTATCAGAGGCCGGCCCAGGCGGCACGATGACGTCATCATCGCGCCGCCTGAGCCGGGCAGCACACAGCAGGGACACAGGCCGGAAGAGGCCTGCTTCACATCGCTGCTGATGGAGGTAAGTATCAGTGTTTTCTTTTTTTTTCTTTTTTGTGGAGGGGGGGAGCTGGCACTATGGGGCATCTGACAATTCTTACAGCCCAATTTTTTTGGGGGTGCCACTTCTTACTGGCACATTATGGGGGGGCACCATGGGGGAGAGGAGCACTATGGGGGCATCTGGGGGCTCTAAAGGGGCTTTTTTTTTTTTTACACATTATGGGGGGCACTATAGGGGAGAACGGCACTATGGGGCATGGGGTGGCACTATAGGGGCATTATTTGGGGGCACTATGGGGAAATGGGGGTTCTAAAGGGGCCTTTTTTTCTTATTGGCACATTATGGGAGGCATTATGGCATCTGGTGGCACTAAGGAGGCATTTTTTACTGGCACATTATGGGAGGCACTATAGGGGAGAGCAGCACTATTGGGGCATATGGTGGCACTTCGAAGGGGCATTTTTTACTGGCACATTTATGGGGGGCACCATGGGGGAGAGGAGCACTATGGGGGCACCTGGGGGGTCTAAAGGGGCTTTTTTTTATTGACACATTATGGGGGGCACTATAGGGGAGAATGGCACTATGGGGCATCTGGTGGCATTATTTGGGGGCACTATGGGGAAGTGGGGGCTCTAAAGGGTCCGTATTTTATTGGCACACATATTCTTATTGGCACATTATGGGGGGCATTATGGCATCTGGTGGCACTAAGGGGGCATTTTTTACTGGCACATTATGGGAGGCACTATAGGGGAGAGTGGCACTATGGGGCATTATTTGGGGGCACTATGGGGGAGTGGAGCACTATTGGGGCATATGGTGGCACTTAGAAGGGGTATTTTTTACTGGCATATTATGGGGGACACTATAAGGAAGGGGGAGAGGAGCACTATGAGGGCATTTACTGGGGCACTATATAGGGGTATTTTATACTGGCATACATTATGGGGACATTAGCTCAACAGCGGGCACTAAGCGGGGGTATTTCATGTACTGTCATATTGTAGGGAGAATTATTAGTACTGGGAGGTATTATGCAGAGCTTTACTACTACTGGGGGGCTATGAGGAACATGATTACTAGTATGGGCACTATAGGGGCATTATTACTACTAAGTGTGCTCTGGCAGAGAATTATTTCTATTGGTGGGATTTTGGGGAGCACTGTTACTTTGGGGGGCACCCTGCCACAGTATCAGCTTAGCACAATAATTTTTGGGGGACATTATCTTTATACTATTAGTGTCTGGGCAGTTATTTTTTAGAGCACTGTGTGCCAATAATTGTTTAAGGGGGCACTATCTGTGTGGTAGTAGTATTTCCAGGGGGACTGTTTCTGCAGTATAGTATTGGGGGTGGCAGGAAAGGGTGTTCAGAAGATGTGAAGATGATGGAAATGTGGGAAACTAATGTCTGTTTGTTAATCTCTGCAGAGATAAGAGATGGCTAAAAAATCATCATGGCGGTCTGGTCTGAATGGAGAAGATAAAGAAAGAGAACATCTGCAACAAAGGTGACATCACTGGATGTAAGAGGTATGGGGCACTATGTAGGAGAGGAGATACTCCGTCTTCTCGCCCTGCCATTTGCAGAAGGAGAATTCAGAGCTAGGTGAGGACGGTCAAGGGGGGCAGCTTTCCACGGGCGGGTGGCAGATGGTGGGGGGAACCACAGGCCTTGAGCAGGATCTGGGGAGGGAGGAGAGCGGAGGAGCTTCCTGGCTGTAACTTGCTGTATAAGTAGAAAGTGCAGCCAGGACAGGCCCTCCCCTCTTCGTATGATGTGTAGAGACAGGCCTCAACTATAGAATTTCAGCTGTACAGTGTTCGTTGGGAGTGGCCTATTATATGTAAGAGGGGCTTTTAATAATGGGCGGGGCTAAAAAGCTTTTAGAATCGCCAAGTAAAAGAATCAGTGCAACACACTACACCACCCTTCCCCTGCATTTTAAAATATAAAGGGGGCTTTGAAAAGTGGTCAGGCAAAAGAATTGGCACAGCGCACTACACGTGCCACATTTTTTTGCCTTTCGGACCCCCCCTAGACAAAATTCCTGGGTGCTCCCCTGCGTGCACACCACTAAACATTCATGCACATAAGATGACACGGCACATGCGCGAAACTATGTTCTGGCGTCCGCATTCAGAGAATGAGAACTTCATACAATCTAACGCTAAGGGGCAGGAAAGGGGGCACGGAGAGCTTGACTTAAAAAAAAAAAGCCGCTGCCCCCATGACTTCAAGACTGTAATTTACATAGCGCAGGCAGTTGAATAAAAGTATTTTTTCCGACTTTTGGCACGTCAAACAGGAAAGAGACAAACAAATAAGGCAATTAGGTAATGCTGACCGTTTAATATGCCTTTTATAGGTGACAGGTTACCTTTAACCCTTTCCTGCTAACATATTAGAATACCCCGGGTCATGTCACGTCTGTCCAGTGAAAGAAGCGACTACCTGAATTGAAAATACCACCTTTATAGTTATATCTTGAAATGGCTTATTCAACAGTTGACTTGATTGATCAGTTATTGCATATTTTGTGCATTATAACAAGCAAGGCAATTCTGAAAAGAAATAAACCAACACTTAAACAGAGAAAGAAGTTTTTTTGTTTTTGTTTTGTTTAGTTTTTTTTTAAATCAGTAACATCAGTTTAAAAGAATTGCAACACCTGTGGGTGCCGCCATTGGAGATAAAATGCCCCTCTGTACCTGAAACGTTTAGGCCCACTGTACAGGTAAATGTGAATTTACAGAGAATTCTTAAAATATGTACAGAAGGGAAAAACAGATGGTAATAAAATTCTGCCCCCTCCCCTATCAGAATATCATGTGGAGAATCCCCATAAATATTGTCTTTGACTTCCCCCCCCCCCCCCCCCCCCATCCATCTTTTACAGTAATATTAACATATCATGACGTTTGCATCTGGTAAAATAAGTTTAAAAAAATTATCTTCTGAGAATGTTTCTTAAAATAACTGTATTATAAAGAAAAGCATAGTGCCAAATGTAGTTAAAAGTACAACTTTAAAACTACGCTGTAGAGGAAATGAAAGAAATCACTTCAATGTTATCGTCAATTAACAGTATGGAATAATGCTGGCTGAGAGGGTGTTCATTAGCAAATACTCCATCTAAATAAAATCCATATTTAATATACGCTCGCTTTTGTCAAGCTGCAAAGAATTCTGTTCAGATGCTGGGTGACAACCAATATCTATTTCCCGAGGCGCAGGGTTTATGCAAATACAAATAAAAATGGGTGCTTTCAGACAGTTTTGGGGGTTCCCATGAAAATGATCAGAGGGCCTTCAAAGGGGTTGTTTGGGCTTTAGATATTGATGACCTATCCTGAGGATAGGTCATCAGCATCAGATCGGGGAGGGTCTGACAGCCGGCACCCCCAGCAATCAGCTGTTTCAGCTTGATGTTGGCACCAGAAGCTATACAGATTAAGGAGGGTTCCATACTCTGTGTATTTTCTGGACCCCGGCATGGCCACTATACAGTGTACGAAGCTGTCTGCGTCCAGCTCCATGCACTGTATAGGTTCCAGCACCACCAATCAGTGGTGATGTGGGGTGATAGACCCTTACCAATCTGATATTAATCAATATCTTTAGCCAACACAACCTAAATAAACACCTAGTTTGAGGAGTTAGTATTCAAATGCATTTGTTAATATGCAGCCCCCACATGGTCCAAAGTTCTAAATGTTAAATTTATGTAGGCATATCGGCATAGACACACCATTCAGGAGGATCGGAATCTGGATGACTACCAATACAGCCACCAGTAGAGCTCCAAGGGTAGTCAGCCAGACTCCTGCATGGCAGGTGTCCCTAGCTATGGGGTCATTGGGAAGTCAGTGATAAATCACTGCATAACTTCACTCCTGGAAAGCTCTACTACCATTCCAAGATATCAGAGAACCCTGACCCTGGGCAGGTAGAGCATCGTATAACTTGATTGCTCCGTCTTCCCCCATGGCAAGAGAAAAACTGCACTCTGCACTCCTACTGTAAAACTGGCTAAGGCTAGTTTCACACTGCTGTTTATAGATCCGGCAGGCTATTCAGCATTGCCGGAAGCTATCGTATTGTCATCTGGCTCTACTTACTATAATGGGGAGCAGCGGAGATCTGGATGCAACCCGGCAAATATGCCGAGAATCAGCCGGATGCAAATCGGTGCATGCAGCGGTTTTCGTCCAGCTGATTCTCTACATGTTTGCCGGATTGCGGTCAGATCTTCACTGGTCTCCTTTATATTGCATGGGGCTGGCGGGTGTCAGGTAGCCTCTGGCAGTGTCGGATACAGACACCTCGGGCACCTGTGGAGACATGTAGTATGAAACTCTTTTTGCAAATAACAGGTATAAACTAGATCAAACCATTCATAACTCGGAGATGATTCTAATGAGAGCTGTGCTTTGGTTGTCATCCAGCCATGCAGAAGTTATCAATCTTAAAGTCATGGACAACTCAAGGACGTATATTTACTATTTTTAGATGGTAGTGCTCTTTAATGACCACTGAGCAATGGGTTTGTAGCCCCTTCATCCTTGTCAACCTCTCTTACACTGTACATCAAAGCACTTGAGGCGGCCTCCCATTGACACCAGCTCAAAATGAACGGAACAGATCAAGTTTTAAACATAATTTAATCATAAAACATTTTGGCATTTCCATGGTGTTTTTTTTTTAAATGCTTCATTTGGAACCCAACTAAAAATATAAAATGAAGACGAATTTCTTTATTTGAAGTATCAATCGCATTCACTGTAAAAAAAAAAATTATAATTTAACTTGTGTTAATGCCACAATGATTGCAAGAGGCAATTTCTGTATATTACAGTGTCATGGTTAAGGCAGAGATTGCACCAGTATTATTTCTAGATATCAGCAAAGTGTGTCTTCTTTACTTCCGGCTTTAAAAAGAAATTATATAGAAACCGATAATTGAAATACAAGGGAAAAGCTGAGCAAAGAAGTCACCTATACACATTCATGGGTATTATTGCTTTCAAATACATTTTACTATGCAGTTCATTGCCAGGTAAATAATCTGCCTACTGGGGGCCTTGACAAGTCTATAAGGTACATCCATGAAACTATGTGACTTCCTGATCATTAAAGACAACTTTTTGGAACTGGAAAATTATTTAATACTATGATGTAATAACAGAGAATAACTGGTTTTAAGGCTCTGGTTAGACTGCCATCATAGCTTCTGTATATGACTTATAATGGATCCAAGAGGTGACCAATGAATCCCATAATGGGGTATGTCTGGCTTCTTTCATATTCTTGCCATGAAAAGTGAATAAAACCCCAACAGAGGCTCCTAACAGCAGTGTGAACAGAGCCTAATTCAGTTTTGGTTGCTTCTGCTATCAGGATTATAACCAGATTTGTACGGATTTATTATGCTATAAAAGGAGTATTGAAAGAAGAAAGGGGTTCCCCTTGCTTCTCTTTTATGCCACCAAACCCAACCATTTAGAGATAAGATAAGCCCAACTCTCCTCATTTTCAAATGTTGCGTTGCCTGTGGAAAAAAGGAGTCCCCTGCCAGACTTAGGCCTCATTCGAATAGCCGTATTGTACATGTCCGTAATAGTTAGTATCCCAGATGTTATACCCAGAACCCCCACTGTTCATCTAAACTGAGACTATAGCACCATAGGGCCCTATGGTCTCAGTAGTTAAATTCTGTCCAACCTGGTCTGTGTCTTACATACACATTCAGGTACAATACATCTGTCTGATTGAGGCCTTACTCTGTTGAGGTTGGGCCAACCTGAGCTAATGCTCCCTACTCTACAGGTCCCTAAGAGCCTGCAACGATTGGCCCATCTCTCTATTCAGTCAACATGATGCATCTATGACCTTAAGGTGGTTTTCTAGGACCCTGTGGGCTCCACAAACTCTGTGGAGGAAAGTTTAGTAATATTCTCACCAGCTCAAAGTTGCATGGATTGGCCACTTGGGAACCCAATCTTGTGATACTCATCTTCTGAAAATCTTGCTTCTGCTGAACTCACATCTTTTACCAGGTTTCTGGTCTGGTTGATGGTTGGGGACATCATTCTGCTGTAGTTGGGCCCCCAGGGCATGCGCAAACTCCTGCATCCACTTCATCTGCACATGCAGCATGAAGAAGTATGGTTATAGTTCCGTCCACAGCAGAAGTGATGGCCTCTCTATCAACCAGATTGGAAGCCTGGTAAGGGCATGATGTCTGCAGAAGCAAGATTTTTAGAGAGAAGCGTCTTCTGACTGGGTTCCCGAGTGGCCGATCCACATAACTTTGAGACGGTAAGTATAATAGAAACTTTCCTTTATAGGCAATATGTGAGTAATTAAGCTTTGTGGAACCTGCTGGGCCCCGGAAGCCCCTTTAATGTGAATAAGATCAGAAAATGATGTCTGAAGTATAGCAACATGGCCACTGTGAGAGGTACTATACACATATCAAAGTATATCATCCCAGTGGGTGGTGAGCTATGGAAAAATAAAAAAAGATCAATTCTGCGCTTACAAAATCATGTTGTTGGGAGCAATATCTTCACACACAATACAAGATGCTCCCCCAGTCTCAGCAAGTGGACATTTAAAATTGCTGTAACTGTATACTTCATAAATAAATGCGCATTAAATAAACCATATTGTTGCATTAAGACACAGACAAGAGCTTATACCTAATAAATGTGTATTTTGAGGTATTAATACCCAGCAAGTGCCTAAGTATATGCTTATAAATGCAGCACCAGAAACACACTGTGAACATCTCCTCATCTACTTCTCGGGAACCTAATTTACATTATTACTGGCACTTGTCGCCAAATGGGAAACCCATTGGCATGTTGGTAAAGCTGCATTCTTATCCCAAGGAGTGCTTTATAATGAAAATTACTGAATTCCAGAGAAACTTTGCAGAAATGGTCTTCATGGATGAAGGGGCTAAACCGGGATCATTACATTTCCAAGAAATTGAGTTCACAGTTTGATCAATTAAAATGAACAGCTTCCCAATAGAGGTACATCCTTAGATATAATTAAGAACAAACAGGATTTCCTATTATCACTTACTACGTACATTGAGATGCATTGGACGTTCAGAAATGATGTCTTCCAAAATACATAAGTAAACATTTTGCATTCATTTCAAAACATACTCATATGCAGTTAAAAGTCCATATATTAAACTCTTGTTAAATATTCTTAGTAATACTCTTCAAATATATACTAATGTAACAACTTTAATCTCCATAATGTTCAGCTGCCTTTGGAGTTGGCTTTACAGTGTATAAGAAAATGAGACCGATTTTTTTTATTTATTTTTTTCCTTTTGCCTTAAAATTAACTAAAATGAAAGGTAAAACTTTACACCAGACGGTTCTAGTAAAGAAATAAACACCAGAGTGAAGTTTTGCAAAGAGACATCTTCCAGTATAAAAAGAAAGAACATTATACAACGGGTAGGCGGGTACTCTAACTAATGTCAGTTAAAGTGAAGTCTCTCTCACTCCTGGCTAGGTCAAATAGTAATGCACTTTTTTTTCGACAGTGCAAAAATATCCTGAGAAAATGTTCAGATTTCAACAAAAATACAAAGGGCTTCTCCCGTGACTAAGTTTTTTTTTTGTTTTTGTATTATTATTTTTTTTGCACAAAACATTGCAAGCAGGTATTTCATAGAAAAGAACTAAATAAAAACCTATAAAATAAAGCAATATTCTGTATAGTATGTCTGAAAAACAAAACAAAAAAAAACTAAACACTGGTGACTACTTTTTTTTTTATATTCATCTGTCAGCAATCCGGAGATGGATTACTCAAAAACTACTGGAAAGAATCTTGTACATTCAGGGCTAGAGTGTAGGACTACCTGGCACTGAATGTGTTAAAGTTCATTATGGCCAATAAGGGAATAAGGAGGTAATTTGTAATTCAAGTTTTATTTTTAATTTCCTCTCTGTTAGCTAATAAAGCAAGTCTCAATTTCACACTTCAGCCAACTACTAAATTTGCAATTAAACTCTCGGAAAGGAGTTTTTCCGTTCAGATTTTGTGCAACTCTGATACAGAGCCCACCACCGTGCTGTGAAGTGAGCCGGTGCGTCTTTGAGAAGGTTGGTGGTGGCAGCCCTTTTTTTTTGCCTTTTTAACTGCACTCTATCAACTTGGCCAGGCTGTCTCTCAATTCAGTGAGTTCAAAGATTTTGCCATCCAGGATTTCTAAAAGAGTCTTCAAGTTATTGCGAAATGCTTCCTGCTCGCCCTGACTTTTCTGCAGTCGTTGTTCTAAGTCGCCCAGTTGTCCTTCCAAGTCTTTGTTATGCGACTCCACTTCCTGCAGTTGAAAAATGAAAACAGCAGATTAACTTTTCTGAGGGTTGACTTACTTGCCATGGAGACAGTAACAGGGTGAGATTGTTCTAAACTTCTTAAAACCAGTAAAGATGTTGGGAGCCTCTGGAAAAGTCTGCAAAGATGTCCAAGTCAATGAAATTCTACTTTGTCGAGGAAGGCTGCTGCTAAGGACTCTTCTACCCAGTGGGGCAGCTGTCCTCGTGCAAACATCAGCTAACAAATGACAGCACTCAGCAGTAAAGTCACCCGTGTATGGTGGCCTTTCTTCAGGACCATCCTGCATAGCTTGCCATTTGTCAGCTGGTACAAAACAGGGAACTGATAATGCTAAGACTGACAAAATAACCAGTGACGAGAAGGAACTACACCATTTGTAAGGTCCCCAGGTTACTTACTGTAGCTTCCAAATGTTTATGATATATACAGTACAGACCAAAAGTTTGGACACACCTTCTCATTCAAAGAGTTTTCTTTATTTTCATGACTATGAAGTCATCAAAACTATGAATTAACACATGTGGAATTATATACATAACAAACAAGTGTGAAACAACTGAAAATATGTCATATTCTAGGTTCTTCAAAGTAGCCACCTTTTGATTTGATTACTGCTTTGCACACTCTTGGCATTCTCTTGATGAGCTTCAAGAGGTAGTCCCCTGAAATGGTCTTCCAACAGTCTTGAAGGAGTTCCCAGAGATGCTTAGCACTTGTTGGCCCTTTTGCCTTCACTCTGCGGTCCAGCTCACCCCAAACCATCTAAATTGGGTTCAGGTCCGGTGACTGTGGAGGCCTGGTCATCTGGCGCAGCACCCCATCACTCTCCTTCATGGTCAAATAGCCCTTACTTTCAAAGTTTTCCCAATTTTTTGGCTGACTGACTGACCTTCATTTCTTAAAGTAATGATGGCCACTCGTTTTTCTTTACTTAGCTGCTTTTTTCTTGCCATAATACAAATTCTAACAGTCTATTCAGTAGGACTATCAGCTGTGTATCCACCTGACTTCTCCTCAACGCAACTGATGGTCCCAACCCCATTTATAAGGCAAGAAATCCCACTTATTAAACCTGACAGGGCACACCTGTGAAGTGAAAACCATTTCAGGGGACTACCTCTTGAAGCTCATCAAGAGAATGCCAAGAGTGTGCAAAGCAGTAATCAAAGCAAAAGGTGGCTACTTTGAAGAACCTAGAATATGACATATTTTCAGTTGTTTCACACTTGTTTGTTATGTATATAATTCCACATGTTCATAGTTCATAGTTTTGATGCCTTCAGTGTGAATCTACAATTTTCATAGTCATGAAAATAAAGAAAACTCTTTGAATGAGAAGGTGTGTCCAAACTTTTGGTCTGTACTGTACATATATTCACTATTTGGCCAGTATTTGATTGAACATTGGAGCATAAAATACAGCAAAGTATTTCATCATGGAAGAAAGAAAAGCTGAATCTCTAGTGTATGGCATATATAACGTTATGGTATAAGCTGTGTGTAGGCTGGTCTAGAGGAGGAAAAATCCACGTTTGGTAACAGTCTAGTCTAAATTTTTCAGGTTATCATTTTGTAAAACAAAAGCAGAGATCATGAGTAACTTATCATAGACTCAGTGTTGACCCAGAACTGGCCATAGACTCAGGCTTTTGGCTAAATCATGTGCATCGCCCTATACAGTGGCATATGGAAGGCCTAGACATTCTATGTGCTGCTGTGAATTACCTCCATAAAACAAATAGTGCATGATTTGTTTTATAGTGGATACTTACCGAATACAGTAAAAGCCCATTAAAGTGTAATAATATTAAATATCCCTATAAACAATCATAAGTAAAAAAAAAAAAAAAAAAGAGGGAAGTCTTGCTCAGGCTACTTTCACACTTGCGCCTTCCCTTTCCGGTATTGAGATCCGTCATAGGATCTCAATAGTGGGGGGAAAACACTTCCGTTTTGTCCTCATTCATTGTCAATGAGGACAAAACTGAACGGAACTGAGTGCACCAGAATGTATTCCATTCCGTTTGTTTGCGTCCCTGTTGCGGACAGAATAATGCTGCAAGCAGCATTTTTCGGTCTGCAATGTGGTGCGGAGCAAGACGAATCCGTCCTGACACACAATGTAAGTCAATGGGGACTGATCCGTTCTCTCTGACACAATAGAAAATGGATCTGTCCCTCGTTGACGTTCAATGGAGTTCATGACGGATCCGTCATTGTTATGTTAAAGATAATACAACCGGATCCGTTCATAACGGATGTAGATGGTTGTATTATCAGTAATGGAAGCGTATTTGCTGATCCATGACGGATCCAGCAAAAACACTGGTGTGAAAGTAGCCTTAGATGGCATTCTGGTATCAAATGCAACCGTCCAACTACGGTAGCATATTATCAGCTATTCATTTGAATGGCCATCATGCAATCCCATATCAACCCTGTCAAGGCCATTCCCAGCTTCTGAGAGTGATAGTAGCTGATCACTATGGGTGGGAGAAGTTTGTCCTGCAGATAGAAATCATTTAATCTGCGGGCCAGCCTCATTACACAAAGGGTTGTCTTGAGGATACAACAAGGGGAGTAATGATCCCAGATGATCCCATATTGCACATCTAGCAGTCATCTCTCACCTCTGTTGCATGCACAGGCACAATACTGTGCCATTCATGCCAGCAAAGTGAATGTGTTCAGTGAGAAAGAAGGGTTCCATCTACTACTGCAGCATGGCACGTCTTGCCACACTGGCATCATGCAAAGATTGAGTCCAGAGCAATGCATGCAAGAAGAGGTGCTGATTTCTATAATATATGCTGGCTGCTGTGCTAGGCCCACTGGTTGACTGTATTCTGCACTGACAGACGCCTGGGGGTACTGTGATAAAGTATGCCAGCCTGGTGCTAGCTGACTGTATGCTCTGGGGCCCACAGAACTTTAGTCACACCACTGGAGACAACTTTAATGTCATGCATGGTTGGATTGTTCTGCCGTCTCTCAGTTTTTCTGATCTCGCAGCTAAAAGTAAGTTGAGTGCATGTCTTATTATCGGCCCCTGTGTTATAAGTGCAGATGTCTATTAGGACAATTAACTAGATGCCCTTACCAGCCTTCTGCTGTACCCACTTATGAAACGTTCCTGAGCTGGAGAAGGAGAAGTGTAATTAATCTCTGTCTACGCTCAACTACAAAGCACCAAGTTGACTGCTATGACTTGAAAATATTTTACATTTTATTATTGCAATTAAGTGTCTGTCATTTTCATTGCTCTCTATATTATCCCAGAGCTTTATTTTTAATTAATTATTAAAGGCTTATCAAACCTCCTTTCATATTCGTTTAAGCAAGATTGCTGTGTCCATATATTGGCTTCTGGATGAACCATGCAATTAGAATCTTATCAGTCTATATTAATATTCCTTTAATGATACAAAGAATCTGAATATTTAAGCAGATTTTACATTTAACGCCGAGGTAAGCATTTTCAGAGATGCTACACGAATGTGAAGAGTGTCACACTTTTTTTTTCATGTGTATGTGCCGGCAGGTAAAAATCGATCACATCTGGAATAATGATGTGGAAGAATACCTGTAATTTTTGGCTCAAAGAATCCCTCTGGTCTTGTAGTTCCTTAGCGTGTTCAACTTCTTCCTTCAATCTCTCTATTTCCTAAAACAGCAAACATGACAGTAAGTAATCCCGTTCAAGGACTCGTGAGGTGGTGTCACTGGCCAAGACATATACAGATGCATCGCCACTATTGTAGTTTCTGGGGTTTGCATTAAGTTGGCATGACTCCCTCTGATTAACAATTAGCCAAGTAACAGAGCCTGTTTTATAGTCCAGAGCTGCATTCACAGTTCTGCTGGAGGTTACTGGAAACCGTCAACAAGCTTGCTGACAAACACACCTATAACAATTTAGCTGAGCCTCTATAAAGTAATGGAAGGGTAAGGCTAGTTTCACACTAGTGAACAGCCTGCCGGAGTTCTCTGGATCCAGCATTGCCGGACGGTACCTGAATGCCCACCGGTCCCATTAACTATATAGGGGTCCAGCAGAGATCCAGCCACTACCTGACAAATATACTGAAAATCCCGGACAAAAACCACTGTGCCAGAACAGCCTGCCGCTAGTGTGAAACTAGCTTAAGACTGGGTTCACATCAACATTGTCATTTCCACTGTTCTCCTCCGATTACTTCAGATTACCGTACGTGCCTGGTGTTGGGACGTTTTCACACAGTGCATTTTTTGTACAGTTTATTTCCATTTGTCTTTTTTACTTTAAATTTTTATTTCAATACTGGATCAAAAAGGAGAAGTATAAGTCAGAGATTTATTCTCATAATTTTTGGATCCAGTCCCAGTTTTGACTTAAGAAAGTATATATAAAAATTACATGAACATTTCAATGTGTGAATAAGGCCTACAGATGACACTTCTCAGAACGCAACTCATCAGATGACGCTGTGTACTGGCATCGATCCAACAAGAAATGTATACAGTTCTGAAACCTGCAGAATTGTGATTTCACCTCCGGGCTATAAAATATGTTAAAAAGATTGAATCTATATGAAACCTGTAAAATGACAGTCAAATGTCGGTATATGGTTACAAGATATAAACATAGCTAACTAATAAAAACATAATGCAAACAGCGCTACTCAAGAGCATAACCCAATCATGGACAAGGCAGCTACAACACTGGTGTCACCACCTCTTCTGTCTATATGGACAGTTCTTTTATATTTCAGGGTCCAACAGGGGAAAAAGATATGCAGCATGTCCATTCTGAACTGTCCTCTCACCTCTCCTCCTGCTCCCTCTTTGACCGGCTACAATCTGGCTTCCGACCCCACCACTCGACTGAGACTGCTCTTACCAAAGTCACCAATGACCTACTAACGGCCAAAACCCAAAAACATTACTCTGTCCTCCTTCTCCTTGACCTGTCCTCTGCCTTTGACACTGTCGACCACTCCCTTTTGTTGCAAACTCTCTCATCTCTTGGCATCACTGACCTGGCCCTCTCCTAGATCACATCATACCTCACAGACCGGATGTTTAGCGTCTCCCACTCTTACACCACCTCCTCGTCTCATTCCCTCTCTGTTGGTGTCCTGCAAGGCTCTGTCCTAGGACCCCTGCTCTTCTCTATCTACACTTTCGGCCTGGGACAGCTCATAGAGTCCCATGGCTTTCAGTATCACTTTTATGCTGACGACACACAAATCTACCTCTCTAGTCCAGACATCACCACCTTATTATCCAGAATCCCACAATGCCTATCTTCCATATCATCCTTCTTCTCCTCTCGCTTTCTAAAACTTAACATGGATAAAACAGAATTCATCATCTTTCCCCCATCTTGCTCAACCTCCCCAACAGACCTATCTATCACGATCAAAGGCTGCACACTCTCCCCAGTCAACCAAGTCCGATGCCTTGGAGTGACCTTGGATTCTGCCCTCTCCTTCCAACCGCACATCCAAGCCCTTTCCACCACCTGCTGCCTCCAACTCAAAAACATCTCCCACATCCGCGCTTTCCTCAAGTTTGAATCTGTGAAAATGCTTGTACATGCCCTCATCATCTCCCGCCTAGACTACTGCAACATTCTCCACTGTGGCCTTCCATCTAGCACTCTCACACCCCTCTAATCTATCCTCAACTCTGCTGCCCGACTAATACACCTCTCACCCTGTTACTCCTCTGCCTCTCCCCTCTGCCAATCCCTTCACTGGCTCCCCATTACCCAGCGAATTCAGTTCAAAATACTACAAACCGGATTCCAAAAAAGTTGGGACACTAAACAAATTGTGAATAAAAACTGAATGCAATGATGTGGAGATGGCAAATGTCAATATTTTATTTGTAATAGAACGTAGATGACAGATCAAACGTTTAATCCGAGTAAATGTATCATTTTAAAGGAAAAATACTTTGATTCAAAATTTCACGGTGTCAACAAATCCCCAAAAAGTTGGGACAAGTAGCAATAAGAGGCTGGAAAAAGTAAATTTGAGCATAACGAAGAGCTGGAAGACCAATTAACACTAATTAGGTCAATTGGCAACATGATTGGGTATAAAAAGAGCTTCTCAGAGTGGCAGTGTCTCTCAGAAGACAAGATGGGTAGAGGATCACCAATTCCCACAATGTTGCGCAGAAAGATAGTGGAGCAATATCAGAAAGGTGTTACCCAGCGAAAAATTGCAAAGACTTTGCATCTATCATCATCATAACATCATCCGAAGATTCAGAGAATCTGGAACAATCTCTGTGCGTAAGGGTCAAGGCCGTAAAACCATACTGGATGCCCGTGATCTCCGGGCCCTTAAACGACACTGCACCACAAACAGGAATGCTACTGTAAAGGAAATCACAGAATGGGCTCAGGAATACTTCCAGAAACCATTGTCAGTGAACACAATCCACCGTGCCATCCGCCGTTGCCAGCTGAAACTCTACAGTGCAAAGAAGAAGCTATTTCTAAGCAAGATCCACAAGCTCAGGCGTTTTCACTGGGCCAGGGATCATTTAAAATGGAGTGTGGCAAAATGGAAGACTGTTCTGTGGTCAGACGAGTCACGATTCGAAGTTCTTTTTGGAAATCTGGGACGCCATGTCATCCGGACCAAAGAGGACAAGGACAACCCAAGTTGTTATCAACGCTCAGTTCAGAAGCCTGCATCTCTGATGGTATGGGGTTGCATGAGTGCGTGTGGCATGGGCAGCTTGCATGTCTGGAAAGGCACCATCAATGCAGAAAAATATATTCAGGTTCTAGAACAACATATGCTCCCATCCAGACGTCATCTCTTTCAGGGAAGACCCTGCATTTTTCTACAAGATAATGCCAGACCACATTCTGCATCAATCACAACATCATGGCTGCGTAGGAGAAGGATCCGGGTACTGAAATGGCCAGTCTGCAGTCCAGATCTTTCACCTATAGAGAACATTTGGCGCATCATAAAGAGGAAGGTGCAACAAAGAAGGCCCAAGACGATTGAACAGTTAGAGGCCTGTATTAGACAAGAATGGGAGAGCATTCCTATTTCTAAACTTGAGAAACTGGTCTCCTCGGTCCCCAGACGTCTGTTGAGTGTTGTAAGAAGAAGGGGAGATGCCACACAGTGGTGAAAATGGCCTTGTCCCAACTTTTTGGCGATTTGTTGACACCATGAAATTCTGATTCAACATATTTTTCCCTTAAAATGGTACATTTTCTCAGTTTAAACTTTTGTTCCGTGATTTATGTTCTATTCTGAATAAAATATTAGAAGTTGGCACCTCCACATCATTGCATTCAGTTTTTATTCACGATTTGTGTAGCGTCCCAACTTTTTTGGAATCCGGTTTGTAACAAATACATACAAGGCCATCCACAACCTGTCCCCTCCCTACATCTCTGAGCTACTTTCCCGATACTTCCCCACAAGCAATCTCCGATCCTTCTCTCCTCTCCTCTTATCACCTCTTCCCACAATCGCCTCCAAGATTTCTCCAGTGCATCCCCCACACTCTGGAACTTGCTACCCCAACATATCAGACTCTCACCTACAGTGGAATCCTTAAAAAGAGACCTAAAAACCCACCTCATCAGACAAGCCTACAACTAGTGACCCTGCTGACCTTATACTGCCATGACCAGCTTTACCCGCACCTACTGTGTCCTTCTCCCATACCATGTAGATTGTAAGCCCTCCCGGGCAGGGCCCTCTCTCCTTCTGTACCAGTTTGTAACTCATCTTTTTTATGCTTAGTGCAATTGTTTGTATTATGTATTCATAACCCTTTTCATATGTACAGCGCTATGGAATGAATGGCGCTTTAATAATAAATAGTAATAATAATAATAATAGTTCTATGTTAGGTCATATTAAATTATAATACAGAGCTGATGGTAATGCCAATATGCTGCCCGTCCAGAGGAATATTTTATGTATGTAATCAGATATAGACATATGAGGGCACCTCGGATGAAACCACAAAAAAACTCCAGGTGTATCATGCAGTAATGTAACTTCCGCTAAGTGTAACACAGAAGTGCACTGACCTCTTCTTTCTTTTTCAGTGTTGACTCTAATTCTTGTATAGTCTGGTTGAGTTCTGTTTTGTGCGTTTGCACTGCATTTGCTTGACCGCTGAGACATTCTAACTCACTCACCTGCGGAAAGAGAGGATGACAGTGCACGATTCATCAGGTATAGATAGATTAAAGTGGTTGTGAAGAGAACTGTACTTACCTGCACTTTCCCACTAACCTATCCCAGATAAACATGTTAAAGGCTATGTAAACCTTTGGGGACAATTTTTTTATTATTGCATTGTACTCGTTTTGAGCTAAAAATATATATTTTTAAACTGGTCTTTATTAAAAAAATATAGCGTCCTTTTTTCTGTACAGAGCTGAGATGCTCTAGTAGCATCCTTTGGATTTTCTGTCTTTTCCGTCAGACCAGGAGCAAGCAGACTCCTTATCTCTGCTCTATGACCTTATAAACACATAAGAATGTGGCTAAAATAATGACCTTAGAGATAAGGTTTATTAGATGACCAGCACAAAGTGAAAGTACCAGTCACACAGCTAGACAAACAGTTAACCCTTTGTGACAGAACAGCTCAATATTTTAAATAAAGGCCGATTGAAAAAATTATTTTTAGCCAAAAATGAGTAACATGCAATTATAAAAACAAAATTGCCTCCGAAGGTATACATAGCCTTTAAGGTCATACAAATACAAGTTATCTGTATGTTTTTGGATACTAAACATAGGCCTCATGCTCATGGCAAAGCTGCTATATACCCATAGTGCGGAGTTGGAGACAATGACGCACATATGCCACCATTTGAAATAAGAGGCAACTAGAGGAACTCCACAGGTGCCAAACAACAGATCTATACAAAAAAAGATGTATAATATGGCCATGTTCATTAGGGCTCATGCACTGTAACATACACTGTTTTGCGATCCGCAGATTACGGATCCGTAAAACACGGATACCGGCTGCGTGTTTTCAGCATTTTGTGGAATGTAACGTGCAGCCCATAATAAAACAGTTCTATCCTTGTCCATAATGTGGAAAAGAATAGGACATGTTCTATATTTTTGTGGGTGCCACGGAATGGACATACGCATGTGGATAGCACACAGTGTGCTGCCCGCATCTTTTGCAGCCCCATTGAAGTGAATGGGTCCTCATCTTACTTATACTTAGTGCCTCATTCACACATCAGTGTTCGGTCAGTGAATTCCATCAGTTATCGTGAGCCAAAACCAGGATTGGAGCCTCCACAGACATTAGGTATTAGGGAAAGATCTGGACCTGTTCTGTGTTTAAAGCCGCACCTGGTTTTGGTTCAAAATCACTGATGGAAATCACTGACTAAACACTGACGTGTGAATGAGGCTTTATACAGCAGTTCCTCTCATTGTTTGCCGGCATAGGATGTTTATAATAGATGAAAGATCTCTCAAACAATATGAAGCCAAATGGGCGACATTTTTCAGAACTAAAAATAATGCCATTTCAGTTGTTATACAGTATATCAATATACTTCCCTGTCACCTTAAACCCTGATTAAGAGACAAATACATGCAGGTACCCAGGTCCAGCAACAGGGCTGCCAACGGTGCAGAAATTCCCGGACAGTCTGTGAAAATAGTCTGTGTCCAGGACAAAAAAAAAATAGCTGTGTCCATGACTCTTGTTCAGGCTGGTGATCCTTGAGCAGGTCACTGTGATTGTAATTATCATTATTTTACATTAGTTCATATCAGTAGATTAACTTATAGAGGTGTTTTACTTCTAATCTTTATTATTCATTATGGTTTTTCAATTTGTCTGTAAAAAAATGTTGGTGATTTTTGGATAAGTTGTCCACAATATAAAAAAAAATCAGGTTGGCAATACTGACTCTAAGCAAATCTTCATATTAGGGTACTTTCACACTTGCGTTGTTGGACAGAACTGCCTGCTGGATCCGGCAATCTGTATGCAAACGTATGCGGATCCGTCTTACAAATGCATTGCAATACCGGATCCGTCTCTTTGGTTGTCAGCCGGAAAAACGGATTCGGTATTTATCTTTTTCACATTTTTAAAGGTCTGTGCATGCGCAGACCGCAAAACCGGATCCGTTTTTCCAGAACACTTCGGGCCGTATCAAGCATTAATGCATTTCAATGGGCAAGTGTTCCGGAATTTTGGACGGAGAAAATACTGCACCATGCTGGGGTATTTTCTCTGTCCAAAAACCGTACAGTGACTGAACTGAAGACATCCTGATGTATACTGAACGGATTGCTCTCCATTCAGAATGCATTAGGATAAAACTGATCAGTTTTTTTCCGGTATTGAGCCCCTAGGACGGAACTCAATACTGGAAAAGTTGAACGCAAGTGTGAAAGTACCCTTACATACTCATCCTCAGCACCTGCTGATAATGATCCGGCTTTCCCAAAATGTATAAGGCAGCAATATTAAAATCGCCTAAAATAAACATAAACTTTCAAGGATGTATGGTAAATTTGAAAAAATGCGTTGAAGGAGTTGACTTCAGGAAATGAATAGGACATGTCACTTCCTGTGAATAGAATACATAAAAATAATCTGGTTCGACTTACCACCTGCAGCTCTACATTATGACCCAGCACTGGCACAAGATGTCGATACCCACCCGTTTGTGGAGACGTTCTGCTTCTTCCTGATACGCAGCAAGCTGTTGTTTCCATTGTTTGACATTGGCAGTAGACTCCAGCAAGGCTGCTGTGAGCTTGGCATTGTTTCCTTTGAGTGTGGCCAGTTCTGCTTCCCAGTGCTTGTTAATTGCAGAACTGTGATAAAAAAAAAACACAAAATAAAAGCAATGAGATAGATACAATGTATAGGAGAACATCATATAACAAAATGCAACAATGCAACAAAACAAAATTATGCTACATAATCAAATCTGTCGACCGTTGGCAATCACTACAAATCGTGTCCACTTATTGACTGGAGAATCCACAGAACTGAGATCATAGACTTTTCCTCTGTTTCCCTCATTATTTATTTTACACACTTATAAATCGCTGACATATTCCGCAAAACTTTACAGACATTATTAATGCTTGCTGTCCCCAGTGGAGCTCACATGTAAATTCCCTGTTGGTATCTCTATGAAGTGTGGGAGAAAACTGGCGTACCCAGAGGAAACCCACGCAAACACACAGTGAGCATACAAAACCCATGCCGTCCTTGGTCGAAATTTGAACTTAGGACTTCCCCACCGCAAGGCACCAGTATGAGCCACCGTGCTGCCCATATACAGCAGTACTTCTTAAGTGCATAGTCCTGAATATGGGACCAAGTAAAGACAGCTAGGTTCAACTTCTTTCCCAAGATTAAAATCATGAATTGATTTTGCTACAGATGGAGGCCTTGTGGCTCCCATTTATGGTTGATGCATATGAGTATATGAGTATGTCTATGGTTTTGTGTACATGGATTAGTAAAATGTCCCTCTTCAGTTTCCATTAGGTCCACTGCAATGTGCAGAAGAGGACTGGTAAAGTGAAAGAACACCCTGTGCTAAACATAAGTAACAAAAAGCACATAGTATCAAATAGTGTCCATGTAATACTACTATAGAGTGCCCAAATATCAGCACCCAAATAGTAGTGTTGTACAACTCTCTCTCCTACTCATGTGCTAGCACTTGGTCACTCACTCACTCACTCACTCAAACCCTCTTCATTGCCACAGTAAGATTTTATAAATATAAACCTTTAGCAAGGGCTACATTTCCACTTAGGACCAGTTATCTTATAGGTAGAAGGACATGGGTGGCAAAAGTCGGAGTTGGATTTGTGGCTGGAGAGAACTGAGAAATCATATTTCCAATGACACCAAGTGGCTGGTAGTATTTGCCATGTACTCTTTCTGGTCTAGCGAGAAAGGGGGTGGCAGAGCCTGGAGTGACATGAGAGAAGAATTACCCTGGGGCCCGAAAACAGAATGATAGATCAGAGAAAGTAGTAGACCTGTATATGTGGTAGCGCTCCATAAGTAGATGTAATAATGGAAGCCTAAGGGTAATTGCCCCTATTGCCCTTTTAATCCTTCTTTTTATGTACATATATGTGCTTTTATTTTTATGTTTCAAGGCTATTTAAAGGGGTTACCCCACCATAAGACCTTGACTCCCATCCATAGTATAGTAGTCAAGGATCTGAATGGTAGGGGTCCCAACAGTCAGAGCCCACCAATCACAAGAATAAGATGTTGAAGTCCCCACAGTGAATGAAATAGTGGTCATGCTCCCACTTCATTCAACTCTATGGGACTTTAAGATATAGAGGAGCACTGTACTTGGCTCCTCTTCAGCAGAGGTGGTGGAGTGGCAGCGCACATGCATAACCACCCCCTCTATCCACTCCAGAGACTCCAGAACCTCATTCTTATGATCATGGGGTTCTCAGCAGTTGGACCCCCACTGATCAGATACTTATCCCTTATCCTGTAGTTAGGGGATACATTCTTATGGCGAGACAACTCGTTTAATGGGTTGGACATTGACTTACAGGGTAACTCCCTATAGGTGGCACTGGATACTGAGCTTTCTTCCTTGTGGAGGAGAGCTAATTTGCTTATTTTTGTCCAAGGAAGCATTGCCAGTACGACTAAACCAGTTGGACCTGTGTAAAGAGAACCAGTACCAACTGAGAGGCAGGTGTGTTAGTGGTGGAATAAACATTATTGGTAGATAAAGTTTTTCTTTAGTTTTGAGGCTTTCAAACATGGCCCAAGGTAAATAAACCGTCTCCGAGACCTCCACAGCTGCATATTAAATATACGGCAGTAGTAATATGAAATCACCGCTCTATTTCCACTGTAGATACTGTACCCTAAGTGTAATCACACTGACGTGAATTGCAGGTAAAATGTATCAGCTCAAGTATGAATTGGTGAGATATTGCATCTTTTTTATTTCTGTTGCTAAAATAGATATTCCACAGCACTGTACAAAGGTCGACAACATTTACTGTGCCCAATGTGGTTCACAATTTTAATTTCCAAATGTATTTTTTTGAAGTGTTGGAGGAAACCCACAAAACACTGGGAGAACATACAAACTCCATGCAGATGTCTTCAGCTGGACTCAAATCCCGAAACCTATTGCTGCAAGGCAACCTTACTGAACCACCATGCTGCCGTGTCTAAAGGCTCCTGTGTTTTTTATAATTCCTACAAGCCAACATCTGAGACAGCAGGACATTTCTGAATGACTGGACCTTTTATAGTGCAGAAATATCCAATGTGCCTGTATTTCCCCATCGCCTTTTATGTTGTTAGCTTTGGATCCAGTAAAATCAATATCGTTGTATTACTGCAATAATAAGGGGCTTCCTTTAGGATGCTGGATAACCGGACCCTTGGATGTCAAATATTGGACTGTATAGAGATTCAGTCTCGTGCATACACGCCACACGAACAGAGTGATGTTTCAAGTATCCACTACATACATATTTGTGATTGCATTACACAGAATTGTGGCATAATTTTGGAGCAAAATGGTGTCTATTAGACTCCACCCCATTGCTGCCAAGCTATGTTCTTTCCGCAAAGCCCCAACCCCTTGTCGAGCATGGCGGGAAAAAATTTAGAAACACTAGATTTGTGCCACTTTGTAGACAGATTTTTGGCGCAGACACATGAGTAAATTTGGGCTAGTGTCTCTTTAAGAATGATCGCTCAGCTTAGTTGGAAACATCAGCTCCTCGGATCCCTCAGGAGAGGTTTCGACAACAGTTCTGTAAATTACTTTTGATCTCCGCAGTTAGTGTTCAGCCTTAATCATTCATAAATCTGCAAACAGTTCAAAGCACATCATCCATTTCACACAGAGCGATAGGGACAAGTTTATTTAACTAAAGAGGGAGCAGTCATCAGATGTGTACAGATGCCGAAAAATCACCTCATTAGACGCAGTTTATGAATAAAGTATAGAGAGGAAAAGGTAAATCGGAGAAGTGCTTCATGTTCTGTGAACAGATCTTACAGGAACTGAACATATACATATAACAGTATGTGCTGTGTAGTGCCAGGGGTGTAGCTATAGGGGGCGCAGAGGTAGCAGTTACACCTGAGGTGTGAAACCAGAGGGGCCCCAAAGACATTACAGCATATTAAAGGGATTCTGTCAGCCAGATTTTTGATACAGAGCTGTTCTTATCATCATTCTCCTTTATCTAAATAAAAATATACTAGTTTTACCTGTCCTTTCATTTTTGCCCTATGGAAATGTTTGACGTATACACCAGGAGTTTTTCGAGTCATATACACCAAACACAGGCTCCACATCTGATGGAACGTAACCCGAGTAGAGTACATCTACTCAGATGTT
The DNA here is from genome assembly GCF_905171765.1 of Bufo bufo. Taxonomy (NCBI): domain Eukaryota; kingdom Metazoa; phylum Chordata; class Amphibia; order Anura; family Bufonidae; genus Bufo; species Bufo bufo. Next base: position 104,888,378 of record NC_053390.1, on the reverse strand, counting down.
TCTAGATTGTTCTAACCATGTATATCAGCGTCTGAAGAGGTGGATTTGGAACTGCTAAGTTCTGCCCTGTTGCACCACTATTTTCCACCCTGCTAAGCCCCACTCTCAGTTTAGCAGTGAAGTCTTGGCACTTCTGCTACTGCTCTTCAGGGTGTACCCTGATCTCCAGGGACTTCAAGCATTTGCTTGGCTTTCATGGGGGTAAACTCCACCCCTAGGAGCTGGATTAAGGTTAGTGGTGGCCCCCTCCCCGGTAGCTGCTGGACAAATAGGATCTAACAGCATTCTAGTGTATGTAAGGGTCTGAGTTTGAGAAAAGAAGAAGCAGCATGCTACAGTCTAAGGGCTCATACACACAGCCGTGTTTTGCGGTCCGCAAATCGCGGATCCGTAAAACACAGATCCCGCCCATGTGCATGCTGCTATTTTCTTTTTCACTTCAATAGAAATGTCCTATCCTTGTCTGCAAAATGGACAAGAATAGGACATGTTCTCATCCATTCATTTTTTTATACATACTGTATACGTTTTCACAATGGGCTCTGAGTTTGGTGGAACATGTATGATTCACAGTGAGTGGTGGAGCTGGAGTGGTGCCCACTATTGCCTCACTGTTTTATTGGGTCACTGTTTACGCTTTTCGATTAATAACTTTTACTGCCAATGCGCAGAATTTTGATACTACGTACTGACTTAGGGCTCATGCACACGAACATATGAATTTTGCGGTCCGCAAAATATGGATTTGCAAAAAATACAGATGACGTCTGTGTGCATTCCGTATTTTGTGGAACAGAACAGCCGGCCCCTAATAGAACAGTACTATTCCTGTCCGTAACTCGGACAACAATAGGACATGTTCTATTTTTTTGCGGAACGGACATATACAGAAACTGAATTTTTGTTTTATTTGTGGCCCCATTAAGGTTAATGGTTCCGCAAACGGGCCGCAAAAAAAATGGAACGGACACGGAAACAAAATCCGTTCTTATGTCGCAATAAACAACACTATTATTAAAACCATAGAAATTTGAGTGTACTATGCTACTACTACAGAATGGCTATGATGATACCGCTTTTCTCATGAGTACGTTTTTATTTTATGAACACGAATCTATGACAGACTGCAATACTATGCATTCTCCCCTTGTCTATAAAGTGAATTTGATACTTTTTACCCTTTTTAACATTTTTCAATTTGTTAAGAGTAAGCAATCCTGAAGCAATTTTTCCTTTAATACCTATAGTAATCGTAACAATAGGAGTAAAATATAGAAAAAACGCATGTGTTGCCCAAAAACCGCATGGAAAACGCATTAATACCGCAATAAGCAAAATGTGTGTTCCAGTCCAGATTTTGAAGAGGACTTAGGGCGGTATAAAAGGATGTGATGTTTGCAGCAGGGATAGAGCCAATGAAGAAGGGGAGTGAGGTCCCCGAAACGCGTTTGGCGTGATATCCCTGCATTTACAAAGAACCTGGAGATGATCTAGATGATTGAAACAAACTTGAGGATTGGAGCGCTCCATATTTCCTTATTCTGTGAGTAAAATCTCACTCAAGAACCGGACCAAGACGATATCTCGGAGAAGAGTCATGTGATACGCACCAGGGAGCGAGGACGCCGAGGGAGCAGCTACAGCCGCACGGTGGTGAGTAAAGAGCTGAAAAAATGGGACTGCGGACTACTACTGCATTCCGGTAAGCTACTTATCCTCACAGCACCGACCACCATAAGATACGACCCATAACATCATTGGGCATATTAGAATCTCTAATAAGGCTTGCTGCCCCCCAGCGGACCGGATTGTTAACTATTAAGCGTGGACATTGCACCTAAGAAAGACAGACTCTTTGCAGTTTAACCGTCGGGGTACACGCTGCATGTAAAATTTTAAGGAACAGTGTCCTAGTGACAATACTGAACTTTATGACCAAAGAGCAATCTCTTACTACTCAGGTAAGGAAAGCGGGACTTGCGCAACACACAAATATTACGCTTCAAGGGACCGCATTTATAAGTTCCCAGTGCATATGCAAGACTCTATTCCATACGCAGATATTTGTTACCAGTAGGATTGTACATTTTATATTTTTATATTTTAGGGTGTATTTTGAAGGTGATCACTTGGTATACATCCTTTCCACAGACTTTACAGGTCCTTCTCAAAAAATTAGCATATTGTGATAAAGTTCGATATTTTCTGTAATGTACTGATAAACATTAGACTTTCATATATTTTAGATTCATTACACACAACTGAAGTAGTTCAAGCCTTTTCTTGTTTTAATATTGATGATTTTGGCATACAGCTCATGAAAACCCAAAATTCCTATCTCCAAAAATTAGCATATCATGAAAAGGTTCTCTAAACGAGCTATTAACCTAATCATCTGAATCAACTAATTAACTCTAAACACCTGCAAAAGATTCCTGAGGCTTTTAAAAACTCCCAGCCTGGTTCATTACTCAAAACCACAATCATGGGTAAGACTGCCGACCTGACTGCTGTCCAGAAGGCCATCATTGACACCCTCAAGCAAGAGGGTAAGACACAGAAAGAAATTTCTGAACGAATAGGCTGTTCCCAGAGTGCTGTATCAAGGCACCTCAGTGGGAAGTCTGTGGGAAGGAAAAAGTGTGTCAGAAAACGCTGCACAACGAGAAGAGGTGACCGGACCCTGAGGAAGATTGTGGAGAAGGACCGATTCCAGACCTTGGGGGACCTGCGGAAGCAGTGGACTGAGTCTGGAGGAAGACTGGGGAGAGGGAAATGCCAAAATGCCTGAAGTCCAGTGTCAAGTACCCACAGTTAGTGATGGTCTGGGGTGCCATGTCAGCTGCTGGTGTTGGTCCACTGTGTTTTATCAAGGGCAGGGTCAATGCAGCTAGCTATCAGGAGATTTTGGAGCACTTCATGCTTCCATCTGCTGAAAAGCTTAATGGAGATGAAGATTTCATTTTTCAGCACGACCTGGCACCTGCTCACAGTGCCAAAACCACTGGTAAATGGTTTACTGACCATGGTATTACTGTGCTCAATTGGCCTGCCAACTCTCCTGACCTGAACCCCATAGAGAATCTGTGGGATATTGGGAAGAGAAAGTTGAGAGACGCAAGACCCAACACTCTGGATGAGCTTAAGGCCGCTATCGAAGCATCCTGGGCCTCCATAACACCTCAGCAGTGCCACAGGCTGATTGCCTCCATGCCACGCTGCATTGAAGCAGTCATTTCTGCAAAAGGATTCCCGACCAAGTATTGAGTGCATAACTGAACTTAATTATTTGAAGGTTGACTTTTTTTGTATTAAAAACACTTTTCTTTTATTGGTCGGATGAAATATGCTATTTTTTGGAGATAGGAATTTTGGGTTTTCATGAGCTGTATGCCAAAATCATCAATATTAAAACAAGAAAAGGCTTGAACTACTTCAGTTGTGTGTAATGAATCTAAAATATATGAAAGTCTAATGTCTATCAGTACATTACAGAAAATAATGAACTTTATCACAATATGCTAATTCTTTTTAGAAGGACCTGTATATGTTCCAGGACTGTGGTGTTTTAACAGTGTGATTTTTAGCATTATATTTTTTAAGTGTTATCAACATTGAATCATTGCTGTTTGATATTGCTGTTTGATTTTACTGCGCTCATTCATTAAATGCTGTTGATGTGACCCACATAGTGAGTGTTAGTCATATATAGATTCATTTCCAGTATGTACCTTTGACTGATTGGGTGATCAGTTTCTGACTAGAGCACCTTTTTCATACTGAGAAGGGTGGTGAGCTATCCACGTAAACCTATAGTAATTACTTCCTATGGTATTTATTTCAGATCTCTGGACATGTTCTATCTTTTTGCGGGGCTGTGGAATGGAGGTTCAGATGTGGACGGCACATAGTCTGCTGTCCGCATATTTTGCGGTCCCATTGAGATTAATGGGTCAGCATCTGATCCGCAAAAAATATTCTAGGTATCTGAGCTCAGTAAAAGAACAGAGCTCTAATCCTTAGTAATATACTACTAACCCTACTACTTAAACCTTTGTTGTTGGGGGAAAATCCTTGTGCCCTCCTTATAATTGGGCCCTGGTCTATATAGATGAAGATTGCACTGAGCTGTCACTTGGGGGCACTTTATTTAGCAGCTTTGCTATGGAGCACTTAAGTGCAATGTGGAGACAGGAGGAGATTTATAAAAACAAGTAAATTAAAAACTAAAGAAGTTGTTCATCTCAACCCACATATTTAATGTGCAATTGTCTTTTTAATAAAACTCACTTTCATCTTGACAAACCGATGGTGATATGCTGGCATTGTCAGACATGACCAGTACCACATTTACATCACAGGGTGTTTGCTGCACAGATCCTCTGGTGCTTTACACTACACCCATCAGATAGTCCACAAAATGTTTGCTTATTTGTACAAATAAAGCAGAACATTGCGATGGGCTTATCACAACATCTAGCGTTCTCTGCAGCCTTCACCTTGTGCATCCATGGGTGTCCTCCTCTCACTCTCACATCTATGAGTATATATTTACCATGTAATTACACAGAATTCACATAAGAATACACACTTTCCAGTGTATTAATACACTAATTTCCATTTCAGCAAACACTTCTTCCCCCGGACAGCCAATAAGCACATGTCTAGTGGTAAATTGAGTCCTGCATAAAACACCAACTGAGAAGCAGATATCTGCACCTTCCAGTCTCTTTCTGTTACTCTTGTTCATATTTAAAAAATATTTAAAAAAAAAAGAAAAAAGAAATGTAACCTTAGGCTCTTATCTGCCACAAACATACTGCAAAAAAAAAGTAAGATGCAGAAGTGTTGGTGGCCAAGATAGAAGGGGAGCAAGCTGTGGAGTGAGGAGGTCCAGCATGATCACCTCAGATTTTGAGGTCTGTTGCCATTCACCTCTCCAAATGCTTGACTGGCAGAGTGATTGTTCACTGGGGAGTCTCGTGGTCTCCCTAATGGATAATTACACTCAGAAAGTCTATTACTCTTACATACTCATCAGGTATGGTGATCTATGATTCAGTAGAACCATGGGGGGTCTGAGTGCTGCAGCCGCAATATAGATCTTACAAGGCTCACCTAACTATACTGTGGGAGGTGGCATGATGCCATCTGCACTGATGATCTAAGGAGAGAAGGTGATGCAGCAGTGGAGTAAAATCTCACCGGACAATGGTTGCAAACTCCATGGAGCCATTCTCCAAGGTCCCCACCATCATACAACACATAATAGAGAAGCTGCACTCCAGCAAAGTCAAGCAACAATGATTTATTCACCCACGTGCTCAATTCTGTGAACATGGGGGAGTAAATCACTATGACCTGACTTTGTTGGAGTGCGGCTTCTTCTCCATTTGTTGTACAGTAATGATCTGGTGTGCCTTGTAGTTGTTTTCATACATCTCAATGCTTCTGCAGTATGTGCATGGGATTTTTATGTGAACATATCCTCATACCAACCTGCTGCTGATGCTTACAAGATAATGTCCTTCAGATATAGTTTCGCAACAGAGCTATGCCCCTCCAGGTTGGTACTATAGGCACACAGTATGCCACTGTATAACGCCATTGTATTCTCATCTATAGGCTAGGTGAGAATATCTGCATAACATGGCATAGGACATACAACACTTTTGTGTTGCTCTGTAAGGCGCACGGAGGTACAGTATAGCCCCATAGCAGACTGCAAAATGGTGGCAATTGCCTAACGCGCAACCTTTGCAGCCTCTTGAATGGGCCAAAACCACCGCAATGAACACCACCATTAGTTCTGGTTGTATAATCTGGGAACATGGTACCTCGTTTAGAACCACTAAACACGTCTTAGACATGAATATTGTATTACCTGTGCAAACCATTAAAAGGAAAGCTAATAAACTTCCCGGTACCTGAACCCATAACATTCCGTTCGTGGTATATGAAGTAATTAAAACACCAATGAAGACGAAACCGACGAACAAAATTAGGGTTTCTCTTAAAATAAAACACAAATGCATCCCAGTCAGTCCTATTTCACATACACACGGCTCTCCTGATTAATTTAATGGCGTACATCAATGCTATTTCACGCTGTTAGACCATAAACCCAGCTGAACGAGCCGCTCTCCATGTTGGAAATTATCATTAGAATTAATGTGAGTCATTAAAGAAGTACCTTCTCTATCTGTGCGTCGGATCAGAATTCACTGCCAAAGGCTATGAAAGCAGTTTTATTTTCTGCAAAGTAGGTCAGTTATGAAAAATAAATCCCATTAGTTTCACCATATGGAGTATTATTTGGCATAGAAGATAAGCATACAATTATTTAAGCTCACCAAAAAAAATGCAGAGCAAGAGATTATTAGGGACATAGCTTTCTATACAAGGTATTACTCCAAGCAAGAGAAGCAAACGTTCTCCTAAGATCGTAAGAGTAGGATCTTGAAGAGATCTGCAAAGAAGATGATCTATTATTGTAATATTTTCATAAATTAAACTAAATTGTTTCTATTTAGTTACTAACATATGGGTGTGGTGTCGGTGCAGGGGTAGCAGCCACACTCAAGCCCTGGTTTCTGAGGGGACTCTGCGACATAAGGCCCTTCTGCCACATAAGGGACACCAATATTGTAAATCGTAGGTAGCACATGGTGGGTAGCAGAGACATGCACAGATCTCATACAGCCCCATAGCAAAGCTTGGTATGGCCCTCCCTGCCAGGCTCAGACTGGCCCACAGGGGAACAGATGAATTCTCCGGTGGGCCCTGGGCAAGGTGGGACCCTAGTCCCCTACCCCCTGCTCAAGTGGCATATGGCACAGTAGACTGACATATAGAAAGGCTGGCTGAGATGCTATACAGTACATTGCCTATGTCCATATAAAAAACTGGGTTGTGTGAGCATGTAGTATATGCATGTAGCTTTACAATGGGCCCCCAGAATGAATTTTACTGATGGGCCCTGTGTACCCCAGACCGACACTGCTCCCTGCACTGCCAATTTCCCAGTATGCGTACCACAAACATTCCCAGGTTACGCAGAAGTGCAACCGAAAATTTTCAGACAAATTTATGAAGCAGAGGAAATTTAAAAAAAATTGTAATATACAAAAGTCACCCTCTGCTTCACCTACTTTATCAGACTTCTATGTCGGAAAAAGCGGAACTGGTGCTTCAAAAATAACACCATATTTCTCAGACAACAGGCATAAATACATAGATACATTTCCTGCTTCATCTCACATATTCCAAAGCTGTCTGTCTGCAGTTACCACTAGGGGGAACTCAGTCCATCGGAGTTTATACAGTTACTACTGTCTGCAATGGAAACTGTATTCATCTCTTTGAACTGAGCTCCCCCTAGTGTTGACTGCCTGAAAGTGCATTCTTTTCACATTGAGAACAGAAGAAGTTCAGCGCCAGGCCTCTCCTCCTTCAGGGCCCTATAGCAGTCACGTGGTTTGTTTTCATTGTAGGCATGCCACTGCTGGGTAGTGGAGACCTGTTACAGATTTTGTATCTCTGCTAACAAATATCAGATCATGTAACCAACTGCTGTTTGAACCTGATACCCCAATGTCGCTGTTTTATGCTACCATACCTGGTAAATACAATTTTATTTGTAGAATTCCAGGAAATTAGGCTGATCGTAGGGTGGATTGTTGCTGGGAACCTTAATGATCAGATTTAATCTGCAGAGGAACCCACCAACAGGTGTTCAGTTTCCCTGCAGTGCCTCCACAGGGGAAATAAAGCATTGCACAAGTCTCATTGAATTCAATAGACTATTTGGTCCTCCAATTAAAAGGTGCTCTTTGTGGATGCTTTTCACTTTGGCTACTTGATGAAGGTCCTTAATGAAGCCTCCACTGATCAATCTCAGATTTTTTTTAATTCTTTAAACCACACAACCTCTTTACGGCTAGAGACACAGATATACAGTAAGTCCTTCTGAATGTATAGCGCATAGCTTTATGACTTCAATCCTGATTTCAGTAGATTGCAGTTTTCTGTTCACTAGACATAGGTTCAGGTTTTATGGCCCAGGTTCACTAAACCTGACATTCTGTACCAAACCATTTAAACAATAACCAGAGATCTAATATTACCTATAGCAGAACCCACAACTCCCAGCATGTTCTTACTAACACAGGCTATGGTAAATGTAGTTACAGGCAGTCATTTTTATTGAATGTAGTTACAATGCCTATGGCTATTTCAGCTACTGTTCTGCTTTGTAGGGTTTGCTGGGACTTTGCTGTTTGCTGTTTCACAATGACTGGAGAGCTATGGCATAATGTTCTAATACGGATTCTTCATATGTAGATTATTTCCAGACTGTTACTCATATGAATGGAATAATTTTGGTGTACCATAAAATGATGGTACGCAAGTGAGTTATGAACATTGGAGCACAGCAATATTTAACGTTTCTATGGAGACAAGATTACTTTTCTTTCCAAAGCACCCAGATATCCTAATATATCCAAGTACTAAAACACAATAGGCTTCACTTTATGAATAACGCTATATTATATGTGGCTATGTAATTAGGCATTTTACTATTGTTTCTTAATCTGAGCATGATATAGAAAATGGAGGATATTGTACACGGGATGAATACTTTTATATTTTAATAGTTTGCCATTTTGGGACATGACAATGCCTGTGATTTTTAATTTTTTTGTTTATTTTTAATATAGGGATGTCGCTGGTCTGTGTGCTTGTGGTGGGATTAGCAATGACAAACTCATAGATTTTGGGGGTTAAAAGTCCAAACAAATTGTATTTTTCTACACAACGTAGGACATCCCAGATCATTGGTCACTTTTAAGGATCCACATGTAAGTGATAGAAACAAAGTAAATCACCTTGCCCATCTGGGAACTCACTTAGGGCTCATACACACGATGGTATGAATTTTGCAGTCCGCAAAAAACGGATCCGCAAAAAATACGTATGCATCCGTGTGCATTCTGTATTTTGCGGAACGGAACAGCTGGCCCCTAATAAAACAGTACTATCCTTTTCCGTAATGCAGACAATAATAGGACATGTTCTATTTTTTTGCGGAATGGAAATACAGACACACGGAAATGGAATGCACACGGAGTAATTTCCGTTTTATTTGCGGATCCATTGAAATGAATGGTTCCACATACGGTAAGCAAAAAAAACAAACGGACACGGAAACAAAATACGTTCATGTGCATGAGCCCTTACATATAAGTACTCCATGTCCACAGGGGGATCAGACTTTGCACAACTAAGGCTACTTTTACACTCGTGTTCAGCTTTTCCGACAGGCTGTTCCGGAAAGGCAACAGCCTGCCGAACCTGTACTACCATTTGCACACATGTGCTGCTGGAAGCCTACCCCGACCCTATTTACTATAATGGGGACTGGCCAGAGATCTGGCTGCAGCACGGTTTTTGTCAGTGTGCAGCGGTTTTTGTCCAACTGCCTCTCGGCATGTTTGCCATGCTGCAGCCGGATCTCCAACCGGTCCCCATGTGCAAACGTTAGTACGAATCCAGCTGGAACAGCCTGTCGGGAAAGCTTAATGCGAATGTGAAAGTAGCCTGACAGGACAGGCAACTTCCAGGCTCAGACACTGAATGAGCTTTTAAGTCTTGTATTTATCCCCTCAGTAATGAGCCCAGCAACTACTCCTGGGTTCATCTCAGGCTAGGGGGAAATGTTGTACTGAAGTGGAAGGAAATGGCAGGTCCCTCTACCAACCTACCCACCAGTCCATAAAAATCCAGACTCATAAAGGAGAATTAAGAAACAAGCCTCAACAAACTTCACTTTGCAGAAACCACCCAGCTTTCCTGGATTCTTTTACCTCACCCATCTGAGCATTTTGGGTGAGATATGTACCCCCTCCAGTAATTTACCATACACCATGTTACAATATATTTATATTTTTTCATATTTTGAAAAACTTTTTTCCCCCAGTTATTTAAAGTCTCCCTAGAGGACTTGAACATATGATTGTATGATCACTTCTCCAATAGACAGCAATAATTTAACATTGCAGTCTATAGGTTTCAAAAGAACATAGCTGTGGAAAGCCTCAGATCCTTCAGAGGGCCGACGGCTGCCACTGCAACTGAACAGATCCCTTCATCCTTCAGAGGGCTGACGGCTGCCACTGCAACTGAACAGATCCCTTGATCCTTCAGAGGGCCGAAGGCTGCCACTGCAACTGAAAAGATCCCTTAATCATGATGCAGGGGAGCCCTGTGAGCGCAGCTTTCCCAGGGTTTCACCACTGAGATGCCAAGGTCCCTTTTTTTTTTTAGCTTTTTACACAGTGAAGTTTTTGGTGGTTTTATTTTTTAGCTCAATAAAGGCAAGTCTTTCATTTTCCCCTCTTTCCTTTCCACAACTAAAACACATTAAAAACTGCCCTGTGTGAACCTGGACTTGGTCATTAGTGCAGATGGTTGTGTTTGTATCTGGCAGAAGATCACAATGTCAAGTGTTAAAGTCAACCAGTTTATCTGCTGACACTTTACTAAGGAAGAAAATTCCAAATACAACATACAGTAGCATTCCATGCCCATACTGGGATATGTTATCAGGAGGCTTTCCAGAAACCTTCAAGAATCACACATCTAAATTAAGAATGTACATGCTTATCACTTTCATTCATGATTACAGAAATGCCTTCCCTGTCAAACAGATTCCAGTAACGTCTTGCCTCACTTCTTATGGATAATTTTACTTCTCCTTTGCCAATTTTCTCTTATCATGAAGTATCATTCAACATTTTAGTCCATTGTAATAAATTACCATGGACTTGGCAATGTTCTTCACCAGACACCAAATGTCTTCTTTACAGACTTCAGCAACATGGTAAGAAAATCTACAACACAAAGGTAATAGAAATAGGACGGGAAAAGTGTAGTTGGCCTTGTCTTGTGCACCTAGTTTAGTCTGCCATCAGTCATCATATTTTATGATCGGGGCAAGGTGAGAACATCCTCTCACGTGGCACATTTCCCTGATTGGTAAGGGCAGTAATTTTACAGATAAACAGTCAAATAGGGTAGGTCATCAATAACAAGATCCTGGAAACCTCCTTTAAGCCCAGTCCCTGATGATCTAAAAAAAAAACCCTGTAATCTGGAACTGCTACAACAAATGTTATAGTAAATTTTATGCCTAATCTATGTTTATTGGGTCCAATATCGACAACAGAGGAGTCAGTAACTTGTGAAATTAGAGTAAAGCAAGTCGAAGACAATGGAAATCCAGGTGATATAAGAGTGAGACATTACAAATCATAAAGAGTGGCTGAGAAAAATGATAACATAAAAAGAAGGATCCAATATGTGGAAAATGCACAAAACTTTGCAGGTTTTTCACCAAGGTATGAACGCACAATTTACTAGTTAATTTATGTTATATAAAATTAGTCCGGCACCAATATAAAAAGAGGAATTGCATCTATGTGCAGGTAATGTGAGGAAATAATAGATTACTCAAAACTAGAGATATGGCACAAGCTCTCCAGTCCATAGTATAGGTCATGACAGTCCATCCTGGGACATCATACATGAAGTAAGGTCTCGTGCCCCCCCCCCCCCCCCCCCCCACAGAGGAAGGTGGAAGTGCCAATGCGGGAGGAGCCACAGAGACCAAATCCAGCGTTGGGGACCGGTCGGCCACATCTAGAAGTCTGATTATCTCTTAGATAACTCCTTTAACTGCACATTCAGAGTATTTTTTTCTCCAGAATGAAGCAGGGGATCGCTAAGGGAAAGGTATCATTACATTCAGCTGAGCTAGCCCTAGAATGTACTGTGCCTGGTTTATCAGTGAGTTTCCTGCTGTCAGACTCCCTTTAAACTCTGGACAGAATTAGCATCTGCCCTGCAAGGTAGTAACAAAAGTACAAGAAATTAAGTTTAGTTATTAAGAACAAACATGTTCCTTCCTAAGTATTAAAGGAATGAAAAGCTGCAAACAAGCCTACTTAGACATCTGCCAAAGCGTTGGTGGTGTTAGAAAGTGTTTGAGAGTAAAGTGTATGTAATAACATGAGCTTGTCTATCAGATAACTCAGTGATGCTCCAGGAAACTAAGTCATTAGAGAGTAGTGTCTTTCAGGGTAACAGCAACTATTGTGGAAGAAAGCAGTCATAATTGTCTAATCTCATATGCATAGTTAATACGGTTTAAAAAAGACATGTTTATCAAGTTCAACCAAGGGATAGATGGGGATGTGAATTTTAGAAATAGATAGATAGCTATTTACTGACGGCTCCTAGCCTGCATCGGCTATTGAATGATTCATGCTTACCTGCCACCTGCTGATCCGGTCCAGCGTGCTGGCTCCTGTTCTTCTATCCTCTGATCCTGACTTGTTTTCTTCCGGTTGGCGTATGGACATAGTCATCATTATAGCAAATGAATGACTTCAGTGGTGATGTTTTGCCCAGGGACATGTCTCAGCTAAAGCCAGTCATTTGCTGCAACAGATCATTTGACCATGTCTATACCGGGATTAGAAGATGGACAAACGGGAGCCAGCCTATAGGACCGTAACATCACTGGAGGTGCTAAAAAACTGCTGAACGGCAGAGGTGCTGGAAGTCTGACCCCCACCAATCAGATATTGATGACCTATCCAGTGATAGCTAACCTCCGGCACTCCAGCTGTGGTGAAACTATGGCTCCCAGCATGCTCCATTCATTTCTATGGAGTTCTGAGAACAGCCAGGCAAGTCTATATCTTGGGAGTCGTATTTTTATCACAGCTGGAGTGCAGGAGGTTAGCCATCACAGACCTATCCTAAGGAAAAGCCATCAAAATAAAAGTCCTGGAAAACCATTGAATTCCTTATGTAAAGTTAGGAATCATTCCCATTTAATTTGTTAGAACAGTGTATAAGGTACGCACCTTAAAAAATATTAGTCACTGTCAATAGTCTATGACTCAATAATACTAATAATCTCTATATAACCAACATAGTCCGCAGTGCTTTTTAAACCAGATAATTAAAGCTGCAGGTATCTTTTTGGACCCAACAAAGGATGGTGGGAACACAAATTTCCTTGGGCTAATGCAATGCTAATACAAGGACTGATGTCAAACCTAAGATAAAGACATTTCTGCTTACAGCTTCAGTAGCCATAGACACATGCACATTTGAGATTATATCAGGTTTTCCCCGAATATATGTATATTTATATTAACATTCTCTTAACCTGGCTTGTCCAATTTTTGTTTAGAATTAGCTTCCTCAATAAGCTTGCGAGACCTCCAAGAGATTTGCTCTCATCTGTGAGAGAAACTGTCAGTAAGGCTCCATTCACACGTCCGTGGTGTGTTGCGGACCCGCAAATTGCGGATCCGCAACACACCTGCCCGGCACCCCTATAGAAATGCCTATTCTTGTCCGCAAGCTGCGGACAAGAATAGGACATGTTGTATCTTTTGCGGAGCTGCGGACCTGAAGATCGGGGCCGCGCTCCGCAAATGCGGATGCGGACAGCACACTGTGTGCTGTCCGCATCCATTCCGTCCCCATAGAAAATGAATGGGTCCGCACCCGTTCCGCAAAATTGCAGAACGAATGCAGACCCATTTGCGGACGTGTGAATGGAGCCTTAGTGTTCAATTTCCTGGCAGCACCACCACGCTGGAAATGATGCATTATATGGTGCCTACTGAAATCAATTGGTGGGGTCTGTGCAATGCCCAGACATATAGTCCTCTTCAAAGAGATACATGCTCTTTGTAGCAGATCATTGCTACTCATAACTGATGGTCCCAAATGAGGAACTCCCTCTATTAAAGGAGATGCCCTATCTCAGCCTTTCTGGGAATATCCCATACTAAGAGCCCGCCCAAGGTTTCAGTTACGAAAACCTCCGACACTTCACTGTTTCCGTAGCTCCCATTCACTGCTATCAGAGTTGTGAAAACAGCAGGGTGATATTTAAAAAATGTTTTTCTAAACCAGATAACAGGCAGTTATTGTGAGCCAAAAGCAGGAGCAGGTCAAAAAACAGAACAGGTGCTAATCTTTCCATTATACCTCTGTGCAGGCTCCATTCCTTGGTTTCACAAGCACTAATGAAAAATACTGATCATACACTGACCAAAATTTTGAAGGGGTATTCCCATCACAGACAATGAGGGCATATCACTAGGATATGCCCCCATTGTTTGATAGGTGCAGGTCCCACCTCTAGGACCTGCACCTACGCTGAGAACGGAGCAGGGAGAGTGGTGACTGGAGGACCCCACTGCCAAGCACTCTCCCCATACAAGTGAATGAGAGCGCACCGCGCATGACTGGCCACCACTCCTATTCATTTCTATGGGGCCGCCAGAAATAGCCGAGCCAGCGCATGACTATTGTCAGCGGGCCCATAGAAATTAATGGAGGGCGGCAGCGCATGCACAGTGCGCCCTCCACCACCTTTCCCTATTCCGTTCTCGGTGTAGGCGCGGGTCCCAGAGGTCGGACCCACACCTATTAGACAATGGTGGCATATCCTAACGATATGCCCTCATTGTCTGTGATGAGAAAACCCCTTTAAGGTTAGCATTCCGACATGGCCGGACATTTGTAAAATTCCATCAGCCGGAAGAAAACCGCTGTGCACAGCGGTTTTCTTCCGGCCAATTCTCTGCATATTTGCCGCTAGTGTGCAACTACCCTTATGTGTGACTCAGGCCTTGATGGGACTGGAAAGGTAATAACATAGAATGGAAAGGATCTCATTGCTAACATCACATGTGAAGAGTCAATGGCTTCTTCACCCCCATTTCTTCTAAAAGTAAACGACTGTGTGAAACTTTGATAGTTTTTTTCCACTGTATTTGCCAACATGGCAGTCTCTATGGGGAGAGTCTTGCTGACATTCTCATCACCCTCTGGGAACCAGGATAAAGCCATCAAAGCTTTTGTCTCTTGTCCATGGGACCCTGAGCATTTGCCTGGTCCGCCTCTATGGTGTGTACAAAATTAAAATGTAAACATAAAAATGCCGGTGGTAATTTCTATATTACAAGACTATATATTATGGATATGCATATGTGCTGTATGTAAAGCTACTAAGTATTGTGTATTAACTTGCTCACCCATGAAGGAACACAAGATAAAATGAAATTGTTAAAATCCATATAACTTTGAAAGGAAACTTGTATTAGTCAGCACTCCCACTGATTGGCTGTTTTGAGCAGCACCGGAACTTACACATGGTTCAGAAGCAGAAGGCTCCATGCACTGTGCAGTGGCCATGCCGGGGTAATGCAGCTCAGCTCCCATTCACGGGTGCAGGAAACTACATAGTAGATGGAGCCTTCTGTCTACTCTATACTAGCTGGCCAAAACAGGTGAACTGCTTAAAACTGATTAATAATATATGGTTAAACTTGTGATATGTGATTGCCGGGACTTGTACTTGTAGGAGGGGTCGGCGATGACAGACTTCACAGGATTCAGCAGTTTAAAAATCCAATACCTTTAATTTTCATCCAAGTTATACAATTATTAAATATTGGGTTTCTTCCCACCTATGCTCTCAGCATAACACGGGAGATTAGGCTTTACACAGCCAAGAGGTCGTGTAGCTCCCAGATTTCTCACTCTGAATGAGCATTTTAGCTCTGTATTTATTCCCCCAGTAGTGAGGCCAGCAGCTACACCTGGGTTTGCCTCAGGCTAGGGGAAAGTGTTGTACTGGAGTGGGAAGGAAATGGCATGTCCTACTACCAACACCATGCATGTCCATAAAAATCCAGGCCTGTAAAACACTTTAAAGCGCCTCAGCAAACTACACTGTGCTGAAACCACCCAGCTAGTATTTTTTTGTCTCACCCATCTGAGGATTCTGGGTGAAATATACACCCCGTTTACTAGCCACCATGCTACAGTGATAAACTAGTGAGTTAATACAAGCTTTTAATTGCCATGATACCTGATATTTACAGTGTCCTGTCGAGTAGTAAGAAAGTTATGAACCTACAAAAACCTCTATGTCTGTAGTCGACAACACAACACTCCACCTGGGATAACACACAATGTCATAACAAAAGAGCCAGTGGAAATAATATATCAAAAATAATATAATTTTTATTTCATATAAAAATATGAAGGAAAAAAGGGCAAGATGGAAAAGGTATACAGAGAAGCAAAGGGCATTCCATCAACTGGACAACCATGTATCCCCACAGAGCTAGTAAGCACTTTGTCTCACAACAGCCCAAGTTGTGTACCACAAAAGATGATACCATGTGTAAAGCACCCCAATAGGGGATTATGGACTGTGGTACAAATATATAAAAAAAATAATCCCTGGACATTTGGGAGATCCACAGCCCAGGCCCCTGGTAACCATAGACAGCATGTATGTAAATAGCATGATAGTGATATATTCACAGCCTAGTCTATGAACACAGCATAGTGATGGTATATTCACAGCCTAGTCAATATCATAGGTCTAATATGGATACTGTATGTAGCCGTGTCTTTATAGACACACGTAACAGGGGACGTACCTGAAGACATGATCTAGCCCAGGAGAGATGAGAAAGCCCTAAGAGCAAGACCTCGACGCGCGTTTCACCTCAGCGGTAGGAAAGACCACTGATCCATAGGCAATCCTTTAATATTCTATAGATTCTTTATCATGGATATCTTTGCCCTTTCTTCTCAAAGTGCATATAATACTGCTTAACCCTCTCACATCTTCTGTAACTTCTTCCTCCTATACGTACTGTACTGTATATTCATTTCCTGATATTTATTGTTGTGTACATTTTCTCCTACTCCAGTGTGAGTCACTGCGTCAACACTATTCAATAGGTCGAACATTGACTTAAAGGTTAGCCACCTATAGGTAGCACCAGAGAGACTGCTTCCTTTCTTCTGGAGGACAGCTATTTTGCATATTTTTCTTAACAAGCATTGCCCTGCCCTGAAGGCCCCAGGTGTACCAGATACTTAAAAGGGGTTGTGCAGCAATTTATATTGACCTACTCTCAGGATAGGTCATCAATATCTGATTGGCAGGGGCCCGCCACCTCTGCCGATCAGGAGGAGGCGGCACTCCATGCAAGTGCTGCTTCCTGGTCTTTACACTGCGCATCGTCTCAAGTGAATGGAGCGAGTACTTGTTATTCCACTGCACTTCCGAGACAACATGCACTGTAATGAAGAGGAAGTAGTGATCACATGGAGTCCCTTCTCCTCTTCAAACAACTATTTGGCAGGGGTGTCGGGTGTTTGACCCCTGCCGATCAGATATTGATCATGCATCCTGAAGATAGGTCATCAGTACTAAATCTTTTTACTCTACTTTTACTATATTTGCCCATTAGCTAATAAGCAGTTAGGATTTTATTTTAAAGTCGACCAAATTAAAATGCATGATTAAGATTACAATATCCAGTTGTCAAATAGATGTAATTCTTAGTTTTATTTGCAGCTGTTTTCTGACAAGTAATTACTATAAAAAAATTATTGGGGGTGGTCTGGACGTCTCGGGAGATGGCCGCATGAACGCTGAGCTCCGCCGCTACAACTTGCTAAGGGGACCCATCTGCAAGAGTTACACATCCCATGGGGAGGAAACTGCCTTAATAGGAGTCCGGCTCCCGCACCTCCCGCTTGCAGCCTACTTCCGGCTCTGATCTCCGCAGATTTGAGAAGCACAGCGGCCCCGGCACTCCAGCAAACCACGAGGTCTGTCGCAGAACACCCTTTAGAGGGCTCTTCTGTCCCCCCTCTCTCCAGCAGCAGGGGAGTTTATCCCCAGACATTGTGGCCAGACCGCAGGTGAGCTTGCAGAAGCACTTCTAAGGCCTAATATATAGGGACATCAGTTGACTGCCCTGCCGCCTAAATCGACAGCAAGTCAGGGGAAGAAGGCGGCAACACCACCATCTCAGTGGTGGTGGGATTGGGGAGACCCTTCAGGAGACCTCGCAGACCAGGCTCAGACCCTGGGAAAAGGGGAAGGAGACAATGTAAGCTGGGATCAGCTATCAGACTCGGTGGAGGAGGGAGAAGAGAGCGCAGTACCATCCTCACAGTCATCCATGTTGCTACACCAGACCCTACAGCATTTGCCTACTAAAGAAGACTTCAATAGCAGAGGTGAGAAATGCATGTAAATCTGAAATATCCTCTCTGCGTCAAGATCTTAAACAGATGTCTGCTCGCATTGACTCTATTGAATCGGACGACGATGATACACGTAGATATATCGCCCACTTACAGTCTATCATTACCAGTCAACCTCAGACTGTCAAAGATCATTCCCGTCATCTAGGAGATTTGGACAATAGAGGGCGCAGGAATAATATTAGAATTAGAGGTCTGCCAGAACCAGAGTCAGAGGAGAATTTGTATGATTTATTGGGAGAACTTTTTAATCTAATACTGGGCTCGCAACCACCCCAGGCTATTAGGTTAGACCGAGCACATACAGCTTTGCGCCCCAAAGGCTCCTCCATACAAACACATGATGTGATTTGCTGTCTGCATGATTTCCAGCTTAAAGAAACCATCATGGCTAAGACTCGCTCCTTATGTTGCCCATTGAATTTCAGGGCACAGTTGTGCAGCTCTATCAAGACCTCTCCCGACTAACCCTCCAAAAAAGGAGATCTTTGCAGCCGCTATTAGCTTGTCTATGTGATAAGAAAATACTGTACTGCTGGGGATTTCCATTCGCTTTAATGACCTCTAAGAATGGCAAAACATCTACCTTACGAAGTCATGTGGATTTACAGGCATTTTGTTCAGCCTTGGAAATTTCTGTTCCACCCATTGAGGACTGGGAGATTCCTGATTCGTCACCTGCTCCAGCCCTGGTGTGGCATACTGTCAGTCAGAAGAGGCACCGTTCCCCTCCGCAAGATGACCTGTCCAAATCTGGATACCGGGATGCGCCTCCATGAAAACGATCAACTGTGGTCTCACACCCACTCAACGTCCCCTGCTTGAAGCTCTACCACTGAGCGGCACCTACAACGCTTGAAGAGACCGTATAGTCATTCCAGCTGTTTGACATCTTTTTTTTTTTTTCCTTTTTTCTTTCATTATCTCTTTTCTCTTTGTACGCCTCATTTCGGTGGGCGTTCAGCCATACCCCAAAAGATGTATTTTTTTTCTTATGCCCTTCTTCCTCCACCCGTCTCATTAAAGGATGGGGGGAGGACACAGGGAGGATGCAGGGTAGATTTATACACCCTTCCGACCCCTACCTGGGTATTTATACCCAATGATTGGAAAGCTTTATGGTATTATGTTATATGTTCACGGTATTGTATGTCTCCCCATTCCCTTCTGTGTCTCTCTTTTCAGATGCCCAGGATACGTCTCAGGTGCAGTGAAAAATTCTACCCAACATCCTTGGCCTTTGCTCTCCTGGAGGAATATCCTGTGCACTTCTAATAGCAAGTATGGTGCTTTGTGTACAGATGGTTATGCGCATTTTATTGAATGTAAAAGGCCTTAACGCTAATGCTGAAAGGAGGTTAGCCCTCAATGAATGCCGCTCTCAAAAGGCAGATCTGGTTTTCCTTCAGGAGACCCATTTTGATCAAACTGGCTCTTTTAAATTTGCAGTTAGGTCTTATCCCCGAGTATACTCTTCCTCAGTGGACCAAAAAAAGGCAGGAGTGGCTATTCTTCTGTCTGCTAATTGCCCTCTGCAAGTTGAATCTTCAGTTTCTGATGCAAATGGTAGATATGTTATACTCAAAACCACCCTCAATGGCAATCTACTCATACTATGTAACATCTATGCCCCCAACTCTGCCCAAATACTCTTTTTGAACAAGGTGTTATTGCTGCTCTCTCGGTACCTCCCTGCTGCACTGATCATAGTGGGTGATTTTAATATTTCTTTCTCAGAACATTTGGATAGAACTTCCCTTAGCGGGATTACACCCTCGACTTCCCAGCGCAGACTTTCACATCTGTTTAGACGTTTAGTCAGAAAGTTTGCACTATATGACCTGTGGAGAATAAACTATCCCACATCCAGAACCTATACTTTTTACTCCTATCCACATCGCACGCATACCAGTATTGATTATTTCTTTGGTAATATCCCTACTCTTCGGCTACTAAGTGACGCGGAAATAGGTGATATCAGGTGGTCGGATCATGCTCCGATCTCGATCTCCATCAAATCGTCTGATATTGCCTACCAGGGTGTGTCACTGGCGATTAAATGATACCTTGCTCACTAGACCAATACTTAGAAAGGAACTTCAAACCAATCTCTCTTACTACTTTTCTCTTAATCAATCTTCTGTCTCCTCTATCTCTACACTATGGGAGGCGCATAAAGCGGTTTTTAGAGGCAGTTAAATTGCTTTGGGCTCGAGATTGAAAAAGGATTGTACTTTGCATCAAGACACTATTAGGACCCAGTTGAAGGATCTAGAGTCCCAATTAGAGACATGTCGCTCATATCACCTGTTATGTCGGATAATACTTCTGCGAGCCAGATTACGCGAACTGGCCTTTGCAAAAACAGAAAAGCTCTTATTATATTCAAGGCAGCGTTTCTATGCTTGGGGTAATAAACCCCACACTGTATTAGCAAGACAACTTCGAGACTCTAACCACTCTGGATCTCCAACAGTCCTGAGGCGTGCTGATGGAACTACGATATATGACCCTAAGGCAATCTCTGACCTTTTTCAAGGCTTTTATACTTCTCGTTATTCGCTCCCACAGTAGGTGCCATCTGACCAGGCGGAATGCCAAAATCATTTCACCTCTTTTTTAATCTAACTTGCCAAAGGGGAGGCATTGTCATCTCTTAATGCCCAGATTACGACGGAAGACATCAAGAGTTGGTGAATCAACTACCTAACAACAAATCCCCAGGGCTGGATGGCTTACCCTATCTTTACTACAAGACCTTTCCTTCTATTCTCCTCCCACATATGTCATCGCTTTTCAATTCTTTTCTACAGGGCTCTTCAATACCTGCATCTATTCTACATTCCTATATAACCCGAATCCCAAAACCCAGTAAAGATCCGTTAGATTGTACAAACTACCGACCTATAGCCCTTCTCAACTCAGACCTAAAAATATTTACCAAAATCCTGGCTAATCGACTTGCATATTGGTTACCCCAGCTAGTGCATAAAGACCAGGTGGGATTTGTGATGGGACGCCAGGGGGGGAGATAATACGAGAAGGGCTATAGATTTGATAGATGTTATCAACAAACACAATCACCAGGCTTTACTGTTAAGCCTCGACGATGAAAAGTCGTTTGACCGCCTGAGCTGGTCCTTCATGTTCTCCACACTAGGAGCCTTTGGCATCACAGGATATTTCATCACTGCACTACATGCACTTTACACTCGGCCAATGGCTACTATCAAAATGCCTCATGCACAATCTACACCGTTTCCCATCTTTAACGGTACGCGTCAGGGAGGCCCACTTTCCCGCCTCCTTTTTGTGCTATGTATTAAGCCCTTGGCTGCAGCTATTAGGGCCCATCCTGATATACATGGGGTTAAGGTTAATCAGGTAGAATTTAAAGTCTCCCTGTTTGCAGATGATATTCTGCTCACTTTAACTGACTTACATATAACCCTGCCAAACCTCTTTCGACTACTGGAAGATTATGGTAAATTGTCGGGATATAAAATAAACACCACGAAAACAGAAGCATTGACACTTAACCTCCCTCCAAACAGACTAGCTATTCTTCAGACTAACTTCCATTTGCGTTGGAATGATAAGGCCTTATGTTTCCTAGGAGTACAATTAACCTCAACATACTCTTCTTTATACTCTCAAAACTTTCCAACTCTTTTTAGAGATCTTAAAGTCCTTTTGAATAAATTGATGTCATTGCCCATATCCCTTTTTGGTCGCATAGCAACAGTCAAAATGTCCATTTTGCCTAAAATATTATACTTGTTTGAAACTATCCCTGTTCCGATGCCCGGAAAAGAGTTGAGAGCCCTTCAATCTGCTGTATTAAGATTCATATGGAACAGGAAACAGCATAGACTAGCATACAGTACCCTTACAGCCCTTAAATCACAAGGAGGCTTAGCGGCCCCGGATATCACTTGATATTACTGGGCTACACACCTTAGATAGCTGCCGGCTTGGTCCACCCTGTACACGTACTCCAGATGGATGGAGATTGAGAAGTTGGCACCTATACATCCCAACTCTCTTTTATGTACCGACCAAGTTGATACCCCAATTACTAGGACCAATGTCTTTTACATATGATTTCTGGCGTAGGTGCAGATTGAGATTTCCCTTACTTTCTGATAAATCTTCCATGACTTCTTTTTTTGTTTAACCCTTTGTTCCCAATGGGTATGCGTGCTTCCTTTTTTAAGCCTTGGTTCTCTAATAATTTATTTAGATTTGCTGATATTTTGGATTATAGGTATTTGCCAAGTTTGCCATTTGAAATTCTTAAATCATCATTTCAATTGCCAGATTTGTCTAGCTAGCAATATCTGCAAATAAGGCATCTACTCTCCAGTTTATTTGGCTCCTTACAGGTATCCACACCAACAGCGTTTGGGAAATTGTGCAAGCTTTCGGACTCAACTAGGGGACTCATTTCTGAGATTTATGTCATACTCTCTACTATCTCCTCTCCCACACATATTAAGGACCCATACATGTTCAAATGGGAATCAATCCTAGATCACCCTATTTCCCTGAGGGAGTGGGGACTGATTTGGAAAAGAGCTGCACTAACTTCTACCTGCACTACTCATAAAGAAAGTTACTACAAAGTCCTGATGTTTTTAGTATCACACCCCACAACTGCTGAGACATCTCAATCCCAATATTTCAGATAGGTGTTGGAGATGTGGAACGGGGGTAGGATCTCATATTCATGTTTTCTGGGAATGCACATTATTAGTCCCATTTTGGAAATCAACTCAAAGTCTCCTCCTCCAACTACTGGGTATTACGTTTCCCTTGGACCCTTTGTTTTACCTATTAAATATGCCTACTAATCCCTTGAAAAAGCATATCTTGCTTCTGACCTTACACATATTGATGACTGCTAGACGCCTTTTAGACAGTTTTTGGAAGATCCTCCCACTCAACTTGATCTACTAACCAGTATAATGGAGGTTAGAAGAATGGAGTACCTCACAGCCACCATAACTAATCAGGTTGACAAATTTAATCAAATTTGGCAACCCTGGGATGATTATTCTGATACACGTATCTAAAGTCTTTCTTACTCCTCTCCTTGATTGTTTATCCCTTCTGTGTCCAGTCTTGTCTTAATCTTTTGATCTTTTGTGCGTTTCCCTCACTTTTTGTTTTTTCTTTCTTTCTAGTCTATTATTATCTTTCTGCTATAATATGGAAGTATTACAAATTTACTGGTTAACAAGTATGATATTTTGTTCTGTTATATTGGAGATTATTGCGGTTTGCTGCTTCAAATTTTGTTGATGTTAGGACGACAATATTACTTGTATTTGAATGCTCATGGTCCTCAATTACTGTACTGTTATTTACTTAAAAAAAAAAAAGAAAACAGGAAAAGTGGAAATAAGCACGATTACACCATTGTATTGTATTTTGCAAATAATATTTTAATAAAAAGTCAATTATAAAAAAAAATGTTTTTATTGAGAATGGTTGAGCCTTTAATACATTCAAACTGAATTGCCCCAGACTGCTACCTGTAGAGGCGTAGCATATATGTCACGAATCCTCTCAATGATGTCACAAGCTATTGTATTTAATGATGTTATACAGAGGCTTCGTACATTATGAACTGTATTCATGTGTAAAATTATATAGCTCGTCTAGTCGTCTAGTATGATTACATTAAGAAGGACTTATTGAACAACCTTCTGGTAATCCAGCTTTTTTATATGGTTGTTTTTTTTAATTTGTTATCAAGGTTTTGGGAACTTGCTGCATTTGTTGCTAGCACAACCCGTTTAGAGGGGTATCTTGAAGCTTCTAGGCCCCAATGCAAAATCTGTAACATAGTCTTCTTACGGTAAGTGGCAAATGGACCTTTTGCCACCAGCCAAGAGAGTGTATCTGTAGATGATAGCTCCTAATAAATTAGCAAAAAATAAATCTCAACCCCCCTTTGTTTTTCCTGTTTTATTGTACTAAAAGCTGGAGTAAAATTGAAATTTAATTTAGATTTTATGTACTGGCCCTGAAAAAATAGCCCAAATTGTTACAGTGGAATAAAAAAAATACCTTATTCAATAGTGAAAAGTTATGTGTATATGTATCCACCCTCTTTGCTTTGAAATCCCAAAATATGGTCTGACCCCACCAACTAATTTCAAATTTCATAACTATATGAATAAACTTCCCCTGTGCAAATTGTCTCATGACATATCACATGATGGCTCTAAAAGGCAAGCACCATGAAGATCAAGGAGCATCCAAACAGGTCAGAGACAGTTGTAGAGAAGTATACCGTGCATTCGTAAAGTCGTCAGACCCTTTCACTTTTTTCACAATTTGTTATGTTGCAGCCTTAAGCTAAAATTAAAAAAATCCAGTTTTCCCCTATCAATTTTGAAATGTTTGCAAATTTATTAAAAAGGAAAAACAAAAATTTTGCATGGATACAATATTCAAATCCTTCGCTATGACACTTGAAGTTGTTTGCAGTCTTGGTGTTTACTTCACATACAATGGAAAGTACATCTTGATGTTACTTCACACAAATTGGAAAGTTCATATTAGACAAGTCACCTTGATGTCAGTTTTGCCTCCAGCAGTCCACGGCAGGATTTAGGGGGCCTATTTCCTCGGCCCATGGGTCTCAGCCCTCCAACCTGGCACCAAGCCTCAGATCCCAACACAGAGATCCTGCTGCTGAGCCCAGCTGCCTATTTAAGGACAGCCAGGTCATACCAAAAACCCGGACCGGCAATTAAAATCCAGTCCGGTATTTGACCCCACCTGGCTGCAAATCAGCCCAGCAGCACATGCTGGGAGGAAAATACCTGTTTTCCCAGACCATTCCCTCACTGTGTCACATCCATCTAACTTGAAGTAGTTGGAGCAGATCTACCAGGAAGAATGGGCAAAAATCCCAGGGCCTGACATACATAAATGCAGCAAATGTCTTCACAAAGTATAGGCTTTCAGTGTAGGCATGTTGTGTAAATCGAATGGTACAAATCCAACACCAATCCATTTTAATTCCTGTCTACTGCACTATTCCATACAGTAAAAAAATTGGCATACAACATATACAAACCAAAGGACTCCCTATAGGGGTGTCATGAATATGATGTGGGGGTGCATACTTGTAGTAGCTATTATAGAAGTATATGTCTGTTGTATAAGGTGTAATTTCTGCTAGACAGAAGGGTCCTTCACCAAATGGCTGAGTGCTTTGAAGCCAACATTCGATCCCAGCAGGGTGGAATCGGGCAGGCTGGGACTCTGCCAGCTACAGGAGATGCAGATGGACAGTTCTCCTCATGTTCCTGTCATATCTAACACATCTGGCTGCCAGGTACTAGCTTCAATGAAGCATCTGCTCCCCCCTGATAAACCAGATACTGGAGGAAGGGGGCTCATTTTGGAGGGAGATTTGAAAACTTCAAAACAAAGAGATTTCAATATTCACTGCCCTCTACTCCCCTCATTAATTGTCCCCCAATGGAAGAACTAGGATTTGGTTAGTCAATGACTGGGCCGACTGGAAACCAATCCTAGTCCTATAAAATTGTTGCATGGACATATTTTCAGTGTTACACCGTGTAGGAGTCACAGCCGAGCTGACGGTTAGCCATTTCCTCCCCTTCTCCCGGGGCAGTTCTTATTTACTGTTTTTACCCATATATTTTACTCTTACTGTTTTGTATGTTATTTTTACTTTGTCTCATCTTACATCTGTTTTTGTAAGCACTGCATTTTTTTTTATAAGTCCGCCTTGTTGCTCTAAAGAATCCATAGCCTGAACGTGTGACTGTGTGATTGCTTGTGAGCAGAACGTATATACCGTATTTTTCGCCCTATAAAACACACCGGCCCATAAAACGCACCTAGGTTTTTGAGGAGGAAAATAAGAAAAAAAATATTTTGTACCAAAAGGTGTGCTTTTGGTGGGTTTGAACTAATGGCGGTCTGTGCATGACACTATTATGGGGGATCTGTGGATGATGCACTGTTATGGGGTGGGGGATTTGTGGATGGCACTGTTATGTGGGGGAATCTGTGGATGGCACTGTTATGGGGGGAGCTGTGGATGGCATTATGATGGGGGGGTCTGTGGATTGCATTATGATGGTGGGGGGGTCTGTGGATGGCATGATGGTGGGGGGGATCTGTGGATGGCATTATGATGGGGGGGATCTGTGGATGGCATTATGGTGGGGGGGATCTGTGGATGGCATTATGATGGGGGGGATCTGTGGATGGCACTGTTATGGGGTGGTGGATCTGTGGATGACACTGCTATATGTGTCATCCACAGATCCCCCCATAACAGTCCCATCCACAGATCCCCCCATCATAATGCCATCCACAGACCCCCCCCCAATCATTATCCCATCCACAGATTCCTAGGGAGGGGCTGTAGTAGGTGGGGAGAGCGGCGGGGCAGTGCAGGCACTGTACTCTGGCCCCGCCGCTCAGCATGTACTGTATTATACGTAGTGTTAATCATCATATCTAAACTGAATAATGATGCGCTCCCCCTGCTCCCCATGTGTACCGTACTTAACAGTACACATGTCACGCTCCTGTAGTAAGCACTAGCAACTAGCAGGCAGGCCGGCCGGCCGTAACTCACGGAGGTCACGTGCCTGCTCTGCCTACTTTATGAATGAAGCAGGCGGAGCAGGCACGTGACCTCAGTGAGTTACGGCCGCCCGGCCTGCCTGCTAGCTGCGAGGGGTTACTACAGGAGCGTGACATGTGTACCGGTAAGTACGGTACACATGGGGAGCGCATCATTATTCAGTTTAGATATGATGATTAACACTACTTATAATACAGTACATACTGAGCAATGGGGCCAGAGTACAGTGCCTGCACTGCCCTGCCGCTCTCCTCGCCAACTACAGTTCCTCCTCCCTCCTCACTAATACATCGCAGACTGCAATGCAAATTACCAGCATTTGCCCCATAAGACGCAGGGGCACTTTCCCCCCACTGGGGAAAAAAGTACATCTCATAGGATGAAAAATACGGTACGTGGAGTGTACAACGTTTCTGGCTTACGTCAAAGTCGGTGGTGGCAGCTGGTGTTTGGGGTGTTGAGTCTGTGCGTGTTTGGGGGTGAACTACACTCACTTGGCGACCTGAGTGTGTGGTGTGCGCAGAGTGAGAGCTTGGAGGTAGTCTGGGGCCCCTGGCAGACCCATCCCTGGTTGCGAGACGCGGGTGCATTTGTGACAAATTGGTGGCAAGCGATGGGATGTTTTTATTCTGCTAGAGCATTAGTGCTTGGTTTACGTGATTATCCCGTGCACTAAAGGACTGGTTGTAACCTTGCGAGGATCTACGGCAGTTCTACAAGGACGGACTCAGTGCTTACTGTGAGACATATACGTACAAACAGTTTCCCTCCCCAGTTTTTCTTTCCTATTTTTAATTTGGTGAAAACCTGCTTTCTGATATGGCGGCCTGTTACAAAAAACAGACCAAAGAGGCTCTGGTCCAAATGATTTTTGAATTGATGGGGCAAGACCAGGTGGAACCGGCTCAGGGGAGCCAAGCAATGGACGGCACTGCTATAACTGTTCCTCCTGAGGACACCAACAGCACCAATCCTCAGGAAGGTGTGGACTTAACTCTACAGTGGAGTTTACAACAAATGAGTGAATGTGACCCTAACATGCGCCTGCAGTGCATTACGCAACATCAACAGGCTGCAGAACGCAAAGCCGAGAGGGAGGCTGCAGAGCGGGAAAGGGCTTTTCAGGTGGAAATGGCTGGAATTCAACAGAGCAGCAGTTCCCCACAAGCTCCATCTCAGGATGCACACCTAAGGAGACCCTGGGTGGAGAACTTCCCTGTTGGAAGAGGATGGTCACTTGGACATTTTTCTGCAGAGTTTTGAGAAAACGTGCAAGCAGTACCAACTGCCCCGTGAGCAATGGGCACAGTATCTGACACCAGGGTTGAAAGGCAAAGCCCTGAATGCATTTTCGGCTCTTCCTGAAGACCAAGATGGGGTCTATGATGCCATAAAAGAGGCCCTGATCAAAAAGTACAATCTCACTCCAGAGGTCTACCGTTAAAGGTTCGGGGGAATACAAAGGACTTCTACCGACAGCTATGCCGACGTTGTGAGCAGCTTAAGGACTACCCTTTGGCAGTGGACAAGAGGACTATCTATTTCCACCTTTGATGAGTTGGAGGACCTCATGATCAAGGACCAGTTTCTTCATATCTGCCCTGTGGATGTAAAGCAGTTTATCTGCGACAGAGAGCCTAACACAGCAGACCAGGCAGAGCAAATTGCGGACTCTTATACAGCCAACAGGATGCACGATACCCGTAAGCCACCCATGACCAGCTGGAAGGGAGGTAAGCAAGTGGGAGCCCCCACTCCCTCCCCCAGCTGATACCCAGGGCATCCTTCTTCTACATCTGGGGCCCAGGGAACTAGGCCTGTTTTTACTGATCCCCGCAGATGTTTTACCTGTAACAAGGTGGGGCATGTGAGTGTCATGTGTCCCGATAAGAGAAGAAGCACCCCTACCTCCCACCAACCATCTGTGCACCCCCTTTCTGTCCTATTTGTGGCCGGGGCTGAAGGGAAAGCTATGGATAACTTCCAGTCTGTTACTGTGGGCAATAGGATTACAGTTGGCCTCCGCGACACTGGAGCATAAGTGACCCTTGTGCGATCAGAGATTGTGAATTTGGCGGACATAATTCCAGGAAAGACAATGTCGGTGACAGGAGTAGGGGGGGGTCATCCCTGCCGCGCCCATGGCCCGTATGTATCTGGACTGGGGAGCAGGCAGGGGACTGAGAGAAGTAGGGGTATCTGACACTATCCCTACCAATGTGCTGCTGGGCAAAGACCTGGGGCGGATCTTGTCCCACTATGTGCCCATATCTCAAACCGAGGCCACTACTACCACAGAGACTGGTACTTCAGCAACAACGTCCCGTGATAACTTGTGGAGATGTACCGAATTGGAGGGAGCGCTAGGAAATGATCGCCAGATTGATATTTCTCAGGCTGATGGTGAGGACTGTGTGCATGTTGCTGCCGTGACTCGTAGTCAGACTGCTCGTAACTCTCCAGCCACTGTCATGGATTATGAATCCCCACTGGAATACCTATTGAAGAGGTCCCTACTCTTACCATGGAGCCTCCTAATGTGATTATTCTCCCTGAGGTCCCATTTATGCCCTCAGAGGATCCCATCTCAGTGTCTGGACTAGCGACCCTATCAAGCCATGGTCTGCAGATGGATAGTGCAGCTTTCCAAAAATCCCACCATGACCTGTTTGCAGTGCACCTGAGGAGGAAGATGGTGACCCTCTCCTGGACTTGGTGGCCGAGGCTCAGAGTGCAGAGTCCCTGGAGGCTGCCCAATTTAACCCTCTCCTATCCAGCAGCCAGAAGTCTGAGCTACTCAAGGCACTCAATGCCTTTAATGATATCTTCACCGTGAAACCTGCTCGGACTCACTTGACTGTTCACCATGTGGACACGGGCGACCATTCCCCCATTAGACAGTGTGCATACCGGGTCTCTGCAGAAGTGAAGACCAACATAGAAAAGAACAAATAGAAGAGATGTTGTCTTTGGGGGCAGAGTGCATGGGCTTCACCTGTGGTCCTTGTCCCAAAAAAGGATCGCACAACCCGATTCTGTGTGGACTACAGAAAACTGAACTCGATTACCACATTTGACGCCTACCCAATGCCAAAGACAGATGAACTGTTGGATCAGCTGGCCACTGCCTCATACCTTACCATAATGGATTTGAGAAGGGGATATTGGCAGATCCCCATGACAGAAAAGGCTCAGGAGAAATCTGCCAGTTAAGCCAGTCTCCCATGCCCATTCTAAAGAAGGGGGGGGGGGGGGATGTCATGAATATGATGTGGGGGTGCATACTTGTGTAGCTATTATAGAAGTATATGTGCTGTGTGTCTGTTGTATAAGGTGTAATTTCTGCTGGATAGAAGGGTCCTTCACCAAATGCTTTGAAGCCTACATTCTATCCCAGCAGGGTGGTGTCGGGCAGGCTGGGACTCTGTCAGCTACAGGAGATGCAGATGGACAGTTCTCCTCATGTTCCTGTCATATCTAACACATCTGGCTGCCAGGTACTAACTTCAAAGAAGCATCTGCTCCCCCCTGATAAACCAGATACTGGAGGAAGGGGGCTCATTTTGGAGGGAGATTTGAAAACTTTAAAACAAAGAGATTTCAATATTCAATGCCCTCCACTCCCCTCATTAATTGTCCCCCAATGGAAGAACTAGAATTTGGTTAGTCAATGACTGGGCCGACCGGAAACTGGAAACCAATCCTAGTTCTATAAAATTGTTGCATGGACATATTTTCAGTGTTACACCATGTGGGAGTCACAGCGGAGCTGATGGTTATCCATTTTCCTCCCCTTCTTCCGGGGCAGTTCTTATTTACAGTTTTTACCCATTTATTTTACTCTTACTGTTTTGTATGTTATTTTTACTTTGTCTCATCTTACATCTGTTTTTGTAAGCACTGCACTATTTTTTGTGTATAAAATATTCCCTTTATAAGTCCGCTTTGTTGCTCTGAAGAATCCATAGCCTGAACGTGTGACTGTGTGATTGCTTGTGAGCAGAACATATATACGTGTAGTGTGCAACATTTCCGGCTTAAGTCAAAGTCGTGGTGGCAGCTGGTGTTTGGGGTGTTGAGTGTGTGGTGTGTGCGGAGTGAGAGCTTGGAGGTAGTCTGGGGCCCCTGGCAGACCCATCCCTGGTTGCAAGACGCGGGTGCGTACCTGACAGGGGCCTATGGATACATTCGATGTACACTCACCTAAATAATTATTAGGAACACCTGTTCTATTTTTCATTAATGCGATTAGCTAGTCAACCAATCACATGGCAGTTGCTTCAATGCATGTAGGGTTGTGGTCCTGGTCAAGACAATCTCCTGAACTCCAAACTGAATGTCAGAATGGCAAAGAAAGGTGATTTAAGCAATTTTGAGCGTGGCATGGTTGTTGGTGCCAGACGGGCCAGTCTGAGTATTTCACAATCTGCTCAGTTACTGGAATTTTCACGCACAACCATTTCTAGGGTTTACAAAGAATGGTGTGAAAAGGGAAAAACATCCAGTATGCGGCAGTCCTGTGGGCGAAAATGCCTTGTTGATGCTAGAGGTCAGAGGAGAATGGGCGGACTGATTCAAGCTGATAGAAGAGCAACGTTGACTGAAATAACCACTCGTTACAACCGAGGTATGCAGCAAAGCATTTGTGAAGCCACAACCTGCACAACCTTGAGGCGGATGGGCTACACCAGAAGACCCCACCGGGTACCACTCATCTCCACTACAAATAGGAAAAAAAGGCTATAATTTGCACGAGCTCACCAAAATTGGACTGTTGAAGACTGGAAAAATGGTTTCTTGAACATGACAATGAGTTCACTGTACTAAAATGGCCCCCACAGTCACCAGATCTCAACCCAATAGAGCATCTTTGGGATGTGGTGGAACGGGAGCTTCGTGCCCTGGATGCGCATCCCTCAAATCTCCATTAACTGCAAGATGCTATCCTATCAATATGGGCCAACATTTCTAAAGAATGCTATCAGCACCTTGTTGAATCAATGCCACGTAGAATTAAGGCAGTTCTGAAGGCAAAAGGGGGTCCAACACCGTATTAGTATGGTGTTCCTAATAATTCTTTAGGTGAGTGTATATGGCGGGAGCTTTCCCAGCAGATATGGCAAGCGGACGCTACAGTGGTAAAGTAGCCTAAAGGGCCTATTAGTCCACCCAATTATCAACAAATTATCGCGAACAAGCATTCATAGGAATTCTCGTTCGCAATAATTGGCTCATATAATCTATCAGCCGATCAGCCAAAGAAGGACAGTTTGCTTGTTCATCAGCTGATGGTCATATTTTATCAGGATGAAAGATGCCCGATTAATGGCAGCACATCAGGGATGTGTAATCAGGGATCTGCTGCCGATAACATATAGAAAAGAATGAGGGAGGAACGACTGAGATAGCAATCCTTCCTCCAGTATTCTGTTTGCATTGGCACCGTGTTCTCATCCATCGGCACTCGCACTGCCCATACATTGGGCAGTATAAGAGCACCTTAAATAGGACCTTTTACCAGTTTTTACTTTATGAAATCAATACCTCGCACTGTAGCCTGTGTTCAGTAGATGTCATATCACTAATGTTTTTCATGATATTGTCCTCCATTGCGCCGCTGTGCCCCCCGTTTGGCTTTGGCACCTGGTATGCTAATTAATAGCATCGGTAAAGGGAGGAGGAGACATCAGCTTTTCTCAGTGGGCGTCTCCTTCTCCCTGGCTGTGGCGCGGTCCAATCGCAGCAGGGGCGTCACGGCCATTGAGAAAAAAGAGCTCACCTTCTCCCTGACTGTGATGCAGTCCGCTGCGATTGGACTGCGCCACAGCCAGGGAGAAAGAGACGCCCACTGAGAAAAGCTGATGTCTCCTCCTCCCTGTACCAATGCTATTAATTAGCATACCAGGCGGCAAAACTGGGGATCAGCGGGGGAATGGAGGAGCTTATCATGAAGAAATTAGCAATATGACATCTACTGAACATGGGCTACAGTGTGAGGTATTGCTTTTATAAAGTGAAAACTGGTGAAAGGTCCTCTTTAACTGTAGTCCTGGGAGGGAAGAGGTCCTGAGGATGCAGATATAATTGAATACAATGGTGAAGCAGGGAGCCATCAGCTCCCTGCTTCACTTTTCCCCAGCCTGTGCTCTCCTCCACAGACAGCCAAAATGCACTGACGCCGGCATGCCTTCTGAGCTGAGCAGGAGATAGCACAAGCGAGGGGCTGATGTGATCGGTTCATCAGTGGAATGGGGCTAGGTGAGTGTTACTTTTTTATTTTATTAAAACTACAATGGCTTTATTATTGTGAGGGGGCACTAAGGGGGACCTTCTATTGTGAATTGGCACTTATGGAGCACAACTTCTGTGTGAGAGCACTAACAGGGAATTCTTACTGTGAGGGGGCACTAAGGTGGCACAGCTACTGTGTGGGGCACAAAGATGGATGTGTATAGACAGGCATTGGGTGGAGTTTGATGCATGTCTTAGTGTAAAAACATTTGCTACAGTAAGCTAAGCCGCAGATATTTTCCCTCTTTTGGTTTTTCAGGTATGGATACTACTCAAAATGCAAACACAGAACAAAACACTGAGAGATTTCACCTTGTAAAGCCTGCAGAATTCCGAATGTAGGTCTGGACTGTAAAACAGGATTCAAGCCAGAATAAATAGGAAATATGTAATAAATGTATAAAGTTATTTTGTATGTCGATTCATTCTATACATAAACTGTAAATGGTGCATAGTGGTGTCTAGGTTGAATCATGAAATAATGTGCATTGTGCGACATACAGAGAACAGGTAGATAAGTAGACATTACTACTTCTCATACTGGAGGACCTATGCTGGGAGCCACGTCATCGGACCTAGAATGATTAGTGATGACCAAGAAATATTTATATGACATATAAGCGGATATCTCCTAATCTCTGAGCACATGTCAGATAACCCCAGATCTTCACAAGGAACTCCATCTTGCTTTGCAATTCTGCTTTCCTGGCGATCATAATGTAACCCTCTTACAGGATTACATTGTTATTTGTGTAATGCAGGCTAACCCTCTTCTCTACACGGTGTTATTACTTAACTCTTTGTGTTCACACTGATATTCGTGAGAAACTATTAACCATCTCTCGTCTATGATTTTGATTAAAAACCCAACACAAGAAAGGGAGACGTAAACGATGTTAATCTTTTTATTTGGAAGTAAAACGATGCTTTCCCGTATTTTTTGTTGTTACTAATTTACAAAAATTGTAAATCTTCTTCCAAACTTGATCCTTAAATGGGATACTTTTCATAGTAACCATATTGAAAGATTACTGGATGACTTGTATTATGTATTGATGGAAATTAATAGATAAATCAAAGACTTAAATGGTATGGAGAAAAGTGGGCCTAGTTATGGAGGGGGGTCTGGAGGGACTTGTGCTCCAGGTGCTGGGAACCAAGGAGGACACCATCAAGCCCCTCTGCTTTGACTTTAGATGCAGGACTTGTTCGGCTTTGTAAATGTAATCCATATTCATGGTATTAGTTTATCAGGTTATTAAGTTCTGAATTGGCAGAAACGTCCTAAAACAGTTTGGAAATGATCACAGAGAAAATGTTTAAGGTACCACTTGCAAGTGGAGTATCTCTGAATTCCAATCACTGCTGATATTTAATTTTTACTTACTTATTGAGTCTGAATACCCTGTGCCAGTAACGGCTTAAGTGTTTGAAATCAGCAATTTTTCTACCATGCCATCTGTTCTGTCCCCTTAGCAAAAGCCATCAAATGTAATAGAACTCAAGAATTCTACACAATTCTCCAAGACATTAAATGTTTGGTTCTGAGATGCAATATGTGTTAGGATGGAATTTTCTTACTTGTTTAATTACATGGCATGATCTATCCTAGATGTTGGTTCACATTGTGGATTGTGAATTTAATTATATATGATGAATAATGAATGCAGAGTGAACAGATGATGACCAGAGAAAAAGTTCAGTGGAAAGTGTTGCTGCATACCTTTGTTGTACTAGGGCATGCCTTTGTTGTACTGGGTACTCATATCCAAAACATGCTGCTCTACTCTTGGCCACAGATACCTTGACAAAGGTCTCTTTTGACCAAAACGTTGGGACATTATAAATGGCGTTATGATTATGTAAACTCTCTGGATATGAAATGTACTGTAGTTATATGAAATTTCTTGATTAAAAGCTTCTAAAAATTACTTGGAGTGCCAAAGAATCTTCTACATATTTGTTGTACTGCGGTCCTTATTGTGTACCTGATATGGGGTTTTATAGGCCATGTGTCTGAAAACAAATGCAGACTGGGTGGTTTTGCTCCAGAAATATACAGTACTCCACAAATAATGCTTATTATAGGATAGCTAATGTAGCTAGGTTCCTAAAATTAGATTTTAAGAGACCAGTATAAGTGAATGTATTCTGTGTATTAACCTATATATAACTAAAGAAGATTGCTGGGACTAAAAAAAAGTGGAATTTCTAATTGAGGGACTATCCTAAAGATAGGTCTTCAATATGAGATTGTTGGCGGTCCGAATCCCGGCACCCCCCACTGATTAGCTGCATGAAGAGACCACGGCATTCCATGGGCGCTTAGGTCTCTTCTCAGCCATGTGACGTCACATTCATCGGTCACATGGCTTAAGAGCAGCCAAGTCCCATTCAAGTGAATGCGCATGAGCCGCGATACCAAGTGCAGCCCCTATCAGATGGACAGTGCTGCAAGGAGGCCGCAACTTCCTCAAACAGCTGATTGGTGGGGACACCAGTAGTCAGACCCCTGGCGATCTTATATTGATAATCAATCTCAGAAAACCCCTTTAAGTAGATTATTGGGTTAGGGTGATTTCACATTTCAGTTATTTCCATCAGTGATGGGGAGCCAAAACCAGTAGTGAAGCCTACTCAGAGATAAGGTATAAGGGAGAGATCTGCACCCGTTCTGTGTTTTTGACCCAAACTTGGTTTTGGCTCACAATAACTGATGGAAATAACTGATGTGTGAACTTGGCCTTACTGTTGTTCGACCAACACTCAAGTAAAGGAGACATGAGATTTCACAGTATCAGCCTAGGAAATGTTTAAGCATACTTGCTAATTCTCCTGGAATGTCTGGGAGGCTCTAAGAAAAAGGGGAGACATCCTGGACTTCCAGAAGAGCTGGTTAGTCTCCTATGCAAAGCTGCACTCTACCAGAAAACACCTCTCCATGAGCTATTGCTGTATGTGTGCCGGGATACTGTGTCATCAGAGTCAGCTTCGGCACCCATACGTGCTCTTAAGGGTTGTGTTCTATGCTAGAAAAGGGGAATGCCCATGCCCAAAAAATGTTTATGCACTCTAAATTGTCCCACGTGTCTGCTTTAAACGTTTGCAAGTTTGTGCTTAAGACACCATGATTCTCAATTTGGGATTTATACCTAATCAAAATTCTAAAATATCTAAAACAAACAATTGCCATTTGTAGTGCTTCTACTGAGGAGGCTTTAATTTTAATAGGCGACAGATATAAAGGTGGTTGGGGTCGACCACTGGGGCCCCCAATAATCACTACAATATCCTGTCGTTATATTGATCATCAAAAATATTACTAGTTTTAGAATCCGACTGTATAATAGGAAACAATTTTATAAAAAAAACATAATTTAAAGAAATAGAAAAAAAGAGGTTTGGTCAAGCCAAGTTTAGCATTAGAGCTGAACACCTAAATAATATGAGACACACTGGTTGCTAGGGACACACTGTCTGACAACCACAGACTGTAGCTGTTAGGCAGTGTATCCATAGCAACAGACAGGAATATACAGCTTTGTATGTCATTACATGACATTTTCCATTTAGTCCATTGTTGTTAATCAGTTTTCTCTATAATAACATTCTATTCTTCAAATACCATATTCCAAGAAGGGAAACCAGATTTAGCAGTGTAGGGGATGGCTGACTTGTGTCTGCGGGGGTGGAGAGGGGGTGAAATCAGCGACCCTTGGTTAGGGTATTTACACACAGGATTAGTACAGCCAACCGAAGCTTTGCCCTGGGTGGAGGACGACTCTGGCTCATTCACATGGCTATATTATGGGTCAGTCATGCACAAATATGTAATACTGCTATTAAACCATGACATGGGTCAGAACTTCAATTTTCTACAGAGACACAAAGAGATTTTTTCTTGCAGATTACGTGAGGTACACTATATAGACAAAAGTAATGGAACACGCCTATTAATAACTGAATTTCATTCAGTCCCATTGCCACAGGTGTATAAAATCCAGCACTAGCCATGCAGTTTGCCTTTACAAACATTTGTGAAAGAATGGTTTGTCCTAAAGAGCTCACTGAATTCCAGCGTGGTCCTGTAATAGGACCGTTGTAACAAGTCAGTTCATGAAATTTCTTCCCTCCTAGATATTCCACTATCAACTGTGAGTGGTATTATTGTCAAGTGGAAGCATTATGAACCAGAGCACCTCAGCTATGAAGTGAAGACCATGTAAAATTACAGACTGGAGTCGCCGTGTGCTGAAGTCCATAGTGCATAAAAGTCACTAACGCTCTGCTGACTCGAAACCTCCCGTGGCATCAAAATCAGCACAAAGACTGTGCACCTGGAGCTTCATGGCATGGGTTTCCATGGCCGAGCAGCTGCATGCAACCCTTACATGCCCAAGCACAATGCCAAGCATCGGATGGAATGCTGTAATGCACCACTCCGATTTTGGACTCCGGAGCAGTGAACATGTTTTTTGTGAGGAATCACGCTTCTTAAAATCTTGTAGAAAGCCTTCCCAGAAGAGTAGAAGCTGTTTGAGCAGCAAAGTGGGGACAAACTCCATACTAATGCCTATGGATTTAGAGATGAAATAAAAGCCCCTGCAGGTGTAATGTGTAGGCGCCTCAACACTTTGATGGAACTGTATGTTCCACCAAATGTGTATACC
The DNA here is from genome assembly GCF_905171765.1 of Bufo bufo. Taxonomy (NCBI): domain Eukaryota; kingdom Metazoa; phylum Chordata; class Amphibia; order Anura; family Bufonidae; genus Bufo; species Bufo bufo. The sequence continues at coordinate 104,850,602 of NC_053390.1, read as the reverse complement.
AGACCAGTGAGGCAGATATATTAAGAAGACTTTTGATACACACCAGTTCCTTGCACCAAATTTATTAAGAGACACAGGCGTATTTATAAATTTGGTGCATCTTCCTGCAGTCTGTGCCCCAGCTGCTTTACATCTGAACTACAATTTACATCAGTTTCTTGCAAAATTTTTAGTAAGGACTCGTTCACTCAAAGCTTTTTTTGCGTTCCGTATATGGAACCATTTATTTCAATGGTTCCGCAAAAAAAAAAAACGGAATGTACTCCCATATGCATTTCGTTTCCATATTTCCGTTTCATTCAAAGATAGAACATGTCCTATTATTGCCCTCAAATCACGTTCCGTGGCTCCATGCAAGTCAATGGGTCCGCCAAAAAAAATGGAACACATACGGAATGTACTCCGTATGTGTTCCATATCCTTTCCGTTTTTGCGGAACCATCTATTGAAAATGTTATGCCCAGCCCAATTTTTTCTATGTAATTACTGTATAGTGTATATGCCATACGGAAAAACGGAATGGAACCGGAAACACTACTGAAACAAAAACGGATCCGTTAAAAATGGCCCGCAAAACACTGAAAAAGCCATACGGTCGGGTGAACAAGCCCTAAATCTGACGGTAGTGGGAGATCAGCCCCTCCCAGTAAGCCCAACCTAATTTTACTGCCACTTTTGAAAAATGGAGAGAAAAGTGAAAAGTCACAAATTATGCTGCAAATATGGTGTCCATCATAATTAGCAACTTTTGCATTGACAAATCTGCCCCAATGATTCTAGGTACCAGATGATGACACACGCAGTGTCTACAGGCAGGGTCGGACTGGGCCACCAGAGTACCAGAGGATCCTCCGGTGGGCCCAAGCTCAGACAATAATGGACGCCTGTTAAAACAAGACCCTTAGGGCTCTTTCACACGAGCGGATGCCATGAGGGTAATCCGCTGCATGAAAGAGAGCCAAGCCCCGCTCCGGACACCAGAGACACGGAGCAGTAACATGATTGATAATGCTCCGTGCCTCTGTGTGATCTTTTTACTACAAAATCACGGTGACAACTTTATCTCACTGTGATTTTGTAGTAAAAAGGTCACAGAGAGGCACGGAGCATTATCAATCATGTTAGTGCTCCGTGTCTCTGGTGTCCGGAACGGGGCTTGGCTCTCTTTCATGCAGCGGATTACCTGCACGGCATCCGCTCGCGTGAAAGCGCCCTTAAAGGGGTTGTCCGGGATCAAGATTGTTTTTTAAAAAACTGTTAAATCACTGTTAATAGTGGATTGAAGGTCCCCCCAGATGTTTTTAGGCATTTTTACACTTCAGCTGGGCTCCTACAGACCCCCACTGATTGTTTACCTCTATGTTTATGTGTGCGGTAACTTTCAGCGCAGCATCGCGTTGTTTCCTTCGTGCAGCCATCCCCCTAATTCATATGCCGCCTCCTGCCGCATCTATTCCTCCCTCTTAGTCACGCCCCTAAGCGCCTCCTGGCTCAGTCCCTCCATCCTTGCTAAGAATACGCCCTGCCCGGTGACGTCACCGGACCAGAGGGGCAGGGCTTGGGGCAATGTGTTGCCGCCCCTCAGTGCGCTCTGCATAATAACTGAGGCTGGCGGTGACGTCACCAGGCTCCCTGCGAAGCGGAAGCAGAGGCTTCGCTCTGCATAAAGGGACCCGGTACGTCACTGAATCTGTGAAAAGTGGCACTTCTGGCAGAGAATTTAGGACAAGAAAAGGGGGGAATCAGAAAAGTCTTGCAAAGGTACGACAGGACTGTATGTAATATTTATATGCTTGGTGTTCCCAATCCCGGACAACCCCTTCAAGGTCCTATATACACATAGGGTGGGCGATCAGAATAATTTCCTCTGGTGGGCCAGTCTGTCTACAGGTCACACTGTATGTAACAGGGACTTCATGTGCCGCTTTACAGGCTCTGCGTACACTGCTTTGCAATGTGCATGAGCCTAAAGTAATAGAACGCCTATAAGCAAGTATTTATACGAAACTATATTGCATTTAGTACTTTTTGCCTATGACTTCTGATGCCGATATTACCTGTTCATACTTTTTTTTTCCAAGAAAGAAAACACTATGGAGGGAATTTCTCATGAGGGGAATATTTGAAGTCAGTTTTGCTTGAGTCTGTGTTGGAGTACTTTGTGCCACATTTATCAAATGTCACCGGTTGTTTGATAAATTTGGCTTGTCCTTAAACCTAACACTTCTGTCTAGAGAAGCTACTCCACTATTCCTACTCCACCCTTCTCCTGGAGTGAGATTGCGACTTTTTAAAAAAGTCGCAATGATAAATCTGGAGTGAAACTCATTAACATAGTTAACCACACCCACTTTCCCACCCGTATTACAAAACTAGAGTGAGTGGTGTAGAAATGCAAAAAGTCGCTAAATTTTGTGCAAGTGAGTGTAAAAAGTCGCAATTTTTTGCGCAAGCACTTACATTTTGCACATTTTGCGCAAGTGAGTGCAAAAAAGTGGCAAAGGCCTTATTTTGCGACTTTTTGATGCCAGAATTCTGGAGTGAAGGAATGATAAATCAGGGCCTATGTGGATATATTGTGCACACTCGGCAAGTTTAATAAAAGTCTATATAACACAATACTTTAAAAATGCTCTTTAATGTGAGCCCCAGTATGTTTAGTCACTTGGATAAAAGTGAAGGAACAGACTGCAGACACTGGATTTGAACACGGAGATAAGAAGATTAGGCATAGAACCAAAATGCAGTTAAATGCACAAAATTATCAAATGCTTTTTCTGCTGTCAGTATTAATTCTGTACGCTACACAACACTTAAGGTAAAATAAAACACAAATTTGATATTTGACATTTTATCGCATGCAGGTGTTTCTTAAAGGGGTTGTCCAACCCATAACAACTGATGGCCTATCCTCAGGAAGTAAATGGGAGCAGTGCTGCAGTAACCAGCTCTGTCTACTACTGTGTAGGTTGGCACCAGAGCTACTGCAAAACAGCTGATCGGAAGGGGTGCGGTAAGTCGGATCCTAGCTGATCAGATAGTGATGCCCTATCCTGAGGATAGGCCATTGCTTGTAAAGGCTTGGACAATCCCTTTAAAGCCCTATATTCTTTTTTAGCTGCATTATATCTCCAACAAGCCCTTTTCTCAGTAGATACTGTATATAGCATATCTTGAACATCTTTTATCTCTCGTCTTGACAATTTATTCCTTGAAGACGCATAACTTCTTGTACAGTCTTCTTCTTCTCCCTGTTTCCTGAGTGGAAGGGGCTTACAAAAAGCCTACAGTATGTAGCATGGAGAGTCAGTGTATTGTATAGCAGATAGAACTTCAGGTGACCACTTTTACACATGTAGCTACACATACTCATATGGTGGTCATCCAGATAGAAAGACAACTGATTGCTAGGCAATAAATCACTGCGAAAAATGAAATTATAGTTTACGCTCCGCCACTAAAATTACAAATCACTGCCAAGAGGAACGTTGAAAGCTAAAACAATTAATCTTTATTGGGTATCTTGATTAAAACTAATGGGAAGGAATAACCCTTTATACCAAAAAGTGTCAAGTATAAATGAATACCTACGGTTGGTTGCTCAAGAAGTAATAATATCCCCCGGGGTGTTATAAGAAACAATCCCCCAGGGTGTGCCCTCTTCTAATTATTTATATACCTGGTTTCTCAAGAATAATTACCATCAGTTGAACATCATATGTGCCTTCACAAATCAGCAGACTGTATGATGCTCTATATCTCTTGTCCACTGTAGCGCTATTGGACAAGTAGATAATCAGCCGCTATGTTGTGTCAGTATTCAACTGTGGAAGTTGCTAAAGTGTTGCAAATTATGAGCATGAAATGGAGACTTAATTAAACAGTCCCATTATCGGATAGTTCCACCCGAGATACATATGTCCCCCTGTTTCTATGCACGCTCATACATCTGCCATGCAACGCTAGTAGTAAAGCGGCTGTTTGCGCCTCATTTGTAACATAAACATAACTGGCTGTATGTGACCCGCTATACCCTCGCGTACACAACGCGTTTCGCTATTAAAGCTCATCAGGAGTGGCGGGTATCTTTTAGCACAGACAAACAACATGAACGCCGCCCGCTTCATGTGGTGAGGCGGTGGCATCGGCGCTAGGATGGCCGTGACGCCGATCTGTGTGGACTTTATGGAGGAAGCCCCTCCCATCTTACAGATCGAGCCTCTAAACCAGCGTATGAGAGTGCAGGAGGCACGGCTGAGCCGCGATACACCACCTCACACACAACGGTTTACTTTATGAGGCGATCATGTAGGAGAGTGTCAAACCACTCAAGTGTCATCAGGGATTAAATAGGCGGTCAATCCCTTGGGTAAACTATGGCATCAGAACCATCATGGTCAGTGAGGCTAATCGCATGACTAGTGAAATATACACTCACCTAAAGAATTATTAGTAACACCTGTTCTATTTCTCATTAATGCAATTATCTAGTCAACCAATCACATGGCAGTTGCTTCAATGCATTTAGGGGGGTGGTCCTGGTCAAGACAATCTCCTGAACTCCAAACTGAATGTCAGAATGGGAAATAAAGGTGATTTAAGCAATTTTGAGCGTGGCATGGTTGTTGGTGCCAGACGGGCCGGTCGGAGTATTTCACAATCTGCTCAGTTACTGGGATTTTCACGCACAACCATTTCTAGGGTTTACAAAGAATGGTGTGAAAAGGGAAAAACATCCAGTATGCGGCAGTCCTGTGGGCAAAAATGCCTTGTGGATGCTAGAGGTCAGAGGAGAATGGGCGGACTGATTCAAGCTGATAGAAGAGCAACGTTGACTGAAATAACCACTCGTTACAACCGAGGTATGCAGCAAAGCATTTGTGAAGCCACAACACGCACAACCTTGAGGCGGATGGGCTACAACAGCAGAAGACCCCACCGGGTACCACTCATCTCCACTACAAATAGGAAAGAGAGGCTACAATTTGCACAAGCTAACCAAAATTGGACTGTTGAAGACTGGAAAAATGTTGCCTGGTCTGATGAGTCTCGATTTCTGTTGAGACATTCAAATGGTAGAGTCCGAATTTGACATAAACAGAATGAGAACATGTATCCAACCTCTGATGGCTACTTCCAGCAGGATAATGCACCATGTCACAAAGCTCGAATCATTTCAAATTGGTTTCTTGAACATGACAATGAGTTCACTGTACTCAAATGGCCCCACAGTCACCAGATCTCAACCCAATAGAGCATCTTTGGGATGTGGTGGAACGGGAGCTTCGTGCCCTGGATGTGCATCCCTCAAATCTCCATCAACTGTAAGATGCTATCCTATCAATATGGGCCAACATTTCTAAAGAATGCTATCAGCACCTTGTTGAATCAATGCCACGTAGAATTAAGGCAGTTCTGAACGCAAAAGGGGGTCCAACACCGTATTAGTATGGTGTTCCTAATAATTCTTTAGGTGAGTGTATGTATATTCTGAGAGATCATAAAATGCAAAAAATAATGATAATGTGTGAAACAATCCAAGAATCCAAAAATAGCGATGGTAATAAAGGGGAAAAGTTGGTTAGATTATATCAATAGAGGGAGAGGGGAAAAGGAGGGGGTAAAAATAAATACAGAAAGCAGATGTATTGCCAAAATGGGTAAAGGGGATAAAAATCCATGGAAGTCCAGGGGGTAGTAGTGGTATAATAATGCTCCATAATATGTAAAAATATGAAGAAATATACCACCATCCCAAATATAAAAGTAGCTGAATAGGGATCGTCCAAAAGGTCTATATATGCCTTAAATAAGGCATACAAAGGAAATGTGTTCGTTCAAGCCTTCCGGACGCACTGTATGTAATCAGAAAATCCACTGTGCCTCCGTTTGGATTTACTCCAACTGTGCCTCCAAAAGGAGGCACAGTGGATTTTCAGATTACATACAGTGCGTCCGGAAGGTTTGAACGAACACATTTCCTTTGTATGCTTTATTTAAGGCATATATAGACCTTTTGGACGATCCCTATTCAGCTACTTTTATATTTGGGATGGTGGTATATTTCTTCATATTTTTACATATTATGGAGCATTATTATACCACTACTACCCCCTGGACTTCCATTGATTTTTATCTCCTTTAACCATTGGCAATACATCTCCTTTCTGTATTTATTTATACCTCCTCCTTTCCCCCCTTTCCCTCTATTGATATAATCTAACCAAGTTTCTTATTACCATCACTATTTTAGGATTTTTGGATTATTTCACACATTATTTTTTGCATTTTATGATTTCTCTGTATATATTTCACTAGTCATGCGATTAGCCTCACTGACCATGATGGTTCTGATGCCATAGTTTACTCAAGGGATTGACCGCCTATTTAATCTCTTATGACACTTGAGTGGTTTGACACTCTCCTACATGATCGCCTCATAAAGTAAACCGTTGTGGGGTGCGGTGGTGTATCGCGGCTCAGCCGCGCCTCCTGCACTCCCATACGCTGGTTTAGAGGCTCAATCTATAAGATGGGAGGGGCTTCCTCCATAAAGTCCACACAGATCGGCGTCATGGCCATCCTAGCGCCGATGCCGCCGCCTCACCACATGAAGCGGGCGGCGTTCATGTTGTTTGTCTGTGCTAAAACATACCCACCACTCCTGATAAACTTTCATAGCGAAACACATTGATTGTACGCGAGGGTATAGCGGGTCACATACAGCCAGTTATGTTTATGTTACAAATGAGGCGCAAACAGACGCTTTACTACTAGTGTTGCATGGCAGATGTATGAGCGTGCATAGAAACAGGGGGACATATGTATCTCGGGTGGAGCTATCCGATAATGGGACTGTTTAATTAAGTCTCCATTTCATGCTCATAATTTCCAACACTTTTGCAACTTCCACAGTTGAATACTGACACAACATAGCGGCTGATTATCTACTTGTCCAATAGCGCTACAGTGGACAAGAGATATAGAGCATCATACAGTCTGCTGTTTTCTGTAGGCACATATGATGTTCAACTGATGGTAATTATTTATCTACCTGGTTCTCAAGAATAATTACAAGAGGGCACACCCTGGGGGATTGTTTCTTATATACCCCGGGGGGTATTATTACTTCTTGAGCAACCGTAGGTATTAATTTAGATTTGACACTTTTTGGTATAAAGAGTTATTCCTTCCCATTAGTTTTAATCAAGATACCCAATAAAGATTAATTGTTTTAGCTTTCAATGTTCCTCTTGGCAGTGATTTGTGATTGCTAGGCAACCAAACACAACAAATGGCAGATAAACAATGCTTCTAAAAAGTTATATCATATATACCAACTTGTGTCGGAACCTAGTCTTCATGAAATAATAAAAACACGGGAATATACAAAAGCTTTTCTCTAAACAATTTTCATAGTTCTTATTGCTGCTAAATAGTAGGTTACTAAAACATGTGGTTGTTTTGACATTTATGTATTTTTGACTATAAACCACAGAAAAACCCACAGGCTCCTTTATAGATGTTCTTTTCTAGAAATCCATGGCCCACATTGCCGACAAAAAGTCTCTGAATACAAGTCACTGAATACAAATACACATACAAAATGCTGCTTTAGTTTACACTTAAGAACATGTAAACATATGTAAGGTCTTGGCAACCGCTCAAATTGCTTCTTGCTGCTTTGAATGTAAATGAATGTTGCTCAGTTGCACAGACCTTTACATAATCAAATCTATCTCAAAACTATTGTTATATCTATCCCAAATTTATCTATCGCAATTCAATATTGCTATTTATCTATGTCTAATCTATCCATCTATCTGTCTGTTTATCTATCTATCTATCATTGCTTAGTTGTTGTGTAAATAAATGAGAGAGGCTACATTAGGATTCACCATAGAGAGGCAGTACTATCGGTACCTACAACTACTGTAAAATGATGCCCTGCTCCTACTAGCAGACTACCACAATACACTGAAAAAGTAGTCACCTTGTCACATGGCACAGCCCTTATATGTGCTGCAAAAAAAGTGACACCATTTAAGTGTGCGTGGAAGGTGTGGACTATAATAAAAAAAGAAAGCACCAGTTTAACACTTTTTCTTTATTGCCACAACCATACTTGTCAACAGTCTGACACAGCCCCACCAATCGGCCATCAAAAGGGTGGGCAGTATGTAAGCCCCGTCTCAAGGTAGGCAGTTTTTGGGTGGTTGGGCACAGTGGGGGAGTTCCCGGGTAGACCAAGGGGCAGGGCTTAAATGTCCTAATTTTTTGTAGTTCTTTCCCTTTAATTACTATCTTTTAATGTTGTGAGCTAGTGATATTACAGTTTCTAGGACTAGTACCCAGTAGAGGGTTTAACCTTACTGCATTCCTGAGTGGTTGACACAGGACATGCCTACTGTATAATGGGCATTCTGAGGAGGAAGGCCACTGGACTAGGTATAAAGGAGAGATACAGGTAACAGAGCTTTAAGCTCCAAGAAAGACATCTGGAAAATAAAATGTCTGTGGCTACATCTCTTTGTATTTCACCATGTTGTGTGTTGTCCATGTGCCATATTGTGAGCGGGCTGAGGAGGAGCTTGCCTATGGATTGCAGGTTAAGTGATTGTTTGTTTACTCTGTATATAATCTGTCAGTATATATCCTTTATCACTGTTTAGTAAACTTTTTATTCCATTGGCCTTTCTTAGCCTATTTTATTCCCGTATCCTAGAATCCACTGTAAAAGATTTAGCAGTAACCTTCAACACATCTTGTCAACATGTATGAAAAAACAGTTCATGCACTTAATTAGAACTCTCTGCCACTGGTCATATGAGGTAGAAGAACAATACTACTTGGGTTAAAGCACTGGACAAAGCTTATAGGCCTATATAACAAACTGAAATCAGTGTCCTTCCCCACACCTCAAATATCAGACATATCCATGTTGTTGAAACATAAATGAGTGCTGTAAGTTTTATGCACATGGCTGCAGAAGGCATTAATGGAAACATTTGGGGGAAAAGATGATTTTACTCACTAGCTAAAACTGAATTTTTTAATTTTGGCTGGAAGAATAGGCCTTATGTTATCTTTAAGTATTTGGGTAAGTATATCTACATGTCTATGATGTCTCTATCAAGGCCTTGTTATTCTAAGAGAAGCATCACGTATTAATGCTGATGGAAAATAGTCTAAGTTTATTATTAACTTCTGAAAAAAATATTTTTTGCTCAAATGCCTTTTTTACCCTGCTAGATACATCACATGTTTTATGCCACAAAATGTAACAAACCCAAAATACGCGCTCTTTCTGTCTGTCTATCTATCTAGTAGCTGAGAGCTAAACTTGACACTTTCGTAGGCCTCAGTTGTTAAACTAGTCTAGCAGAAAAAATGTCCACAGCAACCAATCACAGTTCAGATATTGAGGATAGGCCATCCCAGAGAATCCCTTTAACTGATGAATTTACATCTAAACTGCTACGTACTGCTGTATAATGTCCTCCATGCTCTGTGTATGGGCAGATATGATTACAACTAGTCTACACTCACTAGCTGAAAAGATAGAAATACAGAAGGAAAACTCCTCAAAATGCCATAAGTTATATAATGGAGACAAATAGTGTCATTCCTCATGCAAAGACATGACACAGACACGGCAGCTTATTCTGAAGAATTACCATAAGCGAGCATGCCCTGATTCTGTATTTTCCCCATACATTTCTGGGTGTGCTGTATTACACCACCATACAACTTGGAGGTTTAATGAAGCCATCATACAGTCGTTAGCATGAGGCCTGGAGTAAGACACTGACTTACAGGGTAGCCATGCAGACAGTATTTTAGAGATTTTTCAGCAGTAGGTATATATGTGTATAAAGTTACAAAAGGTTAACTGGACCAGCTATTATTACAAGAAAAATTGTAAACAGCACAAACGATACCAGTTTCCAGATTTTACATAATTATATAAGTAACACAGAAAACACATTTATACAAATATATTAAAGTCATTTCCTGCTTTGTCATGCTACCAAGATAATATACAATTTGTGGAGGTTTACCCCATAACAAGAACAGATACCAAGTTCAAAAATTGCATGATTATATACTGATCACGTTTCAAACAAACCAAATGTATAAACAAGTGAATGGACACATAGTATAATACGGTCACCTTTCAAAAATAGAAATTGAGATCAATAATTAAACAGGACGCTCAATGTCAAAGATGCAAATTAAAACCACATACTGTGTGCACGTTGTAGAGAAACTTGTGGATAAAGTACAGGGTGCAATACTTGCTATGACAACAAGCTTCAACACCTAAACATTCAATAGTGGAATAAATGAAACCATTGGTGTCCACTCTACATGAAGAGTTTGCACCATAGTTAGCAGCAAGTACAGGGCATTGAAATGCATACACAGATTTTTTACATATATACTATATTTTCCCACCTTGATTTTCATACATTGTCTAGTACTCACCTTCCTGTAATTTATATTTACTAGTTTGCTTTCCACTTCTGTGACATTTATCACAAATTTGCTGTTAGCATTTTGTCAATGGTAACACTTCCCCTATGACTTATGGCACCCTTATTCTCAGATCCTAGTAACTGACAAGTGGGTACCTGGACTAATTCTCCCCACCTCTTATTTATGATAGATGAGTTAAACACAAGTTCCTTTATGTACCAAAACACTTATTTTCTTAATCTTCTGGAGACAGGCCACTGCTTCTTAATTTCCCTGTCATCTCTAGGATATTATTCTAGACCAGTCCATCACCAGCCTTCCCATGTACAGGAACACTTCATCCACAGCTCACTATTCCAGAGACCATTCATTCCTTATTTCTCCTATATACCAGACCACTCAATCTCTAGCTCTCCTAATGTCCCTTAACCATTCATTCCCATACTCTCCAGACTTGTGCCAGATTTCTTCTCCTCATGCTTTCCTAAAGTGCCAGACTCCTTCTCCTCATGCTTTTATAATATACCAAATTCTGATGTTTTCCCAAAGTCCTGGATCACTCATTCACATGCACTTCCTATGTGCCATAAAATTCATTCCCATGCTCTCCTAGTGTGCCAGACTACTCCTGCTCAAGTATTCCCAATGTGCCAGACTACTTCATCCCATGCTTTCCTAATGTGCCAGAACTCTCATACCCATGCTCTCCTAGTGTGCCAGACCACTACTTCCCACGCTTTCTTAATGTGCCAGACTACTCTTCCAATGTATTTACTCTACGTTTTAACTAAACTCACTAAAGCAAGTAAAGTGATAAACTCAGTTCCTAACCCACTTTTTAATACCATAGACACAAACAGAAGAAGGCTCTCAAAAAAAAAAAAAACACCTGCCCCAAGAGAACTGGAACTCCCACACAAAGCATCTAAAAAGGCTTGACGCGTTTCATCAAAAGACTCATCGGGAGCAAGGTTAAAGAGCATGTGGTGGGGTGATAGTAACTAACGCTGCCACACTAGTGTTCTGTGACAGCATATCCGGCACTATCTGCTGTCACAGAACACCAGTGAGTCTTTTGATAAAATGCGTCAAGCCTTTTTAGACGCTGTATGTGGGAGTTCCAGTTCTCTTGGGGCAGGTGGTTAGGTTTTGAGAGCCTTCTTCTGGGTTGGTCATCAGTATCAATTGACCAAATACCCTGGGCATTTTGGTATTGTCAGTTCTTGATAGCTGGTTATATTCCAGCGAGTGCGAGTTACTGGCCATCAGGCTTTTCAGATCTATCTTTTTATACCACCTACCCAGCTTCCTTGTATATCCGCACCAATCATCCAATCTGGGCTACCAGTCCCAGTCGGTACTTCAGGCAATACTGTTTTGCTGTGCATTTTTTTCTTATTTATGTTAGTTGTGAATTGTGATATATTTCCCCCGTTTTTAATTACGTATTAATAAAGTATATTCATTTTAGCTCCTCTACTCTATCCGTGATACTGCCTAGAGTACCCCAAATATTGCATATTTTTACTCCATATGCCTGTTTTTCATATCAGCACTTTCTCTGCCCTGTTCTCAACATTACTGCATCCTGACTGGGTGTTTACATTCAGGACTTCCTGTTTTCATCAGCTTCCTGTTAGGTTTTCTAACTAAAACCAGCATTTTTTGCTTTGCAATGAGTCACAGGGCTTAATACACTTAATATGAAGATGGGAGGTGAAGCGGCCATGGCTACTGCAAAGGGAACTGTGTGGCAGGCGGTGCAAGCCCTGAGAAACATTACACAGCAAAGAATGCTGGGTGTGGTTAGAAAACCCAACAGCAAGCTGATGAAAACAGGAAGTCCTGCATGTAAACATCCAGACAGGATGCAGTGATGTTGAGAACAGAAAAGGAAAGAGCTGACATGAAAAACAAAAATTATGCAATGTTTGGGGTACTGAATGCAGATTTAAAAAATGTGTTATGGTACTGGAGGACCACATTAATGTACACTGTGTGCTGCCTATGAACTGTACTGATGTGCATTGATGAGGCCATAAAATAATGCATACACAGATATCAATCAGTGTATAGTAATGCATTTAAAAAAAAAATAAGTTAATGAAGATGCTTTTCCCATGTGAAGAAGTTTAAGGCGATGTCCCAAAAATCTAGAATGTTGCTGTTAGATCACACAAATCATAACAATTTTTCAATAAGAATAACTTTTTTAAATTGTCTAGTGTCCAGATACTGCTGCTACCTACTCATTATTGTGCAGGGTAGAATCAGTGCTCTAGTAGCGACTTCTTCTCACCACCTGACACCTGACATTAGGTGAATGTTCTGAGAGAGAATCAAAGGAACACCAGGAGGGACAATAACAAGTATGTAACAGCAAGATCCAGACACAAGACAGTTTTTTTTAATGATTCTAATTGGGGAAAAAAAAGAGAAATATAATATTTAAAGGGGTTGTCTAGTTGTTCAGGTATAGTTCTGTCGCCAGAAGTCAGTGCCAAAACTAAACAGCACTGTCAACCTTGTAGTTGGGGGCACTTGTTAATACTGCACTGCTCCCACTTACTTGAATGGAAGCTGCACAGTAACCTCTGCTACAAGGTTGACAATGCTCTTTAGTTTTGGCACCAACTTCCAGCTATGGCGCTACAACCAAACAGCCCATCGTCAGGGGTGCAGGGTGTTGGACCCACACCGATCAGCTAGTGACAGCCTATCCTGAGGCTGGATAACCGCTTTAATTACAGGATAACCCTTTACAGAGGCTTAAAGGGCTAGAAAAACTGGTATTCAGTACAGTCCTATTCAAGTGAAGGCCAGTGTGTCGGTAGGTTGAAGAAGTTACTATGTAATTCTTTGGTGTATTCTATTTTTGAAATGAATTCGCTATACAGTATATCTCCATTAAACAGGGATCAGTGATCCCTACCTGTGCTCCAACATTCACTGTCCTTTAGGTTGCATTCAAATGACCGTACATATTTTGCTGTCTGCAAAAAGTGGATCTGCAAAAAATACAGATGACATCCATGTTGCATCTGTTTTTTTTGCACACTAATTGTCACAATGCATATTCTTGTCTGCAAAACGGAGAAGAATAGGACATGCTCTATCTTTTTTGCGGGGCTGTGGAACAGACATACGGTGTGCCGTCTGCATTTTTTTAGACCGAATTGAAATGAATGGGTCCACATCCAATCCGCAAAAAAATGTGGATTGGATGTGGAGCAAAAATACGGCTGTGTAAATGGGGCCTTACTCTGTTACATGCAGAATACACCAATGTTGACTGGACCCCACATGGGCACAAAACACTGGAGGGTACCTAACATGTGACGCTAAGCACTGTGACAGTATTGCTCATGTCATATAATTAGTAGCAAACTATAAAGATCCATAGCACCATCCATGAATTCACTCCCACCACTGAACTTGCACTGGATTGCCAACCATTGACTGATCAGTATAAATGACTACACATTGGCACATTGCTAGTAATAACTCGCTGCTACCAAGTTGGACCAGTGTGCTACAGCAGATGAGATATTGCATATAATCTGCCAACTATTCTGGAGGTAATGAGATAATCAAGAGTCCATAATAAGCACAATTACTGGATTATAGAGTTCTGTTAATACATAGCCCATAGCTATCTACTAGTAGCAGATACACATCAGTTAATCAAAATTTGTGAACTGAATTGGTACCTATGTGTAAATGGCAATGCATTCTGCGTAGGTTCAGCCCTTGGTTCAAAATTTTGCGTCACTTCAGGGGTTGTTCTTTCATCATCTGTTCCGTTAATGCTTTCGGGTGTTAAAGGAGACTGAATATCCCCTCCAGCAGATTCCTTGAAAGGAAAATACAAACCATTAGTACCAAGTAAGGAAATGTAACACTGATAAATATATACACAAACTGGTTATCAAAACTGGTTTAAATGTCCATAGCAACCAATCACATTCCACCTTTCATTTTTCAGAACTCCTTTAGAAAATGAAAGGTGTAATCTGATTGGTTGCTATGGGCAACTAAACCAGTTTTCCTTTACACCAGTTTGGGTAATTCTTCCCCATAGATTCTATGCCAGTTTATGAATGAATGTTAACAAATTGATTAGGAGGTTATATATTCCATTTCTTTAGCTCTCCTCTGCTACCAGCTGATCACAGGAGAGTGACGGTTACTGCCTGGAACTGTTAGGCCCACACTCTGGGTGGATTATGGATCCATGTGGTAGAGATCTGTAATACGGTGCCTATAGATCTGAGACTGCTACTGGCCTACAGGACAGTATCCATGAGAACAGGGGCGGATTGGCCATAGACCCTACAGGGAAATTTCCCGATGGGCCGATGCCCATAGGACCACCTAAACCTTACTCTTGGCCAAAAGCAAGGTACATAAAGATCTTATGCTCTCAGCATTAATTCATTTAGATAGTATTTTGTGCTACACTGTGGTATCTGGGGCCACTGTTCTTTTTTTTTCCAGGGCCACTTGAAGTTCCGTGTCCACCCCTGCATGGGAAGAAATATTTATGCCATATTATAAAGGAGGTCTTCCACTGGGAGCATTAAAGGGGTTGTCTCACTTCAGTAAATGGCATTCATCATGTAGAGAAAGTTACTACAAGGCTCTTACTAATATATTGTGATTGTCCATATTGCCTTCTTGCTGGCTGGATTCATTTCTCCATCACATTATATTCTGCTTGTCTCCATGGTTACTGCAATCCAGCAGTGGTGGTCGTACTTGCACACTATAGGGCCACGTAATAGCCCCCACTCAGTTTGGGTTTCTCAGAAACAGGCATTCCACCAAACATATACGTCAGGCTATAGCAGCCACTGTCTATATACAAAATCCCTCCTCCTCGAGCTCATTGCTGTTGACAGAATCAAGCTGGTACCTGTCTCACAAAACAATGGACTCCACTCCCTGCCCATCCCAGTGTTTCAGGGAACACCTTAGGACTGCCCACCTTCACCCCTATTGTTGAACCTCTCAATAGTCCTCCTCTATAGACAACTTGCAACTGATAACCTCCTTTCAAGGGATTCAAATAGGTCATCGTCATCTAAAATGGTAAGCATTTTTATTATTATTACACATTTCCTACTTCCTCCCTCAAAAACATCCTAAAGACATACACCAATATGGCTCCCTGTAAGGCTTATGGATCAGTTAAGTTGAACGCCTTGCTTTTGAGACTAACCTGGTCCTCCAGCTATGCCTTCAGGTGAAATTTCTATCATATTCATACCTGGGAGTACAGATCACAAGGAACCCGTCTCATCTGTATAAACTCAACATTGGCCCCTGTTTATCCCACCTAAAGTGTCAACTTCTGTCTTGGAAGAACTTCACATAATTTTTGTTTTTTGGGAAGGACCAATCTGTTTTTCACAAATTCCTCTATCCCCTCCAGTCACTCCATGGTTTTTTTTTTTTAATCAAAAGATATCAAAAGGATCAACTCATTATTTTGTGGTTTTAAATGGAATAACAGATGACTTTGTTTGAGTCTTTGATTTCCCAACAACATTGAGCCAAAGGAGGCATCAGTTTCCCTTAAAAAGAATTATTAATCTAAGATGGACCGCTAGATTATATAGGATATTGTTTTGATTGCCACTTAGATCAGCAGTTTTCACCTAAGATCTCACTCACTTGTCTCCTGCACATCCTTTACTCTTCCCTCCCTGCAGACTTCAGGACTAATCCTCTCATTATAACAGCATGGAAAACATGGGCTAAAGGAGGGTTTACACTGCACGATGTTACAGCTGATTGTCAGGAAGGAAGCTTTCTTTCCCAACAGTCGGCCGCTCGTTCACTGAAGGAGACTGCAGATTTACATGCAGCGATCTGGACAAGGGATCGCTATTGGTTACCTACGTCCCCATACAGAATCATTGTTTCTGGGCAGTAGATCACTGTTTAGACAGCATGGTCTGGTGCCCAGAAATGATGACTGATGTGCCTGCACAAACCACAAGCGGTTCACTAGTTCATCGGGTGATCGGCGGCACATTTAGTTGGGCAGATTGTCAGGAACGAGCGTTCGCAGGAACAGTCGTTGCGGACAATCTGTCCAAAAATCGGTCAGGCTAAATCCACCTTTAGACTAGAGAAAACCTATGCTTAAATTCTAGATGCTCATTACTGTAGACAAAATCCTTTACCGTCCGCATTGGTTTAATGACATCAGATTAAGACATGATATTGTAGGACTGTAGATATTGTAGTTATGCCTAGAAAATAACAAGGCAAGTGTCGAACAAGGACTGGGACTTGGGACTCCTTCCTGCATCTAACACCACTACATCAACTTCACCTCAAACTAATAACTACTGTAGGTATTACAACTGTTCCAGGCATTACTGGACTTCCAGTCCCCTTCTATCAACTTCCGGATGGAGAGGGTCACGTGTGTTGCTGCAGCCAATGACTGGTCTCAGTGGCGACATTTCTCCAAGCAGCACATGAGCCAACAGTGACATGCCACTTGGGGACACTGAGGCAGATAACTTTGACCGGACTACGTACAGGACAGTGCGGCTCGGGCCTGGAGAAGGCCAGGAAGTGGTGAGTACAGTAAGCACTAGCAGTGCCATAGTCACTGAACCCCACATATCCTGCATACTAGTGAGTGTTTCCATAATTTAAGCACTCACCAGTATTTGCTTTATAAGATGCATCTTATAAAGCGAAAAATATGGTAACTGATTTACAATATACTTATTTTTCACGTTTTACCTACAAAATAGGCAACGGAAGGGTGCCTATAGCGCTTTGGAATCCGTACACTCGTACACCGCTGACCCTATTGAAGCCCTACTGTGCCAAGTTGATTTGGTTTAAAGGAAGTTTTAACTGAATATACATATGCCTCTCTAAATCATAGGTGCACATGGCTCTGTCTTAGAATATGCTTACCTTATGAATTATTTCTCCAGCACCAATCCTCTATTTCAATTGGAAACCAGTGACATGACTTCCTCACAGATGCCTCATACATGGCCGTGGTAGCCCTCCACCACTCATCAATGAAAACAGAGGACTTATGATGGCAGCTTAATGGGGTTTTCACACAAACACTTTAAAACAACATGACAGGCTAAGCACAAATTGTTTCTGGATTCCCTCTGACCTTACCTTGTATTGCAGGAGACCTGTGTAACAAGTGGAAACTTTAGCTACTTTATAGAAAATACTGGAGAACTGTAAAAAAAATCTATTTAATATCAGGCCATTACATGACTTCTAAGTGATGAAGTGATACAGTACATAAGGGCTCTAGGGCAGGGGGTGGTGGGGGTTTATATTCTTTATGGTTTCTTTCTAGCCGTGCAGCCTGGCACACTACATAGGGTGTAATTTAAAAAAATGCTTTTAGGCAAAATAATCAAATAACAAACAAACTAATAAGCGAGATGGAATTAGAAATGAACAAAATTGTGCAGTGAGAATCTGGGGGTATAAAAAGGTGCTATGGCATGGCAAATGGTGGTCAGCAGAATTCCTATGACTTTCATAATACGGACCTATTGGGAGGTATGCCACCATATAGGCTCTGTGCATAGTCTTTTTCATGCATCTGTGGCCTTGCAAGGAGTTAAATAAAAACTGGGTCTGCATCAGTAATTGTCATACCCCTTGCGGCAGTGATGTCCCATTCGCACCAGCTGCTGTATGCCTTGCATACTGCTGAGGCCAGCGATTGGCTGCATGGTGACCTGGTGTGTACAGGATGTCATCACTGCAGCCAGGAAGATGACATCAACACTGCAGGACCAGAACATGACACTGGAAGCAGCATGGAAGAAAAGGGACGGGTAGGACTTTTTGTTGTTGTTATTTTATGACATTTACTGCTGCTGCCTGGGTTTTCATTTATCTTGGACATACAAAATAAAAGTCTTGTAAAATTCCAAAATTTCTAACACAAAACTGCCACAAAACCTGGAATCTCCTAAAATCAGAAGCAGAAGATTGAATAGAAAGCATCAACAGTGAAACTCCTCTAATAATAAAGTATAGGGAATGTACAATTTAAAGGCTATGGATACCTATGGAGGCATTTTATTTTAATTACTATTGCATTTTAATCATTTTGGGCTAAAATAATTTTTTCACTTTATCTTTATAAAAAAAAAATAATAATTATGAACAGTTTTTCTTTTACATCTAGCAGGCTTTCTGTTTTACAATGAATCCTTCAGGGAGCTACACTGACTACTGGATGTGTAGCCCTTATCTCTGAACTCCTGGCAGCTCATAAACACTGGTTATAGCTAAATTCTTATCAGTCTGATGAGTTTAGCAGTGTTTTAGGCCAGGTTCACATCAGCGTTATTGAATAACGGAACCTATAATGGAATATAATGGAATTCTAGGACAGAATGCAAAATGGAAGCCTTTAAGAGGCATTCTGTTTTGCTCCGTCCTAATACATGTCTACGGGGGCACATAACGGTTCCATTTGTTTCTGTTATACATGACGGAAAAAACAGTCCTGTCGAAAGGACAATTTTTTCCTTCATGTATAACGGAAACAAACTGAACCGTCATGTGCCCCCATAGACATGTGCTAGGACGGAGCAAAACGGAATGCCTCTTAAAGGCTTCCATTTTGCATTCTGTCCTATAACTCTGTTATAACGGAACCTATAACGGAATTCAATAACGCCGATGTGAACCTGGCCTAAGCTGAGTTCATATCACCGTTTAGCTTTCAGTTATTCTGATCCGCCAGAAGAAGAGAAAGAAAAACAGGATCCTGTTGCATCAGTTGTCATCCGTTTGAGTAATTTCCATCTGAAATCCGTTTTTTTTGTATAAAAAAAGTACTGCACGCAGGATTTTTTTTCCCTGTCTAAAAAAAAAAAAGCATCTCAGACGGAAATGGCTCAAACAGATGACAACTGATGCAACAGGACCCGTTTTTTTTTTTTTACAGGATCCTGTTTTTTCCCCTCTCTCTCTCTTCTTCTGACGGATCAGAAAAACGGAAAGCTAAACAGTGATGTGAACTCAGCCTTAGGAAAGTTCAGACAAGGACTACTGATCGAGCCGTCAAAGCAGTTCTCTGACGGATTCAATGTAAAACAGAAAACCTGCTAATCTGCAAAAACATTTAAAGCTGTAAAAGAAAAACTGTTAAAAATTTGTAATAAACACCAATTGGAAAAATTATTTTTAACCCAAAATGCATGGAATGCAATAATGAAAAATTTCCCCAAAGGTGTCAATTTTCCTGGAGGTTATCTGCCCTGATACCTAAGTTTTATATACTTTTCTAGTGTCTTATTAACAACGGCTAATAGTCCAACACCCATCAGGGCCCAACATCATATAAATTGAATTTGACTTTATATCTTTATTTTCAGTAATAATACGGTACCGTCTGATTTCGAAGATAACCTTGAAGTGGGTTATTTCCAAAATGTCACCTTGCA